>NC_073263.2:70390907-71640907 GCF_029289425.2 Pan paniscus
TAATTTAAAAACTGGTTGTAATATGTAATAAAATAGTAGTAGTTATGGATGTGTAGTGAATAAAATTTATTTCTGAGTTTTGGATAATTAACATGCTTTACTTATTATCAAAGTAAATAAGGTAATATTTAAAATTAGACATTGGGCAGGTGCAATTACATAGGTAATTTAATCTCAGCTAATAATAAAATAAGTAATTAGAAAGACTAGCCTAGAAATAAAAAGTGAAATATTGTAAAACATATATATCAACATATTATTTCCCCAAATTATCTTATACCATATGTATTTATTTTTGCATTATGAATATATTAGGGGAAAATGCAAGCATTAAATTATTTCATGTATAATTTAATGTTAATTCAAAAATATTTATTAACCATCATAATTAGTAACTTCTGAATTAGCCCCAGAAAACAATAAAACTTATAGAACTCACTTTATTTAATGCCAAGAAAATCATCTCCCAGGTTCATGTGGAAAAGATGCAGAATTTGTATAACAATATCTACAATTCATTTAATTAATCGGTACTTACTGTATCTCATATGCTAGTTATTGATTATGCAGTAGTAGAAAAAGATCTAGAGTCTCAGCCTTTTAGAAGCTTAATTTGTAAATGGAGATTCAGATCAGAAAACCCCAGTAAATATACTTAAAATATTTCATATTTTAAAAGATGCTATAAAATAATTAATTAATACAAGGACATAAAAATAATATACATAGATGGAATGAAGTGAGGACATGATATATGATAGGATAGTGAAGAATAGCTCCTTTGAGGATTTGATAGTTGTTGAAAATAAGATGCAAATACTTGTTTCACTTTTCTAACTAAAAACAACAAAAAACTATATCATAGAGACAGTAAAAGAAAGTAAAGTTGTCTGGCAGAGCTGTATACCACATTAATAAATAATTTATAAATATTATGAGAATGTATCACCTTAAGTACTGCCAATTGGTAAGAAAAGTCAAATTCAACAATTTTTTAAAAATAAGGTTTTAAGATTGTTAGATTAGAACAGCTCATAGATGATTTGTCTCAAGCAGTTGATATATTATTTTACATATGTAGAGGTAAGATTATAAAGTCCAACTGGAAATGAGTGTTTTAGATGACTTAACAATTAATTTAAATTTTTCATCCAAAAAGTGTCGGATCCACCCAATATCAAATCTCAATGTGAAGATGTATTCTGATTCTGAGCAGAAAAAATTAATCGTCAGGTTTGGTCTTGAATTTTCCTCACTTTCTCGGTAATTGTTATGTGAATTTGGAGGATATATTTATCATACTTTCTCATAAAATGTGATTACATAGAAAAGACAGTGTGTTGACAATTTAAACCAAGAATAATAAGAAATATTAATAAAAATAATAAAATTTGAAACAGTGGAAATGAGCAGCACTAGATTTGATGGGAATATTAAAGGATCAGACATTTTGAAGCTGAGAGTAATTACTTTATTTGAGTATAGGTTAACCCCCATATGCCAATCGCTTTTGCCCAACATACCTGTAACATTAGTTACTAAAGAGAAGACAGGGAGATACTGTAGATATGCGATGAATTAAGTAAATGATAACTGCTTTAATAGATACTTGAAATCTCAATGGTTTAACATAAAAATATTTCAGGTGTAGGTCAGATTTCAGTGGGGTGTTCCTGGTCATACTGTTTCTCAGTGTGATTACTCAAGGGCCCAGGCTCTTCATACTTCTGGTTCCACCTTGTACAAGTTATCTCTGTTCAGCCCACTGTAGGAAGACACGGAGAGTGTTTGTACCTAGTATACATGATTTCCACATACATTTCATTGGCTCAAATGCCTAATTACTCCAGCTGCAAAGGGGGTCATGACATATGTACTGTAGATGTGTGCTAAATAGGAAAAATATATTGAAACACTTGGCATGTTCTGCCATATTCCTGTTCATATATCATTTAGTACTCAAAAGAATGTATTACAAGGAATAATATTATGACATTTATTGTAAGGATTTGACTTAAATTATTATCATAACTATTAAAAAACAGGTCATTTCTTCTGTGTCTTTTGCTGTCCTGAAGTCAACCAATCAGTAAATTGAGAAGAAAAGATGAATATTAAGTCGGGGAGAGGAATGGGAAACTGAAACAAGTGAGAACAAGGTAGAATGCACGTTGTTTTCAAACCATCATTCAAGACTACAACTTTCAAGATGCTAGTTACTTGAAAGAGAAACTGGCCTCCAGCTGATACCTGGCTCTGAAAGGACTGAATCAGAAAGATCTAGAGGGGCTGTGGGCCCAGCTGCTCCCTCACATCAAAAACCAGGGTTGATAAATTAACTGATTTTTTAAATAAATAAAATTTGTCACACAGATAATTGAAGAAATATCCCTTATGTCTTTGGAGTTAAGATTCCATTAGATTTTGCATCCAACTTAAAACTCAGAATCTCCAGTAGGTGCACAGTCTTACTCTAGTTTCTTGTTCAAGGCCTGTAAACAAAATTATATGTTATTTACTCACAATGGACTCTGTTAAATTACCAGGAAGACAATGACAAGGATGGCTAATCAAAGACAAAATAACACACCATAAACTCTTTTGTTTGGACATGGAGAGAAAAGCCATCATACCACTGTCCCCAGTCCAAAGCAATTTTAAATTTGAGAAGTCGTATGTTTAAGGAAGTTGATGCAAGTTTCTTCAATCTTGTCTCTGAGAGAACTCTTGGATCCTTTCCTCGATGTTCCTTACCCCCATACTGAAGTCTGTTCTTCCCTATATATTATTCTCCGTGGCTTCACCTGAAGTGAAAGTTGGGGAATATGCTTTCCTTTGAGCCATATTTAGACTTTATGTTCTATCTGAGCAAAGAGCTAGGATTTTAAATTGCTTAGCTATATAATTCCTTGGTGCACAAGTTCTGTGTACCAAGTAACCGCACATAGATGTTGTATCTGACCATAAAGCCAGGTATCTTATATATCTTTGTTTCTTCTCTCTCATGTCATTTTCATCAATTTAATGACATTTTTTGAAACCATCTGAAAGGGAGCTTTGTTAATCTAGGGTTGGATACAAAGTTGATTTACTTTATCTAACTCTAAGAAGTTTCACAAAGTTTTTGTTTCCCAAAGCCTTTTTAAAGTGTTGTTATAGTCATTTGATTATTTCACTTTTTGGATTTAAGGCCAGTCAGACTTTTCAAGCTAAAATGCCTTTGACTTTAAAATATCTCTATTCCTTGCTCTCCACTTAAAAAACATAATTATCTTTCCTAAGTTGGTTTAATTATTATGATAGATTAAATAGTAGCTAAAACATTTCAGATTACTTCCAACAATTTCTGCTAGTGATACAGCCTCAGTGAACACATTGTTTGCCTTGAAAATCATTATGGGAGAGAGTTTTGCCAATCTTTGATAAGGTATAAGACAAATCTCTATCCGTGCATCCAGAAATATTTGCTCTGTTGCCTGCTCCCTCCAGAATACTAAACCAATGGTTCTAACCTGCCAAGAAGGCACCTCAATATTAGCATCAATTTCTGTGTTAATTACACAAATTTTTTACAGATAAATTTTAAAATCTTAGTGAATTAACACTTCAAAAGTCATATTTGCATCTCATAACAGTGCAATGGAAGAGTTATTGGTAGGGTGGCTTTTTCTTTCCCCCCCCCCTTTTTTTATTATACTTTAAGTTTTAGGGTACATGTGCACAATGTGCAGGTTTGTTACATATGTATACATGTGCCATGTTGGCGTGCTGCACCCATTAGCGTAGCACTAAGACCTTCTGCTCAACAGCGTTTAAGAAAGGTATCAACAGTTTCTTTGGCTAGGCATCTGCTCAATGGATGTGATTATTTTTGTTGTTCTGCCATTTGCTAACACCCTATGGTCTTCTGATAGATCCTCTCCATTTTATTGGTAGATATAGAGAAAAAGACTCTGAAAGGCAGAAACTGTAAATTTTAATGGGCCAGGTGTGTAGGAGGGAACAGCTTCTGCTCCAATTCAATTGATGTGAACTCATTTACATGGCCACACCGAACTACAAGGGAACCTGAGAAATCGATTGGAATAAAATGTCCAGGTTGAAAATAAACAGGTTTTAGCAAGCACATGGTAGACTCTAACACAGAATACAGAATGAATTGTTTGATGACCATCTAGGTCTTAATAAAAGAGGAGAGTCATACAATATAAACGTTATTATAGTATGTTGATATGTTAGACTCAACAGCTGAAAACCCTTTTCTTGGAGACAATTAGTTCAATAAGCGTGTTAAGAAGGTGCTTTGAATCATTAATTCAGCGTTTAAGGCAGTGAGATCTGTGTGCAGTAACTGAGTCAAGTGTTGCCCACAACTGCAAGCTATTACCCTTATGGCAACCATGAAACAGATGGTCTCACAGGGCTGATTGGATCCTTCCAAAAATGCTTCAGAGGGATAGTTTTATGTGTCACTAATCAACCTCCAAAATGACTGGTAAGATTTTCCTACAGGGTTATTCCCTCTTGTGTGATATCATTACAGGAGCCTTACTCTTAGAATTGCTTGATGATGAATCATTCTGTAATTTCTTTTCTTCTTATATATGATACGGTTGCACTTGGGCCAGAGAAAGGCATTGCTTTGTGGTTTCGGATGCTAATCAATTCCAAAACAGATGTTAGGCAAAAGACAAACTCAGTGAGAAAAAGTTGATAATACTTTATTGCCCAGATTTTATATCTTCCCCCAATTCTATTTACAGGTAATACATAAGCTATGATCAGATATCTGTAAATGGAATTATAAGATAATAAAACAGACCAGCTTTGTTCATGCATCACTCTTGAAATAAAATATGAATAGAATTCTCTAAGCTGATCAGATGAATAGATTTGTGTTCTAATAAGAGTACAACTCCGTGGGTTGGGCACGGTGGCTCACGCCTGTAATCCCAGCACTCTGGGAGGCCGAGGCGGGCGGATCACGAGGTCAGGAGATCGAGACCATCCTGGCTAACACAGTGAAACCCCGTCTCTACTAAAAAATACAAAAAATTAGCCGGGCGTAGTGGCGGGCGCCTGTTGTCCCAGCTACTCTCGAGGCTGAGGCAGGAGAATGGCGTGAACCTGGGAGGCGGAGCTTGCAGTGAGCAGAGATCGCGCCACTGCACTCCAGCCTGGGCGACAAAGCGAGACTCCGTCTCAAAAAAAAAAAAAAAAAAAAAAAAAAAGAGTATAACTGTGAATATCTTACAACTCTTATGTTGATCAGATCAATTTCCTTATCACTTGAATAAACATTGTGTCCAGATAGACTCTGCTCTATTAACAAGTTATCTATGAATATTTCATTAATTCCAGCATGACTCATAGTATATAAACAATATCATTCGATATCAGTCAAAGTAGCCACCTTTAATCCCCAGAACACTGGTGGGTAAGACTGGCATACGTAAACAGATCCTCCTCTCCAATTTTAGAGATAAGTTAGTTGAATTGTAATGTATTCTATGTATTTTTCATAAAGGGATAGACCAAGTATAAGTAACCAGATAAATCTGTAAATTGTTCTGTCTTCTATCTTAAGCTTATGCCATAGTTCAACATAGAAACACCATGCTGTATTTAACAAGCACCTTATTAAAATGAATTATAGTTGTTTCCTTGTTACCTATGTAAAGACTGCAATATTAATACTATAAATTTTAGTTTATAATAACACCACTGAAGTTTTCATATCACCTTATGCATTAATGTAACACTAATTATTAGGAATTTACCATGGTTCTTATTAACTTCAACATTTTTTGCCTTTGAAAATCTAAGTATAATTAATTTGTATAATTAATATTTTAAAACTACAGGTAGTTGGTATACTGCATTGATTATAGTAATAGTGTATTAATATTGGGTACTTTAAGAGTCAGAATGTCAAAAGGCACAAAGTTAGGTTTTCAGTTAATTGCCATACAATGTCTCTCATGGAATTCAATAAACTTGGAGGTTTTGCCAACCAATTATATAAGAACTTCAGCTCCAATATTTATAAGTTAGAATTATTTAGAAGGTAAATATTGTGTAAAGGTAAAGTAATGCTGACAAATAATGACAACTAGTTGATTATGAATCTTTTTGGTGGGTTCATGGTAAAGATACAGTATGATGGTTTAATGAATAGTGTATGATGGATTTTTTTTAAATCCATAATGACCATCTTGCCAATTATAATCACTTTGGGAATTGGGATCCAAAAGAGAAAGCTGATCAAAATATGAAAGTGTGTGCCATTTTATTGCAAAAATAAATAAAAATATATTATTTTCAATTTTCAGTGGTGGGATACAGGACAAGAGGAAACATACATGAAGTCTGCAACTCACTTCTGGGTGGTCACAGTAAAACCCTCACCTGCCCACTTATCTCTCTTTTACACATTTCTAGTAGATGCTAATGATGCAACATATAGATAGATATGCAAATTTAACTAACCTTACAAAAACAATTTTGTGCTTGTCTGTTTTAAAAAAGCAATAAACAATAATACATAAATGCTATAATAAATTCTGATTCTCAGTCCCACTATCTTGTCAGAATAGTTCCTTCCTTGATTGAAGGGGCTGAGGTACTCAGTTGAATAAATGAGCTAACTAGTATAGGAAGGGCTATGCTTTCTGGGACCTCCAGAGGTCAGTCTGTTTCTTTGTCTTTTCCAGCTTCTAACTGCTGCCTGTGTTCCTGGGTTCTTTACTCTTTCTTTCATCTTTAAAGCAAACAATGGTGAGATGAGTCCTTTTATATCACACCATTCCAACTTCTTCCATTTGTAGGAGTTTGGGATTACACTGGGCACACCTAAATATTTCAGAGTGATCTTTCTAATTTGAAGTCCATTGCTTAGCAAACTTAATTACATATGCAATCTAAATTTTTTTGTAACCTAACGTATTTACAGGTTCTGAGAATTAGGATATAGGCATCTTTGAGAAGCCCTTATCTCATTCCCTGCCTACCATAGGTACCTTTTGCTATACATTTTCCAACATGAATAGACTTTGAAACTTTGAAATAAAATCACCTTTTACATTTATGATTCATTTTATGGGTTATGAAAACTGTGCCTGACTAACCTGTGACATGGACTGCAATTACAAGCCACTGTGAAGTCAGTGAAACCAAAGTTTAGCAATAAAATATTTTAACTTTTAACTGAATGTATAGTTAATTTAACTCACATACATACATGTATACACACATACATACACACTCACACAAACATGTAATCTGAAAACAGGAGAGACCTGTCTTACTTGTATGTTTTATTTGAATATAGAAGTAACAAAACAAAAAAAAAATGTGTGCTGGCTACTAAAATAGTCTTGCAAAATTTGTTCTAGTTTTTAAATTGCTTTTATTTTACAAGGTTATGATTCTCCTGCACTCTGAACAACTCAATATAGTGTTTAGGTCTATTATCTATTTGCAGTCATAATACTGCAGGTGCAACTGCCAACCTTCCAGATCAGAGTCACCTTGGTTATAAGGGCGAACCAATTAAACTTAGGAAAAGTAAGCCAGCAAAGTGGTATTATTAGCTTTGAGATAATGATGAAAAGTTATAAAAATTAGTTGAGACTTTTCAAAATAATGATACTTGAGTTTAAAATTTGGTCAAAGTAAAAATAAACTATTCCTTTACAAATAGTAGACTATAGTATTGTTGTCAGATGATTTTCAACCAAAAATGTATCTCACCATAAAAAAGAACCTTCTTTTAAATAATTTTTTTCTGTCTAAGAGCACATCCATAACCTGATAAACCACAAAACCTGGGAGAGATATACATTAATTTAATAAGTATTTAGCAACTTTAAATTAGAAACTAAGATAATTCCTGAGGTAGAAATAGTCTTTTTTTTTTTTAACTGAAACTAAGCATGCAAGGTATTCATGCATATTACTAGAAACTATGTAGATGTATTTTGTAGTTCGTATTATTGTTTTATAGAGAAAAATGTTGTATTAATCCTATTGATTAAGACATATGGGAAATTATATTGTGCGGTACCCACAAATTTGTTACGTCTCTGATTTCTATTCTGTCTTATTTAAATTGAAAAATAAATAGAAATGAGAGTTTTTATCACAAATAAAACTTAGTTTCTGTGCCTATAGTATGTACATGTGTCTCCTGAAGAAACACTGTTTTCTGAAGAAACATTGTTTTCCAGAAATTTACCTAAAATAATTATTTGGCTGGGTTGTTTACTGTTATTTGCTTTTCATTGACAGATATCATTTCTTCTAATATCTGTTGTATGGCATTGACATATTTTACTACTAACACTATCCAATCTCTTATTTTTAGATCTAACTATAATGACTGCATTAGATACATTTACATTAATTTCCTGTTGTATAAAAATAATATGGCAAGATAATTACAGTGTTTTAAATAAACAATAAAATGCATTTAAATATATAAAATACAGTGTGGGAAATATTTAAAAATCAATTTAATTAAACTTTAAAGAGTATATATATATATCTCTATCTTTCTATTTTTGAACTGGAATTTTTTTTCATAATTACAAATTATACCTTTAAAAATCTCTAAATTTCTGGGAAACTAAAACTGAAAGAATGACAGTGAGACAATGCACAAAATAGAAAAAAGAGAAAATTACTTGCAATGACTATAATTTTGAACTTCTTGAAAATTAGCACTTCAATATTAGTTCAGTAAAATCTGTATTATATTTTGCAAGTGCTAGGTACTTTCAATTTTAATTTTATGTGTGGTCAACTAACATGTGAAAAAACATGGCTGTGCTTTGGTCAAGGATAGGCTGAGGTAGGATGTTTACATCCTGCGTGACTCAATGAGTCTAGAGCGCAAGAATATAACTCCACTTGTTAACATAACCATGTAGACATAACATAGAGAAGTTCACCACCATAGCCACAATATGGGGAACACCATCACTTGTCTCTAAGCCACTATTGTCTGTAAAAGGTATAATTGTCCTGTTGACACTGTACAGGGGTACTGGCCCACAGAGAACGAGACAGTCAGAGTTGTCTGTCTTTGCATACGGACAGAGGGGAGCCAGGACACAGCTCAGCTTGATCATGCCCAGAGAGAGAAAAAGTTAAGCTTCTGACCCTGAAGGCAAGGGAGAGCCGGCCATGCAGCTGTGTGTGGGGGCCACCTGACTAAGCAGCTGAGACAGGGCAGATAGTGTGAGAGAAAGCTGTTGATGACAGCTGCTGCTGAATAAAATCATTTTTCACCTGCCTACGCCCCACCCCGAGTGTTCTTTCTGCTCATCGACCCGCTCCCTCAGGACCTCAACATGACCTTTGGTGTAGTTGTGAACCTGACAACATGATAGAAAAATTCACAGGACAAAACTGATGAATTTGCATTATTTCATAAAGAGTTCTGTGTAGATAACTCTTAAAATTTATCAACAACCAACAATACACACACACAACTTGCTAATAAGTATGATCAAAGATCGAAGTGTGTTCTTTTTATGAATCTAAAAGTAAACCAAAATGTGAAACTAAAGGTTTTAGAGTTAAAGTAACTCAGATATCCTCATCACCTGTGAACAGGATATAAAACTTCAGAAAGTCTCATAACTTTTCACTTTCAGGATTGTGTTCCAGATGGCTCTTCTGTCCTCCCATTAATCAGGGAGATTGCAGAATGCAGGCCGTCAACTACACAAAGTATTTGTTGTTGTTGTTATTTGTCCACTGATGTATGTTTGGATAGAGTGCGCTTGTTTTATGTACAACTGGGGAGCAGATGTAGGTTATAGTAGCTCCTTGACCCAAACCCTTAGTAACTTGCTAATGCATGTTTGGTTATTTGGATATGGTATGGGCATCGGCATCATATATTTGTGCAGAGTATATAAGTACATGATTTCTATTCTGGGTATAGTGTATAACAAATATATACTTTCTAGTCTTCTGAGTCATTCATCTTCTAATCAAGATCCATTCACCAAAGTATTTTCAGGCATTCCTACACAGTCTTGCCTGGGGAATGCTGCTGGGTCTGGGGTTTGAGTTCTATTTATAAAGCACGTGGTGAAATCACCTAAAACGACAACAAGTGGGGTTTCACTAAGTTTACAGATTATATCTTATAAAATGTTTTGTGACTGCTTGTCAATTTGTATATAATAAATATCTCTATGAGGTGCAGAATTTGGCGTCAGCCTTAGTTTCATGTAATCTGCTATTGAGGTTGTGGAATAGAGTAGGTAATATTTTCCACATCATGTTTTTGACAGCTAATGCAACCAATCACTACAAAATATAGCCTCATTTTTGCATAATTAAGTTGATTTAAATCAATTCACAAGAAAAATTGAATAGTTTATTCGTGGGAATAAATTATTGAAAGGAACCCAAACACCCTAACAATAAATACAAAAGTCAGTGAACCCATGAAAGCATGACAGACAAAGTAATGAATAATCATCTTTTTCTGAGCAAGGATCTTAGAATTTTAAAAATATAAAAATTCGAGCAAAGTCAGTCAAATGTTCTCTTTACCCCCAAATATTCTACATTGCACTCTCCAATTTTGTGTAATACTAGGAAAGAAGTATTTCTTCAATACAATTCATTTACATGGATTTCTTTTTTTAAAAAAGAGGGAGTCTCACTTTGCTGCCCAGGCTGGAGGGCAGTAGCAGGATCACAGTTCACTGCAGGTATGAACTCCTGGGATTGAGGAATCCCCCAGCTTCAACATCCCAAGTAGTTGGAAGTAAAGGTGTGAGTCACTGTGCTACACAGATTTTTTTTTTAAAATTCTTCCTTGCTCACTTATATCTTCATGGTATTATAGCTAATGTTAAGAATAATAATAACATGATAGTGCATACTGATTTATATGTATACAAATATGTTGTATACAAACATAAGCATTTTTTTATTTCAAAGCATTTTTATTTGTTGTGTTTTATTTTTGTTTCTCTTAAGGTCTTGTACCTCTTTTGATTTGGGGGCCAGTTTTACTTCTAGCTTTCCTTGAGGTATTTATCTGGGGAAGAGTTTTAGGTTGGTCTTACTGCATCTAATGTGACATTGAGAGATACAGAAAGTCCTCTCTAAACTCAAAATCATTCTTAAACTTCCCCTTTTCTGATTCTTAAATTTATCACATTTCCTATCCCTAACATCACATGTCCTTATTTACATAGAAATTGGTTTTACAAATTTAAAATATAATCTTATAACTTAATTCATTTTCATACATTTCCTAATGTATCTAATCATCCTCTGCATAATTAAGTAAAACAGTCAGCTTACAACATTCAAGTAGACCAAAGAATACTCAAAAATAAATAAATAAAAGAAACAAAGGTAGTTTTGGATTAGTTACTTTACCTCAACTTTTTCATCTCCTTACAACTTTGAAATAGAGTCAGAATAAACAAGGGCCAAGGTAACTACTTTCACTTGCTTAATTTTGTCAAAATTGTCTCTAAATAAAAGAAATTTCCCCTGTGTTTTTCAGCATTCCACTACTTTAAATAAGAGCAAAACTGAAAGCCATTCTTCTCTAAAGGTATGTGCCATGTGTTTGAATTCAAAAGCTTTAATTCAAACCTATTACTTCAGATTAAATATACATGAAGATCACCTGAAGTAAAAAAAAGTCATTATAAACCATATTAATATAAAAAAGTTCATATTTTAAATTTTACAGAAAATATTTGATTTGTCCCACTTTCTTTAAATACGTTAAAACTCTATTCTTTCTGACTTTGGTTAAACTTTTAAATTGGTGTAAACATATAAACACATACAATTCTCATGTGAATAAATGTTATCTCACATAGAACATGAAACCACTGCTTCCCAATTTCTGCAAAATGGTTGGAAATAAGCAGAATAATAACATATAAAGACAGGGATATTAGCCAAGTCTATTCATTATATGCAAATATTTACACACACATACACAATATATATATACATGTATATGTTATATAGAGAGAGGTATATTTACTGTTCTAAAATAAAACATTAAAATTGCATCATTGGGCTTTTCAACAAAAATGGTTTTGCTGTCTGTGGAATTATATTTCACTCTAATTTGGGATTATTAAAGTGAATGCATTAGCTTTCTATTTGCTGCTGTAACAGATTCCCACACATGTAGCCCATTAAGGCAACACAAATTTACTATCTCATGGTTCTAAAGGTGAGAAGTTCATGTGGGCTGGACTGGCTCATTTGCTCTTGGTTTCTGAAGACCAAAATCAATATAGCTTGTGTTCCTGTGCTATTACCTTCAAGCTTTCAGGGAGAATCTGTTTCTAGGCTCATTCAGTCTCTCGGTAGAATTCAGTTGCTTCCAGCAGTCCCTGACCTTTTTAGCACCAAAGACTAGTTTTGTGGAAGACAATTTTTCCATGGACTGGGGGCAAGGAGATGGTTTCAGGGTGATTCAAATGCACTACATTTATTGTGCACTTCATTTCTATTATTATTACATTGTAAAATACAATGAAATAATTATACAACTCATCATAATGTGGAATCAGTGGGTGCCCTGAGCTTGTGGTCCTGCAACCACATGGTCGCATCTTGGGGTGATGGGAGACAGTGACAATGATCAGGCATTAGATTCTCATAAGGAGTGCGCAACCTAGATCCTTTGTATGTGCAGGTCACAATAGGGTTCTCGCTGCTATGAGAATCTAATGCTTCTGCTGATCTGACAGGAGGTGGAGCTCGGGCGGTGACATTTGCTTGCCTTCCGCTCACTTCCTTCTCAGCCACTTGGTTCCTAACTGGTCATAGACTGGTACTGGTCCGCGAACTGGGGGTTGGGGAACCCTGAGTTATAGGGTTGAAAACCCAGTTTTTGTTTGTTTTCTGGCTATCACGTAAGTATCTCCACGTTGCCCCCTTTGTCTTCAAATCAGCAGTATTGCTTTAAATCATCATGACTTGATTCTATCTGACTTTCCTCACTGCTGAATCTCTTCTGCTACAGGTAAGAGAAAGTTCTCTGTTTTAAGGGTTGATGTACTTAGATTGGGCTCACCTGGAGTATCCAGGCTAATTTCCCTATTATAAGGTTCCTGTTATCTGGGAAACTTTTTTTTTTCCTGTAATGCAATGTATTCACAGGTTTAGGTGAATAAGGCATGAAAAACTCTGGGGAGGAAGTGGCATAATTCTGTCTATCATAGTGTACTTTGCTCCAATCCTTAAAAAAAAAGCTTAAAAAAATACAAGTTTTAACCCTTTTCCCATTTGCCTCAAGAATACTCGCCGGTGGCAGTTGCAGCTGCAGCATTTATCCTGAGATAACTTTGCCACGAAATATCTGGATTTTATTTATTTATTTTTTCGCATCACTCTAGTATATTGACTTTGGAAACAAAAGACATCATTCTATTTACAGCATTCTGTTTTTAGGAGTAGTATTTCCATTTCCAAAATATAGTAATTTTTGAGCGCTGAAATGTCAAATCCTAGAAAACGTGGCATTCTTACGCATGATGTTAACATCCTTCTGGAGCAGTCGTTGGCCAAAGATTTATTTGATGAATCCAATTTTTCCAAAATAGATGATTCTGATGATTTAGACAATTCTGATATTCTGCTTAGAAATAACTCCAATAATAGTTTATTTATATATATATATAATGTATATATATTTACATTGAAAATCAGTCAGTTTTGCTTCAGCCTCAAAGAGCATGTTGATGTAAAATTAAATGAGTGCTGGCAGCAAGCTGCACTTTTCTTCTAAATGGGAAAGTTAAATCGCATTCTTTGGGTTAGATTTTTATTTTAAAGATCCAACAATCTTGTGTGTGTGTGTGTGTGTGTGTGTATGTGTGTGTGTGTGCGCTTTTCGATCCTATGTTGATTTGGTGTAACCTGAGATTTCATCTGGAATGAATTCACTATGAAAAGGTTATGTTTACTGTGTTTTTGCCGTAATTAGTATTCTGAGCATTCCTTTGGGGAAAAAAAAGGCTACTTTTAAAAATCTGCCCTTAGGTAAATAATTAATTTTAAAATGATTGTAGAAACTCTTTCAAAATCAGATTTTGAAGAAATCCTTGGACTACATTAAAGGTAAAATTATTTTACAATGAGTATCCCATTTATGTTTTCCCCCATATCATTTTAGAACAGCATTTACATTGGTTTTGTATAAGGACTCTCAGTTTTGGCTTCATAGAAGTAGAAATGCAACTCCCCATCACTCTATCCCATTGTATTAGAATATCTATTCCTGCTTCATTTTTTCTGTAGGATTTATGAGTTAGATTTAACTCCTAGCCAAAGCTCAAGATTACCTACTCTTCCTCTACCCTGAAAATAAAATGTATTTGGGCCATGACCATGAAGAAAAGGGGGACATGTAAACATTTACAGTGTTATCTCCTGATTAAATGCTGTTCTTTATGTTATTTTTATCTTTTTCAACAAATGCCTGGAGCATGAGGACTGGAGCACTGTCCTGATGGAAAACCAGCAGAAGTCCAATGTGCTAATTCTGATTAAGGAACTCAAAGAACTCAACAACAACAACAAATAGCCTCATTAAAAGATGGGCAAAACACATGAATAGATATTTTTCAAAAGACAGCATAGAAATGGCCAACAAGAATATGAAAAAAAAATGTTCAGCATCATGAATGTCATCTTACACTAGTCAGAATGGCTATTATTAAAAAGTCAAAAACAACTAATGTTGGCAAGGATGCAGAGAAAAGAGAACATTTACACACTGTTGGTGGGAGTGTGAATTAGTACAGCCTCTGTGGAAAATAGTATGGAGCTTTCTCCAAAAATGAAAAATAGAACTACCATTTGATCCAGCAGTACAATTACTGGGTCTCTAACCAAAGCAAAAGAAATAATTATATCAACAAGATATCTACACTTATATGTTTATCACAGCACTGTTCACAATAGCAAAACTATGAAATCAGCCTTAAGTGTCCATCAATGGATAATTGGATAAAGAAAATATGGTATATATTGAAATACTATTCAGCCACATAAAAGGATGAATTCATGTCTTTTGCAGCAACATGAACTGGAGGTCATTATCTTAAGTGAAACAACTCAGGAAGTCAAATACTGAATGTTCTCATTTACAAGTGGAAGGTAAAGCTAAGGTATGCACATGGACATACAGCATGGAATGACAGATCCTGGAGACTCCAAAAGGAAGGGGAAAGAAGAGTGATAGGTGGTGGTAAATTACTTAGTGGGTACAACGTACAGCATTCTGGTGACAGATGTACAAAAAGCCAAGATTTCACCACTACACAATATATTCATGTAAAAAAAATTGCTCTTGTACCCTTTAAATGTATACCCCCCAAAACATCAGAAAGTCTCAGAGGAATGGAACACAATCCCAGGAAAAGGTAATGTAAAGTTGGAAATGGGCCACGTGGGGTATTTCTGTTTTCTGAGTATATTGTTTTCCTGAACTTTCTCTTCCAGGTGCATATGTAGGATTAAAAATCTGTCTGCAGCACAGAAGTTGAAGAAAGCGGTTGTACTGACATAAAGTCTAACAGGTTATATGTATTTGAGGCTAAATTATGAAAACAAAATAAAACATTACCCATTCCCATGGGATGGTTTATGTACATTCACATTTAGGGAAAGTGTGCCATATTTTTTGGAAAAAAAGGAACTAATTATATAATACATTTTCCAAAACTGTCATAAGACCATAAGCATTCCACTTTTTCAAGCCACAGTTTAAGTTATATAGTTAAGATATATACAGTTAAGATATATATAGTTAAGATATATACAGTTAAGATATATAGATGTAAAATATTTTTTAAAGTATCCTTTATTCAATGATTCCTATATTTTCTAGTCTGAGATTATTAACAATATTAATTTTCCAAAGTACAATGTTGTGTTATTACCAAAATGATAATTTGTTTTGAGTTAGCAAGGATTATAAAGTTTAATATAGGGTTGGTAAGCTAGACTTCAATTTAAAGATTCATTAAAACATTACTAGGAAAGATAAACTGAAAGTAGAACGTTAATTAGAAAGATATCTCTTAGAATTTGGTGAATAATTTCATTTTATATAGATATATGAATAAAATGAATATTACCAAGGGATATCAAACTGGTATCTAAGAAGGAAAAGGCCTGCTTAACTCCAGAACCTTTCTTTTGCTAAGTGACATTCATAACTCTTTTTCATAAATCATAACTTTTCTTGAATCTGTCGGAGAGCTCAGGTTGCTACACAAACAAGCAGCTTGATATCTAAAATAATATATGTTAACTCAAGAGGAGAGAGGATGTAAGCACTGGCACACCTGTGGCAGTGCAGAGAAGGAAGAGACATGGACACCACGCAAGTAGGTAATAAACTCTGAGAATCTGGCTAAATTTTATATAACAAATTGCTAAAAGGTGAGTATAGCTAGCATGTATATATAGAAACCCTGAGAGTTGCAGACACAAATGGAATTTGCACTCATTCACAGATTTTCATGAGAATGTTCAGCATCAGAGAGATGATAAACAAAAACTAAGCTACTGGAGGAGATACAGAAAAACTTTCCATCCATGAGACAGGTCAAAATCTGTCTGGGAGTAAAGGAAACAATAATAAAATTTCTGCCATACAGGGAAAGGGAGAACAATATTCTAAATCCAAGAATCTAAACTGCAATTACTTTTGCACCAACCTAATTTTCTAGATACTATCAGAAAAGATCTACCACTAAATAAGACTAAAAGAACTCTATCCCCTAACTAAGATGCTGAGATTCTTAGCTATAACTGGGGATAACGGAAAAGGTACTTAAAAGGGCACACCTTAGAGAACCAAGCAAACAAGGCCCACTTAAGCCTAATATTGAAGCAGAAGAATACAAAACAATTATTGATCCTCAAACATCTTAGATAAAATTGAGCAAAAGCAATAACAGAAGAGCACTGGGGATGGGCTGAGTGTAGAGAGAGAATATCTCTTTGTCAAGATCAGAGGGTTAATGCCAGTAATAAAGAATGAATCTAGAACATTGAGAAAAAAACCCCTCTGATGCCTCAGCCACTACCTGATATACAGCATAGGAAAATGCAAGCTGTTATGCACTGGAGGTAAACATAGCAACAAGACCCAAACCCAGCTCAGCTCCTGATGAAAAAGAATCAAACATTCATGTTAACAGCAAAATAAACAAACAGAAAACAGCAACAAATTGAGCAGGTGCATTTCTAGGGGTAAATATAATTTACTTCAGTCTCTGGTATTCTAAATATGATGTGTTATGTTAAGTGAAAGTACAAGACAAATTTAAAAAGCAGGAAAGAACCATCAAAAACAGAGTTGATAAAACCAGAGTCAGTAATGACCCAGATGTTGAAAAAGACAAAAAATTCAAAGCAATTACACATAAGTAAAGATCTGGTGTAAAAAGGTGAACAATAGTCATGAACATATGAGAAATACAAAGAAAGAAAAACCTACGGAACTAGAATATAGGTAAAAAAATTCAATTGGATAGATATTAATTAAAATAATTGATCATTTCAAAGAACATATTTAGCCTCTTGGTTTTAATTTAATTTCTGCTCTAATTTTTTTGTATTTTCTTCTTTTTAGGCTTAAATAGCTTTTTTCTCTAGTTTCCTAAGGTAGAAACTTAGGTTATTTTTGTAAATTTCTCTCTAATCACTTCTTTCACTGCATCCCAGACACTTAAATAAGTTGTATTTTTATTTTCACTTAGTTCAAAACATTTCAGTTTCTCTTGAGAATTCTCTGACCCGTGTACTATTCAGAAGTATGCCATTTTAATTTCCACATATTTAAGAATATTTCTGATATATTTATGCATTTTGTTTCTAGTTTGATTTTACTGTAGCCTAAAAACGTATTTTATATTATTTATATACTATTAAGTTTAAGATGTGTTTTATGGTACAAAATGTGTTCTTTCTTGATGAATTCTCCATGTAAGTTTGACTCTTGTTGGATGAGTATTCTACAAATATCAATAAAATCAGTTAGATTGAGAGTTTTGTTCAGGTCAACATTACTTTTTTCACCACTCCATTGCTTTTTCCTCTCTCTCTCTCTGTCTCTTTTTGAGAGAGAGCGATAGAGATAGTTTTTTATCGTACAGTTTCTCTTATTTTGGTTATTTGGATGCTGAATATTGTATTAAACATGTTAGAGTCAGGAGGTGATGTTAATTTATCAAGACGGATTAATTTCCTTTTCCATAGTTTCCTTTTCAAATGAAGTTTGATAAATTATTTCACAAGTCTAAATAAGAATCAAGATGATTTGAAGCACATTTCAGGTATTTTAAAGGTCATTTTACTCCCTCTCCTTATCATGTGTCTTGTATGTAGACTTTTAGAAATCTCAAAGAAAAGAAGCCTGGGAGATTTTTAATTTTTTTTAAATTAAGGTTCTTTCTTCTTTGTGGAAATTTAACTATAATTATTCGTTTGTTTGTTTCCCTAGCTCCATGTCACTGATATAATATTTTGTTAACTTTGTCTTTGGCCTATTAGTAGCTGTTTTCTTTTTTGGTTTTTGGTTTCTATGTCTCCTAAACAGGTTAAAATTTTCAGAATCTTCAAGAGCAAAAATCTAAGGCAACTTTTCACTGTTTCTTTTATTTAATACAGGTGTTGTCACCTTAAGTACTGTCTGTCCTACTGAAGTGCACTTTTTTATCTTCGTGACAGCACCACACTGAGGGAAGCTCTAGTTCAATGCTTTCTGCTTGGCCTTCATACTGTGAGTCATTTTATGGAAAATGACACTAAATTAAAAGTGGAGGAATCAGACATACCTTATCACAAAATATTTTGTTTCCTCCTAGGTCCTTGGTTCCTCATGCTTCCAAATAGATATTTTAAAATCTTGTCTTTTGATTGTTGTTTTGGTTTTATTGTAGTAAATGATACATAACATAATATTTATCATTGGAATCATTCATAAATATACAATACAGTGGCATTAAGCACAATCACAAAGTGGTGTAACAATCACCACTATCTATACATAAAAATGTAATCAACCCCCAAAAAAACTCTGTGCCCATTAAACAACAACTTTCCCTTTCGCATCTCCTGCAGCCACTGGTAACCTCTGGTCTACTTTCTGTCTCTAGGAATTTGGATATTCAAGATAAGTTATATGAGTGAAATTACACAATATTGGTTCATCTGTGACTGGATTATTTCACTAAGGATAACGTTTAAAAGATTCATGGTGTTGCGTATATCAGAATTTTATTCCTTCTCATGGATAGTCTTACATTTTATGTGTATCATATCTTTTGATTATCAATTCATCTGTTCATGGACACTTGAATTGTTTCCATCTTTCCATGATTGCAAATAATGCTGCTATAAACATTCATGTACGAATATCTGTTCAAGTCCCTGCTCTCAAGTCTTCTGGAAATACACTTAGGAGTAGAATTACTGAGTTACAAGATAGTTATGTGTTTAACTTTTTGAGAAACCACCAATTTCTTTCCCTTACGGAATGCTCCATTTAACATTCCCACAAACAAAGTACAAAAATTCCAATTTCTTCACATCCTTGGAAGCACTTATTATTTTGTTTTTCCTTTTTTTTTTTTGCTTTTTTTTGTTTTAATTATAGACGTCCTAGAAGGTGTGAAGTTGTATCTTGCAGTTTTGATTTGCATTTCTCTAAAGACTAATAACTTCAAGCATCTTTTTGTGTTCTTATTGGCTGTTTGTATATCTTCTTTGGAGAAATGTCTATGTTAGTCCCTTGATCATATTTTAATTGAATTGTTTGGTTTTTTGTTGTTGAGATTTAGATTTGGTTTATATAGCTTGAATATTAACCTATTATCAAATGCATAATTTATATGTGTTACTTTTATAGGTCATTTTATGTTTTCTTAGTAGAATCCTTTGATGCACAAATATTTTTAATTTTAATAAAGTATAATTTGTCTATTTTTTTCTTTTGCTATCTGTGATTTTGATGTCATATTCTCCCAAAAAATCATTGCCACATATAATGTCCTGAAGATTTTCCCTTATATTTCTTCTAATATTTTTATACTTTTTACTTTTAAGTTTAGGATTTGAATCCATTTTGAATTAAGTTTTATATAACCTGTAAAACAAGACTTTAATTCCATTACATTGCATATGGATATTACGTTTTCCCATCATCATTTGTTAAAAAGGCTTTTTTCTCCATTTAGTATTCTTGGCACCCTTGTCGATAATCAGTTGACCATATACATGAGAGCTTATTTCTGAGTTATCTCTTCCATTTTATTGGTCCATATATCTGTCTTTATATCAGTACCATTATGTGTTGATTACCGTAGCTTTGTAGTAAGTTTTGAATTCAGGAAATGCGAGTCCTCCATTGTTGTTATTATTTTTCAATATTCTTTGACTGTTCAGTCTCTTGTAATTTCATAAAAATTTGAGAGTCAACATTTCCATTTCTGTGAAAATGCTGTTAGAATTTTGCTAAGAATTGTGTTAAATCGGTAGATTGCTTTGGGTAATACTGACATCTTAAAAATGTCTTTTTAATCTATAAACACCAATGTCTTTCCATTTATTCAGAATTTTTATTTCTTGAAGCAAAATTTTGTAGTTTTCAACATACATGACTTTCACTCCATTTTTCTTAAGTAGATTATTTTAGTTGCTATTGTAAATGGAATTGCTTTCCTAATTTTCTCATCCAATGTTTCACTACTGATATATAGAAGCACAAATAATTTCTTGTTAGTCTTGTATGCTGTAAATTTTTTGAATGTGTTTTTTTATAGATACTTTGGGATTTCAATATATATGATCATAGCATTTGTGAATAGACATAGTTTTACCTCTTCCTTCACAATTTGAATGTATTTTCTTTTCTTGTCTAATATCTCTGGCTAGAATTTATGGTTCAATGTTGAATAGCAATTGTGAAAGTAGGAATCATTTTCTTATTCCTCATCTTTGGAAAGCTCTCAGTTTTTCCCCAGAGAGTATGATTTTAGTGATTATGTAAAGACTTCTCATTATAATGTTTCCTCCGAAAAATTTATAGGTGTTGTCAATGTCTCAATGACTTGGCAGAAACAGAGTAAAATACAGTTGCCTTCAGGATTAGTGCTGTCACTTTATTTGTAACAAGTGAAAATACTTTCTTTTTTATATTGAATAAGATTTTAAAACTACCTAACTTTTAAATTATTTTAATCAGCAAGGTCATTCCTAGAATCCATTTTGACATAGTTCTAGAAACAGAATCAAATTTATTTATTTTTCCATAGTAAAAAAGTAATATATTTCTACTTTTTAAATACATTGTCCAATTACTATATCCAATGGCAAAAAATAGGCTTTGTCTAACCTTCCAGGTTCTCAAGAAGCCCGTTAGGATTTGTTTTTTGTAAAATTAAATAAAATCTTCATTTTCGTAAAATTAAATAAAATCTTGGATAAAAACTTTGATGACATCTTGTTAGTTGTACTCATAATATTTTATTTGAGAAACTATACTACACTTCATAACATAAAAGTTAGCAACATTAATTGTATATTCATTGAGAAATTTAGATATGCATGTTAAAATGAAAAACATATATCAGCAGATTTCACAAATGACCCAACGTATGCTTTTGGTGTTTTAGGAAACATTTCCAATTCAAATGGGTTAGATTAGCTATTTCAGAATGGCGGCTTTGTAAATACTATTGCAAATCCACAAGGCTTGTAAGTAGCTATTTATATAAAGTCTAAACACAAAAAAATGAAATACTTTAGTGTCATTTAATGGTATAGTACTGAATGGGCAAAAGCTGAAATCATTCCCTTTAAAACCAACACAAGACAAGGATGCCCACTCTCACCACTCATATTCAACATAGTATTGGAAGTTCTGGCCAGAGAAATCAGGGAAAAGAAAGAAATAAACTGTATTCACATAAGAAGAGAAGAAGTCAAACTATCTTTGCTTGCTGATGCCATAATCCTATACCTAGAAAACCCCATAGTCTCAGCCCAAAAGCTTCCTAAACTGATAAACAGCTGCATCAAAGCATCAAGATATAAAATCAATGTGCAAAAATCATTAGCATTCCTATACACCAATAAAAGTCAAGCCGAGAGCCAAATCAGGAACATACTTCCATTCACAATAGCCACAAAAAGAATAAAGTGCCTAGGAATACAACTTACTGGGTAGGTAAAAGATCTCTACAAGAAGAGCTACAAAGCACTGCTCAAAGAAATCAGAGATGACACAAACAAATGGAAAAACATTCCATGCTCATGGGTAGGAAGAATCAATATCATTAAAATGGCCATACTGCCCAAATCAATTTATAGATTCAATGCTATTCTAATTAAACTACCTTTGACATTCTTCACTAAACTACAGAAAACTATTTTAAAATTCGCATGAAATAAAAAAAAGAGCCTGAATAGCCAAGGAAATCCTAAGCAAAAGAACAAAGCTGGAGGCATCAGGCTACCCAACTTCAAACTATGCTATAGGGCTACAGTAACCAAAATAGCACAGTACCAGTACAAAAACAGACACATAGACCAGTGGAACAGAATAGAGAACCCAGAAATAAAACTGCACATCTGCAACTATCTGATCTTCGACAAACCTGACAAAATCAAACAATAGGAAAAGGATTCCCTATTCAATAAATGGTGCTGAGATAACTGGCTAGATATATGCAGAAGGTTAAAACTGGACCCCTTTCTTAAATCATATGCAAAAATTAACTCAAGATGGATTATAATCTTAAATGTAAAACCCAAAACTATATAAACTCTGGAAGACAACCTAGGCAATACCATTTAGAACATCGGTACAGGAAAAGAATTCAGGGCGAAGACACCAAAGGCAATTGCAACAAAAGCAAAATTGTCAAATAGGATCTAAGTAAGGTGAAGAGATTCTGCACAGCAAAAGAAACTATGAATGAAGTAAACAGACAACTTAAAGAATAGGAGAAAAGTTTTGCCAACTACGCATCTGACAAAGGTCTAATATGCAACATCTATAAGAAATGTAAACAAATTTACTAAAAAAAATGACAACCCCATAAGAAACTGGGCAAAGGACATAAACACAGACTTTTTTCTCATTTATTTATTTATTCATTTATTTATATTTTAATTATTTAGAAATAATTCAGTGGTCGTCTGAAAGCCTTATTGTTATTTTCTTTTTTAATTTTTGTTTTTCTTTATTTCTTCTAAAAAATACAGGATACATGTGCAAAACGTGCAGGTTTGCTACGTAGGTATACATGTGCCATGTGGTTTCCTGCACCTATTGACCTGTCCTCTAAGTTCCCTCCCCTTGTCCCCTACCCCTCAACAGGCCCTAGTGTGTGTTGTTCCCCTCTCTGTGTCCATGTGTTCTCAATATTCAGCTGACACTTATGAGTGAGAACATGTGATGTTTGATTTTCTGTTCCTGTGTTAGTTTGCTGAGTATGATGGATTCCAGCTTCATCATACTCAGCAAACTAAAACATCATCACACTCAGATGATGCAAAAGACATTCCTTTTTATGGCTGCGTAGTATTCCATGGTGTATATGTACCACATTTTCTTTATCCAGTCTATCATTGACGGGCATTTGGGTTTGGTTGCATGTAAACAGATACTTTTCAAAAGAAGACATATATGTGGTCAACAATCATATGAAAAAAAGCTCAATATCATTGATCATTAGAGAAACACAAATCAAAGCCACAGTGAGATACCATCTCACATCAGTCAAAATGGCTTGTATTAAAAAGTCAAAAAGTAAAAGATGCTGGCAACTTGTGGAGAAAAAGGAATTCTTATGTATTATTGGTGGGAATGTAAATTAGTTCAGCTACTTTGGAAGACAGTGTGGTGTTTCCTCAAAGATCTAAAGACAGAACCACATTCAACCCAGCAATCCCATTACTGGGTATATGCCCAAAGGAATAAAAATCATTCTATTATAGTGACATATGCACACATGTGTTATTGCAGCATTATCTACAGTAGCAAAGACATGGGATCCACATAAATCACCATCAAAGATAGACTGCATGAAGGAAACGTGGTACATATATGCCATGGAGTACTATGTACCCATAATAAAAGAATGAGATCATGTCCTTTGTAGGGACATGGATGGGGAGCTGTAGGCCATTATTCTTAGCAAACTAATGCAGGGACAGAAAACCAAATACTGCATGTTCTCACTTATAAGTGGGAGTTAAATAATGAGAACAAGTGAACACATATAGAAAACAACTCACACTGGGGCCTTTGAAACAGTGGAGGGTGGGAGGACCGAGAGCATCGGGAAAAGTAACTAATGAGTATTAGGCTTAATATTTGGGTAATGAAATAAACTGTACAACAAACTCCCATGACACAAGTTTACCTATGTAACAAACCTGCACGTATAGCGCTGAAGTTAAAATAAAAGTTTTAAAAAATGGAAAACAAGAGTTCCCTGAAAATTTTTACAACTTTCTTTTTGTTCATTTTCTCTGTTCTTTTTCTTTTCTTTTTTTTTTTGCAATGTAGTATTTCTCTGTGTTATCTCATTTTTTAATTTATGCAATGGTTGATGATACATGTTTAACAGCCAGTTCTCTGGAAGAATAATGTAAGTATATGTGTATATACATAAGTTGATTATAAATTTTACTGATGTAAAGGAAGTATAGCACACATTTACAAATAACAATAAATGATATAAACCTCTTTATGATAAATCTCTAATGTTGAATCGATTATCACATAAAAAATTGGCAAAACCTCAATGAATGAGGCAATACTAGATACAGCAAAGCATTCAATTAATTCCCTCCACACCCGCCATATAAATCTAGATTCAATAAAATCTCAATCAAAATCCCAGCAGGAGATGGGCACGGTGGCTCGCGATTGTACTGCCAGCATGTTGGGAGGCTGAGGAGGGTGGATCACAGGAGGCCAGAAGTTCCAGACCAGCCTGGGCAACATGGGGAAACCCCATCTCTAAAAAACATACACAAATTAGCCAGTCTTATAACCTGGTCTCAAAAACATAAAGAAATCAAACTAAAATAAAAAACCCCAGCAGGCTTTTTATATACATTGATAAGGTGATTATAACACATATATGAAATTCAGAAAGGACCTAAAATAGCCAAAACAATCTTCAAAACAACAATCTTCAAAACAAAGAACAATATTGGAAGACTCATATAACCCAATTTCAAAACTTTTTTTGCATTTTATTATATTATTTTTGTGTTTGTTTTGTAGGAAAACTTATATCATGGGGATTTGTTGTTGAGATTATTTCATCAGGCATGAACTAAGCTTAGTACCCAATAGTTATTTTTTCTGACCCTTTCCCTCTTCCACCCCTCAACCCTCAAGTAGGCTCCAGTGTCTATTGTTTTGCTCTTTATGTCCATGTGTTCTCGTTATCTAGCTCCTACTTACAAGTGAGAACATGTGGCATCTGGTTTTCTGTTCTCATGTAGTTTGCTAAAGATAATGACCTCCAGCTACATACATGTTCTTGCAAAAGACATGATACCTTTTGATACTGTTTGGCTGTCTCCTCATCAAAATCTCATCTGGAATTGTAACTCGCATAATCTCCATGTGTTGTAGGAGGGACCTGGTCGGAGGTAATTGAATAATGGGGGTGGATTTTCCTGTGCTGTTCTCATGATAGTGCATAAGTCTCATGAGATCTGATGGTTTTATAAAGGACAGTTCCCCTGCACATGCTCTCTTGCCTGCTGCTATGTAAGATATGCCTTTGCTCCTCCTTTGTCTTCTGCCGTGATTGTAAGGCCTCCCCGGCCATGTGGAACTGTGAGTTCATTAAAGCTCTTTTTCTTTATAAATTACCCATTCTCGTATTTCTTCATAGCAGTATGAAAATGAACTAATACAGTAAATTAGTATAGGTAGAGTTGGGCAGTGCTATTATGATCCCCCAAAATGTGGAAGTGACTTTGGAACTGGGTAAGAGGCAGAGGTTGGAACAGTTTGGAAGGCTCAGAAGAAGACAGGAAGGTGTGGAAAAGTTTGGAGCTTTCTAGAGACTTGTTGAATGGTTTTGACCAAAAAGTTCTGGCTAAGATGGTCTCAGATGAAGATGAGGCCTATTGCTCATCTATTGCTAAAGCATAGAGACTAGTAGCATTTTGCCCCTGTCCTAGAGATCTGTGGAACTTTGAGCTTGAGAGAGATGATTGAGGGTATCTGGTGGAGGAAATTTCCAAGCAGCAAAGCGTTCAACAGGTGACTTGAGTGCTCTTAAAATAATTCCTTTTTATTCATTAACGAAGATACAGTTTGGAATTGGAACTTATGTTTAAAAGGTAAGCAGAGCAAAATAGTTTGGAAAATTTGCAGCCTGATGATGCCATAGAAAAGAAAAACCCATTTCTGAGGAGAAATTCAAGCTGGCTGCAGAAATTTGCATAAGTAATGAGGAGCCAAATGTTAATCACCAAGACGATGGGGAAAATGTCTCCAGGGCATGTCAGAAGTCTTCATGGCAGCCCCTCCCATCATAAGCTGGGAGGCCTAGGAGGAAAAAATTGTTTCCTAGGCTGGGCCCTGGACCTTGCTGTTTTGTGCAGTCTTGGTACCTGGTTCCCTGCATGCCAGCCATGGCAAAAATGGGCTAATGTACAGATCAGGCCATTGCTTCAGAGGGTGCAAGCCCCAAGCCTTGGTGGCTTGCATGTGGTTTTGGGCCTGCAGGTGCACAGAAGTCAGTAATTGAAGTTTGGGAACTTCCACCTACATTTCAGAGGATGTATTGAAATGCGTGGATGTTCAGGCAGAGGTGTGCTGCAGGGACAGAGACCTCATAGAGAGAACCTCTGCTAGGGAAATGTGGGATGGGAGCCCCCAGACAGAGGTCCTACTGGGGCACTGGTTACTGAAGCTGTGAGAAGAGGGTCATCATCCTCCAGACCCCAGAATGGTAGATGCACTGACAGCTTGCACCGTGCACCTGGGAAAGCCACAGACACTCAACACCAGCCTGTGAAAGCAGCCAGGAGTGGGGCTGTACTCTGCAAAGCCACAGGGGCAAAGCTGCCCAAGGCCATGGGAACCCGTCTCTTGCATGTGTTACCTGGATGCGAGACATGGAGTTAAAGGAGATCATTCTGGAGCATTAGTTTGACTGCCCCACTGGGTTTTGGATTTACATGTGGCCTGTAGCCCCATTGTTTTGGCCAATTTCTCCCATTCGGAAAGGGCATATTTACCTAGTGCCTGTACCCACATTGTATCTAGGAACTAACTAACTTGGCTTCTGATTTTACAGGCTCATAGGTGGAAGGCACTTCCTTGTCTCAGATGAGACTTTGGATTGTGGACTTCTGAATTAAAGTTGACATGAGTTAAGACTTTGTGGGACTATTGGGAAGGCATGATTGGTTTTAAAATGTGAGAACATGAGATTTGGGAGGGGCCAGGGGCAAAATGATATGGTTTGGCTGTGTCCTCACCCTATTCCCATCTTGAATTGTAGCTTCCATAATTCCCAAGTCATGGGAGTGACCTAGTGTTAGGTAACAGAATCATGAAGGCAGGTCTTTCCTGCGCTGTTCTCATGATTGTGAACAAGTCTTAAGAGAGCTGATGGTTCTATAAAGCAGTTCCCCTGAACATGCTGTCCTGCCTACCGCCATGTAAGATGTGCCTTTGCTCCTACCTCACAGCTGTTCTCATGATTGTGAACAAGTCTTAAGAGAGCTGATGGTTCTATAAAGCAGTTCCCCTGAACATGCTGTCCTGCCTACCGCCATGTAAGATGTGCCTTTGCTCCTACCTCACCTTCTGCCATGATTGTCAGGCCTCCCCAGCCATGTGGAACTGTGAGTCCATTAAATCTCTTTTTATTTATAAATTATTCAGTCTTGAATATTTCTTCATAGAAGTGTTTTAAAATGGACCAATACATCATTCTGTGTAGTATTCCTTAGGGTATATGTATCACATTGTCTTAATTCAATCAGTCATTGATGGATATTTAAGTTGATTTAATTTTTTTTTGCTATTGTGAATAGTGCTGGAAAGAACATATATGTGTCTTTATAGGAGAATGATTTCTCTTCTTATGGTAGAATAATTTATATCCATTTGTGTATATACCCAGAAATTGAATTGCTGGGTTAAATGGTAGTTTTGCTTTTAGTTCTTTGAGGTATTGCACCATTGCTTTCCACAATGATTGAACTAATTTACATTCCCATCAACAGTGGATAAACATTCCCTTTTCTCCACAACCTTGACAGGATCAGTGATTTTTTGACTTTTTAATAATAGCCATTTTGACTGATGTGAGATGGTATCTGATTGTGGTTTTGATTTGCATTTCTCTAATAATCAATGATATTGAACTTTTTTATATATATGTTTCTTGGCCACATGTATATCTTCTTTTGAAAAGTATCTGTTCATGTCCTTTGCCCATTTTTTAGTAGGGTTGTTTGTTTCTTGTAAATTTATTTAAGTTCCTTATAGGTGCTGAATATTACATCTTTGTCAGATACATAGTTGGAACATTTTCTCCCATTCTTTACATTGTCTGTTTACTCCGTAAATAGTTTATTTCACTGTGCAGAGCTCTTAAGTTTAATTAAATCCCATTTGTCAGCTTTTGCTTTTGATGCTTTTGCTTTTGGCATCTTCATCATGAAATCTTTGCCTAGTTCTACATCCAGAATGCATACATTGTTTTTCAGGGCTTTGTAGTTTTTCATTTTACATTTAAGTCTTTAATTCATTTTTGTATATTGTGTAAAAAAACAAGTGTCCAGTTTTAATCTTCTGCATATGGCTAGCCCCTTATCCCAGCACCATTTATTGAATAGGGAGTCCTTACCCCATGGCTTGTTTTTGTCAGGTTTGTTAAAGATCTGATGGTTGCAGGTGTGTGGCCTTATTTCTAGGTTTTCTATTCTGTTCCATTGGTCTATGTGTCTGTTTTTGTAGTACAGCTAACATCACACTTCATGAGAAACTCAAAGCTTTTCTGCTAAGATCAGGACTGAGGCAAAGACATCCTCTCTCACCACTCCTTTTCAACTTCACACTGGAAGTTCTAACTGATACAATAAGGCAGGATAAAAATAAAAGATGCACTAATGGGCAAGAAACAAAAATAAAACTGTCCTTGTCAATTGAAAAAAAAGGAAAATTAACAAAATCATACATTTTACCCTGATTTGTACAACTTGTCCATTTTCATAGTGCAAATACTTTTATATGAACCTATTTCAAGCTACTAACTTCACATTGCTTGGAGTTAGAAGAGATGTGTGGTACCACTAATTAAATGGTATTTTCACTACAAAGCTGGAATAGACATAAATAACCTTGAAACCAGAGATAATATTAAAATTTAGCAGAAGAACTAGGAAGTAATGAGTATAAAGTAGTATTATCTTTGTTTTTAACCTAAACAGTATAGAATAAATTTATTCATAGCTGTGTTAAACAACTGGCTTTAGCCAGCTGATATGAGCTGGCTTCTTCATAGCACAATTTGCTAATGTGTAATATCACTGCCTGCCTGATCTCTATTATCAAACAGATGACTTTATGACATAGAATCAAAGATATATCTGGGTTCACAAATCTTTTTTTTTGGTTTTCATTCTGTTTTATTGCTGTTTTTTTTTTGGAGCTAGATTTTCCTAAAATCTAGTACATACAAGAAAATTCATAGTCTTTCTTCCATTCTTCTTGGTCAATGAGGAAAGAACTTTGGAAATTTAAGTAATTTTTCTGGAACCATTTATTTTGAAAACAAAATATTGGTTAATTTAAATAATGTTGATTATATTAGTTATATATTCACATGTTAAGAAAAGAAAAGATAATATATTAGGAAAATATAGATGATACCCATACACAGAAGTCTTGGCAGTACTATCAAGTAACTATTCTTGAAAAAAATACATTAATATATTTAGTCACAGATATTATTCTGGAATTTAGGTATGAAAAAGAAAACACCTAATTTAGATTGTCAATATGAACTTTAGGTATGAAATAAAGAAAATAAATGATACTAAGCATAAGACATCTGGTAAGTTGAAGGAAAAAAAGTCTTTTTACATTATATACCATTCTCTATCAAGTTTTATTATAAATCACTACTTTTCACAGTTAAAATTATCTTTAGAAGCTTTCCACATCACCTTTTGTGTTGTTTTATTCCCAGGAAATATTTGTATATAAAAACATAGAATTATTTTTTCTCATAAGAATTATGATAATAGCAGAGATGGTACATTATATTTTATAATAATGTGTCATCTCAATGCTGCAGGGAGTCCTTGAACACATGCTGCCCATATGCCCAATGGATTTATTCTGTGCACTTCTTCTCAATGACTAACTGACTAAATAAATTCTCTCAGGACACATCTCATCATAATGCTGATCAGCTATGGTTCATTTATTGTTATATAATTGCAAAGGATGTTTATCCTTTTTTGCCCTTTTATGCTGCACAAGCTGTTGTAATGTTCTGGGTCACAGATAGGATGAAACTGTGACTAAGCTCTTTTGTGAGTGCTCTATAATTTGGTAGTTTGCAAGAATGCAAGCAGATAAAATAATGTGTTTCCTAACTTGTAAATCTTAATGCTGAAATATAAGTATAATATATTAACTTTATAAAGACTAATTTGAGCTTGTCAAAATGTCTTACAAATGATTTGCTCCTTTTTCTTCTTTATAAAATTATACATACAATTTTAATGAATTAAAGAGATGAAAGTAATTTAGAATTTTCCAATATATTATTCTTGTTTTTAAAATTGTACAAGCTGAGGATTTGGAGAATAAGAATAGATTGTATAATGCTGCACAGATTATAAACACATTGCAACTGAATGCTAAATCCTCAATTGAAAAATCTGGAGATGCTTTATCTCCAGATACAGGAGAAAAAAAAAAAAGGCATTCTAGTAAAATTTGAAGTGAAGCACGTATTTCTGACTGATTAAAATTTTAGAGACAAAGACTTTGCAAATCATGGTTGTTAAAGTTTTAGCCATTTGTTTTCCATATTTACTGATACAGCTGTGTTTAACCCAAAGACAATTCAGTTTTTAATTGGGGGAGATTGTGATCAGCTATATTGATATCTTTTGATATCTTAAAGGGATATCTTGGAGGAGAGCAAGATTTTAGCCCCTATCCCAAATGCACAACAACTACCTCTCCTGTCACTGCTTTCTTATAAGATTGGAGGAGATACACCCCTGAGGCTTCGTACTCCAGAACTGTCTTCATTATATTTATCAATAGGCAGTGCCAGTGCAAGTTTAGATTCAACTCAAGAGTGCAACTAGGATAGGATTCTTTTTCTCTAATTAATGCTAAATTTATACTATATAAAATCTCATATAGTTCCCTACAATTTTTGGCAAATTTTGTAACTTTTAGTTTTCTATTTTAAAATTAAAAGTTCATCCTTTTCATTATATTAATGTCTTTTTTCTCATTCCCTATGCAAAGGAAATATATGATCTCTAGGAATTTGCAGTGAAAAGGGGTATGATTTCCATTTTTACTCCTCCTCTTACTTATATCAGGCCTCTGGAGCAAAGATAAGTGATATATTTTGATTCGGAAATTTCTCCTGATTTCTTTTTCTAGATTTTACTATTCTCATGAAATGTTTGGAGGAGAAAAAGATTAAACAAAAACAAGGCAAACATTGATTTAATAAACTTTCCGTGGTGTAGACATTCTTGGTTGGTTATTCCTATATTCTGATTTACTTTGGCATCTATTCACTATGGGTATTGAATACTGGTAGTTTTGGCTCTTTTGTGGGCACATGCATTTTTAATTAAGAAAGACTGTGGGGCTTGAAAGGAACACAATTAAAATTGAGCATCTGTCACCAAACGAACCTCTTCCTCCACCTCAGATTCTGCCATAAGGAGTTTTAGAATCTCCTGCTAGTGTCTTCTGTCCCAATGAATTCCTCTCTGACTTACCAAGATGGCTCAAGAGCAGGCACTTTGCCAAAGGAAAGACACGTCTTTGATATTCCCAGGTGGTAAGATCGGAGGACATTTACTGCTGGGAAAAAACCTTTCCCACCCTCACCTCAACCTTAAGACTGCTCTAATTTTCTTCCACCCATGTGGCTGTAACCAGGGCTACGTCCTGCAGCTCATTAAATTCCCTCCTTTGTCAGAAATTAGTAGGTGAACGAGATATCAGCCTCCTTTTAAAAATATATCCCATGTAATTATCTTAAAAGTACTTATGTCAGTTGTTAATTTCAGAGTGTGGGAGTATCCTTTACTACAAATATTGCACTCCCAAACTCCTTGATGAATCTCTTCCTTACCTTTTATCTGTTTGTGTGTGTGTGTGTTAGAAACTTCAACAATACTTTATGTATTGATACATATATACATTATATACCTATCCACATTTTGTTTACTATTATATCATTTACTTTTTATTTTGTGATATTATATGCTAAACACAATTATTATTATTATTATTGTTTTATTTGATTTTTAATGTGAGTCATAGTAATATATTCCCTCTCAGTAAAAGACTTCCATTCAGTCTAAACGTAGAATGTTTGCCCTGAAACAGTTGATTACATTTTCTCTTATCACTTTATTAGAAAGTAATTTACTAGTTCATATATTTTGATGTGTAAATATCAGGGGCAAATTAATGTATATATTAATATGCATATTAAATATATGTACATGCATGTATTTAAGAGGTGGGATCTTTCTATGTTGCCCAAGCTGGAGGGCAGTGGCTATTAACAGGCTTAATCATAGGGCATTACAGCCTTGAATTCCTGGGCTCAGGCAAGCCTCCTGACTCAGCCTTCCAAGTGGCTGAGACTACAAGCATGCTCCACAGTGCCTGGCGTATATCCTTTATCGTACTTCTTAACAATACAAATTGTGTTTCTAAATTTTTGAACTCCAGTTTAATCCTTTGAACCAACTGCAGTCATTACCACAATATTTTTGTTTGAACAATAGTTTTCAAATTTCTGTAACTAAGATCCCTTCTGCTACTCTCCATCCAACCACAGGGATCATGTTTCTAAACCATTTGTAATATTATTTTCATGCTATTACTAAGAATTTCTTTGTGCTGTTCTTTTTATTGAGTATACTTTGTTAACAGATATTCGGTATGTAATCATTACTATCAGTCCTTTTAATTGCACATGCATTTTCTTAGTTCATAGTTTATTATGTTTCTTATGCTACTTATTTTTTCTTTTTGGGGGAGTATTTTGCCTAAGTTTATTTTATATAGAGTATGTCCTTGTAAAATTTCAATACATGAGATAAATAGTTAATGCAATTGCTGAATCTTGGTATAACCAATAATGTCTTTTTAAAAAAAACTAATGTATTTTTGAAATATATAATATAGTGTACATTGTATATATTCTCTAACATGAGTATATATTATATGTACATATTATATGCATGTATCTATATTTGTTGAGTGTAGAAATTTTGGCTTATAGACCTATTTGCACATTTTTTAAAAGCCATTTAAGTATGTTTCCCCTGAGAGAGTTGAAAAATATATCTGTTTTTCTTTATTTTGTAAATTTTCTTTGATAAAAATGTGCAAAAAATCCCTCCCTTCTAAGTTCAAATTATATATACATATATATTTATGTTTATTTTGTGTCTTATTCATTACCCCTAGTCATTGTACCATTTCAATATGCAGCTCCAAGTGGCTATTCAGCCAAGAAATGTGAACGTCTATTATCTGTTAATTGCATCTCCTCCATCTTTTCTGGTACCTCAATGAGGTACTATACCATGAACATAATAGAAACCCAAAATATGTAACTCCTACACTCATTTTTTTCATTTATTTGTTATAATATTTATGTATTGCAAGATAATATTTTTATTTGATTCAGGTTCTGGAAGATACAGTTTCCAGCACTGATGATTCAATTTGTTAACTTATTTTTTAAAAATAATTTGATTATGTAGGCCTTAATGCCTTATAATAAAAATTATCTTCCTGATTATTGTATGTTCACTATGCTCAAACTTAAAATTATGGAAAAAAGAAGTATGCCATTAAGTTATCTTCATCCCAAACATCCACACACCTGTTACCAATGTTATTGTTTTTTAAAAATGTTTTATAGTAGTAAATATAAATATGTATTATAATTTCTTAACCTTTCTGATTGAGTTTCTGCAGTTCCAACTTTTCACTTAGTATCATGATACAGAGATTATTCCATACCTATTTTACTATAGAGTGTTGTCAACATTTTGAATATTTACTAGTTTGAAAGTAAGAAATGGCATGTCATTATACTTTTAATTTGCATTTATCTTATCTTAGGTGGAGTTGAACATATTTTTATATATTTTAGGGCTTTTTTCCCTCAAAACTCAATTCATTAATTTTGCTAATTATTTTTCTTTGGTTTTATAATTCTAAACTCGGCCAGGCATGATGGCTCGTGCCTGTAATCCCAGCACTTTGGGAGGCCGAGGCGGGCAGATCACTTGAGGTCAGGAGTTTGAGACCAGCCTGGCCAACATGGTGAAAAAAAAAAAATTAGCCAGATGTGGTGGCTTGTGTCTGTAATCCCAGCTACTAGGGAGGCTGAGACAGACGAATCACCTGAACCTGGGAGACGGAGGTTGCATTGAGCTGAGATTGCACCACTGCACTCCAGCCTGGGTGATGGAGTGAGACTCTGTCTCAAAAAAAAAAAAAAATTTAAAAATTTAAAAAAATTCTAAATTCATTTTCTATGAGATCATTACATAATAGGAAGATTAATCCTTATTATTTGAATCACTAATAAATATATGTACTAGCTTCTGTATGTTCTTTTGACTTTTCAAATGTTTATTAGCAGGAAATGTTTTTAGAAATATAATCTAATCAATTCTAATTATATATTCTATATTTTATGTCATAGTTAAAAAAAGCACCTTCTTATTCCAAGACTTTAAAGATTTACTTCCTAATTCTTTTAAGTAATTTTATGGTTTAATATCATAATTGTATGCAAGGTAAATAGAATTGATATATCTCTAATTTTGAGTTTTCTGAGTATAACTTTTTTAATGTCTTCAAGTTTATTTTTTATCCATTGAGATATTTTTGATACTCATATTTTTCTACATTTTTTAGTTTACTTCAAAAAATGTTATGTGTTGATGCTATTTTCTTATTACAGATTCAAAGGTTATAAGTGCAGTTTTGTTACATGGATATATTATAGTGGTAAAGTCTGAAATTTCAGTGTAGCCATTTCCCAAATAGTGTACATTGTATTCATTGAGTAATTTCTCATTTCTCATCTCTCTCCTGTGTTCCACCCTTCTAAGTCTCCAATGCCTATTATTTGACTCTCATTGTACATGATTATAAATGACTTCCCACTTATAAAAGAGAACATGTTTTGACATTCTGTTTTTGAGTTGTTGCTCTTAAAATAATGGCCTCTAGTTCCATCATGTTGCTGCAGAAAATGTTTCCTTTTTTATGGCTAAGTAGTATTCCATATTTTATATATATATACCACATTTTCTGGTCAATCATCCACTGATAGACATTTACATTGAGTCCACATCTTTGCTATTGTGAACAGTGCTGCATTAAACACATGAGTGCAGGTTACATTTTTGGTATGTTTATTTCTTTCCCATTGGGTAGATACTCAGTAGTGGGTTTGCTGGATCAAATGTTGCTTCCATTTTTAGTTCTTGGAGAAAGCTCTATACTGTTTCCTGTAGTGATTTTAGTAAGTTACTGGGAATGGAAATTAGTAAAATCGCTACAGGAAGCAGTATTGCTTTTTTCCTGCATCCTTACCAACATCTGTTATTTTTTAAAATTTTTCATATTAGTCATTTTTAGTGATTTTAATTTGCATTTCTGTGATAAGTAGTGATGTTGAGAATTTTAAAAATATACTTGTGGTGATTTGTATGTCTTCTTTGGAAAAATGTCTGTTCATGGTATTTGCCCCCTTTTTTAAATTAGTTATTTATGTTTTGCTAGCTCAGTGGCTGAATTCCTTGTAGAGTCTGGATATTAGTCTTTTGTCAGATGCGCTATTTGCATATACGTGCTTTCATTCTTCAGGTTGTCTGATCACTTTGTTGATTATTTCCTTGCCATGCAAAAAAAAAAATTTTAGTTTATTTAAGTCTCATTTGTCTATTTGTCTTTATTGCATTTGCTTTTGAAACCTTATTCATGGCTTCTTTGCCAAGGCCAATGTCCAGAAGAGTTTTTGATTTTAGGTTTCCTTCTAGTATTTCTATAGCTTCAGGTTTTACATTTAATCTTTAATTCATCTTGAGTTAATTTTCGTATATGGTGAGAGACAGAGGTCTGGTGACATATGTTTCTGTATATGGCAATCCAATTTTCCAAGCACAATTTATTGAATGTGATCTCCTTTCCCCAGTGTATGTTTTTGTCAATTTTTCAAAGATCAGTTCGCTGATCTTTCAAAGATCTTATGGCTTCTCGATTCTGTTCTTTTGATCTATGTGTCTACTTTTATGTCAGTCCCATGCTATTTTGACAACTATAGCCCTGAAATATAATTTGATGTTAAAAATAGACAGAAATACAATAGTAGTAGGGGATTTCCACATTCTATTTACAGCACTACACTGATTTGAGATAGAGAATCAACAAAGAAACACTAGACTAAAATTACACCTTAGAACAAATGGACCTAACAGACATTTACAGAATATTCTACTCAACAACCAGAAAACATACATTCTCCAAGATAGACTACAGGCAACAAAACAACTCTGAAGAATTTTCAACATAAAAATTATACCAAGTGTATTCTTGGACCACAGTGGAATAAAATTAGAAGTCAATTCCAAGAGTAATTCTCAAAGCTATACAAATACATGGAAATTAAACAATTTTAATTAATTTTAATTACTTAACAATTTAATTAAATTGACACAAAGAGTGATCTTTGTGTCAATAATGAAATTAAGATAGAAATAAAAACATTTTGAAATGAATCAAAATGAAGACACAACATACCACAACTTCTGGGATACGGCAAAAGCAGTACTAAGAGGGAAGTGTATAGCATTAAATGCCTACATAAAAAAGATAGAAAGATCATAAAATAAAAACTTAGTGTTGTACCTTAAGGAACTACAAGACAAGAACAAAGAAAACTCAAAGTTAGCAGAAAAAAAGAAATAGCAAAGATCAGAACAGAAATAAATGAAATTAAGACCAAAAACCAAAATACAAAGGACCAACTAAATGAGAGCTGGTTTTTTGGAAAGATAAAGAAACTTGATATACTGCTAGCTAGACTACCCAAGAACAGAAGAGAGAAGATTCAAATAAGCACAATTAGAAATGAAAAGGAGACATTACAAATGATTCCACACAAATACAAAAGAACCTCTGAGACAACTATGAACATTTCCACCTTGAGACTTCTACGAACATTTTCTAGTTTCCACATTGCGACCTAGAAAATCCAGAGGAAATGGATGAATTCCTGGAAACATACAAACTTCCCAAGGTTGAACAAGGGAGAAACAGAAATCCTGAAAAGGCTGACAATGAGCAGTAAAACTGAAACAGTAATAAAAAAAAAAACTCCCAAAAAGAAGAAAAAAAAAAGCCAACACCAGATGGACTAACAGTAAAAATCTACCGGAGAAACAATAACTGGTTCCAATGCTACTGAAAATGTTCCAAGATATCTAGGAGAAGGGAATCTTCCCTAACTCATTCTACAAAGCCAATATCCAATAAAATTATACCAAAGCCAAACAAAAACGCAACGTAAAAAGAAAACTACAGACCAACGTCACTAATGAAGATAGATGCAAAAATTCTCAACAAAATGCTAGCAAATCAAATATAACAACAAATCAAATATAATATGCAACAGTCACATGAGTTTTATTCCAGGGGTGCAATGATGGTTTGACATACCTAAACCAATAAATGTGATTCACCATATAAACAGAATTAAAAACAAAAACTGTATGATAATATTAATAGATGTAGAAAAAGCATTTGATAAAATTCAGCATCCTTGATGGTAACAAACTAGAGATGGGAGGAACAGATCTCAAAATAATAAGGACCATGTATGACAAACCCGCAGCTGACATCATCTTGAATGGGGAAACGTTTGAAAGCATTGCCCCTAAGAATGGATGCTATTTTAAATGAAGTCTTCTCTTATATTACATTTTAACTTATTTATATTTAAACAAATGCTATTAATTCATTTAATTCTATTCACTATCATCTTAAAAATCCTCTAATTGACTTTAGTAATCATTACTTAATTATTATATTTTCCTAGGCATAAAATTGCATCATCTACAATCTGAAAATAATGATATTATGAATTTCAGATTGTTTTAGCTATGATTTCCTTCTACTAAAATATTGTTACCTTATTCTGACTATAGATGAACTGCTTCTATTATATTCCTGTTAGGTCAGATGATGCTATTAGAATATTATAGAGTTATAAAGTTTATTTGGTTAAAGTTATTATTAATTTTTATTTTTTCCCAAATTGAGTGCTGACTTTTTGATGTCCTTTTTAGCATCAACATAATTGTATTACTTAAGTCTACAAGAATTAAGACATTAATTCATGCCTTAATGTACAGAATACATATTGTAATAATAAACTAGAATTCCATTTTTGGGGAGCAAGGGGTAGGTAATTTTATCTACCATGTGTAGATAATGCATGGTGGATTCTGAATTTTGTTATGACCTTTGCATCAATCTTAATTAAAATTGTTCTTTCTTTTTTAAAAAATCTTTTTCAGGTGTGAGATTAATATAATCTCACTTCACTAAAAGTTTCCAAAAATTGGGGATTTTGTTTTCTGGTTTCAGTATGTAAAATATTACCTGTTGTTCAAAAAGTAGATTAATCATTTATTAACTTATGGCTTCAAAGACAGGCAATTCCTTTAAAACTCACATTTTTCCCCCTACTATGGATGTAATTTTACCTGGATGACCTATTTTGGGTTCAGTTTTCATAATTTAAATTTTTCTACTTTTTTGTCGTTTTTTAATGTGTTTTATTTACTTAAATAGGGTTGAGAGCAAAATAGTACAAAAAGGTACAAGGTTGCTCAGATGCTTTTTGAAAATAAATTGGCTATTTGTCTGTTGTTAGTTACCCTAAAATACCTTGTTTTGTGTATTTGTGACTTTTCCTTATTTTCCCTATTATGTTAGATAAAACTTTGAAAAAATTCTCAAACTTTTAAAAAGTGATCTTATGTATTGATTTATTTCTTTTTATTTTTATTCTAATATACAAATGTCTAATACATTTCTGTTGTTTTCTTTATTATTTCATTTTACTGCATTGCTATTAGTCTCATGTGCTTAATACTTTTATTTCTATTAATATTAAAAATTCTGATTATGATTTTTCTGTACTTTGAGTTCAATTTCAGCTCTATTACATTGGTGCTTTTATTAACATTATTTGAATGTTTTCATCTTTTGGCGGTAGAAGTTAGTTTCAAAATTTTGATATCAGTTTTTGGTGTTTTATATTCATTCATCTCTTCAAGGATGCCTTAGTTACTCTCAGATTTTGACAGTTATTAATGAAGCTGATAAAAACATTCATGTGAATATCTATTTTTGACTTTTACAAACTGGACGTTATATTTTATTTAACCCAAAATACCATATATATACATATATATGTGTGTGTGTGTGTGTATATGTATATATGTATACGTGTATGTATATGTATATGCATATGTATAGAGTATGGCATTATCTCATAGAAAATCTCATTAACTTTTCAAAGTAATTTATATTTATACCATTTATTTCCTTTAATAGAGGCCATATAGTAGACTCGCTTAAGGTAGTTTTTGATATGGTTTGGCCAAGCGTCATCTCATAGCTCCCATAATTCCCACATGTTGTGGGAGGACTCAGTGGGAGATGGTTAAATCATGGGAGTGGGTCTTTCCTGTGCTGTTCTCATGATAGTGAATGGGTACCATGAGATCTGATGGGTTTAAAAATGGGAGTTGCCCTGCACAAGCTCCTTTTTTGCCTGCTGTCATCCACCAAATATGTAACTTGCTCCTCCTTGCCTTCTGCCATGATCATGAGGCCTCCCCAGCCATGTGGAACTGTAAGTCCAAAAAACCTCTTTCTTTTGGAAATTGTCCAGTCTCAGGTATGTCTTTATCAGCAATGGACTAATACAGTTTTCCCTCTTCAATTTACACATTTAATCTAATCAAATTATGGTCTCTTTGACATTAATGATGAGAGGTAGTGTTGACTAAAATTATAGCTATGTTGCTTTGCAGAAAATTAAAGGCCACAAATAAAATGATCTCATTAAGTGGTCCTTAATCAATAGTTGTATTCCCTCACTTCAATAAAGAGCTAGCAGGTAGAAACAGATTTTTTCTATTTAAGTCCAAAAAGCCATTTTACTCAGCTGGGAGGGTCACTGATATGGTTTGGCTTTGTGTCCTCACCCAAATCTCATTTTTAGTTGTAATTCTGAGTGTTGGGGAAGGGTCCTGGTAGGAGGTGATTGGATCATATGGGCAGATTTTCACCTTGCCTTTCTTGTAACAGTGAGTGAGTTCTCATGAGATCTCATTGTCTAAAAATGTATATAGCACTTCACCCTTTGCTCTCTCCTGCTCCACCATGGTTGTATGTGCTGGCTTCCTCTTTGCCTTCTGCCATGATTATATGTTTGCTGAGTCCTCTCTGCCATGCTTCCTGTACAACCTGCAGAGCTGTGAGTCAATTAAACTTATTTTCTTCATAAATGACATAGTATTAGGTAGTTATTTATAGCAGTGTGAGAATGGACTGATACAGAAAATTGGTGCCAGAGAAGTGAGCATTAATATAAAGATGCTTGAAAATGTGGAAGCAACTTTGGAACTGGGTAATGGGCAGAGGTTGGAACAGTATGGAGGGATCAGAAGAAGATAGGAAGATGAAGTAAGTTTGGAGCTTCCTAGAGACTTGTTGGATGGTTGTGACCAAAATTCTGATAGTGATATGGACAGCGAAGTCCAGGTTGAGGTGGTCTCAGTTGAAGATGAGTAACTTACTGGGAACTGGAGTAAAGGTCACTCTTGCTATGCTTTAGCAAAGAGACTGGTGGCGTTATGCCCCTGTTCTAGAGATCTGTGAAACTTTGAACTTGAGAGAGTTAATTTAGAAAGAGTCAATTAAGAAATTTCTAAGCAGCAAAGCATTCAAAATGTGGCCTGGCTGATTCTAAAAGCCTAAACTCATTTGCATAAACAAAGAAATGACCTGAAATTGGAACTTATATCTAAAAGGGAAGTGGAGCATAAAAAGTTTGGAAAATTTGCAGCCTGACTGTACAGTACAAAAGAAAAACCAGTTTTCTAGAGAGGAACTCAAGGCTGCAGAAATTTGCTTAAGTAAAGAGAAGACAAATGCTAATAGCCAAGACAATGGAGGAAATGCTTCCAGGGCATTTCAGAGACTTCACAGCAGCTCCTCTAATTATAGGCCTGTAGGCCTAGGAGGAAAAATGGTTTCATGAACCAGGCCCAGGGTCCTGCTGCTCTGTGCAGCCTTAGGACATGATGCCCTGTGTCCCAGGTACTCATAACTCTAGCCATGGCTAAAAGGGGCCAAGGTACAGTATGAGCCATCAGAGGGTGTAAGCCCCAAGACTTAGTGGCTTCCATGTGGTGTGCAGGTGAACAAAAGGCAAGAATTGAGGCTTGAGAGCCTCTGCCTAGATTTTGGAGATGTATAAAAATGCCTGGATGACCAGGCAGAAGTCTGCTGCAGGGGCAGAGCCCTCATGGAGAGCCTCTGCTAGAGCATTGCATGGGAGAAATGTGGGGTTGGAGACCTCACACAGAGTCCCCACTGGGACACTGTCTAGTGGAGCTGTGAGAAGATGGCCACCATCCTCCAGACCCTAGAATGGTACATCCACTGACAACTTGCACCATCCCCCTGGAAGAGCCACAGTCACTCACCAGCCTGTGAAAGCAGCTGCAGGGGCTGAACTCTGCAGAGTCACAGGAGGGGGACTGCCCAAGGCCTTGGGAGCCCAACCATTGCATCAGCATGCCTGGATGTGAGACATGGAGTCAAGAATATTTTGTAGATTTAAGATATAATGATTTCCCTCTTGAGTTTTAGACTTCCATGGGGCATGTAGCCCCTTTGTTTTGCCCAATTTCTCCCTTTGGGAATGGAATAATTTACTCAATGCCTGTACCCACATTGTATTTTGGAATTAACAAACTGTTTTTTTATTTTACAGGTTCATAGGTGAAGGAACTTGCCTTGTCTCAGTTGAGGCTTTGGACTTGGACTTTTGAGTTAATGCTGGAATGACTTAAGAGTGTGGAGGACAGTTGGGAAAGCATGATTGTGTTTTGAAATGTGAGAAGAACATGAGATTTGGGAGGAGACAGGAATGGAGTGATATTATTTGGCTCTATGTTGCTACTCAAATCTCATGTAGAATTGTAATTCACAATGGTGGGGGAGGAACCTGGTGGGCAGTGATTGACTCATGGGGGGATTTTCCCCTTGCTGTTCTCATGATAATGAGTGAGTTCTCATGAGATCTTGTTGTGTAAAAGTGTGTAGCACTTCCCCTTTGCTTTTTCTCTCTCTCCTGCTCCAACTTGGTGAGATGTGCTTACCTCCCTTTTGCCTTTCACCATGATTGTATCTTTCCTGGGGCCTTTCAGCCATTCTTTCTGTACAGCCTGCAGAACTGCGAGGCAATTAAACCTCCTTTCTTCATAAATTACTCAGTCTCAGGTAGTTCTTCACAGCAGTGTGAAAATGGACTAATGCAGCCTCTCAAGGTCCTCACTTCAGGATCTGACCCTGAGATAGGCCAGTCTTTTGTTAGAATGTTAGAACAGGGAGATAGCTTGACATGAGCAAGAGGAGAAGCCTCTGAAAAAATGAAGTATGAAATATTTCACACCCCAGAGACCATCCAAAATATGCAGGCTATATATAATCAGGGAGGAGGGGAAACACCTGTGCAGAAAGAAATGCCCTTTAAGATGACCAGTAATTGCTCATTCTGCAGTTAACCTAGCTAGCTACAGGCTGTCAAAAAGGAAAGGAGTGCCAAGGAGAAACTCCTAAGAGATATGCAGGCACAATAAGTACAGATTCAACTGCAATACAACCTTCCTGGTGGTGGTAATGAGCAAACCTGTCATTTGGTAGAATTTATATTCGACACTGTGTTTGCTCATGCACGTCACCTGACAGTAGGAGAGAATCCCGCAAACCTGGGGTGGGAACTAGGCATGGAAAAGACAGAGACTTAAGGCAGAATGGGGAAACTAGACAAAGGTGGAGACTTGAGACAGAGGCCGGAACTTAAAGAGTCCAACATAAAAAGCTGCAAGGTAGAATGCTCTGAGTTGCTGCTGGCTCATTACATTCGCTTTTTAGCAGCCTGCTCTGCCTTGTCTTTCCGAGTGTACTGTCTGTGCTACTGCTTAACCCTTGCTCCTACTACTGCTGTTTTCCAGCCAAACCAGCCAAGAGCTGTTTTCTAGCCAGGTCAACCCACTCCTCTCTTGGAGTATACTCTTATGTCCTTAATAAACCTTTTGCTTACATTACTAATTGGTCTCTTGCCTGAATTTTTCACCGCAAGAAGACCAAGGACAGAGGATTCCTGTACTTCCCCATAACAAGACCTGTGGTTTATGTCCTTTCAGCTCCATAAGCAATGCTTCATTGTAGCCAAAAACCAGCCCAAATAACTGCAAAGCCTCCTTGGAGTCCCAGAACCTCAAAGATGTATGGACTGTCCCCAAGCCTCTGAATGAGATTGTACAATCCCACCTCACTCATATGCTCAAACACAAACTGATTCTAACGCACACACACACACACACACACACACACACACACACACACACACAAAGTTCATGTATCAATTTAAATCACTTAGCCAGGACTTGAAAAGGAAGACTAAGGAGGACTAAATTTAAATATATCTTTAGATAAATAGGGATTGTTAGGAATTTAGTTTGCTTTAATGCATAATGAAGAGTTAATACATTTACATTTCCTAAAAATGTTTCCTGACTTTCACAAAATAATTTTTCCTTTATTGAGGTAGTTTCCTGTCTTTGGTACCCTTTAAGGTGTCATATCTTATTATAGAACTGGTTATAATGTATGGTTAAATACTATCTATTCTCTAATACTAATTTCAAATTATTTTATCTTTAAACAAGTAATTCATTTTAACATTCAAATAATATCCCATAAATTATTTTCATGTGTGAGGAACTGTTATATTTTACTATCATTATAAATTTCCTATCATTTCAATGCTATTTCAAGATACTTGACATTTGCATTAATTTCTTTTTCTGGATAATATTCAGAATACTTCTATCATGTGAAAAAACATGATAAGTTTGACTAAAATATGACATCAATACTTATAGGTTATTTTTAAAAAATTGACAATCACAGTGTCTAAAACGTGACAATTTTCTCATTATATTTTTATTATCACAAACTTTACAATTGTAATGCATTTTCTTCAGAAATTTCAATTATTAATAGGCTGAATTATATTTCTCTACTCTCTAAATATATCCAAAGGCTATCCTTTTATGTTTTATTTTCTTTTTTCTTTAGCCTTTGCATTCCAGGAGAGCAATTCCAATGAGCAATTTTTCCATTGCAGCAATTTTTGCCATTTAATGTGTATAGGATAAATTTTTATTTTTTGCTATTCAGTTTATGATTTTTAATGATTACTAGTTTTATTCTTTTCTCTTTTCTGTTTGCATATTTTTAAACTTCCATTACACATGTTATAAAATGTTCATAAACTTTATGGATTGTGCATGTTATCAGTTTTATTTGGATGTTCTAAGTATTGTTCCAATTTGTCTTTATTATAAATCTTTCCTATGCCTTATGTTGAAGTTGCACTCAAAATTCACTACACATATACAAATAATAACATAACTTCTTCACTTGGGACAAATAATGAGCTTTCAAGTTTTATTTAATTTCTGCAATAGCCAGGTTTTGACTAATACAATAATAGTTATTCTAAAAATGTGGACTAAAATCTATTTACCAACCACCACATATTTATAACAATTTGAAAACACATCCACAGATTTTGAAGACTTAAAATCTCCACATAGCAGTTTATTGATTGTATTCATCTTTTTATAATTGGTTTGTATCTTCTCAAAGAAAAGAATTTGTCATATTCATCCATCAAAATCCAGTGCCTTTCCATCAATAATACCATGTAAAAATTAAAGAGAATCTATGAATGTAAACACTTGTTTTCTGGATGTGAAAATGCAGTGTGTAATTATGTAATTACATAGTTAATTGAAGTTTATTTGTAAGACTAGGTGCATTATTATGCAGAGGGACAATCAGTCGAGTTTATTCAATTATTTTTATATTAATAACATTTTACTACATCCTATGTTGGATTTGTCTCCCATGATGAGCATCTCTATGTGTGCAGTTTATCATTAATCTCCTCTGGTAAAGTAATGTGTCCAGGTGTCATATTTTCTTTTCCTGGCACTTCTGGAACTCTTAAGTGTGAAATTTGCACCAGTTAAATATCAGAAAATAACACATTTTAAATATAAATATTTTAAATTTAAAAAAGGATAGATTTATATAAATACCTAACTCTCAGGGATTTTCATTAAGAAAAAATACATTTATAGGTCTCAAACCTATTTTCATTTTCCTAAGTGGGCATGTGCAAATATAGTGTTTGGTTATTTCCTTATTTTATCTCCTTTGTTTTGATAGGGATCCACTGTTTTTTTGAGTTTTGAAAATGGCCAGAACTCTCTTATCTGGAAGACTGGCTCTCATCTGTACAACAGGCTATTTTTTTTTCTTGTTTATAAATGCATCCTTGAGTCCTAACATTATGAGACTTCAAACTTTTAAATTTCAAATCTACTTAAAATCTAACAGACCTGAGGTTGCACACGCTGCCAAGTTTCCACTCTACCTCAGCCACGTATTTATTCATATCTCAATGAGATCACAACATTCCTTTCATTTTCTTGATTGTTTCCAAGTTACCGCTACTTTTCAGATTTCACTTTATTACTTGGAGTCATTTCTATTTATCAGCGTGTGTCATGGAAACATCTTATCTACTGAATCTTTCTCTAATATGCTTCATATGTTGAAAGAGCTGTAATATGGGAAAAGTAAGTGTTGCATATATGCATGTAATATATGTGGAGTTCACTTTCCATTACAACCACTTTATCTACTTCTAGACAGTGAACAGATGCCAAATGTACATGCTAGTGTGTTTTGTCACTGCTTGTTCTCTTGACTCTTAGCTCAGTCTCCATGGACATGATATACCATGACCAGCAATCGCCTGCAGTGATTCTTTTGGTGAAGTCTTACTGAGCATTTGTTTGTATTATACCTTCTACTGGATATTAGATACAGAATATTTTTTGAAGTCTTGCTTTGATAGTTATACTCAAATAGAAAACAAAAATTATAGACCTATATAACTGTGACAGAAAGCTGACTTTCAACTGAAAGTACAGGGAATGAGTATATGAAACCCCTCATACATTTACATAAAACCTGGAAATTGGCATCAAGCTATCATTGTTACATTCACTTGCATCTGTTCTCACTCAACCTTCTTCTCTCTCATTTTAGTCATTTCATTCCTTTCTAAAATAAACAAAAAACCTACACTTGAGTTCATGATTAAAATCCCTCAAGAGATTTTCTTTATCATTATCAACTACACCCATGTTTAATATTTTCCTCTCAACATCCTTCCTTTATCAAATACAAATAAGCATTAAGAAACAGCTGTCTGAGCTCATTGTTTTGCTCTATCAGGTTACTCACTCTGCATCCCACCTTGGGCAGACATGAGACAGAATTCTACGTAACCACTTCCTTTTTTCATCTTCAGTTTCGAATGTCTTATTTATTCTGTAAACATTGTAATCTGATTTCTATCACCAAGAGCACACATGATGAAATGCTTGTTACCAACTGACTTACCTCATGGTAATTACAGTCCTTGTTCATCATGTATCACCATAGGCAATTCATTTCTTCTTGATTGAAATACTAAATTCACTCGGAATTTGGGAATACTAACACTTCTGATTTGCTTCCTAACTCTCTAGATATCTACTTTTATTATCAAATATAGCCCACTCTTTTTCTGCTTTATCTTAAATATTAAATATGACTTGAATATAGCTGTATTCATATCAAAAAATCAAGCCTTCAAATTACACATATATGAGAGGCTTGTCATGTTCATACTAAGAAATTTGAACGAATTGCAAATAAAAATACTTTGTCAGATGATTTTTTTTCTATGAGTTGGCTTTCCATATCATAGCAAGTTTCTGAAGATGTGATGGTTCTAATGAGGTAATAGGAAGGTTGATGCTTGAGCTATGTTCTTTGTTGCAGAAAGACACAGTATTTTTTTTTTGGAGTAGATTTGTTTTATTTATTTATTATTATTATACTTTAAGTTTTAGGGTACATGTGCACAATGTGCAGGTAAGTTACATATGTATACATGTTTTGATGAAGTCTTTGCATAATACTTCAGCCACTGTATATTATCAACATATCTAAGTGTTATGAATCTATTATCAGACTCTGTCATCTATCTATCTATCTATCTATCTATCTATCTATCTATCTATCCATCTATCATCTATCTCTGTCTGTCTACCTGTTTTTAGTGTCCTAGAATGCTACTTGTGAGTTCACAAAACACTCATATTAACTTTTGGAATATTGGACATTTCTTTTTGTCCAATTCTTAGTCCAAATACTCTTTATTTATGAAACTTTCAGGGATTTTATTTTTTCCTGGACTTGTTAAATAGAAGATGCTTAACATTTTGAAGATTTTTGTTTAATAAGTCCATACATATCTGTAAATAATGATGATTTTACCACTTCACCATCAATTATGGCTAAAAAATTAAACTCAAGATGTACAACACTGTTTTTCTGAGTAAGACTAGAATGAACTCCATAGGCGGTCCTTTCTTCTAAATTAATTTTGTTATCATGGATGACTACTGAAGCATTATGAAAAAGTGTATTTTCATAAATCTATGTGAATCAAGTGATGCTTATCTTATTAAAGTAAAAATATTAATTCTATTTCCATAATTGAGGATAAATTTAAATTTAAAAATAAAAGTAAGCTGAATAAAATCAAAATAATTTTGAAAGTAACTTATATGAGTAATATTATTTTCTCAGATTTTCAATCATTTTTGATATAACTGTGACAAACCCAAATATCCTAAATAATAAACCAAAATACCATGCATATTTGTGGGGTCTTACTGTGATACCACGACTTTGATAACACCTGAAGTGACCAATATCCTCTTCAATGACTCAAATCCACTGACTATGTTATTTGATATTACAGTAAATTCAAATTGTGGTAAATGTATCTCACCCTCTACTCTCAATTTCTATACTTACAATGTACTAACAAATATTCTCTAAGCTGGCATCTGTTGGAAGTTGACACTTTGGGTCACACTAACCTGGGTTAATTTGCCTTTTTTTAGCTTTTTTTTTTTTGTTTTTTTGACAGCATCTCCCTCTGTCATCCAGGCTGGAGTGCAGTGGTACAATATTGGCTCACTGTAACCTCTATCTCCTGGGTTCAAGTAATTCTGCTGCCTCAGCCTCCCAAGTAGCTGAGACAACAGGCACGCACCATCACTCCCAGCTAATTTTTGTATTTTTAGTATAGATGGTGTTTCACCATGTTGGCGAGGCTTGTCTTGAACTCCTGACCTCAGGTGATCCACCCACCTTGGCCTCCCAAAGTGCTGGGATTGCAGGCGTGAGCCACCGCGCCCAGCCTCATTAGTCTTTTGATCGCCAAATAACAAGATATATGGGAGTGAAGTATTCGATTTTGTTTTTTGTTTAATATTCTGTATCCAACTCCAGTTAATACATAGGTAAATTAACTAGAGATTTAGGTTCCAGTTTTATTAGTCAATCTAAAAATTACTTATGATCATTTCTCTGCTTCTCTCTCTCATTATAGATTAAAACCTTCCAACAGGCTACCACTGAGCTTTGTTCTTTTCACATGTTATAAACTTCTCTACATTTGACTCACTCCTAGTTGTCTTTTAGGATCCAACTTTCTCTGGTAAAACTCCCATAGCTATGTAATATGTGGTTAATCAAACTTCTTGTGTGCTTCTAAAACACTATATACTTCATATTATGACAAAACTTAATACGTCCTACTGTAATTGACTATTGCTTATGAATAGCTCTTGCAAGACGAAGAATTCTTTGTAGCATTTCTGTATGTTTAGTTTCTATCACACCATTGGGCACATAAAACTGGTTGAAAAATCATGCCTTTTTCATTAAATGAAAGATTTCATATAGGAGGTTTTACAGAAATAAGAAGGGACGTGAGCAATATAGTGTAGAAAAAGTAGGCCTAGCTCAACAGGAAAAATAGAACCAATGAGAAATATTATTATTCTCCAATATCTGCATTAACAGGAGAATGCCATGCTTTTTTCCTACCATTTAGAAAATGGAATCCAGAGAATTGTAATTTTTCATACACTAAGAAATTTAATGTGCGAAGGTATTCAAAAAGCTTAACTTAACCTCCAAATCAAATTTGACCTCACAAGACTCTCTGCTTTATTATTCTAGGCTATTCTTTATAGAAATTATTACAATTTGTTATAAGGACTCGCAGGGCTCAGAAGCCATTATGCTCACACAGTTTATTACGGCAAATAAATGCAAAGCAAAATTAGCAAAAGGAAAGGTAGGTAGAGTAATGTCTGGAGAAAACCAAACACAGGGTTTTACATGTCCTCTCCCAGTTGCTTCACACAGAGTACTTAATTCTCTGAAAAAAATATGTTACAACGTCTGCAAAGTGTTGGCTAGTAGGTTAGCTAAATGCGATCTTAGGGTCCAAGGTTTTTATTTGAGCCCACTCACATAGGCGCCCTCTGCCTAGCACATCGAAGAAAGAAGAAAAGCATGTTCAGCACAAAACACACCACGTATGCAAACAGTTTAGGGACAGTCAGACACACTTGTTTAATCAGCATTTTATATCAGTGTAGGGAATGGATTATCAGCCAAGTTCCCGGAGACCAAACAAGTACCAAACTTGTAGTTTTTTCTAAGGATGGTCAATCTCAGGCTTGCTATATTCACTTTTTGGCACAACTCTATACACTATATTAACACAAATCATAGCTCTAAAAAGGGAAATTAAGTATTTTTAGATTGAATAAATGAATGTGTTTCAGGAATTTTCAACTTGGGTATATAATTAATTTTTCAAATGTTTTTGCATTTGAACGTATTCTTATTCGGAAATGTCAAAAGAGTAGCTAGTGGCAAGAATGCATTATACAACATAGTCTTAGTATATCAATAGAACCAAGTTTAAAAAATAATTTTCAACTATGGGAAATGAAAGAAGTTGCCCTTCTACTTTGAAACAGAATTGAACATGTATTTTATCTGACTTCTCAAATTCCTGGAAAAGCAGCCAAAGGTATACCTGCATTGACTTATCATCTAAGAAAGGACAAAGTTATACCTACTTTCAAAATAATTATCCTACAAAATATTCTGAAAATTATCATTTTATCATGCTCTTGATTTTTAAACTGTGCATAAAGTTCAGCTGCGTGTGTCTTCAGCACCCATGTAAAATATTTCACAGGGTTCCAAACTGGAAGATGAGGAGCTCAAATGGCCACAATGCCAGTGAATCAGTAGGAAAAAAAAAGATATTACTCCACATTTTTGAGTGATTTATTCTGATTTTCAAAGTGACATTGGATTCCTACTACATAATGAGAATAAGTAGGAGTATGTCTGAAATGGAGAGGGTCTCCTGGATGTCTTATTGTATTTCAATTCCTGGTTGTGAAGCCAAACGAAAATCATAGCAACACAATACAGGCAAACCTGTTGATAGTCTTAAACTTTTGGAATAAAACTGTGTACCACCCAACATGCAAGGAACCATACTTAGCTGAGTTGCTTGCTTAGTGCAAGAAAACATAAATGGGTAGTCAGGGAAGGCAGATTTAATTACTGGTTATAACCACATGACCACCTGAAGATACCAGAACTATAATAATTATGAATGTCCCTTATTTTGAATTTTATATGGTTATATTATCATATGTATTAATAATTTTATTTTATCCTCTTCCATAACCCTATCAAATAACATGAATACTATTATTAGTAGATAACCTTGAATTTCAGTATTTAAGTTAATGTACATCAAAGAGGGGTAGCACATAATTAACCTAGAAAAAAAACAAGGCTCATGGATATAGAGCCTTGGGAGAGAGATTTAAGGCATCTTTCAATGAACACATTTTTTATTTTTTATTATTATAGTAGCCCCTTATTATCCTTGGTTTTGCTTTTGGTAATTTCAGTAAACTGCAGTCAACTGTGGTCTGAAAATATTAAATGAAAAATTACAGAAATAACAGTTTATAAGTTTTACCTTGTCACTGTTCTGAGTGGGAAAATCTTATGTCTTCCCACTCCACCCTGTCCAGGACGAGAATCATCTTTTTTTTTTTTTTTTTTTTTTTTTTGAGGTAGACTTTCACTGTTGATGCCCAGGCTGGAGTGCAATGGTGCAGTCTCAGCTCACTGCAACCTTGGCCTCCTGGGTTCAAGTGATTCTCCTGCCTCAGCCTCCCAAGTAGCTGGGATTACAGGCACCTACCACTGCGCCCAGCTAATTTTTGTATTTTTTTTTTTTTTAGTAGAAACAGGGTTTCGCCATGTTTGCCAGGCTGCTCTTCAACTCCCGACCTCAGGTGATCCTCTCGCCTCAGCCTCCCAAAGTACTGGGATTACAGGCATGAGCCACTGTGCCCAGCTCTTTTTGTCCAGCACCTGCACACTCTATAGGTTCCCCAGTTAGTCACTTGGTAGTCCTCTCTGTTATCAGATCAACTACCCCAGTATTGCAATGCTTGTGTTCAAGTTGCCCTTATTTTACATAGTAATGGCCCCAAAACACAAGATGCTGGCAGTTTGAATAGGCCAAAGAGAAGACATAAAGTTCTTCATTTAAGTGAAAGGTGAAAGTTCTTGACTTAACAAAGAAATTAAAAAATTGTATGCTGAAGTTGCTAAAATCTACACTAAGAATGAATCTTCTATCCATGAAATTGTGAAGAAAAAAGAAATGTATGCATAGCATATACAGAGTTCAGTACTATCCAGTTTCAGTCATGCACTGAGGATCTTGGAACATATCTCCCACAGATAAGGAGGAACTACTGGTTATGAGGAAAAGATGCATTTTCTTTGGTAGAGGTATGATTGTACCCATGTCTTTATTTGGAAGTTAAACATTGCTATACGTGGGATATATACAAGCCCACAGACTTGTATATACGTGGAATGTAGTAGGTTTACAGTGTGTCAGCATAGCTAAGTTGGGTGTGTATTTTTCCAATATTCCTTGCCCTGTGTATGTCTAAATTCACGTAGTTACAAGGGACATTTTCTGTGAGATTTGGTAGGTGCAAATGAAATAGCCAAACTCTTACACTTCCAATATGGGTCAGGGCAAAAATGTTTTAGCTGACGCCAATTGCCACTTACCCTCTGGATTCCCATTTTTTCCCCCTTATTAGACCCAGAAGATCTGTTGGAAGTCCAGCTCCTGCTGAATCTCCTCCTTCAGCTTCTTTGACTCTGCAATTATGTGAATTATCAGACCCACAGTGAAAGTTTCAATTTTCACTCATAATCCCCTCATAATCAAAGCTGAAAACCTCAAAGTGGAAGAAAACAATTTGGATTCCAATCTATCTTCAGTGATTCCACAAATGATCACCATTTTATTTTCCCCCCTTTCTCTATTTTCCTGTTTCCCAATTTCCTGATCACCTATTGATTTTGATTTGACTCTGACACAACCAATATACAAAAATTATATGTGCATAAAACACACTTGGGTATCATAAACCTTTCAACTCTAATTATTAATGAGCTATCTATTTGGTAAAGTTGTTCAAAACTCTTAACACCTCAATTTCCTGTCCTGAAAAATGAGACTAATAATATCTAGCTCAAAGAATTGTTTTGACAAATAAATGAGATAAAATATGCAAAACGCTCGTTATTAAATAAACTATTCAGAGAGCACTCAGACAATGTCAAATACAATCTATTATGCTAAAAACAATGAAAAGAATCTTTTTGAATTAAAGTGAAAATAAAAACTCTTCTAGTGGTATTTTTCCTCAACAGTGCCCTATATGTATGTGGTTCAAATATATATGCTTTCAGGAACCCTTGAATAAGAAATAATACTGTTTTATACAAAAATCAATTTCTGAGCATTTTTTCAAAAGGTAGATTTGGCATGAGAGAATATTAGAAATATGAAGCATCTTTCAAAACAAGCAAATATTTGTGGTTAAAAATGCAGGCCTTATCTCCTTTAAATTCATTAGAACATTAAAATATAAATATTATTTCATTTGGAGAATAAGTAGGGTCAGGAAGTCCTGATCATTTTAAATGAAAACATCAAACTCTTTTAAGAGAATCTACAATAAAGATACAGAGAATGCATTTTAAAATACTACTTATACTCAAGGAATGATCAGAAAAATTCACTAAAATGTTAAATATTAAATAAAATCATCAAGGTACTTATTGTATTTTCAATTTAGAGAGTAATTTTTCTCCTGTACTTTATTTTTTCAAACAGTAGCCGTATTATGAGATAGATACTACTATTCCTATAAAGAAGCATTGAAATTTTGAATCAATAGGCATTTTGGTATTTTTAGAGACCTAACCATTTATTCGTGTGAAAGTTATGACTTATCCACCCAGATTCATTATTATGTAACTGTATCTTAGTATCTCTGTGGCTAGCTTAAAATGCACTACGGAAATTATAATATGTCAAGTAAGAATTTATTGTCAAAATGTTCAAATACTATAAGTAGGAAAATGTTTTCAATATGTCAAAAAACAAAGAGAGTGGCCTTTAAATTGAAACATATTCACAGCAATTTTTACATAAATAAGGGGAAAAAATCAATAGGCAGTTTTTGAATGACTCTGAAAGCTATGCTATCCAGGGATGTGTTATCTGATTTACAAGTAGACTGATACATGTTTTACAGGTTGGGTGAGTTTGTGTTAATGTCACATAAAGATGTTGTATTAATATGTTTCTGAATTCTCCCTATAATTACATTATTGCAAAATACAAAGTGTAACTAACTTAATTTAGGTGTGTGGAGAATCACTCTCTGTCTTCTACCTATTGGTGTTTCTCCTAGGAATCAGTCTCATTCTTCTCCATGTACTTAAATCTACTGCAACTCCAGCTGTTTTACCTATTCTTGTCATCATCTCACTTAATCAAATAACATCAAAAAGAAAAAAGAAACAAGAAAAAATGTCCAATTAAACAATATACTAAGACTATTACACCAAAACAATAACTTGAGATTTAACACAGTAATAAAATGCCAAAGTTCAGAAAAACTAAAGAAAAAATTATATTGCAATCACATACTAGAAATAATTGCTGGTGAGAGAGAGGCAGATGCAGTAATTAAGAAGGGGGTGGACGGAAAAGTGGCAGTGAGCTAAAGGTGATTTAAAAAGGTATAAAAACCTAGTGCACACCCATGATTTGAGAACTGCTCTGTGGAAGTAATATATTTTTATAAACATTTTATAAGTACTTTTCATGTGCATTCTTTTATTTTGAAAGAGATAATCTCTATTTTGTTTTAAAGATAGACATCTTAGCAACTGTTTCAAAGTTTACTATGCATCTCATTCTCTATAAAAGTGAAGAAATTCATCCAATAATCCTATAATATACACTAAAATAAGTCTGAGGTAGAACTTTTCCATCATAACTTTCTGAGATAATTAGACATTTAGAATCAACAGAAACCATATACACTTTTATCATCTTTATATTTGGCTTGGTAAAAGATCATTGCCCTCTCATTTCTAGTATAATTTGACTGCATGATAAAATGCTGTATTTTATTGTTTTACTTGATACTACAAGAACATATTAAATTTTGACAAACAATAAAAACACGGCCATATACAACTTATTTTTGAACACAACATCTCAAAGAATGCTTTAGTTCTGATATGTATTTTTCTAATAAAGTTTATTAGTGAACATAGCAAAATAACTTTAGGCAAGAATATAGAAAAATTATAAAATATTGATCATAAAAATATAATTATATATTGATTGTCCCTGTTGTTTTTCAACCTATCTCTTTTCCCTGTGGGGAGTAAATAGGAATAATCCATTTGAGAAGACAACTCAAGGAAAGTGATACTAAATTGTGTGTGTGTCTGTGTGTGCATGTGCACACACATACCTGTGTGTATTAATAATGCTTCACTATACAGCAGAGAGCGTAGAAATATTTTCTATCTGCTTTCAGCTTTTTTAAGCCTCATGGACCATTCAGAACATATTGACATTGTGTTACACACCAAAACCTGAGAATCAGAGAAGTTATTTTGCCTTTTTAAGATCATACAGCTAGTAAGGAAGTGGGGAACTGAACATTTAAAACATAATTTTTATGATATTCAAGCTACTTATTATTATCCCACTAAATTGTGCTCCATGACCTATATATTTTATGACTATTTCAGGAGGAAATAATTGAAGTAGTCATACTTGAAAATATTATTTTTCTTTTATTGATAGATAATATTTTGCATATTTATGGAGTAATGTGAATGCTTTTAAAAGCAAAGGATATGTAATGATCAAGAAAGCTTATTGAGGGTATTCATCATATTGAGTATTTATCTCTTCTATGTGTTTGTAACATGTCTTCAATTCCAGCTACTTTGAAATATATATTGTTGCAAATGACAGTCACTCTATTATTCTATTAAACACTAGGACTTATTTTATTGCTTCTATATAGCTATAAATTTGACTCACTCACTGATATGGCTTGGCTCTGTTTCCCCACCCAAATCTCATCTTGAACTGTAATCCCCACATGTCAGGGGAGGGACAAGTACACGTACCTCTTTGAGATACCTGTATAAGAAAGCTTGTTTTGTGAATAGATAATTGGGAGTGGGATTGCTAGATTGTATGGTAGTTCTTTTATTTGCTTTTCATAGAAATTTTCATACTGTTTCCCACAGTGCTTGTATTAACATACATTCCCACTAAGAGTGTATAAGAGTTACCTTTTCACCACTTCATTGCCACCATCTGCTATTTTTTTTTTGTTTTTTTAATAACAGCCATTCTAACTAGGGTAAGGTGCTATCTCATTGGGGTTTTGATTTGCATTTTACGAATGATAAGTGATGTTGAGCATTTTTGTACATATCTGTGGGCCATTTGCATGTTTTTTTTAAAGAAATGACTATGCGTGTTCTTATCTTACGTTTTAATTGGATTATTCTTTCTATTGTTAAGTTGTGTGAATTCCTTATATATTCTATATATTAGTTGCTGGCCAGATGAGTAGTTTGCAACTTTTTCTCCTATGAAAAACGTTTTCTCATCACTCTGTTGATTATTTTCTTTGCTGTAAAGAAACCTTTTGGTTTAACATCGTTCCAATTGTATATTTTTGTTTGTGCTTTTGAGGTATTAGCCATAAAATCTTTGCCTAAGTCAATGTCCTAAAGTGTTTATTCTGTTTTCTTTTATTAGTTTTATAGTTTTGCATCTTACATTTAATTATTTATTTTATCTGAAGTTAATTTTTGTGTATAGTGAGAGATAGGAGTCCAGGTAATTCTTCCATATATGGATAGCTGATTTTCCCAACACAATTTTATTGAAGAGGGTATCATTTCTTTAACGTATGTTCTTGGTTCCTTTGTTAAAAATCTTAAATATTTGGATTTATTTCTGGGTGCTTTATTCTGTTCCATTGTGTCTATTTCTATACCAATGCCATGCTGTTTTGATTATTATAGCCTTATAATCTGAAGTCAGTTTGCGTGAGGTTTTGAACTTCGTTCTTTTTGCTAAGGATTGCTTTGGCTATTCCGACTACATCTTGGTTCCATAAAAATTTTAGGATTGCTTTTCTATTTCTGTGAAAAATGACAATGATATTTTGATAGGGAGGGCATTGAATGTGTATTTTATTTGGGGTAGTATGGTCATTTCAATGATATTAATTCTTCTTATCCATGACTATAAGATGTCTTTTCATTTGTTTGTTCAATTTTTTCATCAATGTCTTATAGTTTTCCTTGAACAGATCTTTTACCTACTTAGTTAAATTTATTCCTAGGTATTTTGTTTTTATTGTAGCTCCTGGAAATAGGATTACCAACTTGATTTATTTTTCAACTATTTAATTATTGTATAGAAATGTTACTAACTTGTATATGTTAATTTTGTCTTCTGCAACTGTACTGAATTTATTTTTAAGCACTAAGAGTTATTTTGGTGTAGTCTTTAGGTTTTTGTAAATATAACATTATTTCATCTGCAGATAGGAACTATTTAACATTGTCTTTTCCAATTTGGATATCTTTTATTTTTTGTTTTGCATGATTGGACTGGCTAGGACTTTCTAATACTAAGTTGAAAAAGAGTGATGAAAGTGAACATTCTTGTTTTATTCTAGTGCTTAGAGGAAAGACTCTCAACCTTTCCCATTCAGAATGACATTAGCTGTGGATTTGTCATATGTAGCCTTTATTATTCTGAGGTATGTTTCTCATATGTCTAGTTCATTGAGTTTTTGTCATGAAGAGATGTTGAATTTTATCAAATGCTTTTTCTACATCTATTGTGAGTATATGTTTCTGTCTTCATTTTCATGATGTGATATATCCCTTCAATAGATTTGCATATGTTAAACCATCCTTGAATCCTTAAGAAAAATCCCAATAGATCATGATGTATTATCTTTTTGATGTCCTGCTGAATTTTATTTGCTATTATGTTGTTGAAAATTTTTGCATCTATCTTCATGAGGGATATTGACCTGTAAGTATTTTTGTTGTTGTTAGGCCTCTGGTTAGTTTGGTATCAGGGGAATGCTGGCCTCTTACAATGAGTTAGAAAGAATTCTCTTCAGTTTTTTGAAATACTTTGAGAAGGATTGGTACTATTTCCTTTTTCTATGTTTGGTAGAATTCCATAGTGAATCCATTCAGCCATGAGCTTTTATTTGTTGAAAGATTTTTTATCAGTGGTTTAATATCACTACTCATTATTGATCTGTTCAGATTTTCTATTTCTTTCTCATATAATCTTGATAGGTTGTATGTTTACAGAAATATACCCATTTTCTCTATGTTTTCCACTATTTTAATACATAGTTGTTCATAATCTCTGATGATATTTTGTATTTCTGTAGTATTAGTTGCAATGTTGCTGTTTTCATTTCTGATTTTGTTTATTTGGGTCTTTTCGTGGTTAGTCTAGCTAACATTTAATCATTTTTTTATCCTTTCAAAGAATCAACTTTTCACTGAACTTGTGTGTTTTTTAATGTCTATTTCATTTAGTTCTGCTTTGATCTTTATTATTTCTTTCCTTTTGCTAATTTCGGCTTTGTCTGGTTCATGCTACTCTAATTCCTTGAGGTGCATTGTTATACTATTTGAAAATTTTCTACTCTTTTGATATACATGTTTATTGCTACAAATTCCCCTCTTAGTACTGCTTTTGTTGAATCCCATAGGTTTCGGTATGTTGTGTTTCCATTTTCGTTTGTGATAATTTTTTTTTATTTTTATATTAATTTATTCATTGACCCAATGGCTGTTCAGGAGCGTGTTATTTCACATCCATGTATTTGTACAGTTTCAAAAGTTCCTCGTCGTGTTGATATCTAGTTATATACCATTGTGTTCTTAGAAGATAACATAACTTTTTTAAATGTGTTGAAACTGCTTTGAAGAATAACATATGGCCTATCCTGGAGAATGTTCCATGTAGTGATGAGAAGAATGTGTAGTATATTTTGCAGTTATTGGATAAAATGTTCTGTAAATGTCTGTTAGGTCCCTTTGGTCCAAGATCCAGTTTACATTCAATGTTTCTTTTTTGATTTTCTGTCTAGATGATCTGTTTAATGCTGCTAGTGCATTGTTAACGTCCTCCACTATTATTGTATTGCAGTCTGTCTCTCTCTTTAGATCTAGGAATATATGCTTTATTAATCTGGGTGCTCCAGTGTTGGGTGCATACATATTTAGAATTGTTATATCCTTTTGCCAGATTTTTCCTTTTATCATTATATGATGCCCTTCATTGTCCTCTTTTTCTTTTTTTTTTTTTTTTAACTGCTTTTAACTTGGAGTCTGTTTTATCTACTCTAACTAGAGCTAGTCCTGCTAGCTTGCATTTACGTGAAATATCTTTTGTCATTCCTTTATGTTCAGACTTTATATGTCTTTACAGGTGAAGTGCAGTTATTGGGGAGCCTTGCTTGCTGCTCAGTCTCAGGTGTGGTCCACCATGGTTGCTTGCACCTAAGGCCTGGTGGCAGCAGCTGTCACATCTCTTGTGCCTCAGCCCCAGTGATGTTGGACTCTAGCACAGTGAGCAGTCTGTTGAGGATGGGGCTCTAAAATGGTGCCTTGCTGTAGCTGCTGTGGTCTCAGAGAATGTGTGGGACTCAGTGCTACCTTCCTCATTGGTGCAGTGCCTTCACACAATTTCCTTCTAGCTCTTTATGTTAGTTTCAGGGTCCTCAAGGGTTAAGGGTCTTTCCTATGGCTAGGATTGCCAGAGTACATGATGCAAACGTAAACCTCTGAGGGTATTTCGCTTACTCTTTCTCCATACTGGGGAGTATCTCTCAGCTCTCAGCCACTGCTGGCCTTGCAAGCTGCCTTGCTTCCTTCTCCTTTGCTTTAATTATTGTCTGTCACTTTTCCATTGAATTTCCATGTTCTCTTGTTTCATCGATTTGAGGTGTGATAATCTATTCATAATTTTGGTGCTTCTAGTGGAGGAGTTGAGTACAAAATGCTTCTTGTCAGCTATCATAAAGCCCCTTGAAAATTTTTGAAGAAAAATATGTTTTAAGCTTTAATATCTTTTACCATTTCAAGTTTTATTCAAACATTTTAATCTGCATTACATAGATTCTATGTGTATTAGAAATTGTAAGTTTTAAGATATTGAATATTTATCTAAAAGCACACAAAAGTAAACATAATTTCGAGGTAGCAGTTAATTTTAGTGCTTGATATTTGGCTGGTGCCTTTTACGAATTTATGCAAAATTACTTATAACAAAAATTATATTTTGTCAAGATGACTTACTACAGATGTTGGATATTAGTTTTTCTCAAAAAGTAGAACCAAAGTTACAGGGGAATAATTATATCTCAAATAGAATGCCAAGGGAAGGGTGGAGCCTAGTAAAGAGCTAATGGGAATAAACAAGGGTACAGAGAAAGAGGGAAGCGTGAAGCTGGCAGAAGTCACATAGGAACCATGAGGGACTTGGTAATTTGTTGAAAGGTTGAGTGGGAATGTTTTTATCTCCTCATCCCTGAGGCAGACTGCCAGTATCTGAAATGACAGAGAGCTCCTCTGCTCTCATAAACCAATCATCACTGGTGTGGGCAGCAACTTGGGTTCTTCTTGAGGGCATTACACCAGACTACCAACATATATCACTCTGGACCTAAGCCGTGGTGGGGGGCATTATACTGGGAAGTACAGCCATCAGGGGACTGTGTCCTAATTAGAGAATCTCTGCCCTTGTGTCTCCACATCACCAAAGCCCCCATAGACCATCTCCACCACCTGCTCAGCTTGCAACAACCACACAAGTCTCCCCGAACACAGAGGATTGCAAGGTTCCCAGTGTTCTAGCCCTTAGGCAGTGTTGCTTCAAAGGGAAGGTGGAGAGCAGCACATCAAGGGAGCAGCTTTTGGGACAAAAGAAATCAGAGCATATAATTTACTGTGCCTGAGAGCTCCCTGCTTAAGGGCTGAGAATGACTGTGACACTTCCAATGGAGACATGGGTGCTTTAGCTGGCTCTGCAAGGGAGAAGTGAAATTCTCTCCCTGTGGCCAACTGACCTCAGTATTTGAGAACAGCCTTGGGGATAGGCATTTCTCCTCCCACCTCCACCCACTGCTGCAGAAACACCTGTGGCTGCTCCAACAGGGGATTGGCACAAGCATGCCAGAGGAGGATCATTCTAGGGCTCTTAGGGGCAACAGCATCCCAACTGGGCTAAGGCTTGCATGAAAGGTTTGGCCCTTCCCCTCTCTACACAAGGTAGCAGAATGTCTTGGCCCTTCCCCTCTCTACACAAAGTAGCAGAATGTCTGTAGTAGAGGGGACCTACTAGCCTGAAGGTTGAACTTCATGACCCAATACAAAATCTGCTGACATGAGTACATAGCACTAGAAAACAAGCTTTCTGACACCTCCTCCATCCCAGCCCAGCAGGAATTTGTGAGCCTGTTCACAAACCCTGTACATAGCTAGCTACTACAACCAACTTGAGAAAACCATCATAGTAAGGCTATCAATAACCAAGGAACACATATACAGAGAGTCTTTGCCACTGAAAGCACTTAGAACCAAAGGTGAAAAACCCTAGACAGCATACATTGTAGCCATGTTCCAAAAAGGAAATTTAAAAATCCCATCCAAATGAAAGTAAATTCAAATTCAAAAGTAAAAAGAGATCATTTATCCACATGCACACATATGTTTATTGTGGCGCTGTTCACAATAGCAAAGACATGGAACCAACTAAATGCCCATCAATGATAATCTTTATAAAGAAAATGTGGCACATATACACCATGGAATACTATGAAGCCATAAAAAAGGATGAGTTCATGTCCTTTGCAGGGACATGAATGAATCTGGAAACGATCATTCTCAGCAAACCAAGACGGGAACAGAAAACCAAACACCACATGTTCTCACTCATAAGTGGGAGTTGAACAATGAGAATACATGGACATGGGGAGGGGAACATCACACACTGCGGCCTGTCGGGGGGTGGGGGCTAGAGGAGGGATAGCATTAGGAGAAATACCTAATGTAGATGACAGGTTGATGGGTGCAGCAGACCTCCATGGCACGTGTATACCTATGTAACAAACCTGCACGTTCTGCACATGTATCCCAGAACTTAAAGTATAATAAATAAAAAATATATATAAATTGGCAGAATGGAGAAAAAGTACAAAATCAAACCATATGCAGCTTAAAGACACCACACTGAATTATACATTCAAGGTAAAAGGGAAAATATTCTATGTAAACAGAAACCGACTGCCAACAGGAGTAACTATGCTTACATCAGATAAACGTACTTTAAATCAACAGCAGTATAAAAAAAAACAAAGAACGTCACTATATAATGATAATGGGATCAATTTAGTAAGAATGCATAACAATCCTAAAGATATATTGAACCAATACTAAAACATCAGATTCATAAAAACAAAATACTACTAGACCAAAGAAAAGAAATTTACAGCAACACAATAATAGTAGGAGTCTTTAATCCCTTACTCATAGCACTAGTCAGATTATTGAGCTACAAAATTAACAAAACAATTGGATTTTAATTGGACTTAGACCAAATGAACATAATAGATATTTGCATAATGTTCTACTCAGCAACAGCAGAAAATACATTCTTCTCATCAGCAGGTGGAATTTTTTTTTTTGAGATGGAGTCTAGCTATACTAGACTAGACTATACTATATACTATATACTAGTCTATATACTAGACTATACTATATAGTCTAGCTGTACTAGCTGACCAGTCATAGCACTAGTCAGATTATTGAGCTATAAAATTAACAAAATAATTGGATTTTAATTGGACTTAGACCAAATGAACATAATAGATATTTGCGTAACGTTCTACTCAGCAACAGCAGAAAATACATTCTTCTCATGAGCAGGTGGAATTTTTTTTTTTTTTTTTTTTTTGAGATGGAGTCTAGCATACCAGGCTGGTATGCCGTGGTGTGATCTTAGCTCACTGCAACCTCTGCCTACCAGGTTCAAGGGATTCTCCTGCCTCAGCCTCCTGAGTAAACTGGAGGTGTGCCACCATGCCTGGCTAATTTTTGTATTTTTAGTATAGATGGGGTTTCACCATATTGGCCAGGCTGGTCTCAAACTCTTGACCTCAAGTGATCTGCCCACATCTGCCTCACAAAGTGCTGGGATTACTGGCTGAAACATTCTTTAGACTTGTTCCATGTGCTGATAATAGATCATATGTTGGGCCACAAACATATGGTCTATCTTATTGATAGATATTATGTCATATTTGATCGATCATATGTTACACCGTGAAACAGTCTCAAATTTTTTAAAATAAAAATTATGTCAAGTATTTTCTCAGGTCACAGAGGAATAAAACTATAAATCAATTCACAAAGAAATTCTCAAAACTATACAAATGCATGGAAATTAAACAATTTGCTCTTGAATGATCTTTGAGTTCGTAACAAAATTAAGCTAAAAATTAAAAATAATAAAACAAATGTAAATAGAGATGTAACATGCCAAAATCTCTGGGATGCAACAAATGCAGTGCTAAGAGGAAAATTTATAGCATTAACTGCTGACATCGAAGGAAAGAAAAAATCATAAATTCACAACCCAATGTCACATCTGAAGGAACTAGAAAAGGAAAAACAAGCCAAACCCAAAGAGAAGAAGAAGAGAAACAATAAAGATAAGAGCAGAACTAAATGAAGTTGAGGGGACAAAAATCAATACAAAATATTAACAAAATTAAAATTTGGTTGTTTGAAAAGATAAACAAAATTGATAGCCTACATGCTAGATTAACCAAAAATGAAGAATAAAGATTAAAATAAGCATCACCAGAAGTGAAAAAAGAGACATTAAAATCAATACTACAAAAAATACAGAAGACCATCAGAGACATCTATGAACATCTCTATACTCACAAACTATGCATCCTGGAAGAAATGAATAAAGAAACAAAAAGAAATAGAAATTCTAAACAGATGGTCGTCTAACAAGTAGTGATATTGAATCAATAATAAAAATTATTTTGTCCCCAAAAGCCCAAGATAACATAGATTCACAACCAAATTCCACCAGACATACAGAGAAGAACTGGTACAAATGTATATGTATGTATGTGTAAATGTACATGTATGTATATACATACATATATACACACACATATGTATGTCTATACATACATATACATTTACACATACATACATACATGTATATGTAAAGTAAGGACTTAAATGACCTTTATAAATTATGTAATATTTTGTTACATTTTTATATTGTTTGTATTTTATAGAGGTTAAAATTACATTTATTTTTATTTTCTTTTGAATATTTTATTAATTCTGACTTCTCAAACATGGATGAATTATTTTGCATTCACAAATTTTAAAGTGGAATGAAGAAAATTCTTGCAATATAATACTTTGAATCATGCTGAAGCTGTACTCCACTTTTCAGAACAGTAATATTACAGATTAACAGTTTGTTACAGAAGGATTCATGAGTATGAAAGAAAATCAGATAAAATACACTTATCCTAAATAGAATGAGTTGGAAGCTAAACTGTAAGTAGATACCAGGATATGATAATGGGGACTTAAAATGAGGACAACTCCACATAGTACTCTGAAAGCTTAACTAGAAGAATACAGGTAAGAAACTCACCTTCAGAAATATTTCTAGAACCCCAATTCCCATATGTCCTAAAAAGATTTGTAAAGTTATGTTGGCAGAATCCAAAGCAAAGAAGCAAGGGGATATAGACAGATAAGAACTTAAGGGAAATAGAAAATGAGAAAGAAAATAAAAGTCTAACACCTGAGACTAGGATAAGGAAACTTAAGAAAGCTAAATCTTTTTATCAACACAACCTACTAGGGAAAAATCAATGAACCCAAGAGAATTATACGTATGTTTTCCTATGTGACTCTCCTTCTAATTCCTACGCTGTTTATTATAGGGGACTTGTAAATTAACTGTCATATTTTTAGCAAAATGTAGTCACCCATTCTGCATCAACAAAATATAATGTACAACTAATCATATAAACACATATGTGTACATTGTATTTGTAAAATAAATGTGTAAAAAACAACAGCGAAATAATTATTTTTAGCTATTCAGGAGAATTGAGAGAATAAGGAACCTTCACAAAAGGGAATATTTTACTATTGCAAATGCCTTTGAACATTATCATCTTAATTATTGAATATGTTAATATAGTAATTCAAGTGGGCACATAACAATTTTGCGTCAGAGCATACTCAATATCTTTATTCCTTTAATATGATCACAATCTAATTCGATAAATTAAAAGAAACATTTTAGACTCTATGTGTTAAACTACTAAATCTAAATATAATTGTACTCAGACAAAAGAGGAATGGTTTCTAACGGTTGTGAGCAATTAGAATATAACTTCAAAATATACATATGGGAGATGCATAGCACCTTTAAAAATAATATATTTTTGTGCCCACACTTTACAACATGTTCAAATGAAATATGGTACATACAATATAGCAAATTCTAATTCCTAGCTACCATTATCAATAGAACCAAGTTAATAAGCCTGCATATTTTAATAATTAGAATTACTACAAATATTTTGGATCTCCTCTTTGTGGGCACACAATAAAACTGCACTTTCCTGCACACCGTAATGTTACATGTGGCCATATGACTTGCCTGGACATTGGAGTCTGAGTAGAAGAAACCCATGGCACTTTTGCTTATAAACTTTCGAAGCTTAGTGCATGATTCTCTATATCCACTTTCTCCCTGCTACTGTTTCTGAAAGGACTTGTCAAGATGGATACTCTGTCTGAATCTCTGCCAACCTGAGGTGGATATTTAGCAAGAGCAAAATTAAATGTGTTGGGAAACATAGAGTAGGCTTAAGGAGCGGGTTAGCACTTCAGCATAACAAGTTTATTCTTAATCATACTAATCTAATAAGATATATTATCACTGATGATATAAACCAGCTTTAGCATCATATATCCCAAATGCCACCCCTTGGACTACTATTGTCTGCAAGTCTCTCAGAAACCTCTTTTTGTTCTGAATCACATAATATTCATATTTATTTCTGGGAACGATATTTGTAGTCACTAATCAGATACCCATTGGAAGAATATGTGTCAATAAAAATACAAAAAGTCTCATATAACATTATAGAACTTTATAGTCAGAAAAATTCACTAAAGCCAGTATATATTTCATATTTTTATTTACTATCTCTTGAGGTCCGTGCCGAGAATATCCCTAATGATTTGAAAGATTGGCCTGAGTCCTAAGTTTTAGATGGTTTAATGAACCGTTGCTTATATATCCTATTATATATCCTATTGGTACAGCATATAGGCTATACCAATTAGTTATATATTACATTTCCTAAAATTTCTTGACTATCTTTTCTGAAAACAATTCTATAATATAATCAATGTAAAGAATCCAATTACTTTTGATGGTCATCAGATCTAAACCTCATCTCATCAGATTATAAAGGAACGCTGGGAAATTTAGGCACCCTAGGGAACGAATAGTTGTATTCTGCTGTTCTTCAGTTGTTTCTACGGGAGGTGGGATAAACAAAGAAAAGATAAACAAGGAAATGGGTCAGGCGCAGTCACTCATGCCTGTAATTCCAGCACTTTGGGAGGCAGAAGCGGGTGGATCACCTGTGCTCAGGAGTTCCAGACCAGCATGGGCAACATGGGAAAACTCCACCTCTACAAAAAAAAAAAAAAAAAAAAAAAAAAAAAAAGAACAGGTGTTCAGCGTTCTTCAAAATTAAGATAGAAAATGAAAGAAAAACTTAGCTACCTGTATGACAGCATAACAATCAACTTTATACTTTAGTGTATTCATACCTAGAAACAGAGAGGCCATTGGTGGAATTAATTTAAGCCATAAAGTGAACATTTGCTTTTCAGGAACTATATACTTTTTTTAATTTGTTAACTGATACATAATAATTTTTATATTTATTGGGTACATGTGACATTTTTATATTTACATGCAAATGTGTGATGATCAAATCAGGGTAACTGGGATAATCAATCCTTCACCTCAGACGTTCATCATTTCTTTCTGTTGGGAACATTCCAAATCTTCTAGCTATTTTGGCATATATAATAAATTATTTTTAACCATAGTCACTCGACTGTGCTAACTTTCCTTAGAATCTCACAGGATTCTTGTAATTGGAAGTATTTTGAGTGTAAGTGTTCCTACTTGTACCATTCTTTTATTAAATACTGTATTTCTAGTTTCAGCTGTTCTAAAATTTTCCTATTTAAAAGTTTCCTATTACTTATAATAATATAACAAATTTCAGAATTGCCCAATATTCAACTATAGGCCATCAATGGTAGTTATTCCAATTTATACTCTCCTTCTTCCCAATTAGGCATGCTATTGCAGGTAACGTTACCATACCATGGTACAGGTTAATCTATAGTTATGCTATAACCCTGGTGACTGCTGCCATAGTATGAATGTGGCCTCCATGTTTCAGTTTAAGTCATCTAATTGTGTCTTCTTGTCTTCCAGTATATTTTGCATTAAAATCTATTCCTCTCAAAATATATTGTTTTCTACCGCAGACTATTTAACTTTAACCATAGCATGCAGTCTTAGAGTCTTAGATAGAGGTTTGGTGAGATAACACTAAGCCTCAAATCATTCATCCTTTACCACTACCACATTAAAAGATTCAGTTTAATCTCATCTCTTATATAGCTTTGGTTTTTGATATTGTTTTCCATCCATTTTTGCATTATTGGATTTAAATTTTTTCAAGATAGAATAAAGGGAACATATTTAACAGGCTGTTTAAGCTGGTGTGTTACCTGACCCAAGGATTGGTTTTCCTCCACCCAGATAGCAACAATGCACCACTAGGGTTTTTTTCGCTTTTTCTTTTTCTTTTATGGCAACCATATTAGTTTTATCTATTTAAATTATCCCATTATTTATTAAATATTATGGTACTACTCAGTTTAGTTTAGTTCTTTCTTATTATCATTATTTTCTGTCAGCCATTCTCCTTCTTTTGAATGACTCTAACATTGCTAATACAAATGAAGAGCACATTTGCATGGTAGCGAATTGGCCCAGATTCCAAAATAGTCTCTTTCCCTCTTAAAAGGAGGGTTGAATAAAGTCCATACAGAGAATGAGTACTATCTGTATCATAGCATCTACCATTATTTAGATCAGAGGTATATCATTTGTCTTGCCTCATTACTCATCATTGCATATTCAAAACTTATGTTGCTTGTACCTAAACATTTTGTTGCTGTTGTAACAAATTATCCCAGATATAGTGACTTAAAACAATATAGTGTTATTATACTACAGTTCTGGAAGTCAGAAGTCCAATGGTGTTATGGGGCTAATATCAAGGTGTTAGCAAACCTGTATTCCTTCCCGAGACTCTAAGGAAGAAAACATTTCCTTTTCTTTTCCAGTTTCTGAAAAGTGCATGTGTTCCTTGGTTCTTGGCTGCTTTACTCCAAAGATCTCCTATTCTGTTGTCATATTCCTATCTCTCTTTTATATGGACCCTCTTTGACTCTGAATTTCCTGACTCTGACCTTCCTGACTCTCTTTTATATGGACCCTGTGATTATATTGTGTCCTCTTAGATAACTAAGGAAAATTTCTCCAACTCGATATCCTTATTGTAATTATGTCTTCAAAAGTTACTTTTGCTTTTTAAATGAACATATACATAGATTTAGGCAATTAGGGTGCGGCAACTTTTGGGGGAGGCACTATTTTTCCTGCCATATTTTCAAATATGCCTCAAATTTTTCTTTGCTCAATTTTGTTTACTTTGCCTTCTCATATCAATGGACATATTATTGCTAAGGGTTGGCAACACTCAGAAAATGGTATTTCATAGCCATTACCAACTTTTTACACCCCCTTTTTGCAATCTATTTTATCAATTTTTTGAGATGAAGGTATTTCATTTATATTCCACTGATAAGATTCACCACTGAATATCTGCTGCTTTCAGTTCTTCAAACCAAGGACAGGAGGACCACCATGCCATCATCAAAAATTTTTAACTCTTCTCTATACATATATCTGTTTAACTTAAAATTTCTTTAACTAATAGATTTTGGAGACTAACAGTCAACCCCACTTCTGATACTACCCTGCAATGCTCATGCTTTCAAACAACAATGGTTATAGGTTTGGATTGACAATCTTCTTCATTAGGAAAACCAAAAACAACAACAAAAAACACAAAACAGGTTTCATTCCATATCAGATTGATTTACCTTATGAAAGAGGACATTCCATTGTTCTGAAGGTGAGAGAATCAATACGTAGCTAATGTTTTAAGACTTCTAGTTACAATTTCCAAAGGTTCAGATATCCTAAAGTCAAGGATATGACTTGATGCCACTCATGATGTATGTAAACATGAGAGGTGAGCCTGTTTGAGAAAGTGGTCATTTCAAAAAAGCCATAGAGAATACCCTTCAAAGAATACCCTTAGCTGGTCACATTATTCCCTGAAGGATATAGGACTGGCTAACTACAAAATTCTCAAAGGATTCATAAATAACCCCCTTTTCTGTTTCAGTTACATCTCATGAAATCCAGCCATTCATTACTTGTTAAATAATGTTTAACAATGAGATACAAGGGTTTTGTTCAGTACATAACCTAGGCTGAATTCTTATTCATCATTGATCCCATACAGATTCCTAATTGTTCCTTGAGTTAATGTTGTAAGCTGGATTTAATGAAAGATCAAATTCTCTGGTGTGTCTGATGATAGAGGAAAAGACTACACAACTAGTCATTAACATTGTCTTCTAATGACACTCATCAGGTTTTGAAAATTTGTATCCATTATCTTTTCAAATATTACTTTTCTTTATTATCTATCACTTTACGTTATTGGATTCCAGTTACCAGTATTTTGGACTTTTCACTGATTTCCACAATTTATTCTCCTCTCTCAGTCTCTTCTCTTGCATGTCTTGCTTATAATGTTATGGACACTCCTCTCACTGAAAAGTGACACATAGCTTCATCTTGGATTGAATGTTAGTTAATTTGTAATTTCTTAGTCCCCTAGAATATGGCAAAAGGGATATATGTGCCATACAAAGGATATTGCTTCTTTCCTGCTCACTCTAAGAATACAAACCCTTGGAATCCAAGCACCATCCTGTTAGGGAGGGGGCGTGGTGAGTTCACAGGTAGGGGCCCAGGTAGAAAGTAAATGAGGCCCTTCATTCCCATTGCAAGCCAGCATTCTTTTGAAGAAATGAGAACCAAATAATTTTAGCCTCCAGGCTTGGAGTCATCCCTCTTAGGCCCCAGGTATCATGGAGCAGGGAAAAACCATCCTCATTATGACCTATTTGAATTCTTAACCTATGTAATCCAGCACCATAATAACTGTTTGATGATGAGTTCATTTGCTCACAATTTCGAAGTATGTTTTGAAGTAATTCGCTATATAGCCAAAGAAACTACCATAGGGCAAGGTAAGGAAATTAAGGGCTGGCTGCCTCAACTGAGTGAATCTGTCTTTCATCTGAATATGAGAAGTAGTGAATGAGGAATATTTTTGGGAAAGTTTTATATGATTCAGTGGGAATTGGGGCATGTGTTGGGTAAATCATGAGATCACAAAATTCTCTCTCTTCTAAGTCACAAATTTTTGCCATTACCTTGCCAGATGCAATCAAACCAGATCTGGACAGTATTTGTTTTTCTGGCAGAGGGAGATGTTTTGCTCAAATATTTCAACACTAATATTGTATTAAACTCAGTAGAAATCTTGGTGAAGGTATAAACCTTCATTAAAGAAAGATTTTTAACATATTAATTCCAATATGCTCTGGTATGTTTAAAGGACATGACTGGGAATGCTGAAGGGTCAGAAGAGTGAGGTCAGTTTTTGAGACTCCTATGGTCTGTGTATATAATGCAAACTCATCACTGTCAATTGTGGGGCTTACCTCTGCTTCCTGTTAGCCACTGTGCCAGTGAAGGAAAAGAAACCCATATTTCCTCTGGTACAATTGGTTGGAAGAGTCAGATGAATATAAATGCCATGTTGAATGAATGCAAGATGAATGAATGATTTTCCCTAGTGATACTTGGAAACTTGAACCAAAGAACATGTGTTCTTTGTGACTTGCCCCAAGTCATAAAGTTATGCCCCAAGATAGGAAGGACCGTAGATTTTGCTGAGTAGTGATCTCTAAGGATTCTAAGTCATAAAATGTAGAGTATATAAGAAAAGAGCACTTTCTCTCCAAGAATATATAAACGATAACATTAATTTTAAGTAATTCAAAAATGAATATTTGTGGCTTTTTTCCCCAAATAAGGTATAAAACAATTACATTAGTATTAACAATTACATTACTATTAAGTAATTGTTGGTGTGTTAATCTCTACATGAATACTTTTTCAATAGCTATGTGTATAATACAAATTATTTTGGTTTATATGTATAGTTAAATAAAAATTAAAGTCTACAGAAAACAATCCCTATGAGAAAAATATTTTGAATAGTTGATGTAAAATTCAAACTAATATAGTATACATGGAGACTAATAGAAAGAAAGAAATTTAGCTTTGAGAAAGTTACACACACAGTTAAATGCTTCTATTAACATCTGTAGAAATTTTCAAGTAATGGTAGGTAAAATTGTGTGACAAATAGTCCAGGTAGTAAAGGACTATCAGTAAGCATTGGGGTTATGGTTATGTTTAATGTGTTCCAGGAGGGAATTCCTAATAGTCTTAACGTATCAAATATTGAAGATGTTTCCCCAAAGTATTATTTTTTAAAATGTCTGTTTAAACTGTAGCAAGCATTCCAGAGACTAAGATGGAGGTAAATCCAAAGAAAAGGGTTAGAAGATTTTAAGATTTTTATTATAACCTTAGAGATACCTAAAGATTTTTGCATTTTTGGATACTCCATATAACTTTTATTCATAGGGTTACTCAAGATTGACTAAACATGTTTTATTTAAGACAAATGAGAATCTGAACAGAGTGTGAAACCAAGCACCTGTAATTGCTTGTTGAGACTGAGTAATAAATAACCGGGACTGATGAGATGCAGCTTACCTGGAGAATGGAAGCTAATCTCATTGTCCTGAGTAATTATTTTCCTGGGTTGGAAATGTAATTAAGCCAAAGCAATCCCATAATTGATACCTTTCTGGAGCTGAGGTTGTCAACAAACACACAGTGAATACACATGACTGGGACATCAGATGCTATGCATGAAAATCAGGAGATCATTGCTATGCTGTTAGTGAATGTTCTTTGCTGTTTCCTTTCTTCAAACTCAGTAAATGTGGTTTTTTCTTTTTCTTTTTTTTTTTTTTTTTTTTTTTGAGAGGGAGTCTCCCTCTGTCCCCCAGGCTGGAGTGCGGTGGCGTGATCTCGGCTAACTGCAAGCTCTACCGCTAGGGTTCAAGCGATTCTCCCTGCGTCAGCCTCCCGAGCCGCTGGGACTACATGCGCCAGCCACCACACCCAGCTAATTTTTTGTATTTAGTGGAGGCAGGGTTTCACCCTATTAGCCAGGATGGTCTCGATCTCCTGACCTCCTGATCCGACCCCCTCGGCCTCCCAAAGTGCTGGCATTACAGGTGTGAGCCACCGCTCCCGGCCCATAAATGTGGTTTCAGGTGAAACTATTGTTTTTACAAACTGCATAGTCAAGCTGAATTCAAGACCACTGCCGCTAATAGAAAAGAATGGGTGAGGGCTGGGCGCGGTGATCACGAGGTCAGGATATCGAGACCATCCTGGCTAACACGTTGAAACGCCGTCTCTACTAAAAATACAAAAAATTAGCCGGGCATGGTGGCGGGCGCCTGTAGTCCCAGCTACTCAGGAGGCTGAGGCAGGAGAATGGCGTGAACCTGGGAGGCAGAGCTTGCAGAGAGCCAAGATCGTGTCACTGCACTCCAGCCTGGGTGACAGAGCAAGACTTCGTCACAAAAAAAAAAAAAAAAAAAAAAAAAAGAATGGGTGATACGGAGATCAACCCATAGAATCAAAATTATCTACTAGCCATCAATAACATAGTTACAAAAGTATCAAGGCATATCATAGTAGGACAACTATAAATAAAACAGATAATCTTAAAACTACCTGGAGAAAAATACACACATTAGTGTCATGGTAGCTGTGAGATGACTAACAACTGAGTTTTCAACATAAATAAGCTAGAAGACGTGGGATAGAATTTTTAGAGTGCTGAAAGAAAATAACTTCCAAACTAAACTTTTAAATTCTGTTAATATGTCATTCAAAATTAAGAGTTCATAAACATTTTATCTGACAACAGTTTAAACGTCCATTTCAATCAGACTTCTAAGAGAAATACATTAAAAATTTGTTAAGATAGAATATAATCACAGATGGAAAGATGGAATGACATGAAAAAGGAAGAGCAATAGAATGTTTAGATATAGGGATAAATGAAAATAAATGTTGACTACATATGTACTATACAGTATAAAAATGATAACATATGAAATTTAAAATGTATGTAGTGCTAATGTGATATCAGCAATGTTAAAGGTGAAAGACAAAAGTAGTGAAATTGTCTTAAGCTATCCCAAAAGTGGTAAAGGATATAATTTAAATTACATTATAAGAAATCAATCATAAATTTAGATACTTCTATGGTAATTACTATCAGAATGGTAAAAGATTATATAAATAATACACTAATAGAGGGGAAATTAGAATAATCAATTAAAACTAAAACAAAAAGGTAGATAAAAAGGACATAAAATAGACATATTACACTAAATAAGTAAGATTGTAGATATAAACAAAAATAAGTCTAAAATTAAAATGAATGAGAGGCTATTACTCCAACAACGTTATTATTCTTGATGTAAAATAGTGTAGTAGTGCTTTCACTAAATCAAAATCCAGGCAATAATTAATTACAAATAAGTTTTGGCAGTTAGCATAAATGAATAATTCTGTCTTTATCTTCTTCCTTCCAGTTACCTTTGCCCATGAAGCCATAAAAATATATAAATCCCAAGAATGACATTTCTTAAAGAATTATCAACATTCACAACATTTCTATGAGGTCAGTTTCAATACTTTGCTAATAGAATCACATTTTTATGAGTTTATTTTTAATGCATAACTTTTTACAGTGAAATCATCCTGAGAGGCAAATTATCTGGGTGATCATTTTTGCATTAGAGTAATCTTATATTCCTTTAAATATTGAACACCACCTGTGTATTCCAGGAAGTGTTTTGGGCACTGTGTACACAGTGGTACACAAAGCATTTATGTTTTCTTTTGCCAATCTGAAGTTTACAGAGTATTAGAGAAGATAAATAAATATTAAATATGATATTTGAGGATGTGAAAAATGGACAGATTATTATAAAAGAGAAAAAGAGTAATCAAATTATTAACAGTTGTTCAAAAAGTCCTTTCTGTAGAAATTTCACGTAAGCTAAGACCTAAAGGATGAATAGCATTAGTAAGATAAGATATTAGGTGTGTTTAATGAGGCATAGGATGTGGCATGTTTAAAATGCATCGACACAAATGATCCTGATGTTTTAGAGAACGTAACAACTGAGCAGTCTGGGCAAACTGTGCATTATTTATAAACAAATGCCTATAAAAGTAGAGTTTGAAAGAGTAGGAGATGTCTATATCGCATAAATGGTATAAGTAGGGAGACCACAAATATCATACAAAGCCGAGACAATCTTGAGAATATAATAAATCACCCTGAATAAACATGCTAGGTTCATAAATGTAAACCAAGACTGACAAGATCAAATCACAACCCTATGTAAAATCTATTATTTAAATTTCAATTTTATTAAAGCCGAGTATTTCCCTTTACACTTCATATGTAAGGTTTTGGGGTTGACTACAAATATCTAAAGTAATGTGAAGAAAATTGACACTATACCAGAAACAAAAGGATAAAAACCAAAAACAATGAATTGGTAGCAGGAATGTTTAAAAAGCAGACAATCACACTCATTTAATGTGGGTAAGGCATGCCAGTGGCTTAAAAATTACTATGATGAGCAGTTGCAAAACTCAAATGCGAAATAAAGAAATTATGATTACTTATAATTCTGTATTCACTGAACTACCTTTCTTACCTCAGCCCCCTTATGTCTTTGATTTTTATTTTTTCTTGGTATTTTTTAAAAAATAAATCCATGCATTAGATTGAGAATGAGGAAGACTGAGCAAATGTGAAAATCTGTTAATCTATGAATATAAATACCCCCCAAAAAATACGGTGACCGTATTGTTGAATGTCTTGAAAATATTAAATCTGGTTATATTGAAAAGAGAAATAACTAAATTCCTACAAAAGTTTAACATTTCTGGAAATTCCCACAAAATGCTTCATATAATTATGGAGTATAAGCTCTGCAATGTGTCAGATATACAGAAAATAATCAGAAAATTAGTAAAACAAAATTCCAATTTAAGTGTTCAAAGTTTATACTAAATGGTTGGTGTTACTTTTAAGCAAGTACATAGTATTTGACATTCAAATATTAATAATATGATTCTGTCAGAGAGAATTTGCTTCAGGAAACAGAAACCACCCTATGTAATTTAAGAAGGAAATTGCTACAGATAACTAAATGCTTAGAACACTGTTGGAAAGGCTGACAAGTAGGTTCTCACTAAGCCTAATAGAATGATTATAAGAACAATATAGAACAGACCTACCAGGGAAGCCACTACCTCTGAAGTCACTAATGAAACAATGAATTCAAGAATACTTGACTTCTTGTTCTCCTCTTCCTGGTGACAGAAAGCTGTGATGTAGGAATCAGAAAACTGAGATGATGAAACTTCACTGCTGAAGTCAACAGGCCTTCACCTTCACATCTTATGGGCTAAAGAATAAACAATGAATTCATGTTCCAAAAATATCTGGGTCTGGGCTTCCCTTCTGAAAAGATGTTTATGTACTTATTAAATTGATTTATTTATTATATGGCTATTCAGACAAATTCCACTTGGTCATGGACATTATAAAACTTTTTATATATTGCTGGATTTCATTTACCAATATTTGTTATGCCTTTTTGGGTTGATGTTCCTGAAGGATATTTGTGTGGTGTGTTCTTCTTATCTTGTAATGTCAATATCATATTTTTGTATTTGGGTAATTCTGCCTTCCTATAGCAAGTTGTTGAGGCTCTCATTCTCTTCTATTTTCTGAAAGTATGTATGTATATTAAGGTGATGTTATTTATGAAGGAAAAGTGTGATAGAATTCTTCCAGGAACATCATCTGTGCCTGAAGATATATTTGTGGGAACTTTTTTTAGTAGAAATTTATTTTTTTATTATAAAGAATGTTATTTATATTTTCCATCTTTCTTCTGTATTAGTAAGAGAAGTTATTTTAGAATTTTTTCCATTTAATCTAAGTTGTTATTTTTTACATATAGTTCATGTTGTAAGAACTATACTATTGTTGATTTGCTTTTTCTCCTTTATTTTCCTAATTGACATTGCTTTGGATTGATTTATCAATTGTATTAATCTTTCTGAAGCACAAAATTTTGGCTTTTTTAACGTTCTGAAATGTTCATCTATATATGATTGTTATTTTGTTTTTATTGTTTACTTTCTTTTACTTTCTAAATAATTTTATACAGTTTGTATTTCTAATATAGGTATTTAAGGCCATACATTTTCATCAAAACACTGCATTATTTTCATCTCACATATTTTGATATGTTGTAGCTTTATTAATATTGTTTGAAATATTCTACAACTTTTTATTTTAATTTATTTTTTGACATGAGTTATTTAGAAATGTTATACTTCATTCTCAAACATTTGGTAATTTTGTAGGTACATACTTTTTGATTTCTAATTTAATGCAATTTTAGTGAGAAAACTCAGTTAGTATATTTTTAATCCTTGACATTTATCATGAGTGTTTATTAGACAAGAATTTGTGTTTTAACTTGAACATTTAACTTGGTAAATGTTCCTGCTGCACTCAAAATAACATATATTCTTGAGTTGTTTATTTAATAGATATCAAATATTAAATTTTGTTAAGCATGTTGTCCAAATATTTAACATCCTTAGTGATTTTCTGTTTATCATTCTATCAATTACTAAGAAAGGAGTGTTCAAACATTGGCAGGGTTTATATGGGATTTATATGCTATTCTTTCAATGTTTATGTATGTTAACAATTTTTGTAATAAAATGTTTGAGTAAAAAGGAACGTTTCATTTCCTAAAATATCTAAATATGTTAATTTATAAGTTCATTGATTTCCACACTTCTTAAAATAGCAAAACTTTGAAAAATAAAGAAACAAAAATCACCAGTACATAACAAGTAAAGATAGAGCTGAAAAACACAAGATAAAGCAATGTCATGGTGGTGCCTGGGAGATTTTCAATTCATTAGTGGTAGATCAACAAATGATTGACTTGTGGTGCAATTTCCCAGAGCCTTTCTTGTAACACTATATGATTAAAAAAAAAGCTATATAATGATGAAAACTGTCCATATGCTACCAAATATGGTAGTCATCAGCTACATGTGGCTGTTGTAATGTGGCTAGTTTGACATCAGAACTAAATTTTTAATTTAATTTGATTTAATTAACTGATGTTTAAACTGAAATAGCTATTTGTATCTAATGGCTATCATATGTGTCTACTAGCTATCATATTTGACATTAGAGCTTATAGAGTTTTATAGTATACTCTTTGCAATCACTGCACAAAATTATAGAGGTAATTTGAGTATTATATTAGCCAGTTGTTATTTTATTGTATTTAATTAATGAATATTGTGATTACAAAACTATGATCCAAATCATTATTATTTCTAAATTTTAGTTATTCTACATAGAATAGCTGAAGTTAAAACTTACATTATTTTTACTAAAAAACATATTATTATTACCTAATATAACAATGAGAAACTGTTTATTCTAAATATCTGAAGTTCTCATACAGGCTTTCATATTATTTTATGATGATCATCAAATAAAACCTGTGTATTTCATTTACATAATTTAATTTGTGATTTTCAAAAGGAAGTGTGTAGGTGGGAGATCCTATGAGCTTCTGTTACTAATACATCCCTTGAATATCATTAACTGAGATTTATTTTCTGTTAATGTCTTCAGAGTTTGGAAGAAGCTAGGTATGGTGTTGCAATAGATTTTCATCTAAAATGTAATAAATACTTTTATCCTATATGTAATACAATGCAAAGAGCAAAAATGGCAAAATCACATAATGTACTTTAACCTATTTTGCCTAACTTCCTGAGTGTCATAAATGCTTATATTTAAAACATTTTTATAATCAAAATTTATTGGAGTATAGCATTATAGTATTTTTAAATGGTCAATTAATTTTTTTCTGCATATATTCTTTCTTATATTTAACCTTGTTTTGTGTCTCTTACACATTGTTCTTTCAAAATGCTATTCTTTCTTTGAAAAGGGAGTATTTATTAATATGAACAAGGGCTTTGTCAATTATTATATATAAAAAAGAATGGATTTCTTAGAAATAAACTGTAGACTTCAGGACTCTTCATTGCATGAACCATTTCTATGCTTTATTTATAGTATATTCTCTGTATACAGAATTTTGTATTTGAAATTTTACATTCTTTCACTTAAACAGTTTACACAGATTTTATAGTCTCCAGTCTCATAAAACCCTAGTACATAAACTAAGGAATAATTAATAGCTCATCTTTTTAATTATTAAGAATATATTTCTGAAATATCCACTATCTATTTTTATCATCAGGTTCAAAGACATGAAATGAGTACATTTAATTTAAAGAAAAGTCACACCCTTTTTGTTTAATTATAGAGAATGATTTCTAGAGATAAAAGTCTAAGTGTGTAAGTAAGTTTGTTACTTTCCTGAACCCTTTCTTTTCCTCATTCTGTTGTTTTTCTTCTGGTGAAAATTGCAGGCTAACATAAAAACAATTTGACACCTGTTAGCGAGAACGAGAACACTGTCAAGGTGAAAATAATTTTGTCATTTTTTTCTTAGAAGATAATCAAAGCTTAGGAGAATCATATATTCATAGTTCTATAGAAAGAAAGAAATTTCAGATATAAATCACTAAACACTAAAAATAAAAATATTACCTTCCCCAAATGAGGCACAATTATTATCAAATTTAAAATAAAAAAATTAAATAATATTAAACACCCCAGTGATTTTGTAAATATGGTATTCTTTTGGTGTTGAAAATCATATGGCTATATATTTTTTCATATGTGATTATGTTTTCACACACACGTTAATAAATGTAAGTATACATATGCATTTAGTTTATACAGAAAATTAAATCAATATTCTCTATTTATATTATTAGCAATGATTAAAAAAAGAAAGTAGACTAGCTGGGAAAGTAGACTAGTAAGTAAGAAGATAAAAAAGGCAGATAGATTCTGCCAAATAATTTTTATAGAGTCATGAATAAAATTCACGTAATTATGAAAATGTATCTGCAGTTTATTCAAATAAAATCAGCTAAATGGGAGAAGCTCTTCTTGTTTTGTAAATGTACTGAGGCAACAGGAGTTTACTGTTATGTATTTTCAGTTGTTGGAAGTAGATGTACACCGGTCATTATGACTTTTATCTCAGAAACGTTTTAGTCTAATGTTACTGAAACCCAGGAAATGTTGTACATTTTGGGCCTTTCAACTATTGTACTGATGAAAGCAGCTCACTCACATTAGCATTTTTAATTTGACAGGGGATTACAAAAACACTGGGTGCTCTTTAACTTTTGTCACAGCCATCTATTACATTAAGAACAAGTTGATTTTAATATTTGTCAAATTAAAGAGCATTGTATCAAGCTAACCTTGGGTGTTCATTTACATAATTGGCTCTCTGCTTGCTGTGTATTATGTGACACCCTCATTTGATTACTGTTCATTTTTCTGAAATTCCGAAGCAGCATTTAACATAACCTGCATATTAATATTTCATTTTCATCAGGCCTTACTTTACACAGTCAAGTTACAGCAAATGCTACCTTTTCATTAGTAAGCTTGTTATAAGTCTCTTGCTTCAGAGCTTTTAAAAAACAAAGTTCGATTCACATGTTTAACCTGTTCCATAATAGAAAAACATAACTGGACTCTAACGGTTTGTTTAAGTAAATAAAGGATCCTCCTGCTGGGTTGGCCTTGAGAAAAATCTCTGAAACTTGAGCAAGAAAAATGTAGTGCTTATTGGCCCCTATATCAGTCAACATTTTGTAATATAAATAAAATAAAAATAAAATAAAATCTTAGTGACTTACAATAACAAACTTTTTTTTTTTTTTTGAGACAGTGTCCTACACTGTCACCCAGGCTGGAGTGCAGTGGTGCGATCTCGGCTCACTGCAACCTCTGCCTCCCAGGTTCAAGCGATTCTCCTGTCTCAGCCTCTCGAGTAGCTGGGATTACAGGCGACCACCACCACGCCCAGCTAATTTTTTGTATTTTTAGTAAAGATGGGGTTTCACCATGTTGGCCAGACTGGTCTCGAATTCCTGACCTCGTGATCTGCCCACCTCGGCCTCCCAAACTGCTGGAAATATAGGCGTGAGCCACCCCACCCAGCTGAATAACAAACTCTTAATTCTTTTTCTTAAATCTGCAGGTTGGCTGTGGCTTTCCGCTGGGCTATGGATTTACAGTGAATACTTATAATATTATGTTGCCTGGGCATCTATTTTGAGTATCAGATTGTCTTGTACCAGGAGCAGAACACAGACATCACTCACCAAATTTCCAGTTCTCAGCTCCCTCCCAGTTACTGAATGTGGTGAGTCCAGATATCTGCCCTCAATAAGGACTTGTTTGTGACCTCCCTATGGGACATACAGACAGAGTCTTCTGGACTAGGCCCATTGATCACCACCGCACTCCCCCCACCCCACCCCCTGCATGGACTGAAGACCATTGCTCAGTCACAGCAGTGTGACACTGGCAGACAGCCTATTGTCCACGTATCCAACATGATTCCCACACTGCTGTGACTGAACAATGGTCTCCAGTCCATGCAGGGAGCAGGAGAAGGGGCGGTGATCAATAGGCCTAGTGAGTCCCATGTTGGACACTTGAGGAATAGGCTTTCTGCCAGGGTAAAGGAGTATACTGTGAAAGGCACACTGTAACATCCACAACCAAATCCTCTGAAGTCCTGTCAGGGCAGGCCCAGCGTTCATACCCACTGTCAAGAGAGAGACCTCAAGCACAAATTACAGAGAAAGAAAACAATCTGGCTTAAATCTGCTCCATCTGTCTCTCTTTTTAGGCTCCAGACTATAAAGCGGTGAGTGAGTATTTGGGCACTGTGCTGATTAATTTTAGAAGTCAATTTCCATGCACCATGGGGTGTCCCCCAAATAAAACATGTATAGGTGTGCCTGTGAAGGTGGTTCCTGATGAAATTAGCATTTGAATTCGTGGACTCAAGGAACTTCACTCTCCCCAGGGGAGGGGTGGGGATCATCCAGCCCATTGAGAGCCTCAATAGAACAAAAAGGTGAAGGAAGGATAAATTTGCTATTTTTGTCTTCTGCCTGTTTGCCTCGTAAGGACAAAGGTTTTCACCTGCTTTTAGTCTGGGATTTACACTTTTGCCTACCATGGTTCTCAGGCCTTCCTGCTTGTACTAAATTGAACCACACTGGCTTTCCTGGGAGTCCCAATTGCAGATGACAGATGGTGGGACTTAGCCTCCATAACTGCATGATTAAATTATTCAAAATAAATATTTTTTGGTTCTCTTTCTCTGGAGAACCTCAACTAATATAGATATGTTCCTTTTGTGGTGAAGGACAGAGTACTGAAAGCGTAATCCAAAACATCTTAAGCACATTTGAAGCCTCTACTCAGATATTAATTAAGTCAAAGCAGCTAACATCCATTGCCAAAGTACTCATGGTCAAGGATGAAATGCAGACTTTTCATTGACAAGAAAAGGGAGACTGAATATTTATTGAAAAATAATATAACCTGTCCCAATCCTTCAAGGAAATGTTTCAATTTGCTAGGCAATTCACACCTGCAAACTCACTTGATCCTCATAGCAACACGGATAGACAGATTTTTGTTTGTTCATTTATTTTTCTTATACAGGTTATGAAAGGAAGTAAAGCACACCAACAAGAGTGAACATTTATAAGACTGAATTGTTTACTGAGCAAAGGTTGGAATGTAGACCTATTTAATCCAAAAGCCTTTTAGGATTATAGCCTAGAATGGCTTTCTTCCATCTACCCCACTCATTACGTTACTATCTCTCATTATATAAGCTCAATTTTTAAAAATTGAAACACTGCTATAGACAAAGTATCATTTTTTTGTGTTTCTGCCTTTCTTCCTGCAATTCAAGCCACAATTTTCTCTGCAATGCATATTTACTTGTTCTGAATGATTTCTAAGAAAATATCTAGTTACTTTAGTTCTAGGAGAATTCATAGTAATAATATTTTTGCTTTCAAATAATGTCTCTACAAAGCCAAAGTGGGATGGAGATGTGAGAAAAGAAAATAACCTTATAGCAAGTCTATATGAAAAATGTGGAATAAAATGACTCCCTATAATATTCAAATGTCAAGATTGTCTATAAATTTCTATGTCTTGTTAATTACCAAATCCCAAGATCAGCACCAAAGCATTGTGATGCTTTGTAAATATCTGAAATTAACACATACCAGGGAAAACTCTTTCCTCTGAGAGAACAGCTGAGGAAATCAGGTTGACAAGACGCTGAAGGCAAGAGAATACCTAATTCTACAAAGCTGCTAAAAAATAAATACTTCAGTTTTGTATATGTATTGAATTTTCAATGTCCAATCTAAACTCTTATTTTTAAAAAACATTGATTATAGTGACAAATAATATTCTGTAGACATTTGAAAAATAAAAACATATCCATCTGAACTCGGGTATACATACCACCACCACTTTAGTATGCATTCACACACATTATTTCCATGAACATTTTCCCTTTTTGTTCACATTATCTCTCCCCAATAATCTCAGGATAGAAGGCTGATGTAGCAAACAGTACTAGATATGCCCATATAAATTTAATAAAGAAGATCTATAAATTTATGTCTCATTGATTTGAATTATAGGCTTGTTGTTTTTAATAGATTACTACATTCATAAATATAAACACTTGGTAATTTTCTTCATAGTGTTTTTTGTGCTTTAGATGATACATTGTGGTTCATCACAAAATGCAACTGTTTTAAATGGGATAAATTATTTGTTGTATGTAAAAGAAGCTGATTCCGCCAGATAAAGCAGAAAAGGAGCCAAGAGTTCAGAATAGCAAGAAATGCTAGGTTTGAGCCTAGGCTTCCCCAACTGCTCTAAAAAAATAGCTCTGGTTTGGATAGAAAAGAGCTGCTGCTTCTAAGAAACTCTAGATGACACTCTCTGCCACTCAAAAGTCTGTAGTCAACTCCAACCTACAGGTCATTACTACAGTCCCTGAAACAATTATCTTCTTCTTTTGATTAGTAACTCTTAATTCAATAAAAGAAGCTGTGCATATATTTCTGGTACAAGGGAAGCAGAGTTAGTGATCACCACCATTTCTAGCTCTTCTGGCAGGGGGCGGGGGGTGTCAGCCAAGCAGCACTCGTAAAGATGGTAGTTCCACAACATAATGGTTAAATAAATGACAAATTTTTGTTACATCATAGTAGGTCTAGCCAGTCATCATTGATCAGTAATTTTTAAAGATTTTTTTTCACCTGTATGAGTTAAAAAATAAAAAGGTTCATTCAGTTTGATTAAGCACAAATATTTTGTCTGCAATGTGTATAGATGTTACCCATTAAGGTAATTTGTTAGCATTCGAGCTATTTAAAAAATGAATAAAACCCATGGAAAATTATTCCATTGGTTGTAATTAAACATGGTGCATATAGGTAGACTAAAATAAGTTTTCTACATATGTGTAGAAAGGTTTTTTTGTGTTCTTGGAAAAGATATAGCACACACGTGGCTACAGTGAAAGTTTAACTTACAAGTGCTGAATTTACATACTGAAGGCCCAAATATCTACATGGAAGCAGCAAATAAAATACTATATTACTTGAAATAAAACTCAAGCTATTGGCAAAATAATGTAATGGTAGAATCTGAAATTTAGTGACAAAATCAATTGTAATAAAATTCAAAATTGTCAGCATTTGCAGAACTATAGTGGTAAACATAATTGTATTTTTCCTTATATAAAGTTTTGGTGCTGCAAAAGAAATAGCACTTGAATATAAAATTTTCTTTTTAATTCTCAGGAAGGCAAGGTACTTCTATGGAAGGGTGTGCTCTCACAGATGGAGCAATGGTGAGTGCATACTTGGACAAGGGAGGGGGAGGGGTTCTTATCTGAGACACATGTGGCCCCTGCTGCTGTGTCATTCCCCTATTGGCTAGGGTAAAACCCCACAGGCTAAACTCTAATTCTGTTTGGCTAATTTAAAGAGAGTGACTGGGGTGAATGCTTTGGTGGGGAAAAAACAATTGGTTATGCAGGGTGGAGAATGAGTCAGGGTGGAGCAGGTAGCAGGTAATCTGAATGAGTCAGGGTGGAGCAGGTGATCCGAATGAGTCAGGGTGGAGCAGGTGATCCGAATGAGTCAGGGTGGAGCAGGTGATCCGAATGAGTCAGGGTGGAGCAGGTGATCAGAATGAGTCAGGGTGGAGCAGGTGATCAGAAAGATTCAGGGTGGAGTAGGTAATCAGAATGAGTCAGGGTGGAGTAGGTAATTGAAAAAGGTTGCTTTGCGAGGGAGTTAAGTTTAAAAGTAGACGGCAAAGAATTGAACACACTGACATATTGATTCTTTGAAGAGAAATTTAGAACTTATATCTAACAATCCCTCCTCTTGCATTTTCCTACAGATTTTTCTCTTCGAACTTTTTAAACATGTCTTGGCTTAGTTCTTCTGCTTGACTTTCCAAAAGAACAAGCTTCTTTGGATAAGGTGAAGGATAGTTAAGGGAGGTTTTAGTAAGTGCCATTCCTATGAGCCTCTGTACCAACCCATGGATGCATGGTGTGACATAGCACCTGACAAGAATAAGTACACCCATTACGACTGCAAGGGAAGTAAGGATTGAGGCTATTATTCTTTTCCGTTTACCGAACCACTTTTCTAGCCATTCTGTAAGAGGGATCATTTACCCCTGAGTTGTTGGCTAACTCATTGGACAGAGCAGTTAGATCTTGCAATGCCTTTGTTATACTTCCATTAGGGGCGGTGTTGTTTGGGATGAGGGTGCAACATTGAGTTTTATACATGATGCAAACTCCTTCTCTTTCTGCTAATATCATGTTTAAGGCTGTCCTATTTTCCCAAGCCCTCCGGCTAGTAGCCCCTAATTGTTCAGCTATTCCTTTAACAGCATCTCTAGTGTAGTTAATAAATCACTGTTGGTTGCAGTAGATGTAGTTTATTCCATCTATATTTTTATTAATTTTCACCTACCAAAATATTGACTCAAATCCTGCAGCTATTTGATTTTGGGCTTTAAATTGATATGGTATTCCCCGTGGGACTCCAATTGCGTCTAAATAGAGATGAGAGTCGAAAGACCCTTAAGGGGCTTCTCTCACTTTATGATGTCTTATTTTTCCTTCCTCTGGTTGATGAAATGCCAGGGTGAGAGGCAAGGGATAGCCAATTGGACTAAAGCACAAGTGCCACGCCAGTTATTTGGCAGAGTGTCCAGTAAAGGTCCACCACAATACCACCACACATCCACTCAGGGATGAACAAGCGCTGACTGATTGATAAGCCCTTGAAAATTCTTAAGCTCACTGCATCCCTTCAGGTCTCCAAGGAATGCTAAGTTTCCTCCCTGTCATGAGAGAGACACGAAGTGAACTTAGTGTTGGGAGACAGAAGCTGGATGGCCCTCAGGGGCTGACCCTCAGGGTGCCGGACTTCAGGATATAGCAGACAGAGAGTGTGGCACGACTTGTTACCCCAGGCTGTAGAATCCTGGAAAACAGTTACCATGCAATCCACGCCCAATCGACTGGAGGACAACCCTAGTGGAAAGGGGACTATCTGGGCCTCTGGCCTGCCATGCGCACAAGCATAACAATTGCTTTTGTTTAACATGCAGATGGAATATTTGATCCATTCCAACCAGGCGTTTGCATCTTGGTGTCCTGTCTTAATTGCCAAAGTTTGTTTTAAGTCTTTAACTTCTAAGATATTTATCTTGGTCTTGTCGTTAGATGGAGGAGGAGCAATTGTTTCATTGTGAGAGGTTTTGGAAGAAGGCATAGAGGAAGTTGCTGCTGTTGGGGAACCAAAGAAATGCATTTCAAAGCATCTAATAGGGTTTGTCCCTGAAACCTCAGCCCCTACACCATAATGCTGGCTTAAAGAAAGGAACCGCCTTAGAAAAGGGGAAGAACTTTGAGGGTTTGAGATAATAACCTGTGTAGAATTACACTGGTTTAGCTGACAGTGGGGATGGCTGTCCCTTTAGTAAAATGAATGAATGGTTTTAGGAAATTACAAAAACTGGTTAGGGAAGTCCATTCTTGCCCTTTAGTGGTCCACAGAACGTTGGACCAATTACAGCATAAAAGCTCTACTTCGGGGGGGACAAGACTCCTGGCTGACACTGGGGTCTTTATCGAAATCTCCCTGGTTAAATGGTCCCAATTCACTAATGCCCAGTCTGAGGAGAGTCAGGAGGGACAGAGGGGCTTTTCTGAAGTAGAGAGCTGTCTTTGACTTGGCAAGTCCCTACAGGGTGTAACAAGGCAAGCATTAAATGCAATAGTTTGAGGCAAAATTGACTTGGTTATGTTAATAACTAGGTGGTCAGCAATAGAGCAAGGAAAGAAGAAAGTAATAGAATCGGTGAGAGTTGAATTTTTCTTAGCTTTAGTTTGGTAGGGTTTTCCCCTGGGACTATGACCCACGACTCTGGAGGGGGTGGCACTTTCTTGACTTGGGTGTGATGAGTCCCTCCCCTTCCCCTGTATAAACAGCAGTCTCAGTGGTTAGCAGCACAAGGTAGGGTCCTTCTCAGGCTGGCTCGAGTTTTCCTTCTTTTCACCCTTTGATGAGAACATGATCCTTAGGCTGGTGCTGGTTTACCAGAAAATCAAGTGGTAGTACCTGTGCTAAAAGACTTTTAGTTTTGAGGGAAAGGAAAGTGGAGGATAAACCAAGTATATGATTTCTAAGAAATTGACCTTTTGTTTTAAATGTGGGGACATCAGCAGTGAACTTTATAGTCCTTGGTGCCTTCTTACTGAGAAATTTCCTTTAGAACCTATTATTATTAGTTTTTAGACCAAAGAAAGCCAAACACCATTTTATATTTGACAATGTTTCTTGTATGATTTTTATACCAAATAAGCTAAATTTCACCTTTATATTAGTGGGTCATTAATGTTAAACTTAATTTTAATAAAACCTTGTAGATATATTTATCCAATTTTTAATGTCTGACCATAAGGTAAGATTTTTATAGACTTTTTTTAAACCTTTTATAATTATTGTTAAAGAGAAGGTTAGTGCTTTAAGAAAAATCTGTTGTGCTTTTATTTTAACGTTCAGTTCACAGAAAAACTGGATGATACCCCTTTAAATGTAGCCAATATGTTTACACACAGAATTTCCTTCACAATTAATGTTTTAAAACTTGCTTAAAACTTTAAAACAAAATGTATATTTTAACCTTTTAATGTATGTAAAAATCCACATATGCCTCCTTATAATCCTTTTACCAAAACTATATTTTACTTTCCTTACACATCTTGCACATAAACTGTTTCTTCAATAGTTTTACATTCAGGATGCCTAATTACTTTTAAATTATACAACATTTCTTGCATAAATTTCCTTTTATAACTTTTTTTCACGACTTTCACAGACAATTCTTCGACATGCCTCAATTTTCTGACTTGTTGCAAACGTCCCTTTTTTAAAACAACGAGTTAATTTATTTTAGGACAAGAATTTACCATATAACATTCCTTTTTATCTAAATTCTGCCCTCCCCCCCTTTTTTTTCAAAGATAATTACCATTCTTTTCCAAACTGAACTTCCTTCATGTCTGTGGACTAGACTGTCTAAGGCCATGAGATTAGAAGTTAGGATAATACGTGTTACACTGTTAACTTTTAGCAAACTTTACTTTTGTTGAAAACCTTGTAAGTTTTGGATTTCAATTTTTCTTTACTACTAATAAGACCTTGTTTAGTCCAAATTAACTTAGAATTGGTATAGATGGTTTCTTCCTGGTTCTGTAAGTACTTTAAAGCTTGGCTGAGTGAACATAGCTCGCACGTTTGAGCAGACCAGTTATTAGGCAATTTTCCTAACTCTGCTTCTACAAGAGTTTCCTTATCACTTACTAACTCTGCTTCTACAAGAGTTTCCTTATCACTTACTGAATACCCATTGTGTCTTTTTCCCCTCAATCACCCGGGAGGAACCATCTATTGTCCTATCCTGAAGGGAGTTCCTCCTAGGTCTGGTCCAACCTTTGTATAGTAATTAAGATTTAGATCCCCTGTTAGGAAACCTGCTGGGTTAAGGGAATTTTTATTGGTTAAATAAAATTGGTTTAAAAAATTGAATCTTTTTTTTTTTTTAACAGAATAGCCTCATACTTTCTTCTGTTAGCAAAGCAGTTGTTGCTACAGATTGAATGTACTTGGGTCATCTGCAGGTTACTGGGTTAAGGATTTTTGATAGGAAGGGTACAGGTCGTCAGTGGCCTCAGGGCTTTGGGGCTACACCCTTGTTTACACTGACAACGAGGTGGTATTGGAGTGTTATAGGGTCACGGAGAAGACCTTCAATTATCAATTATAGGTTTAAAATTTACCCTGGCTTTTAAAGGAATAGGGTACACTTTTTTTACTTTACTACTTCTCTCTTTCTCTTTCTTTCTCTGACTTCATGTCTCTCTGTCTTGTTGACTTCCTCTTTTCTCTCTGTCTCTTCTTCTCTCTCTCTTTCCTTTCTCCCTCTTTACCCTCTCTCTTTTTCCTTTCTCTCTCTCTCTTCCCTCTCTCTCTCTTTTTCCTTTCTGCTTGTCTTTCCCTGCCTCTGTCAGCCTCATTACACTGTTCTCCCCTCTCCTTCCCCTTTTACCCTGGAAACTAAAAATTCCGCTGAGGAGGAGAAACATTAGATGAGGGGAAACAAACAGAGGGGTGAGCAGCCCCTGAATTGACTAAAAAGGTGATAAGATCATGTTTTCTTTTTTTAAGGCTGACTGTTGGGGTGATCAGACCCAACACCAGGTCGTGGGGGCAACGAAGTCTGGTGGAGTTAAAGAATTGAGAAAAGACAGAGAGAGAGAAGTGGGACCAGGGGACCATCATGATTGTGGAGGCTGCAAAGGCCCTGAGCTCTAGGAGCCCACGCTATTTATTGGTAATCCAACAAAGAAACAGGTGGTGAGAATGTGGAGGTCAAAAGGGTGCGTTGCATTAAGCACATGATTTACAGCTGTGATGGTTTAGCATTTGCTCTTCTACTTGAGATAATGGAAAGCAGGTTCTTTTAATTCAAGATACAATCGATCCTGGAGAGCAAGGAGCAAGGAGCCAGCAAGTCTAGTCACATTCCAGAACCATGAGCCCTGGATTCTATCCAAGCCATGAGGGATTTTATGCCCTGGGCTTAGATTATGGTGTGTCAGGGTAGCCTTCCACCCTTTAGCACAGAGCTTGATGTTCCAAAGACCACAAGGGGTTTTAGACCTGGGACCCCGGACATATTCCAAGACTCTTTTACATTATGTCAGACATGCAAGTCTACTAAAATTCGAAATTTTGTTTTTAGTTTAACTTTAAAGCAAGAACTATAATGATCTCTTCCCAAAACTATCCCCCTCTTTGTTGTGGGACCAAACTTACCTTTGTAAAACTAATGAAAGACCATAAGGTTCGAATTTTAGTAGGCGCCTGAATTCTGGTAAGGCCTAGGCATACATAAATAATAACTAGTCATTGTTCCTAACTTGCTTCCTGCCTAGGAGTCATGTAGCCAGAGGTCATAAAATTTATAACTTTCCTAATTGTCCATATTCATAATATCGCTATTGTAAAACCTAAGACTGGGGTTTGAGATATTTTTCAGACTTTTTATTCTGGTGGACCAACTGATGCCACCTTAACAGGTAACCCATTCCAAGAAACTGACTCAACTCATTCTGTGACCCCTAACTCAGGAACTGACTCAATGCAAGAAGACAGTTTCAACACCCCTGTGATTTCATCCCCAACCCAACCAGTCAGGATTTCCTATTCCCTTGCCCCCCTGCCAACCAATCCGTCTTTGAAAAAACCTAGCCACTGAATTCTTGGGATTTGAAAACTCTCTCTCATCTCACTTGGCTGGCCCTATGATTATTAATCTCTTTCTCTACTGCAATATCTGCTGTCTTTGTATATAGTCACATTCTGTACAGTAGGCAAGAAGAACCCATCAGGTTGTAACAAGTTTCAGGGATTCTGAATAAAGACAGAAGTGTGACTTCATGTTTATGATTACCAGGATAAAAATTCTTATGGAGTGATGTCTACAATAAAAAGTAGGTCAAATGATTGCCTTGCCTTTTAAATGTATCATATAATCATATGATTTCTAAATTTAAAGCATGTTAGATACCTATAAAGTGAAAAGAACTTTACTGTTATAAATTACACTGGGATAGGATATTAGAACCTATGATAATGATAGATACACTGCAACGTATACATTACACAAATCATAGTAATACTATATATAATAGTGAAATATGCTGAGAAAGTGCTGTCAAATAGGAAATCTGACATTTTATTCAATCAATTTGAATTTTAATTAACAAGAAATTTATATGTTGCTAATATGCTTATGTTTTTTCAAGAGAAACCACTTAATGGAATATATATTGGAATATATCTGGAAATTTCCTAGAGAATTCAAAATTTCAACTAAATATTGCCTCAATACCCATAGATCATTTTCTACTGTGCAGATAAGAATAATATGCAGTTTTCTTGAATGTTCCCCTAAAGTTAATATCAGTATTATGGAAAATGCCAATTGTTTATCCTCTAACAAGATAATACTTACTTTAAGTGATTTGTCTGGTCCTTTTTAACTAAAACGTAAAGACAAGTTTCATTGATTTAAAATTTAAAAATCAAAAGGTTTCCTTAGAGTGACTCAAATTAATGGGAGTTTTCAAAATAAAAATGATGTTACCCTAATAAAACTTTAAGATGTGTCTGTAAAATATACTGCCTGATATTAAGTCACTAAAGCTTTTCTTTTATTTATATATGCCTTGTATTTATCATCTATCTTACACCATCAATTTCATCTGTTTTTACTTTGAATCTATTTGAAATTAATTTCTTGTAGACAGCATATAGTGGGTCATGTTTTTCTTCCATTAGGAAAATCTCTTTTCTTTTTATATTTAATGTAATTATTTATATTTTTATATTTAATGTAATTATTGCTATAAGCTTTATATATGCGATTTTATCAATTTCTTTGTTTGTTTTCAGAGATTTTCTTTCTATTTTCCCTTCATTTCCTCTTGTGGGCTACTTAAATATTATTATTTGTTTCATGTTTTTATGGAAGTGTTTTGAGTATAAGAGTATAATTTATTTGTTCATTATGCACACCCATCCTAATTTGTTGACAATGCTCAAGTTTAAATCTGTGTGTGAAGTCCTAGTCAACTTCTCATGTGGCCCAGGCATTAAAATGACCAGAAACTACATAGAAACATCTCTGAGAATTGAATGACAGTGTGGATCACTTCTCAGGTGTTCTATTAACACCTGAGTAGCACACTGCTGGGAAGACTAGAATAGCAATGCAAAGAATTTCAAAAGTAAATTTAAAGTTTCTTTCCTCTGTCCTTTCTGTAATCTTATTCCCACTCTGTTTGAAAGAGGCTAGGGTGTGGTCCCTGTTTGAAGTTGTTTACTTCAGGTGGTTGTTGGAGCTTCATCTCAGAATACGTGCAACACTATCTGGTAATGGGGGAGCACTACCTTTATTCATTAGTGCAGGGAAGGAATTGGCAGCAGGATTCTGTCTTAAAGTAACCATGACAGCAGTGCCCTGTGGAAAATGGGAAGCATATAGAGCAAATATTGTCAAAAGTGTTTTGTTCTCCTGGGCCTCCCAATCCCTGTACTTTGGTTAGAGAATGAAGTAATTTCTTGTTTGTATTGTTGGTTGTTTTTTCTGAATCTGTTGCTGTTTCTAGGAAGTCATTTGTAACTGTTGTAGTGCCCAGGCTGGGATATATAAGAAGTAAAAATGTACCAACATACAAATGTAAAAGAATGTCAAGAAAGCCCTCAAGTACTGAAGTCACTAGTCAAGCTGTATTCTTTCCCTCCTTTCACAGTCTTTCTAGTCTTTTGTACATTTTGTTCAGGGTTTACTATTTGTAATTATTAGTAGAGGAGAGGTCTGTGGACTCACTCTGTGTTCTCTGAAGCTGGAAGCTTCTTAATTTTATTCTAAATGTCTTTACATGAGAGTTTAAATTTTTAAGAAGCAGATTACTTTTACCCACATATTTATCATTTTTGTTGCTGTTGATTAATTTGTATAGATATAAATCTGGACCCTATTTTCTATTTATCTAATAATTTGGTGTTTCTTTTAGTACTGGTATGTTGACAACTGGATACGGTGAGTTCTAGATTTCTCTTCAGAGAATCAGTATGTCAGTATGTTCAGTTCTTTGTCCTCCATTTTAAAGTTTAACTTCCTCGTAGTTTCAGTAAACAACTTTTTCAACCAGTTTTAATCAGTAGTTCACATCTGTTCCCCTGGTCACCTACTCTGCCCTGACTCATCCCGGTCACCTGCTTTGACCTGAGTCACCCCCGGTCACCTTCTCTGACCTAAGTCACCTTTAGTTCCCTGTTCCTAACCGTCCTTCCTGCCAAACTACTCACCCCGCCTCTCTGGCTCATACCCCTGCTCTCTTTAAAATAGCCATTCAGAATTAGCTTAGACTGTGTGATCCAACCCTAGCCAATATGGGAACCACACAGCAGTAGGGACTACCTGCATCAGGAATAAGAACCCCTCCCCCTCCCTTGTTCAGGTGTGCTCTTGCCATTACTCCATTCGTAAGTCACACCCTTCTATAGAAGTGAAAATTGCCTTGCTGAGAAAATTATATTTATATTCTTTGCTATTTCTTTGTGGCACCGAGGAACAAGCATTTTGTTTCTAACATTGACAATGAATTGTTTGTTTTTGTATATCTGGAGTTATTTCATCATTATTTTTGTATGATATTTTGTTGTGCATAGAATTCCATGTAAATGATACACAGGTAAGTAAATAATTATTTCAATATATTCTGAATTTCACTGTATAATAAAAGGCTGTTGTCATTCTTAAAATTGTTCCTGTAGTAATATGTCTTTTCATTATGTGGCTGCTTTATACTGGTTTAAATAATTTGTTTATTATGTACCTATGTGGTTTTATTTATGATGCTTTATTTACATGGGCTTTTTGGATTTATACTTTTCACAACATTTTAAAAGTTGTCAGTCATTACTCTACTAAATATATTTCTAGCCCTCTCTACCACAAATGGTTTCTCTCCTTTTGAAGCTCAAATTAGGTAAATAGTAAGCAACTTGGTGTTTTTCTAGAGCTTATTAATGCTGCGCTTAATTTTTTTAGTCTTTTATTTATATATGTTTCATTTAGAATAATTTAATTTCTGTGTTTTCAAATTTATGTATTTGTCTACAATGTCTAATATTCTGTTAATATGTCTATTGTATTTTTTAATCTCAGATATTATATGTTTCAATTATAGTTTATTATGTGTGGGTTTTTAACCTTCTCTTTCTCTGCTTTTCATGGTTTTCTCTATAGTCTCGAACATGAGTATATTGATAAGACCATTTGTTAATGCCCTTGACCACCCATTCTATCATCTTTGTCATTTCCAGGTCTAATTCTATTACCTATTTTTTTCTCTTATACTAAGCAATATTTCTAGAATTCTTTTCATGTCTAGTTTTTTTTTTTTTTTTTTTTTGGACCGTTGTCATGGTAATATATATTGTTTTTAGGTTCTACACTTTGGATTTTAGACTGAGGTCAATCATTGGAAATAATTTTTTTGTTTGTTTTTTCCTTCAGGGCTTTATTTTAAGCTTTGTTAGATCCAAAAGAGATTTTTGGTGTTAATTTTATTCTTTTATTTTTTAAATACTATTCTGAGAACTCTATGTGATGCCTATTTGTTAGGAGTTTTTCCATCTCGTCTGTTAAATAATAAAATAAAATATTCTCAACTCTATGTGAGTCTTAGTATTGTTCTGAGTATTACTTGTTACAATTGTTTTTCCAGTCTCTGTTATTTTTTAGTAGGCATTCAGTTGAAGAATTAATGGGGATTATATTCACATTTTTGGAGCTTGCTCTTGGTACTTGGCATAACAAAATAGGAATCAAATAATTAACCACAAATAACAGTGTTAGTCTTCCTTAAATTTAATATGGTGAAAAAAAGAAAATGAAACTTTCACATATAACCCTCTTTTTGAAAGGATAGAATTTTAAATCCAGGGTAGAAAATAATTTTTATTCCATTTACAGGACATATGCTCATTGTTGCTCTGAATAAAATTTATTGTCAAAAGTAAACGAAGTGTTAATGGTTCATTCATTTACTGTTTAGATTTATCATTCATTGCAGGATTTTTAATAATTTGCAGACTTTGTGTATAGGCTAAAGATAAATAATTGGCTTAAGTTTCCATAATAAATTAGTTTGTGATGAAAGTAATTCAGACAATGTATCCATAAATAATTAAATAACATCTAGATTTATTTTTACTTCATTAAATTAATTTTAGCATGTGCATTGGATAATAAAATATTAATTTATTGCCATAAATAAATTTAACATTTTTATGGGCATCTTTATGTGTTTTCTTGAATTATTCAATAATACTTGTTTGCTAACAGGTGCTCAAATTTTATAAACAAACACATGCACATACACACTTACCCCTTTATTGTTTTACTTATAGGCTATAGAATATGCTTATCTAAAATGCCTTCAATTTGTAATCAGCTTTATTAATGTTTACTATATATTACAACAATATAATCATTTTACATATTATATTGTTTCAAATACTGAAACAATTATAAATTAGCATAAAAAATATAAAAAATTGTCATCATGCCAAACGCTCCTTTGTATCCATCCAACTTAAGGGCCTGACTCAAACCACAAACACTCCCTAATCTGCCTTAACTCACTATAGTTTACATCTATCTTTTGTAGAGTTTCATATAAATAAAAATCTGTATTACGCTAGTTTCTCGTTTCTTTGGTTCATCAAAATACATTTGAGATTCACCTATAATATCAGATAAATCAATATTGCATAGGTTTCTGTTAATCACTGAGTATCACTAGATGATCAGTGACACTCATGCATAGTCATGCAAAACATAATGACATTTTAGTCAACAACTCATCATATACATGATGGTAGTCTCACAAGATTTATAATATATTTTTACTGTACTTTTTCTATGCTTAGATATGTTTAGATATGCAAATACTTAAACGCTGTGTTAAAATTGCCTACAGTATTTAATGCAGTAACATGCTGTACAAATTTGTAGCATAGGAGCAATAGGCCATACTGTACAGCCTAGATGTGTAGTAGTCTATAACATGAATTAATAGGTTTGTGCAAGTACACTCTATATTGTTTGCATGAGAACTAAACTGCTTAATGATGCATTTTTCAGAATATATCCCCATCATTAAGAGATGCATGGCTGTATTTTTTTCTATTTGATTATGCAGTCGTCCCAGCAAGATTGTATTTAAAATGTACTATTTTCCTATTTAATTTTCTCAGAATCTTTGCTATAAATAAATTAACCATATATTAATAGATTTTATTTATGGATTCTATGAAGTTACACTGATTTATATGTCTAATTTACACAAATACCACACAATCTAAATATTTTATATTTTGATGCTATTGCAAAGGAGATATTTTTAAATTTCACTTCCCAAATGTTTATTGGTAGCATATAGACATACAAATATGCAGTTTTGTGTAATGCTGACCTTGTTTTCCACAAACTTACTAAGCTCACTTATTATCTCAAGTATCTTTTCATAGTTACCTTAGGATATTTTTCATGGATGACTGTGGTACTTATAAATAGGTACTTTCAGATTTTTTTCTGTATCCTTTTTATATCTTTTTCTTACTTTATTGGAATGACTAGGACAACCATTACATTATTCAATAGAAGTTGGATTATTTTAGTTTCAAATACAAGGTTACTGGTATTAGATAGATTTAAATTTTATTTTCATATTACCTTGTAACCCATGACTTTTATAAGATAAATTATTACTTTTAGTAGATTTCTTTTGTAGTTTACTTAAGACTTTTTTTGGATATATGAGTCAGAAAATTTAGGGTAAATATAATTGTAATTTTTATCTTTTAATCTACATGTCATTTATTTCTGCCTTTATGGTTTTTTAAATTTTTAGTTATTATGGGTACAAAATATTAATAGTTGTATATATTTGTGGGGTACATGTGATGCTTTGATGCAGGTATACAATGTGTAATAATTACATCAGGGTAATTAGAGTATCTTGCAACTCAAGCATTTAGTATTTCTTTGTGTTAGTAATACAATTTCATTCTTTAACCAATATTAAAATATACAATAAACAATTATTGACTATATGAACCCTGTTGTGCTATAAATTACTAGATGTTATTCATTCTATCTAACTATATTTTGCACCTATTAGTCATCTGCCCAACTACCCTTCCCAGCCTCTGGTAATCATTATTCTACTACCTCCATGAGTTTAATTGTTTCAAATTTTAGCTCTCATATAAGAGGGAAAACATAAAAAATTATATGTGCCTGGCTTATTTTACTTAACATAATGTTCTCCAGTTTTATTTGTGTTTTTAGAAATGACAGAATTTCATTTATTTATGGCTAAATAATATCCCATTATGTATATATGCCATGCTATCTTTATTCATTCATCTACTGATGAACACTGAAGTTTTTTCCAAATCTTGGCTATTGTGAAAAATGTTACAATAAACATGGAAGTGCAGATATTTCTTTAATATACTGATTCCCTTTATTTGCATTTATACCTAGTAGTGGGTTTGCTGGGTAAAATGGTAGTTCTACTTTTAGTTTATAAGGAATCTCCATGCCATTCTCTTTTTTTGTTTCCTTTTTTGTCTTTTTTATTTCCATACCTAAAGTGTATGTACTAATTTACATTCCCACCAACAATGTACAAGGGTTTCCTTTGTCTACAACCTCACTAACACTTGTTATGGCCTGTCTTTTGGATAAAGTCAATTTTAATTGGTTTGAGATGATAGCTCATTATAGTTTTGATGTCCATTTCTCTGATAATTAATGATGTTGAGCATTTTTTACATACCTATTGGGCCATTTGTATGTCTTCTTTTAAGAAATGTCTATTCAGATCACTTGCCAATTTTTAAATCAGGTTATTTGATTTTTTTCTATTGAGTTGTTTGGACTTCTCATTTATTCTGATTAAAAATCCCTTGTCAGATGGGTAGTAGGCAAATATTTTCTCATTCTGTGAGTTGCTATGCATTAGTTGATTGTTTCCTTTGCTCTGAAGAAGATTTTTAGCTTGATGTGATTCTACTTGTCTGTGCTTTTGTTGCCTATGCTTTTGAGGTATTACTCAAAAGATCTTTACACAGACCAATGTCCTGCAGAGTTTCTCCAGAGTTTTCTTTCAGTAGTTTTATAGTTTCAGGTCTTAGATTTAAGAGTTTAATTCATTTGGATTTGATTTTTTTTATATGATGAGAAACAAGGTTCTAGTTTTATTTTTCTGCACATGTGTTTGTGTGTGTATACAGGGAAAATAAATACATCTCTCTCTCTCTCTCTCTCTATCTATCCATCCATCTATCTATCTACCTACCTAATCTATCTATCCTGTCTATCTGCAGTTTTCAAAGCACCATTTGTTTAAGAGACTATTCTTTCTTCAATGTATGTTCTTGGTGCCTTTGTCAAAAATCGGTTCATTGTAGATGTGTGGATTTATTTATGGATTCTCTATGCAGTTCCCTTGGTCTATGTGTCTGTTTTTATTTCACTACCATGCTGTTTTTGTTTCTGCAGCCCTGTAGTATGTTTGAAGTCAGGTAACGTGATTCCTTCGGTGTTTCATTTTGCTCAGAATGGTTTTGGCTATTCTGAGTCTATTGTGGTTCCACAAAAATTTTATAATTATTTTTTCTATTTCTGTGAAGAAAATCACTGGCGTTTCGATAGGAACTGCAATAAACCTGTAAATTGTTTGGGATAGTATGCACATTTTAACAATATTGATTCATCCAATCAAAGAACATGGAATATATTTTATTTTTTTCTGTCCTCTTCAATTACTTTTAATAGTGTTTTATAGTTTTTATTGTAGAAATTGTTTACTGCTTTGGTAAAGTTGATTCCTAGGTATTTAATTTTATTTGTAGCTGTTGTAAATAGGATTACTTTCTTGATTTTTTTTAAGATTGCTCACTACTGAAATACAGAATTCTACTGATTTTTGTAGGTTGATTTTTGTATTCTGCAACTTTACTAAAACTGTTTTTCAGATCTAATTGTGTTTTTGCTTTGTGTTTTGCTGAAGTTCTTATGTTTTGTATTGATACAAGATCACATTGTCTAAAACAAAATAATTTGACTTCTATTCCAGTTTAGATGTCAGTTATTTCTTTCTTTTGTCTAATGCTCTAACTAGAACATCCAGTACTGGTATGGTTTGGATCTGTGTCACCCACCCAAATCTTATGTCAAATTGTAATCCCCAGTGTTGGAGCTGGGACCTGGCAGATGGTGATTGCATCGTGGGGGTGGATTCCTCATAAATTATTTAGCACCATCCACTTGGTGATATTCTCCTAATAGAGTTCTCATGAGATCTGATTATTTAAGCATATAGCACCTTGCTTGCCCCTCTCTCTCTCTTGCTTGCCCTCTCTCTCTCTTGCTTCTGCTCCCACCATGTCAGACACCTCACTCTCATTTTGCCTTTTGCCATGATTGGAAGCTTCCTGATGCCTCCCCAGAGATGTAAGCCACTATGCTTCCTGTACAGCCTGCAGAACAATGACATCATTAAACCTCTTTTTAAATAAACTACCCAGTCTCAGATATTTCTTTATAGCAATGTGAGAATGAACTAATCCAGAAAATTGGTACCAAGGAGTGAGGCATTTCTTCTCACTTGGTCCTTGGTGGCTTCCACAAACTATTAAGCATGCAGGTACACAGAGTCCAAGAGTTGAGGCTTGGGAGCCTCTGCCTAGGTTTCAAAGAATGAGATTTCAGAGACACCTGCTCCTCAGGTGTCTTTAGATTTCAGGTAAAGATACTTGAAAATGTGGAAGCAGCTTTGGAACAGGGTAAAGGCAGAGGTTGGAAGAGTTGGGAGGGCTCAGAAGAAGACAGGCTGATAAGAGAAAGTTTGGAACTTTCTAGAGACTGGTTAAACAGCTGTGACCCAAATGCTGATAGTGAAATGGACAAAGAAAAACGGGCTGATGAGGTTTCAGATGGAGATGGGGAACTTTTTGGGAACTGGAGCTAAGGTCACTTCTGTTATGCATTAGCAAAGAACCTGGCAGCATTGTGCCCCTGCTTTAGGGATTTGTGAAACTTTGAACTTGAGAGTGATGATTTAGGGTATCTGGTGAAGAAATTTCTAAGCAGCAAGGCAAGTAGCCATTCTACTTTTAACCACCTATATTTATATGTGTAAGCAAAGAAATCACCGAAAATTGGAACTTACATTTAAAGGGGAAGCAGAGTGTAAAGTTTGGGAAATTTGCAGCCTGGTCACGTGGTAAAAAAGAAAAGCCCATTTACAGTGGAGAAATTCAAGCAGGCTGCAGAAAGTTGCATAAATTAAAAGGAGCCAAATGCTAACAGCCAAGACTATGGGGAACAAGCCTTGAAGGCATTTCAGAGACCTTGTGGCAGCCCATTCCATCACAGTCCTGGAGGTCTAGGAGGACTGGATGTTTCCTGGGCCATGCCAATGGCCTTGATGTGCTGAGCAGCCTCAGGACACTCTCCCTGCATCCCAGCCACTCCAGGTCCAGCTGTGACTCCAAAAGGCTCAGATATAGCTCAGGCCACTGCGTCAAAAGGTGAAAGCCATATTCCTTGGTGGCTTCCACACAGTGTTAAGCATGTGAATACACAGAGTCCAAGAGTTGAGGCTTGGGAGCCTCTGCCTAGATTTCAGCAAATCTATAGAAAAGCCTGGATGTCCAGGGAGAAGCCTGCTGCTGGAGTGGAGCCCTCATGGAGAATCTCTACTAGAGCAGTGTGGAGGGGAAATGTGGGGTTGGAGGCCCCACACAGAGTCCCCACTGGGGTACTTCTTAGTGGAGCTATGAGAAAAGGGCCACCATCTTCCAGACCCCAGAATGGTAGAACTACTGGCAGCTTTCAATCTCAACCTAAAATAGCCACAGACAATGCCAGCCCATGAGAGCAGCTACATGAACTGGACCCCATAAAGCCACAGTGGCTGAGATGCCCAAGGCCTTGGGAACCCACCCCTTGTACCAGTGAGCCCTGGATGTGGAAAATAAAGTCAAAGGAGATTATTTTGGAGCTTTAAGATTTAATTACTGCCTTGTTGGGTTTCAGACATGTGTAAGGACTGTCACCCCCTTTTTTTTTTTTGGCCTATTTCTCCCTTTTGGAATGAGAGTATTTACTCATTGCCTATACACCTTTGTATCAGTCTGAGTATGGGCACCAACCTCACATGTCAACAGGACTCTGGAGGATAAGGTACAAATCCACATGCCATTAGGTTCATTATTTTCTGCCCAGGGCGTCACTGCTCCTTGTCAGCTGCTATCTCCTCCATGTCCTCCTTTCCTCCCCTGGGCCACTCTAGTAAAGGTCTCAAACTCCAGAAATCTGAGTTCCTTAAAAAGCTCCTTACTAAGAACTAAGGGTGACAAAAACTAACAGGAAGAAGTAACTCTCCTATGACTTGCTCCTCTTTATACAACTTCATCAAAAAAGGAATCAAATTTACCTACAAATGCTACAATGAGAATTGGAAACCCTGTTAAAAACACTCCGTATGACCATGCGGGCTCCTGAGAGTAAATTCCACAAATTTCCATCTGTCTCCTTGTTTTTTGTTTCCATTGTGTGCATGGGTTTTTTTGTGGACATGTGTTGAGAGAAGTGTATATGTATGTATGTATATATGGATGGATATATTTGTTTATGTGACTGTGTGTGTATAGTTTTATGCACACTTATGCATACATGTGTCTTTATTTACTTATTTATAACACCTCTCATTGATACATGTCTCCTGAGTTGCTCCTGTTAATTCACTTCGGTGTGGACTAGAAGATTGTAAAATAATACAGTCAGACAGGAGATGTAATTCTAAATTTACTTTTTTGAAAAAACTAGCTTCCATTACTCTAGAAATAAACTGGTTATTTTTTAACTATTCGTGTATATCACTGTTTGAATCTGGAATATCACTGTTTTTATTAGAAATGCGGATTTATATAATGGCTACTAATATCTTAGGCTGGTGAAAATAGTAATGCTTCCTGATTTAAGTAAACCTCTTTATTATGACCTTAGTCCCAATGTGTGACAGCCTTTGTAGTGGCAGTAATTTAAAATTCAGCTTCAGCGTGTAGGTAGTCATCCCTCTTATTCCATTTAATGTTCTGCTTTGAAGGCCCTCCATTACCTCCTTATTTTCACCCAGCATGGTGGTGTGTCTCTCCTGACCCACAAATAGGGTCAAGTAACTAGAGATCTGACACAAGGGTGCAATCCAATATGATGGTGATTTGAGGTTTGGAGCAGTACCCTCCATGATGGGAGAGTTCTATAAGATGGAGAACACCTCCAAAGCTCTTAGATCTGTTCCTTTCTGCTGAGGGCTTCACAGTTTCCTGACTACTCCTACCTCCTCCTTGTGCCAAGTAGGATTCTCTCCTCCCCTGGCCCACTCTAGTGTGTATCATAGACAGAAAATCTGAGTTTCCTAGGCATTTGTCTGCTACTAACTAAGGGTGACAAGATACTAACAAGAGGAAGCCTCCCTCTATAGTCTGTTTCTCTTTTTTCTGAAACAATTATAAAAGTGTGGAAATTTATCTATATGTGCTACAGCAAGAAGATTAAGAAACTGTGTCAAAAAACCACTCTGTATTGGCATGAACACTCCTGAGAGTAAATCCCACTAATCTCCATCTCTTTCTCTGCCACTTTTTTGTTTCTGTGTGTGTTTGTGTGTCCATCTTTTATAACTCACATGTCATCAGTGGCTCTATCAATGGTTACTCCTACCAGTTCATTTGGATCAGGGCTAAAGGAAAAATATGGTCAGATATGTATCTTGAAAGTAACTAACTTGTTTTTGATTTTACAAGGTCATAGATGGAAGGAACTTGCTTTGTCTCAGATGAGATTTGGGAATTTGAAGTTATGAGTTAATACTGAACAAGAGTCAAGACTTTGCAAGACTATTGCAAAGCCATGATTGTATTTTGCAATGTGAGAAGGACATGATATATGGGTGGGGAGGGGAATAACAATATGGTTTGGATCTGTGTCCTCACTCAAATCTCTTGTCATATTATAATCCCAAATGTTGGAGGCACAGCCTGGTGGGAGGTGATTGGATCATGGGGGTGGATCCTTCATGACTGTTTTAGCACCATCTACTTGGTTCTGTTCTCATGATAGTAAGTGACATCTCCCAAGATCGGGTTGTTAAAAAGTGGGTAGCACCTCCTCTTTCCTTGCTCCTGTTCCCACCATGTGAGATAATTTATTCTCCCTTTGCCTTCCGCCAAGATTGAAAGCTTGTTGAGGCCACTCCAGAAACAGAAGCTGCTATGCTTCCTGTACAGCCTGAAGAACCGTGAGCCAATTAAACTTTTCTTTATAAGTTACCCAGTCTCAGATATTTCTTTATAGCAATGTGAGAATAGACTAATACAAGTACTATGTTAAATAGGAGTTAAAGTGAGCATTCTTGTCTTGTTCTAGATCTTGGAGGAAAAGCTTTCAGTTTTTCCCCATTCAGTGTGATACTGTTGGATATGGCTTTTATTGTGTTGAGATTTATTCCCTCAGTGCCCACTTTTTATTGTTTTTATGATAAAAGAATGTTAAATTTTATCAAATGTTTTTTCAGCACTTTTGAAATGGTCATATGGTTTTTGTCCTTCATTCTGTTGATAAGATAGATCACATTGATTGAATTGCATGTTGTATCAGGCCATTCTTGCACTGTCATGAAGAAATACCTGAGACTGGGTAATTTATAAAGAAAATAGGTTTGATTGGATCACAGTTCTGTGGCTGTACAGGCAGTGTGGTGCTGGCATCTGCTTGGCTTCTGGGAGGCATCAGGAGCTGTTACTTATGGTGAAGCTTGAGCAAGCATATCATATAGTGAAAGCCATAGCAAAAGAGATAGAGTGGGGTGAGAGGTGCCACATGCTTTTAAACTGCTAGATCTCATTTGAATGCAGAGCAAGCACTCACTTATTACCAAGGGGCTGGACCAAGCCATTCATGATGAATCCACTCCCATAATCCAAACACCTCCCACGAGGCCCCACCTCAAACATCGGGGATTGCATTTCACATGAAATTTGGGTGGGGACAAATATCTAATCCATATCACATATGTTAAACCATCCTTGCATCCCTGGCATGAATTCCACTTGGTCATAATGAATAAACTTTATACCATGTTGTTGAATTAGGTTTGTTAATATTTTGTTGAAGATTTTTGTACCCATGTTTATCAGCGATATTGGCATATAGTTTTCTTTTTTTGTTGTGCCTTTGGTTTTGGTATTAGGGAAATACTAGTCTCATAGAATGAGTTTGGAAGTACTCCCTCCTCCTCCATTTTTTGAAATAGTTTGAGTAGGGTTGGTATTAGTGCTTCTATAAATGTTTGGTAGAATTCAACAATGAAATCATCAGGTTCTTGGCTTTGATGGAATAATTTTATTATGGTTCCCATCTCATTAATTGTTATATGTCCATTCATACTTTGGGTTTCTTTGTGGTTTGATGTTAGTATGTTGTATGTGTCTAGGAGTTCATCTATTTCTTCAAGGTTTTTACTTTATTGGCATATTATTGTTCACAGAATGAGTTTGGAAGTATTCCAAACAAAGTCTTTAATGATATCAAATTTCTGTGGTATCAATTGTATTGTCTTTTCTTTCCATGCCAGATTTTATATATTTGAGTCTTCTATTTTTATTAGTTAATCTGGCTAGAGATTTGTTAGTTTTGTTTATTTTCTTAGAAAAACAAGTTTCCTTTCATTGATCTTTTGTATTGTTTCCTTGTTTCAATTTTCTTTCTACTCTGATCTTTGTTAACTTTTTTCTTCTACTAATTTTGAGTTTGGTTTGCTCTACATTTTTTTATTCTTTAAGATGCATTGTTGAGTTATTTGAAGTTTTTCTACTTTTTTGATGTAATTGCTTATTGCTATCAACTTTCCTCTTAGTGCTATTTTTGGTATATCTTTACCTAGGCTAAAGTCTGGAAGAGTCTTCTGAGTTTAGTCCATTTACATTCAATGTCATTATTGATAGGTTTAGGTATGTTGTGTTTTCATTTTTATTTATTTAAATAAATTTTTATGATTAAAAAATTTCTTCATTGACCCATTGTTCTTTCTGGAGCATACTATTCAATTTATATGTGTTTGTATGGCTTCTAAAGTTCATCCTATTATTGATTTTTACTATTATTTCATTGTAGTCAGAGAAGATACTTAACATGATTTCAATTTTTTGAGTTATTAAAATTTGTTTTGTGGCTTTACATGGTCTATTCTTGAGAATAATTCATTTGCTGAGAAATAGAATGTCTAGGCTGCAGCTATTGGATGAAATGGTCTGTAAATATCTAGTAAGCCCACTTGGTCTATAGGGCCAATTATGTCCAATATTTCTGTTTTGATTTTCTCTCTAGATTATTGGTCTAATGCTAAAAGTGGGGGTTAAAGTCCTCATTTATTCTATCTGGGTCTATTGCTCTCTTTAGCCTAATAATACTTACTTTATATATCTTGATGCTCCAGTGTTGGGTGCATATTTGTATAAGCTCCCTTCGTTGTTATATAATGCCCATTTTTGTCTCTTTTTAGGCTTTTTGTCTTGAAACCTGCTTTTTCTAAATATCACTACTCCTACTTGTTTTTGGTTTCTATTTGCATGAAATATCTTTTTCCATCTCTTAACTTTCAGTGCATGGGTCTTTGCAGATGAAGTCAGTTTCTTGTAGGCAGCATACAGTAGGGTCTTTTTTTAAAAAAATCCATTCAACCGCTCTATGTCCTTTTTAAAAATAAATTCAAAATGGATGTGTACAGGTATGCTTCATAGACATATTGCATAATGGTGTAGATTGGACTTCTAATGTATCTATCATCTAACAGGGAACATTGTACCTAATAAGTTATTTTGTAACCCTCATCCTTCTCTTTTTTTTTTTTTTTTTGACAGAGTCTTGCTCTGTCGCCCAGGCTGGAGTGCAGTGGTGTGATCTCGGCTCACTGCAAGCTCTGCCTCCCAGGTTCATGCCATTCTCCTGCCTCAGCCTCCCGAGTAGCTGGGACTACAGGCACCTGCCAACATGCCAGGCTAATTTTTTTTTGTATTTTTAGTAGAGACAGGGTTTCACCATGTCATCCAGAATGGTCTCGATATCCTGACCTCGTGATCCACCTGCCTTGGCCTCCCAAAGTGCTGGGATTACAAGCGTGAGCCACCACACCCAGACAACCCTCATCCTTCTCTTATTTCCCCTTATAGAGTCCCCAGTGGCTATTATTTTCCTCTTTAAGTCCATGTGTACCTATTATATAGCTTCCACTTATAAGTGTGAACATTTATTGTTTCTGAGTCATTTCACTCAGGATAATGGCCGTCAGGTTCATCCATGTTGCTACAAATGACATGACATGATTTCATTCTCTGGTATGACTGCATAGTATTCCATCATATATATATATATATATATATATATATATATATATATATATATATATATACACACACACATCATGGAATATATATATATTTCACATTTTCTTTGTCCAGTCTTTCACTGGTAGGCATTTCTATTGATTCCATGACTTTGATCAGTGCTGCAATAAACATACCAGTGCAGGTGTCACTTTGATATAATTATTTCTTTTCCTTTGGGTGTATACCCAATATTGGGTATACAATTGCTAGATTGAATAATAGATCTAATTTTAGTTCTTTGAGAAATCTCCATACTGTTTTCAATAGAGGTTGTACTAATTTACATTCCCACCAACAGTGTACAAGCATTCCCTATTTTCTATGTTGTTGCCAAAATCTGTTGCTTTTTGTCTTTTTAATAATAGCAGTTCTTACTCATGTGAGATGGTATCTCATTGTGATTTTAATTTGTGTGTCTCTGATAATGAGTGATGTTAATGTTGAGCATTTTTTCATGTTTGTTGGCCACTTGTATATCTTCTTTTAAGAAATGTCTGTTCATGCTCTTTGTCAATTTGTTTATGCTTTTTGGTTTTTTTTGTTGTTGTTGTTGAGTTGTTTGAGTTTCTTGTAGAAAATGGATATCAGTCATTTGTCAGATGCATAGTTTGCAAATATTTTATCCGATTCTGTATGTTGTCTCAAGTTTAAAATGATGACTGTATATTTAAAAACCTGCAGTACCAAGGAATTAACCATGCAATAGGTTTGATAAAAGACTGCTAATATTTCTACCTAGCACATCTGCTTCATTAGGGTGCCTGCAATGCAGGCTATATGCTTCTGCAATTTGTGACTACTGGTCTAAATAATTGTTTCTTCTGTATTTCAAATTGCAGTTGCAAACACAGTAACACTTTATCCTCTGTGCTTCTACAGGACTTTGACTTATACGTTTTACCATATGATACAGATACCAGTTGCCATATTTCTTTATCTCCAGGAAAATTGTTAGTCCCTGGAAGTACAACATTCTTATTTATCTCTGAATTCAAAGCTCAGTTCTTGTGTCGTAGTAAACACTAAACAAAATGCTGACTTTTACTAATAATTATTTTGCATTCTTAATTCAATGTAAAGGGGTTGTCCTATGAAAGGCTAAATACAGATCTAAGGACGAAGGGTTCCTAGGTAATTCTTGGAGGTAAAAGTCTTAGATATTTCCCTTCTGTCATTATTGCATTCTCAGCTTTCTACATAGAATATGCTATGTGACATATACACCATGGAATACTATGCAGCCATAAAAAATGATGAGTTCATGTCCTTTGTTGAGACATGGATGAAATTGGAAATCATCATTCTCAGTAAACTATCGCAAGAACAAAAAACCAAACACTGCATATTCTCACTCATAGGTGGGAATTGAACAATGAGAGCACATGGATACAGGAAGGGGAACATCACACTCTGGGGACTGTTGTGGGGTGGGGGGAGGGTGGAGGGATAGCATTGGGAGATATACGTAATGCTAGATGACGAGTTAGTGGGTGCAGCGCACCAGCATGGCACATGTATACATATGTAACTAACCTGCACATTGTGTACATGTACCCTAAAACTTAAAGTATAATAATAATACATAAATTAATTAAAACAAAAAAAGAATATGCTGTGCGAAGCTGTAGTTTACTTACTTTTTTATGAAGATGAACACATTTTAATCTACATATGTTCCATATATTCTAAGAACAGTGTGCTGATTTATAGAATATTTGGTGTATAAATGTAGTCTTATTTATTTACATATCTTATTTCTTACTTTTAATATCATTATGATATTTTGAAATCACTTCAAGTGAGTTATTGAGCAAAAAAGACTCACCTCAGTCTCATTCCTCAGAGTAAACCTGATCTATACTGTAAAAACCTAATGTATGTTACACAAAGACATCCAGATATTGTGGAAGCCATAATGACTTTCAAAGTCATTTAATTCTAAAATATTTAATCAAATTCACAGCAAAAAGTACTAACAATCATTTGGAAATGGAAAACTAAATGACATCTAATTTTACTGCAATATATTTTATTACATAAAATTCCATTTTAAAGGAGTTTCAAGGGTACTATGCATTTTATCTATTGGTAGAAATTTGTGTTAATGAATAAATATAAAAAGAATATATATATGCACAAATCACAATAATTCTTATGGAAAATTATTCGGTTTTGCATTATTTCAAATGTTCTTGAATCAAGATACCAGCAAAGAGTCATCAAACAGCTAGATGATCAGAAAGTAAAAAAAAAAAAGAAAAGAAACAATGCATTAAAGACAAATGGCATAATAATGGAACCCAAAAAGCATCTTATCAGCAACTCACATATGTGTGACATCAGTAAACTGTTTCTTTTTACTTTTTACAACAATCTCATCAATCATGAATGCAAAACCCAATTCTTCCAGTAGACAATCTTCACTTGTCTGTGAGAGTTAGATTATGCTGTTAAAGGAGTGCTTTGTTATTGATATTACAGGCTACATAGGTGGAAGAGCCTTGCCTTATCTCAGGTGAGACTTTGGACTTGGACTTTTGGGTTAATGCTGAAATGAATTAAAATTTGGGGGAACTATTGAGAAGGCATAACTGTGTTTTGAAATGTGAGAAAGATGAGATTTGGGAGGTGTCAGGGGCAGAATGATGTATTCTGGCTTTGTGTCCCCACCCAAATTTCCTCTTAAATTGTAATCCCCATGCGTTGGAGGAGGGACCTCCTGGGAGGTGATTAGATTATGGGGGAGGTTTCTCCATGCTGTTCTTGTGATAGTGAGTGAGTTCACATGAGATCTGATGGTTTTATAAGTGGCTTTCGATCACTTTGCTCAGTACTTCTCTCTCCTGCTGTCGTGTGAAGAAGGATGTGTTTGCTTCCCCTTCCATTATGATTGTAAGTTTTCTGAGGCCTCCCAGCCATGTAGAAGTGTGAGTCAATTAAACCCCTTTTCTTTATAAAGTACCTAGTCTTGGGTATTTCTTCATAGCATCGTGAAAACAAACTAATACAGTTCTGCTGGGTTCTAGACAATGGCAATAGCAAAAGCACAGGCTCTGTGGTAAGAAGCATTGCACATTGCATTACCTAAAAGACCAATGTGGCCTGAGGTGAGAGGCTGGGAGATATATTGTAGAGTAAGAGGCAAATAATTCCCAGTGTACGATGAATACTGTGACAGTTCCCAAATATATCTGAAGCTTATTTTTATAGATCTTATCAAAATTTGTACAATAAGAAGTAAAGTTTTAACAGAAAACATGCAATCTTGTCCTGAAAAAACATGTGCTAGGGTTTGGGTCAACCAGAGTTTTGAAAAGTGAGAAATGTCAAAGAAGTGAGATTGACTTTCTGCATATTACCTGTACTCCTTGCTCATTTTATTATGGATCCATGAACCACATATGTATAATCAAGTTTCATGCAGGTAAGCTAAAGTTAAAGGAATTGAACTGAAATTTACTCCACTCTCTGTTGCTTAAGAAATAGTTACAGTATGAGTTCAGCCAAATCAACTACCTTCTTAAAAATATAATATTCTTCAGAGAAATTTGGCAGAATGCATCATTTCTACAGTATATCATATTATTCTCAATGTCAAAAAATCCCCACAAAACAGAAAATATGGCTCATTGTCAAGAAAAGAAAATTCACGAGACCAAAATTGGAATAACCTAGAGTTTGCAAAAAGCAAAAAAAAAAAAAACTCTTTAAAGCAGTTATTACACCTTTGTTCAAGAATGTAGAGAAAATTTATAATGAGTAAAAAGGTAAACATTCTCTGCAGAAATATACTCGTAAACAAAATTTAAATTCTAGATGTGAAAAATGCAGTATCTAAAAAAATTCACTATTTAAACTTAGGAGCAAAATGACAATGGAAAGGAAAGAAACATCAAGCTTCAAGATGGACCAATAGAAATTATCTAATTTGAAAAACAGAAGAAAATTATTGAAAGAAGTAACTCAGAGATATGTGTGACAGTATTAAAAGTTCAAACATATGTGTAATTATAGTCCTTATGGAAAGAAGAGAGTACTTTGAAGAATGGGAGTATAATACCTGCTTGTTGAAAATAAACATATTTACATAAATGTGGAAATTCAAGAGCTCACAAAACAAGATGGAATATAAACAAACCAACAAAACTCACATAGGTATATTACAGCCAAATAGCTGAAAACCAGTGAACGAGTTGACATAAATAAGAGGAAAAATGACATATTGCAAGTAAGGAAACTTGATTGAGTATTCAGAAATTATGGGCAGTGGAAAACTAGTTTTCAATTGCTAAGAATAGATGTCAACCTGGTATTCTATATCTAACAAAAATACAGAGTACTACAAGAATGAAAGCTATATAAAGATGTTTCTAATGAAGTAACATTAACAAATATTTCTTTTACCAAAGAACATGCATTACAAAAAATGCTAAATATCACTTTTTAAAACGTATTAGCTGCCATGACATAAAAATATTAGCTGCCATGACATAAAAAAAAGAATTTTTTTTTAAGACAGAAGAAAGGACATTGTATATATGAATATGAGTAAAATAGGAAACACTTTATTTTCACTCTTGAGTTTTAAAAAATACTCATGGCTTTAAAACAAAATAATAACATTGTGTTCTTGGTTCATAATTTACGTGACTGTAACACATATGCTAATGAAAATATCAAAGACAGCTTAAAGTTGCAGGATTTCCTCATTTTAAAAGAAGTGGTAAAATATTTAAATCCTCTCTCAGATATGTAGTGCATATACTATAATTCTTAAACAAATTAGTTTTTTTTTCGTTTTTGAGATGGTATCTTGCTCTGTCTCCCAGGCTTGAGTGCAGTGGCTTGATGTCGGCTCACAGCAACCTCCACTTCCCCGGTTCAAGTGATTCTCCTGCCTCAGCCTCCCGAGCAGCTGGGACTACAGGTGTGCATGCCATCATGGCTAATTTTTGTATTTTTAGTAGAAACAGGGTTTCACCATGTTGGCCAGCCTGGTCTTGAACTCTTGACCTCAAATGATCCACCCACTTCAGCCTCCCAAGATGCTGGAATTACAGGTATGAGCCACTGTGTCCGGCCTCAAATTAGTTTTTAAAAAAAATGTTTTGGAAATTCCTCACATTCAGGAATAATTTTTCATGTGATGAAAAATCCTAATTAAACACAATTATAACTACTAAAATTATGGAAACACCAATATGTGATTATTTTGGTGGAGATAATTAGTGTCTTTTTTCCTGCCATTTCATTAATGTTCACATGTATAATATTTTCATTAATGGAATCTCCTGGTTGCTTTAATATTGTGGGTGATTATTATTTACTATGGTTCATATTATGTGTTTATTAAGAAAAAAATTATGTCTATATTTTTCTATTGATTTGTTCATCATTTTTGTCAGTTATTAAATAAATATCGAATCTTTTTCTTTTTCTACTCTCCGTAAACAATGAAAAAATATTTTATTTTAAGAAAGACCTTTAATTATTTCATTTTTTATACTCCACACAGTTTGTCTAGCATCTGCTTAAGAGTGAATGGTATACTAACAGGGTCTCATTCCAGATGGTTATACTAAGTATTACTGAATACTGAAGCTTAATACTGAATACTGAATCTTAATTTTCTATGCTAGTAGAACTAAATTGTGTTTCCAATATTGCACTACCGACTATGAGAGATCTTCCATTTAATATCTAGATCACAGATCATAATAAAAATGTAATTTTCTACAATAAATTGCCCTCCTCCTCTCTACCTCTATGAGCATCTGTTGCCTTGAAGGAATTACATTAAGCCATAGCTTGGATTTTCAATTCAGGTTTGCTGTGTACAATTTGCACTGCTCTGAACAGCTGGCTATTACTTTTGCTTTCCCATTTCACTCACAGTTGAAATGATTTACCACCTGTGGATGCATCCTGTTTCTTCTGTGTTCATTTGTTAGGTTAATTAAATTTTACTCTTTCTAGTTTTTTAATACAAGCCTTATAGTTATTTCCACTATAAACAGCTAAAGAGTATGTACTGTTTTACTAAAAACAACTGTTTTGAGAAGTCTGTCAATTAAGTGTGTGAATTTTTCAAAACAGCAAACTATTTTCCCCAGATAACAAAAAATATATCAAAGTTCAAATTATTTCATAGATGATTTGGTTTTGATTACAGAACATCTAAACTATAAATAAACCATCGTTTTTGGTCAGAAAACAATCTTCTATGTCTTCATAATTTTCCTTTTCCTCACAAAAATTCCTGCTTTCCTAACCCTCTTTCCTAACCCTGCTTTCCTAACCCTGCTTTCCTCAAATAAATTTGAGGAAGCTCAAATTTATTTCCAACGTACTTCCAGGTTGTAACAATTTTCCTGGTGGTCATGTGTTCAATCTCCAGCTGAAAATATGTTTCCTCCAGGTTCCCTTGTCACTTTGTTTCTAAATCCTCAGTTGATATGGTTCTTCTTGCTTTTATAACATCCTAGAAATTCTAAAATAGTAGATTCAAGATGTTGAAAAATAAAAATTACTTTATACTTTAATTTAGTAGATTTCACCTAAGTAGTACTTTTATAAAAATTGTACTTTGTGATCAAAGCAACTCATATCAGTTAGTTCTTTAGTTAACACTGCATGGAGCAGTACTGCAGGTGTTACAGGTCAACAGTTGCATGCCATGACAAGTTCTCTTGGTCCCAACTCCACCTCAAGTTGTTTTATCTGCAACCACTTTTAAGCAGGCTGTGATTATTCTTGTTAGGTGCAAGGTCAGCCTCCTGATGCAAATTTTGCTATGGATCTTCCATTTCCTCCACTGGGAAATCTCTGATTCATGAAGGATGATAACTGTGATAAAGCATGAGGCAGTCACAAATTCACACCTAGAAAAGGTAGAAGAGGCAACACGGCATACCTTGAGTAATTGGGGATGGCATCTTATGGATAAACACTTCCCACTTTTGTCAGGGAGCAGAATATTCTGGAATAGCATTCGTGTATTTTTTAGTCTTTGAATTGCTTGTATGGCCCCATGTTCAAATGTTGACATTTAAGCTTTCTGGAGTCAGAGGGAAGCCATGGTGATTCTACTGATGCTCTGATCAAACTCTTTTGGTGTCAGACTTATATTGGTAGCAAACACACATTACCAAATGAAAACCTCCCATTTATGCCTAATATGATTTTCACAGGTTACTCTGCAAATCCACTTTTAATGTCTCTCTCAGGAGTTTAAGGCTTAGGCATTTAGAATGTGACTTTCAGGAATGTAGACTTTTGGGGCACAAAGCTTAGAATCCTCTCTTTCCTCGTCTTTGGTTACAGGAGACCACCCACAAATATTTTCATTCCAAAAACACTGTTGACCTATTTTCTTTCTCCAAATTCCAAGTCTTAAAGTCAGTGGAAAAACTCCAATACTCTACTACTTGAAAAAGGACTTATGAATGTATTTTATTTGGAGATTTTCCAACTCTAGAAAGTTAATGTGAAGCTTAAGAACTGCCTTGAAGCTTAGGTCTCTCCTTAAAAATACAGCCTATTTTCTTTAATCTTTTTTGCACAAAACCATAAAATGAAGCCTCTAGGAGTCTATGAGCAAGGTTACCAATCAGCCTTAGCAGCAGTCACCTTGGTAATGCTTCTTATATTGATTTTCTTCTTACCTCAGTCAACTCCTTTGGCTTCACTTTCTTGCTTTCAGAGATCATTTTCTAAATCATCACTGGTCCAGGGTCTTGACTTAGGTTCTGCTTTCGAGGAGACTGAGGTTAAGAGAGACATAATACCTTTCATATGTGTTTATTTCATGTTCTCGTTTTCTTTTAGGTGGCTTGATGAATCAAATTCTCTTTCTAAATAAAAAAGATATAATTATATCTTAAATAATCTGGGGTGAAATAATGAAAAACTCCTTACTTTCTAAAAATAGGACATGTGGTAGCCATATCTCTGGATATAGAATTCTGTTATAGCCCAAAACCCATAATGTAAAAAGTTTTCATGGACATAAAAAGGACATAACCTTAAAATTATAAACCTAGTGACAGTGAAACCTGAAGGTAGTATTATCTAGCCAACATCATATCAACAGCCCGCTTAAGAAACACTAGAAACTTATGTTTTCTACTGTGAATACATGAATCTCAACTCTTAATTCCCACATTTCATATATTCTTTCTTCATTAATGGAAACTGTAATAGTATATGTCAATAGGATTGCATGATCATATGTTCCTACTAATGAGTCACTTGTGGGTGAGGTGCAGTGCTGTTAATTTATAACACCCGACTTAAATCAGTACTATTAGTTATCTCTGAGCTCTCAGAGAAAATGTTAGGAACAGGAGAACAGAACTTTTAAATGTACAGATCTCTTATAAAGAACACGTGCACACTCACAAACAATGATTAGCACATATTTTCAGCTTAATTTCTTTGTCATATCTTCAGTTTTATACACATTTATGCCATTAAACCAGTGAGAATGAGTAAGTATTGATGGTAAAACTGTGCATTTTTGCTCATGGAAACAGTCGTCTTAATTTAAGGCAAGGTGCTCTTTGCTAGCGTGGCCTCTCCCTGCTCTGTGGCTGTTTTCCTGTTTTTACTGATGTGCAAAATAGAAAAAAAATAGGAAGATATTTTTCCCTCTTTCACTAACCTTCTCTTCTTCTTGTCTTGAATATAGATGTATCTTTGATAAATGGCCAATATAAGAAAGAAGTATAGAAGTTAAATTAAGATTTAAAAATAACATTAGCCAGGTGTGGTGGCTCATGCCTGTCATCCCAATACCTTTGGCAGGCTGAGTTGGGAGAATTCCTTGAGCTCAGGATTTCAAGACCAGCTTGGACAACATAGTGAGATCTCCTCCTTACAAAATATTGTTTTAAAAATTGGCCTGGTATGGTGGTATGCACCTGTAGTCCCAGCTACTTAGGAGGTTGGAAGATTGCTCGAGTCTGGGAGATCAATGCTGCAGTGAGTTGTGATTGCACCCTTGCACTCCAACCTAGGCAACACAGCAAGACCCTGTATCGAAAATAAAATAAAATAAAATAAATATAGCTAATGGTTTTACAGTAACGTTGATGAAATGTACAGGAACAAAAGATCATTTCAGCTAAATTATCAATATACAAGTGAAAGAACTAGAAGATTCTAAAGTTGGCAGAAATAAAAAAATAATTTGTTTCTATAATAGGAATACCAATAGATAATATGTTGAAAAATCACATTTAAGAAATTAGTCATCAGTATGATGTATGATATTATTTACCTTTCTTTTTTTAGTAAAAAATACTAAAAGCCAAAACATCTACAGAGATTACCTTGACTAGCCAACCAATTTGCAGAGAAAATATATTTAAAAGGTTCAATGACTTCCTTCATTTAATATACTTATTGATAGATGTGAGAGTACAGAATGTATTTTCTGACTTTTTTTTTGAGATGGAGTTTCACTCTTGTCGCCAAGGCTGGAGTGCAGTGGCACGATCTCAGCTTACTGCAACCTCTGCTTCCTGGATTCAAGCGATTCTCCTGCCTCAGTCTTCCAAGTAGCTGGGATTACAGGCACGTGCCACCATGCCCAGTTAATTTTTGTATTTTTAGTAGAGACGGGGTTGTCGAACATCCACTTCATACTACTTTCTGAAGGGTCTATATGAAAAATTAAATTAAATTGGGTTCTTTCAAAAAATTAATATAAAAGGAAGTAGATAATTTTTAAGGGAATAAATATGAAACTGGAGTTGAATAGTGTTTTCATTAGTTGTACTAATTGTACTTTCTATAAATTCTCAGAATTTTTATCTATAAAAATAAAACATTAATACCTATTTCATAAAATTGATATAAGAATAAAAGGAACTAATAATATAAAAGATAGTTGGAATGCTGTTTAGTAAGTAGCATTCATTAAAAAATAGTGTTTACTATCAAAGTTATTATAATAATTATTTGGGTTAATTGTGGGCAAGATAGTGATCAGTTTTCCCTCTTTTTGGCATGGCTATCCTAGTACTTCTCTTAGTCAAATTTCACTATAAAAATTATACATCTATGTAGAACACGTAAGACCAAGAATTTCAAATTTGATTATACAAGTTCTGTAGCTAGCGTCTTGACGAAGAAATACTCTTCTATCTGCATATTGTAAATAATGTAAAACTTATTTTGCAATATTTCAATAAAAAGGTTTTTGTACTAATGACAAGTCTATGATAATGAGAGTAAAAGGGAAAATAAGAAAAACAATGGAGTTTAATGGAGCTTAAGTATTTCTAATACAAGTCACTTTGCTTTAGAAAAATCTGGTATAATCTATTCTCACTGAAAGGTTGAATAACCTTATAATATGTGTCAAAAAGAAAAAATATATAGTAAATATATTGCAGCTATGTATTTAAATCCAGGGACATATCCATATATCAATATATAATGCATATACACACATTGGGATATAGAACAAATATTTTTATATATATTGCTGGATAAAAGCTTAGTGACATTAAATGTTCCATTCAATGAGTATTTGATATTTAATGTAGACATTTATCATAGCTTCATTGATGCATTCTCATAGTTTTCTACATTTTTGGGCTTAGAAGAGATTTAATTTTCCTTCCTATTTTATGTTTTCTTTGTGTAAACTTGTGTGTGTGTGTGTGTGTGTGTGTATACAAGCTGGAAGACATAGATATAAGAATATGCATTTGAGAAACTAGGTGGGTATTTATATCAATATAAGTTAACTATAATACCTGATTTTTTGCTATTATCATATTTTATCAAATTAATATTGCTCTATGTGAATGTTTTTAAATATAACACTTCTCTCCAAAAGTTTAAACTAACTTAATTCTGTAAAATAAGTCGTTAAGTAACTGAAAAGTTAATTAATATAACAATTTATTCTTAATCTCTCTCTCTCTGTGTGTCTCTGTCTCTCTCTCTCTCTCTCTCTCTCTCTGTCTCTCTCTCTCTCTCTATATATATATATTTGGAGTATTACCTTCAATTTAAGAATTAAGACTTTAAGAACATTTCTAAAATAACTCCAAAACCAAAGGTAAACCTTTTATTGTACCTAAACATAATAATATCATTTATAATTTTAAGTTTTTAAATTGACTATATGGTCATGGCCTTCTTTTCCCTAGTTATGGCAAGTATTATATATATACCTGGAATCCTTTAACCAAATAAAATATGAAATATATATCCATTGCCACTCCTTCAAGCATGAATAACTTTAAAATACAACTTTCATAAAACTAGTGTCCATACTCTTTTTTATAATTTTTAATATTTTTCTTCCTAGAAAACCTTTAAATTAACATCCTTTGATAAACTGAAATTATCTCAGTTACATTTATTTTTCATAAATGGTGATACTCCTGGTGTTAAAATATGAAGAGGTTAATGAGAGAGAATTCTGGCAGAATAATAGTAAAAAAAATGCTTGAAAGATTGCATTTTGACAAATCAATAAGCTTTTGATGTCACATAATTACATTTTCATTTTGTCCTCTTCAGGTTGGTTATTAACACAGCAGTAGGCTGTCTGCTGTCTAAGCCAAGGTTAATAAACATGTTTACAATATGATATTTCTGTTGCCTCAGTACAAAATAAGCTCTGTTCTTATTTCTTGACATGCTCTTGTCGACTTTAAAACATCAGTCTCTGGGACTTTTGAAGTGGCAAAGGAAGCTAGGAAGCAAATAGTATACATATATATATGTATAACTTTTGCAGGTTGAAAATTCTACAGCAGTTTATTGTCTTGTCTTTCAAGATTTTCTGATTTTCTTCAAAGAAATGTTTATGTTTTTCTAGGTAACCACTGTTTCACATTCAAATTTAGATGTGGAAATATTAATGTTTATAACATAGTTACTATAAACTTCCACAGCATTTTTAAGAATTGTTTACTAACTACCTGTAAACCCAACTATACTTTCAATACAAATTAATTCATCACATATAAAGTAACATAACTGAGATGAACAAAATTAGTTTTGTCACTTTTTATTTAATTTTAAAAAATAAATTCTAATGAGGGTAAATTAATGGTGACTACTTAAATTGTTAAATGTATCAACAAATACATTAAGTATATATAATTAATAATTGTTAGAAGAGTAAGTAAATCTCTAGCTGTAATCAAACCAAAAATAAATTTTAGATACATGAAGCAAATGGATTAAAGTTTTACATTCTGACAAAAGAGAAGTATATTATTCACAGTGACTTTATTTTATTTACAATGAGAAGCTGTAGGTCAATGGAAACAATAAAAAATTACAATTATATTACACAAGGTATCGTAGAACACTCAAAATAATACTTAGTTGAAATTCAGTAAATAGCTATGAAAGATCTCTAAATATCCTCAATAGTTTTATAACTGATTTTTTTTAAAAGCATGTTTTTGGAAGTTTCTTAAAAGTTAGATTTTGCCAAGCATGGTAGCTCATGCAAGTAATCTCAGCATTTTCAGAGGCTGAGGCAGGAAGATGGCTTGAGTTCAGGATTTCAGGATCAGCCTGGGCAACATAGTGAGACATTATCTCTACCAAAAAAAAAAAGTTAGTGTGGTGGCACATATCTGTGATCCCAACTACGCAGAAAGCTGAGATGGGAGGATTGCTAGAGACCAGGAAGACCAGGCTGCAGTCAGCTGAAATGGCACCACTGCACTCTAGTGTTGGAAGACAGAATGAGACCCTGTCTCAACAAACAAACAAACAAAAGGTTAGATTTTTGCCTATCACCAAAGATGCTTCATTACTTTTTAGACATAAATATATGTATGCATTACTGGACTTGACTTTCTGCTTCATTGTTGAGGCTATACTATTTAAAGCATAATTTGATAATAAAAATGCTTTTGAACCAAATAAACTGTGTCATGAAATAAGTCATAGAGAGTAATTTTTTTTCTACAGTTATTAAGAAAAAGAATTTCTAAGCACTATTTTTTTTGTTCAGATTGGAAAATATCTTTGGTTCTTTTATAGGTCATAGTGATACAATCTTTATGTTTTACAAATTCATTTGATCATAAATTACAGTTAAAACAATTTTTTCAAAGAACATAATTGATTAAACCTTATGTTTTAATTGAAATGTGAGACTATTGGAGGCTTCATCGTGGCCCCCAAAAAGATATGTGTACAGTGTGAATATTAATTTTTATGGCAAAGTATGTGATTAAGTAATTGAATGAAGGAGCTGGTCCTGGATTATCCAGGTGGGCTAAATTCAATTATAAGTGTTCTCAAAGAGTGAGACAGAGAATTATTAAACAGACACAGCAGAGGAGAGCACAAGGTAAAGATGGTCAAGATTTTATTGATGCAGCCATAAAACAATGAATGAGAACAGGCACCAGAAACTGAGAGATTCAAGAGGAGTTGCAGCCCCATCTATGCCTTGCTTTTGGAGTCGTGGCCTCCGGATTGTGAAAAAAATAAATTTCTGTTGTTTTAAGTGCCAAGTGTGTGGTAATTTGTTACAGCAGCCCTAAAAAACTAATAGATTAAACTAGCATTTTAACTAGTGATAATATTGAAATTAAATAATGATGTGGTTTATAAAATCTATACACTGAAACAATCACAGTATACAAGATCAATGGTAGTGTACTCAGTACACATTATAGTCCATTCTACTTACAAAATGATAAAAGTTATTACTTGTAGAAGTTGAATCATTCTGCGTGTAAATTTTTTAAAACTTTAGTATAAGTTTTTAAGCTATAATTAATGTTTTCACTATAGAACTAACCTGACATTTTGGCTCCACTCTTGAAACGCGAAAAGTAAGACTTTAAAAGCATTTAAGAAATGATAAACACGAACGAGACTAATTTTAATAATGGGGCATTTTACTCTATAGTATGAATTTTATGTTGTAGTCGAGATGTCTCAAATGGTTACAGTACATATTTCCTACCATTTTTATCAGTAACTCCAAATTTTTGACAGTTTTTCAAGAACTTAAAACAACGATTACTATTTATACCTGTATTGAGCCTTCCTTTCTGTTTCTTTAATAAACTGAAATATATTCAAGATCATTTGTGGTTAATAGAGTGCTTTTGAATTTTCACATGGTTCATAATATTCATAATATTTGTGCCAACATCCACAGTGGGGTTCTGAGGCTGGGCAAGGTTTGCACTTTAAGAATGAGCAGAGATTCTCTCACTTTTATATAAGGCTGTAGAACAGCTTGAACATGACTCAGTGAGACAGGTCAATCTTCCTTGATATTCATTTGTCCTTGAGCCCTGTCACTCCATTTGTCAGGCTCGTCTCAATGGAAATCAGTGCCATTCATTTTTAATCGGTTGATATTACTTCTCTCACTGATAATCATCTAGAACGTTGTCTAACTACATGTGTTGCTATGGAGACCTTCTTGTATTCATCACAAATTTTTAATCTTTCAATACATGAGCAATAAAGAAGTACTAGCATTTTCCATGGACTTGCTCCCTCTTCATTTTTATTGGACAACATGAGATAGGATAAGTAAATTGCAGGATTAAAAAATGCATATAGCACATTATGTCCAGCAATTGCTCTGTGAATGAAGGAAATTTCAAAGCACAAATGGTTGCTTGCTTTGTGACAAGTTACAGCAGGCAGACAGCACATAGATTCCAGTACTGCAGCTGAATATGCCCAGCAATAATTCAGAAAACAATAGTTTTTGTTACTTTCACAACCTCTCTAAGAGAGATTTTTAGATTCACCTTGACTTCATAATACTGTTATTAACTTTTCAAATGTGCCAAGATAATAGGAAGCACAGTCCATTATATTTTTAAGCCTTCAACTTGTTTTTATTTTCTGCTTGGGTCTCCACAGCATTTAGTCATGTATTAATCAAATTATTCGTTTCTAAACATTTATGGACTGTTTTGAAACCTCATTCTAGGAAAACTTAAAGAAGCAAAATAGTAGAAGGCAATAGCCCTTGCCATAATTCAGCTAAACATAAAGACCTAAAATATACCAGCAGAACTAAGAGCATATTAACATTAAGAGCATTATATAGAAAGTAAAAATCTAGAAAATATTATTATGTCACTGTATCAATAAAATGTAGAATTTCAGAAGAAGAAAATATCTATGTAATCTGTCACAGACACAATTGTTCTCAAGCAAGTGTTCTGAACACGGTTTCCTTTCTGTCTGAAGATTACTTAAAAGTTTTCTTAATTCTCCAGTATTCTCATTACTCCTCTCACTCTTCTTATTTATTAGCTCAAATGAGAAATGGAGTTTACCAAATAAGAACTCCGTCAATTTCCTAATACAAAAATTTTGAATTTCCTCTAATATTTAGTAACTTTCCAATCACTTTCTGCCCTCTCCTGACTGGCACCATAGTTCAATGTTTTTTAAACTTTGGTGCTCATCAGAATTGTTACCAAAACACTAGGTCCAGCCTAGGTCCTGCTGCTCACCACACAGAAAGTCAATCACTGAGACAATGAGTATTACCCAGGAAGATGGCTTTAATGGGGTGCTGTAGCAGAGGAGAAGGGAGATCAGTCAGATATCTGTGAAAAAAAAAATGGTGGAAGGTAGCAGGAGTGAGCAGAGAAAGCCTTAAACTTTGATGTAGGTATGTCAAAGTCTGGCTAACTCAGTAGGGAGATCCAAAGCTAAGATTACCATTTAGAGGACAGTTCCAATTTGAGCATAAGTGACAAAGCGAGAATATCTGCACCCTGCCCCTGCATTGCCTGGAGGAGACTGCATCTGAGAAGAGATTGACCTTAGCTTAAAGGGTGAGTTAGTTCTGAAGGCTGTAACAGCTGGAGGTCATCAGCGAACTTCATTTCTTGCAGTTGAACAGCAAGTACTTTCTGGTAGTACACTGAGTTTTCTAAAATTTTTTTCATAAAAAGTGTGGATAGTAGCTTCAAAACAATAAAAGCTTAAAATGGAGCTAGTTGGATCAAAAATATGCAGTTTTCTCTTCAAATAAGTTGATTCAGCTGGATTTTTTTTTCAGTTTAATTTTTTACAATTATATTTAGTTTGCTAAAAGCAAATAGAGACATTTGTCATTAAATTCAACATGTATAGGACTTGGTAATTGTTATCCCAATTACCACAAAAAAGGGAAAATAAAGAAAACTGAAAATCAACAACTTTTCTTGGACATAACAGAGAACAGGATTTAGGAAAACACCACCCTAAAATCTAGAGAGACAAGTGCATCCAGAGAGGTGTAGCTATCTAGATGTACTCAACTGAAGGAGAAGATACCGGAACCATAAACTAGGAAACACTCTAAAATGGTAATTTTGTGAGATTTCTTGGGGATTTCTGGGAGCAAAAAATCCTGGGGCCACAAATTTAAATGAGGCTTATATTTCCATTCTCATGGAGTTTTCCTTGCAGGAATATCACTAGGTTTTCATGGTCAGGATCTGAGGAAAAAGAAAAAAAAAAGGAACCCTCCATGTCTTGGCAGTGGAAGGAGAAGAATAATCATTGTGAAACATTCACAGAGTCTTCTCCTTAACAAAGTGTATTCTCCAAGGGAATGGAGATTACTAGAGTGCAATTCTGAAATTTCAACCAAAGAAGGAAAGAAATTGATCCCCATTCTGGCCACATCCTACCTTCCAGTTGTGACTAAGGAAATAAATGAACATACTCAACTCAGATCTTCAAAAAAAAGGACTGTGAATGCTGCAATCTGGAAAAAAAGTAATAAGGAGGGGGGAGAAAATAGACCATTGAAGAAACTCTTGTGAATGTCACAACTACAAAATCCAGGCACAGTACAAAACTGAAATTTAGTCATAAAGTGATGGGATACACTATCTCTCCTAAACTTTACAACCTCATCAAGAAGACTTTAGTGTAATAATAGTATTTTACCACAGAGACTAAAATAGTGTTGGGGGAGCACATAAGTAACACAAAGAAAATAGGGAGAAAAATAATGGAGGAATTTGAAGCATTTCATATCTTTTACTTCATTAAACATAAAGCACAGCCAAAATCTCAGTGAGATTTTCATAAATATTTATACTAAAGATCTACTCCTCTCTTTTCCTATTACCTGATATAACATATCTAGCTTCCAAAAATATGATCTATTAAAAATAAAAGTATGTACTATTAAGATACAGCATAATCATTACAGCCATACTCAGTTATGCTCAAATTATTCTAAGGAAATTAAGTTACTATGATCAATATGTTAATGGCTGTCATGGAAAAAGTACATTTTATTCAAACTGCATAAAACCAAAGACCAACCAAACATTTTGAAAAAGAAGTCAGAAGAAAAGCACAACCTATTTATAGTGGAGCAAGGATGAGAAGTACAGTGAACCTCTCATCAGAAACTATGGAAGTAAGAGGAAGATATACTTAAATACAGCACGTGTTGAAAAAACAAACAGCAAACTAGAATTGTATAGCTAGCTAAATTATCTTACAAAAGTAAAAGAGGAAAGAACGATTTCCCTAAATCATCCAAAACTGAAGAAGTTCATTTCCTGGGGACTTGCCTTGAAGGAAATGTTAAAAGATGCATTTCAAGAAGAATCAGTAAGCTGGATCTAAATTAAAAAAGAATAAGCATCAGAAAAGAGTAGATGAAAGTAAAATGCTTTTAAAAGATTTTTTTACTCAATTGATATAAGACTTTAATAAAAGATGAATAGCACTGTATTAACAAGTATAGTTTATCTATAAGTGAAATGAATGACAGCAATAGCACAGTGATAGGAGGGAGGTGCTATAAGGTTATGCCATATTATAAATACCCTGTTATACCCAGAGCACGTGTAAAGCAATATTCTACTCTCTGCTTCAATCTTTTAATCTTTTAGATTTTCTGTATAAGTGAGATTATGCAGAATTTGTCTTTCTGTTCCCTGGATTATTTTACTTAACAAAATATCCTGCAGGTTAATCTATGTTGTCAAAAATAACATAATTTCCTTTTTTATAGGTATTAAGTATTGCATTGTTTGTACATAACACATTTCCTTTATCCATACATCCATTGATGGACACTTATGTCACCTCCGTAACTTGGCAATTGTGAATAATGTTGAAATAAGCGTGATCATGCAGGTATTATACACATTCTAAAAACTTTTAATTTGTGCACTTATACCACTTCTTTATTTTATATTTGTATAAATTTATGGGGTCAGCTATAATTTTGTTACTTGCATGAACTACATAGTGGTTGGTATTGGTGGGAGGTATGGTATTGGTAGGAGATGGGGAAAAAGTGAGGTGTTGAAAAAAGGGTATAAATTTAAAGTTTGACAGGAGGAATGTGTTTAATTTGCTAAAAGCATAGATTTTATACATTCACACCTGATACCATTTGACTCTGTGCCCACACGCAAATCTCACCTTCAGTTGTAATAATCCCCACATGTCGAGGGCCGGACCAAGTGGAGATTATTGAAACATGGGGGCATTTTTTTTTTCCTCAAGCTGTTCTCATGATACTGAGTGATTTCTCAAGAGATCTGATAGTTTTATAAGGGGCTTCCCCCTTGGCTTGGCACTCATTCTCTCTACTGCTGCTCTGTGAAGAGGTGCCTTCTGCCATGACTGTAAGTTTCCTGAGGCCTCCCCAGCCATGTGGAACTGTTCATCAATTAAGCATCTTTTCTTTATAAATTACCCAGTAAGTAGTGGGTATTTCTTCATAGCAGCATGAGAGCAAACTAATACATCACGACAAAATATAAGTAGTTGAGGTGATGGATACGTTAATTAGCTTGATTTAATTTTTCTACATATGTCAAAACATTATATAGCACCCTGTGAAGATATACAAAAAGAAAAAGAAAAAAATAACAAAACATGATATTATGTTGCATAAAGAAACACGCTTTACATATAAAGATTCAGACAACTCAAAAGTAAAGGGATGGATAAAGTTATCCTATGAAAATGCTAATTATAAAAAGCTGAAATAGCTATATTAAATTTCAGACGAAGCACACATCAAAATAAGGAAGATGACTGGACACAGTGACTCACTCACACCTGTGATCCCAGCATTTTGGGAGGCTGAGGCAGGTAGGTAGACAGCTTGAGCTTAGGAGTTCAAGATCAGCCTGGGCAACATGGTAAAACCCCATCTCTACAAAAAATACAGAAATTAGCTGGCATGAGGGTACAGGCCTCTAGTCCCAGCTACTAGGGAGGCTGAGGTGGTAGGTGAAAGGATCACATAAGCCTAGGAGGTTGCAGCTCCAATGAGCCATGATTGTGCCACTGCACTCGAACCTGGGTGACAGAGTGAGACCCTCTTCCCCCAAAAGCAACAAACAAAAACAAGGAAGAGTGTAAGGATGAAGGTGAGCATGAGCATTACATTATGTTACAGTAGTTAATTATCAAAAAAATGTAATTCTTACTGTATATGCACCTCTATTTGTCAGGGTTCTCTAGAGGGACAGAACTAATAGGATATATATATAAAGGGGAGTTTATTAAGATATATATCTTAATAAGATCTATATTAATATATATTATATATTATATAATTATATACTATTATTCATATTATTAAATATATATAATATATTAAATATATAATATAGTATAATTGTATAATATTAACAATCTAATTGATATTATATAATTATACTAATATATAATATATACATTTAATATATATTTTATATATATATATATAAAGGGGAGGTTATTAAATATTAACTCACACAACGACAAGGTCCCACAATAGGCCATCTGCAAGCTGAGGAGCAAAGAAAGCTAGTCTGAGTACCAAAACTGAAGAACTTGGAGTCTGGAGTCTGATGTTTGAGTGCAGGAAGCATCCAGCAGGGGAGCAAGCTGTAGGCTAGGGGGCTAGGCCATTCTAGTCTTTTCACGTTTTTCTGCCTGCTTTATATTTTAGCCACAGTGGCAGCTGATTAGATGGTGCCCACCCAGATTAAGTGTGGGTCTGTCTTTCCCAGCTACTTGACTCAAATATTAATCTCCTTTGGCAAATCCCGCACAGACACATTCAGGATCAATACTTTGTATCCTTCAATCCAATCAAGTTGACAGTATTAACCGTCACACCACCTAACATTCAAGTGTCAAAATATGTAAGATAAAAACTAATAAAACTGCAAAAAGATAAATCTGTATTTGAGGAGTTAAACATCCTTATTTTACTAGTTGATAGATAAAGCAATCTGAAAATCAGCAAAGAGGCACTTGACCTGAATAAGACTATCAGTCTGATTAATCTAATTGAAATTTATAAAATAATTCATCCAATGAAATTAGATTATGCATTTTGCTCATACTCACATGGAGCATCCACTGATATACACTATATTTTGAGCCATAAAGTACACCTTAACTAATTTTAAGACTAGAAATTAAGCACAATATGTTATCGGAAGACAATACAATTCAACGGAAAATCAATAAAGAAAAATTAGGAAAATTCCCAGATACCAGTAAACTAATCATCACACTTCTATATACACTGTGGGTAAGCGAAGAGTCTCAAAGAAGTTTTTAAAATTTTAAGAAAATATAACATTGAAAACATAACTTATCGAAACAAATTTGGATGCAGTGAAGATAGTGGTTAAGAAAACATTTATAGATTTAAATGCATGTATTAGAAGAAAAGAAAGCCTCTATCTTAGGAAAGAGAAAAAATACAATTTAAGCATAAGGCAAGCAGAAAACAGTAATAGAATTAAAGCAGTAATTGATGGAACTGAAAACAGTGAAACAATAGAAAAAATCAACAATATCAAAAGTTGGTTCATTGAAAAGTTCTATAAAGTTATTAAATCTCTAGCCAGGTTAACTAGTGAAAACAGAGTGGGTGAGGCACAAGTGAAATAAATGTGATATCATCACTATTGATAACACTGATTCCAGGCACATTAAAAGATAAAAAAGAAATGTGAAAAACTCTATTCCCACACATTTGATAACATAGATTATACAGAGATTCAAACTACTGAAATTTACACAATGAAAAGCAGGTAACCTGAATTGTACTATATAAATGAATTAAGGAAATTGAAAAAATAATTTAAAACCCTCCAAAAAGTAAGTACCAGGCATAAGGTGGCTTCACTGTTTAGTGTTACTAAACCTTTACAGAGACCCATTAGCAATTCTTCACAATTCTTTCCAGAAAATAGAATCAGAGGGAAATTTTTGCAAGGTTTATGGGCCAATATTATGCCAATACTATAAATAATAAAAATATTATAAGAAAGGAAAATTCCATATGAATATCTCTCATGAACCCAGACAGAAAAAGCTTCAATAAAATAGTGAAGTCAAATCTAGCTATAGAAGGAATTATGAAAGATGACCAAATGAGATACATACTAGATATGCAAGATAGATTAGACATTCCAAAATCAATGTAGTCTTCCAAATGAAACTTTTAAGTAAATATAAAATTATCATATAAATTGACATACAAAAAGCATTGCATTGCATAATCCAATACTCATTACGTAAAATCTCAGCAAATTAGAAAGAGAGAAACTTTCTCAAAATGATCAAGAACATCGACTAAAAAGAAACAAACTCCTGACATCGTATATAATTGTGAGAGAGTGGACACTTTACCCCTATGGCTGGAAACAGGATGTCCTCTATTTTCACTTCTATTCTATATCATACTCCTGCAATAATATGAGTTAAAAATAAATTATTAAAATGTCTTTATATTTTAAAACTAAATAAATCTATCTTTATTTTCAGGTGGCATGATTGTTTATGTGAAAAATCCCAAAGAATCTACAAAGCACTACCAGAACTAATAAACAAGCATAACAAGATATCAGGACATAAGATCAATAAACAAATGTCCATTTATTTCCTATATACTAGCAATGAAAAACTAAAATTTGAAATAGAATCATTATTTCCAATAGTAACAACAACAAAACTCTGAGGTACTTTGGTATAAATCTTTCAAAATATAGAGTCATTGGTACTACCATAATAATTTTGAAAAATATGTAATGACTTGTGTTGACAATCCTGTGCTATACAGACAGCAGTTTATAGACAACCCTTGTCCTATAACAAATATCTTGTGTGGCTCTTTGTATTAATCATTACTTTTTACTCCAAACATTGATGATGATTGACCTATTTTCTACACCCATCATTTTGCTTTTTAAAGAATATCATAATTTCTAGAATGCACATTTTGGATCTGGCTTCTTTTACTTAAAAACTCATATTTAAGATTCATGTTTTTGTTGTGTGAATTGATAGCTTATTACTTTTTATTGTTAAATAGTATTCTATTATTTAATGAGTTGTTCAATCTATGGATATGATTTATCTCTCCATTTATATATTAATCCTTATTTGGTTTCTTTCTGTAGTGTTTACACTTTTCATCATTAAGATTCTGTGTATATATACACTATATATGTATATAAATACATATGTATTTCCTTTTTGTTATTGTAGTGATAGATATGTTTATATATTAATGCTCTTGTATATATACTTATTATATTTCTATATTTATATTATATTTCTATGTATGTATTAATTCTATTGATATATTTTAAACTGTAAATTCAAATGTTTCATTGCTAATATAGAGAAAACAACTATATTTTGTATATACTAAACTTACTTAGCAGTTCTACAAACTTTATTTGATACAGTTTTGGGGATTTTTCTACATAGACAATCATGTTACATTCAAATAAAGACAGTTGTATTTCTTCCTTTCCAATCAGTGAGATTTTGTTTTATAAAGCCTTTTTCTTGTAGAGTTTATGTCCATAAAGTTGTCCATAATATTTCCTTATTATCTTTTTAATGTTTGTAAAATCAGTAGTGATGTCTCTTTTACTTCTGCTTCAGTTAACAAGAGTTTTCTATTTATGTTTCATACCCCTCCCTGGAAAACCAAAGGGAAAAGAAAGCAACATCATTGCCAAATTTTTTCCCTGTGTTTTCAACCAAAGATTCTTTAGTGCTATAGCAGAAGTTAAATTTGCTTATACAATAAAATATTGTGAATCTCGGGAATTATTTTAGTAAATCATAAGAAATTGCATTAATTCAATCGGATAAAGAACTGAATTTAGGAGTTTGAAAAGTAGTCTCAGTAATATCTACAGATTGTAAGAAAAGTGAGCAGAAAAGTGAAATATTTCAGTGGAATATTTCATGTACTATATATGTGTGCATATGTGGATTTGTTAGTGATCTTTGAGGAATATTGATAGAGAATAGTGTATCTTTTAAGTACATATTTTTTCTCACCTAAACATCTTGTATTTGATATTGTTCAGAGTTTATATTTTGTGGGTTTCAGTTTTATCAAAGTTAAAACCTACACAATGTTTAATTGTAATTATATATTTACATATTAGTCTCATCTACTAGATTGTAAGAGTCTAAAAAATTGACACTATGTTTTACTTATATTTGTATTCCTAGCACCTGTCATGATGTTTATGAGTACAAAATAAGATTAATTAATGTATTTAGATATTTTTGAAACAAAACATTTTTATTGTATTTTTAATGTGGTAAACAACTATAATCACCACTGCTTTCCAGGGATTTATATAACATTAGCCTTGCAACAATGCATTCCTGTATTTAAAATGTGTTTGCTTTTTTTTTCCTTCTGTAGAAGCCTATGCAGCAAACCAAGCAGGCTTGCAGTACTGATTAAAAGCTGGGCACTGCTAAGAGCACTCTTCCTATGTTAGCGCTCTAGGTCTTAAACTTATTAGCAGAGAAAGTGACTTAACCTCTCTAAGGCTAAGTTGTGCTTTTTGATTTTCTATTTGTAAAATAGAACAGTTACAAACCTTTATATTTGTGAGAAATAAGTCAATTTGTGTAAGTAAAGTCGTAGGAGATGAGACTATAAAATGTAAATAATTCATTTTCCTTCTTCATCTCCCCTTCTTTCTTTTTTCTCTCCTTTTGTTCCTCCTCCTTTTCGTGATTCTCTCCTCCTCCTTCTTTTCCTCCTCCTTCTTCTTAGTGTCTGCAAATTCAAATTATTAGATTATTATTATCAAGAGAGTACTAAAATATTCCATTAGCTTGATATACCTTCAGGATAAACCTGCACCCAGTGAACTTTGTTTAGACAGAAAGTCATTAAACAAGTGTGACTATATTAGATACAGAAACCAAGTTTAAATTGGTTCAGAACAAAAGAGAATCTTTCTCTCTCTCTCTCTCTCTCTCTCTCTCACACACACACACACACACCCCAAAAAGTAAAACCCAGAAAATCAAATTTTATTATAAGCATAAAGAACTCCAGGTCAAAAATGTGGGCTTTGCTTTTACTATGCCAGATACAGCAACAGAAAAATCATCAGGCTTCACTCTGAATTGTGCATGTCTAACTGAGGTAAGCATTGTTTCAGCTCTGAAGGTTATAGACCATATGACCTTATGACTTCCCTTTGTCTCTTGATGCTGGTGTTCTAAGCTGGAAAATGACTTCTTAGATCACAATGAAAATTCTCATTTACCCATATACTCCTCATATATTTCTTCAACAGATTTTTATTCTTAATATTATTTTAGCATAAAGAATCCCTTCTTTGTTAACTACTTGTTAATTTTGTCATATTACACAAAATATAAACATATAAAATATCCTTCTATATTTTATATAACAATCCTCTTGAAACAATTGTTATAGAGCTGGCCTATATTCTCTCATGTTTTCAAGATATTCCCAGGACATTTCAAGGTATAGATAATGATAATGTGATTATTTCAAACCATATTTTTCATGAATAATAATTCTTGGTAATTTATTCATGATAATGATAATATTTATTCATGATAATGATGATAATTCATGATAATGATAATTATAATAAAATCAATTGAAATAAATTATGCCGTCTCTTATGGCTTTCTTTTAGTACATAATCCATAATTGCAAATAAAATAAAGGGCTGCATATTTGTGTGTTAAAGGACTTGAAGCTTTTATATTTGTGGGACTCTTTTTAATAAATAAACTCATCTATTAAAAGTTAGGTAAAATGATGAATACATACTTAGAAGATAAAACAAAGCATAACTGTTTCAAAGTTAACAAATAACACAGCACCCAGAAAAACAAAGAAGCCAACGTTTAGGGTAACTGCCTGTCCATACCAGTAATCCTTTCTTTCTAGACAAGATTCATTAGTTTCAAACTCTAATCACAAAATATTCTGTCATAACAGTAATCAGGATATCGACACAAATGATACTATTACATGAGTATAATGCATGTGTGACTCTGACAATCACCTTGCAAAAATGATGCCTCATCTTTTCTCCTCAGCATCCTTTTCTGTTGTGGACAGTTTCAGGGATTTCCTAAAACATTCCCATGCTTTCTCTCTTATTTTATTTCACACATCTCTGTGGGTGCCAAAGGATCTTTCAAAAATGAAAATAAAATCATGTAACCTGCCCATGTAAACATATGATTATCTTCACTCAGCACTTAGAATCAAAATTCTTTTTCTATAGTTTACAAGGTTTTATATGACTTGACCCCTATTTATTCTCACAGCTGCCTCTTTAGCTACTCTTCTCTTTGTTCAATACTCTTCTCTTTGTCTCACGTCATTTTCAATTCTTATTATTTTAGAGACTCTCACCATGTGGATTCCAAGGTTTTCAGAGGTTCTTTCTCCAGCTTTTCATATAGCAGTTTTTAAATATGTCATCTTTTACTGTGTTGTCTTTTCAAAGATGATTTCTATGACCGTCCCATATAAGTAATTCTATTTAAATAATTTCCATGACCATCACATATAAGCTCTTCCCAAAGCATCATTTTACTCTCCGTGATAATATTATTCTTTATTGTCTCATACAACTTAATAATTGTGGTATAACTAATTAATTTGATATTAACTGTTTTGTGTCTGTAATGTTTTCTCCAATTTTAAGCAAATCAACAAGTCGTTTGTAATCCTTTGCCCCACTCAGGTGTGTTTCATCTTATGAATAATGTGAGGTATATGAAGAAGAAAACACAAAGATCCTGACAGAAAACGAGACCCTAGGTTTTGTTCTCTGGAAATCTAAGTTCCTTAGGAATTATACAAATGGTAGGTGGGGAGAACTGAATGCCTGTGAGGAGAAAGAAGTTGAAATAAGAAAAGGAGTGTTAATTTAGTTCAGGTCTAGGGGAGAGTGGTATTCCAAAGTTAGTTGTTCTATATCCCATTACCTTTCAGAAACCTGGAGAGGTGGTTTTAATGCCAGGTGGATTTTATTTCATTGTTTGGTTTAAAATCTCCTAGAAGAAATAACTGAGTTTTAAATTACACATTTGCAACGTCATATCATAGCATCAAGGTACTGCTGAGGATGGATAAGAAGCACATCAAAGGTGGCCATGATGGGATAAAGATATGGGGTAACTGGCATGCCTTTTCATCCCACAGTTGACTCATACTGTTTTGATGACCCAGAGAAAGGAGAATGGCACAAATAATGCAGAGGATTCAATTTCCTGCCTGCATTATAAGATGGGACCTCAAAGTCAGATTTAATATGATTTTAAGAAAATAAAGAAATGTGACTTTTTGTTCTCACATCCAAATTTTTGTGCAGGACTCACGTGAATACAAAAGCATTTCTTCTTCTAATGGTTGTTTACCTCTTCCTTTATGAGTTAACTTCCATATCGTTAAGACTTCTATCTGCTTAAATCAATATTACTTACCCCAAAAGAAATAGACCTACCTGGTACAAAGTAGGGGCACAATATGTATATTTGTTAATCATTTAATAAAATATGATTTATAGGAAAGGAGAAGCTCAGTATAAAATAATAGCCAAAATTAAACAATTGTTTAATGCCTGAGTGTTCAATGCCTGAGTCTGTATTTACTTATAAATCCTGAGCTCTTAGCCACTGTCTGAAATTTCCTTTGTGTAAAGAGGAAAGCAACTGAAAACTGTTAGCACTGGTATTTACAGCATTTACAAAACAATGCACACATGTGAACATATAGAAAATGGTAGTCAATAGTAGTTAAAATAAAGTAGTAGGGAACAAACCTCAACTGCTATAAAGCAGCATAATAATGGTTGATAGTCCCACCTGGCAACAAGAAGATTACAAGGATTTTTCAAATTATGAATATACAGCACATGAGAATAGAAAACACAGTCAATTGTCTTAGAACCAGAAACTTTATGTAGTTTCTTGAAGCAGGAGCCAGCCTCCACATCACTGGCCTATGTCTAAAAGGTAGGAGAGCCATTTGAAGTGATAAATGTGAGAAGGCAGAAGCAGAGCTTTCTTTCAGATCTTAACAGGTGTAACCAAAAATTCTGAGCTAAACTCAGTAAGAAGTGGTTTTAAATGTCTCCCACAGTGAGTTCAAACTTCTGCAGTTAGTGGATAATTGGTGACAGATGTTGTAGAAGTAAAAGAAGAATCAACAATCTTCGAGCCTCCTATGGACCCACAGCCCCATTTGAACCTCACGTAATTATCTGCAAGTGTCCCTATTAAGGGGAATTACCATTCCAATTAAATGGGAGACCATGTCGTCAGATTTAATTTAGTTCCTTGGAAATGGTGCCAATTAAGTGCATATCCTGTTGAAAAGCACATTCCAGTTAACACAGGGTACTGTATTTAGGAGAAAATTTAAAAGTAGAAAAAAGTAATCAAAGTTTTAGCCATTTGTGGTAATACAAACTAAAAGGAAAATTCATTCTGTGAAATAAGTTTGTATTAGTTGTTTACATAAAAGACCTAAAGAAACACAGTTGTTTTCAGTTAATTTTTCTATTCATGTTAGATGTGTAAAGCATAGCACATAAGTAATGACCTTAAATACTAAAAAATTTAGTATAATAGTCTGGCAGCCAACATAAGAAAAACACAATATATCATATATTGTCTTTGCATTGTATTATTTCCTTCACACACACACATACACACTCACACTCACACTCACATTTATATGCTAACATAGATTATAAATTGTCTGGAATAGTGAAGTCCTGTTTATAGTCTCACTCATTTCTCAGAATCAAAGCTGCTACTTTTATTATTCATATGCCATATATTTCAAAAATATTTTACCAGTTTAAGTAAACAAGAAAAAAAATCGTAAACTACTTCTGTAATCTAGAAATTTCATTTAGGAAATTTAAATATCCCTGTAATCCAAGTGCAACATTTCCATTCTTATTTAAAAACAGAAGTATTTACTCAACTCTACTAAAACAGCCATTATTTAATAAGGGTTAAATATTATTGCACTAGTGAATTATTTAATTCTTTAGCAAATTACCGAAAGTCAAGTTTTAAAACAACACATAACCTCAGATTGTGGTTTTCTTAATTATCAGGCTATCAGCTCATCAGTTACCAAGTCTGGTCAGATCAATCTCTTTTCTGATCTTTTCTTTAACATTGAGAAACTTTAAGGTCTTTGCATTTTTGTCTTTTCTTTCTGCTTTTTTCCTGATGTCATTATAATATTGTGTCTAATAGTACAGGTTGTAATTCACTTGGACTTAGCTACGCTGGTTATAGGCAAGATACTCAATTCCTGTAATATTAGTTTTTTTTTAACCTATGAATAGGTAATGTTGGTACAAATTTTGATAAGACAAATTTATAGGGTTTCTAACACAGTGGCACAAAATAAACATTTAGTTTTTAAATAACCTTTACTAATAGAGTTGTGAATATGATTATATATCACAATATTTCAATAATATTCTAGCAGAGGAATTTGAACATCTTTAATCAAAAGACCATAAATTTAGTGACCTAAAATCAATGAGCTTATAATTCAGAAACACTCATAAAAAGCTATTTGAATTAGTATAATAGATTATGACTTTTGAGTCTTTATCTATAAAATAGAACAATACAACCTACATTGTATGGAAATTCTATTAATTACATAAAATACAAAAATTAAGTATTACTTAATCTGACATATAGTATGTTCACAATAAATGGTGAAAATATACTAGAATTTAATTTAAAGAACATTTCATTTGGTGGTACTTAAGATTTTTATTGTCCAAATAAATAATTGAAGAGAAATGGCTCAGAACTTTCTAATACTAAATAAAATATTAGGAAGTAACAAACTTTCTAGGAATATCAAAAAGAATAACTCAATATTCTTCTATACTGAGACAAACAATAGTAAACTGATGAAAGCCAAAGACAGTGAGAAAAACCTTATATAAACTACCTTCAAATAAAATGTTTTGCCATCATATAAGCAATATGTACACTTACAGATGACTTCTCAAAAGAGACAATTAGAACAAGAAAATGAGAGAAGAATATCTACAAAATTTTGAAAGGAAATGATTAATCTTGTAGAATTCTTTATTCAAAAAATGTATCCTTTGGAAAAGAAGATGATAAAGGGCATTTTATGCAAACTAGAGAACTGATTACAAGCTGACTTGCAATAAAAGGAATGCTAAATTATTTTCATTAGGGTCTAAGAAAATTACACCATAAGTATGGTTAGAGTTGTAAAATTTTTTATGAACAATAAAAAGTAAATCTAAATTAAAAATGAATAAAAAGTGGTAATACCTTATGTGTATGTAGAAATTTAAATATGATAGATGGATATCAACAGCATGTTGAAAACAAGGTATAAACTACTAAACTGTGGTAGGTTATACAAATATTTGCAATTATTCACACTTGCTTGTAGAGGGGATTTTTAATTCTGTCTGTTGACATCTGACTGGCAGTGCCTTTTCTTGAGAAAGAGGCCTGCTTCCAATGACGTACAGAGTCAAGGGTTTATTTTAGATAGTGAAATGTACATGAAAGTGGCATATTCCCTTTCAGCAAGTTTTAAAAACCATTACAGGGCTTCATCAACATTTTATTTTCTGTGCTAGAAAACTTCATGAACCAGATAGGGGTTGTTCTTTTAACTTAGAACTAAGAATGAAAAACTGGTGGAGCAGAGCTCTATTGATCTCAAATGATGTGTTACGTAAGCAAGAAATAACAGGTTGTAGTGAAACAGGATGAGGACAAAATAAATTATAAAATGGTATCAATCAAAAAGCAAGCTAGAAAATAGTGAAAATAATTAGGAAAATGGCAGATTTAAGACAAATGTATCAGTAAGTACGTTACATGAAAATAACATAAAAGTCCAATGGAAGATAAAGATTATAAAATAGGATTATTCTTATCTAAAATGTGGTGCTTAAGATAAAAGTACACATAAATATTTGTGCATAATACAAGGAAAGCTTTCGGAACTATGTTGATAGACTTTTGGGTATTTAAAAAAAAGAGGGGAATATATGGACAGATGGAAGGGTCAAAAGACAGAGAGATATATAGATAAAAGTGGTCATTTTGTAATTATAACACTTTCAATTCACCAGTAAAAAAAAAATTGTAAATTTCAGGCATCTAATTATTTGGCTTAAAATATAAAGCAAAATTAGACAAATATATGGAGATAAACAGAATAATCCATAATCATAGTAGAGACATTTAAAAAATTCCTTAGTAATTTATTTAATTTGAAGACACAGAATGTTATTTATTTTTACTCCAAAACAATTTCAAACTTACAGAAAAGTTGCAAGAAAAACATAAGTAACTTACGTTTATCCTTCGTCTAGAATCTGTAATTGTCAGTACATTTGATTTATCATTCTATTTATATACATATTCTTTTTTTCTGATATATTTAAGGGAGGAAAAGAAAAAAGTCTGCTCCAATATCTAATTAGGGTTATGTGTTGTAATTAGTTACCCAAAACATATTTTTAAGAATAAAAAATTATTGGCAGTGAGGATTGGGTGTGGCTTATTTCAATGGGTTTTTAAATAATTTGGTTTTATAAGATGAAGGAGTTCAAAGGCAGTTTGATGAATAAATTAATTCAAATATTGGACTTCCTTTTCATGATTTTTAAATGCGTACTTACATATAGTTAATTCATTTGTATCTATGAAATCACAATATTGTAAATATATTATTAAAATTTCCATTTACTGTACAACTAAGTGATTTTGAGTAGTAAGCAAAAGAGTTTCGTGTACAACTGCTATAGTAGTCTCTATTTTGTGGCAATGAGGTTGGATCAGAAGATAATAAAATAGAAACAGGTGCGCTTACTAGAAAGCAGCATGACACCGTGGGAAGTGTGGCTTGTTGGCAAAGAAAAAGAAGAATGTGACTTGTTGCAACAGAAAGCTCTAGAGGTAAAACTAGACAGTTCTTTTTATTTAATCCATGAGCTCATGAAATAGAGCTGTTGTAAATTAAATGTTAATGTTCTTATCCCAAAACAAAGATTTTTGCATTTGTTTGTGTTTACTATATCAGGTAACTATAACTCATCATAGACCAATATATGTTCACTATGAGAGCATTTGGAAAATATAACTAAGCAAAGTTAAGAAAAGTAAAATCTACTCTACTCTCACCCCCTGAAGATAACCATCATGACTATTATGCCATATAGCCTTCCAGATCTTCTTCTATATAAATTATTTTAAAATAAATACATGTACACACATATATACATATTATATATAGACAGACATAAACAATGAAGCTCTACTTTATGTACATTTATTTATTTATTATTATTATTATTACTTTTTTTTAGATGGAGTCCCTCTCTGTCACCCAGGCTGGAGTGCAGTGGTATAAACTTGGCTCACTGTAACCTCCACCTCCCGGATTCAGGCCATTCTCCTGCCTCAGCCTCCTGAGCAAATGGGACTACAGGCATGTCCCCCATAACCGGCAAATTTTTGTATTTTTAGTAAAGACGGGATTTCACCATCTTGGCCAGACTGGTCTCAAACTCCTGACTTTTGGTAATCCGCCTGCCTCAGCCTCTCAAATTGCTGGGATTATAGGCGTGAGCCACTGCACCCGGCCTTTATGTACATTTAAATAAGGTAAAGTCAACTGCACATACCCAGTAAAAATTTTAAATGTACCGAAACAAAAATTAAAATAGAGACAGGAATCTATCCCCGCTTATCACTCAAAGAGCATAGGCTTCAGATTTGAGTATCTGCTTGGTGATGAGAATCTACCAGTCTTTAAGGTTCACTTTCTCTGTGTCCCCATACTTTGCTTATAAAAATGTGTGTGTGTGTGTGTGTGTGTGTGTGTGTATTTTCTTTTTGAACTCCCACTATCCAAACTTAAAAAAAATTAGATGTGTTTCATATGAATCCTTCAATCTTTAAACTCTTACTGTTTGATATTCAAAACGCAGCAACCAAATAGATTTGGATAATTTGGCATCCCTCAAACTCAATATTCAGACTCACTCTCTGAATTCTTCTTATCCAAAAGCAGAAACCAAATAGATGTGAATGTACAGGGATACTTCTTATTTTTAATAAATAGGATAAAATTATTTTATAGCTTGCTTTTTTCTGCATGTCACACTATTAATTTATTTCTGTTGTTAAATAATTTTATAACATCATTTAAAAATAGCTGCCTAATATAATTGTATTTAAAATATATTAAAATAGGTCCACTATTGTTGGATGCTTCTGTTCTTATCTATTCACAACTGTGTTGTTATAAAATTCCTGCATAATCTTCCATGGAATAAACTTTCCATATCAGTTTTGAAACTAGTTATTCCTGCGATGGGTTTCCAACCAGGTAGGTAATTATATGTCAGGAGGCTCGGCATGATTCAAATAACTGTGAAAACCAGTACATTCTGCTGTTTCCCTATTGCATCCTTGTATATATTGACACAAATGTATTCCTGGAAAAATGCACTGTGAGAGTAGTACTTATTACCTCTTAGCAGGGCACAAGGCTTCAAGAAAGACCTTAGGTTTTGGCATCCAGCAGGTTTAAGAAGCCCTTGTTTTAGCCTTATTATTTGCTAAATAATCTTAGGCAAGTTATTTAAACATTTGTCCTTCAGTTTCATCATCTATGCAAAAGGGATTAAATACGACCTGTGTCACAGAATTTTTGAGACGACTAAATGAAACAAATTATAAAGATAACTGATTTGTTTTTACTGGTACTGTTATTGATGTCATAGCTATTAAGAGCCTTCTTAAACTTTGTTTTTATTTATTTCCACAATTACTACATATTTTTGAGACACCAGATTCCTCTTACTTCTCTTACCTTAACATAAACTTTAATATTGCTAATGTCATTATTTAATGCACTGGCTTTTAAAAATATTTGTTCATAGTGACAAATCTGTTTTTCACTTTTTTCTTTTGCTTTTCTTTTTTATTTTTTTTAAGACAGTGTCTCTGTTGCCTAGGCCTTCTGCAGTGGTGCAATCACGGATCACTGCAGCTTCAATCTCCCAGGCTCAAGTGATTCTCCCGCACCACACCTAATTTCATTTTTTGTAGAAGATGGGGTGTTGCTACATTGCCCAGGCTGGTCTCAAACTCCTGGCCTCAAGTGATCCTCCCACCTCGGTCTCACAAAGTGCTAAGATTACAGGCGTGATCACCACACCTAGCCCTGTTTTCCTTCATGTTACCCATAAGCATACCGAAATATATATGTATACATACATATCTGAAATAATATGTTAATTTTATACCTGGTGTCATATTCTATCTTTTCTTTATTTTTAAAGACAAGTCATAACTCATTAAACTAATTTGAGACTCACAATTTGAAAAACACTGATCTAGTGAACAGAGGTAGAGCTAGGTAGAACAAAGTTCAATTTACGGAATTTGGCTGTATCTCTAGCCTCACTAGAAGTCACTTGTTAAGAAAAGGAGGATAATTTCAAGTCATTTTTAGTCAGTATACAAATAAAAGTCACTTAAATTACAGAAAGTTAGTAAGAGTTCCTGGGCTATGGAGTCACAAAAAACAAGGCTGAAATTTTAACTTAGCCATTCTAACTCCATAAACTTGAAAACAATTCATTAACTTTTCAAGCCTCAGTTTCTTCATCTATAAACCATATGTTAGAGGCAATAACGGAGTTGCTAAAAGTATAAATCCTTTTTGGGCAATTCTGATATGTTATCTGTATTTTTAAAATTGTATTTTTAAAAAATTTCTAGTTGACACATAGTTGTACATATTTATTGTATATAGAGTGATTTTTCAATGCATGTATATGAAATGTGTAATGATCAATTCAGGATAATCAGCATATCTATCACTTCAAAAATTTATTATTTTTGTGTTGGGAATATTCAAAATCTTCTCTTCTAGCTATTTGAAAATATACAATAAATTATTGTTAACTATAATCACCCTACTATGATGTAGAACACTAGCACGTATTCCTCCTCAGTGTAATTTATTTCCTTCAGCCAGCCTCTGTCTGTTTCCCTGCCACATCCCCTGTTCAGCCTCTAGTAACCACTATCCTACTCTCTACTTCTAAGCGATTAATTTTTTGAAATTCCACGTACGAGTGAATACATGTAGCATTTATCTTCTTGCGCCTGGTTTATTTTGCTTAGCATAATGTCCACCAAGCTCATTCATGTTGCCACAAATTACAAGACATCTTTTCTTTTTATGACTGGGTATTATTCCATTGTGTATGTATACCACATTTTAAAAATCGTTTCATCTGTTGATGGACACTTAAGTTGATTGAATGTCTTGGCTGTTGTGAATAGTGCTGCAGTACTCATGGGGGTGCAGATATCTCTTTAATATACTGATTTCCCTTCATTTGTATATATACCCAGTAGTCAGATTAGTAAATCATATGTTAATACTATGTTTAGTTTTTTAAGAAACCTGCATACTGTTTTCCATATGGTTATGCAAATTTACATTCCCCCCAATAGTATATAAGAGTTCCCTTTTCTCTGCATTATCCGCAGCATTTTTTGGGGGACGGGGGGTCAGTCTTTTAGATAATAGCTATTCTAATGGGGGAGACATGACATCTCACTGTTGTTATGATTTGATTTGCATTTCTCTGATGATTAGTGATATTTATAACGTTTTCTTATACTTATTGGCCATTTATATGATTTCATTGAGAAATATCTATTTAGATTATTTGCCTATTTTCTAATTGCATTATTTGTAGGTTTTTTTTTCCTGTTGAGATATTTAAGTTCCTTGTATATTCTGGATATTAATCCCTTGTCAAATGAATAGTTTGCAAATATTTTCCCTCATTTTGCATATTGTCTGTGATGATTGTTTCCTTTGCTACACAGAGACTTTTTAGTTTGATATAATCACATTTTCATACTTTGATTTTTGTTGCCTATGCATTTGAGGTCTTATCCATGAAATCATTTGAGGTCTCATCCATGAAATCTTTTCCCACACCAATATCCTGAGGCATTTCTCCCATATTTTCTTCTAGAAGTTCTATAGTTTTAGGTCTTAACATTTAAGTCTTTAATTCATTTTTATTTGATATAAATTTTCCCTCTTTACTTGAGAGAAGAGGTCTAGTTTTATTCTGCTACCTATGGATATCCAGTCTTCCCAACATCATTTTTTGAAAAGATTGTCCTTTCTTCACTGTGTGTTCTTGGTGCCTTTGCCAAAAATCAGTTAGCTGTAAATACGTGAATTTACTTCTGCGTTCTCTATTCTGTTCCTTTGCTCTGTATGTTTTTGTTTATGCCAGTATCATGCATGCTGTTTTATTTACTATATAGCTTTATAGTATATTTGAAAGTCAGTTATTGTGATCACCAGATGTGTTCTTTTTGCTTAGAATTGTTCTGACTATTTGAAGTGTTGTGTGGTTCCATACAAATTTCATGACTTTTTTTTCTTACTTCTGTGAAAAATGTCATTGGTATTTTCAAAGGGATTGCCTTCAATCTATAGACCAGTTGGGTAATATGGTCATTTTAACAATATTAATTTTTCCAAACCATGAACAAGAGATCACTCTCCATTTTGTGTGTATTCTTTTCAATTTTCTGCATGAATGTTTTGTAATGTTTATTGTAGAGATCTTTAACTTCCTAGGTTAAATTGATTTCTGAGTATTTTTTGCAGCTATTGTAAATTGGATTGCTTTCTTGATTTTTTCCTGATATTTTGTTATTGTTGTACAGAAATTCTCCTGATTTTGTATGTTGATTTTGTGCCCTCAACTTTACTGAACTCATTTATCTGTTCTAGGAATTTTTTGGTAGAATTTTTAGGTTTTTCTGTACAAAAGAACATGTCCGCTGGAAACAGGGACAATTTGACTACCTCCTTTTTAATTTAAACACTATTTATTTCTCTTCCCTAATTACTCTGGCTAAGACTTCGAATACTATGTTGACTAAGAGTGGTGAAAATAAGAATTCTTTTGTTTTTCCAGTTCTTAGAGGAAAATCTTTCAACTTTTCCCCATTAAGGATGATAGCTGTGGGTTTGCCATGTATTGTTGCAATATTCATGAGATTCATTCCTTCTATGCCTAATTTGAAGGATGCTGAATTTCATCAAATGCTTTTTCCATGTCTATTGAGATAATCATATGGTTTTTCTTCTTTATTCTTTTGATGTTATGTTTTATGTTTATTGATTTGCATATGTTAAACCATTCTTGCATCCCTGGGATAAATCAAACTTGATTATAACATATAATCCTTTTGATGTGGTGTTGGATTTAGTTTTCTAATACTTTGTTAAGGATTTTTGCATCACGTTTACTGGGGATGTTAGCCTGTAGCTTCCTTTTTTTTGTTCTTATTTGGTTTTGTTTTCAGGGTTATAATAGCCTCCCAGAATAAGTTTGGAAACATTTCCTCCCCTTCACGTTTTAGAATAGTTTGAGAATAGTTTCTAATTATTATTTAAAAGTTTTGTAGAGAAATGCAAATCAAAACCACAGTGAGATACCGTCTCATGCCAGTCAGAATGGCTAATATTAAAAAGTCAAAAAATAACAGATACTGGCTGTTGCAGAGAAAAGGAAATACTTATACACTGCTGGTGGGAACGTAAACCAGTTCAGCCACTGTGAAATCAATTTAATTTCTCAAAGAACGTAAAACAGAACTACCATTCAACCCAGCAATATCATTGCTGGGTATACACCCAAAGGAATATAAATAATTCTACCACAAAAACACATGTACTCATACATTCATCACAGTACTATTCACAATAGAAAAGACATGAAATCAACCTAGATGCCCATCAACAGTGGACTGGATAAATAAAATGTGATACATATACACCATGGAATAGTATGCAGCTATACAAAACAATTAAATCTTGTTCTTTGCAGCAACATAGATGAAGCTTGAGGTCATTATCTTAAGTGAATTAATGCAAGAACAGAAAACCAAATACCCTATGTTCTCTCTTATAAGTGGGAGATAAACATTGAGTACACATGGACACAAAGTAAGTAGCAACAGACACGGAGCCCTACTTGAGTGTGGAGAGTGGGAGGAGGGTGAAGATAAAAGAACTGCATATTGAGTACTTGTGAAAAATATAATCTGTACACTAAACACCTACAACACACAATTTACCTATGTAAGAAACCTACACATGTACCCTCTGAACCTAAAAGTTGAAAAAAGATATATTTGTAGATAAATATAGAGATGTTTGTAGACATACACATATACATGGATTTGTAAGTATATGTAGACTGCTAGCTCTTTCTACTGAGACAGACTAAAAGTAGGGACATACCAGGAACAATGAGCATATTTTGCACCTACATCTTAGTTTTTGAAGAAAAGAATCAAAGGCTCTTTTTATTGACGTTTGATTCTAAGGCTGAGGAAGGAACATACATTATGACCCATAAAATAAGAATGGTTAAAAAACACAGACAAGACGCAACTGGAATGAGATTCTTATCCAAGGCTAAATAATTTGATCAACAAATTAAATGGCTAGAGTATTGGGTTATAACAAAAATAACAAACATCTATAATTTCTCCCCTTGTAAACAAATAACGGATTAAATTAGTGTGAGTAAAAGGAAAGATTTCTTTTCAGAAGATTTCCAAATAATAAATTTATAAACAATTAGAGAAAGAGAAACACCATCAGAACACCACAGTAACAACTGTTGTAGCCAATTCCAGTGATTTTGTGGAATGGTGAGTAAAATTTTAAGACACAAAATACGTGCATAGCCTCAAAACATCTCTCCAAAAATAATTCTAATTAGTGTAGTGGTTTTAGCATCTGCCTCCAAATTATTTGATAATTCTCCCTTCAGGAGGTGGAGATTAATTTATTTCCCTTAAGTGTGATCTGAATTTATTAACTTGCTTCCAGAATGTAAGTATGGGAATGAAAAGTAGTAACTATGTTATGGCACACGTCACCTTAACTAGTAGATCAAGATTAATGTCACCAAGTTTAAGTCATGTTGACAGCATGTTGACGTTACATATGATGAGATGAAGTCACCTATGGTACTCTTCCTCAAATCCGTAACCGTAATATACATTAAATAAACACAATTCAATGGGCAATCTACAAAATACCTGGGCAGAAATCTTCAAACGATTCAAGGTCATAAAAACAATAAAAGGGTATGAAAAACTGTTACAGGTTGGAGGTGACTGAGATGGCATGTCAGTAAAATGCAAAGTAGTGTCCTAGATTTGATCCTGAAATTGAATAAACACCAGTAAAAAGTGTGGGGATATCCAAATGCTGCCTGTACTTTGATGTTCTTTGATTATACAAGGTGTTAACATCAAGGGAAGCTGGGTAAAGTGTACAGAAAATTCTGTATTATATTTTTACATGTTCTATAGATCAAAAATTATTTCAAAGTAAGTAATTTTGAAACAGCATGTATACATGTACTTTTTTGAGCTAAATTACACTTAATTTACACTTTTCCATACTTAAATTCATAATTAAAGAGTCAGCACTTATTGAAACTTACAAAAATGTCTTTTCATTAGATTTTAAATATGCTTTGATTTTCCTTATTTAAATAAAAATTTTCTGTAATGCAAAAAGATATTTCCTTTAATAGTGCTATTTTAATTTTTAGACTAAGGTGCATCCAGCAGAAAATCTTTATTACATAAAATTATGGGATGATTCCTAATACTACCTGGAGTAATCAGACTTCGCACCAATGTTTTATATTTACACAATAATACAAATTACTGTAGAGGGCAGACATTTTTTATTTTAAAGAGCAGAACCTTCGCTTTTGAAGAAATGCAGAAAGAGGTAACAATGAAAGGTGGTTTCTGAAATCCCTTCTATCAAGATATTGTATAATACACCTTCTAAAATGAAACATTTCTGGGAGTAAAAGGGAAAACTGACACAGGAGTCTTTCAGTGCCACTTCACCAGCCAGAAATCTCTGCAGCCAGTGGCACCCCTGCTTGGGCTTTGCTCGGCTCTGGGCTCGCCACTGGGCTCACTCCACCCACTTGGCCTGGTGGACTGCACTCAGCTTGCTCCCGGCCCTGATCCTGTACTCAGATGTAGCCCACGGCTGAACCTGGCGTGCTGCGACCTGCTTCCACCTTGGGCGCTGGAGGCTGGTTAAGAGGAATGTGGTGACACCCAAAAACTTGGAGATGTCAGCAACCGTGGAACCCCAAGGGGTGTTATGACTCTCACTTGAGGAGTCCTAAGGTCTGAGCCCCCAAGGACTGTTGCAGCTCTCTCTCCTTCCTGCCACCTGCAGTGTGGCGAATGGTGGGGGGTATGTTACAGCTCATTTGTGTGACAGCTCATGTTTGTTCCCGCTGCCTGCAGCACAGTGAATAGGGGCATGCTGTAGCTCTGACTCGGAGAGTCTCCAGGTCTGGGCCCACAAAAGGGTCACAGCTTTTCACTCCCACAGTTCAGTGAATGGGAGCATGTGGTACCCAGAGGCTTTTTCTCCCCCATTGTTCAGTGAGTGGGAGGGAGGGTTACGATGTTAACAGCTTTTGCACCTGCCATTCAGCAGGTTTCGGGCTCTTGTCTTGTGTCCAAGAGGAATGAGGTATGCGGACACCAGAGAGTGAGCAAGGAGATGAAGAATTGTATTGAGTGACAGAAAAGCTCTCCACAATGAGAGGAGACCCTAACTGGGTAGCCCTCTCTGTGAAAGGGGCTTGAAAGCAGGAAGCTCAACGTGTGGCTGAGTCTGGGGATTTTTATGTGCTCAGAATGGGGGCGAGGCTGATGATTGGTCCATGGGTGGGCCTAGATAAAGCACCATTTGAATGGCTAAAAAGCATCAAGGAAGTTTTCCCTCTGGGTGTGGACTCTACCTGGAACTGGTAGCTCAGTTTTCAGGCTTTAAATTGTCTTTGGTTTGAAGGTCTGGTTTCACGGGGACCCACCCCTATCAGCCTAGAAATTTGTCTCCTGTCATTATCAAAACTATCAATTATCTTAACATCAGGCATAAAGCTAGACTATCTCAGGCAGACTAAATAATATATCTCACAATTTTCATAACAAAACATAATTTTTAATTGCTTGCTTTCTTTAACCTGATCTAGAAGATAATGTAACCCCAAGTAAACTTTTGAATTATTAGGTATATATATTCCATTTTATATAAGTCTATTTCACAGAACATTAGGCTCAACACATATAACATTTTATACATATTAATATAATATGTATACATGTATTTCTATATACATTATATATGTAGGTATATATTTCTGTATACATTATGTAGAGTGAGAAAGAGAAAGAGAATAACCAGGGTATTCAAAGTTAACTTGCCTCTTTTTTCATCAGCCTTTAGAATTAAAAAAAAAAAAAACTTGATTTCTGAAATCAACATTTACATACATTATAAAAGTGATTAGAAAAGAAATATTATAAAATAAAAAAGGCAAAATGTTTTGTAGAAACTGAAAATAAAATATTGGACAAAATATTGAATTAGAGATGATATAATGAAGTTGAACTGGAAACAGCAAATTGATGTAAGTGGAAGAGCCTTCAGAAGTAAGCCTGGAGGTCAATGTATGCCAACATTATGCTTGTTGACTTTGTTAGAACTGACATTCTCACCAGTTTGATACTTGCGGGTACATAACAAAGGTGCAGAATACAATAATGTAGGTTTTATTTTAAAAATAAAGAAAATTTGTTGCCCCCTCAACGGCGCGGAGACCAGGGGCGACACGCGGCCCAGGGCTGGCAAGTTCAGGGCGGGCGGCTGGGGACTGACATGTGGCGGTGGGATGTGAGGTTGGGGGCGGGACCTGGCCTGGTGCCTGGAGGGGAGGAGTCCAGGCGGCGCCTCGGACTTTTGCTCCCACAAGCCCTGCCTCGAAGGCGGGGAAGCTGGGCCAGGGGCAGCCCAGAGCGTCTGAGTTGCCGCCCAGCCAGGGCTCCTGCGCTCCCCAGAACGGTGGGACGCGGGGGTCGGCAGCCTCCAGCTGAACATGGCGCCCTGGACGCTGTCTCGCTGCTGCCACTGCGTCATGGGCTGGGTGCCTGTGCTCCTCATCACCTTCGTGGTCATCTGGTCCTACTACGCGTACGTGGTGGAGCTGTGCGTGTTTACTATTTTTGGAAATGAAGAAAATGGAAAGACCGTGTTTTACCTTGTGGCTTTCCCTCTGTTTTTTTTTATGTTTGTATGGTCCTATTGGATGACAATTTTCACATCTCCTGCTTCCCCTTCCAAAGAATTCTACTTGTCCAATTCTGAAAAGGAACGTTATGGAAAAGAATTCAGCCAAGAAAGACAACAAGAAATTTTGAGAAGAGCAGCAAGAGCTTTACCTATCTGTACCACGTCAGTTTCAAAAACTGTCAGATATTGTGAAAAATGTCAGCTGATTAAACCTGATCGGGCGCATCACTGCTCAACATGTGACTCATGTATTCTTAAGATGGATCGTCACTGTCCTTGGGTGAATAACTGTGTGGGATTTTCTAATTACAAATTCTTCCTGCTGTTTTTATTGTATTCCCTATTATATTGCCTTTTCGTGGCTGCCAACAGTTTTAGAGTACTTTATAAAATTTTGGACGAATGAACTGACAGATACGCGTGCAAAATTCCACGTACTTTTTCTTTTCTGTGTCTGCAATGTTCTTCATCAGCGTCCTCTCACTTTTCAGCTACCACTGCTGGCTAGTTGGAAAAAATAGAACAACAATAGAATCATTCTGTGCACCCACATTTTCATATGGACCTGATGGGAATGATTTCTCTCTTGGATACAATAAAAATTGGAGACAAGTCTTTGGTGATGAAAAGAAATATTGGCTACTTTCAATATTTTCAAGCTTGGGTGATGGTTGCAGTTTCCAACTCGCCTTGTAGGGATGGGTCCAGAACAAGCTTCTGTTACAAACCAGAATGAGTATGCCAGAAGTGGCTCAAATCAGCCTTTTCCTTTCAAACCACTTAGTGAATCCAAAAAACTCTTGTTGGACAGTGAATTTTCACTCAGTGGCTAGAGAATAGAGCTGAAGAAGGCATCGTCATACCAGGTGTATGAAAACATTATAGACTGATGTTTTCAATTTCATTTGCAAGAAAATGATCAATGGAATGAAATAATTGAAGTATAACAGAAGACTTTTTTTAAAAAAGAAAGCCTTTGTACAGTTCCTGGGATCCACAGAAGCACTACTCCAGAGCAGGACGATGCCTTAATCTTAAGTGTCCATTTGTGCAGCATTGACTTAGAGCTACAAAAGTGACTTAATGTTATTCTGGAAATAACACTTACCTGTTATGAGATGCTATAATAATGAGCTATCATCACATTTTAACATGTAAATGTATTTTTCGATACCTGAATTACATTATTAGCATTGTGAGTATCCATATAAATTTTCACTCCAAAAACACAAGCTTAAAAACTTGTCTTAAGTACATCTAGGGCAAATGATGACTGAAAGTGAATAATATCCAAATTACCATTGCTTGTACTGTATAAGGAAAACTGCTTTTTTAAATTGGGCATTTGCTAATTTATAATTACTATTTTATACTTTTCAACATTTTAAATCACATTTTTATTGTTGGCTGTAACAGAAGGATTCAGATATCTAAACATCATTTAGAACATAGAACACTTTGGTCTAATGCATTGAAAGCTTAGTTATAAGCAGTAATACAACCATGTAGCGGAGCATGTACTCAAGGCTTAAAGGGAACTCAGCAGTGTAAGAAATATTTTGGGTTCTCTCTGCTTTTTTATGACTTTTTTGATTGAAATTTCAGGGGTATGTCCATGGGCAGAGAAACACAGAGGTACATGTGCTGGAGAAATACTGGACACGGTAGGAAGAGGTGTAAGTGTTCAGAAGAAAAGCTAAGAGAAATATTGTCATATGTTAAAATAATAGTTTGAGTTTTAATGGTAGTTAGAATAAAGAATGCTGTTGACGTGACTTTCAAATTTCAGTGTAGGTAATGACCAAAAATTTCTTTGAAACTTTTACAGTAATTCTGTAACAGCTTAAACGTGACTTAAAATGCAATTCAAACTAGGCAAAAAAAAAAAAAAAAAAAAACTTTAGGAAAAGTTTTCCTCCTGGCTGTCAGTTAGTTATTCTAACCCGAGTGGTCATTTAACATCCCCAGTCTCTGAGAAGTGGATTCTACTCTTAGATGCACAATCTTAAATCTGACTTCCTAAAAGCAACCCCTTTAGGACTCCTTTTTCCTTGTAAAATCTAATCTAAGTGACAGTTGTCGCATTAACTCCAAAGAAAAGTACAGAATAAGCAATGTAGAAATGTTACTCCTCATTTATACTTTTTAGTCAGACACATACATACTCCAAAATAATTGATTGCTTCCAGTTAGTGGGTGGAGATGAATCTCAATAGCATCTGTGAGTACTCCAGGTTGGAGTTTCTTGTCTGTAAAATGGGACTGCGGGGGAGGGTGTGTTATGAATGAGTTGGACTGGATGACTTCTAACATTCTGTGATGCCTAATTTTGCAGAATCACTTTTCATTCACCCAATAATTTTTTTTTTTTTTTCTTTGACAGAGTCTTGCTCTGTCTCCCGGCCTGGAGTGCAGTGGCTGGGTCTTGGGTCGCTGTGATCTCCGCCTCCTGGGTTTGAGAGATTCTCCTGCCTCGGCCTCCTGAGTTGCTGGGATTGCCCGCTCATGCCACCAAGCCCAGCTAATTTTTATATTTTTGGTAGAGACAAGATCTTGCCATGTTGGCCGAGCTGGTATGGAACTCTTGGCATCGGGTGGTCCACCCGCCTCGGCCTCCCATGGTGCTGGGATTGCAGGTGTGAGCCACCACGACCAGCCCCAATACATTTTTTGGAGTACCTTCTATATGCTAAACAATACAGAGGGATAGCTCTATTATTTCCTAGTACAGCAAAAATTTTATGGTTGCTACTGTAGGTTTATAATTTGTAAGATTGGTCTAATTTCCGTCAGCCATACTAATGTTAGATTTTAAAAGGAGGTAATTTTTTTTCTCTTTGAACCAAAGGAATGAATTAACTTTGAAAACATAGTTTGGAATACTATAGAATGGATTCTTCTACCTTTGTTTCAACTCCTTAGTCTTAATCTCGAGTCTAGCAAACTAGAATGAGAGTTAAGAGATACCAATTATTGCCAGGTGCGGTGGCTCATGCCTATGATCCCAGCACTTTGCGGGGCCGAAGCTGGTGGATCCCCTGGGGTCAGGGGTTGGAGACTAGCCTGGCCGGGATGGCGGGACCCCATCTCTACTAAAAAATACAAAAAAAGAAAAACTGTCCAGGCATGGTGGCACATGCCTGTGGTCCCAGCTGCTCGGGAGGCAGAAGTAGGAGAGTCGCTTGAACCCAGGAGGCAGAGGTTGTCGTGAACCAATATCGTGCCGCTGCACTTCAATCTGGGCACCAAAAGTGAAACTCCAGCTAAAATAAAGAAATAAAAATAAATCAGTTACCAACTAAAAACATAACTTCAGTTTGGCGGTTTGCATATTATAAGGAGATAAATATTTAAACATACTTGACTACTTTCAGAAATGTTCTTCTGTACTTTTTGTGAGTATTTCTACGATCAGATCAAAAGAGCTGCATGCACCTGGCTAACAGCCAAGGAAGCTTCATTTTTTTTTCTTCACTATTATGCACTTTTGTGGTATTGTAGTCTTTCTCAATTCTTTAATTTTTGTTATTTAACAGCATCTTCAATAGCACAGCAAATATCTTTTAGGAAATTTTCAGTTAGAGCCTTTGAATTATTTATTTTTTATTTAATTTACAGCCAGCATTTTGTCACATTCTAAATAATATTTAGCTGAACTTATTCATACGTATTAATGACCATTCTAGCAAGGGTCTATAAGTGGTGTGGGAAACAGGTAAAGGTTGCCTCTTTGTTATCTCAATTGGTATTGATTATTGCTATCAACTATTTGGGGAGAAAAATAAAAATGAAGCACTGTAAAATTTTATAAGTACTATCTTTGGTCCCTCAAACATTTGAACATTTGTGATGACACTTAAGAAAAATAAAGTTGAAGTTCAGGTCTTGCCATTGCCATTAAAAACAAATTAGACAGGAGACTTGGTTTACCTGGGAACAAAGTTACTGAAATATTTAGTACCTGAAACTATGCCAAACCAAAGAGCAGCTGCAGAACATTAGTTATTTTAAGTGAACAAGTTTACAAAGTTTATTTTCATCTTTACATACGAATGATTTTTTAAAAACTATTTTTACGTATTAGTGGTTATGAGTCAATGTGTCATGAGTGAATTTAACTGTAAGGTGGTTTAAATCAATATGCAATGTTTCCTTGAATTGTATTTCTATTGGAAAGCAGATTTTGACTATGTTTGCAGAACTGTTTAAATTAAGGATTACCAGGCATGTGAGATCTCTTTCAGTTATCTTTAAAGCAGATGTAGATTAAGGGCTTAGATTTAGGATCTACATATTCTGGGCATTGAATAGCAGTAACTTACAAATAAGTTTTGTTTACCTTTTGTTCTAGGGACTAGCACTGCTATCAGTGGAAAGTATTTTTAATTAATCTGTTACTAAGAAAGTCATATTTTTGCATTTCAGCCAGAATAAAGACTGTATCTAATAGTCTGTTAGAAACAGATAATATATGTCTGAAATCCGTATGTTTCATATGATCTAAACTGTATTTTCTGATTTAAAATAAAAATATAGATTCAGAAAGGTTCACTATTTTCTAATGACTTCATTCTATATTTTTTTTGTGTTGCATAAAGAAGTAAGGAATTGTACTTTTTGTATTAAAAGATAAAGAAAGCTATTAGGTATATTTGTACATGAGTGCAAATGAGTCTATGTCTGTTTAAAAGAAAAGATGGACATTATTTTAACGTGAGCTTTAATACACTGATATAAACAAACTTGAAGTACAGTTTAGTTTGGTTGTGTTTACCTAACAAGTACCATAAGCATTGTATTTGTTCTCATTTGTATAATCCTAGCCCATGACTTAATGTTGATGCTTTGCTTTGTCTTTTGGATGGCCTAACCTACATTAACATGTACGCAGAACATTTTGGATTTTTTTTTTCAAAAATAATAATGAATTACTTTATCAATAAACAAACAAATATTTTTAAAAAAGAAAATTTGTTGACAAAACTGGCTTACTGATTTTCTGTGAAACCAAAATCTTTGGACCGCTACATCTTGCTCTGACTAACAGTGACAAGATTAAAAAAAAAAAAGAATATTTGTTGACAAAACTGACTTACTGATTTTCTGTGAAACCAAAATCTTCAGACGGCTACAGCTTGCTCTGACTGAGAGTGACACTAATCACCTTGGGTTTTGTAAAAGAGCAAGTTGAAATCAAAACACTGAGTGTCGGAATTTGTCCTACACAGATTTATGGATTGTTTTTTATTTTTAAGACTAAATATTATATATTGTTGATTTTACTTAAGAAAAAAGTCGCTTTATGATTTAATCCCACAAATAAATGCATATCTGTTACTGAAGGCAAAAGCTAAAGTATCATTAGTTATTCTCAAAATTAAAAATAAATTGTCAATTTCTAAATAATGACAATAGTCCATATAATGTTTCCTTTCTATTTTTCACTTCATCCTCTGACAATGAATGAAAAAGAAGACAGCTTTAGAAATATAGGACAAGGATTTTCTGTTGACGAAACAGGAAAGTTCTACAAAGGGACTGTCATTTGTGGCTCTAGGGCAGAAAATATGTAACAAAGAACACAACCTAATATATAAACACATGAAGCTTAACCCTAAGGCAGCTGTTTGTCCCATCCTTATTTAAGTTCATTCGTTGACATATCTTAGCAAACCTATTTCAAAAGCACCTGATATTTACTCACATACTGTGTGAGATTTCTTCTGGCATCTCTTTATCACAGAAATTTCTTACTATTTTGGACCTTCTTTTTAAGCTAGTGATTCTAATTAGAAGAATGTGAGCATGCACATGTAACTGAGAATGAGGCTAGTAGCACAGCAGAAAGCCTACATGTTGTTATAGCTATTGTGGCAAGAACAAAAGAGAACAACAAAAAAATGCTACATTTCTTTGAATAAATGCTTTGACTTAACAATAATGTATGCATACCTTCATAAACTTACATACATTTATTAGCTAGCTGAAAACTTGGCCAAGTCTCTGAGAAGAATTCGATGAAGATAATGGATTTGTTTTTAAAGACAATTTACTTTAAAGTTTTGAATTTATAGAAAAATTGGGAAGGTAGTGCAAAACATTCCTATATGCCTTGAACCTAATTTTCCCTGTTATCAACAACTTATATTAGAAGGATTAATTTATTTGTTACAAATAATAGACTGATACTGATACATTCTTATTAACTAAAGTCCATAGGTTACTCTGATTTCCTCAATTTATAAATAATATCCTTTGCCTTTTACGGTATCACATTTAGGTTAACAATTCCACTTAGTTGTCATGTTTCTTTCAGTTTCTCTTGGCTGTGACAATTTTTTAGACTGTCTTTGTTTTTGATGATCTTGAGTGTTGTGAGAAGTGATATTTTGAGGAGTAGTAAGATATTTTGTCGGATACTTCTCTATATAATCTATTGCTTTTCTCAGGGTTTGACTAGAGTTACAGGTTTTGGAGAGGAAGACAAGATGTGAAGATGTTTTCATCACTTCATATTAAGGGTACCTATTATCAGTAGGTTTTTCATCATTTATGTTAACCTTGATGGCATGTTTAAGCTAGTGTTCGTTGGGTTTTTCCACTATAAAGTTACATTTTTTAACCCTTTTTATACTGTACTCTTTGAAACCACTATGCATAGCCTACGCTTACAAACTATGGATTTGTCCTCCCTTTCATTGGAGGAAGTGTCTACGTTATTTAGAATTCTGCTACACAGGAGATGTCTATCTTCTCCAATTATTCATTTCATTTGATCTCTTATTATAACAACATGAACTCATGGTTATTTATTTTGTATAACTGACATTTTTAGAGTTTTTTTTTTTTTTTACCTTTTTCAGAATGTCACATAATTGGAATCACAGGACATATAGTCTTTTTTTTTTTTTACATTGACTTGTTTCACTTGACAATATTCATTTTAGGTTCATGCAGGTCTTTTTATGGCTTGATAACTCACTTCCCTTCATTGCTGAATAATACTCTTGTATATGAACACACAATTTGCGTATTCATTCATACTCCTGTATATGAACAATAAAATTTGTATATTCATTCACTTATTAAAACATTTTGGATTCTCATTTGCAGTGATTGTGAATAAAATTGTTATAAAGATCAGGTTTTGTATAGATGTACATTTTCAAATCAGTTAATATCTAGGAACATGACTGTCAGATCTTCTCTTCAGCTATGTTTAGCTTCACCAGAAATCTTCAAAATGTTTTCCAAAGGGGCTGTGCCATCTGACAGTCCTACAGTAGTGAAAGAGAGTTGCTGTTGTTCCACATCATCACCAACATTTAGTGTTGTTAGTCTTTGGATTTTGATGTTTTAAATCAGTGTATAGTACTAGCTTATTGTTGCTTTCATTTGCAACAATATAATTTTATCTAATGACAAATGGTATTGAGTATCTTTTCACGATTATTTTCTTTGATAAAGTATGTTTATAGCTTTTACCTATTTTAAATTTGGACTTTTTTCCTCATTGTTGCATTTTAGCATTCTTTGTATAATTTAAATGCAATTATTTTATCATATATAGGTTTTTCATATATTTTCTCTAAGTGAGTGGCTTGTCTTCAAATTCTCTTAATAGTATCTTTCACAGAGCAGAAGTTTTTAATTTTAAAATGTCCAACTTATTTTTCTGTAATTACTTTGTTTTGCTATTATATCTAAAACTTGTCACCAAATCTATGATCAACTTGGCTTTCTCCTATGTTTTCTTTTGGAAGTTTTATATTTTGTCATTTTACATTTTGGTCTATGATCCAAACTTCGTTCAGTTTTACAAAAGGTTTAAGGACAATGTTGAGATTCATAGCTTTGCATATAAAAAAGTTTAATTTTTTGCATGTGGAAAAATTTACGATTTTATAGCACCATTGCTAAAACTTCTATCTTTTCTCATTGAATTGCCTTGATCTTTTCTGAAAGATCAGTTCACCTTATTTATGTGAGCCATGTACTCTGTTCCATTGATCCATATGTCTATGCTTTCCCCAATACCATATCATCTAGATTATGGTAGCTTTATAAGAAATGTTTTCCACATGTCACGTGATCTCAGCTGTGATTATTTGTTGTAACATATCGCTCCAGTTTTGGAGATTAAGGGGATTCTGTGTGACCTCAATCAACTGATGTATCCAAGAAAATTCATTGATTTTTCAATTTGTTTGTCTTCTTTTGTTTTTTTTGTCAAGAACATGGGAGTGGTTACTGTTAGGTCTTTTACATAACAAAGCTTAAATTGAAAGTGTTACAGCTTTTAGCTATATTACACACATATAATTTGTATATTATATAGTAATAAAAATTTGATAACAATTGTCTACCAAGTCCTCATTGAAAAAGGAAAGAAAGCTTAAGGGAACAAAATTTTTTTTCCCACAAAAAGAAATTCTAAATTAATTAGGATAAAGAAATAGTATGCTCATTTATAATTTAATGTATGCTAAATTTTCTATAGGTACAAAAATTACCAATTTTCAAATTCATCTTGATATTTTCAGGTATTTACTATGTTGATTATTGTACTAAAAAGAAGAGTGATTATTGTACTTGAAAAAAAACAGAATGCTACTTAATTTTAAAGATATAAAAAAGGATAGCTTAGGTAAAAATGTAGTTCCCATTTTTATTCAACAATTGGTGAAATAAGACCACCTTTTCCTTGTGCCTGCTTCAGTACACTTGTAAAATATGGAAGTGATATTTTTTCCATTGTAGGACTAATTTCAAGGGAGTCAATGAAGTAAGCTGGTCTTAAATTATGTTTCCCATAGAAAACATATTTTCAAAGTTGTTAATATATTAGATATTGGTTTTGATTGATTTGTTATAGAAAACAACAGTTTCTATGTCATTACAGAGATATGCAGACTAGTAAATAATTCAATCATTTATTTAATATATTTGCCAAAAAGGTTTATATAAACCTTTTTGCCAAAAGGTTTGTATAAATTGATTATGATCTTAGGAAATTCATGAATTTTTTCTGTGTATTAGTCATCTATAGATTTTAGTAGAAATGTAACATAAGCAAAGGAGTTTCTTCTTGACTTTTATACTGCAAAATATTTACTTATATTTTGAGAGGTCATTTATATTTCTGAACTTGATTGTGCATGCTAATTATTTAATTACAATTTATTTTGACTGAACATTTACCAAATGCATATAATTATGTGCAAATTTAGGACTACCTAAATACAGGTACCTAAAGTACGTATCTAAAATATATACCTAGAGTACATACGAGCTTTTAAATTTTGAACTAAGCTATTTAAAAGTAACATTAAATATATATCATAGCAAAATAACAAAAAGAAAATTAAGTTTTTAAATAATGAGATATTTTTAAAAACAATTATACTCACAATGTAAAATTTACTTTAATTCACCTTTCTTGTCTCTGTGCACATTAAAGAAATAATACATATCTTTTGATCTTAGGAAAATTCCACTTAGTGACTAGATAGGCTAGCTGGCCTTTCTGAATCTTGATTATTTCATCTGTGGAAGCAAGGAAGATATACTTTATCTACCAAAATTATGAAGGATTGTCTAGATGAAAACTTGATATCTATCCTAGCTCTAAGAAAATAACTTATCTGTTCTATTATATTATCTTTTGAGAGGACACTAAAATTACCATAGATGGAAAAAATATATATTTTTCTGTTTGGGTTCTAGAAAGGTGTTTTTTTTTTTTCCTAGCAGCTGCGGAAGTAGCAAAATATTTGCTTTCTATTTGTCTCCAAAATTTTTGGCTTCTAGGATTTTAATTTAGATTAACCACTTGTCATTTTCATATCAAATTTCTTTTGGTGTTTGAAGTAAATATTCCAGAACACTGTATACTTTTTACCCTCTGTATTGAATTTATTGTCTCTATTGATTCTGACTGCTTTAGATGTTTATTTAGGAGATATTTTAAAAATTAACTTTCTTTTTTCCTTCCATCTTAAGAATTTGAAGTCTTATTGGTTCACTTATGCAACTAAAATGCAGTTTTAGTGTTAATAATTCAGGCCATAAGTAAATTGAATGCATAACTTTTCTCTTGAATAGATAATTGATATCAATGTTTTCAAAAAATATATCAGTAATGAAAGATAAACATAAAATATTTAACCAATTATTCCCTTAACATCACATTTTGTTGAAGTAACTACACCTTGATATGTTTATGCATTTTTAAACTACTAAAATTTAATTTCATACATTTAGTGGAAACTTTTGGTTAATATTAACATCTAAGTAAAGCCAGACACAGAAAGGCAAACCACATGGTCTCACTTATTTCTGGGAGCTAAAAATTAAGCCAATTGAACTCATGGAGATAGAGAGTCAAACAATGGTTACCAGAGGTTGGGAAAGGTAGTGTGGGGGAACAGGAAATGCGGATGGTTATTGGGTACATACATATAGTAAGAATGAAAAAGATCTAGTATTTGATAGCACAATAGCATGCCTACAGTCAGCAATAATTGACTGTACATTTTAAAATAACTCGGAGTAGAATGAGAATGTTTGTAACACAAATGATAAATGCTTGAGATGATGAATATCCAATTTACCCTGATGTAATTATTACATATTGTATGCTTTTATCAAAATATCTCATGTACTCCATTAACATATACACCTACTATGTAATCCCCAAAATTAAAAATTATAATAAATACATAAATAAAAATAGATAAATACAACCCTAAGAACAATTTTTTACAATGGAATTCTGAAAGCTTACAGTTGATTCTCCAACTTATACTTTCAGGTAATAATTTTCAGTAGTGCCTTACTCAGGCCAACTGGAAGCCTTTTTCAAATCACAGGAGCTCTCACTGTTTCAGGAGTCACTCTCTGTGAGTTCACCTTGCCTTTGGATCGCTGTGGGGGAGAGAGGTCTTAAAACAGAATGAATGAATAAGCAAACATATTCTAAGGAATGTAGATGTTTGTGTCTTGGCATGACAAAAACAATGTTCTTTTAAATTTGTCTCTCTACATGAACACTCTGATTAGTTTTGCATGTGCACATTTGCAGTTTTCTTTTGCAGCCACCCAAGGACTTAAACACTTTGAGGCTGTATGCTGATAAATTACAGCATGCCTTTCTTATAACAAAGCATGTCTGTCTTTAGAACTTCACAAGAGCTTCTGATATATGTAGTGAATTAACATTCTTATTTTATAGAGTCAAAAAGAAAGTGATTGTTATCAATAGCTATTTTCCTGTTCTAATATTTCTTTGTTATTATAATAGTACAGCCTGCATTGACACTTGAACCAAGAAGTCTGTAACTGGCCAGTGGATGTGCCATTTATTTTTGTTCCAAATTCAATGACAATGAAGTGCCCAATATGCATGAAACTACAACTCTCATAAAATGACTTGAAAATAGATGGCTGAAAAATTTGTAGCTCTCTTATGACTCTTGTTTGAGAACCTATTCTAATAACCACTTATATGTAATCAGATGGACTTCATGCAACCTCATCCTGTAAATGGACCATGTGAATGTTTTCCTATTATTGCTGCCATAGCTCACAGACTATATAAGAATTGCTAGTCATTCTGCCCTGAAACAAATTACTATTCTAATAATAGAAATCTCAATGACCTTCACATAAGTCATGGCTTTATAATGTAGATACTGATATAAAAACTGCCTAGGGGGCATGGAATTCACCCATTAAACTGTCTTTGCAAAATTTGCCTCTGAGCTGTTTTCTGTAGATAAAGAAATAGGGAAAATTGCTGCAAAAAAAGTAATTTGGGGTCCACTGTATCAGTCTTAGAGCGGGTTATGCTAACATACTTTTTAAAGTGTTTATGAAATATGAATATTATATATACATAGATGTATGTATATGTATAAAATATATACATAGGTATGTTAAATATACATATATGCATATACATAAATGAATAAACATATGTGCATATACACATATACATATGTATATATGTACATATATGTGTATATATAAATAAATGCCTCCAAAAAGTCACCATTCTGGTTAGTCAGTTCTAGATAAGATTCATTACGTTTATGCTCTGATTAATGATATTGAAAGTACTTCATTTACATTTTGACCATTTTAAAGTAAGACAAATCTCAAAATCTAAGAGTTAAAACACATCTGGAAATTGGCAGATGCTTTTCTTTGCTGGCACATGAATCTGTTTAAAATCATGAGATAATAATTGTTGAATGAGATCTGTATATAAGTATAGCATTAAGTTTGAGAGGAAAGAAGCACCTCATTAGTATTACGTATAAGATGGATAGCAAAATCTAAAGCAATAAAATAAACACAGAGATACACACACAAACACACACACACAAAATATATTTTGAAAAAGACATGGTAAATATCTTGCAATGTAATTGAGGTTTTTGCCATTGAAAGTAATGGCCAAAATGCAATTACTTTTGCACCAACCTAATAATTATTTTGACCTGCTGATATTATGAATTAGATAATCTAAATAATAACTTGTAAGACAATTATGGAACAAAGATTTCAGCAAAACAGGCATAAAGAAAGTAAACCGTAAAACACCTCTCAACGTTACTCAAATTTTTAAATTTTTCCCAAAATTTTATTTGCATATGTGTGATCTATGGAAAATGTACCCATATTTAATCAGCATCATGAAAAGTTAATTTATTCCATGGCTTTTAAATATGTTTTAATTAAATGGCTTCCCTTGAGTAGGATAACACTACTTATCTAGTTGTCTATTTCAGCATTGTAACTTCAACACCAAGGAGCAGATCAATGTTTGTTTTTATTTTTTATTATTTTTCCACAATAACATTGAACATTTTATGTTTTTTTAAAGTATTTATCTTCCAATACAGGTTATGCCTTCTCACTTGAAAATAATCCGTGGTAATAAATATGGCTGCACTCATTATTTGCAGTATGCCATCTGGAATTTGGCAAAATTCCCATGATTCCTTGGCATCTCATGAATGAGAGATACAATTCAGTGCTTTAACTTTTCTTTTAGCCTAAGTGTTCAAGTTTATGAGCAGAGAAGAGTTTATGTTTAGCAGCATTGATAAATTAGGGTCATAAAGTTTTAATATCCTTAAAGATACATTTTGTCCTTTTCAGGCAAAAGAGATTTTTGACTTTTCTAATTCTTTCTCAGGTTAACAGAGGAAAAAAATAGCATTAAAAGTGGAAGATCAATGTCCAGTAGAAAACAATAACATTAATTATAACAACAATAATACTATAATTAAGTAAGTACTGATGTGCTAAAAGTTCTGCTTAAATTTGTTACACATTATGCCTCAGATTCACTTGAATATTCCTACTCTAAAATTGCTATTCAACAGAGTTAGAATTAAATGTGCTTGTTGTCAACCAATATGCCATGTTTTATTTTGACATCCCAACATGAGATCACGACTTACATGGCAATAACTATTTGTAAACAAAATAATTATTATTGAATTTTCTCATTCTTATTTGAAGTATGTATGTGTGCATGTGTAGGCACATATAAAGACATATCCAGAGTATTATTAAACCAGTATAATCCTGTTTCAAATAAAAAGATGTAATAGTACGTTTTTACTTTAGGCAGTGACAGTTTTACACACACATACACACACACACACACACACACACCTTCTTAGAAAGTACATTAAATTATTTTCAAAGAAGAGTTTTAAAACACGAAGCCTTTAAAATATTTGGAAATCAATATAAAACAATTTCGAATTAATAAAAATATTAGAGAAATACAATATTTTTTAGGAAGCAACATTTTGCTTATAAACAAAAAGTTTTTGCTAACATAACTAGTAAGAGTTTCAAATGTTTATCAGTCTTAGATAATTTTGCTTCAAAAACACCTTAGTAATTAATTTTAAACAAAAACAATAACAAGAAATTTATCGTATATATGTAAAAATATCTCTAAGAATTTTATAGAAAAAGTATATCTATAAGATAGTATAAATAGAGATGTAAACAAATACAGACATATAATTTTCAAGAACAAGCATTATAAAATATGCATTTTGTTAAAGTAATTTATATATTCAATATCTTTTAATTGCGGGCATTTACATTCAAGGTTAGTGTTGATACATGTGGATTTGATCCTAATTAGTGTTGAAGTTACAATGCTGAAATAGACAACTAGATAAGTAGTGTTATCCTACTCAAGGGAAGCCATTTAATTAAAACATATTTAAAAGCGATGGAATAAATTAGCTTTTCATGATGCTGATTAAATATGGGTATTTTAAAAAATATATATTAAAAAAAGAAATTATTATAGTGTGTTTTTCAGCTCTGTCAGGTCGATTATGTACTTTTCTATACCGGCTATTTTGTCTGTCAGCTCTTGCATTGTTTTATCATGATTTTTAGCTTCCTTGGATTGAATTTCAGTGTACTCTGATAGCTTAGTAATCTTTGTCCCTATCCATATTCTGAATTCTATTTCTGTTATTTCCACCATATCCTTGCTGGAGAGGTGATGTGATGAATTCTCCAATTAAAAAAAGACACAGAGTGGTAAACTGGATAAAGAACCAAGATCCATTGGTAGGATAAAGAACAAAGATCCATTGGTTTCTTCCAGAAACCCATTTCACATGCAGTGAAACACATAGCCTCAAAATAAAGGGATGGAGAAATATCTACCAAGTAAATGGAAATCAGAAAAGAAGCAAAGGTGGAAATCCTAGTTTCAGAAAAAACAGACTTTAAACCAACAAAGATTAAAAAAAAAAAAAAAAAAAAAAAGACCAAGCGGGGCATTACATAATGGTAAAGGGTTCAATTCAACAAGAAGACCTAACTATTTTAAAAATATATTCCCCCAACACAGGAGCACCCAGATTCATAGAGCCAGTTTTTGGAGACCTTCAAAGAGACTTAAATTCCCACACAACAATAGTGGGATACTTTAACACCCCATTTAAAATATTAGACAGATCATTGAGACAGAAAATTAACAAAGATTTTCAGGACCAAAAATCAGCACTGGAACAAATGAACCTGATATATATCTATCTCTCCACCCCCAAACAACATAATATACATTCTCCTCATTGCCATATGGTACATACTGTAAAACTGATCACATAATCTGAAGGAAAACACTCCTCAGCAAATGCAAGAAATACTAAATTCACAACAAACAATCTCTTGGACTACAGTGCAATTAACTTAAAAATCAAGACTAAGAAATTCACTCCAAACAATACAATTACATGGAAATTGAATAACCTGCTTCTGAAGGACGTTTGGGTAAATAATGAAGTTAAGGCAGAAATCAAGAAGTTCTTTGAGAATAATGACAACAAAGATACAACATACCATACTTAGTTGTGTCTGGGACACAACTAAGGCAGTAATAAGAGAGAAATTTACAGCACTAAATGCCCACATTAAAGAGTTATAAAGATCTCAATTTAACCACCTAATATCACAACTAAATGAACTAGAGAACAAAGAGCAAATGAATCCCAAAGCTAGCAAAAGACAAGAGATAACCAAAATCAGAGTTGAACTGAGATTGGAATACATAAAAGCATTCAAAAGATCAATAAATACAGAAACTGTTTTATTGAAAAAATAATGGAACAGATAGACTGCTAGCTAGACTGATAGAAAAAGAAAGAGAGAAGATTCAAGTAAATACAATCAGAAACAACAAAGGGGATATTACCACTGACCCCACAGAAATACAAACAACAATCAGAAAATATTATGAACACCTCTATGTGCATAAACTAGAAAATCTAGAAGAAATGGATATATTCCTGGACACATACACCCTCCCAATACTGAAACAGAAAGAAATTGAATCCCTGAGCATATCAATAGCAAGCTTTGAAATTGAGTCAGTAATAAATAGCCTGCCATGCAAAAAAAAAAAAAAAAGAAAGATTAGAAACAGATTCACAGTTAAATTCTACCAGATGTACAAACAAGAGGTAGTACCATTCCTCCTGAAATTATTCCAAGAAATTGAAGAAGAGGGACTTCTCCCTAACTCATTCTATGAGGTCAGCATCATACTGATACCAAAACTGGGCAGACATAACAGAAAAAGAAAGCTTTGAGCCAATATCTTTGATGAACATCAATGCAAAAATCCTTGACAACATATAGACAAACCAAGTCCAGCAGTACATCAAAAAGTCTATCCACTAGGATGAAGTAGGCTTCACCCCTGGAATGCAAGTTTGGTTCAACACATGCAAATCAATAAATTTGATTCATCACATAAACAGAACTAAAGCAAAAATAGCATCAATATCTCTATAGATGCAGAATAACATTTAGATAACATTCAATGTGACTTTATGTTAAAAATCATCAATAAACTGGGTATTGAAGAAAGTACCTCAAAATTATAAGAGCCAACTATGACAAACCCACAGAAAACATTATACTGAATGGACAAAAACTGGAAGCACTCCCCTTGAAACCCAGCCCAACACAAGGATGCCCTGTCTCATTACTCCTATTAAGCATAGTATTGGAAGTCCTGGCCAGGGCAATCAGGTAAGAGAAAGAAATGAAGGGCATCAAAATAGGAAGAGCGGAAGTCAAACTATCCCTGTTTGCAGAAGACATAATCCTATATCCAGAAAACCCCACACTCTCAGCCCAAAAGCTCCTTAAACTGATAACTTTGGCAAAGTCTCAGTATACCAAATCAGTGTGCAAAAATCACTAGCATTACTAAACACCAACAACAGTCAAGCTGCAAGCCAAATCAGAAATGCTGTCCCATTCACCATTGCCAGAAAAAGAATAAAATACCTAGGAAAAGAACTAAAGACAAAGGTGAAAGATGTCTAAAAGGAGAACTAAAAATTGCTGCTCAAAGGAATCAGAGATGACACAAAAGATGGAAAAACATTCCATGTTCATGGATGGGGTGAATCAATATAGTGAAAATAGTCATACTGCCCAAAGGAGTTTATAGATTCAATGTTATTTCTATTAAACTACCATTGAGATTCTGCACAGAACTACAAAATAAAACTATCTTAAAATTCATATGGACCCAAAAAGACATCCAAATAGCCAAGGTAATTTTAAGTAAAAAGAACAAAGCTGGAGGCATCACATTACTCTGGATCAAACTGTACTACAGGGCTACATTAACCAAAGCAGCATGACACTGGTACAAAAACAGACACATAGACAAATGGAACAGAATAGAGAGCCCAGAAATAAGTCTGCATACCCACAACTATCAGATCTACAATCCTGACAAGTAGAAGCACTGGGAAAAGGATTCTCTGTACAATAAGTCATGCTGGGACAACTGGCTAGCCGTAAGCAGAAGACTGAAACTGGACCCCTTCTTTGCACCATATACAAAAATTATCTCAAGATGGAATAAAGACTTAAATTTAAAATACAAAACTATAAATCCATGGAAGACAATGAAGGCAATACCATTTAGGACACAGGAATGGGCAAAGATTTCATGACAAAAATGCCAAAAGCAATTGCAACAAAAGCAAAAATTGACAAATAATATCTAATTAAACTGAAGTCCTTCTGCAAAGCAAGGAAAACTGTCAAAAGAGTGAACAGGCAACCTACAGAATGGGAGAAAATTTTTACAAACTATGCAACCAACAAACGTCTAACATCCAGCATCTATAAGGAACTTAAACAAATTTACAGGAAGAAAACAAACAACCTCATTAAGAAGTGGGCAAAGGACATTTTCAAAAGAAGATATACATGTGGCTAACAAGCATATGAAAAATGCTCAGCATCACTGATCATTAGAGAAATGCAAATCTAAGCCACAATGAGATATCATCTCACACTAGTCAGACTGGCTATTAATAGAAAGTAAAAAAATAAAACAGATGCTGGTGAGATTTCACACAAAAAGGAGATTATACACTGTTGGTGAGAGTGTAAATTAATTCAACCATTGTAAAATACAATCTGGTGATTCCTCAAAGACCTAAACACAGGAATACCATTCCACCCAGCATGCGTATGTTCATTGTAACATTCTTTACAATCGCAAAGACATGGGATCAAGCTAAATGCCCATCAATATTGGCCAGATAAAGAAAATGTGGTACATAATACACCATGGAATACTATATAGCCACAAACAAAAAAATGAGATCATGTGATTTACAGGAACATAAATGGAACTAGGGCCCAGTATCTTTAGCAGCCTAGCGCAGGAACAGAAAACTGAATACTGCATGTTCTCACTTATAAGTGGGATCTAAATGCTGAGAACACATGGACACACAGAAGGGAACAACAGACACTGGGGACTCCTTTATGGTAGAGGGTGGGAGAAGGGAGATGATCAAGAAAAATAATTAATGGGTACTAGGCTTAATACCTGGGTGATGAAGTAATTTATACAACAAACCCACATGACACAAGTTTACCTATTTAATAAACCTGCACACGAACCTCTGAACTTAAGATAAAAGAACAGTAATTTATATATTCTAAATAATTGTAATTTAATTCAATATACCTTTTTAAGGTAGCATGAAAAATTAAAGGTGAAAGAATATTTTGTTTTATGATGAAGATTATGAAGAAAGGCAGAAATGTAACTTTTACTGATCTCAAAGTTTGGCATACAGTCATTGTGATCAATATAATGTGTCATTGGTTCAGGTGAGTAACAATGGATAGAAAATAGAACACAAAATCTCACCAACAGGGCCATAACATTCCCTTCATCTTGACTAAAATTTAGAAAGATTTCACCCTATTGGCTTGTCTCTTTTGTCTCTCTTTTCTTGTAATATCTACTTTAGAACATTTCCATTGTGTATTCCTTCTTTGCCCATTTGATATGTACATTATCTTCTTCCAGCTTCTTGTCAGTTTTATAACTCATGAATATGTAGAGAAAAAGATAGCGTACCTATCTCCCGGTCTCTATGGCAGAGGAGGAGCCTAACTTCTACAAGCACCAGTTAGAAAACACAGATGGCCCAATTACCTTCAACAACCTCCCGTCTAGCATCCTCTATTATTTATCACTAATTCATCCCAGGGCATAAAAACTCTCCTGCCTTTCGATTCAGCAGAGTTCAGTTTAATCTCTCTCACCTATTGCAATAGTCTTGAATACTGTTTTCCTTGCCTTTGGAACTTGACCAGTGCAATTTTTTTTTTTGACAAAACATACACATGGACACATGGCACCTTGTTATACAACACAGGGAGCATACTTGAAGAAAATAATGCCATGAACGGCTTTGGAGTAATTAGCTATGCATAAGAAATTATATTGAATAAAACTTGTAATGCTGATTATTTTATTACCATTATGTTAATTGTTATATTTCTATTTATTTTACAAATAACTTTAATAAAATTTGCTCAAAGTAAGTATATATTATTTTTCAAGAAAAATGTCTCCTGCCTTATTCACTACATTTAAGAGTTTTTAATTGATAAAATTATTTTTAACACTTCCCCTTCTGAATATTTGAAGATTCTTTCCTTTAACCAATAGTTTTTAAATTATTAAATAATTGCCTAATATTTAATTACCTATATTTTATGAAGTTCTGATATACTTTGATTTTCAAGTCTTCTAGGACTCAATTTAGTACTATTTAAGACTGTGTGTGTATCTACTAATGTAAAATAATTTTATAGTTTTCTATTTCCATTTATTTTATTTTCTTTTATAGTGACTCATGTACTTGTGATGTGTTTGGAGGAGGACAGCTGACTCATAATAGTCTGGGTCATTCCATCGACCATGACCTAAGATTTTTTAATCTGAGCTTTTAAAACTGTGTTTTCATAACTCCTGATTTTTCCTACATTCACTTTAACAGATTGCAATTTTACATAACAAACTTTTGTCTCTATCTTTACTGTAACAGAAATGTCACTTGCAAAATGCTTAAGTTTAACAGATAGATAGATAGATAGATAGATGATAGATAGATGATAGATAGATAGATAGATAGATAGATAGATAGATAGATGGAATGTTATGGCCATGTTGGTCAGATTCTGTGTTTTATTTTCTATCCATTGACCAATGTTACTCACCTGAACCAATGACACATTATATATATAGGTTCACATAACTGAGAGGTGACAGGTGATATTTGCTGATTGCTAGTTCCACAGGATTAAACTATGTCTTAACTAATTATGTCTTAAGGAGCCAGTTAGACCTCTTCTCTATATTTGATATTGCAGTATGGTTTCCAGAAGGTCTAAGGTTGCATCTTCACATTCAGGAGATGAAAAAGTAACAAGAACTCCACTCTACACAGACTCACACTCAAACTTTGATGTTGGCTAACATTGGACCTGAAACTTATGGATAAGGATATGTATCCAGTAGGCCAGATCTGGGTCTAATATCTATGTGTCAGCTGATAGTAAAGTTAGCTTCAGTTGAAATACATTGGAATCATGTAATAGGTTACCTGATTCAATTTTATATCATTATTCTCCCTTCTATGGATACCTGTGCCTCACAGAGGAGAAAACATAAACTACATATCCTAGATTTCTCTACCTTTTTAGTCCCAGGTAGATCTGTAAAATGCAAAACAAACAAACAAAGAAACAAACAAACAAACATAATATTTGAAATGAAGAGGAGAAAGAAAAATCCATTATTCTCTGGAGGCAGGTGCAGACATTTACATGAACATATTTGAGAAGCCTCCAGCCTTGTATTGGTCAAGAATATACAGATGAAATAAATGTAACAGCTAAGATAATCAAGAAAAATAAATTTACCTTATGGTAATGATTTATTTATTCATCAAAGAAATATTTCTTAAGCTCCTACTATATGTCAGACAGCAATAGAGGTTTTGAGCTACAAGTTAGAACAAAAAAAGCAAAAATATCTGCTTTACCATGACTAATCTTAACATTCTAGTGATATGGATTTACTGAAGTATTCCAGGTATTTCCTGAAGCTAGGTTGACTTTTTGATTGTGTTGACCAGTACAATGAAGCAGAAGTAACATTAAACAATTTTTAATTCTGCCCTCAAAATGTTTAAACATTTCTGTTATTGCTCTTGGAATCTGTTGTTCCATATGAACAAGCCTGTGAAAACCTGCTGCAGAATGACATACCATATGGAGGACTCACTTTTCTCAGCAGTTCCAAAAGAAACCATGATAATAGACACATTATTTGGAATAATTGTAATAAATTACAGGTGAAAATAATACCTTTTTGTTAAAAATGGCATATATTTATATAGTAAGTTTAAATATTGGATACTAATCAAGAGAAATATTGGATACTAAAATAGTGGATACTAAAACGAAAGAGAAAAGATTTAACTACTTATTTACTCATTTGCAAATTAGTAAATTAAAGTTAGCTGCCTCATAGGATAAAAGTTTCTGGAACATCGTAACAACTTCATTATAGCCACTACTTTGTTAAAGTAAACAAAAAATTTAAGTATAAGTTAATTATTTTGTAATAAAGGGGTTACCAGTCTATTCAGTTGTATAATTTGTATTTTTCCACATGACTTCATTCAAGAATGTGCTGAAGATCCCTGATAATATTGCTTTTAATCTGTTTAATTTCCATAATACACATAAATAATGCAATCATTTATAGTATATGAAAAGAACTTTCAGAAAACTGAGAATTAAATTAACATATATAAACAACAAACATAAGATTTATTCTTTACCTGCAATAAAATTTGCACCATAAAAATATTTCACAAATATTTTATATATTATAATCTTTTAAAAATTATATTTTTGTAGAAAAATACTAATTTTTTCATTAGTACTAAATCTAAATTTTATTTTTCAAGTTTCATAAACATGTTTTCTAATTTGAAAATATTTTGGAAAGGAATGTTTTGCCAAATGATTTTCATCAATTGCAGATATATTATTCTGTTCTCATGCTGCTAATGAAGACATATGTGAAACTTGATAATTTATAAACAAAAGAGGTTTAATTGACTCACAATTCAGCATGACTGGGGAGGCCTCAGGAAACTTACAATCGTGGCAGAATCAAACATGTCTTTCTTCACATGGCAGCCGTAAAGAAAAGTACCCAGCAAAAAGGGAGAAAAGCCCCTTAGAAAACTATCAGATCTCATGAGAACTCACTATCAGGAGAAAAGCAGGAGGGTAACTGCCCTCATGATTCAATTACATCCTACTGGGTCCCTCCCATGACACGTAGAGATTATGGAAACTACAATTCAAGATGAGATTTGTGTGGGGTCACAGCCAAACCATAGCAGATTGATTGGCATTTTTTGGGTGAGCAGTATATTCAAAGTGGTCTTACTGTTTTATAGAGCAATGCTATTTCATTCTTGCTAAATTTTACTAATATCATGTAAAGTAATGATGATGGACATTAAAATAAACTAATAATTACAAAAGAGCAATAAATTATAAAAAAGGACATATCATACAAAGAAGAATGCAGGTTCTTATTAAATTGTGCATGGTGGTAAATTAGGCTTCTCAATATTTCTGTGAGCATGTCTTCTTTCATTAGAATCAGTTTTGTTTATGTTACTGGTGAATGCTCTTCTTACAGCCTCTCTCATGTAAGCAGATTGAAAAAATGGGGGTGGAGATTGATAAAACTTAGTCACCATGATAAATTACAATCTTATCAAACTAAAAGTGAATAAAAAATATACAACTCAATACACTCCATTATTCCTATTCTGTTTGTTTCTTCATCACTATAATGAAATGTTGTGTACTAGAATTTGTTATAAGCAGAAGAAAAAAATTCAATAAACACTCTAAAAAGATAATTAAATTTTTTTAAAGATTAAATTACAGATAATGTTAGGACATTATATGAATAGTAAAAATATAAAATTTCTCTTTAATTTATTATAAGCAATGTATTCTATTTCCTGAGTAAATATGTTTATAAAATCAATAATGTACTGGTACTTCTTTATGAGATTAAGGAAATACTCTGATAAAAATTTCAGTGATGGAAACCTGTAAATAGCAACTGACATTTGTTTTCTTATTAGTATAATTTAACTTACTAAGAAGAAAAATTAAATTTGTAATAAAATATTGTGATTAAAGAGCTTGACAGAAATAAGAAAATAAAAATACCTATTTTATAACCTAAAATGAACACTTATTCTTCTAAGTTAATTTAAAATGTATTTTGACTCTGCTATTCTAGACATAAGTTTATTTTATTATGATAGAACTTGTAATAGTTAAGTAAGTGAAAGTACAATAAATAAATAACTGGGTTTGTTGACCAGCCCTGACTACTATAACTAGCTAAGTGACAATTCCCTAGGCGTCTAACAGAGACTGGGGGCCTATAAGCAATATCTTTTGTAGCATTATCAATCTAAAAATTTTAGTAGCAAAAGCAAATTTAGAGCAGTGGTTTTCAAACTGTAGTGCGTAGAACTGTCCATGGTGCAGCAGGGTGTGAGAACAACATTGGAAACGGAAAGCCAAGTAAACAGGACTTCTTGTCCACCCCTTTTTCAACCAGACAAAGATCCACTTCTCTCCTCTTTTATATAACAGTATTTCTCATCAAACTTTGCTTAAAGTAAAAATACATGTAAATGCGTATGTGTTTGTGTGTGTGTATTGCTTTAAAACGCTTCATACAGGCATGATTGATTCAATTTGTGTTTAGCAAGTTGAATTTTTTTTTTTTTTTTTTTTTTTTTTTTTTTGAGACGGAGTCTCACTCTGTCGCCCAGGCTGTAGTGCAGTGGTGCAATCTCAGCTCACTGCAACCTCCGCCTCCCGGGTTGACGCCATTCTCCTGCCTCAGCCTGCCGAGTAGCTGGGACTACAGGCGCCGGCCACAACGCCCGGCTAATTATTTGTATTTTAGTAGAGATGGGGTTTCATCGTGTTAGACAGGATGGTCTCGATCTCCTGACCTCGTGATCCACCCGCCTGGGCCTTCCAAAGTGCTGGGATTACAGGCGTGAGCCACCGAGCCTGGCCAGCAAGTTGAATTGTTAAATCAGTAAGTTATAAGAAAAATTTACAGACTTACATATTGTAATTACTTTTTAAAACTATTATGATTACATAAAAATGTATCTCTTATGTAAAAAATTAACATTTTTACCTTCTAGATTTGGTTGTGACATATGTTGAATATTGAACATTTTCAGTTTTTTTCCTTAATTTTTGTCTTCCAACTGTGCCAAGAAAATTTCAAATTTTCTATTTTTCATGAAACCAAGTTAGACATATGGCAGTAGTATTATAGGAAATGAGTGGGTAGCTAGTATTTGTTATTATGTTTATTCTGAAAGGAATTGAATATTCACTTAATTTTGAGTATATATTATTGATGTGCTTATATACTGAGACAATGTAATAGAATAAAAAACAAATTGTTTATTGATAGAAATCATTTACATTAATACAGATTCTAAATTTCACATTAGTTTTTCAGTCATAGAAATTATATTACCATGTAATTTGACAAAGTTTCTTAACCTTGTCATAAGCTTGTTTCAACTAAAAAACTAAAGAAATGAGGGTTTTAGCTAAGTATACTTAAATAATATATGGACATTATACCTCCAATATAAAATTATATTTACAAAAATATTTATTACGTTTATTATCAGCTAGTCTCTGGCACCCTCTAAAAAATTCTAAGTGTAACATAGAATATAAAACTAAAATATACTTCAATAATATTTTAACATTACATACAGTTGTATGATTTGTAAAATCAATTCTTTGTTAGAACATTGACAAATGAAAGGGTATAAAATGAGCACATCACAAAATTAAATAATTTCATTATCAATTAATAAATATCAACATCTGTAATTAATGTTTGAATATAACATAAAATGGAGAGCTGTAGATAGTTGTCAAAAAATTATCCAAAATTATTAAAAAATTACTCTGCTTCAGATGACTTAGTTATTTGCTGTTTATTATTTGTTATTTGTCATTTGTGATTAAGGAACTTTTATGTAGAGAGAGATTTAAAAGTGTCTTGGTAATAAGAATGCCAAAGAATCAGAAGCCTAAAGTAATAAATTCAGTATTATTTCTCTTCAATAATAGAAGCAAGATAGTATTTAGTCATGGCATGAAACTGAAGACATAGAACGTCACTTATTAAATAGGTCGCTAAAGGTGTTATGCTGTGAACAGATGCACATTGCACTCATTTGTTTTGTATAGTATTCTGAATAATAGACTGCTTCATTAAGCAAAACTCTCTGTGAATGTGTGTGTGTTTCTATGTGTGGTTATTAAGATAAATGAAATCATATAAACTTGTTACAGAGCTTAAAAATACTTTGTACATGCAAAAATCTTTTATAATTTTCTTTAAGGAGTAGGAAAGAATAAAAAATCTAAAGAAAAGATACCAAAAAGTCATTAAGAAGCTACCTACCGCAGCAGAATATTGTCACAAAAGTAATTACAGATCTTTGAAAATGCGTATGAAGAGATGGTGGGTGTAGGAGTATGGAGCAGAAAGTGAGTGCTCCAATTTATATCTCTTTCAATACTGTGGTTCAGAGGTGGTTGAATGGTGCTTTGAAGTTTAGCTTCATTCAAACTTATTATTAGCCTCTTAATCTGCAATAAAGTTTAAGGTCCCTTAACCCTTAATTTACAAAGATTAAGGTCTCTTAAACCTTAGTCGCCTAATCTACAATAATCCCCTCCCAAACAAACATACTTTTGTTCTTCCATTCTTTCCTAATTCCTTCCTTCCCTCTGCCTTCTTTCTATCCTTCTGCTGTCTGTCTCTGTCTCTGTCTCTCATTCTCTCTCTCTCTCTCTGCACAATATAGTTTGGAATTTAAAAAGCCGTTGTCTTTTACGATATCTTTTATTCTGGAAGAAAAATCTCTCAACTGATTTCAATAAGGGTGATCCAGGAAAGACAAAAACATATATATATTTATTGCACAGGATTGAGGAAGAATTTATCAAACAAAAAGCTCTCCAACTGGTCAGTATCTCACTGAAATAAATAAACCTTTCATTGACAGAAGAGAGCTGTGCTATAAAGGAGAAATACAGAGGCACATCTTTTAAAAATTCACTTATTCATTTAACAGAGGTGACAAAACCCATAGAGAGCTGGAATGGAATTGAGGACAAAATTAGTTTAAAAATGCAAATCTTGTTTTTAGAATAACTTCTTCAGAAATAGAAGAAACACAAAGAAGCAAAATTTCCATACGTGGGTTTCCAGATACTGGCTCACCCATGTATTATCCACAGATTGCTAGGTTTCTCCACCAGAAATGAAAATTTGTTTCAATCCTCTTTTAATATAAAATATGTGAGAAAACTTTTCAGAAAACCAAAATACTTTTTAAGTAATACAAACATCTTTTTTTTTTTTTTTTGAGACAGAGTCTCGCTCTGTCATCCAGGCTGGAGTGCAGTGGCGCGAGCTCCGCTCACTGCAAGCTCCGCCTCCCGGGTTCACGCCATTCTCCTGCCTCAGCCTCCTGAGTAGCTGGGACTACAGGCGCCCAACACCATGCCCGGCTAATTTTTTGTATTTTTTTAGTAGAGACGGAGTTTCACCGTGCTAGCCAGGATGGTCTTGATCTCCTGACCTCGTGATCCGCCCGCCTCGGCCTTCCAAACTGCTGGGATTACAGGCGTGAGCCACCGCGCCCGGCCCGGTCAAACATCTTTTATTTTACCTAGTTTGGGACTTGCTTTCCTTGATTATGCTCAACAAAGGGAAGAATTGTGAAGAAAAATCTAAAACTTGGATCAATGTATTGTCAGGGACACAACCAAGTACCTCCCTTTTGTATAAAGATCAATTAATGTATCACACATTATATACGCATGAATAAATCTGAGAAAAGAAACGTGAAATAATTCCTAAGAAATTAAACGCAAATGTGATCAAATCGATGGCAAATAAGAACAGAGAAAAGAGCAGACAAAAATTTGTAATGGGGAAGTCCTAACAAAGATAAGATCAGTTTTCTCTACCAAAGAATAGGAGGGATACCTTAGTGCAGATAATTAATATTAATATAAACACAGGGAGAAACAAGACATTTTCACCGTGAAAACTATGCACATTGCATTGTACATTGCAATTGGTATTTATGTTAACTATGACATGTATGCTTTTATTTTTTTCATGAATATTGGCTATGGTATTATTTGAAATCAGGATATGACCTCACAAATGATAAAAATTTGGTCATAAATTACCTCTATTTACAAGGTGAATTAAGAATAAAGCAAATGTAAAAATTCAGAGATTGAAATATCATGTAAATATGTGTGTTCTAATAATTTTGAAACAGTACAACTTACAAAGAATTGACAGGAGAAAAGGTGGCATTTGGGGGCTAAAATTAATTAGCTGATTTTCTGATCTGTAGTAGCTTGGATTTCTTTAAAGCGTATCTCAGAATGCATAACCTAAACTTATATGACAATTTTAAGATGGTAGTAGATTGATTTGAAAATGGCTCCAATACTTAACGTCTCTTTGAATCTATGTCCTTTGCAATCTCTCTTTGCATATGTGCCCTTAGTAATGTGACATTACAGATCTAACCATCTAACCAGGGATAGAGATGATTTCTGCATCCTCTTGATTATTGATAATTCTTGCAATTTAATGTGATCAACAGAATGAGGTGAAAACACAGTCGCAAGAAATGTGGGCTTGAGGTTCAGGAGGACTTCCCCTGAGAATCCTGCCACCACATTGTGAACAAGTCAAGGCTACCATGGTAGCGTATGACAGAAGATGGAGACCAATCAACAGCAATCTGGCCCATGATTATGTAAACCAACAGAATCAAGATTAGCAGAGCTAACTATCTGTTTCACTGTTGATTGCAGAGGCATGAGAAAACACATCCTAGAGGATAACTAATACCCAACTGATACAAACATAGATGAATCACTTTTGAGTCACTTTGTTTCAGTGTCATTTGCTAAGCAGTAATATTGACCTTAAATAAAGAAAGGGTAAGACTAAACATAACTTTTCTATTTGATGACTTAATTTTAATTATTAAAAAATATTTTCACCATATATCTCACAAACAACACCTGACTCTACGGTATATAACAAAGACACCTAAAAAAATAAGAATTTTTAAAACTTGAGAAATATAGGTGAGCTTGACTAGTAAGTATTAAAAAAGTTAAAATAAAAATAATAATCTGGTTTTGATCAAATATATGTACAAAATAATGTAATATTGAATAAAATATATCAAAAACTTGAAAAATAGAGAAAAATACAATGATCCCCTCACCTAAATCCAAAAATGAGACACATTCTGAAATATTATTTACACACCACTTTAAATTAATTTGTAGATATCCTGACATTCATCCATGACTAAACGAGAATGTTTTAAATAACAGTATACTTGCTTATATTGCAACAATAATATTATTCATAACAAAATTAACAAATTATCAAATATTGCCTTGTATCTTATTCATATTCAAAATTTTCCAAAACATCTTACGTAGGTGTTTTTAATTTTATTTTATTTTGTGTTTTGTTACAGGATATTGTCAAGCAACAATGATTTGTCCAACTTTTGTACCTCTTTAGTCTCTGAATCTACAATAATTCCCTCCCAAACAAACACACTTTTTTCCTTTCATTTTTTCCTACTTCCTCCCTTCTCTCTGCATTTCTATCCTGCTCTCTGTCTTTCTCTTTCTCCCTCTCTCTCTGCATAATGTAGTTTGCAATTTAAGAAGCCATTGTCTTCTACAATATCTTTTGTTCTGGAAGAAAAATCTCTCAACTGTTTTCAATAAGGGTGATCCAAAAAAAGACAAAAATGTATCCTGCTTTACACTAAAATGCTCAAGGTAAATTAATTATAAATATAGACACTTAAACTAACTAATGCCTGGTAGAAATAAGTGCTACCCTTTTTATATTAAACTCTACCATCTTTGCTCAAAATCTTCCCAAGAATAAACATATCACACATTTGGTATGTATTTTGAGTTACCCACAGATATTCCTTTTCTCCTAGGCCTTAATTCTTAATCTTAGACTCCGGAAAAAAAGAAAAAGAAAAAAAAACATTCGGCCCTCCTCTGAAAATTGATACCACCTGTACCTATTTAATGGGGAAAGATTTACTTTCCAAACAGAATTGTAAGGTTACATTCACACAAGGGCGAGCAATTCTTGAAATTCAGGAGATTTATCTGGTCATATTCAAGTTGTGTCTGCTCCTTTATCTTTGAATCATATCCCAGATAAACACCTTCTGGGATATGATTCAAAACATCTTAAAATGTTAGCATCACATCTAGCATGCTATGGGCTAAAAATTCCACAGACTTAGGAAAAATAATTAGAGAAGAACCCATTAATGGATAGATTCTACCAAATGATTTCCCAAACATCCCTAATATCACCTGAACCCCAAAGCAGAAGGACACACATCTGTATTTGAAGACTTTATATTCAGAAGTGTTCTGGTACATTGTGTTAGTCTTTTAACCACTCCTGTTCTCCCAGTGAGGAAACCACATGAGCAGTGATATTGATTTATTTCAGAACTCAGGGCCATCAACAAAACTGTTATTCCTTACTTCTTGGAAATAAACTAAAATACAATTCTCTCATGAATTCCACCTGAAACCACCTGCTTCTCTGTAGTGTATTCTTGTATGGCATTTTTCAGTGTGCTTCCAAACTAGAACAGTCAACAGCTCTTTCCCTTCACCTGGGGAGGACAATGACATGTGGGTATTCATATTCCCAGAATTTACCAACCCCTGATCCATCAATATTTTCTCCATGTCATCAGTCAAGACAAAAGATGTAAATTTCATTTCAGATTCAGTTCTGACGTAATACATAGATGACTACCTACATTGTGCAGAGAATAAAGAAAACTACATAAAGAACTTTATTTACTTATTCTCTTAGTATATAGGGAACATAAAGTTTAAAAAGGTAAATTACAATTTTGCCAAAATGCAGTCCCTTATTTAGGGCATGACTATATGAGGAAAGAAAAAGCCCTCTTTTATGATTGACTAAGGACTACCCAAACTTATCCTAGAATGCTTACAAAACAAAAACAAAATAGATTTCTAGGTTTAAATGGATATTGCAGATAATGAATGTCAACTTTTTCTGAGGTTAAAGTGCTACTTTATATGTTGACTAATGGTTTAAACATAGTTTTAATGGCACGGAAATCCTCACCATTAGGTCAAGCCTTTTAGAGCCCAAATAGTGCCCCACCCAGGAAGGAGAGGATCTCACATTTTCATGGACCTCCCTCTGCTTCCTCCTCCTCCTATGGCAAAATGGGACTTGTGAAAAGTAATAAAGAGGTTCTGTAGTAATGTGCTCCATAGGGTGCTATTCTCTCTCACACTAGGTTTAACAAGATTATCAATGTCTCATTGAGTCAAACAAGTAAAGAGTCTGTGAGGTCTCTTCAGCCCTCTCTATCTAAACAAGTAAAAATGAGGTGCAGTACTGATGGGACTGTGTGTGGCACTCTCATCTATCCCCCAGTGCAGGAATGTTGATGGCCACAATCTGCAGTATTACCAGAAAGCCTTTACTTTTGAGCAGGGTTCCCAAATAACAGGGATGCCCTCTGGGCCCTCCAACAAACCACCCAGGTTCTCTTTCCTTCAGGGGCTCACTGATCTACATTTGCCATTTGAGTTATAGGTTCCAGCAACCTCTCAGTTTTCTAATTGGAACCTATGACAGAGGGACACTGGCAAGGGTTAGCAGAGCCCATCAGGTTTCTGGACCTGTAATCCCATGGACTTGTAAGCTCCCGGAGTCAGCTGAAAGGTAAAAGCCTTTTGATAATCAAGTGTTTAGCTATTATTGGGCCTTGGCGGAGGCTGAACACATGAGCCTACTGAAATCTACTGAATTGACTACAAGAAGATGGTATCTTAAGTTGCAGTTAAAATATAAAGAGTGGTTATATGTAGAGTCTCAGAGCATGTTATATGGAAATTCAAATAAACTCAAGAAGAAAGACCATGATCATATAACAAAACTGCTTTGTTTTCTGTAGTCAAAAGTTTTCTAAGGAAACCTAGACTGACAATACATTTTCATTTCATTTGTGGAGCCCCTGGGAGATGGAAAATTCCCAGTTAGATCCTACAAACCACTTGTTTCTTCATAACCTCACCTGTCATGACTATTCTTCACTCTGCTTGATACAGACTAGCAACCTTGCTGTTCCTCAGAGTAAATGGTTGTGCTCAGGCCTCAGGGCTATTGCACTGGTAATACCCTTGCCTGGAAGAGTGTTCCCTACATACTGACATGGCACCTCCTGAACTTCCTACAGATGTTTTCTCAAATGCCACCATGTCAGGGCTCTATTTTGTCTCTTTTATCTATCATTTGCACTTATAACCTTCTAAGATACTTATAATTTACTTTTTATTACAGATTACAGTGAGTTTATAAAATATTTGTTCTTTAATTCTAGGAGTTTTTAAAATTTTCTTTTTTTCTTGTTAATAACTGGAGCATGCAAAGTACATGAAATGATAATCTGGCAGCTTAACAGCCATTCGATATATAAGTGGAATGAGTGTGACATGGAGCATCTCACTTTCAAATTCTATTCTCATATAAAGTATTAATTCAATTTGTTCACAGATGTTTTAGGCTATGTTATTAAAAGAAACAGCAATCTAATAATATATTTTCTCTGGATTGTTCAACCTATAAGCCACAATCAATTTTTGAAATTTTAAAATTTTCAGGTTGGATATTAAAATACAGCAGGGGCATGACTTATCCATGGTGAATTCAATATAGCTCACATATGGGTCAAAATAAAGGAAAATATAAAATATGTTATTTAGCATAATGAGCATAGGGTACTTTGAAGATAGTGAAATGAAAGAAAGTGTTACAAAAGTAGCTTAAGATAAATTTAGAAGTTCAGAATTGAGGGAAAACTATTTAAAGATGTGAGAGACTATCATTTTAAACCTAAGGAGAAAGAGTCATTAAATAAATTGAATGTAAAGATTCAAGGAGAAGAAATAAATGATGCAGAAGATTCCTTAAAAATGTGTGGGAAAATGAGCTATGAAATACAAATGCAAGCATTAACTCCCATCACATGTTCCACAGGAGGGAAATTAAAGAAAAAAAGTTAGTGTGTGTGAATGTGTCTTGCTGTACACCAGCATGCAGAAAGTGAGACTGTGGCCACCTGGATTGCTCACATGAAAAATTCCCTCAGAGTGTGGTGGTGGTGGTGGTATAGTTGTTGGTGTGTGTGTGTGTGTGTGTGTGTGTGTGTGTGACAGAGAGAGAGAGAGTGTGTTTATGGTAGTTCTAAGGGGTTGGAGAGGCTTGCAAGTGCATTGATAGGCTTGCCATAATAAAGAAGAAGAGTGTAACAGCTTTAAAATAATTCCCTGGTGTAGAGATGATGCGATTTACTAAAATCATCAAAATCTTAGTAATGTATTAATAATATTGCTTTGTTTTTCTTAAAATTTGAATGTAGAAATATTCTCTATGCTTTTGAATAAAATCCAACTTTACTGAACAATACATTGTAATCAAAATATTGGCACATTATTATTAAAAATGTCATCTCGATGTAAAGGTGATTTCAATGACTGGTTCAATAAATAATCAATAAAATGTGCTATTGGGGGAACCCGCCCCCAATATTTCCATGTAGGTTCTTTCTATTTTCCATAAGTGTCAGCCAGCTGAGAAATAAAGAGAGACAGTATAAAGAGAGGAATTTTACAGCTGGGCCGCCAAGAGTGACATCACATATTGGTAGGACCATGATGCCTGCCTGAGTCTCAGACCAGCAAGTTTTTATTAAGGGTTTCAAAAGGAGAGGGGGTGAAAGAACAGGGAGTAGGTACAAATATCACATGCTTCAAAGGGCAAAAAGCAGAACTACTACTAAGGGTCTAACAAAGATCACATGCTTCTGAGGGAACAGGACAAAGGGCAAAAGCAGAACTACTGATAAGGGTTTATGTTCAGTGGTGCACGTATTGTCTTGATAAACATCTTAAACAACAGACAACAGGGCTCGAGAGCAGAGAACTGGTCTGACCACAAATTTACTAGGGCAGAGTTTTTCCCACCCTAGTAAGCCTAAGGGTACTGCAGGAGACCAGGGCCTTTCTCAGTCCTTATCTCAACCACGTAAGACAGACGTTCCCAGAGCGGCCGTTTATAGACCTCCCTGCAGGAGCACATCCCTTTCCCAGGGTATTAATATTAATGTTCCTTGCTAGGAAAAGAATTTAGCGATACCTCTCCTACTTGCACATCCATTTACAGGCCCTCTACAAGAGAAAAATATGGCTGTTTTTGCCCGACCCTGCAGGCAGTCAGACCTTATGGTTGTCTTCCCTTGTTCCCTAAAAATTGCTGTTATTCTGTTCTTTTCCAAGATGAACTGATTTCATATTGTGCAAACACACATGTTTGACAATCAATTTGCACAGTTAACACAATTATCACAGTGGTCCTGAGGTGATGTACATCCTCAGCTTATGAAGACAACAGGATTAAGAGATTAAAGACAGGCATAAGAAATTATAAAAGTATTATTTGGGAACTGATAAATGTCCATGAAATCCTCACAATTTATGTTCTTCTGCCATGGCTCCAGCTGGTCCTTCCATTCAGGGTCCCTGATTTCCCACAACAATATGCAAAATTTTTTTTTAAATTTTCTCTACATCGGACCAATTTGTAAGATATTCTTGCTTTGAAATTCAGAGCCACCCAGAGTAGCTCAGAAATCCATGTTTCTATGTTACAAATGGGTTTTCCTAGTCTCAAAGAAGAAGAATTTGGCAATGAACTTGACTAAAAAATATGCTTTAATGCACTTTAGAGGCAGCAAAAATAATAATTGCAGGCTTTATATAACTTCTTACAAGCTCAAAACTATCACAAATCATTAAGCACTGTCTTTTTAGTGAATCGCATAAAGCACAAAAGTTATTTTACACATAGTAATGTTCTCATTAAATTGTAGTTCCTAATAAACAAAGGTAATAAAAAGGAACATTCTTATATACACATTATTACATGTCTCCGACACTATTCAGTACTTGGCAAAGTAAAGATTATTCAAGAAAAATGTTAAGCCAGTAGCAAGTCTACTTTCTTGTATTACTAACCAAATCCTGATTCTCTTTAATTTCAGTGAATATTTTTCTTATCTTTCCTTTCTGATTTAATAATCTGAAAATGTTTATTGTGAAAGAGGTATTTCTGCTTTTAACAGAGGAAAATAAAAAACAATAACATAGTAAATCTTAAAAAAAAAAAACTAACATCTTTTGCCCAGCCTTAAATCTCATTCAGTTTTCATCCTATGAGGGTTCTGTTTTATTGTTAGCATATATTTTAAACCTGATATTCATTTTCTGTGGCAATACTAACTTGATAACAATGCCAAAATTGTCTTAATTTTCTCCTTCATATAATGACAGTTGACCCACTTACTTAAAATCAACAAAATAATTAGTAAGGTTTTTTCTCCATTCTACTTCTTAAAATTATCTTTTTTAGTTGGCTTTTGTGTTTATCTTATTTGCTATAGCTTGGTCATGAATATCAGGACAAATACAAATAGATTGAAATTCACCATTATAAGAAGGTAAGAAAACTTCCAGTCTAATAAATAGTATCAAAAATAATGACCCAACTCCTTAAAAGTTATGCTTATAACCACATAAGGAAAACAAAATGTTTTCTTTAGGAAGCTAAATGTTATCCAAGATACTGACAGCAATAATATTGGGAGAGAGCCACGTGTTACATAAACAGAAAAAAGTGACTACAGTGCTTTTTGGTACGCTCTTCAGTAATGTCAACCTTAAATTGTAGTTTCTGTGAATAACATTTCCACAGAGCTAGAGGCCAATTTTTCTTGAATGTTTTGTTACTATTGATAATTAACAATTACTGAGAGTTTGGGATGCAATTAGGTACTGCAATAAAGATCAGCTATTCTGACAGCTCTCTAGTATAAAGTGATTATATAAATAGATTAGATTGAGGTAAAAGAAAGTCAAACTGAAAGGCTAGATGCATGCAAATTGAGTATGGGAAATTCTGTGAGAAAAAGAGTTTCTTGACTCATTTTCAAAACAAGTAAACATACATAGAAATAAAAGTCATGTATTTATTTCATAAATACTTCCTTGACTATCCACTATGTGCCAATCAATGACCTAAGCACTAAGGAAAAGCTAAATCTCTTCACCCATTGAACTTACATGCCAGCAAAATACAGCAAGTACATTTTTAAAATAGAAGAAAAAAATATTTTTTAGATTATTTCTATGGGGAAAGAAAATGGTCCATTGTAACATAAATTGTCTTAGATATGAAGGGAGCTGGCATCATTTGAAAGAATGATCATTAGAACCTGAATGGAGAGAAGCCAACAGTTCCATAAGGATCGGGAATAAGAGTGTTCCAGGCAAAAAGGATAACAAGAGAACATTTTCCGAGGCAAGAATGAGCTGGACATGCTTGAGAAGCTAAGATAACTCAGTATGGACTATCTGTAGTAAAGGACATGGTAATTGAAGATATTGGGGAAAGTGGCAAAGGTAAGATCATGTGGAGTCTCAAATGTCATCGTAAGGAGCTATAGTGGTGTGTTAAATTCATTAAGAAGGTGTTGGTGGATTTCAGACAAGAGAATGTTGAAATCTGATTGGCTTTTGTAAAAACAAAAAAATCGTACCATGTCATTTGTTTGTCATCACTGGAAACTGAATTTACCAGAAAATGAAAGCTTATGCGCTAAAGTGCCAGTCAATGTATTTTTATATGCAGAATTTAAATGAAAATCACCTTTGTTGGCCGGGTGTGTTGGCTCACGCCTATAATCCCAGCACTTTGGGAGGCTGAGGCGGGTGGATCACTTTAGGTCAGGTGTTCGAGACTGGCCTGACAAATATGGTGAAACCTGGTCTCTACTAAAAAATACAAAATTAGTCAGGTGTGGTGGCAGGCGCCTGTAATACCAGCTATCTTGGCAGGCTGAGGCAGGAGAATCACTTGAATCTGGGAGGTGGAGGTTGCGCTGAGCCGAGATCGCGCCATTCCACTTCAGCCTGGGCAACAAGAGCGAGACTCTGTCTCAAAACAAAACAAAACAAACAAACAAAAAACAGAAAATCACCTTTGTTATTATAAATCCCTAAAGATGGTATATTGGATTATTAATATTTTTAATTCAAAGTCCTTGTTAACCTAAACTATAGTATAAAATGGTGTGAGATATAAATTTACACATTATGCTTTTTTACACCTAACAGATAGTATAATATACTTAACCAGGAAAAGTAGAAATAAAAATAAATGGTTTGCAAGGAGGGTAAAGAATATTCTCAAACTTTAAAAGAACCAATTTCTATCAGTACCAGATTGCATACTTTCACAATTTTTAATGGGATATAATCTTTTAGTATGTTTTAAATCATTGAATCTAATCTTACATGATACAGAATATGGTAACTGCAATAAGTATGCTGAAAGTAAGATGATCCAAATATATAGCATTGAGTTGAAGCAGAGAGGAAGTAAACAGTGAGATTTCAGATACCAAAGGTTAGGGAATTGATGACTTACTTATATCTGCCCAATGTAGCATTAGGAGAAATAGGAAAGGGTGTGTCTGTAGTTGTGGAATTTTTTTTTCTTGATGCTTGCAGTTAACTCCTATTAGAGATAAACTCCGGTTAGTGATCACAGTTTTTAAGCAGAGATAACAAGGAAACACAAATTTACTAAGGGAAGCACTTTCTCCTGTAACATGCTTGACTAAGAGTCTGTAATGTAGAGAGAGAATGAGCTTCTGTGCTTCAAGTTGAAGCAGTCGTGAGTAGTGGGGTTTGAAGGGTAGTCTTTTGTTTTTGTTTTGTTTTTTTCCTCATTAGAGCAATGCACATCTAAACTACAACGAGATACCATTTCAGACCAGTCAGAATGGTGATTATTAAAAAGTAAGAAGAATAACATGCTGCTGAAGTTGTGGGAAAAAAGGAACACTTACACACTGCTGGTGGGAGTATAAATTAGTTCAACCATTGTGGAAGACAATGTGGTTATTCCTCATAGACCTAAAGACAGAAATACAATTTGATGCAGCAATCCCGTTACTGGGTATATACCCAAAGGAATATAAATCATTCTATTATAAAAGCACATCCACACATATGTTCATTGCAGCACTATTCACAATAGCAAAGACATGAATAACAGTCTTAACACTGAGGCTCTAACATATATTACCAGTAGCCTGATAGTAGAAACTGGATCAAGACTCTTGCCTTCACATCCAACTCATTTTTTTTCAAATGATCTCAAGCTATACAATATTATGTTAAGATAGAATAATAAGGAAAATACCTATATTATGAAGTGAAAAACCAGTCTTTTGAGTTTTAAATTTAAAAAGATCAAAGTATTTGACTGTGGTTTTCTGCATATGGAACTGACCAGAAATAATAAATCAGAAGATTATTGTTTCAAAAAAATTGTATTGCCAAAGATATCAAAATCTCCTGACATTTTCAACTTCTAGAAATCACCCTCCAGCCTGGCCAACATGGTGAAACTGTGTCTCTCCTAAAAAATACAAACAGTAGCCAGGCCTGGTCACGCGCCTGTAATCTCAGCTACTCCGGAGGCTGAGGCAGAAGAATCGTTTGAACCTGGGAGGCAGAGGTTGCAGTGAGTCGAGATTGTGCCACTGCACTCCAGCTTGGGTGACAGGTGAGATTCCATCTAAAAAAAAAAAAAGAAATTACCAGATTACCAGGCTCACAAATGTATACCATACGAAGTGGAAGTGGAAGGCCTAATTTCATAATGTCCAGTTCAGAAGAGGCAATGGAAGATAAAAGAGAAGAATTTTCAAGCAACAAAGTCAATGACCATGAGGAGCAATGGGCAAGAGAATTCTTCCTAATGAATAGTACATTGAGCTGTAAGATGAGCTAACTGATATTCTACTTTGAGTGAAGCAAATTTTTGCATTCTTTCTAAGCATGAATTAATAACTACTAGGGACATGCAACTTCTGAGTGCTTTGAACAATATCCCTTTGCCCTATCGTGAAGTTTTTTGTTTGCTTTCTTTTTCCTTAATTCCTTTTATCTTGTTCCTACTTTCTTTTATTTTAAAAGATCTGGGGGTATAGGTAATAAATATTTTTATTTATAAATCACCTGACCACAATAATCTAAAACTGAACATGCTGGAGGGCATTGCACATTGCAGAGAGGAGCTAAACAAAGTTATTCTTCTTACTTAGGTAAAAAGTGCCTGTATTTATATGTAGAAAGAGGAGGAAATGAGCATATTTGGGAGGCCAAATGAGGACACAAATTATCCTTTAATAAAAGCTACATATACCACCCATCCTCTGTTGCTTTTAGGGATGACCATGCAATTAAGCTCTGATCAAAGGCAGAAAGACCGCTTCTCCGGAGCTTGAATAGAAGAGGCAAGTAGCATTTTCTGATTTTCTGGGAGCCTTAAGACACCTTGTCCCTTCCTTGTTCCTTCCTGTTTCTATGACTTCTTGACAGGTGGAGCTCTCATGTGGACCCGCAGACCAATCATACACACTTAGAATGACAAAACAAAGAGCTGGAAGGTATGAAGTCTTCTGTAGACTTACTAGATTAGAACCACCATTCCATTTCTGGATTGTATCTATCAGGATCTTTGAGAGAGATTTTTAAAAATTGTTTCAATTGTTATTGTTTTTATTTTTATTTTCTGTTAACAGGGATGTCATAGAATCCATGGGACTGCTGAAAAACCAAGATCAGAAAATTGTCAGGAGCTAGTGGAGGCTGAGCAGTGAAGGTTAGAGCCCAGCACATAGAGCAGCCAGCAGTCCCTTAGAATGCAGGTGCTGGCTTTACTGGAAATAGACTCTCAGTACCACTGAAGCAATGAGTACTTTCACTGCTGTTCTTAATATTTTATTCACTCAAGGTCCAGAATAGTGGGTTAATGCATTCAATTGAAGAAAGGGACTTTACTCAGTCTAATACATTAAAGTATTCCCAATAAATGGAAGGGTTACTGAAAGCTCAGAAGCAAAACAATAAGCAAATAAACAAACTTGTGTGCCTATTGTATTAGTATGTACCTTGTAATGTTAACTGTATACCAATATTATTTCCTCGGATTGACCAGAGGCACTTCAAAAACTTACTTATTGGTTTAACAAGCAAATAATTGAACAAATTATTCAAATAGTTTCAAAATATGTGCTAATTCTCAAATTTAAATGCAATTACTTAGATTGAAACTTAATTCAATATAACATTCACGTCCCTTGTGTTAAGAAGTAGCTAACATGCCATATTAGTTGAGTGGCAGAGATATTATTAGAATGACTGAACTGCATAATTTTAAGGAATGCTATTCGGAAGTGATACAAAAACATGAATTTTAAAAACATACACTTAATCATTTAAGAGAACTCATCTTTTAGACTATATCCTTTCTAGCAGCAGAAAAAATAATTATGATTATTTGTTATTACCTAAATCATATGGCACATGGACTACAAAGAGATCATGATTTGTGCATATTGGTTTTATGATGGAAAAGCTGATGGTCCTTTAGGTATGACATATAAAAGGGATCTCCAAATGACAATCACATTTTGAAATTAGATGGCATAGGAGGATTAAGTGGGTGAGACAGTAGCTACAAATATAAAAGAAAGCTGGCTGCACTCTGCAAGGATTTAATCAAATATGGAATAGTTTCCTTAGTGCTATTGATATAGCCTCATTATTTCAAATGCGACAAAGAAATGAAATGTAATGCTCCTTAGCTGCAGAAGTAGAGGGTGAAGCAAAAAATAATAACCAAAAAATCCTTGGTGGTAGTAAGAAAGAATAGTAGAAAAGAGCAACATGATTTTAAATGCTCATTAATGTTATTAAAGAGGAATTACATTTTAAATATTCTGATAGTACTATGCTTAAATGTAAGTTCTTTTGCACAGAATCAAATGACTAGCAATCATTAGTGCCAACAAGTTATGTTAACACTGAAGATCATGCAAAATTCCCAAAAGATTTTGACTATTGGGAAAGAAAACTTTATTACAGAATACCAAGAGCAGCCACAAATCTCTACTGTTTAAACTGCAGTCATGTTGGTAAATTAACATTTAAAAACAGATGGGCAGCTGGGCACAGTGGCTCATGCCTGTAATCCCAGCACTTTGGGAGGCTGAGGCGGGTGGATCGTGAGGTCAAGAGATCGAGACCATCCTGGCCAACGTGGTGAAACCCTGTCTCTACTAAAAATACAACAATTAGCTGGGAGTGGTGGCACATGACTGTAGTCCCAGCTACTTGGGAGGCTGGGGCATGAATATCACTTGAACCTGGGAGGCGGAGGTTGCTGTGAGCCAAGATCATGCCACTGTACTCCAGCCTGGCAACAGAGGGAGACTCTGTCTCAAAAACAACAACAACAACAACAACAACAACAACAACAACAACAACAAAACAACCAGATGTGCTCTCGAATCCAGAAATATAACATTGTATGTACAGATGAACAGAATTTTTTTAAAGAGAGTTATTTTTTCTGCAAATAATTAGTATAGGTATTTGAAATGATGCCACAAAATAGCAAGTTAGCAACAGTAAATATAGAAATTAAATTACAGTTTACATATAAGTGAATTAATAACCTTTTATTAGTGAACTATATGAGGAAATAGCAACATACCAATAATTATTAAAATAACAGAAATATCACTATTTTTGGAAGGATAAACATTAAGGATGGTCCAAATTATAATCAAAATTCTAAAAAGATCAGTCACTTGACTTGGAAAAAAACCTTGATATTTGGACTATTCTGTACAGTAAGGAATAATGTGGGCCACTGAATATAATATTAATATCCAGAAATGTTTTGGCATATTCATACTCAAATTGCAGTCCACAGACTCATTTCTCTCATAAAGTATTTATTACTGACCACACAAGTTAGCATAGGAATTGATGTCAAACAATATTATAATCATTGTGACAGTAATTTTATGTCTGTTGAATCTATTGATAAAAATGTTGAGCTTGTACTTCACGTATTTTTAAATTTCTTTTTCAAATAATTAACTTGTATCCTATTTTTAAAAGCATTGGCTCCAAACAGAGAGGAAATGATTAAGAAAACATAGTGAGAAACATTGTTTTAGAGATCTTGACATCGTATATTGGATTAATTTAGTTATGATAGTTTAGATATAGATTCCTCTTAAGACCTCTCCAAAATTGCTTATTTCTGCCCTTTTTACCTATCTGTGACTTTGCATCTGAGCTCAACTGATGATTATATATTCTTATATTTTAATGTATTGGCCATGACTTCAAAGGTGAGGATAAGAGATAAATGCAAAAAACAAAACAAAACAAAGCAAAACAAAAAGACACATGTCAATGGGACCTGCAAGAAGAAACCAAAATTATCGGTGACCAATACCTCCAATATTTGCAAGAATAAAAGACTAGAGAAGGCTTGGAAAAGTGATTCATTAAAGAGATTTTTAAGAAAGTAAAGAGCTCTAAGCTATTTTTCCTGGTCTCAGGTAAGAAATCGTATGAACCTACATAATAAATGTGTATGATTAAATGTAATATTAGCAATACTTCCCTAGCCCACAATGAGACAAGGAGTTTGCACCACAATAAAATAACGTCTTCAAGTATTCTATTTAATTCAGCTGTCATTTTATTTTTCCACAGGAAAATGTTTCCAATGACAGAAACAGTGTAGAGATACACCAATTATCACAAGTTTCTTATCTCATTGGCCAGTAACAATCAATTAGTTGACTGGTTACTTTAAGTAGGACCATTAAATAGATTAGATATTAGTGAAAAAGCAAATGCTAGCACATTTCGGAACAGCTGGATACCGCCTGAACTGCAATATCTCCATTGCCTCTCCAGTGCCGCAACATGACCAGAGCATGAAAGAGTTATTGGGAGAACTTGGCATGCCCCTTATGAAGATCTGAGAACCTAATGCCAACTTTTGCCCAAAGAAGTCCGAAAGTGGTTGTTCAAAGTCCTTGTGGGTGGGCAGATGAGAAACAGCAATGAGAAAGCCTAAATTATCAGAGCTTTATAGAGCTGACTTTTCCTTTGCTCTGAGTGACTTGGGGAAAGGATCAGGTCTTGCAGTTTTCTCAAAGAACCCTGCCCAATAGTGACCCCTTCCAGAGATGTATCAGTGGGGAAGAACCTTGTTAAGAATTTTGAAGGCGTTGAACTTTTTCTTTAAGCTAACAAGTTAGCCTTCCCAGGTTTCATAGATGGAAGCAGATAAAAGAGATTCCTGGGTTAGCAACAAAGGGATTTATTTATCATGGCACAGCATAGAGAATGAGCTTAATGTTTACATCAGTAGTGACTCTTTCCCCTATCCCCTATGGGAAATGCAGGAGCAGGCTCAGTTATATGGAGGACACATGGTAGATTTGGTTCATAGCTGAGAAACCCCAAGTTTAGGAAACTTCAATATTTTAAAGGAGGCATCTAGCAAGCTTGCCCATATATTACCCTGGAGGGAGACATTATCTTTATTATCCTTCAACAAATTTAAAGAAATTTAAAGGATAAACAAATTTGCTCTTTGACAGGCAGGAGGATACTATGCTTATTTCCAAACCTGTTTGCTATGCAAACATTCTTGAAAAATTGGTCCAGCACAAAAGCTGATGCAAGATGTCCAGAAATATCATGGAGACTAGCTTTCCAACAGAGCTAAATAAAACCTATGAAATTTTAGATAAATTTGTGTTAATCATGGCCAGTGACAGTTATTGTAGCCTGTCATGAGAGAAAAGGGAAAACTACAAATAAAACTAACAGTTAGTATAAGTTTGCTTCATTACTGTATTTCCATATTTTCAATATTTTATATCACTCATTTCTTGCCCTGAGATCAGAAGAGGCAAAAGGAAGGGGGCAAGAGATAAAGGAATTGGAACAGGGAGAACATCAAGCTAGAAGCTGGAACCACCATTGCTGCTCTATGGAATGAGTGGTGAGAAATCATATTTGAGATGAGGGAAAGATGCAAGAAGTTTTGAATAGAGTTAGAGATTAAATTTTGATATTAATTGTACTAAATCTTTAAATAAACAGGTTACTCATGGATGACCTTGAATAAGTAATTTACTATGTAAGACTGAATTTCTTCATCAATGAAAAGGGTTAATATTAACATTAAGACCACAGGGCTGTTCTGAGGGTTGCATAAATGTCCATTAAAAGCACTTAGCTTTAAAGAAAAATAAAAAATACAAAGTAAATGCTAAGCAATTGGTTTATTATTATTTTTGTCAGTTAGATGATGATATATAATTATATTTACTTAACCACATTTTAAGTGTTTTTGTGCTAGGCAGATTAATGCTGCTTTTGATGTTAGAAAAAGAGCTGACTGTGTATTTAAGATAATATGTGAAGTACATAAATATTTTGTTGCTGGTCTCTCTGCATCTTGGGATTTATGGTCTAAAATGATATACAATGAAGTGAATTAAGTAGTAGCCCTTGAACAAATGCTTGTACTCATCAAGTAAAGAGGAAGAAACTGAGTTCATATTGCCTGAAAATAAGCCAGCATGTATTCTAAAACACATGGAATTATACCAGCCTGAACTGTAGGTACAGATATTCAATGTTTAAGATATGTTCTGCTCCTGCCTTTTACCTCCAAGTTGAACACTTTCATGTAATTCCATGTTCTGAAATAGAGATTTCATTTTACAGCAAGCCACATTCCAACTGGGAGAAAAATATATGTAAACTGAGAAATACATCAAATATTGACATTTAAATATGAATCTACCTGGCTTGAGGCCCAGAAAGGTCAGGAAAATGTTGGATCCATAAAAGATTTTCAAGCTTTATTGGAAACTTGCTCTCATAAAAAAATTAAAACATCTGGGACAAATAAAGATATGAAAACTGATCAAGATAAAACAAAAAATATATTGTTATTATGCAAGTTGTAGCAAATAACCAGAAATGCTGTATTTTCTCTGTTATAAGATCCTTTTGATTATAAAAAACTTTATAATTTAAAAACACGTTTAGGGAGAGATTAATGTGTTGAGAGAGAGCAAATCACTTCTTTTAAACTTAGTTGATGATAATTTTCATGCACTCCAGCCAAAGCCAACCAGGAACAAATATGTAGTTAAACAGAGTCAAGTTTATTAACAAGTTGCAACATTGGAGAACACACACATACATACATACATACATTTCAATAGAATAAACATGCTAGCTAAGAGAAACAAACTATCACAATGGATTTAAAAAAATATAACAATATGTTTATTTGTGAAGGACTAAACATATGCCCATAAAATATTTGAAAGAAAAAGAAAATAATAATGCTCATTACATCAATGTTTTTAATAGATAAATGTCAGAAAACCAAAGATAAATTGTGAAATATTTACACAATGTAATATTAAATATGGGCATGAATGGACCACAGCTTCACAGATACAATATGGATATAAGTTAATAGTAATTTAATTATAATTAAGATGAAAAAAGCAAGTCATTGGAGATGATTTTTTATACAATATTCAAAAACAAGTAAGATCTAAACAAGAATTGTACAGACATAAGCATATATGTAACAACACTTTTTACAATATGAAAAGAAACAATGAAAACAAAAAAATTCAAGATATTGAGTATCTCTAGGTATAAAAAACTCAAGATATGGACTATCTCTAGTTATAAGCAAGGAGGTAGAATAACAAATAATCAAAAGTAGATGAAAAGAATAGCTAGAAGTAGATCTTGACACATTTCTAGCTTTGAGTTTTTGTTGATTTTGTGGTTGCTTATCATATAATAAAAATGCATACACACTACCTACCTACCTACATGCATACAGCCATACACAGACTGAACTTCCATGTAGTAAATAAATATGAAAATTAATCTAATTCTCTTCACCTGGGGGGCAGATTTAAAAATTTCTGGACCCTTGTATAACAAAGTATATTTAATTTGCTGAATTAAAAATTTCTGATACTTAAACACTTTAGATTTTCTCTCTCTCTCTCTCATAAAATTTCAGTCATTAAGAAATTCTCTGTTCTGTTCCATTGGTCTATATCTCTGTTTTGGTACCAGTATCATGTTTTGGTTACTGTAGCCTTGTAGTATAGTTTGAAGTCAGGTAGCGTGATGCCTCCAGCTTTGTTCTTTTGGCTTAGGATTGACTTGGCAATGCAGGCTCTTTTTTGGTTCCATATGAACTTTAAAGTAGTTTTTTCCAATTCTGTGAAGAAAGTCATTGGTAGCTTGAAAGAGATGGCATTGAATCTATAAATTACCTTGGGCAGTATGGCCATTTTCACGATATTGATTCTTCCTACCCATGAGCATGGAATGTTCTTCCATTTGTTTGTATCCCCTTTTATTTCACTGAGCAGTGGTTTGTAGTTCTCCTTGAAGAGGTCTTTCACATCCCTTGTAAGTTGGATTCCTAGGTATTTTGTTCTCTTTGAAGCAATTGTCAATGGGAGTTCACTCATGATTTGGCTGTTTGTCTGTTATTGGTGTATAAGAATGCTGGTGATTTTGCACACTGATTTTGTATCCTGAGACTTTGCTGAAGTTGCTTATCAGCTTAAGGAGATTTTGGGCTGAGGCAATGGGGTTTTCTAGATATACAATCATGTCATCTGCAAACAGGGACAATTTGACTTCCTCTTTTCCTAATTGAATACCCTTTTTTTCTTTCTCCTGCCTGATTGCCCTGGCCAGAACTTCCAACACTATGTTGAATAGGAGTGGTGAGAGAGGGCATCCCTGTCTTGTGCCAGTTTTCAAAGGGAATTCTTCCAGTTTTTGCCCATTCAGTATGATATTGGCTGTGGGTTTGTCATAAATAGCTCTTATTATTTTGAGTTACGTCCCATCAATCCCTAATTTATTGAGAGTTTTTAGCATGAAGGGCTGTTGAATTTTGTCAAAGGCCTTTTCTGCATCTGTTGAGATAATCATGTGGTTTTTGTCATTGGTTCTGTTTATATGCTGGATTACATTTATTGATTTTCATATTTTGAACCACCTTGCATCCCAGGGATGAAGCCCACTTGATCATGGTGGATAAGCTTTTTGATGTGCTGCTGGATTCGGTTTGCCAGTATTTTATTGAGGATTTTTGCATCGATGCTCATCAGGGATAGAGGTCTAAAATTCTCTTTTTTTGTTGTGTCTCTGCCAGGCTTTGGTATCAGGATGATGCTGACCTCATAAAATGAGTTAGGGAGGAGTCCCTCTTTTTCTATTGATTGGAATAGTTTCAGAAGGAATGGTACCAGCTCCTCCTTGTACCTAGCAGAAGAAACTACCATCAGAGTGAACAGGCAACCTACAGAATGTGAGAAAATTTTTGCAATCTAATCATCTGACAAAAGGCTAGTATCCAGAATCTACAAATCCAGAACTCAAACAAATTTACAAGAAAAAAACAAACAACCCCATCAACAAGTGGGCGAAGGATATGAACAGACACTTCTCCAAAGAAGACATTTATGCAGCCAAAAGACATGTGAAAAAATGCTTATCATCACTGGCCATCAGAGAAATGCAAATCAAAACCACAATGAGATACCATCTCACACCAGTTAGAATGGCAATCATTAAAAAGTCAGGAAACAACAGGTGCTGGAGAGGATGTGGAGAAATAGGAACACTTTTACACCATTGGCAGGACTGTAAACTAGTTCAACCATTGTGGAAGTCAGTGTGGCAATTCCTCAGGGATCTAGAACTAGAAATACCATTTGACCCGGCCATCCCATTACTGGGTATATACCCAAAGGATTATAAGTTATGCTGCTATAAAGACACATGCACACGTATGTTTACTGTGGCACTATTCACAATAGCAAAGACTTGGAACCAACCCAAATGTCCAACAATGATAGACTGGATTAAGAAATTTGGTACATATACACCATGGAATACTATGCAGCCATAAAAAATGATGAGTTCATGTCCTTTGTAGGGACATGGATGAAGCTGGAAACCACCATTGTGAGCAAACTATCTCAAGGACAAAAAACCAAATACCACATGTTCTCACTCATAGGTGGGAATTGAACAGTGAGAACACATGGACACAGGAAGGGGAACATCACACACTGGGGCCTGTTGTGAGGTGGGGGGAGTGGGGGGGGGATAGCATTAGGAGATATACCTAATGCTAAATGACGAGTTAATGGGTACAGCACACCAACATGGCACATATATGTATATATGTAACAAACCTGCACGTTGTGCACATGTACCCTAAAACTTAAAGTATAATAAAAAAAAAGAAAAAAAATTAAAAACAAGCAACAAATATATCAAGAGGCAACTGGCTTAATAAATTATGGTGTATCCATATGTTATAATATTGTGCAGCTCTTAAAAACAAAGAGATAGATATGTACCTGCTTTTATGGAAAGATCTTCAAGACATATTATTAAATAAAAGAAGCAGGGTGAGGAGAAAAAAAAAAGAAATTCTAAGAAGATTGTAAAAGCAGTTGCTGTAAAAATTTCTTTTTCTGAATTTGTTGGTATAGCCTGCCTTATCTTACACCAATTTTGCAAAACTTCTCATAAAATGAACTTATAGATTAAATTATTTCATCAAAATTAGAAAAAAGTAGGTATATTTTAACATCATATTCATTTATAAAGAGTGCATTATTTGAAAGAAAAATAATAAATTTTTATACTACACGCTGGCAGAATTATATGTGTCTGTGTATATACAAAATGATAAAATTATCTTAAATTATGTAATGTATAATTATATAGATTTTAGAGGCATACAATTTTAAACATTATATTTTAAAAAAATCATTTGAGTATTCCTGAAGGCAGATTTAACTGCTTATTAATAAATATGTCTTTCAGTAAAATCAGCATTAATTGCACTCTTGACAAGCAGTAAAATAGAGACTGACGTGATAAAAAATAAAAGTAAGTTTGTAAAAGTAGGGCTCCGTCAATACAAAATGAAATGTATAATTTCCTACTGTCATGAATTATTTCTGTACCCTTATTTTTATTTTTTATTTACAAATATGGAAGAGATTGAGTTGCTCATCATGACAGGTCTATATCCCAGAGCTCATCATGGGGCTTGGAACCTGAGTGGTCTTCTCTTGGCAGCCATCCCATATGTGATATCTGCTCTGTGAAATCTGGTATATTTAGTTGTTTTCATTGCTATTGAGATCAACAAAAAATTCACTCTTGAAAGTGTATAAGGCAAAAAAATGTGAACAGGAAGACTAATTATCACTTACTGACACCACAGCAGAACTGTTTTTCCCATATTTAAATGATTTAGACATGATAATATTCTTCACAGTTATCAGTGGAAAAGAGTTCAGCTATGTGATTTAACCATAATAAAATAAATACATATGAAATTCTCAAGTCCATTAAAATTTAGAATCCTTAAAAGCATTTGTATTAATCAAGCTTAAAGATTATTTTTGTATGCATAATATTCCTTATATTTCCATTTCTGTACTGTTAGGGATAAAAACTTTTTATATAGTGTACCAATCTATATCTATGCTCTTCAGCAAAACAGATAAGCTTTTTTCCTGTCAAAACATTTAATTATAAAGTTGTTCATGTTAGTTAAGAAGTAAATCATTTAAAGGGTAAAAAAAGATTAAACGTAATCTTGAAAGGAAAATGCTTACTGATAAAAAGAAGAGAAACTTGTAGTCAAAGAAAGAAAGTAATTTGTCATTTCAAGATAGTTAATGAGCTTCAGATACTCTTTGATGATGAGAAAGAGTACGATACACACACAAAAAGCTTTAATGAAGTATAAAATTATAACAGATAATGAGGTTCTTTTTATAGAATATGCAATTAGTAATTGTTGAAATTTATATTTCTTATGATTATAAATATGTTGACAACACTATGTACATGTAAAACCATTTTGAATAGAAGTGATAAATTCTAGATTAAGCTGATCAAGATCAAGCTAACATTTCTTTTTCTGGCTTAATTCTCTATTCTGTGGATTGGGGAGAAACAAAATGAGTCCAATGCACAGGATTTTAGAAAGGTGTACATTAAACTGCTGCAACTGTAATAGCATACAAGTGAGCTGAGGGGATTTGTTTAATCAAATGGCTGAGGGGTATTAGGATGGTACCTGAGAAAATAATATATGAGTAACATGGACAAAAAAGTTGAATAGACTGATAATTAGAAAAATAAGAATCAGTAGAATTTTATGTAACTATTTTAGGAGTAAAATACCAGAAACACAGTAAAAAACAGGAAATCATTTTCCTGTATGTGTCGAAGTTAATTTGAACCTTCGAGTCACAAAGAATTGCTTTTCCAAGTATTTTTATTTTATGATTATTTTTCATTCTCTGTATTTAACATGTATAATGAAATAACTTGCACAATTATATAATAAAATGCATATGTAAAAGCATATGGCTGCATACTACATGCATATGAAATTATTTGTTGTATTGTAGTAAAGAAACATGAAGATGACTAAAATATTCAATAATAAACAATAGTTTAAATGTAATCCAATTCTCAGAAACAATCATATGCACTTCTGAACATGTTTATGCAAGATATATGTATCTTTTTTTTTTTTTTTTTTTTTTTTTTGAGAGAGAGTTTCACTCTTGTTGCCCAGGCTGGAGTGCAACGGTGTGATCTTGGTTCACCGCAACCTCGGCCTCTCAGATTCAAGCAGTTCTCCTACCTCAGCCTCCCGAGTAGCTGGGATTACAGGCATGTGCCACCATGCCTGGCTAATTTTTTGTGTTTTAGTAGAGACAGGATTTCTCCATGTTGGTCAGGCTGGTCTCAAACTCCCGATGTCGGGTGATCCGCCTGCCTCAGCCTCCCAAAGGGCTGGGATTACCGGAGCGAGCCACCACACCCAGCCAAGATATATATATATATATATCATAATAAAAAAGATGTTAATGAGCTAGCCATTGAAAAGTAAGCCATAGAATAGAATATTGATATGTATTTGCCTGGCTGGGCATTTCTTGCTCAACTAATAAATAATCTGTTAAGACTATGTACTAACTGTTTAACATTGGTTTAGAGAGATTGGTTTATTGAGTTTATCAAGATTTTAACCATTATTTATACTAACATGATGTCTAAATATTTTAGAGACAAATATTAAAAAATTGAAATATGGTATTAAATAATAAGCTATTAATATTTTATGTACTTTGATTTTTAAAAGATGCCTAAAATTATTTCCTAATTTGAATTTTTTCTTCTCTCCGTTTAAATTAATTGTACCGAAAACTATTTTAATATGAACCGTTGCCAGATGGTTTAAGAATCTAAATAAGTATAATTTTGCATATAGCATATGCAATCATTTTTCTTAGAAGATAGTATTAGGTAATTGCCCTTATTAATGATCCGTTAGCATTTTGGTAAGGGTTATCTGTTAAACAATTTAGACTATCACTATAAAATATTACTTACATTTATGCCTCTAGAATGCCTTCTAACTTAAGACTGCAACATTAACTTCTACCAAAACTTACTTTTTTCTTTCTTTTCTTTCTTTCTTTCTTTCTTTTTCTTTCTCACTCTCTTTCTTTTTCTTTCTTTCTCTTTCTTCCTGTCTCTCTCTCTCTTTCTTTCTTTTTCTTTCTCACTTTGTCTTTCCTTTCCTTTCCTTCCTTCCTGTCTGTCTTTCTTTCTCTCTCTCTCTCTTTCCTTCCTTCCTTCCTTCCTTCAACTTCGTTCTTTCCTTCTTTCTTTTTTTTTTTTTTTCGGAGTCTCGCTCTGTCGCCCAGGCTGGAGTGCACTGGCGCGATCTCGGCTCACTGCAAGCTCCGCCTCCTGGGTTCACACCATTCTCCCGCCTCAGCCTCCAGAGTAGCTGGGACTACAGGGGCCTGCCCCCACTCCCGGCTATTTTTTTTTTTTTTTTTTTTTTTTTTTTTGTATTTTTAGTGGAGATGGGGTTTCACCATGTTAGCCAGGATGGTCTCGGTCTCCTGACCTCATGATCTGCCTGCCTCGGCCTCCCAGAGTGCTGGGATTACAGGCATGAGCCACCGTGCCCAGCTGAGGCAGAGTCTCGCTCTGTCCCCGGGCTGGAGTGCAGGAGTTCTGTGGCGCGATCTGGGCTCACTGCAAACTCTAACTCCCTGGTTGAAGCGAGTCTCCTGCCTCAGCCTCCTGAGTAGCTGGGACTACAGGCGCGTGCCACCACGCCCAGCTAATTTTTGTGTTTTTAGTAGAGACGGGGTTTCACCATGCTGGCCAAGATGGTCTCGATCTCTCGACCTCGTGATCCACCCGCCTCGGCCTCCCAAGGTGTTGGGATTACAGGCGTGAGCCACCATGCCCGGCCAACTTCTACCAGAATTTTCTAATGATCTGCGTCTTAAATTTTTCCCACAATTATACGAGTCAGTTTCTTAAAATAAATGTCTTTCTCCATGAAGATACATCCTGTTGGTTCTGTTTTTCTGGAGAACGCTAATACAATAACTAACAATACCCACTGCATTAAAGCCCAAGTGAATCGCAGTGGTTTTAAATTCAAATGTCTTTAAGGACACAGCAGATGAATGAAATTAGGAAACTGAGGTGATTAAAAAACAGCAAGTAGTGGTGAAAATGGTGTTGAACTTGAGAGTTCATTCCATTGAAAGAAATTCAAACTAAAATATTTTAAACAATGTGTCCCCACTCACACACAAAAAAATCTTGCAGGCTGATTCAGCCCGTAAAACTGCAGTATGTGACTTCATTTGAAGAATTAATAGAAAGGAAAGAAAATTGTGGGTTAGAATAACTAGATAAAACTTCGCAGAGGTACAACTACACATCCATTAGATTGATCAAAATCCAGCATGCTGACAATAACACATGTTGATGAGGATAAGGAACAATAGAAACTTCATTCATCGCCAGTAGGAATGCAAAATGGTACTGCCGTGTTGAAAGGCATTTTGGCAGTTTCTTAAAAAATTAAATATAATTCAGGTAGTTGAAGAAATAATGTGATGATTCTTGATGCTCAAAACGTGATTTCACAGACATATAAGCTTGCTTTTTCTCTAGTATATTCTGTGTAGGTAAAATATAAACTGTCATTCTAATAAATTCGATTTTGAAAAATTCCAAATAAAAAAGGAAAAAAAATAGTTTCTCCTAAAAGGGAAGAACTTTTCTTTTCAATGTAGATCAATGAAAACTGATTTTCAACAGTCTGACAACACATACCCATACACACGCACCCATGCGTATGTGGTATGTGTGTCTGTGTGCGTATTGCAGAGGAGTGAAAAAGATAGGAATATATTTTACCTCTTTCATAAATTCTGTTTTTGTTTTCTTATTTTGACTTTTCTCCTGGATGCTCCAGCTAGTATTGTTTTACAAAGCAAATTACTTTATAGAGAATTTCAGGCTGATGTTTGGAATAATCAAACATAATTGCTAGAGTAACGGAGGAGAATAACACATTCAGAATGATATCTGACCACTAAGTCTGTATCCTCTTATCAGACTGTAAAGTGATCCAGTGCTTTGGGAACAGATGTATTTATTGAAGCCATTTTCATATGAGACACCATCAATAACCTAGTTCTATTAAAATGCATCTACATACCATTTAAATATAAAAAAAACATTTTACTAAATGTAAACTAAGTATATCCCCAACAAAACTCATCCTTAGTCAGATCTGCAAAATTTCCAATCCCATTGCATTGTGAATAAACATGAGGGAAATTCTAAGAGAGGAAAATTTCAACTAGAAAGAGATAACAATTTCAACTAATTGTTAGGAAAAAACTATTTTCAGTTTTATGAAGGCATGTAACTATATGTGTACATTGCTACAACACTACCTCAGAAAGAGGCCAGTGTACAAGAGGGTCGTGCAGATCAAAGGGTTCATTAGCTTCAGTTTAAAACTGCCCAGGGATGTGATATTAAGGTTAACTTACATATTTTTAATGTTAATTATGTAATGAGCATATTTAATTTTAACTAACAAGCTAATTAGTTCCTATTCTTTTTAGAAAATAAAGAAAAGAAGGGCCAAAAACATTAAGATATTCCTCTATGGCTACAAAATAAGCAAGTCATGAAACTGCTGTTTTAATCCAGATTAGACATATTCTAAAGCACTTCCCACTGTACAATGTTGACCTCTCTTCCAACAAAAAATGTTACAATAATACCTATTCTTATTAGGATATTCACTGGTAGTGTGAGTATTTAAGTGAAATACAGCAAGATAAACATTGAGAAATTATAAATATGGACAATGGGAGTTCTGGACAAAAAGAAAGTCACTTTGGAGCTGCCTAGTCCCCATAGCAGAGAGTTAATGGATAAGATTGGAATTGGGGAAGAGAAAAGTGAGAGAAGTAATGAGAAGAACCAGATAGCCAGGCACCGCCCTCCCTTCATCTTTATAAGGAAGTGATTTGTAATTACTGTATTCAGATCTAATAAGGGGAATGAGTTTGCTATGGATTTTCCTAAACTGAGAAATCATCAAGCTTGTGTTTAGGAGATATGAAAATACTTTGTATTACTTAATGCGAGCAGTACAAAATACTCCTCAGTATCATGCAATATTCAGACATATACTTAGTACTGAAGTAACTTCTGTCTTTCTCACTGTCTTTACATAATTAAGAGCCTGCTAAGATTATAAAGACATGTAAAACAAACTGGGTTCAGAGTGGCCAAGACAGGAAGATTGCTTTAGCTTGGGAGTTAGAGACCAGCCTGAGCAATATAATGAGACTTTGTCTACACTAAAAAATAATAATAATAATAATAATAAAATATTAGCCAGCATGGTGGCATGCACCTGTAGTCCCTGCTGCTCTGGAGGCTGAGGTGGGAGGATCACTTGAGTTTGGGAGACAGAGACTGCAGTGAACCTTGATTGTGCCACCGCACTCCAGCATGGGCAACATAGCAAGACCCTGTCTCAAAAACAAACAGGCAAACAAACAAAACAAGAGACACAATTTCATTATAAAGAAGCCCTTCCCAGAAGATTCATATCCCTCTACTCTTCTGGTAGTTTGATGAGTCTTGTGATTATATAGCCCATTTGTATTTCTCAGTGAATTGTCGATATTGCTATTTTTCTTCTTCATTAAAGTGAAATGTACATCTTGTAACTGTGATACATATACTCTTTTATAATCAGACACAAATTTGTCCTACTTTTTCAGAGATACATATATAGGCATAGACATAAATAAATATATTGATACAGAGAGAGGAGAGAGAGTTAGAGAGACATCCGTAGAAGTTGTAGAAATACAGTGAAGGCATTAATTTGAAGTGAAAATTACCGTGAAGAACCCCCTAGTTAAATCACTGAATATTCTATCCACTCCATGTTATAAGAATTTTTGAAGAAACTAAGCTTTTAAGTTTTTTGTTTGTTTGTTTTCTGTATCATTAGTAAGCTAGAGAAAGAGCAATGACTATTACTTACTGGCTGGTGCTTTGTTTGTCATTTTTAAAAATTTTCATACAAAGGGACTTAAATACTAAATTATAGCAGGAATATACTAAACTCACATAGTAAACAACACTAATCCTGAAAAATAATTAAAGTTTACAACATATATATATGTATTTGTGTTTAGATGATACTGGCTATTACAGAAGTATGATATCTAGCATTAAAACATGTTATGTTGAACAAAAATATTTATTTTATAATTCAAGTACTAATAAGCATTTATTTAGAAGTAAAAAATCCTTTAATAGAAAAAAAGTTTAAAAATCATGCATAAATTGTAAGAATAACAGTTTTAGAATTCACATGAATTTGCCTCTGATTAAAGGCAATCAGAGGCCGGGCACGGTGGCTCACACCTGTAATCCCAGTACTTTGGGAGGCCAAGACAAGCAGATCACATGAAGCCAGGAGTTCGAGACCAGCCTGGCCAACATGGTGAAACCTTGTCTCTACTAAAAACAAAAAAATTAGCAGGGTGTGGTGGCGGGGACTTATAATCCCAGCTACTTGGGCAGCTGAATCAGGAGAATCGCTTGAACCCAGGAGGTGGAGGTTGCAGTGAGCCGAAATTGCACCACTGCACTCCAACCTGGGTGACAGAGCAACTCTGTCTCAAAAAAGAAAAAAAGAAAGAAAATAAATAAAAAAGGCAGTCAGAGCTATGGAAGCTATTGAAAAGCTTCAACTGGGTCATATACATTTCTTGAAGGAAACAGGAGAGTTCTGGGATGAGCAAACAGTTTAGAAAGGGTAGTGTCCATATTTCCAGTCCCTGGCAAAGCAAAAGTAGAAGTGAAGCATTTGGTACCTCAGCACACATTCTATCTTTTATGACTGCAGCAGCAATAAAAAAAAAAAAATGTGAAGGTAAACCATATTCAAAATTCACCAACAAATATCACCAGATGTTTTTAAAGTAGAAAACAAGACAAGCAATATGAGCCAATAGCAATATTGAATAATTCATTATCTAATTTATTGATTTACTTAGCTTCAGAAACCAAATGCAGAAATACAAGACAGGTGAGTTGTGAATTTCTGACAGTTTAAGTGAAAAAGACCAGGAGTTTCAGTTGACTACAAGTGGAAAATAAGTTAGTGCGATGACAGGGCTGTCAGAAAGGCAATTTTGATTTAGAATTAATACAATTTCAGTGTCCATATTAAAGTGGAGAAATAAAGAAGCAGTAGTAAGGTAGTTGTCAGCCCTACTGAGATAACATGAACTGTAGCAGAATCAGCTCTGAGCCCTTCAGGTTAAAAAGAAAGCCCGCAGAATCTAACCTAGTCAACTGGGTATTGTGCATTTCTTCTTAAAATCTGGCTAAAAAGCAAACAAATTTAAAAGCATTTACTTTAAGGAATTGGAGAGATGGGGAGTACTATCTTGAATTATTAGAAAAATTTACTAAAAATAAAAATGTCCTTATTTTATTCATTGACTAATTCAACAGATATCCATTTATATTGAATTTCTTCCACGGAATGAGCTGAGTATAGAAGATAGAAGGTTTACAGTGAGAAAGTAAGACATGGTCAATGTAGATTAAGATATGTTAGTCTTGAAAGATGAGGAGTCATTACACTAACCATAATTCAACCAACTTTAGTAAGTTTTATGACAGGAGAGCAAAGGGTATTACATAAGAGGATCACCTAAACTCCTTGGGTCAATAGTCAAGAGAATCACATTTCTATGAAGAATTGAATATACAAATTGAGACTGTATGAGAGTCAGAAAACTATGATGAAGAGAGAAATGCAGATGGATCTAAGAAAAGCAGAGTTGTACAAAGACTTGAAGTTGGTGAGAGAGATGGTCTTCTATGATCACCCCATTCACAGGAATGTCATATGGTATAGGTAATGGTAACATCTTTAGGCTTGAATTTTATCCCAGCTCTGACACTTGATAGTTCTTAATGTGGTAAAAATCAATAAATCTCCATACCACTAATTTTATTAATTGAAAAATGGAGGTAATTTCCATGAATGTCTCATTTCACAGGATTGTTGAATGGATTGACTAGATCTACATAGCATTTAGAAACTCTAATAATTTTACAAATGTGAACTATTGCTATCTATAACTAGTTCTATAAGAAAACAAAACAATTACATGAGAGGTAATATGATATCTGTCAAGGATATTAAAAAGGGGTTATTCAGTTGGGCTAGAGGTTAGACAAGGTATCTGGCCTACAAGTAATTTTATTTTGCTTTGTGTTACTTGGCAGTATCTTTTAATAAGGAAAAGAGAGTGCATAGTTTACCTGGAAATATTTTGATATTATAAACTTCCCTAGACAAACCCCCAGATAATTATTTTCAATGGGTTTGAAGCAAGGGCTTGAAATGTTTCTTTCAATAAAAAATAAATAAAAGTTATCTTCATATTCGTAACCTTTGAATAAGAACCATTGGCATAAAGTTTTACATTAGTCAGATTATGGAAAATGTTACTGCAATTTACAAAATACCCTCTGATTTGAGAACATATCTTTTGATTTACATCAAGTCTAGTGCTGCACAAAGATTCAGTGTTCATCCCATACTGAATGACAACTTTCTTTAAAGAAGTGAGTTTTACCGTGTCTCATGTGGAAAAAGAGATTTAAACTCTATTTAAATTAAAACTTCCTATAGCCTGCATGCCTAAGAGCTAAGGGCTAGCACACAATTGTTTTAATCAAATGAATTTACTATATAATTTGAATTTCTAGATCATGAAGAAATATCTTATTTCCTACAAATATCACATCATTTTCAGAGAGTAAGTTCATGATAACTAGGGACTTAGAATAGATAACTGACTTTTCAAACCAAGATAACCTAGATACAATTTGGAGGTTTGTTCCTTCCAAATCTTATGTTGATATCTAATCCCCAGTGTTAGAGGTTGGGCTTGATAGAGGATTGGCTGGATCATGGGGGCAGTTCCCTCATGAATGGCTTTGTTCTATCTTTGCCATAATGAATTAATTCTCACTCTATGAGTTCACGTGAGATCTGTTTGTTTCAAAGATCCTGGAATTTCCTTTCTGCTCTTTGCTCCCTGTCTCACCATGTGATGCACCTGCACCCTGGTCAGCTTCTGTCATGATTGTAAGCTTCCTGAGGCCCCCACCAGAAGCAAATACCAGCACCACACTTCATATACAGCCTATAGAACCATGAGACAAAATAAACCTTTTTAAAAAATAAATTACCCAGTCTCGGGAATTTATTTATAGGAATGCAAACAAGCTTATACATATGCGGGAGAAAATATGGAAATATAAAACTAAGTCACTGTGAACTGCTAAAAATGAATACAGAATTCCACTAAAAAGAAAAGAAGATTTCTATTATACTATTATATATCCTTTCATTGATTGTTCTTATGACAACTTTATCATTACAAGCCCTGCCCTTCCCCATTATTTTGTTAACTTTTGTAATATCTTCTGGACTAACTTCTCTTCTATCACCTGCATTCTTCTCCTTAGCTATCTACCTTAAGCCATTCTCCAGGATATGGGTCTTCTTCTTTATGACTTATTAATCTTTGTCAGCACTTCCCAAAGTGAATTCTAAGACATGTGAGTAATAATAAGTATGCCTTAAAATCTCTAGAGAGGAGTGGATGATGAGAAATTACTTAATTCATTGCCCAATAATGTACATTATTTGGGCAATGAATATCCTAAAGCCCTGATTTGACCTACTACATAACCTGTGTATGTCACAAAATTGCACTTGTACCCCATACTTTTACAAAATATTCTGGAAGAGGCAGCATATTATGGTGTTTAAGGACACAGATCTGGGGTCCTGAAACCTGGAACAAAGTCTTAGCTAGACCACCTATTCCACCAGTGACTATAGGAAGGTTATATGTCTGCTCTGCACATAAGTTTCCTCCTCTGCACATAAGTTTCCTCCTCTGCATAATAAGGTTAGTATCACTGACTTTAAGATTTATTGCAGATATTAAATGAGTTAATATGTGTAAGGCCATTTTATCTGTGACCAGGATGTAGAAAGCCCTCTATAAGAATTGCTGTTCATATTGTCTTTATTATTGATATTGAAATGCTGCATTTTATAGCCCTTCCTTATAAATTCAGTTAAAGATGGAAGTTAGTATACAAGAGTTCCAAAGGGCCATTTTTGCCCATTTCAACCCACCTTTACTTCTTAAAACGTCAAATATTTCCCATTAAACACAAAAACCCAAACACACAATCACATCCATGCACACATGTGTGCTTGCATGCATATAGTAAGAGCCAAAGAGAAGGGAGAGAGAAGTTTCAATGAATCTAATATTTTCTTAATGTGCTGCCACATTTCTCTGTTCCTTCTCACAATGTAATTTCTTGAATCACTTGCCGTTATTTTTGTATTGCTTTATATCCTCACTTATTCTTTTCACTTCAATCCGTCTACGACTACTAATTTTATATGTTCTTGTATCCTTATTTGTTCTCTCTACCTCACTCTTATCTACCACTACACGATTCTCCCCAAAGAGCTCTTGCCAGTATCACCTATCACCTTATGTGTTTATCCAGTGGGCATTTCTCAGTCTCATTCTGCTTAATACTGCCATAGTATTTGATATCATATTTCATACATGTATTCTTAAAACATTCTCTTGTCTGAGATTTTATTAAACCTATGTTTCTTTTATCTTTTTCAATTTATTTTTAATAAACTATTTTACAGCAGTTTTAAGTTTACCGAAAAATTGAGAGGAAGTTACAGGGATTTTTCATATACCCACTCCCCCCAAATATGCGTAGTTTCCCCCATTATCAATATTCTCTGGCAGAGTGCCAAATTTCCCACAATTGATGACGTTGGTACATCTTTATCAATGAAGATCCATAATTTGCGTTAGAGTTCACTGTTGGTGTTGCACGTTCTATTGGTTTGGACAGATGTGTAATAATGGCCGGGCGCGGTGGCTCAAGCATGTAATCCCAGCACTTTGGGTGGCCGAGGCGGACGGATCACAAGGTCAGGAGATCGAGACCATCGTGGCTAACGCGGCGAAACTCCGTCTCTACTAAAAATAAAAAAATTAGCCTGGCGTGGTTGCGGGCGCCTGTAGTCCCAGCTACTCGGGAGGCTAAGGCAGGAGAATGGCGTGAACCCGGGAGGCGGAGCTTGCAGTGAGCGGAGATCGCTCCACTGCACTCCAGCCTGGGCGACACAGCAAGACTCCGTCTCAAAAAAAAAAAAAAAAAAAAGTGCAATAATATGTATCCATCACTACAGCATCATACATGTGGTTTCACTGCCCTAAAAATCCTGCGTTCTGTCTCTTCATCCCTCTGTCGCTTAACTTCTCACTCCTCTGATCTTTTTATTGTCTCCATAGTTTTGCCTTTTCCAGAATGTCATATAATTGTAATCATACATTATGTAGTTTTTGTTTGTTTGTTTTTTCGTTTCAGATTGGCTGCTTTTACTTAGTTTCCTACATGTATTCTTATATGTATAGCTCATAAGATAGCTCATTCCTTCTTAGCACTGAATGATATTCCTTTGCCTGGATGTACTACAGTATATTTATTCATTTTCCTACTAAAAGACATCTTGGTTGCTTCCAAGTTTTAACAATTATGATTAAAGATTCTGTAAAACTCTACGTGCATAGTTTTGTGCAGACAGAAGTTTTCAACTTTGGGAAAATACGAAGGAAGGTGATTTCTAGAGGGTAGGGTTAAAAGTATGTTTAGTTTTATGAGAAAATGACAAAGTCTCTTTCAAAGTGGTTGCACCTGTTTGCATTTCCACCAGGAATGATTGAAAGTTCCTGTTGCTGTACACATTTTTACTTTTTTTCCCCAATAATTTTCCTTCTCCTTTTGGCATAAACATATAAAGGCCGAGGGAGAGACCTCACAAGACACATACATGAATAGGATTTGTTAGTTCGGACTTTAAACAGGTGCTTCTTTTCATATGCAAGAAAGAGTCATTATTTTAACAGGTCTTTAGCACATCCACCCTCAAGTTTTTGTTATACTACTCCACACGTCCTCTACGCCTTCCACTTGGGTGAATCTAATCATTTGCCTTCTCCACCAGTGGGTGACAATCTCTTTGTTTTGCAGAAAATTAAACAAAGTAATGCATCTTTGTCATTTTTCATGAATATCATCTAATGTTAATGAAGCTTTTATAGTCAAACTGTTGTCCTACTTAGCTGAGGTCCCCTTACTGTATAGTTTTCTAAACCAGAAATTCAAATTTTTTACATCTACTGAAGCTTACGCTTATGGAATATTTCCTTTTTGTTGGGCCTTGATTCCATTAGTTTACATTACTGGGCATGTTAATATTCATGGCAATTGTAGAAGACATAATTGTTACTATCTCCAGTGTGTAAATCAAGCCTATGTTTAGTAACCTGCCCAAATCACACAGCTAGTGAGAAGTGAACCAGGATTTGATCCTGAGCATCAAACTCTTCCGCCAACACCCTCAAGTGCCCTTCCTCCTGAATATGTTGAATAATATACTTTTCTATAAATGGCCTATAAATAATCTCTTTTCACTTCTACAACATATATTTTTCCCTTTACTGTGGGCCCTTACCTTTATCCCTTAAACACTGATAAATCTCATTCTTGGTAAATAACTTAAAAAATAATAATTTGACTACTTCTTCTAATCTTCTCACTTTTTTTTTTACAATAAAAACCTTAAAATAGATTTGTTCTTTTTAAGTACTGAACTTCATTTGTTTTCTAGGTTCATTGCAATATTAAGCTTTTTCTACAAACTGACAATTCTTACTAGGTCACCAGTGAATTGATAAATTCTATATGGAAAAAATAATTTATGTTTGTTTTCTTTAGCTTTTTCAGCATGTCATATTATCCATTACTTTTTCTCATATTTTTGCTTTAATAATACCATTTCTTTTATTATTTTTATAAATTTCTATAATTATTCTTTAATTGAGTTCTAATTATTCTTTGCCCTCCACCTACCCGTAAATATTCCTGTTACTAATCATTTCTTTTTGGATAATTTCTCATTCTGGCTACTTAATGTGTACCTGTGTCTCAGGGCTTCATGACTTTACCTCTGTATTGATCAGGATTCTCTACAGAAATAGAAGCAATAGAGGATATATACATAATTTTTCATATATATAAAATTGTATACAAAGACATAATTTTTTCATATTATATGATATAATTTCATATTATATGTAATATAAATTTTTCATATTGTATGATATAATTTCTTATTATGTATAATATAAAAAAATTATGTGTCTATGTATATAATTGTGTGTGTGTATACGTATATATAGAGAGAGACAGAGAGGGAGAGAAGAAGATAGAGAGATTTATTATTGGCTCATGTAATTATGGAGACCATGATTTTTTCTCTCCGAACTGGAGAACCATGAAAATCAGTGGTATAATTTAGTCTGAGTCTGAAGGCATGAGAACAAGGGGAGCCAATGGTGCAACTCCCAGTCCGAAGAGGTGTGTCTCTGATAGGGGCACATTTCAGGTGAAAGTCCTAAAGTCCAAAGGCTGGAGAACCAATCTTAATGTCTGAGGGCAGAGGAAGATAGATATCCTAGATTAAGGAGAAAGAAATAATTTGCCTTTCATTCTACCTTTTTGTTCTATTTTTATTTAGGCTCAATGGAATGGAGGTTGACTAACAAGATTAGTGAGAGTGGATCTGCTTTACTTAGTCTGCCAATTTAAATGGCAATCTCTTTTTGAAGCACCCTCACAGACATATCCAGAAACAATGTTTTATCAGCTATCTGAGCAAACTTTCTTGCAGGCAAGATGACACATAAAATTAATCATAACAACCTCCAACTATGACCCATTCTCTAAGCTACAGACAAAAACTTCCAATTATTTTTCAGCATTTCTTTCTGAATTTTTAGTGGGCCTTAAATTTTCAGTGTGTAAAAAGGAATAAAATGCCATAATCGAAGTATACTCCTTTAAAATTCTATTAAGGGAATTAATATGCTGAAATGCTTAAAGACAGATGTCTACATTTCATCATCTATCCACGTAGATCAATTTTACACAGATTTTCTCCACATTATGTCTGTCTTTCTTTATTCTATAACAGCATTATAGCATATTTCTTCTAAAATTGTATTAGTTCATGCCCTTATTATTTTTCAGGTCCATTGCTTGATTATAAACCTCAAGTCTTTTTTTCTTAAATATGTATTTTTTTCCTATGACAAAACAGTAATTATTCTAACACAAAAAATCTGATGTTAGACATCAAGTTAAAATTTTTAATAACCCCCTATTATGCCCATAATATGTGAAGGTCAGAAAATGTCCTTCTTAACTTGCTCCTATCTTTTCTGCACTGTCTTTTATGTGCCACTTATGGGACTTATGGGTAAATATATTAACTTATCACTCCAAAAATTGAACAAATTATTTCACACCCTGTGTTTTTGCACATGTTCTTCAGCCAGATTTAAATTTATGTCCTTGCTTCCTTCTGAATAGCTTATACCTCTATTTCACAAATCAGCTCAAACAGGTTTTCTGTGGAGACTTTTTCTTTCTTCTAAATAATTGTTATACGTTTTAGTTGTCACATAACTTTTTGGAATAATTATATTATAATAATTACCTTCTAAATATTTCCACATCTAACTCTAATAAATATAATTTCTCTCACATATTTATTAAGCTGACATATAAATTTTTTAAATTTTAAGTTAAAAATGATATTATAACTCATATTATATTAATGTATTTTTAAAATATTTCATCAATATGGTAAATATAACAAATGGAATCTGAATACCATAAGAGTCAGAAACCCACCAATATTCATTTAGAAATGCATGACTAAGTGGATTTGTCCAATCAAATAGCTTATCTTCTTTTTATGAACTTACATTTCCATTCAACTTCTTTATAATTTAAATAAATCAAATATCTTTATAAGTGAAGATTATTAATAATTTCATTACAGTTTTACTACAACAAAGATATCTCCTGAAATTAAAAGTATAAAGCAAATTTTCTCTCTGTAGTTATAATGGTATTTTTGAATATTTAGTTTTTATTGTAATTTTAAAATGATCAAAATATATTTTACTCTTTAAATTTAAAAATTAAAAATAATTGAATTATTGTGGATATGTTTTATAGTGAGATACAAATGAACTACATTTTTAAAATAGTTTGTATATCCATAGAAGAATACTACCTATTAGCATATCATTTGTAATAATATTCCATTTTTAATTACTGTTTGTATACACACAGATAAATTTGGTTTACAAACATAAGAAGGTTGAAATGGAGGAAATTCTTTTACAGAAATGGTATTCAATTACTTTACATCATGTTGTGATCTATGATTAAACTCAATTTTTAAAGTTCTATTAGATGACAACTTGAGTGAGCCATACTCCACTTATGGTAAAAGCAAAGAGGCAGAGCAAACAACTTGTTACATAATTTGAAACAAACAAAACAAACAGAACTTCTGAAAATAAAAAATACACATATCAAAAAATTACAAGACACATTTGAAGTCATTAACAATAGGTGAGACAAGCAGAAGAAAGAATTTCAAAGCTGGAAAACAGGTCTTTTGATTAACCCAGTCAAAAAAAGTAAAAAATAAATAAATTTTTAAAAAGCGAAGCCTTTGAGAAACATTGAATTCTATAAAATATCCAGAACTCTGAGGTATAGGTATTCCAGAGGGAGAACAAGAAAAAGTAAAAACTATGGAAAACATATTTGAGGAAATTAGGATAACTTCCCTGGTCTTGGTAGAGATTTAGACATCCAGATATAAGAAGCTCAGATAACTCCTAGAAAATACATTGAAAGATAAACTTCACCAGCACATATAATCATCAGACAATTCAGAGTCAATATGAAGGAAAAATCATAAAATCAGCAAGAAAGAAGCATCTAATAATCACCTATAAAGGAAATCCTATCACACTAGCAGCAGACGTCTCAGCAGAAATCTTATAAGCCAGAAGAGATTGAGGTCCTATTTTCTGTCTTCTTAAGAAAAAAAAGCCAGCCAAGATTTTGTACCCTGCTAAACTAAGTTTCATAAGTAAAGAAGAAATAAATAATTTCCCAAAGAAGCACACACTAAGGAAATTCCTAACCACTAGACTGGTCCTATAAGAAATGCCCAACAGAGTTTTAAACATGGAAACAAAAAGGTAGTACTCACCATAATTAAAAAAAACCATGAAAATACAAAACTAGCAGTAATCATAAGGTAGTTACACAAACAAGACAATAAAAGATCTAGGTAATAATTAACATTACGACAGGAACAAAATCTCACCTAGCAATATTAACCTTGAATGCAAATGAACTAAATGCCCTACATAAGAGATGTAAGCTGGTAGGATGGGTAATAAAACAAGATCAACACAAAGCAGTCTGCAAGAAACCCAGCTAAATGATCAAAAGATTTGTGAGCTCAAAATGAAGAGGTGGAAAAATATATTCCACGTATAGACACAAAAGCAAACAGAAGTAGCTGTATTTATATCATATAGAACAGCCTTAAAATCAACAACAATAAGAGGAAAACAAAGAAAGTCATTGTATAATGATAAAGAAATCAATTTAACAATAAGATATAACAACACTTGGATGTATAAATACATCCAACAATGGAGCACCCAATCTTTAAAGAAAGGAAATTTCAATCAAGAATTTCATATTCCTTCAGACTAAGCTTCATAAACAGAGGAGAAATAAAGTCCTTTACAGACAAGCAAGCACTAAGGGAATTTGTTACCACTACATCTGCCTTACAAGAGACCCTAAATGCTAAACATGGAAACAAAAGAACAATGCCTGCCACCCACAAAAACACACTTAAGTAAATAGCCCGTTGACACTCTAAAGCAACTATACAATCAAGTCTACATAACAATGAGTTAACATGATGACAGGATCCAAATAACACATATCAATACTGACCTTGAATGTAAATGGGCTAAACACCCACTTAAGAGGCATAGAGTGGCAAGTTGGATAAAGAAGCAAGACTCAATTGTCTTCTGTGTTTAAGAGACCATCCCACAGGTAATGACATCCATAGGCTCAAGGTAAGAGGATGGGAAAAAGCTATCAGACAAATAGCAAGACAAAAAGAGTAGAGATTACTATTTTTATATCAGATAAAACAGACTGCAAACTAATAATGACCAAAATGGACAAAGAAGGACATTACATAATGAAAAAGGGTTTGATTCAATTAATAGACCTAATTATCTTAAATATATTTATGCCCAAAACTAAAGCACCCAGATTAATAAAACAAGTTATTAGAAACCTAAAAAGATTCCAATAACCCCACAATGACAGTGGAAATCCTTGTCACCCCACTGACAACATTTGATAGATCACTGAGGCAGAACACAAACAAAGATATTCTAGACTTAAACTCAACAGTTGATGAATTGGACCTAATAGACATCTACAGAATACTCCTCCCAACGAAAACAGAATATACATTCTTCTCACCTGCAAGTGGCAAATACTGTAATGTTGGAGCTGGTGCCTGGTGGAAGGTGTTTGGATCATGTGGGTGGACGCCTCCTTTATGGCTTGGACCATCCTCTTGGTTGTAAATCAGCACTGCTCTCAGTTCACGTGAGACCTCATTCTTTAATTGTGTGGCATCACCTCCCCACTCTCTCGCTCTCACTCCTGCTTTTGCCATGTGAGTACCTGCTCCCCCTTCACCTTCTGCCATAATTTAAACTTCCTGAGGCTTCCCTAGAAGCCTAGTAGATACCAGCACCATACTTTCTGTAAAGTCTACAGAATTGTCTCTGGTGTTTCTTTTATTTTTTCCTATTGTTATATACATTTTTATTTTTATTTTTAATTATTATACTTTAAGTTCTAGGGTACATGTGCAGAACGTGCTGGTTTGTTACATATGTATACATGTGCCATGTTGGTTTGCTGCACCCATTAACTCGTCATTTACATTAGATATATCTGTAATGCTATCCCTCCCCCCTCCCCCCACCCCACAACAGGCCCTGGTGTGTGATGTCCCCCTTCCTGTGTCCAAGTGTTCTCATTGTTCAATTCCCACCTATGAGTGAGAACATGCAATGTTTGGTTTTTTGTCCTTGCGACAGTTTCCTGAGAATGATGGTTTCCAGCTTCATCTATGTCCCTACAAAGGACATGAACTCATCATTTATTTTGTGGCTGCATAGTATTCCATGGTGTACATATGCAAAAATCACAAGCATTCTTATACACCAATAACAGACAAACAGAGAGACAAATCATGAGTGAACTCCCATTCACAATTTCTTCAAACAGAATAAAATACCTAGGAATCCAACTTACATGGGATGTGAAAGACCTCTTCAAGGAGAACTACAAACCACTGCTCAACAAAATAAAAGAGGATACAAACAAATGGAAGAACATTCCATGCTCATGGATAGGAAGAATCAATATCGTGAAAATGGCCATACTGCCCAAGGTAATTTATAGATTCAATGCCATCCCCATCAAGCTACCAATGACTTTCTTCACAGAATTGGAAAAAACTACTTTAAAGTTCATATAGAACCAAAAAAGAGCCTGCATTGCCAAGTCAATCCTAAGCCAAAAGAACAAAGCCGGAGGCATCATGCTACCTGACTTCAAACTATACTACAAGGCTACTGTAACCAAAACAGCATGGTACTGATACCAAAACAGAGATATAGACCAATGGAACAGAACAGAGCCCTCAGAAATAATACTACACATCTACAAGTATCTGATCTTTGACAAACCTGAGAAAAACAAGAAATAGGGAAAGGATTCCCTTTTTAACAAATGGTGCTGGGAAAACTGGCTAGCCATATGCAGAAAGCTGAAACTGGATCCCTTCCTTACACCTTATACAAAAATTAATTCAAGATGGATTTAAAGACTTAAATGTTAGACCTAAACCCATAAAAACCCTAGAAGAAAACCTAGGCAATACCATTCAGGACATAGGCATGGGCAAGGACTTCATGTCTAAAACACCAAAAGCAATGGCAACAAAAGCCAAAATTGACAAATGGAATCTAATTAAACTAAAGAGCTTCTGCATAGCAAAAGAAACTACCATCAGAGTGAACAAGCAACCTACAGAATGGGAGAAAATTTTTGCAATCTAATCATCTGACAAAGGGCTAATATCCAGAATCTACAAAGAACCCAAACAAATTTAGAAGAAGAAAACAAACAACCCCATCAACAAGTGGGTGTAGGATATGAACAGACACTTCTCAAAAGAAGACATTTATGCAGCCAACAGACACATGAAAAAATGCTCATCATCACTGGCCGTCAGGGAAATGCAAATCAAAACCACAATGAGATACCGTCTCACACCAATTAGAATGGCGACCATTAAAAACTCAGGAAGCAACAGATGCTGGAGAGGATGTGGAGAAATAGGAACACTCTTACACTCTTGGTGGGACTGTAAACTGGTTCAACCATTTTAGTGTTTCTTCATTGCAATGCAAGAATGGCCTAATGCAGCCATAAAGCAAATCTTAAAACATTCAAACAAAACTAAACTAAATCCTACCAACCATCATCTCAGACCACAGCTCAATAAAAAGAGAAATCAATTTCAAGAAGACCTCTCAAAATCATATAATTGCAAGGAAGTTAAACAATCTTCTCCTGAATGACTGTATTGTATAGAATTAAATTAAGACAAAAATCAAAAATACATTTGAAACTAATGAAAACAGAGAAACAACATATATGAATCTCTAGGACACAGCTAAAGTGGTGTTAAACAGGGAAAGTTTACAGCTTTAAATGCCTACATGTAGAAATTGAAAGGTCTTAAATTAACAGTCTAACATCACGTCTACAGAAACTAAAAAAAGAAGAGCAAAGAAACCCCAAAGCTACCAGAGAAAAAATTAATAAAAATTGGAGCTGAACTCAATGAAATTCAGATACAAAAATCCAGGAAAAAGATCAACAAAATCAAAAGTGTTCTTAAAAAGAACAAGATTGAAAGACTACTAGCCAGATGAATGAATAAAAAAGAGAGAGAAGATCAAAATAAGCACAATTAGAAATGACAAAGGTGACCTTTCAACTGACTCAACAGAAACACAAAAAATTCTTTAAGATGAGTATAAACATCATCTCTATGCACACAAACTGGAAAACCTAGAAGAAATGGATAAATTATTGGATAGATAAATTATGGATACATACACAACCTCCCAAGATTGAACCAGGAAGAAGTAGAAACCATGAACAGACTAGTAATGAGTAATAAAATTGATTAAGTAATGATAACTCTCCAAACATAAAATACAGGCCAGGAATAAATTCAAAGCTGAGTTCTATGAGAGATACAAAGAAGATATGGTTTCAATCCTAGTGGACCTGATCAAAAAAATCAAAGAGAAGCAAATCCTCCATAACTCATTGCATAAATCCAGCATCACCCTGATACAAAAGGCTGGCAGGAATACAGAAAAGAAATAAAACCACAGGCTACTATCTCTGATTAACATATGTATTAGGCCATTCTCACATTGTTATAAAGAAATATCTGATACTGGGTAATTTATAAGGAAAGAAGATTTAATTTGCTCACTGTTCTGCAGGCTTTACAAGAAGCATGATCCTGGCATCTGTTCAGCTTCTGGGTAGGCCTCAGGAAACATACAGTCATGGCAGGGGGTAAAGGGGGAGCAGGCACATCACATGATCAGAGCAGGAGCAAGAGAGCTAATTGGGGAGGTGCCACACACTTTTAAACAACCAGATCTCATGACAACTCACTCATTTTCACGAGGACAGTACCAAGGGGGTGGTAATAAACCATTCATGAGAAATACACCCCATGATCTAATCACCTTCCAGAGGCCCCACCTCCAACATTAGGGATTACATTTTGAAATGGGATTTGGTTGGGGACAGCATCCAAACTACATAAACATAGTTGCAAAAATCCTCAAAAAACACTAGTAAACTGAATCTAACAGCATAACAAAAAGATAATATGCCATAATCAAGTAGTTTTTATTCCAGGAATGCAAGGATGGTTCAACACATGTAAATCAACAAATGTGATTCACTGTATAAACAAAATTAGAAACAAAAAACATACAATTGTCTCAATAGACACAGAAAAATGAGCCAATAAAGTTCAGCATCACTTCATTTAAAAAATCCTCAACATAGTAGGAATAGGAGGCACGTATCTCAAAATAATAAAAGCCATATATGACATACTCACAGCCAACGTCATGCTGAATAGGGAAAAGTTGAGAGTATTTTCCCTAAACACTGGAATAAGATAAGGATTCCATTTTCACCACTTCTGTTCAACATAGTACTGCAAGTCCTAGCTAGAGTAATCAGGCAAAAGAAAGAAATAAAAGGTATTCAAATATAAAAAGAGCAAGTCAAATTATCTCTGTCTGCTGATGACATAATCTTATACCTAGAAAACCCTAAATAATCCTCCAAAAGACTCCTAAAGTTGATAAATGACCTCAGTAAATCTTCAGGATAAAAAATTAATGTACTAAAATCAGTCACATTTCTACATACCAGCAACACTCAAGGTGAGAATCAAATCAAGAACTCAAGCCCATTGACAATAGATTTTTTTTTAAAAAAACTAATGAAAGAAATTTTAGAAGACAAAAGCAAATGGAAAAACATCCCATGTTCACAGATAGAAATAATAAATATCATTAACATAACCATACTGCCCAAAGCAATCTATAAATACAATTATTATCAAATTACCAATATTATTTTTCATGGAATTGAAAAAAGTGATAGTAAAACATATATAGAATAAAAAGAGACCAAATAGCCAAAGGAATCCTAAGAAAATGAATTAACACTGGAGGTATCACATTACCTGATTTTGAATTATACTACAAGGCTATAGTAACCAAAGCAGAATGGTAGTGATATAAAAATAGACACACTGATCAATCAAACAGAATAAATGACCCAGAAATAAAGCCACATACCTACAACTAACTGATCTTTGACAAAGCTGACAAAAATATACACTGGAGGAAGGACAACTTATTTAATAAATGGTGCTGGAAAAATTGGAGAGACATACACAGAAGAATATAAGTAGACCACTAAAAATTAACTCATGATTAACTATAGATTTAAAGGTAAGAAATGAAACTATAAAAATCATAGAAGGAAACCTGAGAACGCCCATTTGCCTAAGCAAACAATTTACAGCTAGGTTTATAAAAGGAAACACAACAAAAACAAAAATAGACCAATGGACTTAATTAAACTGAGTATCTTCTGCACAGGAAAAGAAATAATACACAGAATAAACAACCAACAGAATGAGAGAAACTATTTGCAAACCATTCATCTGACAAAGGACTAATATCTTGTATCTACGAGGAACTGAACTCAAGAAATAAAAAACGGCCCCATTGAAAAGTGGGTAAAGGACATGAACAGACATTTTTAAAAAGAGGACATACAGTCTGGTTGCAGTGACTCACGCCTGTAATCCCAGCACTTTGGGAGGCTGCAGCAGGCAGATCACCTGAGGCCAGGAGTTCAAGACCAGCCTGGCCAACATGATGAAACCCTGTCTCTACTAAATATACCAAAAATTAGCCGGGCGTGGTTGCAGTCACCTGTAATCCCAGCTTCTCCAGGGGCTGAGGCAGGAGAATCACTTGAACCTGGGAGGCGGGGCTGCAGTGAGCCGAGATCGTGACATGCAACTCCAGCCTGGGCAACAAGAGTAAAACTACGTTTCAAAAAAAAAAAAAAAAGGGGGACATACAAATGTCCAACAAACATGAAAAATCTTTCACTACAACAAATTGTCAGATAAATGCAAATTTAAACCACAGTGATACACCATTTTATCCCATTCAGAAAGGCTATTGTTAAGTCAAAAGCAAAAGATGTTGGCCAGAACGTGGAGAAAAGGGAATGCATGTATACTGTTGGTTTGAATGTATATTGCTACGAGCTCTATGAAAAACTTTATGGAGATTTCTCAAAAAACTCTAGGATCTGAAGAGAAGCCTGAGTATTCCTCTCAAAGAACTATAAATAGCAGTATCATTCAATTCATCAATCCCACTACTGGGCATCTAACAAGAGGAAAAGAAATGATTATATCAAAAAGACACCTGCAGTTCTATGTATATTACAGTGTTATACACAATAGCAAAGTCATGAAATAAGTGTCCATCAACAGATGATTGTATTAAAAATGTGATATATATTTTGATTTAATATACCTTTTTAATATAATATATATAATGCTATACTTTCTAGCTATAAAAAAGAATGAAATCATGTATTTCACAGCAACATAGGTGGAACTGGAGCTCATTATTTTAAGTGAAATATTGCATGTTATCACTTATCTGTGGGTGCTAAACAATGGATACATATGGATATGCAGAGTTTACTGGAAACTCCAAAATGTGGAAGTGAGGGAAAGTTGGGCGGGGTGTGAAGGATGAAACAGGTTCAGGAAAAAAAAATGCTGTTAACTTGAATATATCTTTGTCAATGCAATTTCTTTTGAAGAAAATTTTTACCTTAGTAAGGACTCTGTGTCTAATTTAGGCAAGATGGATGTTGAGATTTAACGTATTAACCTTAGGATTAAAATTTTCTGCCAAATGAATCTAATTTGCACAGTTATCACTCTTAAACCAAACAGTAAAACAGACTTACTTTTAGTTATAAAAATCTGATTTTATCTCTTTTTCTTTTCCTTTCTTTGAGAGATGGGGTCTCACTCTCTTGCCCAGATTAGAGTGCAGTGGCTCATTCATAGCTAACTGAACCCTAAAATCCTGGGATTATAGGATCATCTCACTTCAGCCTGCCGAGTAACTGAGATTAAAGGCACAAGTCATCACATCTTGCTGATTTTACTTTCAAATCAAATAAAAATGTTGATTTATTTTTAAAAGGATATCGTAAAACTACTGAAAACTAAATCATAGAACACATGTTCTGATAGATTACTGAAATCCAGTGAATTCAAAATTAAACTGATGTAGATATCATAATCTAGTTTAAACAAAGTAATAAAAATAAGTTAATATGTCAATATGCAATCACTCAGTGAATTTGTATTAATGTACTCAAATTTTAAGTTTTTAAGATAAAATGTATATGCTAAAATGTAGAACTTCTTAAGCATATATATATCTATCTATCTACACGTTTGCATTGAATTCTTGTTTAGCTTTTGTTAATACTTAAATATAAATCAAGAGTAAAAATTATTGAAAATGGTGTTATTTAATTAGTTTTAATGTTTAAGTCTTTTTCTACCCACTTAATGAAGTAAAAGGTGTATATATAATCAATAATTTATTGGTGATATGGCTATTTTTTTTCAAGTAGGAAAAGAGAAATATTTAATAAGATGAAATAAAAAGAAAATTGTCTCTGATATATTTCATTATATAATTTTGTAAAATAAATTCAACTATATAAGTAGAATACATCAATTTTGAAAGAAAATAATAGACACAATTATCTATGAGTTGTCTCCAGTAAATTTTGCCAAAGCTGGTAGCCAAAAAATCAATTTTGTAGTCACATTTCAAAGTGTTGGTGCCTTACTTCATTCTGCTTTGGCTGTTTCAACCAGCCATTATTTTCAGAAAATGACTCTTCAGAATAAATTATGAGAATAATTAAAAATTATTACTTATGTTCAAATACATTGAAATCACCTTTTAGTATTTAGTATTTATTACTTATCATCTCATTGCTTTGCTCTTTTGAGAATTCATCTCAAGAAAAATGTGTTCTTGGGCATATGTTAGTATATAAAGGAGTCCAAGTCCTTAAACAAAATAAAAAATTGCATTATTACCACTTTCTCTACCATACTTCTCAATCATGAATATTTCTTACAGACCAAAATACCAAGTTCCTAACATCAGATTTCAGTCCAAACTTCGAGTTTACAAAGAAAATGGCAGGTGTACTGGGTTTTATGGTTCTTTAATCATTACAAGTAGCTTATTGTTTTGAGGAATTGAGAATATTTATTTATTTTCTTCTTCTGAAAATGTATTATGCATAATATACATAGAGAAAAGTTGCACCAGTGTATAGCTCTATGAATTTTTTGAAAGGCATTTAAATGCTATGTGATATCCTGTTGCTGAAACAGAACACAGTCATTACTGGAATAACAGGTGAAATCCAAAGAAAGTTTGAAGTTAAGTTATTAAGATACTATTTTTGGTTTCTTGATTTTTGACAGACTGTGAACATTTTAGATGTTCAAATTAGGGGAAACTGCATGAAGTGTGTATAGGAACTTTCTGTACTACCTTTGCAAACGCTTTGGAAATCTAAAATTATTCCAAGATAGAAAGGTTTTCAAGAAAAAATAACTTGTGTAACCAGCACTTAGATAAAAAACAAACAAAATAAAACAGAACATTACAGCACCATGAAAAAGCCTTTGTACCTCATTCCAGTCACTATCCTCTGGAGGATAACCACTTACCTAAAATCCCACAGCACAGATTGATTAAACTTTTTTAAAAAAATTACATAAGTGGAATCAAATTGTATACACTTTCTTATGTTTGGTTTGTTTCACTGCATGTCATGGAAGTTAGACACAACCTTATTATTTCATGTTGCAAAATTTATTTATTCTTATTACTAGAGTGACTATATATTTTAAGGTAGCATAAATGTATTTATTCATTGTATTACAGACAGACATTTAGGGTTGTTTTCACATTGTTGCTACTAAGAATAGCATACTATGCATGCTATGACTGTTCTTGAGCATATATTTCTATATATGTATTTCTATAGTGTATAAAAATAGGAGTAAAATTGCTGGTAAATTGCATAATTTACCTATATTTAGCATTAGTAGGACTGCTATTTTGAATATTCTACATATGAACATGTGGATTTTGAAATTGATTCTGAGTGCTTCAGGCATTTGTATCTTAATGTGAAAAATCTGTATATTAGAAAATTGTAGATAATTTCTCATGTGTCATTAACTTCCACTAAATTGAATTTTTAAAATTTAATTAATTAGTAAATTAATTAATTTTATAGACCAGGTCTCACTCTGTCGTCACCCAGGCTGGAGTGTAGTGGTGCAATCACGGTTCACTGCAACCTCAACCTCCTGGGCTCAAGCAATCCTCCTGCCTCAGTTTCTCAAGTAACTGTGACTACAGGTGGAAAACACCATACCTGGCTAAAATTTTTAAATTGTTTTGTAGAGATAGGTTCTATCTATGTTGCCCAGGCTTGTTTCAAACTCCTGGGCTCAAGCGATTCTCCCTCTTCAGCCTTCCAAAGTGCTGGGAATACAGGTGTGAGCCACCACGCCTGGCCTGAATTTCTTATTGGATGAAACTATACTATTGTATACCCTAAATTTTAGTATCAAATATGTATTACATAGCCAATAAACTATAGATCAATTTGGTAGGAAGGTGGCCATCATTATGCAAAAGTTGACATTTGTATAGTTTCAAGTTTAAGTAGCACAGGTATTTGCTTGAGTGTCATTTTGTGTGGTAACATGCTGTATTTGTGAACTGAACATTATACTGGATTTAAATATGTAAGTTCAGAGAAAAAAGAGAGGTTGCCCTTAGCTGACTTACCCATTCAACATTTTTTTGTGTGTTGTGTGTCTATTGTAAGATGACAATATGACTCAAGTCAGATTATCAGATCATTTTGGTATTTTTAAGATCAAGGTGACTTTTATAATATTAGACACAGATTACTGTTACTTTTCTAACTTTACAATAAAAGTATCTCTACTAAGTGCTCTCAATTCTGGCAGAGTGCTAAAGTATCTCTACTAAGTGTTCTCAATTCTGGCAGAGTGCTAATGAGTATTAATATGTCACAGAGTGATATATACAGATGATTCTGCCTTAAATATTATTCTTTAGATAATGATTTTATTGAAAGCAATGACAACTGACAATCAGTAAGATGATTATTAAGCAGTTTTTGTTCAAAGAAATCCTATAAATAGAGAGAAGAGAAAGATAGTAATAGAGATAGAATAATAGCAAATGAGAGAGCAAGAGTGAGAGGGGAAGAAGGAGAAGTAGGAGAAAGGAGGAAGAGGAGGGGCAAGAAGAGGAGAGTGAAAGGAATAAAAAGAAGAGAAATATCTATTCATATAACTATCCAAATATGCATATATGTATATATATGTATATATTATATATAAGTGAGCATATACATGTATATGTGTGTGTATATGTATGCATATATATACATACATATACGTGTGTGTATATATGTGTATGTATATATGTATATATATATACACACATATACAAAGAGGGATAAAAGGAATAATTTGGGCCAAATATTACAGTTCCCATCATTCATCATTCTATACTTTTCAAATAACAATAGAAAAGCCGCCAAGCCAACTGACAGTAGGACATGCTTAAAATGATGTAAATTCATTCTGCTTATCTTTCCTGTGAATACTTTCACTCTGAATCCAGTTCCTGTAGTTCCCTTTATGGGGTTTTATAACTAGCATTGCCAAGCTGCTTATATTTCTTTGTAATAATTTGCCATATATGGCCAACAACATGAACAGACACTTTTCCAAAGAAGACATACATATGGACAATAATCTTATGAAAAAAAAACTCAGTATCACTGATCACTAGGGAAATGCATATGAAAACCATAATCTGTTACCATTTAACATCAATCAGAATGGCTATTAAAGTCCAAAAATAGTAGATGCTGGCAAGATTGTGGAGAAAAAGGAATGTTTATTCACTGTTGGTGGGAGCATAAATTAATTCAATCATTGCAGAAGACAGTGTGGTGATTCCTCAAAGACCTATAAACAGAAATGCCATTTGACCCACCAATCCCATTACTGGATATACACCCAAAGGAATACACATCATTCTACTATAAAGACATACGCATATGTACGCTTACTGCAACACTAGTCACAATAGCAAAGACACGGAATCAACCCAAATGCACATCAATAGTAGACTGGGTAAGAAAAATGTGGTACATATACACCTTGGAATACTATACAGCTATAAAAGGAATGAGGTCATGTCTTTTGCAGGAATATGAATGGAGCTGGAGGCCATTATCCTTAGCAAACACACATAGGAACAGAAAACCAAATACTGCATATTCTCACTTTTAAGTGGGAACTAAATAATGAGAACACATGGACATATAGAGAAAAACAACACACAATGGGCCTATCAGAGGGTGGAGGATGGGAGGAGGGAGAAGATCAGGAAAAATAACTGATTGGTACTAGGCTTAACACCTGAGTGATGAAATAATCTGTACAACAAATCCCCATGACACAAGTTTACCCATATAACAAACCTGCACTTGTAACCCTGAACTTAAATAAAAGTTAAAAAAACCCAAAGGAACAGATATGGCAAACACTTTCACTTTGTTATTCTCAAAACTCAGCAAAGAAAAAAAATGAAAGGAGAGAAATGTTAAAGCTAAATGTTATTGCTCTCAAAAAACTTGGTCTTTAATCACCTTCCTCAATCAGCTGCACATACACACAAACACAGACACACACACATATACCCACACACAGAGCAGATACAGGTATTTTGCTCATCTCCATTCCACTAGCAATGACTCTTACCACCCTCTAATTTGTTACTTGCTTCAATTCCTTGATATTTATATCTGTTTCTTTTTAACAATGCTTATTCCAAGATAGTGGGGGAATTTTTTCTGCCTCATAAAAATTAATTTATTTTAAGAACCACGTGCATGAACATGGGGACGTGCGTGTCTTCAAGGGAAGTCTTTGGCTTCTGTCTATAGAATATAGTCTGTTATTGTTGCTTGGGAAATTGAATCATATTATTTGAACATCTTACCATTTTTCCCTTTTATATTAAATAGCCTCCAATATTCTGGTTAGAGTAAAACTTTAGAAATTTTAGAAATTTTCTCTTTATGACTCCTTTGCTAGTTTATAATTTACATCTTTTTTAAATGACAATTTATGCAGATGATTATAATAAAAATAGTAAGAGTAACAATAATGGTTTTAGTTATAGTAGTAGTACTCCCTATGTAAAGTGAGCTTTTCTGACCTCATCAGTCCAATATTATTATTTGTATTATCTTATGGACCCCTATCATAATAAAAATAAATGAGAATTAAGCTGTCATCCATATATGACTTATCAAGGGATAAATATTTTATGGAGATTTAGAAAAGGGTTCATTGAAAATGTTAAATAGTCATGAGTATTTATTCAATGACAGTTTAAAAATGAGTTCCCCCTGGAATACTTAAATAAAGTAGTCTTTATTTTACATGTACTTCCCAAAAATGTAGAATTTTTTAGAATGTTGGATCAAACAGATTAAACATATATATATATATTTATTGCACCTTAAATCATATTCAGGGACCAGATCCCAACTCTGCTCAGAAGGAATTCTTAGACTCATAAATTAGGTCATGGAAGATTGTACAAACAAGAATTAATTTTGACAATTTGAAAAGCACAGGATATAGTTTCAAATCCAATAATCAAAACATAATCGTATATAGAAATCCTGGTAAGTTTTATAATTTCAACCAGGTCATAAAATCATGGCACAACTTTTGCAAGAAAAACTTTCCTAACACTCTGCCTGATATGGAAAAAAAAAACACACACACACACACACACATTTTAAAAGATTTTTTTAACATAGACTTCTTGTTAAAGATATTCAATAAATGGACCTGTGTAAGAAAATGAACAAAATTAGAACATTAAAAAATGTTTTCTACATTAGACATATATTTCTGTAAAATTATTTTGGAGAAAATAACAGAGGGCAAGCAAGTAAGCAAACAGAAAGTACCTATAGAAAGATCACTTGAGGTCAGGAGTTCAAGACCAAGCTGGCCAACATGGTGAAAACCAGTCTCCACTAAAAATACAAAAATTAGCCAGGAGTGGTGGTGCATGCTTGTAATCCCAGCTACTCAAGAGGCTGAGGTGGGAGAATTGCTTGAACCTGGGAGGTGGAGGTTGCAGTGAGCCGAGATCACTCCCCTGCCCTCTAGCTTGAGCAAGAGAGCAAGACTCCATCTAAAAAATAACAAGAAAAAAGAAAAAGAAAAAGACAACATAGACAGTATTGAATGATCTTTATCATGTTTCTTAAGTTACTGTCATAATTACAATGTTGCATTGTCAAAATGTCTTGCAGTTTCATCATTTACAAAATATTCACATTTAAATGTGGAAAGAATTGTCATATCACTTGGTGCCTCACTTTAAATTACAATAAGCAAATTGAAGTGAGAACAAAAAGGACAATGAATATGTAGTTTGTTACTCAAGAACCCCAAGCAATATAAAAGTAACAATGACAAATGTGCAGTTTTGTTTTATTTATATCAGTCAGACATTAATTATATCATACATACTACATGGCAGTTACACTGAATTTATTGATCAATCTTTTAACAACATTGATATATATAGAAAATACGTTGTTCAGATGTGAACAGCTTGCAGAAGAAAAATGCACGTGTACAAGCAGTTTAAAATATATGCATATACACATTAAAAAATGAATGGCAAAGTAACATCTAAAATGCAATATAGAGAACAGAAATGAAGGAGAGAGCAAAAGGGCTACAATTGTATGCAATACATTGTTATTATTTTTAAAATATGTCTAAGGACAATACAGTATAATATTAAGGAATTATCTAATCTCATCTAAGTGATCAACATAAAATTTTATAATTCCATTGTTTTAAATATTAAATAGTTAATCTTAAAATTAATAGAACAAGTCAAAATATGTTTAAATTAAAAGGAGTAAGTAAAATAAATAAAAGAGATAATTTTAAAGTTAATCATCAAAATGCACCTAACAAAATTCTAAATACCTGGTAAAGAAGGCTTATCAATAAGATTTTTAAACACTTAAGCTTTCAATTCAGAAATAAGCAAGATTCAATGATCTGGTAAGATTTTATAAGAAACAGATTTTAGAAGTAGCAAAGCAGCACTGGGTCATAAAATCAGGTTAACTTCAATTTTTCAAAATGAAATAATTATAAAGATTTTACTTATCAGATGTATATGTAAATATTAATCGTAACCAATATTTCAATGATTTTAAGAAATAAAATATTTTTCAGATTTCTGACATAATGTTAATTACATTCTATTACTTGTTTCCTTACTCATTTTTATGTTATATAGAATTTCAAACCCTAAAGAAGCATGATTTTAAATTTTCTAGAGCTCAATTTAACTTCTTTATACTGTATTTATTAGTCCTACCCAATGGACCATAGTATTTGAAGACACAACAGAAAATACAAATTGGCCAAAAGAAACAAAAAACTTACAAGTAAATTTATACCTGAAACCTCTGTTAACTTTTGTAACCATATTTTTCCCATGGAGTATATGATGAAATATTTCCTATTACAAATATGTTTCCAGATGTAATACACATAACCATCCGATAGCCAGGTTTTTATAATATATAAGAAATGTTTTTGAAATGTAAATATTTGTATGTATTCATTGTTTTTAATTTTAAAACCTATAGCACTCCATTATTATTTAATCCTCTTTATATTGCATATTTGTTTCTTCAACTTTTTACTATTTTAAATAGTATTCTATTGTTCAGATAAAAATGGAAACGAATCACACTCTTATATTAAACTCTAGAATAATGAGTGTATTGTGGCATATGCATACTTTAAATAACTTGACACATTTGGACAATTGTTCTATAGAAAATTGTAGTAATTTACATTTTTTTGCATATTATAATTTTGTCTCTCTTTAAAATAGAAATTCTAGTTTTAAGCAATTCTTACTCTATGTTGTTAGAAGTCTTTCCCCACATATCCACCATATTCAAACCCTTGGCTTCCCAAGATCAACATTAAATGTTTTCTATACTTCCAAAATGTCTCCAGACTGACATAGTAATTGTTAAAAATCCAACAAAAAGATCCTAATTCACTTTCTGAGACTCAAATAAATTATTATCAATTCCTTCAGAAAAAAATCCTACTTGTGTATTTTTCAGTTTGCATAGAATATAAAGATTAATTTGGAGAGAACTGACAGCTTCAAAATCTATCCAAGAACTTAGTAAATCTATCCATTCATTTAGATCTTTACTTATTTTCAGTAATATTTTGCAGTTTTAAGCATACAAAACTTACAAATATTTGAATAAACTGATACTCAGGCATTTTATTTTATGATGATAATGATAATGGTATTTTCTTATTTCAATTTTCAGTTGTCTCCTTATTATTTATAAATATAATTGCTTATTTATCACATTGTTCCTGTCTCCAGTAGCCTCACTTAACTGCTCTCAACCTTGTAAAAGATTTCTTTTTGGTTTCATTGAACATTTTAGCGACTTTTTTAACACAAAAACAAGCCATCAAAAATTGACAAAATTTTATTCGACCCATTCATTATTTTTATTATTCTTTATTTCTTTCCCTTGCCTATTGCACTAGCTAGGACTGTGAGCACAATGTTAACCAAAAATGATGAGAACAGATAGATATCATTTTTGTTTCTCTTCTGAGGAGGAAAACATTTAGTCTATAACTATTAAGTATAATGTTAGCTATTTATTTTTATTATAGAATTTAAGATCCAGCAAGTTTTCTTCTCTTCCTGGCTTTCTGAGAGTTTAAATTATAAATGGTACTGAGTGTTGGAAAATGTATTTTTTTCCTTGCATGGATTGAGTGGATAATTATATATTTTACTTTTATTTCAAATTATAGTAATATTCAAAATTATATCAATTGATGTTAAATGTTAACAACAAATAGATGTTATTAGAAAATCATATTTGATCATATTTTTCTTTATTGGTAATGTTTTGTTCAGTATTTTTAGTCCATAGTCCCAAAGCATTATAGCTCACATCCTAAAGCTATGACCTGTAAGTTTCTTTCTTCTTACTTTTTCAGTGTTGCTATCAAAGTAATTTTAGCATCCTCATATGATTAAGAAAGTACTCTCTGATTCTCTATATAATAAAGAAATTTGAATGGGAATAAAGGTATTTTTTTCAAGTCTTCATATAATTCATTAATAAAGTTTTCTGCGTGTTGAGTTTTCTTTATGTCAAGATTTATAATTACAAGTTCATTAAAAATATATACTATTATTGATCTTTTTTATTCTTAAATCATTTTGGTAATATGTGACTTCTGAGAAAGTTATGCATTTTTATCTAGATTGCCAAATGTATTGACATAAAATATTTTAAAATATTTCTGGATTATTATTTCATATTGTAGGGTTTGCACTGATGTCCCCTTGTTTATCCTCAATTTCTACAGTTTCATTTCTTTTTTAATTCTGCTAAGTTTAATTAAAGTCATTAAGAAATTTTTTTTGAGAATTTTTGCTTTTTATTTCCTCCTTTGCTCTACTCAATATATGTTAGTTATTTTTCTCTCCAGTGAAAAACTTACATTATTAATTTAAAACTTATCTTCTTTTCTGATAAAACCATTTAAAGCCACAGTTTTTGCTATAAGCACTGCTTTAACTGTATCTCATAAATTATGTTATGTTGTATATTCATTTCCTTCTAATTTATTTTGAAGGAACTTTTTATTTACAAGTGTACAGTTTTTCTATTATGAATATAATGACTCCATTTTGTTATGCTTAAAATTTTCATGATATGTAGCTTTTATCATTTTTTCTTTAAACTTAAAGTAGGATTTTGGTGAAAAGCATCTAATTTGACTTTTAGTTATTAGTACATTTAATTTAAATTCATTTGATTATTGATAAATTTGAATTCTAATATGCATTTATGCTTTTTGCTTTCTATATCACCTATCTGTTCTTTGTTATTTTTTCAATCTTTAATGCATTTTTTGTACTAAATAATTTTTTAGCATTTTTATACTCTATCATCAGATTAATATGTAACAAAGTTTGATTTAATTTTATCAGTGTTCTTTGTACTTATTGCTCTATGATTTAAAACATGCATCTTCATCATAATCTACCTTAAAATAATACTATATAAATGCAAATAATGTTAAACTCTTACACCGTTATACTTCCATTTCTACCCTTTTAACTCTGGATTGATGACTGTAATATGATTTACTTCTACATGTATTATGAACTCTATAAATCATTGTAGTTTTTGCTACAATCTGTCAATTACCTATTAAAAACTGAAAAAAATAAATTAGTTATCTAAAAGTGTATAACAAATTACCACAAACTAAGAGGCTCAAAACAATACATATTTATTGTATCACAGTTTCTGTCCATTGGGAAAATAGATATAACTTTTGGATTCTCTTCTTTAGGTTTTCACACAAGGCGAAAATCAAGGTAGTAACATCCAGGGGCTGAATTATCCTGAGTATTTGACTCAGCACCTTAACCACTTGCAAGCTCACGTATTTGCTGGAAAAAATTCAGCTCCTCAAAATTTGTTGGACAGAGGGTCTCAGTATCAAGATGAGTGTTGGCAAGAGAACATCTTCGATTCCTTGTCAAGTGTTGCTACAACATGGCAGCTGACTTCATCCAAACCAAGGAAGGTGCTCATGCAATAGAGTCTGCCAGAATACAGTAAGTCATGATCCCATGTAGCCTAGACACAAAAGTGACTTCCTAGAACTTGTACAATTTCTATTCATCAGAAGTAAGTCACACATTTTGCCCACATTCCACAGGAGAAAGATTACACAAAGATGTGAATATTAAAAGGTGGAGATCATGAGAAGACGTCTTGAAGACTGCTACTATAATGCATTTTATATTTATTTATATATTTATAATTTCTAAATGTTTTCATTATCTGTGGAGACACAATTTTCTATCATGCAACATTTTCTATGAGAATAATTTTCTATAACATTTCTAATACCATTGTTCTGCTTACAATTTACATTTCATTATTATTCCGTTCTTTTTTATTTTCTCAAAAAATCCAATTATACTCCCATTTTTAAATTGCATTTTCACTCATATAAAACATTGTTATTTTTATCTTTTTTCTTCTACACTTTTAGCCACCTTTTCCACATGTCTGTGTATATGTTGTGTTTCAATACTTGAAAATTCTTTTAATACTAGCTTTAACATTTTTGTCTGCTAGTTTCATCAACTCTCTCATTCCTGGAACGCTTTGTGTCATACTAAATTTTTTATGGATTATATAGTTCTGCTTTTTGCATGCCCACTAGTTTTTTAATCTCTGTTGTTGTTTGTTGTATTTTTATTATTGGGCTTTGGATTGTAAATATTACATAGTTCTGGCTTTCAACTTTGTTTCTTCTGTTTTTACTGCCAGCCTTTTTTTGGTACCAGCCTTTTTTTGGCAGGCAAATAAATTTTTGCCTGCCAAAAACTTTTATACTAGGTTTTATCTCCCTGCAGCTTGCTTCACTTTGTAAAGTGATTTTCAAAGGATGGGCATTTATTTTATTTCATTCTAGGTATAATTCAGCCTGACTACTAAGACACATCACTCTCTATAGTCTCCATTGTATACCTCAAATGATTAAGTACTTTCTACTCTGATTAGGCAGAGCTCAAATGTCCTCTGCTTTGTGTAATTTCTGAAATTTTAGTTTGCATCTGTCCTGTCATTCTTTGACTACTTTGTGACTTTTCAATTTATATCCAGAGAAGGTAGAACCCAGCAAAGACTCAAATGGGTCCTTATAAATATTCAGAGAGCCTTTATTTGCATAAGAAATAAAATTTTTCCTGCAACTTCTATTAGCCTCATCTCCCATACATTTCTGTCTCCATCTCTACCTCATCAAGTTTGGCAATTTCTATTTGGATTTCCTTTCCCTGTGCCTGCATTACAGGAGCTTTCTCTAAGTGTTAGTAAGCTGAAGCAATGGGAGGATTAACTTCATTTTCCCCTCTCTCAGAGATCATATTTCTGCACTTTTGTTCATTGTCTAAAAATATTGTTTTATGTATGTGCCTATTTTCTAGCTGTGTAGAGTATTTTTTCCTCATTGATCAGATATTCAAAAATTATATTTTGACACAGTATTGTGAATATGCTTGTTACCATATCATTGAATTATGTTACGTGAGTGTTGAAAAGTTTTGAGTGCATATATTTATTTTGTATATTAGGAAACAACTTGGTGTTCTAAAGGAGTCAGCATTCCTTAGAGAGTAACGCATTCTATGGTTAGAATAGATAAATCTGAGTCATCTCTTTGTAGTTAAAGAGCAAGAATTGTTTTTAAGCTATCCAAAAATAGTGTTTATGATAGAGTCTACCTTGTAGATATTACTACTATTATTTATATAATTTTAATAGCTATAAAAATTATTAGTTTTAACTGGCAAGAGTTGAAATAGCAGTTTCTTATGAAAAGTGATCAAAATAGGGAAAATAATTTATTTATATAAGTAATATGCAATACTTTGTGTTGTTCAAATTAAACACGCTTTCATTATTGGGGATTTTTTAGTAATTGTTTTTATGATAATGGGCATTATTTGGTTTTCTACCTTATATGCAATTAATATTTTTAAAAGACTAAAAAGATGAGGACAATTAACTTGATAGTGAGGGGAGAGAGTGGACTTCAACAATTGCCCTTCAGTGACCTTCGATTCTGTCTTCCAGTGGCACTGTATCTGATAAATTAATCCTAGATTCATGTAGCTTATTGGATTAACTCAGAATGTGTTGGAGTTGTTACACATTTTTTGCAGTTTTTGAGACAGCAAGAACCTTCTAGTTAGAGCCTCTAGAAAAATAAGAGTAATCTTTAGAAATTTAAGGATGAGTGGGTTTCTTGAAAAACCTGATTGTATCTCAACCTTCATTAGATGATGTGCTTGACAGTTGCCTGTTTTGAATTGAAACATTGTAAATGCTGGTCTCTGATTGAAGCATTATAATATACACCTCGACTCAGTAGTTCTCTATAAACAAAGTACCATTCTTTTTCTATATTATAAGAACTTTTATCATTTACCTGTTGTTACTGTATTTTCTCTAATCACATCTCTCATGATGCTCTCTCATAGAAACTAAATATAAATTCATTATTTAAACTGTCTCCCCACTCTAGTAAGAAAAGTGTATTGGCATAAACAAAAGGTTTAAATGAAATATATCATATATCCTATACTATATAATATACAGAAATCAACTATTAAAGCATTGACTTTAGTTTTATACAATTCTGATTGTGTGGTGTTTAGGATCAAATATCATTTTTTAAACAAAGACATTTTCTTCTACAATGCAGTTTAGTATGAAGCACAAAAGTCAACACTTTATATGATCACAATTATAATTTATTGATACAGTGTTTGAATAGCACAAAGAATTGCAAATTACAAAAGTAATTTCTTAGGCAGAAAGGAGAAATAACATCTGGATGATTTTAGTTCTAGAGAGATATATTAAAAGTTTCTTCATGATTTATATAAATTGCATGATTAGTTAAGTAATTTCTCCCAAACTAATTTTGATTTCACAGTATTTGCAGGAGGAACCAGAATTCAAATAACATCATAGTTTTATGTGAATATGGGTACACATCTGCTGCCATTATCTATAAATGATGGTTTAGTACACCTGGATAGGATGAAGTAATTTTTACGGGCTGAATTTTGTTCCTCCAAAATTCACGTCAAAGCTATAAATTCCCGAAATACAGGCACTTTGAATTGTGACTGTATGTAAAGATAAGGCCTCTAAAGAGGAAATTAAATAAAACAAGGTATTAGAGTAGATCTTGATTCAATCTGACTGGATCAAGAAAAAGAAATTAGGACACACAGGGAGACACTGTTTACTCACGGAGAAAAAAATATCTCATAAGGACACAGTGAGAAGGTGGCCTTCTGCAAGCCAAAGAGAGATGCCTCAGAAGAAATCAAACCCACAGATATCTTAATCTTGGACTTCTTAACCTTCAAAACTGCGTAAAAAATAAATTTTGATTATTTAAGCTATTCAGTCTGTGGTATTTTGTTACAGTGGTCTTAACAAACTAATACAGTAATTATATTCCTAAATGTCCTTAAATTCTTCATAATTAACTGTCATAGCTATGAATAAACACCAACTTATTGACATCCATTCTACATAAAATATCATTGTACAGTTTTCTCAGGTTTTGATGTACATTTCATGTTTATTAGGATATAGCTTCTGAACATGAATTAATGTAGAAACATGTATTTTTTTGAACAATTTTCCTTGACTGTGCTAGAAATAGTGAAGCCCATTTTTAGCTCCAAGCCCATTCTTAGCTCCTACCCCATTGTAAAAACAAACAAAAAATGCTACTCTAACTACACTTTTGGAAGGGTCAGGTCTAACTTTAATGTAGTCAAATACAATTATAATGTATAAAGTGCGCATAGCTTTTTTTTCCCTTTTTGTTACGGAGTGGAGTTTAAGTTCTTTAAAAGTTCATTATAAATTTTTGAATAGCTAATATTTATGACATTATGGCATTATGACAGCTGACTGTGATTAGACTCCTTTGTAAACATTCTGATGATATTTACTAGGTAGAAAACCCAGAGACTTCTTTATCAAGATATTTTTAACAGAATCCTCGTATTTAATTTAGAATGGTTGCTGTAAATAATACCAGAATTTATGGATTTCTTAAACACAGCTGGAGAGGTTTGTCACATAGTTCTTCCTCTGATGAGTGATCAACCAAGTACAGATGGTCTCCAACTTATGATGGTTCAACTCATGAATGTTTACCACAGTTTGAAAGTAGCATACATTCAGTAGAAACTATAAGTGTCCATATAACCATTTTGTTTTTCTCTTTCAGTATAATGTCCAATAAATTACATGAGATAGTCAACCCTTGATCATTTTAGCTCTAGAGAGATACATTAAAAATAAGCTTTGTGTTAGATTATTTTTCCAAGTGTTTTGAATATGTTTAAAGTAGATGAGGCTAAGGCCGAGACGGACGGATCACGAGGTCAGGAGATCGAGACCATCCTGGCTAACACGGTGAAACCCCATCTCTACCAAAAATATAAAAAATTAGTCGGGCGTGGTGGCGGGCGCCTGTAGTCCCAGCTACTCAGGAGGCTGTGGCAGGAGAATGGAGTGAACCCGGGAGGCGGAGCTTGCAGTGAGCCGAGATCGCACCACTGCACTCCAGCCTGGGCGACAGAGCAAGCCTCCGTCTCAAAAAAAAAAAAAAAAGTAGATGAGGCTAAGCTATGATGCTCAGTAGGTTAGATGTATTAAATGCATTTTTGACTAATGTACCATGGGTTTACAGGGATGTAACCTCATCGTAAGTTAAGGAGAGGAGCATATGTATAACAAAGTAAGATGCCCCAAAACTGAATTGCTTCATCTGAGATGATGTATAATGCTCCCTTTATTAGTGCTCATCTGTTACTTCCAAACTAACTTGCATCACAGTTGTAGGAAAATGAAATTTAGGCACCTGCATTTATATAGGTCTGGTCTTCTTGAGAAAAAAAAGTCACATTCCTATTTAGTATCTACTTGTATCATTGGATTCCATTTTATTAATTTGGAGTAAGCAAAATTTGTTGTTGAATAAGAAATATACTTCAAGTGAATATTTCTTAACAACTCAACACTTTTAATACTGTATTATAAATTCATTGCAGCTATGGCATTGTCTTTTATAGCCATACAATCTAATGTCTGATACATTTTTCTGACGGGAGGACAAAAGGAAATGAAAGAGAAGTAAAAAGAAAAAGATGACAATATTTTGTTACAAGTACTCTCTCCTTATCCTTGGTATGAAGTTCCAAATGGCTTTAGGAATATTGTAGCAGACAAATCTTCCCAATGGAATTTGGAAGAATTCTATTTAGACCTAGGAAACTGGCAGAGTGCGTAGGTAGGAAATTTCAAGCAAAAATAACTTTAGCAAAATCTGTAATTGGAAATTGTTACATGGGTTTCAAATAACAGAATGGAGAGGGAGACATTGATGGCATAATTAATTGCACATTATTGACCTCTAAAAGGTGAGAAATAGCCATTGTGACAACTACACCTTTGGTGAATCAGGTCAATTTTGGATATATTCAATTTAATTAATGTTGATATGTAAATATTGCAGGGGTTAGGGGAACCAAACCTCTCTGCATTACAAAGTCTGTGTATAACTTTGATTCCCCAAAAATCTAACCATTAATAGCCTATTATTGACTAGAAGTTTACTAATAATACAAACAATTAATATATACTTTGTATGTTATATGTATTATTTACTGTAGTCTTATAATAAAGTAAACTAGGGGAAAGGAAATGTTAAGAAAATTATAAGGAAAATAAATTATATTTACTCTTCATAAATAGAAACTGATCATTATAAAGGTCTTCATCCCTGTCGTCTTCACGTTGAATAAGTTGAGGAGAAGAAGGATGAGGAGAGGTTGACCCTGTTGTCTCAGAGGATGCAAATCCCTGTGCAAGTGGATATGCACACTTCAAACTGATGTTGTTGAAGGGTCAACTGTACAGAAGTCCAAATTTTGAGCCAAAAATTCTTGAAAAGAAGGCTGAATTGTCACTTTAGTTAAAACCATAGAATATAAAAACAATTGACTGAAGGATGGGAATGAACTCAGCCAATCCCTGGCATTTAAGTTCTTTTTAATGATATGGGCCAGAGGGCATAAGAAATTACAAGATGTGAAATGGCAATGTACACTACTCACTGTGAGTAGACAGAATATTCTAGAGTAAGTGGGGAAATTACAGTGATACTGTGGTGAATTCTACGATTTCACTTAAATTGAGAATTGGAAAACGTCAATGGAGAAAATATTCTGTGGTTGTGTTGCCTAATGAGAATGCATAATTGAGGTGGCTATTATGTAGGGATTGAGGATTCTGTCTCTATTATTCTCTAATTGGAGATCAGCCAAATTTACTCTTTACACAATTTTAAGTGGGTATGCTAAATGTGAACTTGTGGAATGGCCCAGTCCCTCCCTATAATAAATTTAAACAATTCAGAAATCTGGGAAGGAAGCAAGAGGTCACTGCTATAATACAGGTAATGGTGGAAGTGGGAGCTTTGATTCTTACTAACTTTTCTTATTTCCCCAGCTGATCTATATGCAAGTCAGAAAGTACATAAAGACTGGGAGTGGATGATTAAGGATGAACATAATTGGTTTTCTTAATACCTTCAGCCATACTTAGCATGGTAAATAATGTACAATAAGGTTATTGGCTGAGTGGATTGACATTTGTATTAAACTTAGTCATTATATTTTCCATTTTATTTCTGAGTTCAGCTAAGAACAATTTCCATTTATGTGGAATAGACTTCATTCCACATAAATGTGGCATATTACATTTTTGCCAAAGAGATATTTGAATTTACTTTTGTACTATTACAATCTAGTGGATCAAGACTTAGACTTGATAGCTCTTAAGGATAAATGGGTGTACTGCATAAACATTATCATAATAATTGCTTCCTTGGGAAACAAAAACACTAGAAGATTTAGGGGCTTTAATTACCCATAGAACAAATAGGGAGTAGCTGATAAATGTAGTTGTTTTTCTTTCTTTATATTTTTTTTTCTTCTTATGTCCAATCTTGAGACTATAGAGGAATATATCACTGCACAACAAATGACATCCATTTTACTGAATTTGGCCAAGTACAAGATGGTGATGAAAGACAATGGAAAGCAGGTTGCCACTGCCTCCTGCTATTTCAGAGTTTGATCTTTCTTTTATATCAAATGTAAAAGTGGATAGAATATTAATATTTGTTTTAAAAAGTGACAATAGAACTCCGAGAGTCTAAAAGAGTGGGTATAGAGGTGAAATACAGGTTGCATGTCAGTAATGGCTCTCCTTTGGAGCTTTGGAGGGACTGCTTATGAGAGAGTCCTTACGGCACAATCAGACTTTGCTGTACTTAACGGCTAGAATGTACCCAGTTGACAGTTTCATTTATCTTGAAATAATGTCGGGTAAATACTATTTGCCTAAATTGTACCAATAGTAGGAATTTTGGCTTTTCTCATTTAAAATAGTTTTTCTTTGTTACTTCAAATATTTTTGGTTTACATTTTTTGATGACATTAGTCAGACTTTGCATCTCTCTATATAAAGATTTCAACTACCTAAGACAGATTACTTAATAAAAGAGGGAAGTAAAACAGGTTTCTCAGCAAATTGAAGCCAGAAAAGTGTGTCATATCAAAAATATTGTTTAAATATTCAAAATAAAAAATGTTTAGCTTTTCAAAAATAATTTGAGAAAATATTCTGATGAGCAAAAGGGCATAAAGTGCTAAAATATTTAGTATGAGTGAGTCTTTTGATAATAACCTCTTAACATTCTCTAGGTTCCATCACATTCTTGTGTGTGTTTTTATCTCCCTTAACCAGGAAAAGACTTTTCTCCTTATACTTAACAATAAATGTCTTTGGATACGTAGAAAATATAAAGAAATGTGACCTCGTCTCTACTAATAAAGAAATTTATAAAATTTAATCAGTCATAAAAGTAATTATTTCACATACAGGAATCTGACTGTGGGTCACCAAACTCTAATTTTTGGTCTAGTATAATTTTGCAATTTAACTTTAAGTAAAATTAACCAATTTATGGATAATTTTATGTACTTGGAATTATCACTCTTTATGAATGAATATATAAAATGCCTCTGTTTAAATACTCGATTTCAGAGATGTGATTTTGTTAAACCATTGTTTTGATAGTAAAAATATCCATAATTATTGTATTCCAAGTGTAGTGGGTATAGACCATTTGATTTTGTAGAGTAGTTTGTACTATACTAAAGTTTGGGTTCTTTGTCCAGTAATGTAAAGCTGCAAGCTAAATATTATCAGGGTAATATATAATTAAAATAATTGGTTAATTATATGTAATAATAATGTGAAGTTTTACAGTGAAATGTATATAGTAAATGTATAGCTTTACAGTATGTACCATTCTTCTGAAGAAATATGTGTAAAAGTGGTAGTAAACAACATATCCATCAAGGATATGAGAATGAGAAAATTCAGTATTGAATACTTGGACTAACCTTAGTTTTTCAAAATATTAGTTGCAATTTTTTATCACCATAAGCTTTGTGAAATGTAATGACCGTGTAAAATTGTCTGTTTCAGTAAGATAAAAAAAGAACAAAATTCAAAAAAATGATATTCTGGTGACCTCAGAAGCACCGAGTTTTAAAAGCATGTGGATAGTATCTAAGTAACAAAATCCTTCCTACTTCCTGCGTTTGTGCTAATATTAAATGAGAAGGACAGACTATAAAGGTAATGACTAATAGGCTTTGTATGACCTTAACTGTATTTCCTTTACAATTTATTTGTTATGGGAAGTAAATTGTGCCACTTTCATTTAAAAAATCATTTATCCGACTTTCTTAATGCACATCCATGTAAATTTTGTATAGCTTCCCTTACTAGGCAAAGATATTCAGACCTTAACATCTAGATTTTTTCATTGCATACATGCAAAGTGTTAATTAGTAAAGCTTGAATTTAACAGACTCGTATTTAAACCCAAGAAACAACATTGTTTTTTACAAAAATAACAATCAACTAATAAACATAAAATTTCAAGAAGTATAGGGCCATTTAAATGCTTTTACTTTTTTTTCCTCTTCTTCCTCTTCCTTCCTTCCACTGTCTGTATTTTTTTCACTTTGTTTTCATTCTCATTCTTATTTTCTCATGTTTTGAACTAATATTATCCTCTTGAACACTGTCACAATTCAAATTCATTGTTCCTCTCCACTTCAATAGTGGGCAGAAAACATAGTGCCTTCCTCTACAGCCATGGTTCAGGATTTAAATTCTGTCCTTTCCACCAAATAAGGGCATACCATATTGCTATTATAACCCATATACAGGGACTGTGGAAATATAAAATCCTAATATAGGACTTGGACATTATTTAATAAATTAGTGAATCAGTTAAAGAATAAATTTAAAAAATTGCAGCATATATACAAAATGTCAAATAGATTAACTTCCAAGGACTTTCAGTTAAATATGGAAGTAGGTACATTTACCTCTATTGTCCCCAAAATAATGCCAAAATGATACTAAAAAATAAGAAAGTTGAACTACTCATAAATGCAAAGAGAATGGTAGAAGAAACAGTAATGGATAACAGTTATAAAAACAATTATTTTAAGATGAAGCATGTGTAGAAGAGATGAAGAAACTGAGAATGTTATGTTGCAGAGGAGTTTATTAATGAGAAGAAACAGAAGGTAAGGCATTTGATTAAAAGCCTTGGGATTGCTTGAAAACCTTTAGAAATATATTGTCAAATGCAGATTTTACTTAGCCTCCACAAACAGGTCATTTCTGTACTAACCACATGAAATGCAGAAGAATTTGAAACATACATTTTCTAGACTCAGTTACCTAAAGCACAACTGAAAAGATGAATAAGGGACAGGCAAAAATGGGAGGATTAGATACATAGTTACATGCTTATTAGCAGCAATTCTGCCTCCTTTCCCTTATCAGTAGACGAGAGATTTAGGCCTCAAAGAACTTTTGCAAATAAACTCTGAAATCATAAAAAAAGAGACTTGGCTTAATTTATGAGAAACAATGAGCAAAATCAGTGTCATTAAGTAAATGTCTATATGCCTGCATGTTATATGGTTCAAGGTTTATCTCTGTGCCAGGAGACTATGCCAATAGGCAGAAGACTGGGTACTCTTATTCAGAAGTGAAGAAGAGTTCCGCAGATTGAAGCTATAAATGAGGGTCCCCTCAACAATATCAACAATATGAAGCCCCCAAATGGGCATGTTCTACCCATTAAGTAAAAATGTAAATAACGGAGAGCAAAGTAAATTAAATATAGAAGTAGAAAGAATCAGTAATAGAGCAGGTACAGAAGAAAACACAGGACATTAACAATGAACTATAACTGGATAATATTTTTTAAATGAACAGAAAATAAGAATCAAACTCTATAATTTTAAATGACAACAAAATATTTATCATAATATTAAAGTCTGAAAAACCCTCAGAATAAAAAATTAAAAGCAAAAATTTCACTCCTCTCTCCTACCCTTTCTCCTCTCTAGTAACTATAATACTATTCTACTCTCATTATATGAAATTAACTTTTTAGCTTTCATATGTGAGAATATTCAGTATGTATCTCTCTGTGCCTGGCTAATTTCACGTAACATAATTGTTCTCCAAGCTCATCTGTGTTAGTGTGAATGACAGAATTTCATTATTTTTTATGGGTAAGTAGTATTCTGTTGTGTACACATAACACATTTTCTTTATCCATTCATTTGCCAACGAACACAGCATAATTCCATATTTTGGCTATTGTGATATTCCCAACACAAAGCAATGATAAATGTTTGAGGCAATGACTATACACATTACTCTAATTTGATCATTACACAGTATACACATGTACTGGAATATTACACTGTACTCCATAAATATGTACAATTAGTATGCATCAATTAAAATAATAAAGAAGGAACAAAAAGCAAACATTCCAAAAGCTTAGCTAAAAAATGCAAAAAATCAAATAGCTAAAAATGAGGCAAAGAACAAGAAAATTGAGAGAACGAATCTCTGTGGTCCAGTATCCAATTATGAGAATCTGTAAAGTGAGAAATGTTCAAAAATACTTTCATTGAATCTCCTCCATAACTATTTTTAAAATATCACCAATGGCATATCTCTGAGAAATTTTATAACTGAGAGGTTTTCTTTAATAGAAAAATATTCTGGAGAACGGAAAATTGGATTGGAGAAGCAAAACAGTACTTAGGATTCCTAAGAGCCATACTGGAACTAGAAAGCAATAGAATAAATTATTCAGAAATTCTTAGTTGTAAACATTATTTTCAACTAAGAATTTTATACCCATGCAAAGGAAAAGGCAGAATAAAGGTAATTTAAAATATCAATATGTCAAAACTTTATCTTCATAATTTTTTAGCAAACTAATAGATTGACTTTTTCTTAAAATATCTAGAATAAACCAAGAAAGAGGAAATAAATCAATGTTTGGATGAAAAATACAGAGATCCAACACAGGAGTGATACAAAGGAAAGTCTATAAATTTCACCTGAGGAGTAGGTCTCCAGAATGGAATAGGTGAATTTAGATCCTTATGCAAATAATGAGACAAATATTTGAAATGTTTGAATTCAGAATAATAAAGACTGAAAACAAATACACAGTTTGGAAATAAGTAGAGATAAACACATAAAAGACAAGTAAATGAAATGGCAATTTTTAAATAGTAAAAAATTATAAGAAAAATATATAGTGAATATTCTTAGTAGAAAACTTATTTGGAAAGATATATTAAAGCAAGTACACAATAAATATTGGCTTCCTAAATTAATACATGAAGGAATGTACTGTTATCAATCACAATCAATTAAAAAATCATCTTAAATTATACTGTGGAAAGTGACAAAGACTTGAAGTGGTGCACATATGTATCAAAATTATGGGCATAATGGGAAAAATATAAACAAAAATTAAAATTTTAGAATTATCTTTATAGAAGACATTCTGTGTATACTTTTAATTTTTTATAAAATTAATCTTTTGTACCTTAAAATCTAGAATATTCCAGAAATAGTAGACAAGAGAAATCAAGGTGTGTTATAGAAATTGCCATGTAGACATAAATAAAATGTGATTAACCAAATTAGTAAAATAAGGCATTATAAAATGTAATAAAATTAAGGATAAAATTAACATTGAAGGACTTGCTATTACCAAAGGGCCAGAGCTAGAATGAGGCAGGTGCAGCACTTGCCTGAAGTAAAAAATTTAGGGTTTTTTCAAGTAACTTCATGATTAAGATGAACAATATTTTAATGCAAACTTTTTTTGAAAACTAAAATATAATCCAAAAAGGCCATGATAAGCAAAATATCACTTTTTAAAACTTTTAAATGTACCAGTGAATTGCCATCACTGCTATGTATGTGGTAAGTGTGGAATAACATTTTATTACTAAGGATGACTGAGGAGACTGAACCATAACTTCAGCAGCAGTGGTAGTGACAACAGGGATGATAACACTGATAGGGTCCAAGTAGGACAAAGTGCAAGAGACTCACAGGTTATGATGTGTCCACTTCTGTTTAGTCCCCTCTCAATAGCGTTTGTGTCAAAGACTTAGAAACTAAGTAGAATATGAGCATAACATCTGATTTTTGGTGAGTGGTGGAGGCCCTCTCACTACTACCACAAGAAATGACTGTTGTAGCAAGACTGTGAACCCTCCTGGCAGAGATTATTATTATTATTATTATTATTAATTACTATGCCTTCTAGTAGTTTGAGCATCATTCAAGGTGATTCAAGTTTGCACCTGAGAGCTCAATCTAGAAGTCTCAGGAATCATCACTATTGGTCAATGGTTCACATAGGCCAAATATGTAATTAAAAGACAAAAAGAAAACTCTTGGTAATTTTCAATTGTGTTCATGGTTCTTGTACATTATGGTGTGAGATGAGGGGCACTGAGGAGCAGGGAAGCACATTTACTGCAAATCCAAGGATCCAAGGACCACATTTAAGGAATTTCCAACAATGGTTATGTGAGGATATTGAAGAAATCTCTATAAAAATATTAAGTCCAATTGACCCAAACTATCATTCCAGGGGTCTATAAATACACCAAAGGCAGAGAGCAATTAAAGAAGCATTTATTCAGGTAAAACTGCATAGACCATCATGAAAGTAAAACACTGATCTGTGACATTCTTAACAAAGCCCACTCCTATTTCCCCATAGTTGATATAAGAATGTGGTAGTGCTCAAACAGCTATGATCAAAGAATGGGACAGCACAGTTTTGTCTTCTATTAGTAGTGAACTTGATAGGAAACAAATGGGTAAAAATCAATTTTCTAGCCCAAGGTTGTGGTCTTAGTTTGAGTAAGTGCAGACAAGCAAGCAATTTGACCAGGAGATCCTAAAATTAAAGACTCATAGAATGACTGTATATACTCCCCACAAATACCTAGTTACTGGGAAACTGCACACATGCCTGGAAGAAACCCAAAAGGCCGTGGCAGAGGGTGAAGGCTGTGGAAGACTTGACAAGTCGTTGAGCATTGAATGTGCCTCCCAAAGTGACACAGTAGAGACTGGAAGCCTTGAAAGCTTGAGATGTTTGACGGCAACCTCTCCCAAATCCTTGCCTGAACAATAAACTGCACAGATACAAGATTTATCCTTGGAAATCAGGCTAACACACACAAAAAACGTGAACATAAGCATCACATAAAAACATCACTGAACATGGAAAAACAGAAAATAGAGTATAGGAGTCCTAAGGTAGTTTAGGTTCAGATAAATCATTTGGGAAAAAAAAAAAATCAAAAGAATATGTGACCCATGCTCAGTGACTAGAAACCAACTCTGAGTGGGCTGGGATGTTGGCTTGATTAGACAAACGCCCACAGATATCAAGAAATAGGTTTAAAGAATTTAGAAATATGTTCTCTTATAAACATGTTCAAACAATTTTTAAAAATATGATTAGAGTATCACTTCTGCTAAATATATATTTTTTTCTAAGTTCTATTTAAACAATAGGTAAGAAGAAATAATTTAACAACTGGCAAATTGAACTTTATTAGTGCAAAAAGTAAAATGACTTTAAATATGAAAACATTTTAAAAAGCTAAAGTAATAATTTTAAGAAAAAAGTACAGTAAACACGTTTTTGGTGAGTCGGTTACATTTTTATGTCATTTTCCAATGGTATAATATGAGATAGGATACTGGGGTAAATTTTTATTTTTATAATACTTAAACTCTTCCTTTATGAGCTTTAATAATAACTTCAAAATATATTAAATAATATCTGTATTAAAGTTAGGTCACTGGTGTTTATCATGATCACATACCAGTTATTTTCAGTACTGATTATATTTTATTTAAACAAATTTCCTTTTGGTTATTTTGTTAAAAATAACATTAAAGCAACTTAACTTGATAAGAAATATTATGTAAATTAGGACAAACACATGCCATTAAATGAAAGACTTTAAAAAGTAGAACGACCTCTGTAGAATTAAAATTAGAATGAATAATCCCCCAGCTGTTATTATTTCACATGGAATATGTGTGTTTCAGCTGAAACACTTGGGATTTCTAATTGTTCACAGCCAAAATCCATTTGATTTCTCTAATCTATTTTTCTTCTTTGATCTCCTGTGATCTGCAGTATTAGTGGTTTTTATTAATGATAATTTTTGCCTACTATGGAAATTAATATCCAAATATCTGAGCTTTGCATATGAGTGTATAAAACCATCAGAGCTCTGAGTGAAGGCCCTTTCTTTTGCACAAGTGCTATTCTTAAAAACAAGGCTGCAGTACGTAAGTATACACTATTACTAAGAGATAGGGAATCATATTTTGCAAGGACAAATTTGCTTTAAATGTCTTTAATGTCCATGCTATGGATTGAAGTTTCTCAAACTGATGATCATGAACAGTTCTCTGAAATGTTATCTGAATTTATGCAGACAAAATTGTATACATAAGTGTATAAATAAATGTGTCTATCTCTTAGGAGTGAGAGAGACACAGGTCTCAGAGGAGTGCATAAACCCTAATAACATAAAAATCTAAACAACTCTTTGGGTGAGCTTATATCAGCCCAAGAGTTTGTTTACATATATATGTGTGTGTGAATATATATATGTCTCTGTGTGTGTACGTGTATATATCTCTGTGTGTGTATGTATATCTCTGTGTTTGTATATATATGTATAATTCTAACTTTAGTGGGTAGACTTAAACAACATATTCTATGTGATAGTGATTAGTCTCTATCTGTCAAGGTACTCCAAGAAGGAACTTAGTATTTTGAGTAGATGTAGTATTTAAATTGCTGGATAATATGCTAAACAATCAAACCAAAAAAATTCTCATATCAGTTACATGGGCATGAACTATTACGGTTTTTCATTTTTTATTTTATTTTATTTTTTATACAGGGTCTTGTTCTGTCTCCCAGGCTAGAGTGCAGTGGTGCCATCTTGGCTCACTGCAACCTCTGCCTCCTGGGTTAACATGCATACTTACATATATAAACATGTTCATACAATACTTGCATATGTTAACATACACACATGCACCTGTCAAAATATATGTACATTAACACACACGTTAACATGTATGCAGGCACATGCACTCATACATATGTTTACATGCACACATACATATATTAACATACACGAATGTACTCACAAACATATGCTGACACATGTAAGCACATGCATGCATATGCTAGCACACACACGCATATATTAACATCTATTTACACACATACACGTATATGTTATCATATTTCCAAACATACACATCTTTAACATACATGCAATTGCACAGATGCATGTTAAGATATATGTAGATATATATTCATTTGTATGTATATGCACACACATTCACATGTAAACATATGTGTATATACACACATGTTAATATATATGAATGCACCTATAGGCATGTATTTATTAACATGTACTTACACATTTGCTTGTGTTAACTTATATGTAAGTATATATATGCATATATTAACAAAAATATACACACAAACATATTAAGATATATGGACGTACACCCATCCACACTTTAACATATATGTATAAGCACACATACAAATGCTACTATATACTTTAACAAACACAAGTTAACACATATGTACATGCATTGACACACACATGTGTTAACATTTATGTACATATACATGTTTATTAACATACAGACACATATGTCCATACATACATGCCAACTCATACCTGTTATCACATATGCACACACATACATGTGAACTTGCATGTATACATATACATACACACATACATGCGAATACACATGTACATACACACATGCACATGCTGACATATATTCACATGCACACACCCATACAGTTGAACATTTATGTACGATCCATCACATATACATATGTTAATATATACATATACAAGTGTTGACATATATTTGCTTATATGCATTCATATGTTAACATGTGTACACGTATACATACATATGTTTACATGTATGTGGACACACATATGTCAACATATTTGTGCACACACATGCTCACCTGCCTACATATATTCACATATATGTACATAAACACATACATGTTTACATGCCTGCTACTACAAACCTATATTTTAACATGTATGTATTTACATACACACATAAATATGTTGAAATATATGCACGCACACACATGCATACATATGTTAACATGTACACACATACATATTAACATATTTATGTACACACATGTTTACTGTCACATGAATATTTTAACACATATGTACATACATACACAAATGTACATACACATGTTAATATATACGTAATTGCACTCATATATGTTAACGTATCTGTACATACATACACACACATGTTAACATATATTTATGTACATACGTCATCACAAAGACATGAATATTTTAACATATTCACACACATAAACACATGTTAACATACAGGTACATGCATACATGCATGTTAACATGCATGTAATTGCACACATATATGTTAAGATATGTTGATGCAGGCACGCCTTCCCATATTAGCAGATATACATACACTCGTAGACATATTTACATACACACATATGTCAACATATGTGTGCTTGCACAGTTATATATTTCAACATATATTCTTACATACAGACATTCATGTTAACATATTAATACACACATATACGCATACATTTTACCGTAGTTGCGTGTATGTACAGACATACATATGTTTATATATATGCATACCCATATACATGTTATGATATATGTACATATTTACACATATAAACGTTGATATATATTTACATGCATGTGCATGCATGTTACCCTGTATATGCGTGCATATTCACGTACATATGTTAACATATGTTAACTTGTATATATATACATATTGCACACATATCTTAACATAGAGGTAGCTACACACATTAACATATATGTCGGTGTATAACCACTTACACATGTTTATGTATATGTATGTACACACATACACCAGTTAAAATAGATGTACATACACACATACATAAGTTAACATAAGCACATAAACACATACTTGTTAACACATTTGCTCATACACAGTTATGTTAACATATATGTACATACACACGTGTTAAAATATATGTACATACATATTCATGCTAACATATATGTAAGTACACATATATTTATATACACATGTTATATATGTTCATACATATATTTAATATACATTTACACACATATGTTAATATAAGTGTATATACACAGCCATATATTTTTAAATATATCTGTATTTACATACACACATATATGTTTAAGTATACACTCATATACATGCGTATATATGTGTGTATATATATATACACTTACAAATGTGTGTGTATGTTTGTATGTATATATACTTATATTTATATATATACATGCCTTGGCTCATATACTTCTACATTTGATTATTAATTTTTTGGATTTTTTTTCCCTGAGTATAATGGGTAAATTGTATTGGAAATGACAATCTATATATAAATTTTTTATTGGAATCCATTAATATTTTACTAAATTTTCAGCATATTTTATGTAGTTATAAGAATGTATTTTAAGAAAAATTACTAAAATAAAAAAGAAAGTAACATTTGTTTTATTCCCTAGGAGGAAACAGTGTTCAAGCACCTTTAAGACTTTATCCTCTTTTTTAATTTTTCCATCCTCCAACATATGGTGTTTTTCTCTATCTTCTTGTCTCTCATTTACTAGCAATAACTTAATACAGTTGAAAATGGTCGACCAGAACAATACTGTCAGTCAATTTAATCTAATTGATATTTTTAAACTATTACAACAGCAGAATGCGTATTCTTTTCATGCTCGTAAGGAATAGTTACCAAGATAGACCATATACTGAGTCATAAAAGCATTCTAACAAGCTTCCTATAATAGAAATCCTACAAAGTATTTTTTCAAACCACAGTAAAATTATACTAGTAATCTATAACAGAAAGATAATTGTAAAATATATAAATATTTGGATATCAAGTAATACATTTCTAAATAACGTGTCATAGAAACTTCTCAAGTCTAAGTGAACACGAAAACACAATATATCAAGGTTTTAGAATGCAATAAAAGCAGTGCTTAGAGGAAAAATTAGAGCATTAAATTCATATATTAGAAATAAAGAATGATTTAAAATCAATAATCTTAAATTTAGGAAAGCAGAGGGAAAAGAATAATTTATGACTACAACATGCACAAGAAAAGAAAACTTATTTATCAGGAATCAATTAAGTTGAAAACAAAAAAAAAATGGAAAAAAATCAATGAAACCAAAAGCTAGTTCTTTAAAGAAATCAATTATATTGGTAAGTTGTTGCCAAGATGACCAGAAAAAAAGAGAGAAAACACAAGCTAACAATTTCAGAAATGAAGGAGGAATCATCAATACAGTACCATAGCCATTAAAAGTGTAATAAGGGGATACTATGAACTATTCTATGCCCACGATTTGATAACATATGAAATGGACCACATTCACCAAATACATAAACTATAAAAATTTGAATGAGGAGAAAGAGGTAACCCAAATAGGATAAGTACCCTTTAAAACAAGCTTGAAAAAGCCCACTTTCCCTTTTATCTTGTGAAGACACTCATAGAAGTTGCCATCCAGGAGGAATGGACCTTCACCAGACATTGAATCTGCCAGTGGCCTGATCTTGGACTTCCCAGCCTTCAAACCTGTGTGCAATACATTTATGCTGTTTACTTATCACTCAGTCTATACTATTACTGTTAGAGCAGCCCAAACTAAGACACAAATTGGTACCAGGTCTTGGGCTATCTATCCTATGCTTGTTTCACTGTGGTTTCTTCTCTTTTTTTTTTTTCTAGTCATCTTGGCTAGAGCTTATCAATATAATTGATCTCTTTAAAGAACTAGCTTTTGGTTTCATTGATTTTCTCAATTTTTTTTCTTGGTTTTCCACAGTAACCATGGTATTTCAAATGACTGTGAAGTAATTTGACTTCACAGGCTCACAGCTGGAGGGGAATTTACCTCAGGATGAAACACATCTTTGAGTCTCACCCATATCTGATTAGATAATTTTAATAAGACTTTAGACTTAGACTTTGAGTTCATACTGAAATGAGTTCAGAATTTGGAGGCTATTAGAATGGAATGAATGTACTTAGCATGTAAGAAGGGCATTAATTTTGGTAGGACCAGGGCAGAATATTATGGTCTGAGTATCAGTATTCCCACAAAAAATTATTTATCTTGGAACCTCACATCCAATGTCAGAATATTAAGGGTTGGGGCCATTAGGAAGTGAGGAAGTAATAAGGACTCTATTCTTATGAATGTGATTAGCATCCTTATAAAAAAAGGCTTGAGGAAACTCCTTTGCCTTTCTGCCATGTGAGGACAAACAATGGAAGGCACCCTCTATGAGGAACTGAGCCCTTGCCAGACACCAAATGTGCTTGATCTTAGACTTCCCAGTCTCTAGAACTGTGCGCACTAAATTTATGCTGTTTATAAATTACTCAGTCTGAAGTATTTTGTTATATTATTATTAGATTACAACAGTTGCTTGAATTTTTTACAAATATCTCCTTGAACTAAGTGAATATTCAAATCCATTTTCTCTTGACCCAAAGGTAAGACACAATAATCCTATTAATTTTTCCCTTTTGTAAAAAGCAAATTCCTCAGGGGGTCTCTTTAAAGTCTTCCCATGGTTTCTTTTATGGAGTACCCTTATAGACCTGCTTCTTATTTTTGCAGGACTCAAAATAATAATATAAAGCATTTAGGTAGATTTGAGGTTTTGTGTACCAAAGTAGGCTTTGCAGGAAGGTTAAAACATATGGGCTAGGAATTTGTACATTCCACTGTAATTTACCAACTCATGACTCTGCAGACATGTGGGTGACAGAAGGACTGCTATAATAGACCCTCAGAGCATAAGCCAGAGTGGGGCCACAGTTTTTAAGGTAAAAATGACTATTGCCTCTTTATAGACTATATCAAAGAGCTAACATAGGGATCTTTTTTTTTTTCTTTTATGGAATTTACTCGTGACTATATGCTGGGGAGAAGATAATGATACAAGTTGCATTTTCTTCACTAGTTTTGTTTGATTTATATTTTTGTATTATATTACTTTTTTTTATTTATCCATGCTGACAAGAGAGAAGAAAAAGCATTCTAGATATGAAAGCAACATTTACAAAATGTGAAAGTGATATGTGTATTTATTTGAATGAAATATAAAAAATTGGGCAACATGTTTCATGTTAGTAAGAAAAGCACTTTTCAGGCTCTTTTTCCTTAGACCATGTAATCTAATATTGGTGTTACACAGGGTTTTTCCCTACAAGGAAGCATTCATAAATAGATTTGATTAAGGGATTCCTTTTCAAAGGAACTTTTGTGTGCAACATACATTATAAACCTAATGAGAAACGAAGATGTCAACACATGGAGGACAAAATTGCATTTTCTTTCTGATAAAGAGAAAACTGCAGGGCATGGTTCATGTATGTGAATCAGTGTTTTCCTAGTTACTAAATTGTGAATTAAACAGACTTAAATATAGGTAGAGATATCTGGCATGAAGTAATACAGGGGAATATGTATTCTAGGCACAATATGATTCCCAAGGGAAGCAGGAAATAAAAAATCAGGTGTAGAAATGCCTACTTTCTCTTCAAAACTCTACTTTTCATGTTATTTTCTCTACTTTTGATGTTATTTTCTCTACTTTTGAGAGTGTAGTTGAATGAGGGAGTAAAGATAAAACATATTAGATATGTAAGTAGGTAGAAATATTGAATATGATAGATGTATAATATTATTTGAACTCTTTTTACATGAGACAGAATATGGAGAGTGGGGAAGAATTATCCCTCATCTATGAGATATGGAAAGAATTAGTTTATATAAATGGAACACGAATCCATTTGACTGTTCCAAGAGGGAATGAGAAATGTTAGGTAAATGTGATACAGTGGAAATGGAAACATATGTCTTGAGCAGAGCATGTTTTCTGAACATGAGCGAAGAACATTGGGATATATGTGAGTGTATACTAATATTGATATGGAGAAAAATTAAATTCTTTTATTTAAGGGGAGAAAAAGAAAATAAATATATAGAAAGAGAAAAAAGCTTGTGCCAAACTAATTTTTTTCATTTCATGTGTTTTTTCATATGCTCTTATTGGTCACACATAACATTTTTGGTAGATAAAGTGGACATTCTATTGGGCCAACTTTACATCATTGTTTACAATCTTAATTAGGTCACTGTTGATTATCTGGGAGAATTCACTTGAAATTGCTTTGAAGCCTTTTCCTTAGGGTTTTGCCTGGGTGTATAAGGAATTGCTCCCTAATTACTATTCCATAGATTGGACTCCTTGCAGGCTCGTTTTCCTGCTAGCAGATCTTTTCTTCATCAAATATTTATTGGAGTTCGCACTGTGTACAGGGCAATGTACTATGAAGTAAAGAAGAAGATAAGGAGTGAGTCAAAGAGATGTGTTCCCAGGTCCCATCAGGTTAGCAGTTTGAAATAGTCACAGGGCATATGGCATAGAGAAAAAAATAACACCAAAATCCTACATATAGAATTGTACATTTTTGACAATTCTAAAGCAAGTTTCATCATTTCCTATTTCTTCTTCCCACGGCTTCAATATAGTATTTTTTCCTTTTTTCCCCTTTTTGGGTAATTCTTAGGATTTGCAATAAATCTAGAATTGGAATGATTTAATTCTTCCCTAATTCCATCTGTTTCAGTCCAAGTGACTTTATCTAGTATTATTTCTAAAGAAAGTAAGAGTCTTGGTAATGGAATAAATGAGGCTTATATAATGTGCTTATTTTTCCCATTTTTGTAAACAAATTCATGCAACCTCAAGTGGATTTAATAACTTTAATATACCCTAAATCAAAATAGAAAGAAACATAAGATACAGTGGAAGGAGAATTCATTGTTTTATAAGATAGCCTGTTTTGCAAAACAAATTATTACCTACATGTCAAGGTAGTTGGAATATGACATACTATTTTTTTCTAATTATTGTTAAATGAACTTTACATTTTAGAAATTCACCAAGTATTTAGTAAGGAGTATTTTAACAAAATTATATGTTCAATAACTGTTTCAAGCATGCATTCCTGAATCACTGTGCTCAAAGCTGACTTTAGTGTGGGCATTAGATTCATTAAAAATATACATTTTAAAGTATTTTTTCTGTTTGTATTTTAGTATGAAAGAGGAAAATACCCCGAATGCATTAAAGGAAAATAAGGAAATGAGGGTATCCTGTGTTATTCCTTGCCTCAACATGAAAATTGTTTAAATGAGGCTTGCCTTCAGGTGGGAGGCACTTTCTCTCATCTCTCTGTGACTACTCTTTGGAAAGCTATATGATCGATCAAAGGGTTATTTATTTTATGAGTGGAAAATATAGTGAGAATCAGTATATAGCAAATAGTCTCCTAACTGATGAGAGGGTGTGAATTGATGAAATAAAAGATTTATCAAATGCTTACAAAGCACTCAACACAGTAAGATGAGAGTAGGGACTTTGAGGATTCTTAAAATGGGGAGTTCACAAATTAAACCCTCATGCATTACACATTATGAATGGAAAAGACATCAGTTACAGGCATGACTGCTCTTCAACAGCCCTAAAAAGTAAGGAACAGAAGATTCTGTAGTGAGAGGAGTACTAGGAGAATGAAAATCCAAAGCAAATATTTATTCATCATAGAAAGAACAATGGGGTAGTTCATGCACTGTTCATTCTCATTTTAGAAACATTTATTAAAAGTTTAGACATGATGGCACGAAAACTCATCAGGAGTCAAAACCAAGATTTAAAAAAGCTGGTGGCTTCATACTTAGAAACATACCAGTTTGAAATAATTAACTTTATGGTCCTTTATAATTATAAATCTTGTTACCAAAGAGAAAATTGTAGAATTATGTAATAGATTGAGTACCGTTAAAATTTTTATTTGTGAATTTGTGTGTTAGGGCAGTACTGAAGATGATTAAAGATCACAGTTATTTCAAAAATTACGCTTGGAAATCCAGCATCCATTGTCACCCATTGGTCTGTTTCAACTGCTTTTTTCCCTCTCTTTGTACATTTTCTTAGTGTGCCTAATTAGTTTTCTACTGAAAACCAGATATTGTATGAAGTACAGAAGCACTGAATTATGGTGTTAATTTGGTTTCTCTATAAGCTAAACCTGGGACAAGAATTTGAACACAGTTTATTTGAGCACATTTGTGCCTCTGAGCACAAATGCCAGTAGGGTAGTGAGAAAGTAGGAGAAGGAAAGGAAAAGAAGCCATTGAAAATTGAATTACCACATTCATCACCAGTATGGGAAAGTATAATGTAATCCCACTGATGAAGCAGGAAATAAATTACAACATGCACCTTGGAGATATTGCATAGTAGGGGCAGGGGAACTGCAGTGTTTGTCACTAAGTAAGGTCTGCTTAGGGTAAGGCCCACCCTTGCTGGCCTGCCACACTAACACTAAACCAGTGGGATCCTATGCAGGTTTTCTCATCTAGAAAAAGGATTGATTTAAAGTAAAATAGTTAAGATCCGTGGGGATTGGTAGGGAACCGAAATCATCTGCTACTGTGATGTTAGCTTTCTCCTGAGAAGATCCACTTTAAGTTATATGAGGCTCAGGGTGGAGTAAATTACTTTAATCCAATTAGAGATCAAGGCTGGTGTTCAGTCCCGGTAAGCCTCAGTCTATCTGGAAAAGCTACCCACATGGTGGGTATCCCTGCAGTGATCCAGATTTAGCTGCAGAGGTCATTGTTTCCTAGGCCCCTCATTGTTTTTTCCTGACTCCCATCTCTAGGCACCTTGGTATAGTAAGTCTTCTGAAAACTGCTGGGCTTTTCAGCCACTTTCACCTTGGCTCTTTATCCTCTAGGCACCTACGGAATTATCTGCAAGTGCCTGGAGGGGAAAACAGTTGCTGAGTTTCAGTCGGACTCCTCTGTACCTCTCTTCTTTTAGGGACCTTGAATCCTCTGTCTGGGGGTCCTTAAATTTCATGTTGTTGTTGTTGTTCTACTCGGCTTGGTAAGGATGCCAAAGCTTTGTCAATTTTTTCTGACTCTTAGCGGCACCTTACTGCCCAGTTTGTCAGCAAATGCTTTGCGACCAATAGCAGAACAGATCATAGGGGAAGGGAGCATTGGTTCACCTTTTTAAGATGCTCCTTTACCTGGGACCTAGCTGTTCAATGTTGGCTCAATGTCATACAGATTTTTTTCCCATTTTTTTTCTGGCCTGAAACTGCTACAGGCAACTTCATCATATCTACAACAGAAGTCAAATATAGTAGAAGATAAATTGAAGGATGATTTTAAATCCTGAAAAACAAACAGCAGACAGACTACATATTGGGAATAGAAATGTAGCAAGGGATTACCTGTTTTGCATAAGGCTTTCATCATATTCTAATATATCAAAATGTACGCAAGTTCATGTAAGTTTATTTCTGACAAAGGCTACCATCTTATATGTAAAAGTTTCAAATATAGTTCATGTCAATATAGGGCTCAAAAGCACTATGTTATTTTTGAAATAATTTGCACATAGTCGGAGTCTTCTCTCTAAGGAGTATTTCTCAGAGCATGTTTAGGAACTCATTGTCTTTTTTCAAGGTTGAGAAATCAATAGAAAAAACATCAGTTGCTTTTTGGAATGCTTTACTGACATATTAGCTTACATGCTTTTTCTGTCAAGAGTTTCCAATCAATATTATATTGTTTCATGACAAGTAGATAATACATCATTAACAATTTTTGAAGGTAAATAATTACAAGTTTCACATTGAAAGTTGAAGTGTATAACAAAAACACAGGAGGAGTTGTGATAAAATTTAGAGCTGCATGTATTTTCCTGCTTGCAACATTGAATTGTTAAGCTTGCTTCAGTACCTATGTTTGTTTAATTTTCATTATCATGATTCTCAAGAGGACATTGCTATTTTACAGGCTTCATACTCACAATACTAAAATCAGCCTTTGTGAAAGAAGTTAAGGGTAGGGCAATTGGATTTCTGCAATACTGATTCAAGGACGCAGGATAGGGCAAAGTCTGTACAATTCAGCCTAAAAAGAATCAATACCATATGTCCAGGTATTATACTATTCTGAATTGATAGAATTTAAAATATATCAGAACTTAATTATAGATAATTTCTCATAAGAATGTAGCTTGATGAAAAAATAAAATTATTAAGAAAAAAACTCCAAGTTTATAAGTTTCTGTCAACCCAGTGATGTCTTCAATGCTTGTTCACACTGTTATAAGAAAAACAGGCAGTTTAAGAATGGAAAATGTCTTGAGTTGGTAGACAGAATTAGAAGAGACAGCTGTGGTTCTATTACTCGTACAGCCATTCCACTGATGAGTTCTATGACCTCTAGCTAGTCACTTAGCACTTTTTGGGTTTAATTTCCTTTCTATGTATAAAAAAGGAGCAAGACTTGTTGTAGATATTTCTATATTCATGGATGAAAACTGCCCATAAGGGCAAAGAAGTATAATTAAATCTTGGCATTGTTCCTTTAAAAATTAAAATCCCATTAAAAATTAAGAAAGTCTTAAGCAACCTCATTAGTGCTAGGTTGGAAAGCAATTAAGTATATTGTTTTGCCCCTAAAAACAGCCCCAGAAGATTAGCTGTGCCCCGTATTGCCAATGATATTTACTGATATAATTGATAGTGGAAGTTTGTCCAACAGTCTCTTTCAGTGTTTATTCTTCATTTTAAATATCATTCCTAAAATACTTATGGATTATTTGGCTAAGTTTAAAAACTGAAGTTTATTTAAAATCCAAGGAATTTAAAAAACAAAATAAGCGGTATCTAGATGAAAACAGAAATTACATTCCTAATCATTAAAAACACGTAATTCATTATATTAAGCAATTATTCTAAAGTCTGTTAAGCTATCCAGTTTTCCTTGCTGTTACATTGTTTTGAATACGTACATATTTTGGAAACTTTGAGACCTGAAATTTCTTTGAAAGAAGAATGCGTATCACAAAATTTGTTTATTTCATGAGCTTTTAATTCAGAGTGGTAAATTTTTCGAGAAGTAAAACATTTACAAGTTTGTTTTTATAAAGAATACCTAATCAATATTAACTACTTCAGTTGATGTCCTCTATTTCTATTTCTCACACCTTCCGGTAAGTATAAAATTCTTAATATCTTCCTATAAAAAATCAATACCTTAGAACCATGTTAAATTTAAATCAATCAAAATAAAAATTTATACCTTAGGTCAGTATTAATTTTAAATGAAGTGAATGAAATAATTTTATTTCATGGATAGTTTTAACTCAAAATATATTTCTTCAGTATGTATAATCCAAAGTACATGATATACAACTGGGGGAAAGATTAAGGATGAGTCTGGCTCATTCAATTCCTTGGCTATATGTTAAACATTCGCTGTATTTCATTGAATTTAAGACATCATTGATTTAAAAATGCACTATTATTCTGCATTTCACTGAGAAAGAAAAAAAACACTAACAAACTATAACAAAATGATTTTAACATGTAGAATATTTATATTTTACTTAACTAACGCACTATTTTAGACTTATCAAAACATAGATTTGGGTCATAGAATTTTGATCATATATGTTTTTCCCAGAGGATCTTGATGTAGCATAAAATAATAAAGTCAAATTCTTAACATTCAGATTTGACTCTTCATCACTTTTCATCTTAGTTTCTGTTATTTTCTACATAATATATTATTTACAGTCAAGAGAATTAGAAATTGAGAATATTCTTTTGAAACAGTGATATCTACTTCTTTACCAATTTATATATGCAGTAGAATGGAAAGTTAATTATCTAAGTTAAGGAGAAAATAAATTATAGGCTTTTGAGCTTGTTATTATTGTATACACACACATGCGCGCACACACACATATATTCTCCCACAGTAAGTCCAACAACGTGGATGTGGGTACTGAAATAAACTCAGTGATTTAATTTCATAAGATATAGTGTTACAGTTTTTGACATACAGTTTCTTCAATAAATGTTAACCCACAATGATATTCCTCTTAGAATTCCTCAAGAAATGTTATCCATTGCCCAAATGTTTTAAACCACCTATAAATTCTGGTGGATGCTAATAACTGGCAATAAATTTAAAAATAGGTTAAATGGTGAAATCATTTATTAAACAATGTTGAACAAATTTATCTACTGAAGTACTTTTCAGACATTTTAAGATGTGACTCTGTGTTGTATATTTTAAGTGACTACAGTCAGTATTTGTCATTCATTCTTTTACAGAGAGAATGTGCAAGCATTTTTCCTCTTTTAATCAAGTACACGTATTTAGCACAGCAATGAAGCTATAACATAGTCAAAAAGAGAATTTTCTCTAAAATATTCTTCCAAATAACTCACCTACATTACGAAAATGCTGAGCACCAATTGAGACACCAACAGCAATTCTCTCAAGCAGAAAAGAATTAAAAATTGAAGGAATAAGAATAATTGAAAAAGTCATTGATTTGGAACTGAGTGTTGTCAAAAGTAAAGAGCTAGTTTGTAGCACTAACATATTCAAGAAAATGATGTTCAATTGTTTTCAGTGACAATCAGCAGGAAGGAATCAAGCACCTCATAGCAATTACTGACTTTCTGCCAGAATCCGTTATAACATTGCCTTAGGGAAGGCAAGATAAGTAATATTCTAGTTAAGAAGCCACATCAAGGAAAATGGGGAAATGAGAAAGAGGGCGGCAGTTTTAACTCATGAAGCAACCTCATGATTAAAGGTTTCGTGCACTGAGAAAAGAGAATAATTGATTTAATATGTAATAATTGATAATTAGAAACAATAATTTTTCTTAGAAAAATACCATGAAAATAATTTTTAATTTTAAGATAATGATATATTACACTTAATATCATTTTTAAGATCTCGAGATAACAAACATTATACACAATGTTAAGAATCTGCATGCAAATGGTAGAAAAATGAGTAAAATAAAAAATACTCTGATTTTAATGAATTTACTATATCTCATTAGATGTAGAGGGTGAAAATTCAATTTGGGACAAATAAATCTGCAAGTTCTGTTGTTATAATCTCATGATTATAGCAAACAATAATCATGAGAAAATATGTAAAGTAAATAGATATAAATTACAGTTAAGTTTGTCAGGAATATCAATGAATTAGAAAATACTGTAGCCTTTAAATCTGAGGTCCTATAATTAAAACATACAATAAAGTATTATTGATCTTCAAATATTTAGAAAATATACAGAATATATTTATTTTTAAAACCAAGTTTACTTAAAATAGTTCCTAATTATAAAGTACTCATAAATCATAATTTGGAAGTAAGTGATTATTATACCAAAGTGAAGAGCATCCATGATTAGAAATTTATCTATCTGTATACTGTACATATCTACATATATCTATATGTGTGAATATATATATGTGAGCATACACACACACTGAAAAACGCTGAAAGTAATCTTTTTTTCAAGAAACATATTATTTTCAAGAAAGGTAATTTGATGTAGATGTTGGACATAGATTATAAAAAATGAAATTTAATAAGGCACGAATGCACACATATACACAGACACACACGTATATGTACACACATAGATATACACACACAGTGTGCGAGAGGGAGAAAGAGGGCAGGTGGGTGCGAATAGTTTACCAGTAATGAGAATAACTTCATTGAGAAAGAAGTTAAGATGTGGGAAACAAAAACTTGAGTTTGAAAGATTTAAGCATCATATAATTATTTATGTTAAATAAACACAATTTTTTCTTCTTTTGGAAGGCATGAAAAAAGTAAAACTACTGTGTTTCCTTGAAAATTACAAATATGAGAATTAGGAATTTTGTAACTACATATGACTAAATGATGTCTTTTAATTTTGTAACTGTAGTGACTGTTTCTCTACATAGTACATTGGAAAATCTCAACTATCACTCCTGCTATATTAAACCCATCCTCCCTCCCTCACCCAGACAGTGAATATCCCTATAAAACCAGTAAATTCTGGAAAATTACAATTGAGTAGTACACAGAAATGCTTAGGTATAATCCAATCATTTTACAAATTCAAAAAGTGAAGTCCCTCCAAATGAAATTATTTAGTTAAAATTGCATAGTTACTTTGTGATTGGAGCTTCTGTTTCTCAGGCCTTCAGACCAGCTTTTCTAATTTTTCAGCTTGCAGATGGCAGATCCTGGTACTTCTTGGCCTCCAGGATCATGTAAACCAATTCTCATAATAAATATCTATCTCTCTTATATATTCTGTTTCTCTGGAGAACACTAATACTAACTAAGTTAGTTAACTAAGATTGAATCGCTTATTAATTTTTTGTATTGAAAATAATATCCTAAAATGAATGAATTTCTCTGAGAGATTTACAATAATTCTTAGGTGATTTTTATATAAAGTATATACACATTTTTTCAATTTTTGTATTGTGGTAAAATATATCTAACATAACATTTATCATCTTAACTATTTTAAAGTGTACAGTTAAGTGCTATTATATACATTTATGTATACTTTTTATATTATTTGGGATTCAAATATATCAATTTTTAGCTTTAATTTTAAAATTTTAAAGTAGGTTTATAAAAAATATACATATATATTTTTGGCTTGGAATCATTTTCCATATAGTTGGAAGAATTATTCTCTGTTCAAAGTATATAAAAATATTTATTTCACTATTTAAATATTTTTTACACATAATTTTTAATCCCCCTGAAGTTTATTTATTTTTAAATTTTATGAGTTAGAGAGTTTATTTGATTTCTTTTCAGATAAATGATCAATTGTCTCGATATCATATTCTCCCTGGTTTGTAATGCTTCAACTATTCATTTACGTCTGCGTATGTTTATAAAATCCATTTTGTGTTCTATTGATTTGCTTTCCTATCTTGTTCAACAGATTTCAATCATGGTAGCTACCTAGCTTTGGATTTTAATCTATTTATCTTGCTTAATATGCACTGGAATTTCTGAATCTGAGGATTTATTTGCATAATTTCTGAAAAAAGTAGCAGGCATTATATATTCAATGTAACATTTTCACATTTTTATTATCTTTTTTTGGTTTTGTTTTTTGTTTTTGAGGCAGAATCTTGCTCTATCACCAGGCTGGAGTGCAGTGGTGCAATCTAGGCTCACTGCAACCTCCACCTCCCAGGTTCTAGCGATTCTCCTGCCTCAGCCTCCCGAGTAGCTGGGACTATAGGCACTTGCCAGCATGCCCAGCTAATTTTTGTATTTTTAGTAGAGACGGGGTTTCACCATGTTGGCCAGGATAGTCTCGATCTCTTGACTTCGTGATCTGCCTACCTCAGCCTCCCAAAGTGTTGGAATTACAGGGGTAAGCCACCTCGCCTGGCACTTTTTTATTATTTTTATGTAATTCCAGTTATATTTATGTTAGAAATCTTGACTACTAACATTAACTCCACTCATGCCTATCAACATACTGTTTATTTCTATGTATTTTCTATGTATTCGATTTCTTAACATATATTTTCCATTTTACTACTTTCATGTTCAGCCTGATCTAATCTATTGTTTTATCAATTCATTCATTGGGTTTATAATTTCAGTTATTAGGTAATTTTATGTTCCATATCTGATAATCCCAGTGTTCACAATCCTTAGTGTTGCTATTGTTTGTTTTCCTAAAATGAGTTTGAAATGGTGGAACTAGTGATTTCTATATAACATAGTCTACTTAGATTTAAGTTTTATGTTGGGAATTTTCCATATCATATAGTGTTTGTTATATTAAATAGAAACCATATAAGTGGAGATCTATTTCAACAACTTCTAGGAATAACCAGTTTTATTAATTTTTTTCCACTTAATATGAGGACAAGAAAACATATTGTTTTGTCGTTTTATTTACAGGTGGATGGGTTTTGGAATTAATGCAGAATTCTCAAGCTCACTTTAATTAATTTCAGAACACACAAGTTTTAAAACAGTCTTCCACCGCATAAGGCTGTTCTTTCCCAAAGCAATCATTTCCTGGCATTAGGTCTCCTGGTCATTTTCTATTCTGATTTTAGTTTTACTGAATTATTTGTGTTCCTTTGTCTATTCATTTACTTTTGTATAAACTTTTAGTATATTAAGTGTATGTTTTAATTTATCTAAGTTCTATTTGTTTCATGCTGAGATATCTATCAAGGTGCCCTATGTTAAACTGAAATGACAGAGTATGGTAGTGGGATCTTAACATAACTAAAGTTAATTTTTCCATATGATATATCATGGTTCACTAATTCAGAGGAAAAGTGTGCTCAATGTTCTTTCTCAGGAATAGAAGGCTGTTAATCATGCTACTTCTACAAACAACTTACAGTTAGAGTGACATGACTTTGCCATTTCAGCAGTAATTGTATATCTGGGCGTTACCAGGGAAGCCACCAATAGTAAAATTTAAGTGGTGAATATAATACAAGGGCTACTTTGTCCCATTCACTTGGTATCTGTGGATGGTTACATGATCATGCAGCTTGATGAGAAACATGTTCATATAGCCATCTACAGATATAGGTAAGCATTAGAAGGCTCTACTACAAATAACATATTCAGTTCTCTTTCCTTTCTATGCAAAAAGTGAACTCCTCTATCCAAATGAAAGAGTTTAAAACCCTATCAATTTATGAGATAACTCAAAATCCATTACCTTTGGATTATGTGTTATCTCTGTCAGAAGTTAATGCACAGTAGTCTCCCACATCAGTATATATTTGGCTTTTGTTGATCCAGAGACTTATGAACTAATAATACAGGTTACCTGCTCCCCAAAAAATGCAATATGCAGAGGTGGAACATGGTCTACAGAACTCCAGTAACTGTTTCTATCTGGGAAGAGAAAATAATGAGAGATAGATATTGAGCACTGGACTGTAAAAATTAAATAAATAAATACATACGTACATACATAAATTCCTCTTAAATCCCTCTGAGCAAACATTGTGATTGTTTCTCCCTGAGGACTGGGGTATATTCCTTAATTAGACTTTGATTCTGCTCTCTCGGGCTGACTCCCAAAGACGTTGTTTTCTAAGCTGTTATTCTAGCATTCACACCCTTTAATATGACTACATTATTTTATCTATCAGGGAATTTGATATTAAAATTTATTTCCTATAAATACTCGCATTGACACACTCAAATATTGTTGGTAAAGATCTTCTCCTTTGATACTCTCCCTTTTATATATTAAAATTACTTTAATAAAATTTAACATGTAAGAAAGCTTACAAGAAAACATCATCATCCACATATGCTATACATATGCAATCAGTAAAATAAAAACAATAGAAAGCTATCTCCTTTTATTTTCATAAAGTGCAATTATCAATTAGGATTCTTCAGCAAAACAGAACCAATATAAGATATATGTGTGTGTACATATATATACACACACACACACACACACACAAATAAAAGGGCATAATTATGTCTTATTAAAACTTTACCCATATGTCTGGACAATATCCCATCTATTGAATCTTTTATATTTGCAGGCTGCATGTTCATATAGCCATCTACAGATAGCAAGTGGATGGGACAAGGCACACCTTGTATTCCTTTCTCCTCTTAAATTCCCGCTATCACTGGCTTCCCTGTTAATTCATTGAGGAAAAAGTTGGAAGTGAGGGGTAAATTCATAACAACTACAGTATAATGCCCACCAGTCCTCTGTTCCTTGTGACTAGATAACCTATCACATGCTCTGAATCACTGAGATCCTATATAAAAGATTTATTATAAGGAATTAGTGCATACTACTGTGATGGCTAAAATTTGCAGCATAGGCTAGGAGGAAGGGGACTAGAAAGAAGCAGAGATTGACGTTGCAGTCTTGAGGCAAAATTTCTCCTATTTTGTCTTTAGAAAGAGGAGGAAGATCTATCTTGTGTACATTCCAAAAATTATAAAACTTCGTATGAATAACAAATAAAACTGCATATTTGGATATATACAAATTTTTGTATAAGTTACTTAATGATTACAAAATACTAACTCAACTTTAATTTTGAAAAGCTAAGTTTGACAAATTATGCCAACATTTCATCAAAACATTTCTCTTCTTCATTCATAGTCATTGACTGACAGCCAGACATATTTCCTACCCACCTTGCATTCAAGTGTGGAACTGTAACCAAGATTTCTCCTGTGGAATGTCAGAAGAAGTGCTATGTGATGTTTTCCAGAGAGTATATTTGACTTTTCAACCCTCTTTTTTTATCTTCTTCAGAATAAATTCATACTATAGTAAGAATCAAGAGTAAATAAGACAAAAAATGAGGAAATCTGAGTTGTGTTCAGAAGAAGTTTGTGCTACCCAGGGTCATCTTTCCTGGACTGTTAAATTAATTATAAATAAAAGGTAGCTGTGTCTGGGTGATATGTGAATTATTTTCTTAAGAGAAATTTAGTCTAACACAACTAATTTCCTTAGAAAGTACCTGTATTATTGTTTTGCAGCTGTAGTAACAAATTAACACAACATGGGTGTGGCTTAAAACCATGGAAATTTATTCTCTCACAATTCTGGAAGCAGAAAGGCCAAAATCAGATTACCATGGTCCGAATGCATCCTTCCCAAAAATCCTATGTTAAAATATAATTGCCAATACAATAATAGTATTAAGAGGTAGGGCCTTTAAGAGGTAATTAAGTGATGAGTGAATAGGATTAGTGACGCTATAAAAGAAGTTCAAGCAAGCTGTTCACCTCTTCCAATATGTGGGGACACAGCACTAGGGCACCATCTACAGAGCAGATGGCAAGCCTTCACTGAACACTAAATCTGATGCTTTGATCTTGAACTTCACAGCCTCCAGAACTGTGAGAAATGTGTTTCTCTTACTTAAAAATTAACCAGTTCTGCCTCTGTCCTTAACATGGTCTTCTTCTCTTCTCTTCATATCCCACCTCTATGTTTTTCTTATAAGGACCCTTATCACTGGATTTAAGACTCACTCAGATCATCTAGAATGATCTCATCTCAAAATCTCTAATATAATTACATCTGCAAAGACCTATTTTTTCAAATAAAGTCACATTTAGGGGTTCTGGAAGTTAGGATGTGAACATATCTTTTGAACTCCACCATTTAACTCACTATAGTACCTTTAAGAAATTTTATGGAATATATCTTTTTTCATTCTGTAATTGCATTATTTATAATGCATCATATTGGTCATATAAGCATTTAGTAAATGCTTGCCTTTCTTAAGTAGAGCCTTTCATGGTTTTGAATACCAGCTATAAATGTAATCTGACAGTCCCTAGTTTCACTGACATTAAGATATGAAATTTACCTGTAACTTGAAAAGAAAAGTCAGTCAAACTATAAAGGCACAAATTCTTTTATTTACTTTTCATTTCTGGGAGCAAGGGATTTGGGTAAAAAGATACTCAAATATCAAACAACTGTTTCATTGCAGAGCAAATCACTCTAGCATGATGTTAAAATAGGACACTTTCTGCCTCAGTTTCAGCTGAAACATATACAAAATAAAAGCAACAACTATTCAGACAATGAATTTTTTTTTTAAAAAAAGGAAAATGGACTTCCAAAATGGAACTTATTTGGAAAGATGTCTGTTTTGCTTTCCCCAAAACAACACCAACAACAAAAACAAAAACAGAAAAGGGCAAAGAAAGGCTGCTACTTCAAACTCCGGCTATAATGAGAAGGGCTTCAGCAGAACAATTTGAAGCATAGGTGTTCTGGTAATTGAAGGACATGGAGGACTATTTCCTGGCCCATGCTTGGGAAAGATAAAATAACCTGTAAAGAGCTGCATCTGCAAAATAATTGTTCTTCTTTCTGGTAATAGGTAATAAGTGCCTGCATTTCATTAACCACATGACTTCTGTAGTAGTGTCAATCTGGCCTCATTTTAGAAGGGCATCTGCTCAAGAGGAAACTATGTCATAGCAAAGAACTTCAGCAGTAGAAGGGTTCCTGAGAAATAAGCTGCAGCAGGAGAAGAGTCATTGTCCACATAACGGGAAAGGTCCAGATGGGACAGTCTCTGAAGAACCCACAAAAGCACCCACATGCTTAAGATCTTTCTTAATCATTTTCCATGCCTAGAGAATGCAGAGCCTCTTACAATATCTCAAATATAAATAATTGCCTGTATGGCCATCTTATTTATCCTCCTCCTACCACCCTGAGAAAGAAGGGAGATATGTATTGGGAAGAAAGAGAAAGGATGATGGTCCTTCCCCAGATGGTGATGGAAAACCTGTAGCAATCCCTAGTTGGAAAACAGGGAAATTTATAGAAAATGAATACGATATTCTATTGCAATGTATATTCATAAAATGAATTCATTCAGGCACTATTTATAATCAAGTGAATCAAGTCACCAAATTAACTTTTACATAATTTTCTGTGAGCTACCAATGAAAACAGAGTAGAGAAATGTGCCACTCAATTGAACACTCACACCTCATCTTATTGCCCTTTCCCAGTTTGCTCATGTGCTTTGGCACAAAGGCCGCCCCTTCTCTTGAGTTTCTGTGTTTTTTTCTGATAAAGCGATGCAGCAAAGCATCTCAAATATGAGTAATCCTCCTAGTTAGAGGAATCAAAAAATAAAAACAGCAACAATAACAAAAAGTAAGAAAGCAGTAAAAATTTTGGGGACACATAAATGATTTATTTTTAATAAGAGAATGTGAGATTCTGACTATAAGTTTTAAAATTAGAAACAATATATTATTGTATCTTTCAAATTCTCTTCTAAATTTTATGCAAATATTTTTTATTTTTAACATATTTTCATAAAATTTAAGTTCTTATGATAAGAGTATAGAAATGGTCAGCCTTCTACAACTTACCTGAATGTATGAAACATAGTATTATAACCTAAAAAATTATACTATATTATTTTTTGGATAATTATTCCATAGAAACTGTTTGGCTACAAAAGGGTGAGTAAGTATATGGTTTACACATTTTCTTATGAGAATAGTCAACTAAACCACAACCTCAAATTATCTATTGAGGTTATCCATAATGCGAGTGGGAGTGATTAAAATAGAAAATATAGTTTTCCACTGCTAAAAATTTGTCTGTGCATGCAAGAAGCAGGTGATAATACTAAGTATTTTGTTTGCTATTGTCTGAAGTTGTATCTTATACAAAAAATAGTCACATATGTGACTATTTTTTAAAAAATATTAAACTTAATATAAACAACTTTAAAATGCCATATGGTAACAAACACCACATATACCTAAAATGTTAACATTGTAAATGCTTATTTGTCTATTTAAAATAATAAAGCACATAATAAAAGAAATATTGTATAATAAAACTGACTAAAATACTTATTAAAATAAAGCTATGACTCACCCTAGACACCACACAGATGCATTATCAATTACAAAATATTGAATAATTTGCAAACAAAAGTTTTCAATGCTTGTGCAAGATTTTTTTCCACTGAACCTGTTCTTTTTGTGTTTGTTTTTAATAAAACTTTATTTTAATAGTTCTAAATTAACAAAAGTGTTTAGAAGATAGGATTTTCTGAGGAGGTGGAGCAAAATGGCCAAATAGAAGCTTCCAACAATTGTCCCCCAATGGAATTATCAAGGAGAACAACTCTCCACTTAGAAAAGCACCTTCATAAGAACAAAATAATCACATGAGAGAATCAAGTACCTGGTTGTTGCACAATAACAAGAAAAGGCTAATTGAAGGGGACAGAAAGGACAGTTTTTCTTTGCCTACACCACCCGTCCACCAAACCCAAGGCATCTCAGTGCAGAGAGAGAACCTGTGGGCTTGGGAGAAGCAGAGTGACGTGAGTGTGGGGCTTTGCATTGGAACTCAGTGTCACGCCATCACAGTGGAACTCAGCACTGAATAGAATTCTGCCAGTTCTCATAGAGGAAGCATTTAGACAAGCCCTGGGCCAGAGAGAAATCTGCTGCCCCAGCAGGAAGAACCTGAGTCCTGGCTCACCACTGGCTGACTAAAGTGGCCTTGGACCCTGAACAAATTTCAGTGGCAGACAAGCTGTAGTGACTGTGGTCCTTGATTGAGCTCCAGTGCTGCTCTGGTCTCAGAGGCTGTGAGCTTGGGTGTGAAACACTGAATGAAACACCAGCTGTGGTGGCCATGAGCATGTCTGTGTCATCCCTTCCTCAATTCCAGGAAATGCAGCATGGAGTGAGACTCATTTCAATTGGGAGAAGGAAAAGGAAGAGTATAGAGGATTTTGTCTTGCAACCTGGTATCACCCTAGCCACAGTTTATAAAACAGAGCACCAGGCAGAATTTCAAAGTCCCCTATTTCATGACATTCTTGGAAATGATGCTTCCTGGGAATGATGTTTTCTGGCCCCACCCCAGGACAGAAAGGAATCTGCTGACCTGGTGGGTTGGAAATGAGTGCCAGGTGGCTTCACCACCTGAAGACTAAAGTTACTGTGGACCTTGACTAAACATCAGTGGCAGTCACACAGTAGTGGCCAAGCTGCAGGATTTGGGCAAGCCCTGATTCTTCCCTGGTGTCTTAGGCTGTAAGCTTTTGCTGTGACTTAGCATGTTGCCAGCTGCAGCAGGAATGGGAGTGGCCATGTTACCCCTCCCCTTAACTCTAGACGTCCAAGGATGGTAAAAGACTCATTCCACTTGGGAGAAAGAGAAGGAAAAGAGCAAGAAACTTTTCATGGGGACGCAGAGAAATCTCCCTCATCTTCTCAAAGTGCATCGGGAATGGTTATCCAGGAGTCTGCAACAATCACAGCATATCTGAACTTAGGGCACCCTTTAGTGCTGAAATTGCTGCAGTGAACACAGGATTAGGAAACTCAACAGTCAACCCTCTTTGAATTCTTGGAAGGTGCTCTGAAGTAGGATAGGTTCAAATAAGGCCAGACTTCGGAGATTGGAATAAATATCCAACTTCTCAATGAACAGACATTGAGAAATGTCCAAAAGCATAAAGAACAATTAGGAAAACATGACCTCAACAATAGACTAAGTAAGGTGCCAGGGACCAACTCTAACATGATGAAACTATGTGAGCTCTCAGATAGAAAATTCAAAATAGCTGGTTTGAGGAAGCTATTTAGAGTTCAAGAAAACACAGTGAATCAATTAAAAAATTATCAGAGAAATTTTACAAAGAGATTGAAATATTTTTTAAATCAAAAATAAATCCTAGAGCTGAAAAACACAATTAATGAACTGAAAATGCACCAGAGTGTCTGAACAGCAGAACTGATCAAACAGGAGAAAGAATTAGTGAGTTTGAAGACTGCCATTTAAAAATAAAATCAAAAGAGAAGAAAATAAATGAAGAATGCAAAAGAATGAATTATACTTACAAGTGTACTTCAAGACACAAGATCAAGAAAACAGCCTCAGAAGGGCAAATCTAAGAGTCATTGGCCTTAAAGAAAGAGTACAGAAAGAGATAGGAATAAAAAGCCTATTCACAGAAATAACAACAGAGAACTTTACATATTTAAAGAAACATGAATGTATAGGTACAAGAAGGACAGAGAACACCAAGACAATTCAATACAAATAAGAACACCCCAAGGCATATCATAATCAAAATCTCAAAAGTGAAGGAAAAGTGAGGATACTAAAAACAGCTGCAAAAAGAGGCAATTAACTTATAAAGAAGGTCCAGTTCATATGGCAACAAATTTCTCAACAAAAACCATATAGCCCAGAAGGGAATGGGAATTTTGTACCCAGCAAAGCAATCATTTAAGCATGAAGGAGAGATAAAGACTTTCCTTGTCAAACAAAAAGGAAAGAATTCATCATTATCAGACCTATCTTTCAGGAAATGCTAAATAGAATCTTCAGCCTAACAGAAAATGATACTACTGTGCAACAATAATTATCTGAAGGTATAAAAACCCATTGGTAGGCACGCAGACAAATCACAGAACACTTTTCAATACAGTAATTGTGGTGTGTAAACCATTCATATCTTTAGAAAAAAGACTAAAAGAAAAGCCTATCAAAATAATAACTACAACAATTTGTTTAAAATAGGAAATATATATATATATATACACACACACACATTGAAATAACAAAAGTCAAAAAGTGGGAAGAGGAATAGAGTTAAAGCGTAGAGGGCTGTTTTTTTTTTAAAGTTTTTCCTTTGCTTGTTTATTTCTGTTTCCTTGCATTCAAAGTTAAGTTCTCATCAGTTTAAAAGTACTTGTTTTTACTATAAGGATTTTTGTAAGTCTCATGGTAACCACAAATAAAAAACCTATAATAAATACATTAACAATTTAAAAGCAAGAAATTTAAACATACCACCAGAGGAAACCACTTAACCACAAAGAAAGACAGTAAGAAAGGAAAAGAAGACTTATAAAACAACCAGAAAACAAGTAAGAAAATTACAGTAGTAAACTCTAACTGTATGTTCCATTAAGTATGCATCCTGCAGAGTTAAATGAATTTATATTCATATATTAATAGCTTTACTTCATTAGTAAATCTATATTCATACTTACTACAAGATTTCACAAAATTGCAGTTTTAATACAAAGAACAAGAGCAATTGTTAACAAGAACATTAAGCTGTCTAGTGAGCTGGAATTCTGAAGTTAAATTAATAGAGTAGTCTGTTTACATAACAATAAGAGTATGAAAATCAGGTCTAAATAATGGTGGAAGAATTGCAAATGGATCAACAAACTCAGTAAATGAATGTTTGTATGTTGTGTAATGCAAAACTGCTACTTATTGATGCATTTAAATACTATGCAACATATTCATGAATATGCTTTATGCATATCTTGTAACAGAGCTATAAGCAGTTCATGTTAAGTTTGTGCAGAATGCAAATATTATTTATGCATTTTTAAAAGTTAAATAGCTAATCAACATTAAAATATTTCACTTCATTTCCTTTTGTCAGCAAGGAGATTATTTGGTTAGCCTATTTGCCTAAAAGAATAAAAATTTTCTGCTAAACTGTGTTTGCTTTTGCTAAGGCAATTGTAACTGTAAGATATTTCAGTCAATCTAAGCGGAATATTTGGCTGCTATTTACAGTTTTCCGTTAAGATCCAAAAGTTGATGTTATGTAATTAGGACTAGTGGCTTGGAGTCATACAGTCTTAATCCTCTCTACTTCTCCTTTAGAGGATAGCAAGTCTAGCATTTATTACTTCTTTCTCAGAAATTAGGAAATTAGCCATCTTTGAAGTAATCTGGATCCCAGAATTAACTGTTAATTAACTCATCCTTATATAAAACATAAATTTACAAGGCCAATAGTTTTCTTAATAACAAAGTAAAGAAAAATATGCAATCCACAGAGATCTGAGATACACTTTAGATGCAATCACATTTGACAAAAGTTTTATTAGTGTTACCTTAGATTCCTAGCATAACTAACTTACAAGGAAACCACAATCTAGCCTACTGTTTTTTCTTTTTCATTGTTGTTCTTTTTCTTTTCTTTTCTGTTTTTCTTTCTTTGACCAGTGATTGTCAATTTTTACTACACATTAAAATCATCTGGGGTTTAAAAAAAATCAATTCATACTGATAGAGACAGGAGACAGCCAAATGCTACCCAGGTCATTGTGCACAAGGGGCTTGCCTAAACATGCCCATTGTGAAAAATTTTGTCCCTTAATACATGCATCATAAGGGAAATAAGTCACTGTGGAGTGGCTCAGATTAAGGGCCTGCATTAGCACTGGGAGAATGGTGTGGGGCCTCCAGGAATTTATGCCTTATGCAGGGGAGGAGCCAGGACTCTTCAGCTGTGTGTAGTGGCCTGGTATTCAATCTATGAGATGGGAGCCTGTTGGTAGGACCCCATTTTTCTTCGCTGAGAGCTTTCTTTTCTCCTAATAAATCCATCCTCCTCACCCTTCAATGTCTTCGCATGCCTAAGTTTTCCTGGTCGTAAGACAAGAACCTGTATTTTAGCTGAACTAAGGAGCAAAAAAAAAAAAAAAAAAAAAAATCCTGCATCAATTTTAATTCAGAATATCTGAGTGTGGGGCTCAGATACCAGTATTTTTCTAAGGAAAAAAATGCCATTTAGTATATATTTTTTCATTCTTATTTCTGTCACTTGAAAGCTGATACCTATATATTTCTCCTGGAAATTATAGAAAGAATAGTATACCAATTTTCTCTTCTGATATTAGAAATTTTAACAAAAAGCAATACACCAAAAATCTAACAAAGGTGTGCTAGTTGTATAAATTTGGGTAAATTGCTTGAACTCTCTTGTCCTGGACATACCTGGAAATGAGGAAGTAAAGAGTGTTTAGAGCACATTATGTTCTAGATCAACAAGTAATATTAATTGTGTATCAGAATTACTAGGCTTCCTTTATTTTGAGAAAATGTCTGGACATCCACAAACTTATGAAACCATAATTTATATTCAGGCTTTCTTTCAAGTAAAATGATATTCCAAATACAAAAATCTGCAAGTTCATTTCGTAACTCAAACAATTGTTCAAGTGATCTCACTCAAGATAGCCTCATACTTATGCATGCAACTGAAGGACTTTATGTGTATTTCTCATTTTGTGATACAGAATATTAAAAAAGACATTAAGAGTAGAGATTTAATAAATTTTTTAAAAGTACTGCTTTATCTAGAACATTCATAAATGAAACTGAACTTTTGTTCCCATGAGGTTGCATTGTGCAAATGACAACATAATGAAGAAGAAATATAAAGTTTTCCTATTATTATGTAACTCATTTTTATCTTATGGATTCCTGAATTTATCTCAGAAACCCTCCAGGTATCTGACGGTTCACTTCGAGAACCACTGGTATAAAGACAGACGACTAACCTTTTTAAGAAAAGTAAATTATGGCACCATCTTCTAATGTATCTTGCTGTCTCTGGTTTTAGCTTCCCCCTGCCCCAATCTTCACTAAGCTACTGGATGGATCTCTGGTTCTCACTTACAAATCTTCAATAACTTTCCATTGTTCTCAAGATAAATTCCAAAGCCCTTCACCGGGCCTGCATATCCTTCACTTCCTAGATTATGTGTCTGTCTCCCCAACTGCCTCTCTAAGTCTAATGATATTATACTCATTTTCTCAAAGCACAATGCTTCTTTGTTCTTACAGGACTTTCTACTGTTGTTGTTTTTTTGATTTTTAAAAAATTTTTTTTTCCATTTGGAAATGTTTAGTTCTCCATTTCTGTTACTTGAATTATTTATGCTGATCCAGAAATTTTCATCAATTCCAGGGTCTGGTTGATTTTCTATAAGTATATCATAGCCTTTCATACGTTTTCCATGAAATTATCAATCTCACTGTGCTGTAATTTTGTTCACTGTAATGTCCCTTCTGTGTTCGTTGCACAAGACTATAAACTCCTTGGATAAAGTATAAAATTTGTCTTACTCAAGTTTCACCTGTATTTCCAAAGAGAGACATTTGAAAGATAAATTTTATCTGGCTAATATTAATATTTTCTTGTAGCCTAACATAGCTGCATTTTAATGCTTACAAATAGTATTCCCCAACAAAGTAAAATGAAAATGAAAAAGAGAGTCAAAAATTATATGATTACACATGTACACATATTGATATATTCGCTACATTTTTTGTACTATATTGTGACTAGTGAGCAAGCTGAAGGACATATTTTACAGAGATTTTACAAAGTTTTAGAATTTTATCAGGATAAAATAAATAGAACACTCAGAACTCAATGCCACGAGCCATCATGATGGGTCACAAAAATAATGCTATATGACATCAGGAGAGATGCCAAGGGATTGTATTTATTTCACATCCAATTCCCAGTTTTTTGTCTAATATAAACTTCAAATTTAAATCTAAGGGCTCAGAGAATAATAGTTCATTTTAAAAAACCTTATTTACTAATAAATATTTAACAATTGTTTTGTATTTTTTGAGTACCTGTAATGAAATATATTAATGTAGTAATCAATAAGGTTAGCTCTAGCTTACAGTGATATTATTTACGATTGTACTATCTCCCTGGTAACTGTTAAATGTGATTTTTGTAGGAATATTTTTTAGATTTTGTGCTATTTTACTTCTATTTTTTTTATCTCAAATTAGAAAAAAAATGGAGACCAAATTCTTATTTGTGAGAATGAGTTAACTCTATTTTTGGTTGTCTCATTTTGAGCATTTAACTGTCATAGGGCAGAGCACAGACCATTTCATCCATTTTAAAATAATACACTGTCTCTTTAGAGACAGTCCTGTCATTTGTTTTCATTTTACTGAGGCGTCTCTCTTTAGATTGAAATATTTATTAAAGGGAAAAGTCCAACTCCCTGAGACATGTAACCAAAAGATGAGATTTCTTAATTCACACTGTATCTGAAACACATTATTCTAGCTATTTTAGCATGGTAGGTTATAAGCTGCATTTTAAAATACAGTGTGTTGATCAAACTATTGAGCCTTGAGAGAAACAGGTTCTTGTTTAAATTAAAAATTTATTATTCACTGTTCATCTTCCCATGCATTATGCATTCTAGTCATTGTTCATGCTCACCGTGCTTCTTTAAAAAATAATCCATTAAAAGCATACCAGCCTAGTATATAAAATTGGTTTCTGCCCCTTTGGTTTAAAGATATGGGAAGGTGATTTGCAATGAATTTCTTTACGAAACATTTAATTTTTATAAAGAAACTCTCTTGCTTTTTACCTTACTATTGTAAACATAAGATTTAGGTTAAATTACTTCAAAATGTCTTCAAATGCAATATAGAATAGGTTGCCAAACACATGTCAGAATTAGACTGGGTAAATATTTCCTTCTGTTAACATGAATATCTTTTGTCATCATTGTTTTGCAGAATGGGAAGTTGTAAAAAGGATCTTTGTAAACCCTGGAGAATTATAAATATATTATGCGTTGTATAGATAAAGACAAAAACATTAATTTTCAATAATAATTTTGCTAATCACACAGAAGTTATATAAGGGCAATCAGACCGCCTTCTTGATGTATATAAAATAATTCTAAGAGAGAAAAAAAGACTTTTTTACTATGCTAAAAAAAGGCCATGAAAAATAGATACAAATGTAAAAGAAATCATGAATTAAAGGCAGAGGGACACTTTTTTGATTTTCAAATGTCTTCAGTGAAGGAGGAAAATACCATCATACAAAAGATAGCTGTGTTAAGTGTTTTTTCTTTAATTTCAAGAATGAATATGTGTAATTTAGAAGAATGAGCTGGGTACAGGGGCTCATGCCTTTAATCCCAGCACTTTGGGAGGCCAAGGCAGGAGGATCACTTGAGGTCAGGAGTTTGAGACCAGCCTGTGCAACATGGTGAAACACCATCTCTCTATTAAAAATACAAAAAAAAGAAAAAATTAGCTGGGCAGTGGCAGGCACCTGTAATCCCAGCTACTCAGGAGGCTAAGGCAGGAGAATACCTTGAACCTGGGAGGTGGAGGTCGCAGTGAGCTGAGATCGTGCCACTGCCCTCCAGCCTGGGTGACAAGAATGAAACTCCATTTAAAAAAAAAAAAGAATGAAAATGAATATAAATATATATGAATATATTCATATATATGTATATCAGTTGTTATTCAGAAATGATACCAAATTTGTCAGAGAAACAGTAACAAAAGCTACATATTTACCATCTGGAGCTGCAGTAGATAATATCTTTTTTTAGCAAATAATTTTTTCTTAGTTTTTAAATCATTTAAGTAATTTGGCTGGACCGTCTCTTAATAACATATTATCCAGTGTTGCTTTTTCCTTCCTACAAAATGTAAAGTAGAAGTTACTGTCATGATCATTCATGGAAGAAATGTATTTGAAATATCAGCTTCATTACAATTTAGAGTTAAATTATTAATCAAGTATTCCATAACAAAACTTTTGTTAGTAGATAATTGATATGGTTTGTCTTTGTGTCCCCACTCAAATCTCATCCTGAATTGTAAGCCCATTGTCGGGGGAGGAACCTGGTGGGAGGTAATTGAATCATGGGGGCAATTTACCCCCACGGTGTTCTCATGATAGTGAGTTCTCATGGGATCTGACAGTTTTATAAGGGGATTTCCCCTTCGCTCATTTCTCATTTCTTCTCCTTCTTGTTATAATGTGAAGAAGGACGTATTTGCTTCCCTTCCTCCATGATTGTAAGTTTCCTGAGACTTCCCCAGCCATGCAGAACTGTGTCAATTAAACCTCTTTTTAAATAAATTACCCAGTCTCAGGCAGTTCTTTATAGCATCGTGAGAATGGACTAACACAATAATATAACATACTTGCCTTCACCAGAAACCACGAATGAAGATACCAATTAATTATTTCTCTAAGTTTATGTATTGAAAAGAGGTTTGTTTGAATATTTAGGAAGTCATATGATCAGAGGATACTATGAGTGACTGATCAGACTCATATTCCATATTTGATCAATGGGAGAGCAGTCACGCAGAAGCAATTTAAATCTCTTGGTTCTCTAGTGAGAATAGTAAATTCACAGTTTCAATTTTAGAAGAAAAATCTAAAAAAAATTCAGAGAAGAAAAGTTATTTCGACAAGAATATAATTTGTAGCTTTGATTAAAACCATATCAAACATTTTATCTGAAGATTAGATAATTTTAGTTAAACAAGTGTTTTGTTGTATACAGTAGTAGAAACAGATTTCCAACTTTGATCCAGTAATGTCAGCAGCAACCAACTTTAAGATTTGATTAAAAAATATTATCTAGTTGTAGCTATAATTTTCATCTTTATGTTTACCTTTATGTACATGATTAGACTTAGTGTCTACTGAAGCACTTTCCACTGGAAAAAAATATCCTCTTTTAGTTGTATTTTCTGAAAGTTACCATGATATAGATTGCTATATCTATTTAAAAATGTCCTTTAGATTATTTAAGGTAAAGAGAGATTCTTTATACACATAATGTTTTTTCTTCCTTAGTCTGTCATTTTCAGTTTCTCTCTGATGATGTATGTTTATATGTAAATTTTAAAACTTCACATAGTTCAATATTTCAAGTTTTTTAAATTATTTTTTCTAAGAATATTGCGGAAATAATAAAGGCAATTCCCCTTCTTATAATTGTCTGTAAGAGTGATGAAAATAACACTGAGTATTCAAACAGCGAAATCATTATTGGAGCCATGACATATGTAGTATTTTTCTTAAATGTTTTAAAGCCAACTATTTAAAACCACTTTAAAAATTAAGTAAATACTTATATTTGTCTTAATAATCTTCTAGTGTTCACAAATTTTCTGTATAACATGTTTACGGTGAATTTCTACAACAAATATATTAGCCATATCAAGCATTTACAGTAACACACTGATATCTTTCTAATATTCACTAAGTTTGCTCAACAGTGAATTCCCAAGACATGGATAATTTAAGAGCTTCTGTGATCCCAGTTTGCTTCTGGACTTTTTTTTCTTCCAGGGGAGGTGTGGGCAGGGAAGGAGTGTGAGGCATAAGGGAAGTTCTTACTAGAAATATCTCGCCTGTCACTATATGCACTAGAGATCAATTTGGCGTATAATATGAAGTATAAATTTATGTTTGACTTTCTTCTCATTTTACTTATTAAATAAGACATTCTATACTCAGAGACTTGATTAGGTTTGTAAGTATATTTGGCTTTATTTCTGGATGGTAAATCTGTTCCACTTATACATGTTTGTATTTATTTGGCAACCTTCTACTGTTTGATTGCAAATACAGAATAATAAGATTTGAATAAAACTAATGTGAAATTCTTCATTCTCAAATAATCCTTTCATTGATGAAACTTTATTTTTCCTTTTGTGGATGGGGCTTCTTTAAAAAAAAAGTTACATTGCTGAATGCAAACTTCTTTGTTGACATACAACATGTATAACTTTTAAACTAACCTACATTGTTATGTAATTGCTATTATAAGTATTGGTAAAATAATAAAAAACAATAGATTTACCAGAAATATAGATCATTCATAAAATTAACTTTGAACAACTAAATCAATCTGATACCTTCACTGGTAATAGTTCCAATCAATTAATATTGATTTCCACCCAGTAAGTATGACTCAAGACTAAGATCAATATGATTAAGAGATAACTATAATCATCAGACACACTGATAATAGCAAAATGTATTCACCAGCTTTCTCATGAAGTGGTTTATTTGAAAAACAAGTGTAGATAACTGTGAAGTTTAAGGAGTGAAGACAAAATTATTAATAATAATAATGTGACAAGTCTACAAGAACATTTCTTTTAAAAAACTGCATCCTTTACAAAGAGATATCAGAAAGAAAATCTCTTAAGTAACTTGGTTAATAAAACATTTGTATTTTCTTATATGTATGACATGTTTTTGAGGCACAAAGACTAAAGTAGGAAGAGAGACTCAATGAATCTTAGTAACATTGTAAAATACTAACAAATACGATACAAAATAACACAGTTTTTCTAAATGAAACTAGCACATGGGGATAATTTCAGAAATTTGGAAGTAGTTTGCACCCATGACTTAAATAAAAATACCTGTATGAATATTATTTGTTGTCCACAATGTAATATAAGACATGATCACAAATGTATAGCTGATGGCATTGAACAAGTAAATACAATGTATATTGTGAATTCAAGAACAAAAGCATCAAATGTAATAGTAAATAACTTATCTTTCAATTTTGTGCAATTCTCCCAATGTGTAATTATGCATTCATTATTAAAACCCTTTGACTGATACATGACTACACCATTAGTGTGTAAATACCAGGAGACCAAGAACATAGTATCAAATTTTTACCATAACTTGCTCAGACAGAATTTGCTCACTTACTGTAAGACCTTCCTTGAGAAAATTGTAATTTCTTTCACTTTCAACATATTATCTGCAGACTTTAAACACTAATAGTATTCATTTTGTTATATTCTATAGAACAGCAATGAACTAATACATGTAAAACATTTAGCAGATTTCCTAGAACTTCGTAAGTAGTCAATACATGCTATCTCTTTGATTACCTACCATCTTCTCTACCATAAAACCGAACAATTTAAAATCTAAATAAAACTCTGTTTCTGCTCTGGATTACATCATAGCCTATATTGTTGTTCATTAATAAAGACCTACAGATAATAATTATAATAGATACTTTCCCAACACAAGTTTGCTCTCTACTATTAAATAAGATAAAGAATGAGCAACACCTTCTTCAGAGCAGGGAACTTGTAATTGAATATTTTAATCTTTATCAGATGCAACCAATGAATTAAGTCTAAAATGATGAGTCTGAGTTTTATAGAAGAAATGTAGTTAAGAGAGATATCCTTGTTTTCTTTTTCTATCTCTAGAAACCAGCCGGATGACAACAATATTAAATAAAATTGCATATTTATAAGTGCTGTATGAAAAGAAAGAGACTTGTGACCACATGGTGGAATTAGGTACTGATGGGGAATTAGAAAATTATAAGCTCTGTTAATTAACTTACCTGAATCAGCAATCTGTTTTATATACACTTCATTCTTTATGTGAAAAATAATGACTAATGCTTATACTTATTGAACATGTTATGCTAATGGGTTATTCTGTGACATGTTTCAAAGTTCTCCATCTACATGTTGAGATGTGCTCTTACCAAACACTAATTATACTCATTCCTGAAAGTGCAAAAGTGCTTTGTGTTAGTTTTAATCATTTTATCGTAGATTAATTTAATTTAGGATCAGATAAAATATAACTATTGAGAGGAAGGAGGATATGCTTTTTTGAAAAGTAGACTCACTTGGAAAGACTACATGAAACCAAGTAGAGAGAAAAAAATGCTGAATGGTATAAATATTAAAAAACACAAAATGGTAAAAAAATAGAAAATTGTTTAAAAAATCTAGAAGTCATCTACATGCAGATTGACTTGCAAATATTTATAAGTTGTTATTCACATCTAAGGAATGTAAAATTATAAAAGTAGATGGGTGTGTTAAAATGTTTTTTTCCTAAATTAGACATTTAAATTGGTACATTATACTTAAGAAATAGGTATTAGACTTGCATCAGAAAACTGACAAATGTAATTATATATATATATACACACACACATACATATATATATACACACACACACATATATATATACATATATATATATATATATACACACACATATACACAGTTCAGGTATCCTAAGTATTATAATCAAAATAGGATATATGTCTAAGGAAGACAGAATGATCAAAATCATTTTGGACTTTACAGGTAATTTAAGGGCACTGGTGAATTAATATTTGGGGAGTAAAACTATCTGATTTTGTTTTACAAAGATACTTACTTAGTGACTGAATGGAGTGGGAGAAAGGAAAATGGAAAGCAATTACAATATTCCAACCAATGAATTACAATGATTTGGATGAAAATTATGAAAAAAGATTAAATAAACTAAATTTAACAGCCAATAAATTACATCTTTGTCCTAAAGTAGTGTGAATTGAATTGGGTTTTCATCTGTTGAAATCAAAAAGAACTACTTAAACAGATCATATCTGATTCTGCAGTTAAGTAAGATAATGCATGAAAAATTCCCTTGAATTTGGCATTAAATATGACAGAATTGAAGCCAGTTATGGTTATACTTATTTTAACAAATTACTAAAAATCTCCTTTGATATGCTTGTAAATGTGTGCAATATGTGAGCTATATTCGATTAAAATTATTTTTATAGAACTGCTCCAAAACTATGAAGGTTAAAGTTAATTGAGGTGTCTGCTGCTTTATTTTTTTGTATAAATTAATTAAATTTAAATATAAAATGTTGTTTTTAAAACTGTTGGTACAGAAAAATTGAAAGAATATTTAATGGGTTCAATAAAATAACAGAAATTTAAAACCACTTTAAAATATTGGAATTACAGACTAAATCTAGCTAGTTTATTTTATAGAATATATGTTTTTAATTATGAAAAATAATCTTCACTATATCAATTTATATGATACAAGGTGGCATAAACTTGGGTTAATAGAAATTTATCTTAATAATATCTAATGTTTTAGAAGTCCTAAACTGGTCAGATGGCCTGAGGTGAAATGGTGGATAAGAGACAAGCCTGATGTGCAGTTTCCACTTGGATAGATAGAACAGCCTGTGGAGACTCACATTATCAACTTTTGCTCCAAGAGCCAAAGCAGGAACATACCAGAAAAAACAAAATAATTCACAGATCCTTTGAAAGAAGTGGCTTACCACTGCAAACTCCATGAGATAGCCAGAAAAGTGTGAGTTCCCAAAGCGTGAGTGGGGAAAAAGTCTGTCTCTGAATGCACATCCTCACTGGGGAACCCGAAAATCCAGATCATGGGAGAATAATTTAACCTTACCTAGAGCTGAAATGGATTCAGAGAGCTGAGTGAAATATAAAAATAGAAGATGTAGTGGGAAGAGCCCTGCAGGCAGTTCTAGTTTCCAGCTTGAGCCCAGGAAAGCCATCCCTGGCTTTATCTCCAAGGGGTCCTTGGAGAAGGCAACCAGTGGCATTGGGGAGGGGCAATGGGGCGAAGGAAGCTTCTAGCTAAACTTGGTAATAATTTTGATGGAGCACAAATTTTCCTGAGCAGAATCTGGGGTTGGGCAAACAGGAAGTACAGATACAAGCATAGAAGCTGCAGCTGAAGGTGCAGTCAGGTGGGAAGGGGCAAGGCCTGAGAGCCCTGCTTGCTTTCTCAGTGCAGAGGCTTGTAGCCTGGGGCAATATCTCAGCTCTGCTCACCAGCTGCCTGGATATAAATTCGGTGTTCTTGGCAGGGCATGGCAGGAGTGAGACTGGCCTTGATGGCTGCATGGGAGCTGGGTAAGGCCGTTACTGCCAGCATCCCCCACTTCCCTGGTGACCTGTATGATGCAGAAGAGGCAGCCATAATCCCCCTGCAAACATAATCCCATTGGCCGGAGAACCACCCCCCATGCCCCACAGTGGCTGCAGCAAGCCCTGCTCAAGGAGAGTCTGAGCTCAGACACACCTAATCCTACCCCTACTTAATGATATTTCTCTACTCACGCTGGTAGCTGAAGACAGAAGACAAACTCTTAGGAACTCTACGGCCCTGTCCATCACCTGCAAAACTCGACTACTTCTTCAACAGACTCACCTAACACATAAGGATTCACATAAACTTAAGATAAAGGAATGAAAAAAATATATCCTATGCAAATGGAAGCCAGAAGTGAGCAGGAGTACCTATACCTATTTTTAATAAGACAAAACAGAACTTAAAGCAACAACAGTTAAAAAAGACAAAGAGGGATATTATATAATGATAAAAGAATTAGTCCAAAAGGAAAATATAGCAATCCTAAATATAATATGCACCTAACACTGTAGCTCTCAAATTTATAAAATAATTACTATTTGACCGAAGAAACGAAGATAGTGGGTGACTTCAATACTCTACTGACAGCACTAGACAGATCATCAAGACAGAAAGTAAACAAAGAAACAATGGACTTAAACTACACTCTAAGCAAATGGACTTGACAGATATTTACAGAACATTCTACCCAACAACTTCAGAATATACATTGTTTTCATCAGCACATGAAAGATTCTCCAAGATAGAGCATATGATAGGCCACAAAACAAGTCTCAATAAATTAAAAAAAATCAAGTGTATTAAGTATTCTCTCAGTGGAATAAAATTGGAAATTAACTCCAAAAGGAACCCTCAAACCTATACAAATACGTGTAAATTAAATAATCTGCTCCTGAATGATCATTGGGTAAACAATGAAATCAAGATGGAAATGTAAAAATTCTTTGAACTGAATAGTAATAGTGACAAAACCTATCAAAACCTCTGGCAAAGAGCAAAAAGTGAGGCTAGGAGGAAAGTTCATATCATTAAATACCTACATCAAAAAGTCTGAAAGAGCACAAATGGACAATCTAAGTTTACACCTGAAGGAACAAGAGAAATAAGAACAAACCAAACCCCAAGTCAACAGAAGAAAAGAAATAACAAAGATTAGAGCAGAACTACATAAAATTGAAACAATAACAACAAAAAAATACAAAAGATAAATGAAACAAAAAGCTGATTCTTTGAAAAGATAAACAAAATCAATGGTCCATTAGCAAGGTCAACCAAGAAATGAGGAGAGAAGATTCAAATAAGCTCAATTAGAAACAAAACGGGAGGCATTACAACTGATACCACAGAAATACAAAAGATCATTCAAAGTTACTATAAACACTTTTACGCACATAAACTAGAAAACCTAGAAGAGATGAATAAATTCCTGGACATACACAAACCTCCTAGATTAAATCAGGAAAAATAGAAACTCTGAACAGACCAATAACAAGTAGTGAGATTGAAACTGTAATAATAATTTTAAAAATGCCAACATAAAAAGAGTCCAGGACTTGATGGACTCACAGCTGGATTCTATCAGACAATCATTCAAAGAAGAATTGGTATTGATCCTACTGGGAATATTCCAAAAGATAGAGAAAGAGGGAATCCTCCCTAAATCATTCTGTGAAACCAGTATTACCCTAATACCAAAACCAGGAAAGGACATGACAAAAAATAAAACTATAGACCAATATCCCTGATGAACATAGATGCAAAAATCCCAGAAAAGTAATAGTTAACAGAATCCAATGGCATATCAATAAGATAATACACTGTGATCAAGTGGGTCTCATACCAGGGATGCAGGGTTGGTTTAACATATGCAAGTCAATAAATGTGATACACCACATAAACAGAATTTTTAAAAATCACATGATTATCTCAATAGATGCATTTGACAAAATTCAGCATCCTTTTATGATTATAACTCTCAGCAAAATTGGCATAGAAGGGACATAATTTAAGGTAATGAACCATCTATGACAAACCCACAGCCAACATTACACTGAACATGGAAAAATTGAAAGCATTCTCCCTGAGAAATGGAACAAGATAAGGATGCTCAATTTCACCACTTCTATTCAATATAACAGTGGAAGTCCTAGCCAGAGCAATCAGACAAAAGAAAGAAAGCACATCCAAATTAGTAAAGAGGAAGTCAAACTGTCGCTATTCACTGATGATATGATTGTATACCTAGAAAACCCTAAAGGTTCATCTGAAAAGATTCTAGATCTAATAAATGAATTCAATATTGTTTCAGGATACAAAATCAGTGTACATGCTCAGTAACACTGCTATACGCCAACAGCGACAAAGTTGAGAACAAATTAAGAACTCAACTTTTTTTACAACAGCTGCAAAAGAATTAAAAAACTCAGGAATATACCTAACCAAGGAGATAAAAAATGTCAAGAAAAACTACAAAACACTGCTGAAAGAAATCATAGAAGAGAAAAACAAATGGAAACACATCTTATGTTCATATATGGGTAGAATCGATATTGTGAAAATGACCATAATGCCAAATGCAATCTATAAATTCAATGCAATTCCCATCAAATTATCACCATCATTTTCACAGAACTAGAAAAAACAATCATAAAATTTACATGGAACAAAAAAAGAGCCTGCATAGCCAAAGCAAGACTAAGCAAAAAGAACAAATCTGCAGGTATCACATTACCCAACTTCAAACTCTACTGCAAGGTTATGGCACTTGTATAAAAATAGGCTCATTGACCAGTGGAACAGAATAGAGGGCCCAGAGAAAAAGTCAAATATTTACGGCCAACTGATCTTCAAGAAAGCAAACAAAAAGATAAAGTAGGGAAAGGACATCCTATTCAATAAGTGGTGCCGGGATAATTGGCAAGCCACATGTATATAGAATGAAACTGGATCCTCATTTCTCATCGTATACAAAAATCACTCAAGATGGATCAATGACTTAAATCTAAGACCTGAAACCATAAAAATTATAGAAGATAACGTCAGAAAAACTCTTCTAGACATTGGCTTAGGCAAACAGTTCATTCCCAATAACCCAAAAACAAATTCAACGAAAGAAAGGTAAATAGATGGGGCTTAATTAAACTAAAAAGCTTCTGCACAGCAAAAGAAATAATCAGCTGAGTAAACAGACAACACACAGAGTGGGATAAAATATTCACAAACTATGCATTCAACAAAGGAATAATATCTAGAATCTACAGGGAACTCAAACAAATCAGCAAGAAAAAAATAAATAATTCCATCAAAAATGGGGCTAAGGAAATGAATAGACAATTCTCGAAAGAAGATATACAAATGGCCAAGAAACATATGAAAAAATGCTCAACATCACTGATGATTAGAGAGATGCAAATCAAAACCACAATGTAATACTACCTTACTCCTGCAAGAATGGCCATCATTAAAAAAACCAAAATATAATAGATGTTGTCATGGATGTGGTGAAAAGGGAACACTTTTACACTGCTGGTGGGTGTATAAACTAGTACAACCACTACGGAAAACAGTATGGAGACTGCTTAAAGAACTAAAGGTAGATCCACCATTTAATCCAGCAATCCCACTACTGGGTATCAGTCTAGAGGAAAATAAGTCATTATATGAAAAATACACTTTCACATGCATGCTTATAGCCATACAATTGGTAATTACAAAAATATGAAAGCTGCCTAAATAACCATCAACCAAGAAGTAGATCAAGCATATATATATATACACACACACAGCATGGAATACTACTCAGCCACAAATAGGAATGAAATAATGGCATTATTGCCTATTGATGGAATTTGAGATCATTATTCTAATTGAAGTTATTCAGGAATGGAAAACCAAACATTGCTTGCTCTCACTTATAAGTGGGGGCTAAGCTATGAGGACACAAGGGCATAAGAATGACATAATGGACTCTGGGGACTTGGGGGAATGGTGGGAGGAGGGGGAGAAGAAAAGACTACACATTGGCTACAGTGTACACTGCTAGGGTGATGAATGCACCCAAATCTCAGAAACCACCATTGAAGAATTTATCCATGTTACCAAACATCGCCTGTTCCCCATAAACTACTGAAATAATTTTAAAAATAGTAATTCCAAACTGAAAAAAACATGCAGTCAAAAGCCTCCAGCCAAAAAATTCTAATCATTGGGATTGAGTGCAAAGGCTGAATAGTGTTGTTTAGATGTTAATAAATTGAGAGGCTGAAGTGGTGGTACTGCTTTCAGACAAAGTAGAATCAAGAGCAAGGAAAATTACAATGCATAAAAAAGGGATAATTATATAATGATAAGAGGGTCAATTCACCAAGAGGACATAATAATTGTAAATGTGGATGCACTTAACAACACAGCCTCAAAATAAATAAATCAAATACTGATAGAACCAAAATTAGAAACAGACAAATCTGCAATTGTAGTTGGAGACTTCAACATCCCTCTCTCAACAATTGATGGAACACTAGACAGAAAGTCGACATGGATATGGAAAAGTTCAACAACACCAAACCCAACCAGATCTAACTGATATTTATGTAACACTCCATCCAACAACAACAAAATACACATTCTTTTCAAGTAACCAACAGATAGATAGATAGATAGATGATAGATAGATAGATAGATAACACACACACATATATGTGTATATAGATAGATAGATATAGATATAGATATATAGATACATAAACTGTGTCCTGGGTTATAAATTTTTAAATAAGCAGAAGACATGAATATATATTTTACCAAAGTGGATATACAGTGGGCAAATATGCACAGAGGTTCAACATCAGTAACCATTAAGGAAATGCAAATTAAGACTATGCCGAGATACCACCATACACATATTAAAATAGCTTTCAAATAAAAAATGTAATGGAAATACCAAATGCTGGTGAGTATGCAGAGAATTGGATGTCTCATATATTGCTGGTGGGAATAGCTTGGTTGTTTGACATATACTTCCCATATGACTCATCAATCACACTCTTTGGCATTTATCCAAAGAAATGGAAACTCATGTAAAACAAACTTGTACACTATTGTTCCCACTTTCTTATTTAAAATTGAAAAAAATCGTAAACAAGCAAAATGTCCCTCCACAGGTGAATGAGTAAACAAACTGTGATACATCTATTTGAAGACTGTCATTCAACAATAAAAAGGAAGAGAAAATTGAAAAAAAGAAGTCCATAAACTCAATATAAGCTCTAGTTGCGTTCGCCTAATTGATGAAATAAAAATAAAATTAGTTAATACCAATGACATACATGCTTATGTAAATTATTCAAAGTTCTTTCTGAAATATTAGACCATTAATATTTGCCACAATTTAATATAGATATAGATAACAGTTCAGAAATATGTCTGACGGTGCCAAAAATCATGACTTATAAGAAATTCATGATTATAAGATTTGCGAAGAGACGATATGAGGACACAATAGCTGAATTCAGAAGACTTGAAAGTTGTTCATGTAAAATTTTCATATATACTATTCCAGAGAAAAGATCTACATTATGTGATAGAAAAAGTAAAATGTTGGAAGCTGCAAAGAGAAACCAATCAATTGAATATAAGGAAGAGCATAGTAAGATTCTTACCTACATCTTAACAATCTTACAAAGTATTCCGCTATCCCTCATTATAAATGTTCAAAGCCAGGGCAGTTAACAGTTCGGAAGACTGGAGGTGACATGTGAATGAAAATGAGTGGTTGAGTCTCAGATCTTTTCAGATCCTAATTTTTCATGCTTCAGTAATATCTGTGGGAAGTTTAGATAGGTAGATGACAGATGGTAGATAGATACATAGATAGGTAAACTGTCAGTCAATTAAAAAATTACACAATTCAGGATAAATTATAATAAAGATGAAAGACATATTGAAAAATCCAGCCTCGCAATATATTTAAATTACATTATATTGACTTACTTCTCACCATCCTTTTAGTTTACTAATTGAAATAATGTACTCTTGTCCCTAGATCTAAAAAAAAAAAAGCAAGTGTTGTCTTATCTAGACAAGAATTCTGGCAGTTTCTAAAGGTTGTCTGCTTAATCTTATGTGGCAGACGGTTGGTTGATAACAGTTTTAAACAAAGACTCAATTCAATCATTAGAGCAGAAGAACACGACATTAATCAAAATTCTAAATTGATCCAGTGATAAGTTTACTTGCCTACCACAGCTCAGGCAGCTTCAGGCTGGGAGCCTGTGGTGGGAAAGAACACGATTGACTCCTGTAATTCCTTACTGGCTGCCTCTCTTCTTATTCTTACTCCTTTCCAGCTGCTCCATTGATCTCTGCGGAAGGAAAGGCACAGGAATACCGCAGTTCATACTTTAATCAGTACTTTCCTAAACTGGCTTCATTCTCTATGGACTATGCTGCAGTTTAAAGATGACTCTTTTATCTTCTCGGACACAATTTTGAGGCTATTTGGACATTCCATACAAGGTTGGTCCAAGTGCATTTTCCTTCAGTGTTTCAGATTCGTCTGTTTTTTTTTTTTTTTGAGACGGAGTCTCCCTCTGTCACCAGGCTGGAGTGCAGTGGCGCGATCTCGGCTCACTGCACCCTCTGACTCCCGGGTTCAAGCGAGTCTCCTGCCTCAGCCTCCGGAGTAGCTGGGATTATAGTCACGCGGCACCACGCCCAGCTAATTTTTGTATTTTTAGTAGAGACGGGGTTTCACATGTTGGCTAGGATGTTCTCAAACTCCTGACCTCGAGATCCGCCCACCTCGGCCTCTCAAAGTGCTGGGATTACAGGCGTGGGCCACCGCGCCAGGCCGATTCATCTGCATTCTAATGAATCACTTGGTACTCCATCCTCAGTCCTCATTCATTCACTCCCAGCTTCTTGCTACTGGGTTCTTGATACCCATCTATTTTGTCCTGTATGCACTTTTGCTTCTGTCTCTCATGTGGGCCACATATCCACTTCTGGAAACCCATATGAAATCCCTGTCCAGTAAATTAGGAAAATGGAAGCAATCCTGTATCCGTGACGCTTCCCAATCTAGCATCCATGCTATCAGAGAAACTCTGGTCCTCGATATTTCTCAGGCCGCTTCTATACCACCCCGCACACCACGAGTGTTTGCCACTTATTAAAGGTTTTTTGGTCTCAGCCAAAATCTGCTTAGGTTTGACGGGAGGGCACCAGAGCTAGGCTTCCCATGATGGAGAACCGGATGAGATCACACCAAAGATTTCTCCTAAGATACCATCCTCACAAGATGATCTCACTCATTCTCCCAAAATTTTTCTATTTTCAAAGTATTTGAAGGTGTTCAAAATCAAAGAAATTGCTTGAAGTCAGTATTATTTGAAAATAAGCGCGTAGTTATTTAGCAAATCACTTTGAAATATCGTGTCAATTTTACCTTGGTGTCTAGCATTAATTTCTGATCTAAAAATCCTGCTTTAAAGAGAATTATTGAGAGAAAATCAAGATGTATGCTGGAGTTTTTAGTGTCTATTGTTTCCATCTTTATGTTCCTGCGTATCTAGGGTTTAGCTCCCACTTACAAGTGAGAACATGTGATATTTTTTTTTTCCTGTTTCTGCATTAATTCTCTGAGGATAATGGCCTCCGGCTGCATCCATTTTGCTGCAAAGGACACAATTTTGTTCTTTTTATGGCTATGTAATATTCCGTGGTGTATATGTACTACATTTTCTTTATTCTATCCACCACTGATGAGCACTAGGTTGGTTCCATGTGTTTGTTATTGTGAATAGTGCTATGATAAACATATGAGCGTAGGTGTGTTTTTGGTAGAATAATTTACTCTCCTTTGGGTATATATCCAGTAATGAAATTGCTGGGGTGGTAGCAGAGAGAGAGAGATAAGCTGAAAAACTTCCTATTTGGTGCCATGTTCACTATCAGAGTGAAAGTATAAATAGAAGCCCTAACTGCAGCATCACACAATATACTGTTGTAACAAACCTGCATATATCCCCTTGAATGTAAAATTAAAATTAAAATAAGTTGGAGACAAGAACCTAAACTGCCTGTAGCTGAGTGAAGGGCTGTGCTGCAGTGTCCATAATAGGAGCAGTGAGTAAAACAGAAACAAGTAAGTCCCTTCTTCCCTCCTCTCATCTTTCAATATTCCTTTTCTGCTCTTTTTGGCATAAACATAGGAGAGTACTCTCTCATAAAGGAGAATTCTGGTTTGCAGAATTCTAAACCTGACATCCAAAGCAGCATATAGAAGAATGCATTTGAGCCAAAAGATAATAGCTTGAGAACAAGCACAGATCCTAATACATTTCTCCAATTTTGTTTTTTTAGGAGAAAAGCCAAATTGCAAATGTAATGGTACAATGGTGGACTCCTGAAGGTGTTATTACCAGTTTCCTCTTGTAAACTTGGTAGATTTTAATCTGGAGTGTCACAGATGATCTTCAGGACATCTATGAACTGATGAAATTTTAATTTTTTTTTGGCTGTGTCATTTATGTATCTTTTGGATAAGTGGGTTTGTAATTTTCACTAGTTTCAAAGGAGGCTATAACTTTCCTATAATTTTTGGGGAAAAAGATCTATGTTGGGCATAACAGATATTGTAAAAGAGAAAGCAGAATAGAATGGGAAGAAAAAAATTCTATTGAAAAATATTTACCTGATACATTGGGAAAATGGACTATTTAAATTGGCGGCGTGTATTACATCCAGATTAACACAAAAAATCATTTTCATATATCCCTTGAAAAAATTTCTGTTATATAAACATATATAGAAAATGACTCAAAATTTCTAGATGTACAGAAAACATTGCTTACAGAGTTCAAATAGCTGATTGAACAAACAGCTCTCAAAATGAATACATTAGATACTCTATCATACATTTTTTTCTTAATGATACACCTTAAAGACATTTTATCTGTTTTTTAAAATTAGGATTTCTTTGAGTTTGAGTCTATTGCATTGATGCCATTGTGTAATTTAGAGCTTTTCTTCACTATGATTTCAAGCATATATTTCGTCTTACTTCTGTTTTGAACCACCAGTTCACTAGGTATCTTTCTTGCTTTTTCTTGACCTTTTGTTGGAACAAGTTTCAGTTCCTTCTTGGCAAGAATGGCGCATATTAAAAAAATCACAAAAAAACTTCAAGTACGTTATATTCAAATACTATGAAATACTTTCATGTTGCTACAAGTTGTGTTCAAGAGAGAATATTAAAAATAAACCAACCAGAATCTCCTCAATGACTTACTTTAGAATAGTATTTGTTATGATAATTTCAGGATGGTAGAAGTAGATAACATCCACCCCCAACCCCACTCTCACTCTCTCTTACCATCTTCCTTACAATTCTAGCTAAGTAGAATTACTTGCAGTTGCACCTTAAATAGATGACAATTTATTAGTACATATGAACGCTTTGTGTTTCCCTTTTCTCTCTTGAAAAACTGTTGTCAATGACTTCATTTTATTCAATTTATTTTTAAAAGGACTGTGTTAGATTAGTATTAAAAAATAGTAGCTCCCTCTCCCTGAACTCTGTAATATGAGTGTGTTTTCTATTAGTTAAATTTCACTAGTACATTCATCATATATGACTTATTTGATGTTGGGATTGGAGTAGCTGTGACATTAACAGTGCTTTTAGTGTGCTTGTATGGTTAGGTACGTCATCTTGCACATCTGCCTTTTCTAAGAGAAAAGTTATGACTCACTAGCTGTTGCCCTTAAGCCTAGAATCCAGGAGGAACACTTCAGGAGCAGAGAGTCTTAAGATAAGTTTATGTAAAAAATGACACCAGAATGGGAGGAGTGCTATTTGGAGGAAAAAAAAATAGAATAAATGGCAGTGAATTTTAGATCAAGTGCTTATAGTGAGAAAACTGATACAGGAAGTCAGAAAAATAGCAACTTATTTTCTTTACTACCAAAATATTTGATGAAATTTTGCTTGTGATATTTTGAAAGGCATAAATCATCCCCTATGTGTTTTGAAAGTAGAGTGGACAATTTGAGGCAAAACGTGGAAATCATGAACTGGTTGCTACTAGCTGTATTTCATAGTTACTACTAGAAAGAGGTAAGCTGAAAAAAATATTTGCCAGTTTGCAACAGAATTTTGAGCAAATATAATCTAGAAGTTACAGTTTTAGAAAATAATACCGCTTTTCACCAAATAGAGTGTGACTATTATTTTATATAATAAGGAAGAACACATATTAGGTATGTTGCTTGAATATATTTAGTTACTACTTCTGAAAGAAATTAGTGTCAAATAAACCGATTTAAGCTAGATAAAAGTATTTGAAGAAAATTGTGGCCTCACTGCAAGCTGATCTGCTCAATTTCAAAAGGATTGCAATTAAGTCTAGAGAGAGAAATATCCTAAAAATAATTGGGGATGTGACTGTTGGCACATGGAATTGACTGGAATCTAAGACTTATAAAACCAAAACATTTATAAAAAAGATGTTTTAGACATACTGCTAGTCAGATCACAAAAGACAAAAACTGTGCAGGTTATAAAATGTCTTTTGGCCTTAAATTTTCAAAGACAGGCATCAGGTTGAGAGGACATCTCAAAAACCCTAAAAGGAGAATTCTTTAATTCTTTTTAATTCTTAAATTCTTAACCAATTATTCAGAATTGGCCGAGGAGCATGATGCCAAAAGAAGACACTTCCTGAGGGCAGAGCCAAGAGCTCTGATAATAGAAAGCTTGCCTGATAAAGAAATATTCTTCCCCTCCCAGAGTAGGGACATCTAGTAACATTTATCCAGAATTGTTATGGTCCTGTGACTTCTATATGTCTTGGGAGGCTAACAGTTCCATGTTCCATATTTCAATGTGGAGCATGAGTAATGATTATCTTAGATAACTTAAGACAATCTAAGTTATCTAAGTTCTTAGATAACTTAGATTTTTGGTTCAGAGGACTCCTGATCAAAAATTGCTGCATCAAGATTTCACAGGCACTTCAATAATCTGGACTTTCAAACCTGATGCCATAATTTAAAAAAAAAAAAAAGGTTTTTGGAATGTGTATGTTTCGCATGTCAGAAGAAATATACAAAACCACAGTAGTTGGAATATAATTTAAAAATATTTACTCCTTCTACCTGATTTCCATGGTAGGAACATACTTCCTAAACTGTCTTTGAGCTCAGTCAAGTAACTGCTTTAATGAATGAAAACTAATCAATGTTAAACAATTTGGGGCTAAAATCCTTTTTTGTGTCTCATGCTCTTTTGTGTTTTTGTAATCATCATGAAAAGAAATTATCTTGTATATGTGCGTAACTATCAGTTCAAGCCCTTCCATGAGCACATGTGTGGCGTAACCATTTTAGCTGACCTATGGATCTGAACCAGAATGACTGAGTCGATTCTAAAATAAATGACATGAATAGTGATTTTTATAATTTTAATAAGTATCTTCATTTATAGAAAAATTCACTTTGAAATATCTTCCATGTAGTGAAATATCTTTGAAAATAATTATGTGGTAAAATTGACATAATTGAGCTTCTTTTTCTATTGTTTTTCATGAAACTGTTCTTTAGAATTCAATAACCTATCATTATTGTTTCCATTAACATGTTTAATAATTTAGATTTATTTTAAAAATTCTTAAAAACAACTTATTCTTTTAAAAGTTCAAAATAATCATTATTGTAATCAAGGATAGACACATTGATCAGTGTAAGAAAATAGAATCTACAAATGGACCCATACAAATATAGCCAATAGATTCTTGACAAAAGTGTAAATGCAATTCAATGGTGAATGGATATTCTTTTCAGCAAATGGTGCTGGAAACATTTGATATCCATGTGCAGAAAGCTGAAGCTCCACCCATACCTCACACTGTATATAAACATTAACTCAAGATGAATCATATAACTTAATTTAAGATGTAAAATTAATAAAACATAAAAGAAATGTGCGAAACCCCCTGCAGCCTTGAGTTAGGCAAAATTATTAGCTACAATAGCAAAAAAGAACTTCTAAAAGAAAAAAAGCCATAAAAATGAATTTATTAAAATTTAGGAAATTTTACTCTTCAAAAATCACTTTTAAGAGAATCACAATATAAGACACAGAATCAGAGACAATATTTATAGTTGACATATCAGAGAAATGACTTGCTTCCAAAACATATTTTTAAAAATATCAAAACTCAACAACAAACATTTCAATAAAAATCAGGCAAATATTGGGAGGCTGAGGTGGGTGGATCATGAGGTCAAGAGATCGAGACCATCCTGGCCAACATGGTGAAACCCCATCTCTACTAAAAATATAAAAATTAGCTGGGCATGGTGGCACACGCCTGTAGTCTCCGCTACTCAGGAGGCTGAGGTAGGAGAGTCGTTTGAACAAGGGAGGCAGAGGTTGTAGTGATCTGAGATCGTGCTACTGCACTCCAGTCTGGCAGAAGGGTGAGACTCCGTCTCAAAAAAAAAAAAAAAAAAAAGAAAAAAAAAATCAGCAAATGATTTGAGCTGACACCTCATCCAAGAAGGTATAAGAGGTGAGTCAAGTCAGTGAGAATAAAATAATCATAAATCAATGAAATGCAAATTAAAATCACAATTTGATTTCATTCTACATCATTAGCTGGGGGAGAAAAGATAAATACCACGAGCTGGTTAGAATGCAGAGAAACTGGAATAAATTTACATAGCTTGTGGGAAGTCAAATTGGTATAGCCACTTTGGAAAATAGTTTGGCAGTATTACCTAAATTTAACCATACATTTATCATGTCACCACCAATATTATTGCTCATTGCTCACTTATTAATCAAACACATTTATGTAAACACCTATATCAAATGTTTATGTAGCTTGATTTGTAATTGTACAAAACATGGAAACTGCATATTTTCAGTTCACACGACTACTTTTGTGGGTTTTTTTAAATAAAAAATAATTATTATTCCTAGTTATAATTCATACAGCTACTTTAAAATATTTTCATTTCTAGAAATATGCCTCTATTGATAAATATATTGGGGATTTAACACAGTGCATTTACATCATGTTTCCATTTAAAATCTTCAGTGAATGGAAATACGCACAAGAGGAAGAGAAGTAAAATCTATACTGGAACAGGAAACTTGAACAGGAGTCTGTGAATTATTCAAAATCCAAAAGTGCATCTACGGCTCTCTAAAAAAAGAATGTATGATTTTATTTCCCTCCTTTATGTGTTCTCATACTTTTTGAATGTTCTCAGAACATTGTAAATGTTTTGAATCAATTCAGTCATGATTTTTTTCTAACATATATATTACATGCATTTGTCAGTAGATTTTAAAATATTATTAGGATAGATAAGGTTGTTCTGATTATTACATTATCTTCACATTTAATACAGTTCTGGCACAGAGTAAGCACAATAACAATTTGCATTTTGGTAATTTATTTTTAGGTACCACTTGTAATGATCTATTTTTTTTATCTCCGTTCTTTTCTCCTGTGAACATTCATCTTTGTAGACACTCAAAGTACATATCGTGCATAAAACGTTTTATAAGTGTTTTTAAATATCTCGGTTAGGACATAACTTATCTTGATGAATGAAAACTTAAGTAGATGCTAAATAATCAAGGGTTTATTTATTCACTTATTTATTTTTGCATGGCATGTTGTCTTGTGTTTCAGTGGTCATGATAAAATTTTCTTGAATATATGCTTAATTATCAGTTCAAGCCCAAAGGAACACATGTGGCAGACCCATTTCAGCTAAACTGTAGCTAATACCATAGCTATAATTCTCCTTATACACCAACTAATATAGCAAGTTATGCTCTTCACAGTCTCCTAAAAAGTTTAAAAAATTAATTCATTCAAGGTATTTTATGAGCAAAATCTTTTCTTGATATAAACTGTTCTTTCTAGTAAAAATGATGAAATTTCCATGTACAGAGTATACATTTTTAAAATATTTAAACATTGATACATACTTGATCACTATAGAAAAAAATCTAATTATATCCTAACATGGTCTACCTTTTTAAAATTTTATAATAAAATTCTAATATTGATAACTCCTCTGGTTCTGAATTAACATATTATTAAGTGATGTTGATGAAGGTAATTTCTTCTTGCATACATGTTGTAAGTTGAAAATATATACGTTGAATTTTATAATCACATGTCCAGTAATTCCTCATCAAAAATTCTTAAATACACGAAAATATATAAAGTGAAACTTTTTCACTACAAATTTGGTAAGAAAAAAACAACCTGACCCAAACAGGTTTGTCATCAAAATCTGAGCTGAATTAATATGAGGGTTCTTTTAGTATTTAATTTTCTCTCTCTTACTGTGAATATTTATTTGTTTTATGCCTATATGCATATATTATATATATTTAATTTCAGCATACTTTTCTAGACTTTGCTATCAATGGTATATTATAGTACAAAATGCTACATATTGTCCTCTTTTTAATCTATAAATGTCAGGAAGATATCTAGCCTCAATAGTTTTGGATAAGAAAATGTAAATAGACTTGCCAGGTGCAGTGGCTCCCCACTGTATTCCCAGCACTTTGGGAGGCCGAGGAGGGTGAGTTACCTGAGGTCGGGAGATCAAGACCTGCTTGGCCAACATGGTGAAACCCCATCTCTACTAAAAATACAAAAATTAGCCGGGTGTGGTAGTGGGTGCTTGTAATCCCAGCTACTCAGGAGGCTGAGGCAGGAGAATTGCTTGAACCCAGGAAGTGGAGGTTTCAGTGAACCAAAATCATGCCATTGCATGCCAGCCTGGGTGACAAAAGTGAAACTCCATCTCAAAAAAAAAAAAAAAGAAAAGAAAATGTAGATAGACTTGTATTTTTTTTCTTTATATGTCTACTACTACTTCAAAATTACATTTTTGTGGACTCATTGTATACTAAGACAGCGATGGCTCCTTGTTGCAAATAACACCAAATTCAAGGTATTTGTAACAAATGTGTCATTTCTTTTTTTCAACTTTTAAGTTCAGGAATACATGTCCGGGTTTGTTACATAGGTAAATTTGTGTCATGGGGGTTTGTTGTACAGATTATTTCATCATCCAGGTGTTAAGCCTGGTACACATTAATTATTTTTTCTGACCCTCTCCCTCCTCCTGTCCTCTATCCTCTGTTAGGCCTCAATGTCTACTGTTCCCTCTATGTGTCCATGTGTTCTCATTATTTAGCTCCCACCTTAAGTGACAACATATGATATTTAATTTCTGTTCTCGAATGATAATGGCCTCCACCTCCGTCCATGGTCTCGTCAAGGACATGATCTCGTTCTATTTTATGGCTGTGTAGTATTCCATAGTGTTTATGCACTACATTTTCTTTAGCTTTTCTATTATTAATGGGCATTTGGGTTGATTCCATGTGTTTGCTATTGTGAACAGTGCTGCAATGAACACATATGTGCATGTGTCTTCATGATAGAATGATTTAAATTCTTTGGGGTATACAGCCAGTAATAGTATTGCTGGGTCAAATGGTAGTTCTGTTTTTACATCTTTGAGGAATGTCCACAGTTTTTCCCAAGATGGTTGAACAAATTTACACTCTCATCAACAATGTATGAGCATTTCTTTTTCTCTGCTACCTTGCCAGCACATTATTTTTTCACTTTTTAATAATAGCCATTCTTAGTAGTGTCAGATAAGTAATTTCTTAAATGATTTTAGGTAGTTCACTGAATCTCTGAGACCGACTGTGACTAAGCCTTAGATGCCTAGTAGCAAAGAATAATATCTAAATACAATTTTCTATGGGACTATCAACCTGTTAATATAAACACCACAGCTTGCATAATTATCATTTGTTACTGGATGGCATCACTAACATTTCAGAGAGAGTACTGGACAGCCAATACTCTCTCTGAAGACAAGAGGTCTCTGGTACCGCCCTTCTTAGAAAGGATTCTGTGCAAATTCTTCTTTCTTATATTACTAGCTATTAAAAAGAAGTTTCATGATTGTGCTTTCATAATTGTGTTTTATTGTTAGAACAGATGCCATTTGCCTTTCGTCTATATTCAAAGGTGGATGGGTGTCTTAGTTGTTTGGGCTTCTATAGCAAACTACTATAGACCGAGTGACTTATAAACAACAGAAAATTACTTCTCACAGTTCTGGAGTCTGAGAAGTGCAAAATCAAGGTATGGGCAGATTGGATGTCTGATTACGTCCGTGACCCAATTCATAGAAGGCCACATATTCTCACTATAGTCTCACATAGCAAGAGTGATGAAAAAGCTTTGCTTCTTTTTTTTAATATATACAATTACTAATCCTACCAATGATGGCTTTGTCCTGATTACCTAATTGCCTCCCAAAACCTTAATGGTAGTATTTCAGCTTATATATTTTGGGGGATGAGAGGCACAAACATTCTGACAATAGCAATGGGGAACGGATGTCCTTGATTCTACTGTGGAAAGTCTCGGGCTTAGGGCATAAGGAATTTCTCCAACATGTGAACATGTTAGCAATTGCTAGGCAGCTACGAAGACAGACCATTCTTTTCAAATAAAGTGTGCTCACTGTGTAACATCAATACACATTTTAGATCATAATTATAAACAATATTGAATCATAATTATACTGATAGCAAGTGCCTTCTATACCATAATGAAATAATAATCTGTATATATAAAAACACCCTCATTTTCTATTTAAAATTTGAGAGGAAGTATTTTAAAACATTAGCAGTTGCTATGTGTAGATCTAAATCCACCCTCTCTGGATCATATCCATTCTTCTTTTGATTTTTTTTCTTGGTATTCTCACAATCTTTATTTAACTCACAGCTTAAATTTTAAAGTTAACTACCACAAAAAGGATATAAATTGGTATAGAAAAAACTTTAAATACTTACGCCATTCATATATATTTATAATTATATACTAAAGTATTTCTTTAACTATATCAAGAAAAACTATTCAAGTAGGTGAGTAGATACTTGAATACTAGTGTCTCCAAATGGTCTCAAGACATAGTTGGCATTTATGATAACTCAGTATTCGCTTACTCTAAGCCAATACTGATGGGTTTTCTACTTCCTGGTGCAGCCCAAAACTTTATTCCTGAAAGACAAAAAACCTGTAGTTGAGGTAATCATTTATTTATGTTAGCATTCTTTTTTTTTTTTTTTTGACAGTGTCTTGCTCTGTCGTCCAGGCTGGAGGTCAGTGGTGTGATCTCAGCTCACTGCAACCTCTGCCTCCTGGGCTCAAGCAATTCTCCTGCCTTAGCTTCCCGAGCAGCTGGGATTACAGGTAACTGCCACCACGGCTGGCTAATTTTTGTATTTTTAGTAGAGACGGGGTTTCACCATGTTGGCCAGGCTGGTCTCAAACTCCTGACCTCAGGTGATCCGTCTGCCTCGGCCTCCCAAAATGCTGGGATTACAGGCGTGAGCCACTGCATCCAGCCAATGTCAGCATTCTTAAGCATAATATGTTTCTTTGTTGGATTTCTTGAGTTTCAGTGTAAAATCTCTACTTACTTAACTTATTTTTGCCTTTAAAAAATTATCCTGAATGAATCACTTTCATTTTTTAACAATTGTTAGGTCAAATGATATGGAAAAGTGAATCAGATAATTATGGGCATCTCAGTGTTACATTGCCATTTGGTGTCCTATGGTTAGACATTTTGTCTCTATCTGGACCTATATACTAAAGAATGTTTGTCAAAAGTAGAATGTTTTCTGCTATGTCTTTGCTATCAAAACATGGTAGCCTTCCTTCTTATTATCCTAGCTAGGCTTCTCAAAGGGCACTTGAAACCTCCTGATCTGCCACACATGCTTTCCCCACCACGAGATCTATTGCTTTTTAAAGTGAAGTGGCAGAGCTGCCTATTTCCAATTCGAGACCATACAACAAACCTTTTCATCAAAAGTAAAAATGGAAGCTTGTTAGTAACTCGGCATGCAATACGTCTAAATGGGACTTACTTTTTTCTAAAATCAACTAGGTAGCAGTAGTGTACAGGTATTACTGGAAATAGAACATGGCAGCACAGAGGCAATAATATTTAAACATTACAAATCTTTTTACTTTTATCTTGATCATACTATTTTGTACTAACATTAAAATACAGATTAAACCATACTAATCCTTAAACAACGCAAGTGTTTATATTGTTCAAAATACAGATGCACTAACTGGGAAAAAAGAGTGGCTTTATTTGCATTGTCCTTTCTTTCTGAACTGAAGGAGATTCTATATAGAACAACTTATTTTTACTTTTCGCAGGGATATCTCAATATATCCAGATCACTGGGTCTCCAAAAATATTCACTGAGTAAAATGCCTATTTATTTTTATGGCATCTCAGAGAATTTCATAGAATGAAATTTTGCTTTTTGCATTCCTTACCAGCATAAGATCACTGTTTGGAAAAGTGTGATGTCCTCTGGGACAGTTCAATAATCAATATCCCGGCAAATTAAAATTTATTCTAAAGTTAGAAGCACAAAGAAGAATGCAGACCATAGATTGTTCTGCTATGTAGAATAAACTACTTATGAGTATTTTGGGAAGGAGAAAGAAGAACAGAAAGAGAGAGACAGAGAGAGAAAGAGAGAGAGACAGAGAGAGAAAGAGAGAGGAGCTTCTAAACTATTATTTGTTAAACAAATGCCAATAATTTGATTTGTGCTTGATTTTCTCAGGCAAGGGTACAATATGAATTAACGGCTGAAATTGAAGTCATTTCCTGCTTAAACCTAACATAATTTACTTTCATATTTAATATCACTATTGTTATATACATGTTAAAATACATTATATATTATATTAATAATAATAACAACATATGTTTATAACAACTCTATTATTTCTCATAAGTCTAAGTTTCATTCATTGTGTTTGCTGACCTGGGCCAGACTTGACTGCTCTTTGCTAACATGATTCACACATTTGTGATGAGAGGGCAGGTTAGTATAGAATATCCTCATATGGGATAACTCAGCTCTCCACCAGCTCTGCTCCATACTAGCTCTGCTCCACACATTTTATTCTCTAGCTTGCTACCAGGGGCATATTTTGGTGGTTAGATAGAAGGACAAAATGAGCTGAAGAGCAAGCCCTACTGTGCAATTGTTTTTCCAGACTCAGCTTGTGTCATATTTGCTAACATCTTGTTTGCCAAAGCAAGTCATGTCTGTGTAACAGAGCACCCATCCTCAATGAGACCATTGGTTTTAACAATGCATGGCGTGCTGTTGAAAGTTTTTGCAAAGCTGAAAATAGCTAGAGGTAGTCACTTTTATTCTTTTCTTTTCCCAATCTCTTCTCTTTCTCTCTCTCGTTTTTTCTTTTTTCTTTTTTCTTTAATCTTCAAACTTAAATTCCTAACTCTACTTCTAAGCCCAGTCACAAATGTTTGTTTTCCCACATTGGTTACTTTAAAATACAACTCTAACTTTCAGCAACAACCAAAGGCACTCTGTACCTAAAGCCTTGTGTTTGTTTGTTTGGGCTTCTTAATCATATTTTAATTCTTTATTTTACTTTTTGTTGTGTTGTTGTTGTTGAAATGTTTACTTGATGGTTTGGCTTTTAATTAAACCTCCTGATTAGCTCATCAAGCTGATTAGGGATAATCTTTCCAATACTCTCACATGTAAACACAGAATAATAGTTCTCTTTTCCAATTTGTTTCTTATTTACTGAAGTCTTATTCCTTAAGGCAAGCTCCATTTTCTTATTTGTTATTATGTGATTACATTAGTTGACTCTTTAAACAGGAATTACAATTCAATTTATTTCACTTTTGGTAAAGCTGCCTAACAAGGTGGCTCTCAGACAACAACTGTTTCTAGATTAGTAAATTCCTTTTTATTTTTGCTTAGTGCATCTCTTTTGGACAGTTTTCTCAGGGAAAACATAATAATACAAATTAAAAAAAAGGTAAATCACAAATGTGTTACTCTTTTCTGACAATATTTTCAAGTTTTACATTTATGTCTGTGGAATAAGTTATACTAACTCAGTTTTAAGAAGGAAAAAATACCAATGCCCTTAGAATCAGAATCATCTCATTATAATAAGCATGTCACATAATCTCTGACTGATTACCTGGAACTGGAACTGCCTTGTCATACTTACCATGGCAATGCCTGCTATATAGCCATGGAAAGCAAATATACCTTTCTTAATGGCACATGGCCAGAATAGGTTGGCCAACCTCTCCTGCTTTTAGGTGCAGAACCAGCCACATGAGTTGCAGGGCCCAGTGCAAAATGAAAGCATGATCAAAAACAATATAAAACTTAAAATATCAAGAGCATAGAATTGAAACAAGCATGGGGCCTTTTTATGGATGGATCCCTGTGCAACTGCATAGGGCATATGATCATGAAACCCGTCCTTGTTAAGTATGGCCATTTGTGACTCAATTCTTGATAAAGGAATATAATCCAACATGGTGTGTGCATTGTTTGGTTCTGGACTTCAAAACCTGGGCACTTTTCTTTCATGTTTCTCTATAACCTGACATTACAGTTTGATAGTCTGTTTTTGAAGATTTTTTTTCCATCTTTGCACTATCTTGTTCATGAAATTCTTTTTGTACACTGTGTCATCCCTCCTTTCTTATGCTGAACTTCTATTCAGACTTCAAGGCCTTTAAAAAATTTCATATCCTTTGCAAAGCTTTCCTCAGTTCATCAAGCAGTCTCTCACTGTTCTTTCTCCACACCATAACATACGCACCTCTAGTTGTAATACTGTTCACTTGAACTTAGAGTTATGTTTGTCTTCTGAACTATGATCTATCAGTAGGCTGAGTGGTGTTCTTATTAACCTTTGTGTCTCCAGAACCTACTATGTAAGTATTAAATGTTTAACAACTGTATGCTTTATTATTAAAGGTGTATATTAATAGGTAGCAAGTATGTACTTGTTTGATACTTCTTCCAATATCACAAATACTTTGAATGTAAGGAGTTAGAAATGAGTCCCCTTTCCCCTTTGCCAAAATGTCCATTTCTTGATCTCCAGGATAATTTGCAGAATTTTAATCCTCTAAATAACTATAATTTATAGTGCTTTATTAAATAGAATGCTGAGAAGACAAATATATTTTGTAAGCTAAGGTTAAAGAGAAAAAAATAACACATTAAGTGCCATTCAAGTTCAATAAGTCCTGGTACAAACTAAATATACAAAAGAATTGTAATAGAGGAGGTTCACTTAATTCACTGACATTTTATTTACACTAACGATGAGCATGAATGATTATAAAATGTTGACTGTGTGAATTCAGTATGTGAGAGTATTCAATTATCCTCTGTGTAATATACCATTCTTCATGTATTCAGTTTGTGTCAGGAATATTTTTAAATACATGAATAAAAATAACTGATAGAAACATATTTATGTTGGAAAATAACTTGAATTTAATACTCATTGGTCTTTTTAAAATTTTACTTTAAGTTCTTGGATACATGTGCAGAATATGCAGGTTTGTTACATAGGTATACTTGTGCCATGGTGTTTTGCTGCACCTATCAACCCATCATCTAGGTTTTGAAATCCGCATGCATTAGGTATTTGTCCTAATGCTCTCCCTCCCCTTGCCCCCCAATCCCTGACAAGCCCAGTGTGATGTTCCCCTCCCTGTGTCCATGTGTTCTCATTGTTAAACTCCCATTTATGAATGAGAACATGTGGTGTTTGGTTTTCTGTTCCTGTGTTAGTTTGCTAAGAATGATGGTTTCCAGATTCATCCATGTCCCTGCAAAGGACGTGAACTCATTTTTTATGGCTGCATAGTATTCCATGGTGTATATGTATCCAGTTTATCACTGATGGGCATTTGGGTTGGTTCCAAGTCTTTGCTATTGTAAATAGTGCTGCAATAAACATGCATGTGTCTTTATATTAGAATGATTTATAATCCTTTGGATATATACCCAGTAATGGGATTGCTGCTGGGGCCAATGGTATTTTTGGTTCTAGATCCTTGAGGAATCGCCACACTGTCTTCCACAATGGTTGAACTAATTTACACTCCTACCAATGTGTAAAAGCATTCCTATTTCTCCACATTCTTGCCAGCATCTGTTGTTTCCAGACTCATTGGGCTTTTATATTTTATCTGGTACAGTGAAAATGTACAATCTGTTGTGTCTGTTTTGTATTCTCCACAGTTCACAACATAATAACATTCACGTTGTGAGATAATGTGAAGCAATGGAAAAAACGACTGAAGGGCTATAGACAGTGTGTTTATTTCCTTTCTGCCAGTTTGCCGTTGGCCTATCACTTAAACTTCAGCTCTCGGACCTATAACATAAGGAGGTTGCATCACACAATTTCTAAGACTGGAGTTTTAAACCCATGTACCATCAAAACAAGAATACGTTTCTGGCTATGTGAATAGACTAGCCCATTTTTTCCCCCCTGGGCAAGTCATATCATGAATCTCATAATATCTTTAATGAGAAAGTTCAGCTATACCGAAACAATAATCTGTGTTATTTTCACATTCTTTAGAGATCTTAAACATTTTATGGATTTCCTTAGTAGTTCATTATCAAAGTGATTTTATTTTTTTCTTATATGTAATTGAGAGACAAAATTTCTTCCTTTGGATGTAAATCTACATACAAATTAAAATTTTAGAATCAAAGTATTAACATCCATGAAAAACACACATATCCAAATATGGCAGAGACCAGTTAGCTGTTGATAAAACTCACATCACTTTCCTTCTGAGGTCAGAGCTAGGCTCCATTTCTGTCTCTCTTGCAGATGAAGGTGGTAATATGACAGAGCCATAGCTAATGACCGCTGATAGAATGTATTTATTAGTTCTGGGATGATCAGTAAAAACATTTTCCTTCTCAATTGCCAGCTAATGTGACAAGAGAAATGTGAGCAGTGCTAGTTAAATTTCATTGTCAGCCTGAATTCACCATTCCCACCCCAATACCAATCATATTCTATGGGAGGCATAAATAAATATTTCTTTTGTTAAATTATTGAGATATTGATTTTATTAGTTACAACAGCTCCTTAACCAATAAAGACCAACTTGAAACAACACCTTGCAGATGTATACATTTATGATCCTCAAAGTTGTAGTTTCTTTCATATTTTACAGGGGCAGAAAAAAAGTAAATACTTTTTTCCATTTTTTCTTTTCTGACATTTCATTACAATATGTCACCTTTTAAGTAGATTATTTAATATATCTATTTTTACCAGAAAAAATATTATAATGAACATATATGATATACACTGTGATGCATTGCTTATTCTTATAAGTATTACATATTTTATATTAGTTGAAATAGAATTATTTACAAAATATTAATGTATATAGATTGTGCTGTGGAAAAAATGTTTTTTTTTATTTTTATGTCTTCAATTATTGCAAACATTTTACAATGTCAAGTTTTTTTCTTTCTGATTTTGTTATCATTGTACATTATTGTCTGTGGAGTTTGAAAAAATCCATTTGAGATGTAATGTGTGCTGACTTCAATAGATCGGGATATAAAGTTAGGCTTAGATAGCATTTAGACATGGAATAATTCATCCATTTTGTAGCACCTAACACTTGCTGCACACAGGATATAAATGGTCAGGTCAGTTTGTCTCCAGCTTGTATTCCATTTCTATAAGAGAATTAATGTAGCAAATGTAATGAATAAAGGTATTAAGTAAATTTAAGTGAAGTAAGTAGTTACTAATTTAAGTAGTCACTCATTTTAAATGAAGTAAGTAGTTAGCCTTAGGAATCTATAGTGAATGGCCTTGAACATTAGTTCTTAGATTAGTTTCATGATATTACTCGTCTATGTAAAGACTTTTATTCTTCAAAAATTTCAGAGATTTGAGATTTCCAATTAAAAATCAAACCTGACAACTTATTTTTCACTTAAATTCCCAATTGTTTCTTATTAACTATTGGTAAGAAGTTGTTCCCAGACTTTTAAAAGCAATATACGTGTAGATTTTTTTAAAAAATAGTCTTCTACATGTTTTTCTAAACATTTTAATCTCCCATAAGAACATTAACGACAATATGTTCCAAAGGCCTTCTGCAATTAAGATAACTTGAAAAATAAATTTTTAATGAAAAAATGAAAATTTTAATAAAATTTTACTGTCAAATATGAATAATATGTTTTTAGAATAAAGACAATTTATTATACAGAAACTATACATAAAAATAATTACTTAAATGTTCTATATTCTTCTCATTATATTACTTGTTATTAGAGTTTGATACCAGTATACCCATACCAGATTAGTATTTGCAAAGATTGTATTAGAACACTAGATTGAAAAGCCAAAGAAAATACAATAAACTTATATAACATAATTTATACATTTATGAAACAAATGGCTGGGTGCAGTGGCTCATGCCTGTAATCCCAGCACTTCGGGAGACCGAGGTGGGTGGATCACTTGGGGTCAGGAGTTCAAGACTAGCCTGGAATATGTGGCAAAACCCTGTCTTCACAAAAATACAAAAAATAGCTGGGTGTGGGCACCTGTAATCCCAGCTACACGGGAAGCTGATATAGGAGAATTGCTTGAACCCCAGAGTCGGAGGTTGCAGTGAGCCGAGATCACACCACCGCACTCCAGCCTGGGTGACAGAGAAAAAAAAATAATAATAATAATAATAATAACAAATTAGGTAATTAGTCCCTTTTGCTTTTTTAACTTTCACTGAAATAATATTTCCTTGAAAAATTGAAAAAATATTAATTTAATGGTTTTAAATTTTTTATAATAAAAATTGTCTTGAGCTATTTATTAGATACTCTTCTTCCCAGAAGAAAAAATTGATTATGTGGGCTTTGGATGGTGCCTAGGTATTCATGGGTTAAAAAAGTAAGATAAATTTTAATTATAAAAAAACTTGATGAGAGATACTGAAATCTAGTCCTATATTTCTGAAAATGGATTTTTACTATATTTAGAAATCACTTATAATTAAAATGTCACTTAAAAATCAAGTGATATTAATTCAATGAAGAAAGTACAGCCTTTTCAATGAATGGTGCTTTAACACTTAGATATTAACAGGAAGAAAAACAAAATGAAACAATATAAATCTGACACCTTATAAAAATATTAACTCAATATATCATGGGCTTATGCTAAAAATATAAAAATATTAAAATTTTTAGAAAAAAGTCAGAAAGTAATAATGATCTAGAGCTAGACAAAGTTCTTAGACTTGACATCAAGAGTATGTGCCAATAAAGAAAAAATTAGTAAACTAGACTTTATCAAAAGGAAACATTTTTGCTTTGTGAAAAGCCTCTTTAGAGGATGAAAAGACAGGTGATCTCATTTATATGCAAAATCTTAAAAAAGGTAGAATAAATAGAAATAGATTAGAACTGTGGTTTACCATGAGTGGGAAAAAAGTCGGGGGGAAGGACATAGGCAAAAGTAGGTTACAGAATACAAATTTTCAGTTAGGTAAGATAAGTAAGTCTTGAAATCTAATGTACAGCATTAGGACTATAATTACCAATGGACTTCGCGGACTTGGGGGAAAGGGTGGGAGGTGGGTGAGGGATAAAAGACTACAAATTGGGTTCAGTGTATACTGCTTGGGTGATGGGTGCACCAAAATCTCACAAATCACCACTAAAGAACTTACTCATGTAACCAAACACCATCCGCTCCCCAAAAAATCTATGAAAATAAATAAATGAATAATTTAAAAATAATGTTATTGTAATGAATACTGAAAATATGCTGACAGTAGATTTTAGGTGCTTTTAACACACATACATATGCATACAATAACTATAAAAGATGGCAGATATGTAAATTTGACTGTAGCAATCATTTTCCTATATCTGTCCATATCAATATATGATGTTGTATACCTCAAATATACTGAATAAAATAAATCTAAAAGAAGACATTGGGAATAAATATCTGAAAACCAGACACTTGACAAACAACTAGTAATCCAGAAGATATAAAGAATTCTCAAAACTGAACAGTGAAAACATAAGCAAAACACTAAGAAAAAAGGAAAAATTATAAACGTATATTTTACCAAAGTGGATATATAAGTGGCAAAGCAAACAACTCCATGAAAAAATATTCAACGTTGTTGGCCATAAAGGAAATAAAAAGTAAAATTCCAGTGAGATAACAATACACACTTACAACAATGCCTAAAATAAAAATAGTGACAACATCAAATGCTGGGAGGATGGAGAGAAACTGAATTGATTCTACATTGCTGATGGCAATATAAAATGGTACAGCTACTCTGCAAAACAGTCTAAAAATTCGTTGTCAACTTAAACACGCAACAACTATACAACCTAGCAATTACACTCCTTGGCATTTTTCCAAAGAAACGAAAACTTACGTTCACACACACAAAAAATGTACAGAAACGTTCATAGCAGAAAAAAACAAAGATGTCCTACAACAGATAAAGAGTTACAAAAACTATAATATCTACATTCTTTAGTAGTCCTCAACAATAAACTGTTAATATACATAATGGACAAATTTTCAGATTACACTGAATGAAAACAGCCAATCCCAAGCGTTGCTCACTAATACTAATAATAATATAATATATCTGCATATGTATAGTATTATTAAAATTGTAATAATATACCAATGGGATGTAGATTTCCAAGTGTCAGGAATGGAGGGAGAGTGAAGTTGTTGTGGCTATAAAAAGGCAATACAATAGCTCTTTCCACAATAGATTATCAAACTGTTGAGCACTGACTGTATCAATGTCAATACCCTCGTTGTGATACTGTACTACAGTTTTTAAAAATGTTTCTCTTGGGAGAAACGGTGTGAAGGGTAGCCAAGATATCTCTGTATTAGATGTGGTATATGTTTTATATACAATATGTATGTAATATATGTTATATATATAACATATGTAACATCTTTCAAATTATGCATAACAATCTAAATTTCTCATTATCCTTTGAGACACTTGTGTGAAATATTTACAGCTTTACTTATTTAAAATAGTATCAATATGAATTAAGAACTGGCTTGTAAGTAATAAGAAAAAATTATTTCACTTTCATTCATTGTTTTTATAATTAGTGTAGTGATTTTAATTTTGCATAGAGGACAGCTGTTTTAATCTCAGGTAGACATTTAACTGTGGTAGAAGAACAGGGATAGGAAGCAAACTATGACCTCCATTGGAAGCAGTGGATTTAATAATTAATGACCCAATGGAAGCAAACATAAGTTATTAAATGTAACTACACTTTATCACGATAGTGTTTGAATTCATGACTGGAATGTGTGGAACACCTAAAAAGATTATTATTTTCCACTTATTAGTAAATTGTTGACAAAAGAAGAAAGGCAACAGTTACTTGAGCTCCAGGAATAATATCATAACTTTATCCCTTTTATCTCATTTAGTAACCAATACATTGTATATTTTGGGTATTATTATTTTCAAGTGAATATTGAAGATTCTTCATGATAAATAAATTTCCTGAAACCCCCAGTCAATAAGTGAGAGAGCTAGAATTGAAGCCCAGGTGACAATAATTCTAAAGCATGCATTCATTCCATTTCATAACAGGATAGTCCCTGAAATGTTTAAGTGAGATTGGCTCATACTTACCGGGAATAATCAAAAGAAAATTTATGCATAGGAAATGAAATTGGACTACATGCTTTTTAGCTCTTATTTTTCACTGAGATTGAAGGGTATGATAGTATAGGTAAGTTATTTGCCACAGACATATTAAGTTTTTCACAATGAGTATCAATAGAAATATTATACATCTGTTCCTCCTATAATAGGAAAGATTATATTTCACGGAGGGCAAATACATGGTGTTTTGAGAATTTACATTAATTTTAGACATTAAAAGCATTAAGATTTTTATAGGAAAAACATGAAAATTGTTGAAGGGGATTATTAATGCCTGCAAGGACACTTAAATATTTTCTGTTCCTAAGTATGATATGGATATGTATTGCATATATACATATATTACATAAACATATTGTAATATAACATATAAACTTACATAAGATATAAATATGTATCATATAACTAATATAAAACACAGCATGTGAATACGTTATATAACTTAAACAGTTATACACTTATGTAAGGATAACTTATACATACATAATAGGTATTTTATATGATACATATATGAGGTATCTTTGCTGGAGCTGCTATTGCAAAATACCATAAATTGGTTGGCTTATAACCAAAAAACATTGATTTCTTAAGTTCTGGAGGCTGAGAAATCCAACATCGAAGTGCTGGCAGATTCAGTGTCTAATGAGTGCCTATTCCTCAATAGCACCTTCTCGCTGTGTTCTCACATGGTGGAATGGACTAGCTAGCTCTCCTGCGTCTCTTTTATAAGGTCATTAATCCAATTCATGAAGGCTGCACCTCCCCAAAGGTCTTACTTTCTGAAATCATTACTTTGGAGATTAGGATTTCAATATATAAATTTGGGAGGGACAGTCAGACCACAGCACGATAGCAAGGGACAATTGCATACCAAAGAACATTAGAAGCATTGTAGGAAACATAGTTTAACTCTCAGATACAAGGCTTATATTTAATAGCTCTATTATTAAGTGGACGGGTCTTGAAAGAAATTGATAATTTTTGTCACAGAAAAGGCTGCAAGAGTTACAGAGATTTTTCAGGGATGAATAACGAATGAGTACATGTATCTATATTTACATCTGTATCTCTATCTGATTTAGTGTGCTTAGGATGGGGCCTGTTAATTTAGGAGTTAAACAAGTTATGTGTAAATTAATAGGTTTGAGGATTTTACAATGTGAATGTACAAGCACAGTCCATAACCACAACATAACTTTTGCTCTCTTCTATTTACTGCTTCCTTATGTAAAATTTACTGGTTGAACGGAATGAAACTATGCCATTTAATTTGAAAAGTTTCAAAAAAGGAATTTTTCTGAAGAGGTGCACATTTTTAACTGCTGAGAATGCTGAGAGCAGGTGGAGTTCAAGAATGGCAGTCCAATACAAAGCCTGGGTAAGGGAATATTGAGTCTGCTCTGGTCCTGAGATAAAACATTCAGGAAAATTAGCAGCTTAATGGATGGGGTATAAAGGCGAAGAAAGATAATGAAATCATATTTTTACGCAGAAAATCTGTATTTTCATTACTGACTTCTTGCTTTGCATATATATGACTTTTAGTTGGAGCTGGTATCTAAAATATGAACCTTATTTTCAACCTTTAATTCTTAAGAAATATTTGAATAATGACAGAAAGTGAGGTAAATGTTTACAAAATAAAACCTTTTTTTCTAGGAGAAAATAGAAAGCATAAAAATGCGGTTAAAATTCTAAAGATGAGGCCAGGCACGGTGGCTCACGCCTGTAATCCCAGCACTTTGGGAGGCAGAGGCGGGTGGATCACCTGAGGTCAGAAGTTCAAGACCAGCCAGGTCAACATGGTAAAACCCTGTCTCTACTAAATATACAAAAATTAGCTGGGCGTGGTGGTGGTCGCCTGTAATCCCAGCTACTCCGGAGGCTGAGGCAGGAGAATCTCTTGAACCAGGGAGGCGGAGGTTGCAGTGAGCAGAGATCGTGCTATTGTGCTCCAGCCTGGACAACAAGAGTGAAACTTCCTCTCAAAAAAAAAAAAAAAAAAAAAAAAATTCTAAAGATAACGTAAATGAGCACACATTTTCCATGCAATTAGCCACTTTTACAGACCAAACTCTTGTAGAACTGTATGCAGTAGGTTACCATGTTTCTTATCCATTGACAAGTCAGCTTTCAGTAATGTCCTCATTTTATTGACACTAACCAGGAAAGACACACACCATCACTCTAGTTGTTCACTTATCAGTAAATATTTCATAGTTCTGGTGCTGATCTTTTTTTTTCTATTTCTGTTTTAGCATTACTTCCTATCTTGCTGCTTTTCGACACAAAAGGCTATCCTGGAATGCAAAGCACACGTAGTGAAATTATTGTCATAGCTTATGCGTTAGTTTTCTAAAAAGTAAAAATGAGCTTCTTTTAAAACTCCAAACCTAAAATATTTATGTATCTTTTAATTTAGTCAAAAATTCTAAATATTTCACTATATTTTAACCTCTGTAGGTGTTGTACACACTGTTACTGGTTATATTGAAGTATCGTTTTGTAATCTCAAAAAGCAACTGGGTTACAAATAGTTACTAATGTAAATTATGAAAATTACAAATCATGAATCACAAGAGATGTATTTTCTTTGCCTTATGTAGACATTTTAGCTAAGCAAAAATAACTGCTAAATTTTCTAGTTTGTGTCCCTAATTTATTTCACCTTCAGTTTTTTAGTAGTTAAGTTCAAGTTTAATCCAGGGTATCTGATTTTAACTTTACGAAATTTTCTTAACACTAACACATCAAATATCTCTTGGTACTCACTGTTCTCTACTACCAATCTAATTATTCAATACCACTAGCATAATCCCCAACACTACCACCAGCATTATCATCATTGAAGTACAAACCTACATATATACTGCACAACAAAGATACAATATTCCTTATGGGAGGGTTAATCTAAAAGCAATGACATTGATAAGTTATTGGTGAGGATTTACAATCTCAGAATTAAAATTATATTTTCTGATACGTTTTATCTTTGGTAAAGCTAATTATTTGCTTTTTATTTATTTTTCTTCTATTACAATTTGTTTTAAATTCAGATGGAGAAGAAAAAGGTAATTTTATTCAGCCCCTAACATCACAGTATTGTGAAAATAAATGTTTAATTAAATGCCAGATTATTAGTGTATATTCACGTATAATTAGTTATAAATTTAAATAGAAAATTGTATAATTATAACATTGAAACAACTATTCAGTAAATATTTGCCTTAATTTAAATATTACCTTAATTATTCTTAAAATGAATTGAATGACTTAATACAAAAATATTTAATATTAATTTAATATTAATTTAAATAAAATATTTTTCCTAAAACTGATTTTTATTCTAATTTGTGATATACGAGCCTCTTATTTATTTTAGCATAAAATTACCTTTAAAGATTTTATAGTTTTATACTGTTACACTTGGTGTCATTCTCTGGAAAGTAAGTTCATTTGTTCTTTTTTTATCAGCAAATTATACTTCTAACTATTAAATATTTTATACTGAAAATCATATACCATAATGTTTTTTCAATACTTTCATAGCAAAGTTTTGTGACTACATCATAGTTATTAAACAATAAAAGTGAAGAGATTAAAAATATATCTCAACTTATAATCCAATCTAAGTAAATAAGATTTGCTTGACAGCCGGTATTGAAAGAGAATTCTTGAGAGAGAAACTGACTTCTTTGCTGTTCTGAACAACTGCACTTGTAAGTGTGGGACACGCCCCTAAACTTTCTGATTTCTTTTACAAACTCCAAAAATTTTATATCTGGCCAAACTTAATCTTGTCCAAGGATCGTAATAGCCAGCAGGGGAGAGGGGGTGGCTCTTACTCCCCACATCGCAGGGGGGTGCCTCACCCTGCGATGTGGATCGTAATAGCCTGGGGGGAGAGGGGGTGGCTCTTACTCCCCATATCGCGGGGGGTGCCTCACCCCCCTGCGATGTGGGTCGTAATAGCCGGGGGAGGCCCCCCCTGCGATATGGGGAGTAAGAGCCGCCCCCTCTCCCACCCTGCCTGTTAGGATCCACATCGCTGTGGGGTGAGACACCAAACTCATTTCAATAGAGTGCCAAACTTTTTTTTTCACACAAGTATGATTATGTTCAATTTCAATTACTGTAATATATTTTGTTTTGTATCCAATCCTTTCCTCCAACTTTCTGTGCTTTTCTTATTCTTTTTTTAAGATTTCTGTTCTCAAATAAATGAAAATACTCTTACTATTTTCAAATTGATAGACATATGGCTGAAGTAGACATATTTAATGCACACATTTTATAATTAGATATAAATTTATTAAAAATATTTACTTGTATATCAACTTTATTTTATTCGATCTTCTGACAATATTCTAGTAACTATGAAATTTTAAATCATGATTACATTTTAAGTTGTGAAACTTTAAACCATGACTAAATTTTAGCAAGTTATCAAACATATTCCAAATGTGAGATATATTTTTATTAAGTTGAAAATTTGGGAAACTTTTTTTACATATTCTATTTTCAAAGCTTCTCTCCAAATACTTTATAATTGGATAACATCTTCAACAGAAATCCCACAGACATACAGTGAAATTACCACTTTAGGATTGAAGCATGAGGGATGAGAAGATTAATCGCTCCAAAAAATAGTAATCATGCTATAATTCAGAATTTGTAAATGCTCACAGTATGTTTTGACAATATTAACTTACACTTAGGAATTCCTAGAAAAAAATACAGCAATCCACCTACACCAGAATACTAATTGTTTCCTTCTTTCATGTAGTATTGGTCAGGGAAGCATCCTATATTGTTAAGGATATTTAACATACCTTTGTCCAAGAAAACATGTATGTCTACATGAATTAGGAAGTGCACAGGAAATGGAAATCCAGAAGATAGAAGATAGCAATCAATAGCAAAAAGAAAAAGTATTAATCATGGAAATTGGATTGCAATTGGCCGTGAATCAGACATTAAAAATAATATGTGACTAAATGTATGAATGCATGGATTCATAGATACATCAATGGGTACATGAATGGCTAAATGATTGGAAGGATAGATACATGAATGGATAGATGGATTCATGAATAGATAAAAGCTTTCACTAGTGCTAATCAAACATTTTGTGTGAGCAATAGCGAGTGACAATCCCAGGAAAATAATGTACCTGCAATTTCCTTGGCTTCAGCATTGTCTGTATAAAGCCCCTTTAAGAAGGAATTGAGCTATTCAGAGAGAAAGATTAGCAGTCATGGCATTAAAGACCTTCATACTTAGTAACCTAGCTGGTTTCTCATACTATCTTCCTAGTTTGCTCTGATTAAGACTTGGAAGCCAGAAGATAGAAATCTGGAAAAAAAATTCCAGTGTGAATATTATGGGTAAGATTCAATATTCTAACCAGGCCCTGGCTTTACTACATCTTTCTAGTCTAAACCAATTTTTAAAATTACTAAGAACTGACTTTATTTTTAGAATGTTCTGTTAAATTCAAAGAGGTGTGTGTGGTAGAGAGAGAGATTTTAAGATTTTAGTCTTAAGAGCTTAGTCAGGTCTTTTCAAATTTCAAGTGTGTGAAAATTTTGGGGGTACTTACTAAAATCAATATATTTCAAATTTATCCCTGAAAATACTGATTGACTCAATACTTCAGAGGATAATACTAAAAATATTTGTCGATCTATAACCTTCATTGCTGTGGCATATGTTATATATTTGGCTTTAAAAATCTAAAGCTGGAAGCAAATTAGAACGGATATGTCATCTTTTGTTATATAGATATCATAATATTATAACACATATATGTTAATATTTAATTTATATATATACATATAATTTAAAGGGTTTTCTTAGGGGTAAGACAGCTTCCTGTTGTGGATAGAATAGAGAGAGAAGGCCTCTCTCCTAAAGCATAGTTTGGAGAAATCTGAAGTAAGCAAGACAGAAAATTATGTTAATAACAGAAGGAAAAGCTTTTAAGATGGAAGAAAGTCTTTGACAAAGGAGAGGGTTTTTAGAATTTCTAAGAAGACTCTAAGTCAGCAGACAGGGAAACCAGAGTCTGCACCAGTCTCTAGAATTTTTAAGCATTGACTTTATTTTTAGTATATTCTATTAAAGTCAAACAAGTAAAAGTGGGGGAGTGTGTGTGTGTAAACATATGTATACATACACACATATACATACATGTACACACACAATGTATGTGCATTTGATATTACATATCTTCAGAGGAGAAGATAGTACCTCACACAGTTTGAATTCAGTAAGTAGGTATGAGAGGGAAGTGGATGAATGCATGAATAAATGAATTTAATGTTAAACATAATTTTTTCCAAGTAATCTTATCAGAACTAAGTACAAGCAGATATTTCTTATTGATAGGAAATGGTATTATCTATTAATATAAGATGAGTGATAGTTTATTTAGACATATACCACACTGTTAGATCATAGTAAAAGTGTGCTTAAATAAGGCATTCTGATATTAGTTTCACAAAATTGTTTTTCCAATCTATGTACACTTTTCAGATGAATAAATTTAGTTTTAAAAACAAAGCAGCTATTTTTGACTTGTAAAAAACTATTAGTTTTTTCATTTTTTACTTTAAATTTAAATCTCATTGAAATGACTTTACTAATTCATCCTGACTCTTTAGTAGTTTTTCCTGCATGTTTCATGGTGATTCTCAATTTAATGTTTCAGAATTTTTCAGAGTCATAAAGATAGTATGCGGTATATTTATATTTCATCCTTCCAATAGTTAGTTAACATAATTAATTCAATTATAAGGAGCCTATGCAGGCTAAGTAAAATCTTGAGGATTTTTACTTTAGGTTACAATTTTATAAATTCAGTGAATTTAGATTGCTTAAATTAAACTCTCCTTGAACATGACAATTATTTGTAATTTATACAATTAAGAAAATATTAACTGATGTGGATTCTCATAAATAAGAAATGTTTTATTTATTACACATGATAGAAATTAATACAATGCATCTTTAAATAAATAACATTTTAAAATCTGAAACCATTTCAACTAATATTAGTCAATGTCTTGGAGAATGGCTCCACAATCCACTCAGAATACATGTAAGTCTATGCAATAATTCAGCAAAACTTTCAGGGTTGCCTCAAAATACATGCGGAATCCAAGCATTTATTACCACCTCCATAGCTAAGTCCTAGTGCACGGCACATCAGATGAAAGAAAAGTGTACGTAAATGGTGTATTTGCCTCCTTTCTCAGCTTACTACAGTCTATTCTCAATTCAGCATCAGGATACTTTTTTGAAAACAAAGAAAGTCATATTTTGAACTTCTCTGCTGAAATATGCCTTTGAATTTCCAACTTACTTAAAATAATATCCATATTCCGTAGCATGGTCTTTAAAGTCTGATATGATCTTACATCCCACTACCTTTTTTACCTTAATCTCAAATCATGTCACATCTAGTTTGCTTAACTACTAACTTAGTCTCCTGGAGGTTTGAGAAGCCCTTTCCTGCCTCAGAAACTTTGCAGTTGATATCCTCTCTGTCTTAAAAATGTGTTCGGTTATGAACATAATTTTCTCACTTACTTTCTTTAGGTTTCTCCCAAAATATGCATTAGGAGTAAGCCCTTCCCTCTCTGCCTAACCACAAGAGGAAGCTCCTTTATCCCAAGACACCGTAACTCACTTCCTCTACATTTTCTTCATAGCATTTATCACCATCTTACATAGTATGTGTTAGCTTATTCTTTATTTTTGTTTTCTTCCATAGTGAGAAAATATGTTTCTTGAGAGAAAGGGCTTTGTCTTATTCACTGCTTTATCTCCAGGACACAGAACAGAACATGACATACAGAATAAATGATTTAGTAAAAATAAATAAATAAAATCACTGATTTAATGCATAATTTTTTACCACTGTTAATTTATTAAACCTTGACACCATCTTTTCTCTTAACTTCCATGATGGTACATCTTTTGATTTTTTTTTAATAACGTCTTTGTCAGCTCAAATTCTTTTTTCAAAACCTGTATCGATTGTTTTACCATGTTATATGCTGTGTTTCTATCTTATCTGTAAGAAAGCTGTTTTATACAATGACCTTTAATTTTCTTATAAATCAATAACTGAAATCTATATCACAAATTAGACTTCTTTTATGAGGTTCAGAAACATATTTTTATCTGTTCATTTATCACCTCTACTTGCAAGTTTATGAAGATATATCAAAATTAACAAGAAAACAAATATATAATTGTATACTTTTCAAACTTGTTACAGCAAAACTTCTCAGAAAACCATTTCCTAACTACCTAGTCTGCATCAGGTTTTTTTTTTTCTGTAATATACTCTCATGAAAACATGTTTATGTCATTTTGTGAACTAATATAATTTACACTAATAAGTATAATACAATGATATACTACATAATATATATTACTATATCATAGCATTACAGATATGTACACATCTATATGGCATAGTCTTCTATGGAGGAATAGTTTGAGTATACATAGGAGGAAAATCACGACGATATTGGCAATAATTTCTTCTCTGATATAATATTTTACAAAGGCAAATCTTGAAAATAAGCTCATTGTTGGTTAGTTCATATATCATTAAAGACTCAAAAGTCTTTCATTTATCACAATGTTCAGACTTAATGAACACAGAACTTAATTTTCTAAAATTTATAACCTAGTACCAAATAAATTGCACACATGCTCTGTAAAGGAAACATCAAATTTGAATACACTAATGAAGAAGCAAGAACTGCTGGAATGATGTCACATATTAAAAAGTAATCAAGCACATAAGTGTAAGAAGCTGCATAATTTGAAGTGATTTATTTCTAATTACTATATTTCTCGGTACTTAACTGCAGTAAATATAATTTTCATTATAATATGAATTTTATTCCACAGTATGTACCATTAAATTGCTAATGCATTTGCAAAATCTCAAGATATGTTAAAGAACAGTGGTATTTGAATTCCAAAAATAATCTCTTCTAATAAACAATTTTTAAAAACAGTATTAACCTTGCCCATGATTGCTGGAATTCTCTAAAAAATTATTTTCCCAACATAAGTATCATTGGTACATTTAAAAAAATACTAATTCCTTTTAATGTAACAATTTGATATGTAAAGTTAGATAATATTTAGTTAATAAAATACTATTTTTAATAAATCAGTTTAGTTTCTGATTTAGGACTATTTTAACTCTTTATTTTCATTGCTGGTGTCTAAGATTTAGAAAAATTTTATGAAACATATAAATCAAAAACAACATTTCTTGAGATTTAATCAGTGACCTCAATTCCTTAATATTATACATTGAAAATGTGTTATTTTTATAGAAACATTGGTAGTATTTTATGTTTATGATCGCAGCTAAATATATTTTAAAATATATATCACTATGATAAGTGACATCGCATATGCCTTTTTTGGCACTCTGTGACTTTCCTCAAACAAAAATAACCTATTCATTTGACAAAAAGCACATTGTATCATGGACCGCACAAGGTCTCCTGTATTTTACTTTGTCAATTAATCCTACAATTAATAAACACTACATATATATATATATGCATTTTCCAAAGGAAATGTTATCACTATCTCACAGAAGCAGCAGCTCTCCAATATTCACAGCATTATTCACAATAGCCAAGATTTAGAAAAAACCTGAGTCCATCAAATGATTCATGAATAAAGAAAATAGGATTATATGTACAGGCATATCTCATTTTATTGTGTTTCACAGTTTTTGTGATTTTTCAAATTGAAAGTTTGTGGCAAACCTGTGTCAAGCAAGTCCAGCGGTAACATTTTTCCAACAGCACATGCTCACATCACGTGTTTGTCACTTACTAGTAATTGGCACAAAATTTTATTTTTTCAGTATTATTTTCTGTTATGATTCTATTAGCCAGGGCTCTCTAGAAGGACAGGACTAAGAGGATAGATGTATATATGAAAAGGTGTTTATTAAAGACTATTGACTCACATGATCTCAAGGTAAATCCCACAATAGGTTATGTGCAAGCTGAGGAGCAAGGCAGCCAGTCCGAGTCCCAAAATCTCCAAAGTAGGGAAGGCGACAGTGCAGCCTTCAGTCTGTGGCTGAAGGTCCTAGAGTCCCTGGCAAACCACTGGTGTAGGTCCACGAGTCCAAAAGCTGAAGAATTTAGAGTCTGATGTTCGAGGGCAGGAAGCATCCAGCACGGCAGAAAGACGAAGGCCAAAGATTCAGCCAGTCCCGTCCTCCCACGTTCTTCTGCCTGCTTTTATCCTAGCCACCTTGGCAGCTGATTAGAGGGTGCCCACGCAGATTGAGGGTGGGTCTGCCTCTCTCATCCCACTGACTCAAATGTTAATCTCCTTTTCAACACCCTCACAGACACACCCAGGAACAATACTCTGCATCCTTCAATCCAATCAATTTGGCATTCAATATTAAGCATCACAATGGTCATATGTAATCAGTGATCTTTGATGTTCCTAATAAAATTGTTTTGGGATGCCATGACCCACATCCATATAAAAGAGAGAACTGAATTGATTATGTGTATCTTTTGACTGCTCTACTGACCACTATACCCTTATATCTCTCTTTGTTCTCTGGACTCCCTATTTGCTGAAAGAAACCAATATTATAATATATTAAATTAGGTCAATTAGAAACCCTACGATGGTCTCTAAGTTTTTAAGTGAAAGGATTAGTTATACATCTCCCACTTCAAATAAAAAACTAAAAATGATTAAGTTCAGTGACGAAGCATGCTGAGAGCCAAGGCAGGCTAGGTCTTTTGTGTCAAATAAGTAGCCAAGTTCCAACTGCAAAAGAAAAATTCTTGGAGGAAATAAGAATGCTATTTTAATGAACACACATATGTTAAGAAAGCAAAACAGCCTTATTGCTGATAGGGAGAATGTTTTAATAGTCTGGATAGAAGATGAAACCAGCCACAACCCTCCCTTAAGCTGAAACCTTAATCTAGAGCAAAGATTTAACTCTCTTTAATTCTATGAAGGATGAAAAAGGTAAAGAAACCTCAGAAGAAAAATTTAAAGCTAGCAAAGATTGGTTCATGAGGTTTAATGAAAGAAACCATGTGCATAACACAAAAGTGCAAGATAAACCTTGAAATGCTGATGTAGATAACAGCATGTTATCCAGAAGGAGTAGCAAAGACAATCGATCGATAAAAGTGATTACACTAAACGGCAGATTTTTCAATGTTAATAAAACAGCTTTATATTGTCGGAAGATGCAATCTGGGGCATTCAGAGCTAAACAGGAGAAGTCAATGCCTGGTTTCAAAGCTTCAAAGACAGGCTGACTCCCCTGTAAGGGAGGAATGCAGTGGTGACTTTAAGTTGAAGCCAATGCTCACTACCATTCTGAAAATCCTAGAGACCTTAGAATTATGTTAAATCTACTCTGCTTATGCGTTCTTTCTTTTTTTTTTTTTTTTTTTTTTTTTGAGACGGAGTCTCGATCTCTCACCCAGGCTGGGGTGCAGTTACGCGATCTCGGCTCACTGCAAACTCCGCCTCCCGGGTTCACGCCATTCTCCTGCCTCAGCCTCCCGAGTAGCTGGGACTATAGGCGCCCACCACCACGCCTGGCTAAATTTTTGTATTTTTAGTAGAGATGGGGTTTCACCGTGTTAGCCAGGATGGTCTCGATCTGATCTCGTGATCCACCCGCCTCCACCTCCCAAAGTACTGGGATTACAGGCGTGAGCCACGGTGCCCGGCCTCTGCCTATGCTTTCTAAACAGAGCAATAAAACATGGATGACAGTACATCTATCTACAGCTTGGCTTACTAAATATTTCAAGCCCACTGTTGAGATCTACTCCTAATAAGTAAATATTTATTTCACAATAATACAGCTCATTAACAATGCATCTAGTCATCCAAGAGCTTTGATGAAGATGGAACAAGGAAATTAATGTTGTTTTCATGCCTTTTAACCAATATCCATTCGCTGCCATGGATCAATAATTTCAGCTTTCAAGACTTATCATTTAATAAATAATTTTTTAATACTAGGGATTTCATATATAGTAATTCCTCTGGGAAAAGAAAATTGAAATCTTCTGGAAAGGTTTATAGATGCCATTAAGAAGTTTTGTGATTCTCAGGAGTTGTTCAAAATATCAACGCTAACAGGAGTTTAGAAAAAGTAGATTCCAAGACTCATGGATGACTTTAAAGAGTTCAATAAGATCTATTATTTGATAGAACAGGGTGACCACAATCAACAATAATTTATTGTACTTTTTATAATAAATAAGAGTATAATTGGATTATTTGTAACACAAAGAAAAGATTAATACTTGAAGTGATGGATACCTACACTGAATGTTATTATTACAAATTGTATGCCTGTATCAAAATATCTATGTACCCTATACATTCATACATCTACTATGTACTCACAATAAATAAACATTTTTAAAATTAAGAAAAAAACAATTTAGTGGGAGAAGTAAATGAAGATGTGGAAGTAGGAAGAGAAATAGAATTAGAAGTAGAGCCAGAAGCTATGAATGAATTGCTACAATCGCATGATAAAACTTCAATGGATGAAAAGTTGCTTCTTATGAATGAGAAAAGAAAGTTTTCTGAGATGGAATCTACCCTGGCAAAGATGCTTTCAAAGTCATTAAAAAAGATAAAAGTTATTTTAGTGTCTTATATAAACTTAGTAGATAAAACAACAACAGGATTTGGGAGGACTGACTCAAATTTTGAAAGAAGTTATACTGTGGGTAAAATGCTTTCAAATTGCATCGCATGCTCCAGAGACATCTTTCACAAAAGAAAGAGTCAATCAATATGGTAAACTTCATTGTTGTTTTATTTTAAAAGATGTCAGTCTCCGCCACCCCCCAAAAAACTATAATATATTTTTTTCTCATCACAACATGGCACTTACTCTAAAATTGATCACATAATTGGAAGTAAAACACTCCTCAGGAAATGCAGAAGAACTGAAATCATAACAGTCTCTCAGACCACAGCACAATCAAATTAGAACTCAAGATTAAGAAACTCACTCAAAACCATACAACTACATGGAAATTGAACAACCTGCCGCTGAAAGGCTTCTGAGTAAATAATGAGATTAAGGCAGAAATCAAGAAGTTACTTGAAACTAATGAGAACAAAGAGACATTATACCAGAATCTATGGGACTTAGCTAATGCAGTGTTAACAGGGAAATTTATAGCACTAAATACCCACATCAAAAAGTTAAAAAGATCTATAGACAACAACTTAACATCTCAATTAAAAGAACTAGAGAACAAAGAGTAAATAAACCCCAAAACTAGCAGAAGACAAGAAAAAACCAAGATCAGAGCAGAAATGAAAGAGACATGAAAAACCCTTCAAAAATCAATGAATCCAGAATCTGTTTTTTTTTTGAAAAAATCATTTGAATAGATAGACCACTATCTAGACTAATAAAGAAGAAAAGAGAGAAGAAGCAAATAGACATAATCAGAAATGATAAGGAGGATATTACCACTGACCCTACAGAAATACAAACAACCATCAGAATACTATAAACACCTCTATGCACATAAACTAGAAAATCTAGAAGAAATGTATAAATTCCTGGATTCATACATTCTCTCAAGACTGAACAGGAAGAAATTGAATTGCTGAATAGACCAATAACGAGTTTTGTAATAGAGGCAGTAATAAATACCTTACTAACAAAAGAAAGGCCAGGACCAGATGGATTTAAAGCTGATTTCTACCAGAGGTGCAAAGAGGAGTTGCTGCATTTCTTTTGAACCTATTCCAAACCATTGAAAAGGAGGGACACCTCTCTAACTCATTTTATGAGGCCAGCATTATCCTGATACAGAAACTTGGCATAGATACAACAAAAAAGGAAAACTTCAGGCCAATATCTCTGAAGAACATCAATGCAAAAATCCTCAATAAAATACTGGCAAACTGAGTCCAACAGCACATCAAAAAGCTTACACACCACAATCAAATTGGCTTCATCCACAGGATGTAAGCTTGGTTCAGCATATGCAAATCAATAAAAGGCATTCATAACATAAACAGAACTAAAGACACAAACCACATGTTTATCTAAAATGGACACAGAAAAGGCCTTCAATAAAATTCAACATCCCTTCATGTAAAAACTCTCAGTAAACTAGGTGTTGAAGGAACATACCTCAATATAATATATATAACAAATGCACAGCCAGTATCATACTGAATGGGCAAAAGATGGAAGCATTCCCCTTGAAAACCAGCACAAGACAAGGATGGCTTTTCTCACCACTCATATTCAAGATAGTACTGGAAGTTCTGGCCAGCACAACCAGGCAACAGAAAGAAATGTATTCAAATAGGAAGAGAAGACGTCAAATTGGCTTTGTTTGCAGATAACATGATCCTATATCTAGAAAACCCTGTCATCTCAGCCCGAAAACTTCTTAAGCTAAAAAGAACTTCCACAAATTCTCAGAATACAAAAATCAATGTGCAAAAGTCACTAGCATTCCTATACACCAATAAACAGGCAAGCAGAGAACCAAATCATGAATGAACTCTCATTCACAATTGCTACAAAAAGAATAAAATACCTAGGAATACAGATAACAAGGGAAGTGAAGGCCCTCTTCAAGGAGAACTACAACCCACTGCTCAAGGAAATTAGAGAGGACACAAACAAATGGAAAAACATTCCATGCTCATGGATAGAAAGTATCAATATTGTGAAAATGGCCATACTGACCAAAGTAATTCATAGATTCAATGCTATTCCCATTAAACTATCATTGACATTTTTCACAGAATTAGAAGAAACTATTTTAAAATTCATATGGAACCAAAAAAGAGCCTGTATAACCAAGACAATCCTAATCAGAAAGAATTCTGGTTGACAGAAGCTTGGAAGTGAGGGATATGGGGAGACAGTCAAAATTAAAATTATGGAATATGTTTTAAATATTTAATGTAGAGCATGAAGACTATAGTTAATAATACTGTGTTATACACTTAAAATTTAATAATAATGTAGATTGTAACTATTCTTATGACACACATAGACACAGCTACCTGACTTCAAACTATACTGCAAACCTACAGCAACCAAAAAAGCATGGTTCTGGTACAAATACAGACACATAGACCATTGGAACAGGATAGAGAACTCAGAAATAAGACTGCACACCTACAAGCATCTGATCTTTGACAAACCTGACAAAATCAAGCAATGGGGAAAGGATTTCCTATTTAATAAATGGTGCTGGGAGAACTGGTTAGCCATATGCAGAAAATTGGTACTGGACCACTCCCTTACATCATATGCAAAAGTTAACTGAAGATGGATTAAAGACTCAGCAAAACCCAAAACTATAAAACCCCTTGAAGAAATCTAGGTGATACCATTCAGGACATAGGCACGGGGAGAGGTTTTATGACAAAAACGCCAAAAGCAATTGTAACAAAAGCAAAAATTGGCAAATAGAATCTAACTAAACTTAAAAGCCTCTGCACAGTAAAAGAAATTATCATCAGAGTGAAGAGACAACCTACAGAATAGGAGAAAATCTTTGCAATCTATCCATCTGACAAAGGTCTAATATCCAGAGTCGACAAGAAACTTAAATTTACAAGAAAACAAAAACACCACCAAAAACATGGGCATAGGGCATTAAAAGACACTTCTCTAAAAAAGACATTCAGGCAGCCAACGGGCATATGAAAAAAAGCTGAACATCACTGATCTCTAGAGAAATACAAATCAAAATCATAATGATATACCATCTAACACCAGCCATAATGATGATTATTAAAAAGTCAAGAAACAACAGATGCTGGTGAGGTTCCAGAGAAAAAGGAACACTTTTACCCTGCTGGTTGCAACATAAATTAGTTCAACCATTGTGGAAGACAGTGTGGCGATTACTCAAAGATCTGGAAGCAGAAATACCGTTTGACTCAGCAATCCTGTTTCTGGGTATATACCCAAAGAAATATAAATTATTCTGTTATAAAGATACATGCACACATATGTTCAGTACAACACTATTTAGAATAGCAAAGACATAAAATCAGCCCAAATGCCCACTGACAATAGACTGGATAAAGAAAATTTGGTACATATACACCATGGAATACTATGCAGCTATAAAAAGGAACAAGATCATGTCCCTTGCAGGGACATGGATGGAGCTGGAAGCCTTATCCCCAGCAAACTTACAAGTGGGAGCTAAACAATGAGAACACATGAACACAGGGGGAGGAATAACACACACTGGGACCTGTCGGGGGTGGAGTGCAGCAAGTGGAGAGCATCATGAAGAATAGTTAAGGCATGCTGGGCTTAATACCTAGGTGATGAGTTGATCTGTGCAGCAAACCATCATGACACACGTTTACCTATGTAACAAACTGGCACATCCTGCTCAAGTACTCCAGAACTTAAAAGCTGAAGGAAAAAAAAAAAGAAAGAAAAAAAAATAAAGGGGGATAAGTGAAAGAGCAAAAAAATAAAAAATAAAAAAAAAAGAAAGAAAGAAATTGTCACAGTCATCTCAACCTTCAGCAACTGTCACCATGATCAGTTAGCTGCCTTCAGCAACTGTCACCATGATCAGTTAGCTGCCTTCAACATTAAGGCAAGGCCCTCTATCAGCAAAAAAGATTCTGACTTGCTGAAGTCTCTCTGATGATCATTAGCATTTTTTAACAATAAAGTGTTTTTTCAAGTAATCTTTAACATTTTACTGCAATTTTAACTGAAAAATAACTATATATTATGTATTTATTTGATACAGTGTGATCTTAAAATATTTTAATTTTTGTGGGTACATATTATTAGGTGTATATATTTATGGGGTATATGAGATATTTTGCTACAGGCATGCAATGCATAATAACCACATTATTTAAAATGGGGTATCCATTTACTAAAGCATTTATCTTTTGTGTTACAAACAATCCAATAATACTGTTTTAGTTATTTTAAAATTTACAGTTAAATTATTATTGTCTTTAGTCACTCTATTGTGCTGTCAAATACTAGGTCTTATTCATTCTAATTTTTTTTTTTGTATTTATTAACCATCCCACCTCCTACCCACCCACCCACTTCCGTTTCAAGTCTCTGGTAACCATTCTTCTACCCTCTATATCTACGTGTTCTATTGTTTTGATTTTTAGATCCCACAAGTAAGTGAGAACATGGGATGTTTGTCTTTCTGTGCCTGGCTTATTTCACTTAGTATAATGACATCCAGTCTCATCCATGTTGGTGCAAATGACAGGATCTCATTCTTTTTTATGGCTGAATAGTATTACATTATGTATATGTACCACATTTTCTTTATTCATTCATCCATTGATGGACACTTAGGTTACTTCCAAATTTGTGTTATTGTGAATGGTGCTACAACAAACATGGGAGTGCAGATATCTCTTTTATATACTGATTTCCTTTCTTTTGGATATATACCAGCAGTGAGATTAGCAATAAAGTATTTTTAATTAAGATATGTACATTGGCATATATATATAAATATAAAGTATATATACACACAAATATATATACTTTGTTTAAGAATAATAGTACACTTAATAGACTACGGTGTAATATAAACATAAGTTTTATATGTCCTAGAACACCAAAATATTTGCACGACTCATTTTTTGATAACAGTTGCTCATTGCAGTGGTCTGAACCAAACTTAAAATATTTCTGAATTATGTCTGTATGCAGGTTGGGTAGTCCTTATCCAAAATACTTGGTACAAGAGTGTTTTGGATTTCTGATTTTTAAAAATATTTTGAAATGTTTACATATACATTAAGAAATATTTTATGGATGGCTCCTCAGTGTAAACATAAAATTCATTTATGTTTAATGTATTAATTATAGCCATAGCCTGAATGTAATTTTACATAATATTTTTAAGAATTTTATGCATAAAACAAAGTTTGTTAAGTAGTTTTTGTGTCTGTGTGAGACTTTCCAGTCCTGGTTTCATGTCAGTGCGCAAATATTTCAGATTTTGAAAGTTTGAAACTTAACTGTAATACTTACTGTAGTACTGTAATAATTTTTAGACATTTCCTTTTGCTATTAGGATGACCTGAAGTGTTGTATCATTTAAAACACTATTTAAGCCTCATGATCTCTGCATGAGCAATTTATATCTGAAGTAAATTATTTGTCATGGCAAAAAGTGATCTCTCCCTCCATTTTGTGTATTTTTCAGCATGCTTAGTTCAATACTGTAAACCTTGAATAACATCTTGAGATCTTTATGAAGTGCCACTAGTGATGCTTGCAGAGAAAAATCATGACATTGTAAGTAAAAGTTGAGTTGCTTGATATGTACTGCAGAGACTGAGGTCTGCAACTGTGGTTGTGCACAGTTTCAGACAGACAATTCATCTTGTAAACAGACATGGTAAACTTACGGTATCAATAAATACAGTACAGTGCTCTAAATGTATTTTCTCTCCCTTGTGATTTTGTTAATGTCTTTTGTCTACACTTAATTTATTGTAAGAATACTATATATAATACAGATAACATACAAAAATACATGTTAATCTATTGTTTATGTTGTTTATAAGGCTTCTACTCAACAATAAGCTATTAGTAGTTAAATTTTCAAAGAGCCAAAAGTTATATGTGGATTTTTTTTTTTAATTGTGCAGGGAATCAACATTGTTTACCCTTGCATTGTTCAAAGGTCAACCACACACACACACACACACAATTTAAAGTGGAATATTATTCCACTTCAAAAGGGAAGAAAATTATGTCATCTATGACAACATGTATACACCTGAAAAATTATGCTAAGTGAAATAAACTAGGAATAGAAAGAAAAACTGCATGATCTCACTTACATATGGATTCTAAAATAGCCAAATTCTTGGAAGCAGAGAGTAGAATAGTGGTTGAATGAAGCTTGGAAGTGAGGGATATGAGGAGACAGTCAAAATTAAAATTGTAGGATAAATAAGTTGTAAATATTTAATGTACGGCATGAAGACTATAGTTAATAATACTGTATTATACACTTAAAATTTAATAATATAGTAGATCATAACTATTCATATGACACACATAGACACAAAACACACACACAAAACGGTAAGTATGTAAATAAATGGATATGTTAACAAACTTGACTGTAGTAACCAGTTCACTATGTGTATGTATATCAAAACAATATGCTGTATACCAAATATATATATATATTCTATTAAAAATTTAACATATGAACATATTTTCTATGTTTGTAAGTTTTAATGAATTTCTTAGGAGTGTTATCTATAGTGCTTCTTAGTGATTAAAGGATAGATTTTAAGGCTAGTACAAAAATCAAAACAAGAACTAAACACAAACAGGCACACACAAACATATATGATTTGGAAAAAGTAGGTTCACAGTAATATTGTGTTACATAATGAATAAATCAACTTATATCAACCTCAAAAACTTAATATTAAATATTTGCCAGGGTAAAAAATGAAATTGAATTTATAATTCATAAATTATCATTATAATTATAAATGTGTCACTTATAAGCCAAAAAATAAAAGAAAAACTTAGCAACAGTTTTGTTTTTGTTTCCCCCTAGACATAGATGTCAGTGACCATTCTGAATAGTATATAATATTAAGTTTATTTGGTAATGAAGTAATACATTTCATAAAAATTTTTAGAAGCAAATAACCTGGGAAATTGTATCTCCTGTACGCTATGTGTGTGGTATTGTAACAGTGGCATTCATTTAATTATTTTACTGTTAGGTTTATATAATTTTACATGTAAAAAATATTGTTGTAAAATATAAATTTTAAATGAAGAAATTTTTAAAAAAATCAAATACACAAAATGATATGCTAGTCTAAATTAATAGAATATAATACATAAATAAAATTATTGAAAGATTAATTTTTAGATAAGAAACAGAAAAACTTTTTTTAAAACTAAAAAGTGTTACAAAAAGCTAGTGATGACAACTGTTACAGTATAGTTTTTAATCTTGTTTCTTCTAATAAAGTGAAAATGTCAGAGTATATTGAATAGCAGAAACAAAACTGATGGACCATATCTACAACAAAAGTACATAAAAAGCTATATCTATGAATATTCAAATACACACATTCAAGAAAAAGGAACATGTTTTCATGATATCAGCATTTGTGTGGACAGAAGATTCAAAAAAGTGGCACACATACTTGACAAGAGAGAAACTGCGGATTAGCCAACAGGTTCTCTTTGGAAAATAGAGCAAACCAGTTTACACAACTAAAACTGGATTGCCTTCAATTCAGGATGAGTGCAAGAATCCACAGTGAGGTTCAAATGGGCTAAAAAAATCTAGTTCCATGAAATCTCAAAACCAGTCATCAGCCGCTCATTTGGAATGGTGTCCCATGTTATAGTGTAGGGAAACTGTTGGAGATAGAACCCAGTTGGTGCCACAAAGACACAAAAAAGAGTAAAGAAAGAGTTGCTCAATGGTAGAGAGTGGGATCCCAAAAGAGAACTGAGAGGTCTTAAGAAAGCAGAGGCCACAAATTTTAACACTTTATAAAAAGAACCAAAGAGGAAATTGTAAAGCTATGAATCTATAAAAGACATTGAAACACATACTTCCTTCCAGTAAATCAGAAAGGCAAATTACACATCAAAAGGAACAATACAAAGGATTGCTATTGAATCAAATACAAGGTTATTATCATAAAATAAGGAATAAGGACTAGAATAATATTATTTCAAATAATAAAATTATGTCAGGAAACATTCACACAAACAGAAACAAAGTATAGCTTTAATATTTCAAAATGAGCCAAAATAAAGTAAGAAAAATATTAGAACACTTAGAAAAATTAGCAAATCTGAAAATAAGATATCAGAATGGAGGGGAGGAAATTAGAGACACAAAAGATCATTTCACAAATGAAAATTTACTAGAAGAAAGAAGAGAATTTTAAAAACACAGCAGGTAATGCAGTAACAGAATTAGAAAATAATAAAAGAATATATAATTTTTGTAAATGAAAAAATTAGAAAAACACACAATATATAGAAGCTAAAATTATAAGAAAATAAAAGCCAAGAAAATACAACAAACAGTAAACTCTATGCATCACAGATGGCTACTCTGCAAACTTTTCACTTACCTTATTTGTGTCATAAGTTTTCAATCACACCTTTAGATTATACATTTAAAATGAAGGAAATGATGACACCCAGATATTACAAGGAACTTACATATTTTGTTTTTATTGTTAACAACATTTTATTATTAAAAGTTTTGATTATAAAATAGTTAAAACAATTTTGTAGTGAATACTCATGTCCCACTATCTAAATTCTACAAATAAAATTTTACCTCATTATTTCAACAGACATAGCCCATCTATCTATCCTTCAATTTATGCCATTTATAAGGCTTATGATTTATTAGTTTCAAAATTCAGACATCAGTTTACTTTTCCCAGATGCTTCAGCATGCATATAAATAGTAAGAAATCAATATATGGTAATGGTCCTCCTTTTATTTTGTGTATTTGAGGTGATATTTACAAAGAAATGCACAAGTCTTAAGCTACCCTTTTAATGAGTGTTGACAAATTCAAAACCTCTGTAGCTCCAACTTTTATCAAAATATAAAACATTTTAATCACCTCTGAAAGATTTATCATGGCCACTTCTCAGAAGTAACAATTGTTATGAGATATATATGTATACGTACATACACACTGTGGGTAGAAGTGATAGATACAGGAGGCAGAGGAATTCTAGGCCGAAAAGGGTGGGGTCCCTGACGAGGGCCCCATCCTCAAATCTAAAACTTTAGCCCAAAGTGAGAACATACATTCCTGTTTTCCCATTTGAATGTTGCCTTTTCCAAAACCACCTATGGCCCACTCTGCCCCATATCCTGTTCCCATAAAAACAACTGACCTGGAATTTGAGACCAGCCTGATCAATATGGTGAAACCCTGTCTCTACTAAAAATACAAAAAGTAGCCAGGCGCGGTTGTGGGGGCCTGTAGTCCCAGCTACTCAGGAGGCTGTGACAGGAGAATTTCTTGAACCTGGGAGGCGGAGGTTGCAGTGAGCCAAAAATAAAAATTAAAATTAAACAACAACAACAACAACAACAAAAACAACAACAACAAAACCATGACCTGACTGGCAGAGAGCAGAGAAGAGGAGAAGAGGAGACGCAGTTGGACATCTGGACATTGGAGACTGTGGTTTCACATCAGAGAGAAGCAGCATGATTTCAGAGGGACAGCTTCTTGATGGTGTTGTTTCGGAGAGGATTCCAGGGAAAGATCACCTTCCCACTCCATTCACCTTCCAGCTCCCTTTCCCATTGAGAGACACTTTCATCTGCATTAAAATCCTCCGTATTCACCACCCTTCAATTTGCTCCTGTGGCCTGATTTTTCCTGGATGCCCAACAAGAGCTCGGGTGCCATGGGTGTGAGCTAAAGGCTGTCACACTGACTCTCTGCCCTCGCTGGTGGAAAGCAACTGCCTCACGTGAAAAGGCAGAGAGCCCAGTGAGCTGTATAACACTTAAGCTGTCCACGGATGGCAAAGCTAAAAGTGCACACTGTCACACATGCCCTCTGAGGCTTCGGGAGTCGCGGGTACTCCCCCATTAGATGCTGCCATGTGGCCCATACAAGAGTTTTGCTCCTGCCGGTGCCCAGAAGCACTCACCCAGCTCCTGCACGCACTCACCTGCAGGCTCCCCCTTCCATGAGGGGTTGAGAGCTGCAGGCTGAATAAGTGAGGAACTCCTGTCCTGAGGCGCAGAGGTGTCAGGGAAAATTTCGTTTCGGAAGGTTTTGAAGTTTGTTGTGATTAAAAAAAAATTAGATTAATACTATGATGAGTATTAATGCATACACACAGACATGACTCTCATAACCATAGAAATTGCTGATCTCTAAGAGTTTGGGAAAAATCTTAGGAGTAAAATTATATTAAGAGGCTTTGATTATTTAATTATTTTCAGTTTATAGTCATTACATAACATTTTTAAATTTCTCTTTAAATGATTATGAATATGAAGGCAAAAATAATACAAAAAACCACATGTGGGTGATGAGGGTACATTTTTTTAGGTTGTTAGCAAATATTTTATAGCATCAATGTCCATTCTTGCTTTTATTACTATTTATATCTTATTATCCTTTGAACTTTATAGGCAAGCAAATTTTTTTCCCAGTAAATGACTGAAAAGAAATAGCTAATTTAGTGGACAAATAGAAAATAAAAAATTTCTATTGATATCCAAATCTTTGCTGACAGTAACAACTGGCATACATTTATAACCCTGCACACTGCTATTTCAAGCTATTCTATCAAATTTTATCATTAAAACTTCAGGAACAACATTGGTCTTACCATGTACATTATGATAGGGAATTTCATCTTTACTTGTGTGACCATATAATTAAATGAAACTTTTATGTCCAATTTACAAATAGGAGAAATCTGCTTGAATGCCTTTTTGAAATAATGAAGATACTGTCAATTTTGACTTTAATTGTGGCTGTCAGCCTCCCTGAGGTATAAATGTTCACTTCCATGGAAACATTAAATGGATTATTAGTAAAATTTCTGAGAATTTGAGTTATAGTGATTGTGCCATAGATTATTTTATCACAAATTGTAACAGATTAAACTATCATAAAGTTTATTTTTAACTGAGTAAAGCTTATATTCAGTCAAATAAGATAGTTTGTTTTTTCAATAAACAATACAATAAAAATGCAACAAAACCTATCAAGGAAGCACATTAACTTTTGAAATTATAGTCAGCTCTAAGTGGTCAGCACCACTGGCTATATTGTGGAGTTACATGGCGTTACATGGCATTACTTCTACAGCATTGTCCTGTAAGTAAATTAACATGATCTATGAAAGACCCCCCACCAACAGTCAAACATGTTATTTAACTTTGAAACCTAAATGAACTGACGTATTTTATTGGAATGAAACTAGATAGCATATTAATATAACAATTCAGTACAACCAATAAATGACAGAAAAAAATGATTTTAAATTGCCAATTCAGACAATTACTACTAAATGAAATTCATTGTCAATCACATAAGTACTCGGGATATTTTGAGCAAATTAAACATTCTGAAATATTTTTGATTGTTTTATAAATACTTTATTACTTTAAGCATATAAGTCTGACTAGAAACAAGGGAAATATAGTTTTCCATTTCTCCTTATATTCCTTTTGCCTAGAGAATTATCTACTTATTCAGAACTATATATTTGTAAGAAGTCAGATTATTAGCTATGAAAATAAGATATATTGTCTTCCATTTTTAAGATTTATTGCATAGTTATTGCATAAGATATGCATGTTTTATTTGTTAATTAGAAATATTAATTTAATAAAAACTTTAGGTGAGTGTAGATAATTTAAAAGATTGTTGCATCATACTACTAATAATTTATAGCTGAAATTCTATAGGTTTGGAAGATAAAGAAGGTACTTTTTTTTCAAACAACTTTAACATTAAACATTTTGAAAGATTATTAGAAACTTTTGCATGTTGTAAAACTTCAAGTGATTCAAAATATATTTCAAGTAATAAATCTTAAACTCAGGTGTCAAAATTGTGGCTAATGAATCTATAATTTTATTAACATTAACTGTGGAAATCATTATACAATAGATTTATTCAGAAATCTTCAAATGATTAAATATCAATAAAATAAATTTTGCTAGATTTTGTATAACATATTTACATTTATATACTGCATATTAACAAATGACTATATATGTGTGAATGTACAATTAGAATTGAAAGGGAAATAAAATGACTCTCTACTCATTTGAAAAGAGTCTTAAATTTTTAATTTCAAAATGCAAATTAAAATTATGATGACCTAGTTTTTACTTATGTAAATAGCAAAGATAAAAATGATAAAGAGTTAAGGACACTTCAAGTAGATGAAGAAATGAAAAAAATAGGTGTTGCACGAATTCCAGGTGGCAGTAAAAGTACTAAAAAGTATTAAATATTACAAATATTAAATATCTTTGGCGAAAACGTTGGCAATATCTGCTTTAAAATGTTAACTTGTAGTATGGGTAAAATTATACTTTAGATATAAACTTATAAATATTTGGAAATACATATTTTTTAAAACTATCATAGTATTGTTTGATTTTTGTTTGTTTGTTTGAAACAGAGTCTTGGTCTGTTGCCCAGGCTAGAGTGCAGTGGCCCTATCTCATCTCTGCAAGCTCTGCCTCCCAGGTTTGAGCTATTCTCCCACCTCAGCCTTCTGAGTAGCTGGGACTACAGGCTCGGTTAACCACACCCAGTTAATTTTTCTATTTTTAGTACAGACAGGGTTTCACCATGTAGGCCAGGCTAGTCTCAAACTCCTGAACTTGGGTGATTGCCTGCCTCAGCTTCCCAAAGTGTTTGATAATTTATTAATGTACAACCGTTTGTCTAGTTATGTATAATAAATTGTTTCAAGATAAAGTTATAGTGGTCAATATCTCAATAGAATTGAAGCTCCATGTAGTCTATTCTGTAAATCATAACCAATTAAGAAAAAAAAGTAGTTAGCAAGGGAAAAGCAGGCAATATAGTATTAAGCACATAACTATTTACACACCTTTCAGTCCCGGCCCATCCCTACACAGTACTATATTTTTAAATGAATAGATGAGCTCTGGAAATTCAGAAGAAAATATTAGATCTTGGTTGGCATGGTTACTTCTGGGATAGAAAGCTGTGTACCTAATGGACAGTTATTTTTTTATTTATTTTCTTTTTTTTACATTCCCCTCTAAACATATGTGTGTGTTTATTATGTGTGTGCATGTGTTTAACAAGGCATAAGCATTCATTATTTGAAAAATAATTAGAAAAATTACAATTGGGCCGGGGGCAGTGGCTCACACCTCTAATCCCAGCACTTTGGGAGGTCGAGGCTGGCAAATCACTTAGGGCCAGGAGTTAGAGACAAGCTCGGCCCATATGGTGAAACCCTGTCTCTACGAAAAATACAAAATTTAGCTAGGCATGGTGGCACACACCTGTAATCCCAGCTACTCAGGAGGCTGAAGAGAAAGAATTGCTTGAGCCCAGGAGGCAGAGGTTGCAGCCAAGATGGTGCCACTGTACTCCTGCACTCCAGCCTGGGTGATAGAGCTAGACTCTGTCTCAGGAAAAAAAAAAAAAAAAAAGAAAGAAAAATTATGACTGTATATTTTTATGTATTGTCTATACTTTTCTGTGGAATGGCAGAAAATACGACTTATTTGGTATTTGTGTATAAGATGGATTATTAAAAATAAGCACAAATTAATTTAACTATATCAGTAGAAATGTCATTTTGTTACATTAAATATGCATTTTTAAATATGTCAAGCAATTACAGAAATGAATATATGTTAAAAATTGAAATAAAAAATTACATCAAAATATCATAGAGCTCCAAATGTTCTTTTTAACTTGGTAGTATATAAAGTGCAATGTTTAAATGTAATAAAAATTAATTTGGCATCTATTATTCTAATCTTCAAATGATTTAGCTTGCTGTCTTAACAACAGAGTTAAACAACTATATAATTACTGATTATCATGGAAACGTAGCCTTAATTAAAAATAAAATTGACTTGTGTCGGTGTTAAGAATCAGTAAATCCGTAGTATTTAATAAAGACAAAACACAAAGGCAACTCATTCTGGCTGAAATATGTCCCTGGTGGAATAACTTAACAGCACTTAAAATTTACTAGTCACTGTGCTTTCCCCTGTAAAAAATATTAATTAGTTGGTTAAAGAGCAAATTACACAAAATTAGAATCAAATATTCTATGCAATAGAATAAATCAATAGAACTGATAAGAATAGAATAGCTGTTTTTGAAACATGCAATGACAGTGATAAATTTTTGGAAAGTTTATTTACCAAATAAATAAATATATTGATAAGAGCATGTGTTGCAAATGCAGATATGTAAAACATAGCGTAACATTACGAACTATATAATATGCATATTGTGTGTTCTAACAAATTTGAAATTTTTGAGGAAATATGCAGACATACAATATACACACACTCATTTGTACACCATGTGAATCATATGCAGGAATTAGTATTTATAAGAACATTATTTATATTAAAAATCATTAATATAATCATAGAAATAAGATAAACATAGTATGATACATACATAAATAATAAAAAGGCTTTAGAGTAATGCTGTAGAATAATTGAAATCACTTTCATAAATGTTCATATAGTTCAAAAAATATATTCATAATAGCTCCATTTGATTAAAAGATAGATATATAGTATATTTTAATATCTGAATAAATATATATAATAGTAATAACAATTACAAGGTTTGATGTTGGTTATAAATATTGTATAAATCTTTTAAAAATATTTTATTGTATAGATTAAATAATAACAAATATATTTAAAAATTAGATGCTTTTTTTTTTGCTCTTGTAGACTATATCTTTAATTCTGTCACAAATTATTTACCTGCCTGTTAATTGGCTTGACAGCCAGTTGTTACTTTAAATGGCACGCCTCTTGTGAAAATGCTTATCCTCTCTGAATTATCTAATCATTAGTTCCCTAACAATTTACTAATAATGCTGAAATGGATACTTTAAGCATTGCTCACTCATTTTATTCATGTAATTGTAACTGACTGAAATAAATTAAATTATTCACAGAATGTCTTCTCACCACTTCCAACTGTTTTGTTTTGTCTTAATGACTAGCAGCTTGGATATTTGCATTTGTACAATGTAAAAGCAAATGAATGACAAGCAAAACATTTCAATAAAGCTAATTTATTTACCCTGTAAATAGTAAAAACAAACCATAGGTGAAAAATATTTACTGTTTTTTGTTCTCCCATTATGCCACCTTTACTCAGTTTCCTGAATCATATGCTATACGATTCATTGATTTAATATTCAGCAAATATGTATTTCCAATGTATAAAATAAGTCAGAAACTGTGATAACTACTGCAAACAAAAAAATAAATTGCATATATTTCCCTATACTCAATGAGAAATAAGAATATTTATATTGTTTGGAAAAAAAAGCCATTATATTTAGCTTGTCAGAAACTTTATAAGTGTATGCTTGGAAATGATGAAGAAAGATGAAAAAAGCAAGAACGCTTGTGATCCAAAGGGAATGGAAAATGTGGAACCTAGACCCATATAATAGAATTGCACAGTACGTATGAAAAAGAGTAATTTCTAAGAAATGCGGTTGAAAAACATATCAGGAGTTATGTCATGGATAAATTTTCTTTTAGGCAAGCATAACTAAATATACCTAAACAATGAGGAGATACTGAAGTGAAATTTGGGTGGGAAAATAAAAATTCTATTTGCAATTAAAAAAAGAATTTTGGAACATGGAAGGCATAAGTTATATAGATGCCTCAGAGTTGTACACCCAAAATCTGGATATATATATATAGTAATTGTAATATTTAATCTTAGCTCAAAGAAAATAAATACACAAGGGTGTTGAAAACCACTGACATTGCAAATGCAGGATGTGCAGTAAGATGCCTTGAAACCACCAAACGGAAAAGATCAGTTTTGAAGTTACTAAAAGTTCTACTTTTCAGAGCATTGCAACTATTGGACCTGCTTTGCAGCTCCATGAGAAAGACCTATTTAGAGTGCATTTTTGTTATGTGTTTGAACTCAGAGCTCCTTTTGGGGAAAAGTCTTATCTCGACATTTGTTGGAAATAATCAGTGGCATTTGTTTAACATTGCAGATGCTTTATATCTGGTGGTGTGATAGGTGGTGGCACAATCTAAAGACTGGCCAAAGCTTAAAAGGAATTTCAAAGAAGCCAGATGTTGACAGAGAGAGTTTTAAAAAGCTCTGACATTTTTCTGGTTATTCTAGAGAGCCACATTCCAGTGCAGGGCTGTGTGCATGCCCAAGAACGACCTGAGTGGGCTCCAATTTCTCAGCTTTGGCCAATATTGAGACCCCTCACAAGCAAGAATTCAATGCTAAGGCAGACTTGTTATCTGAAAGGGGTTAAATGTATGTCCAAACTCGTACACAGAGTTCCTTGGTGAAGAGTGAAAGGCTTATTGGTTTAAGGCATTTAAGAAAAACTCAGGACACCATTAGCTGATCAGTTAGCTAACCAAGCAGTGGTTTCAGTGATTACAAATTACAGAGGAAACAAACTATAGAATCAGCCCAAGGAAGTCACACACACCCACACACATCCAAAGGTGTTACTACAACATCAGCTGCAGCACTACCACCACCAACAATAAAACAGCAATAACAAGCCCTGGAAGGAGGAGTCGTCTCATATCCAGAGCTGTCATTTTATATTAACTAAGTACCCACTTTTTACATGAAATACAAATTGTGAAAATAAATAGGGAAGTATGCTTCCAACATACAAAAAAAATCCATAGAAATTGTTTCAGAAGGAACATAGATGCAACAACTAGATGGATATATTAAATCAGCCATTATCAATGAACTCAAAAAATAAAAAAAAATTCTAAATAAATAAAAATATGGTAACAATATTTCATAGAATAGAAAATATCAAAAAAAAAAACCTACAATTTTGAAGTTTAAGATTATAAGTGAAATACAAAAGTCATTAAAAGGGTACAAGAGCAAATTTGAGCTGACAAAAGAAAAATTAATGAAATTCAAAGTCAGTCAATTGAGACTATTCAGTCTAAGAAAGAGAAAAAAATTGGTGAAAAATAAACAGAACCTCAGAGATCTATAGAACCTCATCAGTTGTAACCATACACAAATAATGAAAATCTCAGGAGAGTGGGGAGAGAAAGGGGCAGAAAGTCTACCTGAAAAAGTAATGTCTGAAAACTTTGAAAATTTAATGAAAAACATTACAGACACCAAAAAAACACTCAACACATTTTGAATAAGAGTAAATAGAAGAGATCCACACCTAGACACATAATGCTCAAACTTTAGGAGAAGGAAACAAGAGCAAACCAAATACTTTTTTACAAGAAACATGTAGTCCAGAAGGAAGTGGAGTACCATATTTAACCTAGTGGGGAAAAAAAAGGACTGCCAACAACAAAAATTATATCTAGAAATTATGCTTCAAAAATGAAGGAGAAATTCAGATATTTTGAGATACACAAAAGCTGAGATATTCTGTGACATCAACCTGCTCTTCAAGAAGTAATAAAAGCTGTTTAGGCTGAAATAAAGGAATAATAAATAATAACTCAAATCTGCACTCTAAGCACTTATAACCACATGGCTCAATATAAAATAAAACACAAAGGTATTTTAGATACTGTTTTCTTCTATATTATTCAAATGGAAACTTTATAAAGTTGTAATTTAAAACCATATTGACTAACTTACTATGTATAAAATTTTAATTATTATAAAAATTTTTTCATACAACAGATGAGTGAGAAATGTGCTATATTAAAACAAAATATGTTTATACTATTAAGTTAATATTATTCTAATTTATATTTCTTTAAGTTATGATGTTAATTTTAATCTCTATTGAAGCCACAAAGAAAATCTTTCAAAAAGTTTAATAAATAAGCAACAAGCGAATGGAAAGGATGCAGTATAAATATCTAACAAAAAATAAGGCAGTAATGAAGAAAAAGAGGAGGAAATACATGAGACACATAGAAAACAAATCCATTAGCACGTAAAAAAGTTAATTCACCACAATCAAGTAGGCTTTATTCCTCTTTATTTCTTGGATACAAGATTGGTTTAACATACACAAATCAATAAATGTGATTCACCACATAAACAGAATTAATGCAGAAACTGTATGATTATCTCAATAGATGCAGAAAAAACTTTTAATAATACTCAACATCTCTTCATAATAAAAAAAAACTCTCAACAGACTAGGTAGCAAAGGAATATACCTCATAATGTTAAGATCCATCTGTAACAAACCCACAGCCAACATTATACTGAATGAGCAAAAGCTGGAATAATTTTCTTTGGTAACTGCAACAAAACAAAGAGGCCCACTCTCATTACTCCTATTCAACATAATACTGAGTGTCCTAGCCAGAGTAATCAGGTAAGAGAAAGAAATAAAATACATTCAAATAGGAGAAGAAGAAAAACTTTCCCTCTCCATTCACAATATAATTCTATATTTTGAAAACCCTAAAGAAAGATCCAAAAGGCTACCAGAACTGATAAATGAATTTAGCAAGGCTTCAGGATACAAAATAAATATACAAAAATCAGTAGTGTTTCTACACACCAATACCATCCAGGGTGAGTTCAAATCAAGAACACAATCACATTTACAATAGCCACAAATATAATGAATTACCCGGGAATACATCTAACTAAGTAGGTAAAATATCTCTACAAAGAGAACTATAAAAGACCACTGAAAGAAATGAGAGACAACAATGATAAATGGAAAAATATTTCATGTTCATGAATTTGAAGAGTCAATGTCATCAAATGGCTCAATGCAATTTACAGATTCAATACTATTCCTGTGAAACAACCCACATCATTCTTCATAGAATTAAAAAAAAAAAACTATGCTAAAATTCACATGAAACCAAAAAAAGAACTCAAATAAACAAAGCAATCTTAAGCAAAAAGAACAAAGCTGAAGACATCACACTACCTGACTTCAAACTAAACTTTAAGGTTCAGTAGCCAAAACACTGTGGCACTGGGACAAAAACAGACACATAGAGCAATGAAAGAGAACAGAAAACCCAGAAATAAAGGCACACACCAAGAAATTATCTAATCTTTGACGAGGCTGACAAAAACAATGGGGAAAAGACATCATCCCAAAAAAACATTAACAAAGCAGACATGGTTGCAGAGAGGACGATTATGTACAGGCTCAGCAATATAGACTTCAAGTTAACAAGGCTGTCCTGGCTAAAGCCACTGCTGAATGCCCAATCTGCCAGCAGCAGAGACCAATACTGAGCCCTCTCATATGGCACCATTTTTGGGGTGATCAGCCAGTTACCTGGTGACAGGGTGATTATATCGAACCACTTCAATCAGGGAAGGCACAGCTATTTATTTTTACTGGAATAGACATTTACTCAGGATATGAATTTGCTTTTCATGCTTTCAGTATCTCCACCAAAACAAACATCCATGTACTAAAAAATGAGTACACAGTAAGCTAAATCAGCATTAAAATAAAAATTATTTTACGTTAAAGAATACAAATAAATGCACTAGCTTTCAATTGTAGAACAGTGCTTACCTAGCGAATCATAGTGAATCAGTTGTGACTAGTGTCTACTCTACATCACCATTTAAAATTAAATATTGATTGTATAAAATTTATAACACAATTTTAATGGGAAGATATAGCAGGGCTCCATGCATATGTTTCAGAATTGCTGTGAAATGAGAAATAAATCTTTATACCCAAACTACAAATAATTGAAAATTGCTTAATACTGAGAGATAAAGAAGTATTAGGTTGGTGTAAAACTAATTGTGGTTTTTGAAATTATATTTAACAGTAAAAATCGTAATTGTGTTTGCACCAACCTAGAAATTATAAACATATTATTTAGGGACAAACGGTTAATGCCAAATTGAACAATGAACATAATCGAAAGTGTCTGCCTCTGGGGCACACAGAACACATGACTGAAAGGAAGCAGAGGACTACTTTTCTCCAAGTAAGTTATGAAGAACTATTTGTTTTTACTCATTTTACAGGCATAACTTTGATAAAAATAAAGATAAATTAATAATAAACTAAAAATACCAGATTCAATGCATATTAAATCTAATATTGAGGAAACAGCCACAATTTTGTATGCTTCTTAATCTTTGAAATAGCTTATAGTTTTATAAATACAGGTAGGATTATAAAGTGAGCAAATCTCCTTAGTATGCCCAAACCTTTTCTTATGTGTAATTGGAAACACTTGAAGAGATGAGCTTCTTTGTGAAATAAAGGAAAACTTTATATTTCCTTTTTTTTTGAAATTTATAATAGCAAAGACCATTTGGCCTTTAAATGCAATATTAAGAATTTATTTCTAAGCTACTAACTTATTTTCTCAGAGTGTATATATAACTTCTTCTAACATGGGATGCCATATTGGAACAATAATTACATCTTATGCTTTTTTCTGTTTATTACTACATGAATATGTTCAACATATGTAATTACTACATGTATATGTTTAACATGAAAAATATGGCCAGATTGAGAAAATGTACTATTTTGCAGCCGGGATCAAATGCTTTTCGTTTGTGTTATGAATATATTTTTATGTATGATGAACTCAATTTACTTTTTTTCCCAACATTATCAGTAGACATATAATCATATTGTTTGTTAGTTCTTATTTATTTTCCACACATCTTAAATAACTATGAACACTGAATATAAATTATTAAAATATATGATCCTATTCAGTGGCTCCAAAATAATTATAAGCAAACATCTAAATCTACTTTTGCAGCATTTTGATGTCTGTATCAGTTGGTGGCCTAGTCTCAGCTTGACACCACAAAGATTATTTTTGTTTAGGACTTTTTAATTCTTGCCAAAAACCCGTCAAGACGGATTTTAAAAGTGCCCTATGGTTTTTTCTTAAATTTGATTGCTACAATTAAGATACAATAACGCTCTCATGGGGTGTGTATTGCACTCCTGTGTGGGTACACTGAAAACAATTCATTTATACTTTACCTATTTTGCAAAGTCAGTTGGAAATATTTTATTATACTTCTTTGCATAATTCTCTCATCAATAAAAAAGAAAAAGATGTATCATTTGTCTTCTCTTTTTAAAAGGGAAAAAATCAATTGTAAAACAAAACAAAACGTAGAGCAGGCTACACTAACATTAAGCCAAGATCTTTAATCTCAATATCAATATTCATTAAAGTTTTATATTACCTACCTACACTCTAATTACTCAAGTATATCATATGTAACCTCTCTTTCTTCCCAACTGGCAGAAAATATGGTGCCATCTTCCCTTAATAAAGACAATGGAAATCCTATAAGTCAATGTATCTCTGCCAAAAAATAAAGCAAAATAAAATAAAAAGGCCAATTGACTTTAAAAAGCTTTATTTAAAAGTCTGCTGAATGAGGACATAGCCCCCACGATTTCTGCTTTTCCTATGCCACATTGTTGAATTGATTATAATGTCCTTGGCGATAGAGGTCACGTTAATTTTATCACATCCAAGGATTCTAGGTGAAATATGTGGCACATGTGCAGGCTGCATGCTCGTTTGTCACATTATTACTTGCTGTCACTTTTGAAGGTAGGTGTCTTTTTGAAGAATGTGCCACAGCTAGAGGGTCATGTTATTTGCATAAAGCTCTGAAAGCTGTCTTTCCAGAGAGAATGAGTGGGATGTTGCTTCATTTTCTGTTTACAGAAAGCATAGAGGGGACAGCTGTCAGAAGCTGATGCTGTCTCTCTTGTACATAGATAGTTGTTTAAAAAAATGCTTAAGAACATATTAATGGATTGTAACTAAAAGTTCCATTTACTGGCCTGAATGTTAATTTTACCACTCAGAATAAAGTAATTCTGGTCTGCTGTCAGCAGATATTTTTGCTTTATAAATGTCAAAAGATGCCTATAAATTGAAATGATTTACGGAAGCTTCCATTGCTTTTGGTTGATAACTAAATAATTTCCTTCCTTCACAAAATTAGAGGAAGAAGGATATAGCTGTATTTTTGAGGCTACTACAGATAATTTCACTGAAGATCTTATGAAGGTTTTAGAAATAATGCAAAGTTAAATATCATTATTAGGGCCAAAAATTATATTATTATAAAATACCAATGTGCTTTGAAAACCTGAATTTATAAAAACATATGAATAGGAACTTATTTTAAATAAAATTATGCATCTAAAAACAAAATAATTTGATAGATGCATAAATATACTTTTCTTGAAATAATGTATAAAGTTAATAATTTTAAATAAAAGTCATGATTTTCAAAATTATGTCACAGCAAAATGACTCAAACCTACAATGACAAATAAAAAAGCTCCTTCTTGTATGCAATGAGGGTATTTAATATAATTTAAGAAAAGTATATGCTTTGATATATAATTATATACACGTATTTATGCTCAGATTCTATTGGTTAAAAACAAGGTGGAAATATATTTAATAAAAATATAATATAAACTATATCTTACTCCTAATTTGTTACTCAGCTTCTTGTTTATTTTGGTGAATTAAAGATAGCTCTAACTTCCTTTAAATACACATCAAGAAGTGGAAAGTTGATCTCATAAAAATAAAGAATAAAATGGTGATCAGAGGCTGGAGCTTTTAGGGAGAGGGGGTATGGGTGATATTGGCCAAAGCACATATATTTACAGTGAGATAGTTAGAATAAGTTCAAGAGATATATTGTACAGTGTGGTGACTATAGTTAAAAACAGTATGTTGTATTTTTGAAAAATACAAAAAGAGTGGATGTTAACTGTTCTCATCACAAAAGTAATAACTATGTGAGATCATACATTTGTTAATTAGCTAGATTTAACCATCCCACAAAGCATACATACTTCAAAACTTCATGTTGTACACAGTAAATACATAAAATTATGTCAATTAAGACAGAGAGATGGGTCTTTCACCTTGCTATGAATCTAGACAAAGACTGGGACTACTTTTACTAATACCAAGTGGCAGAAGTGATCCTGCTGCAGCTTCCAGGCCCAGACAAGGGGATCTTCAGGTTCTTCTTTCATGCAACACTTCTTCTTGAAAGTCTGAAAGGCTATGTAATAAGTTCTATTCTGCTGCTCGTAAGATCGCATAGAAAAATTCTGCAAATAATTGACAGAGAAAGCAGCTCAACTGATCCCAGCCTCCAGGTATCCATACCAATGTGGGAGACATGTGAGTAAAGCCTCTTTGGAACTTCCGGCCTAGCCAAGCTGCCAGCTAAAAACGACCAGGTCACTTCAGTAAAGCATGTGGAGCAGGTAAAGCAGAAGAATTGCCTGCCAAACTTTGCCTGGATCCCTCCTGGTCCACAAATCAGGAGCATCATAAAAGTTGTTGTTTTAAGTCACAAATTTTGGGATGATGTGTTAGCAGCAACATGTAACTATAATAATCGTGTGTGTGTGTGTCTGTATGTGTACTTGTGTATGTATGTTTTAAATCAGAAGTATTGATAATTCTAAAGCAGTCTTTAAGAGCAACTTATCTTTATAAGACTTGAAATGACTGTAACAAACATATTATTCCACATAATTTCCACATCCCCAGTAAGGCAAATTGAGTGTTCTACAGGGTGTTAGTTAGAAAATGTATAGGTATGTTGTGTTTCATAGCTGAGTATTTATTAAATAATTGCTTCATGAAATTTTTGTCAATCAAAAACATATGTGCACAAATGAGTTTACCTAATTGTATTGAGTTACCCTTTTTCATTGGTTGGTTGTATGTGTCAATAATAACTTGATTATTTGAATAATTGTTTAATGATATGAAGAGATAGGACATAGAGAAACTGTATCAATTAGAACTTTCAACTATATTGAATAATAGAAACCATAATTTTTGGCTTATATTCTGAATCATATATAAATATATTTTACTAAAATATATAAATGTAGTAGAATATTTACTGAAACTGATCTTTATGCACGCTACCCAATGAGAAACTTCTATCTAAATTGCTAATTACTCCTTTTTCTGGTGGAGGCCATACACAGTTGCTCTACAGCATGGCCTTCAGAGACAGCTGACTTGGTTAAAAATTATCTTCTTAATTCTTAACTAAGTTAAACAGTAAGGCATAGCCCAGTCATTTTGCTCTTGTTAGCCACAGTAATACATATATATATATATGAATAAAAATAGTTTCTACCTGAAGTCTTGTGCAGATTAAATGTTATAATTCACATAATTAGCATTAAATCTGGCAGCTAAATTAGATATTAATTTACATATTACTAATAGTATTAATTTAAAAGCATCTATTTCCTATTTTATATGTACATATATAAATATTTCTTTTTTTTCCTTGCCAAAGACCAATTGTCTTCTTACCTTTCATAAGCAGATGTTGAAACCTTTACATAGAGGAAAAGAGTCTTCTTGTAAAATAAAAATGACATCCTAACCTATTTTCTTTGGATATTTAAAAGACAATTAGCCCGCTGGCATGAAAGAAAACCAGAGGTGCTAAGAGGGTCCTTATCATCGAGGATGGTGTACAACAACGGTCCCCAACCATTTTGGCATCATGGACAGGCTTCCTGGAAGACAATTTTTTCACCAGTCTGGGGGCATTGTTTTGGAATGAAACTTCCTCCTCAGACTGAGGCAGGAAAACAGGGTCTGGAGGCAGGAAACAGAAGGCCAACTCACACGTCAGCTATCACAGGAAATGTCCTGTCCAGAGGGCGTACACCAATTAACTAATGGAAACCTCTAGAGGGTATTTAAACCCCCACAAATACGGTAAAGGGGATCTTGAGCCCATATACTCGGGCCCACTCCCACACTGTGGAATATACTTTCATTTTCAATAAATATCTATTTTTGTTGCTTCATTAGTTCCTTTCTTTCTTTGTGCATTTTGTCCAGTTCTTTGTTCAAGATGCCGAGAACCTGGACACCCTCCATCGGTAACAAGATCACCAGGCATTAGTTAGATTATCACAAGGGGTGCGCGACCTAGATCCCTCACATGTCCAGTTCACACAGGGTTGACGCACCTATGAGAATCTAATGCGACGAAGGTCTGACAAGAGCTGGAGCTCAGGCAGTAATACTCGCTTGCCCGCCCTCGCCTCCTGCTGTGCAGCCCAGTTCCTGACAGGCCAAGGACTGGTATGTGTCTGTTGTCCCTAGGTTGAGGACCCCTGGTGTAGCATATGCACAGGTCACTCAGGCTTAATATCTAGAATTGGATGGTGCCAGAGAAGAACTAGTTCTGTGTAGAGGTAGCCACTTGTTTCCTGGTATAGCTTTCTTCTACTGGCAAAATTATATATTTTGGCTGCATCTTAAATCTGCAACAGAAAAAAATTGGTTAAAAATTTCTCCCACACAGCCCCTCTCCACACACACACACACGCAGACACACACATTTTAATCTACCAAGGCATAACAACTAACTTTGCTAAGAAACAAGCTCTTTCATTTTCAGAACTTTGGATTTTATGTTTAGAATGCCCTTTTTCCTTCTCCTGATTGATAAACTGCTAGTCATTTTTCACGAGTCATATAACTCATCCCGTTAGTGTTTCTACTTTGTGCTGCCTTGAGCATACTATAAAACTTTCCTGGGGTCAATGTCTGAGAACAATGTTTTACATATCATTTAAGGTAAAAATAAGTCACTAATTGGTCTGGGGTGAACTTCCATTATAAATGATGACAAAGCAAAGATTTAGGCCGTTGGCATTTTGATGTTGTGGAACAGAAAATTCCTGTCAAATTGATTCTATTTACCATTTTTCAATAAAATATCTGCTTAAAGGACTTTGGGTTGTGTTTTGGTTTTCAGAGCTTTATTGATAGGGAATGGAAAGAGAAGAATTTTGAAAATAGAGAAAATGTGTAATGCAGTAATTTGAATAATGCCATTTTTAGACAGCCAGGTTGGTGTGGAGTGTTTGTTTGAGATCTGTTTCCATAACTTTAAAAGTAGATTCATCAGATTTGTCTTTTTTTTTTTCCAATGAATTTCAGCTACAGAGAGTTGGGCTAACTAGTGTTGGGGCTTTGCCAAGTGAGTGGGACAGAGAGGTAGAAAAATGTGATTACTCTAGGTCTATTTCCGAGAGAGTATTTTCTTTTTTTTTTTTTTTTTTTTTGAGATGGAGTCTCGCTCTATCACCCAGGCTGAGTGCAGTGGCATGATCTTGGCTCACTGCAACCTCTGTCTCCTGGGTTCAAGCGATTCTTACAACTAAGCCTCCCAAGTAGCTGGGATTACAGGAGCACCCCACCACGCCCAGCTAATTTTTTGTATTTTAATAGGGGTGGAGTTTCACCATGTTGGTCAGGATGATCTCGAACTCCTGACCTCAGGTGATCTGCCCACAATGGCCTCCCAAAGCGCTGGGATTACAGACGCAAGCCACTGCTTCTGGCCCAAGAGCGTGATCTTAATGAAAGATAATTGATTCAATCTTAAGTAAAGAGAAGTCAGAATATGAAGCAGTTTATTGATGGTTTAGTAAGTGGTGGGGGTCAAAAAAGCAAAAGGCTAAATGACATGGGATATTTGTAGGCGTGAAAATAATACAATAGGCAACCTGGAAGGATAGGCGTCTATGGTCATAAAACAGGTTGCTCAGAAGAATATGACTGTGAAATCGGGTTGAAATGGAATAGGCTGACCTCTAAAGTCAAAAGGTTACATGTGTGTGAGACCAAAATGTGAAATGGAGGGTATGTGTTCCTTCAGAAATAGTAGTGGTAGAAAAGTGCCAGTTAATAAAGACATCAAAACTGAGGAGGAAATGTTGGGAGATCATCAAAGACCCAATTCAAGGGTTAGAGGTAGGAAATCTCATGATATAAACCACAAAGGAGATGTGTTCCCAAAAGAATGTTTAGGATAAGTAATTTGGAAATGGCAGTGAAAGCAAGGAAGATACATACCTCACCTGCAAGCTCTGGAGTATATGATTCAAAGAGAGAAAAAAAATATTCTCCAGTTGAGAGTGTTACAGGATAAATAAATCATCAGATCTTGAGTCTCCACTAGAAACACTCAGAGGAATCATGAAGGATATAAGAATTTAAAAATAAAAACATTTTATTGTTAGAAAATAAACCATTAATTCTAGAATGTAGTGTAGGGCAAAGGAAGTTGGGAAACTGGGTCAGATTAAACAATATGAAACAGCAGAGTAATGAGACTCTGGATAAAAATGATTGAGAGCTTGATCTTCTGGGAGTAATTAAGATAATCAAAAAATTAGGTTTGGATAAATTCACTCTTAAGATATTTGGCAAGTGAGGTGGGAGAGTAGGACAGAAACTGATTTCTCCTCTACTTTATGGTAGTGTGATGGCCAAGAAGTACACAAAACTTCTTCTGTGGAGTCTTATCTTGCTTCTGTGAAGTTTCTCTAGGCTGAAGGTGTTGTAGTATCAGGGAGATGTCTTTCTCCTGGAACAAGAGAATGCTTTACTGTGAAATTGTACCATAATGGTTGAAGTCATGGTGCGTAATTGCAGTGACCTCCATCTTTATAATGTTAGTTCCTCTGTGTCCTTTGGATGGTGGTGGGATGAATATGAAAAACATAAGTAATTTTAATCAGATATACAGTAACCTGCAAAAAATAAGCAAATATATAAGAATTAAGTATCTTTACGTTTAACCATTGATCTTCCAAAAATAAAGCCCTCTATTTGGTAGATAAAGACTTAAAATATTTTCATTAAAAAATCCATGATATTTAACTGTTTTCAAATTATATGTTTTTGCTTTTGTAATACTCAAAGCACTGCTTTGATGAGTTGCATATTAGTTTTAGAAAATGATTTTGTTTTTACTGATCAATGTTTTCTGATTGATTTTAAAAGCCCACAAGAATACATTGCAAAGTAATAAAAAACTATATATATATGTGTATGTATGTATGTATGTGTATATATATGCATGTGTGTGAATGAGTGTGTACGTATACACACTGCTGACATATGTAACACGTAGGTGATTGCATGATACAGCATAAACACTGTGGCAATTCTTTGCTATTATTAGATTTGTTGCTGCCTTTATTATTATAATATACTATATTGACTTCTAAATGTTTAATAGGAGTTATATAAATACTGCTCATTTTTTAAAAGTGTTAATTCAAAGCAAGTGAGGAAAAAATAACTTTGAAATGCAAGATATATCTATAGCACACTGGGTTTCTAATTTATTAGAAACCAAATATTAGTACATGTCTATTTAAATTGATGCATAATACTGGTATAAAGCTCTCCATATAAAATTACACATACTCATTTCTTGATTAGAAAATTGTTTTTGTGGCTGGGCATGGTGGCTAATGCCTGTAGTACCAGCACTTTGGGAGGCCGAGGTTGGCGGATCTCTTTGAGCCCAGGAATTTGAGATCAGCTTGGGCACATGGCAAAACCCCATCTCTACAAAAAAACAGAAAAATTAGCCAGGTGTGATGGTACATGCTTATAGTCCCAGCTAGTTGGGAGACTGAGGTGGGAGGATCACTTGACCTCTAGAAATCAAGTGATCCTCCCACCTCAGCCTCCAGAGATGGCACCACTGCACTCTAGCTTGAGTTACAGAGTGAAAGACCTTAGCAAAAAAAGAAAAGAAAAGAAAAATATATTTTTCCAATTACAAAATTAGATTTTAAAATATTTAATTTAAATTGTTTAGGTTACTAAATAGAGCTTAAGTAAAAAAACTAAGTGAAGAAAGTTAGATAAATGATAACAAGTTACAGTTTTTGTTTTTCTCAAAGGCAAATAGCACTACTCCATAGTAGTCTGTTGTTTGAGAGTAAAAGACTGTAATGTGGATGCAGTACTTTGTAAATAAATATGTTAGTCTGTACTCTTGAGTTGTCGGCACCAGGCTCCAGTAAAGTTTATGGTCTTCTAGGAAATAGCAGATTAGTTCAGTGACATGTAGGGCAGTGTAGACAACTGAAAGCAGTTGAGCAGAAGGCATGCTATAACATGATAATAATAAAATTTACTTAATTAGAATATATGAACACTGATGTGCTTGACCAAAAGGTCAAATAGCCGACTGTGTGGCTTCAAACTGACCACCTGGCAAATTAAAGCCTGCCTTTCAGATGCAGATTTCTGCACAAGAGAAGTTTAATATTGGCAAACATTTTGAAAGTGGGCAAGGAAGGTGTCATAATTAGGGGAATTCTCTAGAAACTGCTTTTGCATTACATTTGACTTGAGTTATGAAAAATTCAATTGCTCATATCAGAGAACAAAGAGACTAATGATGAAGATATTACAATGAGGCTGTACTATATCCTTCCCTTTCCCTGTAGGTAAAACAGAAAAAGAAAAAAAAAAAGCCCTTGCAATATTACTAATATGGAAAAAGTGAGGTAATGTATTTTTGTTCTTTTTTTCTCTGTTCAATTTTCAAGATATCACAATTTACAGTTATTATTCCCTCACATCTCTGACCCTATACTCAGCAGGTTCTCAATATACGTTCCAGCTTCCTTCATTCCAATATTTCAAAGCTTGGGGCAACTTAAAACAATAAAATAAAATAATTCTCCCCCTCAACCACCAAAAAAAATACATTAAATTAGGCTTCATACCAGGTTGATAATTTTAACAAACTTCTGATAATTTGAAATGAGCAAAAGAAAAAATTTGCCATCTCAGCTGGAAAAAGGAAACCTGACAGAAATAAAGAAATCATTTCCTTGCCCAAAATGATTAAAGGGGAGATTTCCATGAAATGTTAGCACTTTCTATGCTTTCCTTTAGATATTTTCATAAAGATGTGTATACATCTCATCATATTCACCATGTATGTGCAAAGAGAAAGAGGTATCGGTGATTCACTGATATTTTTAAGCCATATATACAGCAAAACCTGTCACCATTTATGTTTATCCACTGTTGACCTTGAAGTGGCACTTTGTGACAAAACTTTCTAACATTTGAGTGCTACTTTATTTAAAAATGTAGATGTAATATTCCTCTAGGCAGAAGATTGTCTATACTGTTTAATGGAAGGCATCATTTCAGTGTTTGCATTTTAAAAGGTTGGGAATAATGTGGGGAAGAAGTCCAATGGGATTATTTTTTCAATGTGGTCATATAACATGTTAAACAATAAACATACTGAATGTAAACATGTAGAACTAATTTGTGCATAAAATATTAAAATCAGCGCAAATCAATCCTTCAGCATTTAAAAATATTAAATTATAAATTAAAGAACTTAAGTTCCAAATAGCTTTTAAAGTTGTAGCTTATATATGGAAAGGAATCCCTAATGAGGTTTGTGAAGAATTTTTATCTTTTTTATTTCAATTTCTACTAACATTGCACTTAAAATTTATTGAAATTAATTTAAATAATCTGTAAATATTTAATGCAAAAACATAATTATAATTTTTTGTACAATTATTTGTGGTACCATAGTGGAATTTATAATGCTCAAAAATATATTTCAAGAAAGCTTGAGTATTTTCTACTGTAAGCAACAATAGAGTATAAATATGTGCTTCATAATTTCTTAGTCTAAATACTGGGTTACATAATTACTGGAATAAAATCTATTTTTTTTTTACTGTTTACTAATTTGTAACTAAAAAAGTGACCTTTTTTAGTTGCTAATTTGGAGGAATGTTAGCATTTATTCTATATATTAATATTCACAATATTATATTTTAACTAATATATTCACACTTGTCCACAGTTATTTTACAACTAGTAAATATTTGTCATATTGATATTATATATATTTTAAATATGAAAATATGCTAATTAAAATTAAATATTTTCAATTACAGTAATAGTTTGTAGCAGTATCAAGAAGTAAATAAAATGTAACTACATAAGTCATGAATATTTCTATAAATAAAATGTCTATGGTAAACAAAGTGTTTAAACTGGCAATTTTTTTTTCAAAAATTTTTAAGGTCTTGAATTTGTTCAGAAAGGATTCATTTTTCTGCTGGCAATTTGTCTTAGCATTATACACTATTAAGTGAAAGAACACTTTAGATACAATGAGCCTGGACAACAGACTCCTTGTTATATTTTACTTTCCAAAAAATCAGGTAAAAAGAAAAGATAAATGGAATGACATACTTTTGGGAAATAAATTTTTTGATGTCAGATACAAATACGAATGCCAAGTGTATTTGGAAACTGGGCATAATTTATATAACAAGTGAATTATATTGACTTGTTAATTGAGTTCTGTGTTAGAGTCCTAAAATTTGTAAAAGTAGTTACTTGTATAGCACAGTATTACTATAAAGAGGCTCTGAACACAAGCCTGGGTACCATAAAAGTGTTTTTAAAAATTGCCCTTTCACTAACTAGTCTTGGGATATTGGGAAATTTAGTAGGCTTTCCCAGTCCTTATTTTTGCTCTTCTGGATAATACGGAGATTACTGCAAAGATTATGAGACACAGTCAAGTTTTAAAATTCTTGTTTAATTTTATGTGAGCAATAACTACTTCTATTGTTTCCAAGGGAAATAATCACTAAAAATATTCTAAAATGTTGCCAATTATCAGTGTTTCCCAGAGTCTAATACTTGGCACCTTTCATCTTATTTTGGCATTATACTAGAAAGCTTAGGTCATCATACATTTTGGCAAAATAAATATTGACTACAGTTATCAATTTCACCCCTGTGGTTCAGGTTCATAATATCAAAAGAGTCCTTTCACTTAACATTGTACAATGCTAAAACAATTTGTCGGAAGAAAATTGAATGAAGCCTCACTGTGGAATAGCCATGTAAAATTTTCTGAGCTGCGATTTACACAGATACGAATGCAAACACATATAGGAACAACCACATCATTTTATAACCAAAACATAGATTAGAGTGTTGTTGGATCCTATAAAATATGATGCAAAATTAAAACTATGAACATCGGAATACTGTTTTAAATACTTTTGTCTAGGTAGCTTTGAATTTTTTTTCACATCACTGAGTTTTTGGTCCCCCATTTGTAAAGAATACAGGTAAAACTTAATAGATTCTGATAGTGCATACAATGTCCTGTTTCTATAATTGTTGTATTTTTGTCTGTTTGCTAATCTTATTTTCTTTTATATCCATATGCAGACTCATTCGTGTGTGTGTGTGTGTGTGTGTGTGTGTGTGTGTGTATGTAAAAACAGAGGCAGAGAGAGAGATACAGAAGATAGTTTTCTCTATAAATGGTAGGGTATCAACAGAAACTCATACACATAAAATTCCTGTTCTTACTTTGGACACTTCTGTGATATATATCACTAGAGATACTTGTATATCTATAAAATAATTATTATGGAGTTTTGTAAATATCCATTTATATTTATACAAAATTATTTATCTAAACTTTTGTGTTTTATATAAACACAAAACATTTAAAACATTGTTTGACCCAGTCAACAATGTTTTACATGATATATTCATGTTGTAGTATGTAATATTGATGAAACACAAAATAAAATATAAAAAACAAACAGAAAAACCTACAAGATTTACATCACAAGCAGAATACTTTAAAAAGTCAAATGTGTATTAGTTCCTGAGGGAAGCCTCCAAAAAATCCATAAAAGATCATGGTCTCTAGCGGTAAATGCAATTAAATTAGAAATAAATAATCAAATGATTATTTTAAAAACATGTATCTCAAAAGTAAAAATATAGTATGAAAATCATTTGTGCTAAATGAAATACAAAGAAATCACAAAATAATTAAAATGTAAAAGCAATTAAAACACTACAAAAACAACCTTAGTGACACAATGTCACCTATTTAAGCATGTATTAAAAACTAAGAACAAATATTAAAGATGACTTCGTTAACTCATCTTGAGCTCAAGAAGCTTGAGTAACAGAATAAAATCAAATAAGTAAGATAAAATAAAATGATAAAAATAGGAACAAAAATATTTAAAGGAAGAAATAACATGTAAGATAGATGAATAAAACAAAAATCAGATGATTGGAAAATGATTAATAAATGTCTACATGAACCTTAGAACTTTAGAATAGTTGTGAAAATAGTTGACAGTTAATAATTTATGTACAAATATGATTTAGAAAGAAGAGCAAATTAGAGATTAAACTGTAATATAATAAATGGCAATTGCATTGACTCAGGCTGTGTTACTTGGCTACTGTTTAAAATTAAAGGTAAAGATAACATATGCAAATTAGATGTAGGTACTATTAAATTTAACAAAGATAGGTTAAACAATCCAATTTGATTCCAGTGTTTGAAAGATAAATATTCTTTCAAGAGGCATTGTAACATTAAAGCTTAGTTAAAATGACCTTCCTTTATTTTCCAAGTAATTTAGAATTGTGGGAAATTAAATTTTCAGGAATTAACAATATTTCGTAGCCTGCTACTAATTAACATGATCAATAAATTTATAAATTAAAGTATATTTAAGATAAAATTTTCATGGCCTTTATGTTAACTTTATAAAACATTCCACACAATTTTATATCAAACTTTAAAATGGATTTTGCTCTTATAGATTATTATATGACATCAAAAGAGAAAGAAATTCCTGACCTGTTCTTTTTTAATATTTTGGTATTTTGAAATTGCTTCCAAATGCATGAATTTCTATTGTATTAGAACAAACATGCATTAATGCAATTTGTTTGTTAGTGTAGTATAATGGAAGATACATTGAATACTTAAATGGTAACTATTATATAGAGCCCAGTGACTAGCACTTAGTAACCCTCAATAAATTTTTGCTTTTGTAAGGATCATACTAATGTTGGGCTAAAAAGTTGTGCCTATATAGACAACGTACTTAGTGCTGTTCAGCTTTCAATTTCCTCAAAACTAAAATTAAAAGAAATGACAGATATATTGACCCTTGCTAACTTTAGTTTGTAAAATTGTAGAAGTGCCAATTTTTTCTTTGTGCCTGCTAGTGCACAACCACGTTGTTCTGAATGTAGGACAGAAGAGGGATTGCTTTAATTTTCCTCATTTCTTGTGTCCATTAACACCATGATAATTTTGCAGAACTAACGGTAGCAACAAGTTTGAGAGGGATTCACAATATAAGCATACTAGCCAGAATACTAGCCCACAAGAAAGCAAAATTGTTAAAGGAAAAATGCAGTGTGACCATTTTCTGCAAATCTATTTCTCAAAGACAAAGCTCTACAAAAAGTTTCCTTACAGATGTGTTTTGGCTGCAGCAAATTTGGGCAAATTACTTTTCTCCCTTTCATCTACTTCAATTTACCTTTGTAGCCCCTAATCACCCAACATAAACCAATTTAGGTGTGACCTATTTTCCACTGCCCAGCCAGATAAAGTTTTAGTTGGTTCTCTTCAACCAAGTTAATACTGGATTCACATTCTTTCTTCCATATGTAGTATAGCTCTTTAGATTACCAATACTATAAGCTATCTAGAATTTCTGGTTCACATAAATTTATTTTCATCAGGAGAATAATAGCTTTAGAAAAAGTAAAAACTTGCTCTAATTTATGTCCTAATTGGCCTGGCAATGGACCTAGCACACAATAGGAGCTCAAAGGCTAATGAAAGAAAGAGAGAAAAAGAGTGGGTGAAACAGAGGAAAAAGGAGAAATACATAGCCTGCTACTTTGGAGTAGTATTGCAAGAACAACAAAATAAAGCAAAATAAGTAATATCAATATATTAAAATTTGACATATAGCTACTGTTATTTCCTAATTATATCAGTAGTTATCTGAAACTGTTTTCACATTTTTTTGAAATTTAATTATTTTTTACTTTTTGATTTTGAACAAAACCTCAACCTTACTATATCATACTCCTCAGCACTGAGGAACTCAACATTCTTCCCCTTTCTCCATAACTCACCATCTCCTTACTAAACACTGCCAAAGATATTAGTGCCAATAAAGAAAACAATGTTAACTGATTAAGCATGTCTTTCCTAGAGACTATGGTGATTACCCCTATCAGGCCTCAATTGCCCTAAAAAATTCTCATCTCTATACAGCTAGCTATACTTCTTGAGTTGACTCATTGTCTCATCCTACAGAGTTAACACCAGACCTTCCACTGATCCCTCTGGATCTATCTCTGTCAGATCTATCTCTAGATAGAGATCTAGAACTCTAGCAACAGATCTGGATGTATCTCTAGATAGAGATCTAGAACTCTAGCAACAGATCTGGATGTATCTCTAGATAGAGATCTAGCACTCTGTCAGCAACAAAATTTCTTATATCCTCATATCCTCATACACTCTTTAGGGTTGCTTGATTTCTCTACTCAAAACCAAGTTGTCAGGCTGGGCATGGTGGCTCACACATGTAATCTCAGAACTTTGAGAGGCTGGGGTAGCTATACATACATATATGTATGTATGTATGTTTCTCTCTCTCTCTCTTTCTCTCTCTCGCTATGTATGTATGTATCTATCTATCTATCTATCTATCTATCCATCTATCTATCTATCAATCATCTATAGATAAAGATATAGACCATTTCTTACTCTATACTTACTGCAATCACTTTTAGTTCCAGGAAGCATCTCTCCTCTGGATTATATCATTTTGTCTGCCCTCTTCACAAGCATTCTTGCCTTTCTACAGTCTCACTTTTGCATATGGAATCCAGTGTATCTCCACTCAAATCTTATCAACATTTCTATCTCAGAATAAAATCCGGTATCCTTACCAAGATCTAGAAATTAATAGCTAATCTGACTCTGTGTGTTTTATGACTCACCCACTCACTGACTTTGTTCTAGAGACTCTGGCATTTCTTTTTTCTCCCAGTTTCTGAGAAAGGCCAAGCATCTACTTCAAATATTACTTTGAGATCTGAAATTACTGTTACTTCTTTGTGGATTCTTACCCCAGATATAAGCTCGGCAGTTACCCTCACTCAGTTATCTGCTCAGAGATACTTTACCTCACAGAAATCATAGACGTTGAGGTCTAAAAATATTTCCAGGGAAGAGTGATAGACTGAGCTTCACAATTGCTAAACAAAAATATATAGTTTGAAATTGCATATAAATATTAAAAACAATTTTACTAAATATATGTGTTAATTAAATTGTGTTTTTCTATTTTACTCAGAACTTTTTCTCCATACTTCTCACATCATTGGGAAAAGCATTAAGAGCATTCATTAAAATGAAAACACACTTAACTTCATTTATTTTGGAGGGATAATTAATTATGTCTACAAAGTGGGTAAAATGCCAATAATATCTTTAAAGAAAAAGGAAAACAAGGAGATCCAGAGCATCTCATCAGAACATTACTCAGAGCAATAATGTTGTCAATAGCATTTACAAAGGGATGTATATTAAAGAACTGTTTGGAGGAGCTTCTGTTGTCTATCTTCAAAGGTTTCAATAGTGACATTGCATGTCTTTGGAAAAATCTCTCAATGGTCTAGTAAAGCATCTTGGCATGAAATAGTTTCCCTATAAAGCCTCTTAAATTTTCTTTCACTCTGTTTTCACTTGTTTATGTCTTGTTCTTGCTCATTGATTCAGACAACATATGTTAATTTCATCAATAAACATTCAATGTTTTCTTTTTAATGATGATATTTTGCATGTCTCCTAAAAGTCCCACATCCACTTCTTTCTCCTGTAATTGGCACGCATACTTTGCTGAATTGTTTCACTTTAGGGTTTTACCTTTTCCAGAAGTCAGTCTCCTTTACATAAAAAACAAAAGCAAATGCAAACAAACACTCCACTGTAAGTTCCTTAAGATATACCTTCTCGTTTTTTTGTGAATAACAGCTGCTGGTTAAAACATTATCATTTCACATATTTGAGGATTGGAGATAATTAACTGTCTCTGGGAAAATTATAATTATTTCATTTGTTCAGGAAATTTTAGAGTGCTACTTTAATGGTTACTATATAATTGGAAATTATTAGTTTTCTTATGAAAGGAAAAGGGAATTTGCATTTATGCTTACTATGTTTCTAGTAGCTCAATTTTAATGTAATAAACTGAAAGAAACATCAAATTAAAGCACATGTGAAAGAATATCAGAAGAAAGGAAACAATTGATGAGGAAGAATTAGATATAGCCCGTATTAAAATAGGCTATTTAATTCTGTAGCTGAAGTGGAATTATTTAGATTTAGTTTGGAGTATTCATCTCAAGTGATCTGAATAAACTTGTCTAGACTCATACAAGTGATAGCTTTGGATTTTTCAGTCCTTTCCATTTACTCAGAGAAAATATGAATTAAGTAGGGTGTTTGGCTATTTGGGAGCCTGCTTTGTTTTTGATGCTGATGATGATGTGGATTTTGTGGTCTTTTGAAACTGAAGGAATGAATACCTGACCTAACTAATTTGCCAGTATCTATAATAGCTTTATAGGTGTTGTCAATATATTTGTGTTTTGCTCAATAAAGGGTGGTATAAAAAAGGTTGGTGTTTAGTTAGAGTAATTTAATTTAGTTGTTGCTCTTTTTTAAAACAAGTCCAAATGTCAATGGCTTAAGAATATAAAATTTTCTTTCTTACTTACATCATAATTCAAAGCTAAGGAGAAACTCAGTTTGGTATATATCCTCCCAGTGTTGATCTAGAAATTATTATCCATCCATCTTTAACACTGCCATATTAAACACCTGGCTGAAGAAACATCTGAGGATAGAACAAGTTGTTTTTATGGACCAAGTCTGTAGCTGAGTCATATCAATTGCAACCATATTGCATTGAACAGAGCCCAGGTATAAAGTCCCAACATAAATCAAAGTGAGGCTATAAAATGAATTTGTTCTGTGTGCTTGGAAAGAAAAATAAGAGGGTAAACAGGATTTTATAAAAGATAAATGGAAAATTTATCTATAAAATGCCATATTTATAACTATTAATTTATACTTTTATATCTAATAGTTATACACAAATAAATTCCAAAATATTTTTGTTGGGAAAATAAAATGTCTGTGTTCCTATTATAGTCTAGGTGAAGGCTTAAGATATTGAACTAAAGAAAGTCTCCTAAAACAGAAATAGTGTATTTGAGAACAGTAAGGTATCCTTATTCCTTGCTCACAGCAATTTTTTTGGAGTCATAGAGGAATGATATGCTCAACAAATATTGTCAGGCCTCTGAGCCCAAGCTAAGCCATCATATCCCCAGTGACCTGCAAGTACACATCCAGATGGCCGGTTCCTGCCTTAACTTATGACATTCCACTACAAAAGAAGTGAAAATGGCCTGTTCCTGCCTTACACAAAGCCTGTTTGGTGTGTTTATTGCTCACACAAAGCCTGTTTGGTGGTCTCTTCACACGGACACGAGTGAAATGTTCAAATCTCAATTTGATTACTTACAAGCTGTATTAAACAAGATCCAAGCAGGAAAAAGCTTGAGATAAATGCTAAAAAATTGAATAAAGAGTGTTGGGTTAGAAATCTCCATGTATACACTGATAAGAGCACAGTCAACTTTGTTGAGGGATAATTTAATGGCAATTTTCATGCGCGTCCCTGTGAAGAGACCACCAAACAGGCTTTGTGTGAGCAACACGGCTGTTTATTTCACCTGGGTGCAGGCGGGCTGAGTCTGAAAAGAGAGTCAGCGAAGGGAGATAAGGGTGGGGCCGTTTTATAGGATTTGGGTAGGTAAAGGAAAATTACAGTCAAAGGGGGGTTGTTCTCTGGCGGGCAGGAGTGGGGGTCGCCAGGTGCTCAGTGAGGGTGCTTTTTGAGCCAGGATGAGCCAGGAAAAGGACTTTCACAAGGTAATGTCATCAGTTAAGGCAAGGACCGGCCATTTACACTTCTTTTGTGGTGGAATGTCATCAGTCAAGGTGGGGCAAGGCATATTCACTTCTTTTGTGATTCTTCAGTTGCTTCAGGCCATCTGGGCATATACGTGCAAGTCACAGGGGATGTGATGGCTTGGCTTGGGCTCAGAGGCCTGACAGCAATCGTGACTTGAAAATTAGAGATTATGCATTCTTTTTGGATATTTACATACTTAACTCTCCCAGAGCAACTTGCTTACATTTTAGGGAGACTTTCACCTTTTCTCCAAAAAGTTATCATGTTTTTTCATCCCTGAGTAAAGATTTCTTTCCTAAAGGAGGACAGGCCAATGCATCAGCCCCCATGTGTAAGCTCTGAGTCTCATAATTTCTGGGATCTCCTTTAGTGGTGCAACCTCACTGTGTGAATAGGTGAACATTTGGCTCTTATCATCTCACCCCATGGAAAACTGTGACATGGGGAATTGATTCTTAGATACTCTGTGAATAATAAACAGTCATATCCAAAGATCTCGTATTTCCCGTTAGGACTATTTATAAATATATAGGAACTAACACGGGCTTAGAGCATGGTCAATAACCTCAGGAAACTACCCTTTGGCCTGTAGAAGTAGAAAGTAGGAGTGGTCACTACAAAACAGGAAGAGTAGTACAAAAACTGACAATTAGGAGTTTGGGGATCCAAAGGAAAAAAAATACGAATTCTACTTCATTTTCTTCTTTCATTTGGATCTTTTTCAGGTGTCTCGTTTTGGCCAAATACAAGTGGAAATCAGAAAGCCAGTGACTCCATTGCTGCTATCCATAAAGTTTAGCTTCCTGAGGCACAGAACATGCTACCAAAGGGTGGAGAGTAAATTTGGAAAAGCGAATGGAATGCAGCACAGTTCCTATGCTGAAAGATGATATGCTTTATGCTTAAAAGATTATTTTATTAAACACATAAACTTCCAACTATGGCTGACCTGTGAGATATGGCTCTGTGAGATTTGGCTGAACTTTTCCCTCAAAAATTCCCTGAACTAGAAATTCTTCTGCTCTAAAAACTCATTCATATCCAGAGTACAGATGAATTCTCCTATCTATCCATTTGTTTATCTTTCTTATTATTTTAAAATCACAATCACTTTTGACAAAACAAAACTTCTTTAAAAGTACTGTTTAGCACACACCCTATGGTGATTACCAATGTGTCACACTGTTGAATGAGGATGGAAGCTGTGAATTGCATCTAATGAACAAAATATGGCAAAAGCGAGGGGCTGTTACTCCCTTTATTGGGTTACACTATGTAAAATTCACTATTAAGCAGATGAGTGAGATAGACTTCCATGCTGACTTGGAAGTTTTATGTTGCCATTTGTAAGAAGGCCTCTGAGAGGAACACATGACAAAAAACTGTGGCCTGGAGGAGGTGAGTGCCCCCCACCCGTAACCAGCAAGAACCCCCCACCACCGATAGCTTCCAGAGTATAAATTATCCCAAGTACATGAATGATATAGAAAACAGATTCTTGCCAGTCAAGCCTCCAGATAGGAATGCAGTCCAGCAAATGTTCTTGATTGAAGCATTATGAGGGTTTAATCTCAATAATCTAATAATGATCAGACTACATTAGCATAGAACCAACTAAGCTGCATCTGGACTCCTGTTATCCTGTAGTGTCTATAAGATAACAAAAGTATATTAGCTTAAGCCTCTAAGAGTGTGGTAATTCATTACAAAGAAGAAAAACTAGTATTAGTATTGACAATATTATTTTGAACATTGTTTTTACAATGATCTCAGCTTATTGTGTGTGATCCTGAATTCCTCATTACCTCCATGCCAGTTTGCCATAATTCATTATATTTTATCAGAAAATATCAATATTAAGCAATACCATTACTTCAAGTTAAGATAGGCTCACTAGGAAAAATATTATTTCATATAAAGTATAAAATTTGGATATAAAGTATAAAAACAACCTCATATATAGATTTTGATATTAAAAATAAAAATATGTTTGCTTAAAAGAAGAAGGACACGATATTGTTGATTTTCTGAATATGATTCCTTCTCTGATGTAAACACTGGTCAAATAAATGGGGGAATGAGGAAGGATAGTATAAACTTATGTGGCTTTATGTTCAGAAATTATGTATTGTCAAGCACAAAGGGAAGCTTTAAGCTAATTTAAATTATTCTTTACTTATTATGGATTATGTAAATTTATTTAGAGATTTTCAACACCTGAACAAAGATGCATTAACTGTAACCAATTAACAATCTAATAGCTATCACATTATATTGTTTACTTCTTTCATGCTGTCAACTTAAAGTGTGTAAAAATTCAGTAATTTTTTTCCCCTCAGTAAAGCTGGGGAATGATTTTCTGTAAGTATGGATTTAGTGGTCTCCCTTTAAATGTAATTGCATCCGAGCGAACTTCCTACTATTTTTCTAGGCTCCTGCTGTTTTTGTGACAGTCAGTGCTGGCTCTAATCTTATTGTTAATGTCAAAGACCAAGCGTGACAGCTCCAGACAAGATAGGCTCCAGTGAATGGCAGAGTAATCAGGCTGGAAAAGAACTGGCGCATTCATAAAGGATCAGACCCTGGAAAGTCGCTATCAGCATGTTCACGTTTGCTTCTTTTCTAATACTGATGGCAGGTAGATCATTTAACATTGTGTCCTTATGTCAAAGATTATTTGAAAGTTGTGTTATTCTAATACTCTAAACCAAACTGAATAAAAATGTTGTATATGACAGTATTATCAATATACAAAATTCAAAATATCTGAGGGCATTCGGTGAAAATATGGTATTTTACAAACTGTGCAAAGAATGTTCCTTCACAATCTCACACTTGTTTTTCTAAAATGCAATATGGAACAGTTTCTGTTCAAATTATAAAGATGTATAAGTTTCTTTTTGTCTTTATGATTTATATTCTATTTAATAATGACATAATTCACGCAATTAAGTAAAATTTATATTTTATGCTCCAGAAGATAAGAACACATTGGTCAACTTAGTATATTGTACATGTCCAATAAATGTTAAGAACATGAAGAAAATCTAAGTAGTAATATTTTATTTCTGTGAAATATTTTATGATATATCTTTTTAAACGGATAACAGCATTTAAATTTCTTAAGGAAAATATACGTGACATTCAAGCGGTTATATTGTGTGTTTCTAAGTTTCTTATACAATACTTTTTGAAAAATGTACTGTATCTTATTTTAAGAAATTCCACTATATGTATATATAGTTACATACATAGATGTTAAAACAAATTTTGCAAAAGATACTTTATAATATTTAGCCTCACTTCAATTTATCAGGAAAAGAAAAACATGAATGGTCCTCCAGTTACTTAAGAGCTCATATTAAGTCCTTAAGTGATAGTATATATGAGATATGTATAATAGTATAAATATACCATTAAAGAGAATGTTAATTGCTCACTTTAGATGATATACAGAAAAAGATGTTCTCTTTTGGGTAAACATTTAATAGATTTTTAAATACCTGAGGGATGTATTCAGTATTTGGGGGATCTATGGCTAGTGAAAAAATACACGGGAAAATGACTGTCTTTTAAATTTTAAGACAATAAACTTATTACAGTTTTGCTGATATACATTCCAATGTTTATAATAATTAAATCACAATTTTTAATAATATTAATTTCCCATAACTGCCTGATGAGCTAGTAAAGAAATATTGGTTTATATTAAAATACATTTGTATTTAATATATTTATTTTTGTATTTATAGTTTATAAATTTTAAATTTTTATATTTAAGTAATTTTTATTCCTCAAAGTAACCACCTATTCTAGATATCTTACCATTATATAAAACCTGGATTCAAAATGCAGATTTTTTTAAGTTGTATTTCATAATTATTGACTGTAATCAATAATAACAAATCTTTCAACCAATGGACCTACAAGAGTTAGTTTTTAATTGATTTTTAAAGGGGCTGTTTTATTGGCAGAGAATAAGATAGGGCTAGCTCTCTCCTTCCAAAAAAAAACACTAACTCTGTCATGGAGTTTGTTGGGGTCTCAGCCTCAGGACCTAATTACACCTTAAAAGCCTCACCTCCTAATACCGTCGTTTTGGGTGTTAAGCTGTCAATACAGAAATTTTGGGGATGACACAAATATGCAGTCCATAAGATGCAGTATGTGTACAGTTGCAAAAGCAGGACAGTGATTAATGGAAGAGTATTGAGTGAACTAGTCATTTTTCTGCCATCTTCCCTCAGCTCAATTCTGACACCAACAGAAGCAATGATGGATTAATGTTTTGTACAAAAAAAGAATGAAACCTCAAACATCCTGCATAACTCTCATCTTTCTGCTTTTCTTCATCAGTTTTCCATGAAGTGGAAAGCAATTAATACTTCCAGCAAGTGCCCTCATCCAATGTGGGAATGGGAGCTGGTGTGCAAATCTGCAGAAGGGCCATAAGAACCCCTTGTACTTCAGACCTCTTGTACCTCTGATCCACATTCAGAGGGCTCAGGAGAGTTGGGTCACAGTGGTCTACAGCAGTAGCCTCCCAAACAAAACATCTTCCTGTGATTCTTCCATTTTCTCTGTCTCACACACTTGCACCCTTCCTGCTTCCTCACATCACCTCCAGATAATCAACTATACCCAATTTCTTTTCACAGACTTTGCTTTCAGTCACTGAAATATACAAATATAAAGGTTCTTTCTTTCTTTATGTAAATTATACAAGAATAACAATGATGAAGGGTGTATAAGAATAAGGTACAATATAATTCTTCTGATTAGAGTAGCATGTTTCCCTAGCCCTCATCTTCCCAAAACAGACACCCTACTTATCAACACTTGATAGAGGTGAGAAACCCTTCAGTCCTTTAAGAAGTTTGTATTGCACTTTCAATGTGTATTGATATAAATTCTTGGCCTTCTTTTCTTTTTCTGGGAAGTCTGACTATATATAAGTTTGCCTACAACACTGCAAGTACCCAGAAAACAAATCAAAACATTTTAAAAAGCCGTAGGTTCCTGATTATTGATTCTGAGCGTGAATTGAAGGCTAATTTGCCAGGTGCACCATCTCCACTAATAGCCATCCCAGTCTTTACATCTGCCTGAAGTGCATTCTTGTAGTGTGAGAAAAACTAGGCTTCCCCTTAGAGGAGTGCATAGAAGGTGAAAACAGACATGAATTTCTAAAATGTGAAACAGATTTTTTTTTTAACTCTAGTAAATTAGAGTCAGCAGAGACCATGTATATAATTTAAAGTTTCTTGCTCAAGTAGCATACTTGAGTAAATAAAAAGAGTATGGGAAATTTTTCCAAATTGGGGCCTGAGATTGGCCCCTTCTCACAGTTATTTAGGTAGTGCATATTACGATTTCAGAATTTGTCATTCATGTTGTAGTATTTAAAATGGAGCCCATGTTATAATCATTTTTTTTCTGCACACAATAATCACCAACAGTTTATTACATTTTTGCCTGAATGTGAAACATTGATGCCAGATGTACATCATTTGTAAACCCACTGACTAAACCATGTGGTTTATAAATCCTATTTACCTGCCAGTTTTTATACCTATGTCTCATCTCCATTGTTTAGAGATAAACTTTGTGACATTCAGTCTTTAATAGAGCAAGAGAAAGTTGGAATTGTGTTTTCACAAAAACCATGCATTCAGCCTTGGAAAAAGTAGTAAATAGATCAGAAAAATTCCTCTCTCTTTTGTAAGGCGAACTAAGCTGTTCTCCAAGACTCTTTGATGTAAACTGGAGGATAATCTCTCTGAAGTCATCCCTGAGCCAGCTTCTGAGCACTATCAGCTCTAAGATTTAACAGCATTTCAAAGATTCACATCTGTGGTAGAGGACTGAAGGTAATAAGGACAATATCTGATCATTGCATGGCATCACATTCACTAGATACATAAAATATTTAGACTACTGTCTGAATTTTAGTTTCATTAAATTTCTATCGCTTTACAATTTAAAAAATATACAGTTGTGGCCTGGCCCAGGGAAAGAGGCCTTCATAAGTTTGGATGGTCATTAAACAGTAGATTGAAGCATCTTTGTGTAAAGTTATAAAGAATTATACATTATATTTTAGTTGTTTTTTCAGTGAATTTGTTTGTTATTCTTAGACCTGAGGGGGTCAGGTGGTTACATTATTAATTATTTTTACTAATAGTACATCATCAGAAATATATCTTTAAAAAACTGAAGTAATTCTGGTGAAGCATACGTAATGACTGATATTCCATATATATGTAAATTATATATATATACTAACATATACGTATGTGTGTATATATATTTTTATATATATATATACACTAATTCTTACAGTTTTTTTTGTTTTTGTGAGAGTTAGGATTTTCTCTACATAAAGATCAGATGGTCTTTTAAGAGGATAATTTTACTGGTTCCTTTCTAATTCCGATGTCTAGTATTTATTTTGTCTAAATTGTGGCTAGGTCACTCATTACTATGTTGAGTTGGTAGCCTTGTGTTTCTGATCTTAGAGGAAAAGCTTTCAGATTTTCATTGAGTATGATATCAGTTATGAACTTTCCATATATTGTCTACACTATGTTAAAATATATTCCTTCTATTTCTTGTTTATTGAGAATTTTTATCATAAAAGAGTGTTGAGTTTTGTCAAATGCTTTTTCTGTATGTTGAGAAAATCGTGTCATTTTTACCTTTTATTAAATATGCATATGCATATTTAATATAAACTATTCTTGCAACCAACAATGAGAGAGAGATAGAGAGAGAGAATAGGAGAGAGTATCTTAATATATTTATATATAGAGAGAGTAGCTGGATGAAAGCTGGTATCTCCTACTCCAATATCTTGGTCTCAAAGAATAAAATTTAAAACGATTTTCTTCTGCCACCAAATATTATATCTTGTATATAATGTATTATGTATCAACTCACAGAGAGATAATAGTGGTATTCAATGAAAAATCACTGTATAATTGTTAAAAATACAAAGCATTATTTGAACAAGCTACCCATATGTATTGCCAAACTTAACAACCTAAATTGGTATTTCCTAATTTAACAGAAATAAAGTGCCAGAAAGTAAATAAACTGCTAGAGTACAACAGGAGTTTCAATTTTAGCTACTCATCATATGGATGAATATTATTGTAAAAATGTATTATTCTTACATTCATATGCATTGATTATTATTACTTATTTTAAATAATAAATATTTCATTTTAAGCATAAAGATTACTATTATGTCACTTAAAATTGATGGCCCACATGTATGCTAAAACCAATTAAGTAATATATTAATTCCAATAGCTTAAGACAGAAATGCTTTCCAATAGTAAAAAGGGATAATATGTAACTGCTTGACACTGTCACTGATTTATTTATTTATTTATTTATTTATTTATTTATTTTGAGGAGAGTAATGGTATGGTTCTGGTAATCAGCTGAGATATAAGCCCTTGGGGAAAAACTTTCCTTGATCTTGATTCCGCATAACTCCCTCTCAGGAAACAGCTATTCTTTAAGATTTTTTTTAGCTCCATTTAACCAGGCTTTATAATAACGTGGACAATTTTTAAACTGGACCAATTTCTAGTAAACAATCTGCAAAATCTTTTCTATTCTCGTTCTGCTCAGCAAAAGTTGAAAAGTCTCAGGAAATTCATTTTGGATCTTATAAAAAGTATTTCTTTTTTTGATTCTTTATTTTCCTGCTCTGTCCCATATAAAAGTATTAGGATTATCCAAATCCTTATTTCTGTTGGAGGAGAGAGAGAGAGGAGAGGGGAGGGGAGGGGAGGGGAGAGGAGTGGAGAGGAGGGGAAGGCAGAGGAGTTCTACCTGGTCAGCAGGGTGATTAAAAGGACCTGACAAAAACAAGCAATGGGGAAAGGATTCCCTATTTAATAAATGGTGTTGGGAAAACTGGCTAGCCATATGCAGAAAACTGAAACTGGACCCGTTTCTTACGCCTTATACAAAAATTAACTCAAGATGGATTAAAGACTTAAATGTAAGACCTAAAACCATAAAAACCCTGGCAGAAAACCTAGGCATTCAGGACATAAGCATGGGCAAATATTTCATAACTAAACCACCAAAAGCAATGACAAAAAAAGCCAAAATTGACAAATGAGATCTGATTAAACTAAAGAGCTTCTGCACAGCAAAAGAAACTATCATCAGAGTGAACAGGCAACCTACAGAGAAAATTTTTGCAATCTATCCATCTGACAAAGGGTTAATATCCAGAATCTACAAGGAACTTAAATTTACAAAAAAACAAACAACCCACTCCATCAAAAAGTGGGCGAAGTATATGAACAGACACTTCTCAAAAGAAGACATTTATGTGGCCAACAAACATATGAAAAAAGCTCATCATCACTGGTCGTTAGAGAAATGCAAATCAAACCACAGTGAGATACCATCTTACACCAGTTAGAATGGTAATCGTTAAAAAGTCAGGAAACAACAGATGCTGGAGAAGATGTAGAGAAATAGGAACGCTTTTACACTGTTGGGAGTGTAAATTAGTTCAACCATTGTGGAAGGCAGTGTGGCCATTCTTCAAGGATCTAGAACTAGAAATACCATTCGACCCAGCAATCTCATTACCGGGTATATACCCAAAAGATTATAAATCATTCTACTATAAAGACATATGCACATGTATGTTTATTGTAGTACTATTTACAATACCAAAGACTTGGAATCAACCCAAATGCCCATCAATGATAGACTGCATAAAGAAAATATGGCACATAGGGCATGGTGGCATGCACCTGTAGTCCCAGCTACTCAGGAGGCTGAGGCAGGAGAACGGCGTGAACTGGGGAGGTGGAGCTTGCAGTGAGCTGAGATCGCTCCACTGCACTCCAACCTGGGCGACAGAGTGAGACTCCATCTCAAAAAAGAAAAAAGAAAATGCAGCACATATACACCATGGGATACTATGCAGCAATAAAAAAAGGATGAGTTCATGTCCTTTGCAGGGACATGAATGAAGCTGGAAACCATCATCCTCAACAAACTAACACAGGAACAGAAAACCAAACGCTGCACGTTCTCACTCGTAAGTGGGAGTTGAACAATGAGAACGAATGGACACAGGGAGGGAAACATCACACACTGGGGCCCGTCGGGGGGTGGGGGGCAAGGGGAGGGATAGCATTAGGACAAATACTTAATGCACAAGGGGCTTAAAATCTAGATGATGGGTTGATGGGTGCAGCAAATCACCATGGCACATGTATACCTAAGTAGCAAACCTGCACATTCTGCTCATGTATCCCAGAACTTAAAGTATAATAATAATTTTAAAAAGCTTCCTTACACATTTATTCTGTTAATGAAATTCTACCTTATCTCACACCCTTGAACCTCAAATTTCTTTTTATGTTTTATTCATCCTAGATTTTCCCACCTTAGTTCAAAAATATCTCGCTTCTATTTTTTTCTCTTTATTATATGAAACACTTAAATTAGGCACTGGGAAATAATTGTGTCTAAAGTAGTATCTAAATTTAGTTAAAACTTACATGATTAAAATTTTTGATTTAGGAACAAGTCTTCTCAAATCACATTCTATAAAATAAAATAAGTACATCTAATAATGATTTTGAGAAATATAACATTTCTAGACAATTTTTTCTGCACTAACATGTTGGCAATATATTAATATATATATTGCAATACTCTTAATAGCCATATTCAAAGGCATTATTATACTGATCATTGTTGTCTGTGTTACAAGACCAACCTGACCAACATGGAGAAACCCTGTCTCTACTAAAAATACAAAATTAACCAGGTGTGGTGGCCTATGCCTGTAATCCCAGCTACTCAGGAGGCTGAAGCAGAAGAACCACTTGAACCTGGGAGGCAGAGGCTGCGGTGAGCCAAGATCGTGCCATTGCACTCCAGCCTGTGCAACAAGAGCAAAACCTCATCGCAAAAAAAAAAAAAAAAAAAAAAAACAACTAATTTCAGATTTGCCATATACAAATAAAATAAGTGTAATTAGAAATTTCAGAAAAGATTTTGTTTAACAAAATCCATGGTTTTCTTCCTCCTCATTCCACATGTTGTCTTTTTTCCAAGCTTGTATTTTGCTGTTTCTTTGTGACTGCATCTGAGCCATGACAGGCAGTATGCAGGTGTGCACTGGATAGGCAGTGTGCCATGTCCATCATGGCCCATGGGTACATCTCACAAGCTCTCTTCTAGGCTTTTTCACCTTCTGATGGTTACATGCCTCCTTCCAGGGCAACTTTGGTATTTTAACGACTTCAGAGACCAAACTCTCAAATTTCCTGGGCAGGAAAACCATCATTAGAATATTACTAGATTTATTTAAAAAACACATTTATATTAGGCCACAAATATACAGGTATTAATTTATAATTGCAGATAGCATAACTCAATTAATGTATTGAATCCATGGAATATTATATAATAGTGAACTGGCAAATGGATTTTCAAGTGTATTATTCTTACAAATCACTTAGATAAAATTTTAAATTTCAGGCAATTAAATCATTAAAAATTTTAACAATATATTATTACTTTCTCTTAAATTGATTATTGGTGAAAGGTAACTTAAAAATAAATTTATAACTAATCTCAGTTTTTATCCTCCTGTAATAAATAAGCCTTACAGAATATGGGCAATACTAAAGCCTGTTTTTGTTTTAAATGACCTAAGTCATTAGTAAAAACTCCTTCCTTCAAAAGAGTATTTTGCATTTTTCCCACCTCCCAATTCAGCATAACACAATCATCTACAATGTATGAGAGCAAAGCCTGAAAAAGAAGAACTATAGTGAAGAGAAGCAGATAAATATGCTTGTGAACACAAGTTTGCAGTAATTTTGAGTGGAGATCTTTGTTTTCCTGTGGTGACTTAGGATTATATAAACCATAAATCCCCAAAGAGATACTTTGCTACCATTTTAGGATACATTCCTTCACTTTGTCCAGATGAATACCAAAATTTGTTATATATAAAATAGGGGACTCAAACTTATTCTGAGAAAATGAAAGAGAGTAGCTTACCACAGTGGGGTTTTGTTTAATTGGTAATCACTCTGTAAAGGTAAACATTTACTTAATCCAAGAGCAGCTGGATCTGTGAACTTCTGATGCTTATTTAGGTGTGAAGGGAGCCTGGAAGGCTCAGATCTTAACACTTGGGATCTAAAGGTTTCTAAAATTTTCAAATAAAATATAAACATAAAGGAAAAATATGAAATAAATAACTATATCCTGAGAAATATGTTAATATATTCATGTGAATATAAGTAATTATTTTGGAGGCTGATATGAGCATACTAAAATTCCTAGGTTGGATTTCTATCTCCCTAACTTCTGACCTTGAGTTAGTCATTCATTTCTCTCCTTCTACTTAATAAAAAGGAGATGATAAAAGTAAACTCATAGGCTTCTTGTGATAATTTAATGAGTACAACAATTTCCTGCTCATAGAAACTGTTCAGTAAGTAACTTGTTATCAACATTGTGTTTATTACCAATAGTCACAATGGCAATTATAGTACAGTAGGATTAGTAATTGCCTCAGGGTATTTTTTCCATTTCTGTTTGGCCATATGTGTATCTTAAAAATATGCTTCTTAGATTAATTGCAAAGTTCTACTCATTTCATCAGATGTCCACATTTAGATGTCTTAAAACATTTTAAAGATACACAGGCTTAGCATTTATGAAAACAGATTTTAGTGAACTGAATCCTAATAGGTCAGTTCCAAAAAGCAGATTAGCAGATAGTGCCACTTTATAGTTGTCATTAATTATATCCAGGAAGCAATATTAATTTTTGATTTTAAAAATGTATCAGATTATAATTTTTAAAACTTGGATAAGCTTAAATATTTAAAACAGTAAAGTAAAAGCAGTTGTCTTGTTTTCAAAACAAGTTAATTTTGCTATACATTTCTTTTGGATAGCAAAAAGCAATGCCAGTATATGTGGTATATATAAAATTGTATATAAAATCTTTTGACTTAATAACATTTAAGATGCTGAATACTGAGAAAAATATATATGCCATATAGAGATGTTGATCTGATTTTTTCAAAAGATTTAATTAGTGCAAACCTTGTAAATTATACAACTAGCATTTTAAAGAATTTAAAGTACATTGAAGTTTATTACAAAAATGTATCATCTGTGCATATTAAGGAAACAAGTTATAGTGCCCCATATTAAATATCAAATGAGAAATCTGAGAACTAAAATTTACTAATAATTACACTTTATAATTTTTTAAAAATAATTTCAACCTTTATTATAGGGTACGTTTGCAAGCTTGTTACCTGGGTATATTACATGATGCTGAGGTTTAGGATACAAATTATGTTTTCACCCAAGTAGGAAGCTTAGTACCTGATAGCTAGTTTTTCAGCCTACATCCCCCTCCTTCCCTCTCCCATCTAGTAGGCCTCAATGTCTATTATGCTCATCTTTATGTTTATGTGTATTCAATATTTAGCTCCCACTTATAAGTGAGAACAAAAGTGGAGTTTGGTTTTCTGTTCTTGCATTAATTTGCTTAGGACAATGACCTCCATCTCTGTCTATGTTGCCTCAAAGGAAAGGGTTTCATTCCTTTTTACGGCTGCGTGGTAGTCCATGGTGTGTATGTGCCATATGTTCTTTATTCAATCCACTGTTGATGGACAGCTAGGTTGACAATATATCTTTGCTATTGTGCACAGTGCTGCAATGAACAAATGAGTGTATGTGTCTTTTTGATACAATTAATTATTTTCCTTTGGGTACATGACCAGTAATGAGATTGCTGGGTCCATTGTTTGCTCTATTTTACATTCTATGAGAACTTCCCAAACTGCTTTCTACTATGGCTGAACTAATTTACATTCCCACCAACAGTGTATTATAAGCAATCCCTTTTCTCTGCAGCCTCTCCACCCTGTTATTTTTTGACTTTTTAATAATCACCATTATGATTGGTGTAAGGTGGTATCTCATTGTGGTTTTGATTTGCATTTTTCTGATGATTAGAGATATTTAGCATTTTTTCATATGTTTGTTTGTGGCTTGATTATTTTCTTTTGAGAAGTGTCTGTTCATGTATTTTGACCATGTTTTAATTGGATTATTTGTTTTTGGCTAGTTGATTGTTTAAGATCTTTGCAGATTTTGGATATTAGATCTTTGCCAGATGTATAGTTTATGAATATATTTTCTCATTCTGTGGGCAGTCTGTTTATTCTGTTGGTAATTTCTTTTGCTCTGCAGAAGCTCTTTAGTTTAGTTAGGTCCCACATATCAATTTTTGTTTTTATTGCAGTTGCCTTTGGGGACTTAACCATAAATTCTTTGCCAAAACCAATGATGAGTATTATATTTCCTATGTTTACTTCTAGGATTTTTGTACTTTGAGATTTTAGATTTAAACTTTTATCCATCTCAAGTTAGATGATAGATAGGGGAGCAGATTCATTGTTCCACATGGGGCTAGCCTGTTATCCCAGACCCATTTATTGAATAGGATGTCCTTTTTGCATTGCTGTTTTTTCTCAACTTTGTTGAAGATCAGATGGTTGGAGGTGGGCAGCTTTATTTCTAGGTTCTCTATTCGTTCCATTGGTCTATGTGCCTGTTTTACATCAGCACCATGCTGTTTTGGTTACTGTAACCTTATAGTATAATTTCAAGTAAGATGATGTGATGCCTCAGACTTTGTTCATTTTACTTAAAACTGCCTTGGTTATTTGGGCTCTTTTTTGGTTCCAAATGAATTATTAAGTAGATTTGTCTAGTTCTTTGAAAAATGTCTTTAGTATTTTGATAATCATTGAGTTTGCAATCTTTTGGGCAGCATGGCCATTTAAAAAATATTGATTCTTCCTAGCCATGAGCATGAAATTATTTATTCATTTATGTGTGTTTTCTCAGACTTATTTCAGCAGTGTTTGTAGAGCTCCTTGTAGAGAACTTGTAATTCCTTGTTTATAGGACTCCCTAGGCATTTTATGTATTTGTGCCCATTGTAAATGAAATTTTGTTCTTGATTTGGTTCCCAGCTAGAATGTTATTGGTGTATATTAATGTGACCGATTTTTGGACATTGATTTTTGTATCCTGAAACTGAGTCTTTTGGCAGAGTCTTTAGTGTTTTATATTTATAGAATCAAATCATCAGCAAAGAGAGATAGTTTGACTTCTTCTTTTCCTATTCAGATGCCTTTTAACTCTCTTCCTTACCTGATTGCTCTGGCTAGAACTTCCAGTATTATATTAAGTAGAAGTGGTGAGAGTGGCTATCCTTAGCTTCTTTCAGTTCTCAAGGGAATGGTACCAACTTCAGTATGATGTTGGCTGTGGATTTGTCACACATGAATACATGGCTTTTATTACTTTTGAAGCATGTTCCTTCAATGCCTAGTGTTTTGTGAGTTTCTATCATGAAGGTATCTTAGACTTTATCAGAGATTTTTCTGCATATATTGAGATGATCATATGTTTTTTGTTTTTATTCTGTTCATGCGTGAATTGCTTTTGCTGATTTACTATGTTGAACTAATCTTCCATTATAGCAATAAAATATACTTTTTGATTTGTTGTTGGATATGATTTGCTAGTATTTTACTGAGGATTTTTGTATCTATGTTCATCAGCAATATTGTCCTGTAGTTTTCATTGTTGGTCCTGTCTCTGCTAGAATTTGTTAATAGGATGATACTAGCTTCATAGAATTATAGTTAGGGAGGAACCTCTCCTCCTCAATTTTTTGAAGTAGTTTCAGTAGGATTGGTATCAGTTCTTACTTGTACATGTGATATAATCTTGCTGTGGATCCATCAGGTCCGGGATGTTTTGGGGTTGGTAGATTTTTTTTTTCTGTTTTTTGTTTTTATACTGATTCAATTTCTGAACTTGTTATTGGTCTGTTCAGGTTTTCATTTTATTTCTAGTTCAATTTTGGGAGTTTGTGTCTTTCTAGAAATTTACCCATTTCCTCTAGATTTCCTAATTCATGTTCATAATAGTCTCTGAGAATCTTTTTTACTTCTGGGGAATTGGTTGTAATCTCATCATTCTAAATTCTGATTGCACTTATTTGGATCTTCTGTCTTTTTTTTCTTTGTTAATCCAGCTAACAGTCTATCAATCTTGTTTATTCTTTTGAAGAACTAATATTTGATTATATTGATCTTTTGTATAAACATGTGGACCTCCATTTTATTCTTATCTAATTTCAGTTATTTCTTTTCTTCCATTAGCTTTGGTGTTGTATTTTTTTTTCCTGATTCCTATAGGTTCAATGTTAGATTATTAGTGTGAGATTTTTCTAAGCTTTTGATGAAGGCAGTTAGCACTATAAACTTTCCTCTTAACATTACTTTAGCTATATTCCAAAAATTTTGGTAAGATGTGTTTCTATTTTTATTACTTTCAAAGAAATTTTTGATTTCTACCTGAATTTTGTTGTTCACCCAAGAGGTATTCAGAAGCAAGTTGTTTAATTTCCACTTTTTTCTGTATTTTTGAGATATCTTCTTGGTATTATTTCTATTTTTATTGTAATTGTTATGCAAGAGTGTGCTTGGCATGCTTTTTAAAAATTTATTTAGACTTGCTTTATTGCTGAGTATGTGGTCAATCTTAGATTATGTTCTCTCTGCAGATGAGAAGAATGAATATTCTTTGGTTTTTAGGTGGAATATCCTGTAAATGTCTATTGGGTTCAATTGGTCATGTGTCAAATTTAAGCACAGAAATCCTTTGTTAGTTTTCTGTCTTGATGGTCTGTCTAATGCTGTCAGCAGGTTGTTGAAGTCCCCCCACTATTATTGTGTGGCTGTCTAAATCTTTTCGTAGGTCAAGTTGAAGTTGTTTTATAAATCTAAATGTTCCCATCTTGGGTGCATATATATTTAGTATAGTTAAGTCTTGTTAAATCCAACACTCTATTGTTATGTAATGCTGCTCTTTGTACTTTTTTACTGTGGTTGGTGTACAGTCTGTTTTATCTGATATAACAATATCAGTTCCTCCTCTTTTCCATTTGAATGGTAGATCTTTCTCCATCCCTTTACTTTGAGCCTATAAGTGTCATTACATATGAGATGTAGCTTTTAAAGACAGCAAATGATTCTTGTCTTTTTATCCAGCTTGCCACTATATGCCTAATTGGAGCATTTAGGCCATTTACATTCAGGGTTAGCATCAATACAGGAGATTTTGATCCTGTCATCACGTCGTTGGCTGTTTCTTTTGTAGACTTGATTGTGTAATTGCTTTATATTGTCTGCAGGCCATATGCTTGACTGTTTTTGTGGTAGCAGGTTTTAATGTTTGTTGCCATATTTAGTACTCCCTTAAGAATTTCTTGTAAGGCTGGTCTGGTGGTAACAAATGCTCTTAGTGCTTGCTTGTTTGAGGAGGATTTTAATTTCCCTTCTCTAAAGAAGCTTATTTTGGCAGGATATAAAATTTTTGTTGGAATATATTTTTCTTTAAGAATGCTGAAAATAAAAATTTTAAAAAATGCTGAAAATAGGACTCTAATTTCATGTGGTTTATAAAGTTTCTGCTGAAAAGTCCACTGCTAGCCTGATGACCTGGTCTTTCCCTCTAGGAGCCTTTAATTTTTTTTATTTTGTGTTAATATTTGGTGAATCTGGCCATTATGTACCTGTATTTTGTATAGAGTTTTCTGTATTTCTTAAATTTTGATGTCCTCCCCTCTAGCAAGATTGGGGAAATTTTCATGAACTATATAATCAAATATGTTTTTAGAGTTGCTCACTCTCCTCTTTCAGGAGTGCCAATGAGTCATATATATTGTCTCTTTACATAATCCCATATTTCTCAGAAGTTTTGATCATGTTTAACAATCTCTTAAATTTATTTTTATGTAACTGAGGTGTTTCAATGTACTGGTCTTCAAGCCCTGAAATTCTTTCCTCAGCTTGATCTATTCTGCTTTTAATGCTTTCAATCATATTATAAAGTTCTTGAAGTGAATTCTTCAGTTCCAGAAGTTTAGTTTGCTACTTTCTTAAAATGTCCATTTCATCCTTTAGCTCCTAGGTAGTGTCACTGTATTCTCTGGATTCCTTGGATTGGGTTTAGCCTTTTGTCATAAGCCTCCTTGCCATCCAGATTCTTCCTTGTCTGTAAGCCCAAGCCAGTATGTCTCATCCATCTAGGAGCAGTGTGGGTGGGTGGAGTCACCCTATCAACCGTATGGGTCTTCCCAGGGGAACACAGAACTTTACCAACCCACAGAGTTCAGACATAGGTGGGCATGCTGTGTTGGCATACCCAACTGATATGTACTGCATGGTAATGAGGAGCAGGGGTGGATGGAGTCACCCAGTGTACCCTTTGGGTGCCTCCAAAGGGAACACAGAACTACACTCATCTGCAGAGATTCGGGGAAACCTAAAGCTGAACCTACCTGCAGCATTCAGGCAGAAGCCAGTTTGTTGTGCTGAAGGCAAGCAGGCATGACCACCTGGCTATGAGCAGCAGAGATGTGTGGAGTTGCCTGCTCTGCAAACGTGGTGCTTCCCATGGGAACATGGAGCTATCTCCATCAGAGTTCAAGCAGAAGCGAGGCTACTGTGCTGGAAGCTGGTGCCAAGCCTTGTCTGGCAAAGAGGTGTGGAGCAATCTTACTGCTCCTGGGCATCATGACTGTAGCCTCTATTGAGGCTATCGCATCTGGCACCAGGTTACTCTGGAGTCCAAGACCTGTGGATATCCCTGTGGACTCGAGTGTTGCCTCCGCAAAAACTCTGGGCACCTCTCTGTATCGTTCTAAGGCCTGAGGGGATGAGGAGGATTCTCCTGTTCCTAGGATTGCACAGGCTCCTGTGGGAAGTGTGGATTTCCTGAGGGCTGTCACTAGTTCACTGTTTTCCTATGTTGGGGAGATTCTTCTACCTCCATGATGATCCCAGATGAGCGGCTGCCCAGCTTCACTCTCCTCTAATCTCTGTGTCCTTTCACTCCCTTGATGGATCCTGACATACTTTCTTAGACAATTGGCTTGAGGTTCAGTGTTTATTCACCACTTTGTTTCCTGTTTGTGAGAACGGCATACACTAGCTGCTTCTAGTCCACCATCTTGACTGGAAACTTTGGAAGGTTTTGAGATATAAATAATGAAATCTAATTTCACATACATAATTGCAAAATCATGAAAATATCTGTGTTGATATTCATTTCCAGCTTCATTGATTTATTTTGTGGGCTTTAATAATCTGCTATATTCCAAGCCCAAGAACTTTTGGTGTGGAGCAGTAATGCATAAGAATATTTTCCTCCTAACATACAGCCCTTGAGACATTACAAAGCCCCATAAATTGTGTTAGACATGAAAGGTAATAGCAAAGACACACTAAGACCTCATTTTATCCAAAAAAAAAAAGTAAAAATAGTTATTACAATTCCTTATAATCCACGGGAAGAAATAGGCAGAAAGTTCTAAGAGGACAAAGTGATTTTTATTCAAATATTGAGGTCATGTGTTTAATATTTTTTTCTTTATAACACTCAAATATTTTATGTTAATTATAACACGTGTTTTCTGCCATCAATGGACATTGATTTTTAGTGAGTCAATATCCCATGACAGTGAACACAGTCTGTCTGGAATATTGAAATTATATTGTTAAGGTTGTTTTTTAAAATCAGCTTAGTAGAGAAGGCTAAACTCACATACATTATTTATACAAATAAAATAGAGAGGACAGATGTATTTAGTAAAGAAATTTCTTTTTAAAAGAAAAGGTATTATTAATTGTGAAATAAATAATTTTATACATGATTAAATTATTTATTATTAGTAACTTTCATTAATGTTTTTAAAGAAATAATATTTCTCCATTTTTATTTTTGTCACCTGGAATTTACTGAACACTTCCCCAAGCTTGGTATTGTTAGAGGTGCCAATAACGTAGCAGTTAGCAAAACTGACATCTTTCATTCTTTCTTGTAATTTACAATCTACAAAGGGTAAGTAGAAGCAAAAAAGTAACCCAATGAATGATAAAAATAATTTCAAATGATAATATATAATCAAAAGTAAAGTAAAAAGGATAACGGAATAGAGTGCGGTTGACAACTTGCCTCCTCTGCCTAGGAGATGTACAGTAGGTGATAACGCTTCATCTGAGGCTTAAATGTAGAAATGGATAAAACCATGTGATGATATAGACTCAGTGGTGGGATGTGATTTGATAGAGGAAGAATGACTAAAATAGTAATATTTACAATGATAATATTTAACCTACATTTCAGTTCTAAAATAAATGTCTAAGTATACAATCTAAGAAGTCAATGAAGCTTCTCAAAATGGTTAGCAACTCGTTTGTATGTGTGTGTGTGTGTTTGTGTGTGTGTGTGTGTGTATGGAAAAGCAGAGGGAAGGGAGAGAAAGAGAAAAAGGAGAGAAAAGGGAGAGGGAGAAAAAAGGAAAGAGCATAAAAGAGACGCTGACATGTACAAATTCACATTCTGGTGTTTCTATACCTTACTGCATTTGATCATTGATGAAATTCAAGACCCAGCTCAGTTTAATAACTGTTATCATAATAGAATGCTTCCTAAGCAATATTTTCCAAAACAAGATGTGACTAAAAAATGGTTAAATATTTGGACCCAGTTCAGTTATCCATTATTTTTATATTTCTAGTTAATGTAGCTTTATAGCTAAATCTGTTAAATGTGCTAATTTGTTAAAATAGTTAATATAATCTTTTAATAGTTTAATTTATCAATAAATGTTTCTGACAGAAACATGGTAAGTTTAAGTTTAACATTCACTTTGTACTATTCATATGATTATTTGTTTTCTATCAAGAGTTACTGTTGTTTGCTTTGACAGAAAACAGGGAAAGGCAGAGAGGTGATAATACTTGGAGAATTTAAGCATGCCATCTGTTTGGATGAAGATGCAAATAATCGCAAACATTGGGGGCTTCAACACTCTAGGCAAAATTGGATTCATATTTATTTTCTTTTTGGAAAAATAACACTTTTTTGTATTATTTTATAATGTTAACTTAGTAACAATTTTTTTGAAAGAAATTGTTATTCTATTCTGGCAAAAGGTATATATCTCCAGCACATGTGCAAATATATTTGATAAACCATTTTTCCTAAGAAATATGATAATTTGTTCAGCTATACTTGAATAAAAAATGCCAAAATATAACCTGCTAAGTTGAGAGACTTAATTAAGGAAAATTTATACCATTTTAATTGCTTCTCATCTCATATTATTTTTATCTTAATTAATTACCGGTGCTTTGGGCAAAATAATAAGAACTAAAGTGAGTGGAATAAGAATTAATCAAATTACTTGCTTGTTACTCTTGTAAATTATATTTGGGAGAGGAAAATAAATCCTTTGGCTAGCCTCAGGTTTGAAGTTATGTTTCAATAACTGGTACCATTCTTAGCTCAGTTTTTATCAATGATCAAGTATAAATCATTTTTTAATAGGTGAATGTTAACTGACCGAATTCTGCCATCTTTATTGGTTATGGGAAGAGCACTTTATGGAAGACACTTAAAACCATTTTAGTTAGGGCTTTACTCTATTTTCCATCGAAGTTGACCAGTGTGAGTTTAATTATTTTTCCACTTCTCTTCCTGATGAAGGAATGATCAAAAACAAAAGAAATATAAGTGATATAAATAATTTGTAATTAAGTTCAGGTATTTTTATGATTATTTCATATGTTGTAATATTCTCTAATCAATGTGAGATGGCTGAAACTATGACATCCTTTGTCCGTTATAGATATCATAGTTTGTATGAAAATAAGATAGCACAATCTGTAAATTTAATAAAGTTAAAGCCTGTCATAGACAGCAATTTAACATATGAGAAAATGTAAACTTAAAATGAAGGTAGCTCTTTCTTGATGGTCAATAACCTATTAATTGAATTTATAATTTCAGAAGATTTTTTCTCCAAAAAGAAGTTAAATAAACTTGTTTAATCAACAGTCCCAAAGAATTCCATCTTGCTTTCTGTAGAGCAGATGGCTGTACCACTGCTTCTGTTGCCACCTTGTCCTCTAGCAGCTGTGATTACTAGAAGAAAATTTCCTTTATTACTTACATGATGTGCCCATAATTGCAATCAAACATTTAAAAAGTTACTCATTGGATCCTCTAAAAAGGGAGAAGTACACACAATTTTAAAATTAAGCACACCTATATTTCCAAAGTTTCCATGGACAATCCTAAAATTTGGGTAAGAGATCAATGAATTTTTTCACTTTTCTTTAATCTCATCTCTCTCACTCCTAGCCTGTTGTGCACATGGTTTCTACCACAGATACAATGCTATGTTATTTATTTCTTTAAAAGTCTTGCTTCAATCGAAAAGTAGGTGTGAAATTAACACAGCATAACAAGGAAGATCGTTGGTAGCTGGGTATAAATGTCCATATAAATATTTATTCTATCATACTTTAACAATTCATTTCAGTTATACTCAAACCTGTTTATTAGATGTGTCTTATTTATTCAATAAATCAAGCTCGTTCAGTTAGAAGAATTAGGTATTACACATTTGTATCTTAATTTTGTCCTGCTGTCATTTAAAATAAAATTGAATTTAAAAATTTTGATGGGGGGGCCTATATCCCAATAAATATTGGGATATAAATATAAAAATAATTGGGATAAAAAATTGGGATAAAAATATTTAAAAAATTTGTATATAAATATAAATTCAGATTTAATATAAAACATATATATTTTAGTTTGAGCACTTTTCTTTTACATAGACCAATACTCAGGTTATATGACTGGGAAATGTCTCTGTTAATTATGCTGCTTTCTTACTTTTATTCTCCACAATTTATAGCAAGAATCATATTAAAACAATTTAGAAAATACTTCTACTGACCTGAAATTCTGATTTAGCCTATAATGAATACAGACATTTTAAATATTTATTATAACTGAGCTATAAATCTATAACTAGACCTTCATGTTTCCTCAAAGTGGCCTTAAAATAAAACCAGTTGCAAACAAGGCAAAAGCTACAGATTATGTATGTATTTACATATAAGTACATTTATATGTTTTATACTTTTTACATATATTAAATATGTATATATAAATATACAAGATTTCTTTCATATTTCAGATAAAAGAATAACATAAATTCCTGAGGACCTGAATTGCAAAAGAAGTTTAAAGCCAAGGCAGTGAAAAAGAGTTGAAGTAGCTATTACCTTTGCTGCTGTTTATATCCCTATGAATGCTTTCTAATCAGCGAGGGAAGGACAAAAATTGCACTCATTAGATAACAAAGGTAGCCGCTCCAGGACTTATAAAGTATAAGAACTTACTAATAGCAAACAATACATTCTCTTAGGGACCACTCAGAAGCCAATAATCAGAGAGAATCATCCTGGAAAAAATATATTACAGAATGTAATCAAGAAATATACAAAAATGTAAAATAAAATAGCATGAATATAAACATGGAGATATAAATGTAAACATGGAAAGAAAAGTAATAGATGAGATAGCTTGGTGAAAAGAGCTCAAACACAACAAAACACATTAGGCATAGAGATAGGAAATTTTAAGAAGTCAGTTGGGACACTTGACAAATAAAAACCCTGTGAGTGATTAGATAGATATAAAGATAGATAGATAGGATACAGATGGATATTTAGACGTGTATTCTAAAAGACCACATATGTGTGTGTATAACTATGTTTTAAAATATTTTAAAAAATAAATAAAATAATATATTTTCCATTTCTCAATTATTTGCTTCTAGAATGAGATATATATATATATTCAATTCTAGAATATTCTTCAGAACTATATATGTGTGTATATATATACACACATATTCACATATATATACACACGTGTGTGCGTATATATACATAGTGCTGAAGAATATTCTAGAATTGAAAAGACATTCAGATTGAAAACAGTAAGCAAACAAGACCAAAAAATACAAAAATGCGGAATATTACAAAGAAAAAAGTATCCACAGAATAGAATTACAAAGCATATATTTTTAATGGAATAATAGAAAATAGACCTACAAAAGGCTAATCAGTAGCAATAGAGGGAAATGCCCAAGAACTAAGAGTGAAATATTGTTTAGAATACTTTACCTAGCTGTTCTTACTAAAGACCTTATTATATAACTATTTTAATAAGAAATTCAGGAAAGAAAAGTGTTAAATTCAGAAGGAAAAAAACTAAACACAAGACTCAAAGATGGACGTAGTAACTGACAACACTTTGTAGGCAAAGAAAATTGGAATTAGTATTAAAATTGAATGGGTAGAAAATAAGATATAACTAAAACCTGAGATTTCAAGTATGTGAACAAGAAGAAAGGAGAGACCAGAGGAAAGTTAAAGAATTCTAAATTTCTAGTTAGATTGGGGAAGTAACAATTAGATTCAGAATTTCATAAGATAACATTGAGTTAAATACATAGCGAGAAATATATACAGTCCAGGAAAATTACTAAGATTCAAAGAAATAAGGAGGCCAAAGTAAATGAATGGAAGTCTTAACTTAGAAATTAGTGGAATTATCATTTTATTTCCTGATGGAATCATTGCTCCCTTTGAAACTAAGCAGGGCATAAGATCCTGGAGAAAGGAAGCAACATTTTTCAATAATCACCAATGGTAATGGTGTTTAATCTCCACATGTTAATTTTTATGCCTATGAATCTGGGCTTTAGGAGTAACAGCGCCATGTATGGGAAGTTGATTTATAGCATATAAAGGTTCCTGGAGGACATTATTACAGCACTATACAGTATTACCACCTAAATGGCAACTGGTGAGTCTTCCAAAGAATATTCTATCATTCTCTCAAGCCAGCTGTTTCAGTATGTTGGGTAACAAAATGAGATCAATAAATACCAGGATCCTAGGCCTATTGCCACACTTTGCTGTGAATTGATATCCTTGGTCAGAAGCAATGTTTTCTCAAACATGATGCATGCTAAAGAATTATGTAATTGGGGAAAATCAGACACAAGCTCTTATCATGTGAGTGGCTGGCCTGCAATGAAAGATGCATGCTCACTCTCCTCAGGTGTCTACTGTTAAAGTGAGGGCATTAATTGGAAAAGAATGGAACCCTGAAACTTGGAATGGGGACATGTGGGAGTGAGAGACAGCTGGATTTCCTAGGCCGACTAAGAATCCCTAAGCCTAGCTGGGAAGGTGACCGCATCCACCTTTAAACACAGGGCTTGCAACTTAGCTCACACCCAACCAATCAGAGAGCTCACTAAAATACTAATTAGGCAAAAACAGGAGGTAAAGAAATAGCAAGTCATCTATTGCCTGAGAGCACAGTGGGAGGGATAAGGACCAGGATATAAACCCAGGCATTTGAGCCGGCAACGGCAACCTCCTTTGAGTCCCCTCCCTTTGTATAGGAGCTCTGTTTTCACTGTCTTTCACTCTATTAAATCTTGCAACTGCACTCTTCTGGTCCGTATTTGTTACGGCTTGAGCTGAGCTTTCACTCGCCGTCCACCACTACTGTTTGCAGCTGTCACAGACCCGCCGCTGACTCCCATCCCGCTGCTGACTCCCATCCCTCCGGATCCGGCAGGGTGTCCGCTGTGCTCCTGATCCAGCAAGACTCCCATTGCCACTCCCGATAGTGCTAAAGGCTTGCCATTGTTCCTGCATGGCTAAGTGCCTGGGTTCGTCCTAATCCAGCTGAACACTAGTCACTGGGTTCCACGGTTCTCTTCCATGACCCGCGGCTTCTAATAGAGCTATAACACTCACCACGTGGCCCAATATTCCATTCCTTGGAATCCGTGAGGCCCCAGGTCAGAGAACACGAGGCTTGCCACCATCTTGGAAGCAGCCTGCCACCATCTTGGAAGTGGCTCACCACCGTCTTGGGAGTTCTGTGAACAAGGACCCCTGGTAACATTTTGGCGACCACGAAGGGACATCCAAAGTTGTGAGTAATATTGGACCACTTTCGCTTGCTATTCTGTTCTATCCTTAGAACTGGAGGAAAATACTGGGCACCTGTCGCCAGTTAAAAATGATTAGCATGGCCGCCGGACTTAAGACTCAGGTGTGAGGCTATCTGGGGAAGGGCTTTCTAACAACCCCCAAGCCTTCTGTTGGGAACTTTGGTCTGCCTGGAGCCAGCTTCCACTTTCAATTTTCTTGGGGAAGCCAAGGGCTGACTGGAGGCAGAAAGCTGTTTTCCCGAACTCCCGGCAGTAGTCTCTACTCGGCAGTCGCCCATGCGTGCGCCCTTACCTTTCCTTCTGAATTATACCTCCGGGGTCCCGACTCCGACTTTCTTGAGAGTTTAGACCCAAAATTCTCCTTACCTCTGAATCTACTTCCTTTGATCCCTGCCTCCTGCCTCCTAGGTACTAATAGTTCAGACTTTCATTTCCTCTAGCAAGTTGTGTCTCCAAAGGGATCTAAGGAGGCTCTATGCTGTGTCCTTAGGCACCTAGGCTATAACCCAGGGAGTCTTATCCCTGGTATCCCTCCCGATTTAGGTATACAGCTCTTGACATGGGCAGTTATGTGGGACCTGTTCCCCACCACCCTTGTGAGGGCCCCAAGTTTGTAATGGCTAAGAAAGAGAGACGGAGAGAGAGAGAGACGGAGAAAGAGACAAAGAGGGAGTCAAAGAGAAAAAGAAAGAAAAAGATAGAAATAGTTAAAAAAAAAAAAAAGTGTGCCCTATTCCTTTAAAAGCCAGGGTAAATTTAAAACCTGTAACTGATAATTGCCACTTTGTTGTCAGTGTAAATAAGGGCGTAGCAAATCCTTAACCCAGTAACCCGTGGATAGGCCAAATGCATTCAGTCAGTAGCGGCAACGGCTTTGCTAAAAGTAGAAAAGTAACTTTTAGAGGAAACCTCATTGTGAGCACACCTCACCAGTTCAGAGTTATTCTAAGTTAAAAAAAAAAAAAAAAAGCAAAAAGGTAGCTTACTAACTCAATAATCTTAAAGTATGGGGCTACTATGTTAGAAAAGGGTAATGTAACTCCAACCACTGATAATTCCCTTAACCCAGCAGATTTCCTAACAGGGGATTTAAATCTTAATTACCACACAAAGGTCCGACCAGACCTAGGAGGAACTCCCTTCAGCACAGGACGATAGATGGTTCCTCCCAGGTGACTGAGGAAAAAACTACAATGGGTATTCAGTAATTGGTATGGAGACTCTTGTGGAAGCAGAGTTAAAAATTTGCCTAATAATTGGTCTCCTCAAATGTGCGAGCTGTTTGCACTCAGCCAAGCCTTAAAGTACTTACAGAATCAAAAGACTGTCTCAATCCTGACTCAAAAGGTTAGCTACACAGTCTCTGAAATGAATTTGCAGAAGAACTGTTGTTTATGGGAATGCATCTTGATAGGGCAGCTGGGTTGTTATGAAATACTCAGGAACCCAGCCCAGCTCTAGGACTCACCCCTGAGCGCAAAGGCAATGTTGGGCACGCTGGTAAAGGAGCACTAGAATCCAGCAACCCAGGCCCCTTTCTTTGTGGTCAAGAAAGGCAGGAAAAGGAGTGCAGAACTGCTACATTGGTGAGCGTAACTAATCCAATAAGCAGAGGTCCATGGGTGGTTACGCACGCTGGAAAAGAATAAGCATTAGGCCCTTAGAGGATGCTCTAGGACTAATGCTCATCGGAAAATGACTAGGGGTGCTGGCATCCTTATGTTCTTTCTTCAGATGGGAAACGTTCGCCCCAAGGCAAAAGTGCCCCTAAGATGTATTCTGGAGAATTAGAACCAATTTGACCCTCAGATGTCAAGAAAGAAACGACTTATATTCTTCTGCAGTACTGCCTGGCCACGATATCCTCTTCAAGGGGGAGAAACCTGGCCTCCTGAGGGAAGTACAAATTATAACACCATCTTACAGCTAGACCTCTTTTGTAGAAAAGAAGGCAAATGGAGTGAAGTGCCATATGTGCAAACTTTCTTTTCATTAAGAGACAACTCACAGTTATGTAAAAAGTGTGGTTTATGTCTTACAGGAAGCCCTCAGAGTCTACCTCCCTATCCCAGCTTTCCCCCGACTCCTTCCCCAACTAATAAGCATCCCCTTGAACCCAAACAGTCCAAAAGGAGATAGACAAACAGGAAAACAATGAAACAAAGAGTGCCAGTATTCCCCGATTATGCCCCTTCCAAGCAGTGGGAGGAGGAGAATTCGGCCCAGCCAGAGTGCATGTACCTTTTTCTCTCTCAGACTTAAAGCAAATTAAAATAGACTTAGGTAAATTCTCAGATAACCCTGATGGCTATATTGATGTTTTAAAAGGGTTAGGGCAATCCTTTGATCTGACATGGAGAGATATAATGTTACTGCTAAATCAGACACTAACCCCAAATGAGAGAAGTGCCGCCATAACTGCAGCCCGAGAGTTTGGTGATCTCTGGTATCTCAGTCAGGTCAATGATAGGATGACAACAGAGAAAAGAGAACGATTCCCCACAGGCCAGCAGGCAGTTCCCAGTGTAGACCCTCATTAGGACACAGAATCAGAACATGGAGATTGGTGCCACAGATATTTGCTAACTTGAGTGCTAGAAGGACTAAGGAAAACTAGGAAGAAGCCTATGAATTGTTCAGTGATGTCCACTATAACACAAGGAAAGGAAGAAAATCCTACTGCCTTTCTGGAGAGAGTAAGGGAGGCATTAAGGAAGCATACCTCCCTGTCACCTGACTCTATTGAAGGCCAACTAATCTTAAAGGATAAGTTTATCACTCAGTTAGCTGAAGACATTAGAAAAAAACTTCAAAAGTCCGACTTAGGCCTGGAGTACGGCTGAGTGCCCAATTTGGCAGCAGGCAAGACCAACACTGAGCCCTTCATATGGCACCATGCTTTGTGGTGATCAGCCAACTACTTGATGAAAGGTTGATTATATTGGACATCTTTCATCAGAGAAATGGCAATGGTTTGTCCTTCCTGGAATAGACACTTATTCTCGATATGGGTTTGTCTATCCTGCAGGCAATGCTTCTGCCAGGAGTACCATCTGTGGACTCATGGAAAGCCTTATCCACCATCATGGCATTCCACACAGCATTGCCTCTAAACAAGGCACTTATTTTATAGCTAAGGAAGTGTGGCAGTGGGCTCATGCTCATGGAATTCACTGATTGTATCTTGTTGCCCATTATCTTAAAGCAGCTGGATTGATAGAACAGTGGAAAGGCCATTTGAAGTCACAATTACACCACCAACTAGGTGACAATACTTTGCAGGGCTCGGCAAAGTTCTCTTGAAGGCTGTGTATGTCCTGAATCAGCATCCAATATATGGTACTGTTTCCCTCATAGCCAGCATTCACAGGCCTAGGAATCAAGGGGTAGAAGTAGAAGTGGCACCACTCACCATCACTCCTAGTGACCCACTAGCAAAAATTTTACTTCCAGTTCCCCCAACATTATGTTCTGCTGGCCTTAGTTCCAGAGGGAGGAATTCTGCCACCAGTTGACACAAGAATGATGCCATTAAACTGAAAGTTAAAATTGCCAGCTGGCCACTTCGGGCTCCTCCCACCTCTAAGTCAACAGGTCAAGAAAGGAGTTACAGTGTTGGCTTGGGTGATTGACCTGGACTATCAAGATGAAATCAGGTTACTACTCCACAGTGGAGGTAAGGAAGAATATGTGTGGAATACAGGAGATCCCTTAGGCCGTCTTTTAGTACTACCATGCCCTGTGATTAAGGTCAATGGAAAACTACAACAACCCAATCTAGGCAGGACTACAGATGGCCCAGACTCTTCAGGAATGAAGGTTTGGGTGACTTCACCAGGTAAAAAAATAACAGCCTGCTGAGGTGCTAGCTGAAGGCAAAGGGAATACAGAATGGTTAGTAGAAAAAGGTAGTCATCAATACCAGCTACGACCACAAGACCAGTTGCAGAAATGAGACCTGTAATTGTCATGTAGGTTTCCTCCTTACATGTTTGTGCATGTATACACTTCTACTAAGAAAATACCTTTATTTATTTCCTTTGCTTTTCCCTTATCAAGTGACATTATTAACTGCATATCAGCAGTTAAGTGTTGTTAACTTTATGTAATAGCATTTCGGTTAATAATTCACTTCTGGCTGTATGAAGGATAGCCGTATTAAGTTAGGTGTAATTATGACATCATTATTGTCTTTATTTGAAGATTATGTGTAATTTCAGGAGATGTGTATGGGTTCAAGTTGACAAGGGATGGACTTGTGATGGCTAATGTTGAGTGTCAACTTGACTGAGGATGCAAAGTATTGTTCCTGGGTGTGTCTGTGAGGGTGTTGCCAAAGGAGATTAACATTTGTGTCAGTGAACTGGGAGATGCAGACCCACCCGCAATCTGGGTGAGCACCATGTAATCAGCTGCCAGAGCAGCTAGAATAAAGCAAGCAGAAGAAGGTGGAAGGAGCTGACTTGCTGAGTCTTCTAGTATTCTTTGTTCTTCTATGCTGGTTGCTTCCTGCCCCCAAACATCAGTCTGCAAGTTCTTCAGCTTTTGGACTCTTGGACTTAACACCAGTGGTTTGCCAGGGACTCTCGGGCCTTCTTTTCTAGCTGTAAATCAACAGACAGTAGATTTGACAGAAGCATTCCATGAAAGGAAAGCAAATCTATATTCAGGTGAATATCTAGTTCAGTAAAAACAAAGCACTGCCCTTTCATGATGGAAGTCATGCAGTGCAATAGACCTGCTACCAAGTAGCTGGCTGATTGCACCAGGGAATACTCCCATATCAGGGAATCAGCGGTGGTCTCTGCTTCTTGTAGAATGAACACTTAGCAATGGTTATAGTCAGGTCAGCCGTGATGAGTGGTACTCTATTTTGCTGATCCCATTCATAACCTCCATTTTTACTAACATGGCCACTTTGTTCATGAGTCCTCTTGGTAATGATAGGAGTTGCTGGGGAAAGAGGCTGACTTGTACACAAAGTATGGGTCTTTCTGTCCACTTGGTTATTAAAGTCCCTCTCTGCTGAGATCACTGTTTGGTGGACATTCACATGACACAAAAACATTTACATCATACCATTTTGGAAGTAGGATCTTTTCAGATGTAATCAAGTTAAGATGAGCCTGCACTAGATTAAGGTCGACCCTAGTCTAATCACTGGAGTCTCAATAAGAAAAAAAAAAAGAGACACAGAGGCAAACAGAGGGAAGAAAAACATGCGACAATGGAAACAAAGACTGGAGTTATGCAGCTGCAAGCCAAGGAATGCTATGGATTGGCAGCAACTGTCAGATGCTGGAAAAAGGCAAGGAAGTATCTTCCCCTAGAACCGTCAGAGAGAACATGAGCCTGCCAACACCTTTGTTAGACTTCTAATCTCCAGAATTGTAAATAAATATATTTCTGTTGTTTTAAGTCATCCATTTTGTGGTATTTTTTTATAGCAGCCTTAGAAAACTAATACAGCTAAAATTTTACATTAAAAACTTTCCTCATTAAGTCTTTATTTATCCTAAAATACATACCATATTTTGTTCAATGCATTTGTGATGGATTTGTCTTCAAGCTTCTTCTAGTCTCCACTTGTCTATTTCAGTAGAGCTACCACATATATATTTATGTTACTAAATATATTAGAATTTTTAAAACCAGATTTTCAAAACTGAGATTACTTGGTCAGAGAAAATACATCTATAATTTCACTATATATTAATAAATACTCCTAAATAAAAATGTCATCATTCATTTTTTATATGTACAAGTGATATATGAGAGTGCCGATTTTCCCACAACTATCTGTAGGGCTTGTCAAGCTTCTGAATTTTTGATAAATGGGAAATTGCATCCTTGTTAATTGTGGATATGCATTTTCTTATCATGAGTGTTACTGAACATTTTCTCCATAGACAACAATAGTTTGCACTGATTTACCTGAGAACTAATGGTTTATAAATTCCAAAGATTTTTTAATAATGACAGTATTTCTTTCCTAAATTTTTAGTAATTCTTTATATATTCAGATATTAGTGGTGTGCATATGATACAATTAGACTATTTTTTGTTTTCTATTGTGTTGTTTTGTTTGTGTTTTGATTTTTTTTTAATTTTAGGTTCAAGTGGTACATGTGCAGGTTTGTTACATGGGTATATTGTGTGATGCTGAGGTTTGGACTTCTAATGACTCTGTAGCTCAATGAGTGAGTGAACATAGTACCTGATAGGTAGTTTTTCAACCCTGTTCCCACGCCCTCCTTCCCCTCTTCTTAAATCCCCAGTGTCTAATGTTCCCATCTCTGTGTCCATGTGCACTAATGATTAGCTCCCACGTATAACTGGGACCATGCATTATTTGGTTTTATGTTTCTGCATTAATTCACTTCAGATAAGGACTTCCAGTTGCATCTGTGTAACTGCAAAACACGACTTCATACTCTTATGGCTGTGTAATATTCCATGGTATATATGTACCACATTTTCTTTATTCAATCCACTATCGATGGATACCTAGGTTGATTCCATGTCTGCTATTTTGAATAGTGCTATGATAATCATGCCAGTGCAGGTGTTTGGTTTTGTTGGGGGTGCATTTGATAGAACAATTTACTTTCCTTTGGACATATAGAAAGTAATGGGATTGGTGGGCAAAATGGTAATTCTATTTTTAGTTCTTTGAGAAATTTTCAAACTGCTTTCCACAGGGACTGAGGTAATTTACAATCCCACCAACAGTATATAAGCATTCACCTTTTTCCATGCCTGGTCAAAACCTATTTTTATTTTTTTTACTTTTTAATAGTAGCCATTCTGACTGGTGTGATAGAATCTCTCATTGTGGTTTTGATTTGCATTTCTCTGATTATTATTGAAGTTGAGCATTTTTCCATGTTTGTTGGTCCCTTGTGTAGTTTCTTTAGAAAAGTGTCTCTTCATGTTTTTTGGCCACTTTTTAATGAGGTTGCTTGTTTTTACTTGTTAATTTATGTTCCTTATAGATTTTAGATATTAGATCTTTTTTTAGATACATAGTGTGAAAGTATTTTCTCCCATTCTGTAGGTCATCTGTTTACCCCATTGATGGTTTCTCTTGCTGTGCAGAAGCTCTTTAGTTTCACTAAGTCCCAAATGTCAATTTTTGGTTTTGTTGCATTTGCGTTTGAAGACTTCGTTATAAATACTTTGCCTAGACCAATGTTCAGAAGAGTATGTCTTAGATTTCCTTCTAGGATTCTGACAGTTTGAGGTTTTACATTTAAGTCTTTAATCTATGTTGAGTTAATAGTTGTATATGATGAGAGGAAGGAGTCAAGTGTCATTCTTGTGAATATGGGTAGCAAGTTTTTCTGGCACCATTTATTGAATGGGCTATTGTTGGAACCTTGCTCAAGATTCTAAGTTCGAGAGGGGCCGCCGCGAGAGACTACTCGACACGGAGGTCACAGCAAAGAGACACTTTTTATTGCTAGCGCGCTAGGGTCCTCAGCACAAGAGGCCGAGAGACCTCGAACGGCTGTTGCACACTGCTTATAAAGGCAAAAACTACAAAGTCACACAGGGGGAGGTTACAAATTCAAACAGGGTGGGGTACAATAAGTTGATTGGTTCACACATTTGAAAAGGTTCAAGGCGCGAGGTTTGGAAGCAACTGATTGGTTTCTAATTATGGCCTGAGCCAGCTGTCCTACACTGGTTGGTCAGGGGGCTCACAGGCGGGAAGGGGTATTTCCTGGAAATGTTTTTCTACTTTGGTTCTGGGAATGTAGGGGACACTACCCTGGACATCTGGTGTCCCTGATAGCCACACCCGGACCCGGACTCCTGTCCATCTGTTGACACACCCGGGTGGGGTACTGTTCATCTGGTAAATGTTTTTCTGACTTGTTTTTCTGAAATGTTTTTCTGACATGTTTTCCTAAAGTGTTTTTCTAGAATGTTTTTCTAAAGTGTTTTTCTATTTTAATGGCTATATTTTTCTAAGGTTTCTCACTATCTTTTCTCCATTGTTTATTTTTGTTGAGTTTGTCAAAGATAAGTTGATTGTATGTGTGTGGCTTTATTATGGCTTCTCTATTATGTTCCATTGGTCTATGTGTCTGTTTTTGAACAAGTACTATTCTGTTTTGGTTACTGTAGCTTTGTAGTTTAAAGTCAGGTAATGTGAGGTCTCTGGCTTTGGTTCTTTTTGCTTAAGATTTCTTTGGCTGTAGGGCCCTTTTTTGATTCCATTTGAATTTTAGATTAGATTTTTCTAATTCTGTGAAAAATAATGTTGATAATCTGATAGGAATTTTGTTAAATCTAGTAGTTTGTTTTGGGTAGTATAAACATTTTAATGATATTGATTCTTTCAATTCATGAGTGTGGAATGTTTTCCATTTGTTTGTGTCATTTCTGATTTCTGTCATCAGTGTTTTCTAATTCTTCTTGTAGAAATCGTTCATCTCTTTGGTTAGCTATATTTCTATGTATTTTTTATGGCTATTTGAAATAGGATTGCATTCTTGACTTGACTCTCAGCTTGAACATTATTGGTGTATGGAAATGCTACTGATTTTTTTACATTGACTTTGTATCTTGAAACTTGACTGAAGACATGTATAAATTCTCAGAACCTTTTGGCAGAGCTTTTGTGGTTTTCTAAGTATGGAGTCATAGCATCAATGAAGAAATGTATTTTGACTAATTATTTTTCTATTAGAAGAAGTTGTATTTCTTTCTTTTGCCTGATCACTCTGGCTAGGTCTTCCAGTACTGTGATGAATATGAGTGGTGAGAGTGGACATCACTGGCTTGTTCAAGTTGTTAATAGAAATGCTTCCAACTTGTGCCCATTTAGTATGCTATTGGCTGTGGGTTTGTCATAGGTTGTACTTATTATTTTGAGATATGTTCTTTCAATTCTTAGTTTGTTGGGGGGTTTATCATGAAGGAGAGGAGGAGCAGTGGATTTCATCAATTGCTTTATTGTTTATCAAGATGATCATATGGTTTTTGTTTTTAATTTTGTTTATATAGTGAATCAGATTTATTGATTTGCATATGTTGATCCAATCTTGCATCCCAGAAATAAAGCTCTCTTGATTTTGGTGTGTTATATTTTTGATGTTCCCTTGGGTTCGGTTTGCTAATATTTTGCTGAGGATTTTTGCATCTGTGTTCATCAAGGATATTATCTGTGGTATTCTTTGTTCTGTCTTTGCCAGATTTTGATATCAGGATGGTACTGGTTTTGTAGAATGAGTCAAGGGGGAATACCCTCCTCCATGATTTTTTTTTTTTTTTTTAATAGTTTCACTAACATTGGGACCAGCTCTTCTTTATATACTTGGTAGAATTCCCTGAGAATCCATCTGGTCCAGAACATTTTTTATTTGGTAGGACTGTTTAATGCTGATGTAATTTTGTAAGTCATTATTGATCTGCTAAGTATTTCTATTTTTTCCTTGTTCAATCTTGGAAGGTCATGTCATCAGAAATTTGTCAATTTCCTCTAGAGTGTCTAACTTTTGTGCATAAAGATTGATTATTTTAGCCCTTGAACTTCTTTTGTTATTTCCATGGGATCAGTTGTAATATCACCTTTGTCATTTCTGATTGTGTTTATTTGGATTTTCTCTTTCTTTTGCATTGTTAATCTAGCTAGCATTCTGTCATTCTTATTAATCCTTTCAAGGGAACAACTTTTTTTTTCCTTTGGTATGTTGTCTTTTTTGGTGTGAATTTTATTTGGTCTGCCCTGGTTTTAATCACTTATTTTCTTCTCTAGGTTTGCATTTAGTTCACTCTTGTTTTTCTAGTTCTTTTAGGTTTGACATCAGATTGTTAACTTGATATCTTCTTATCTTTTCGGGGTAAGTGTTTAGTGCTGCAAACATTCCTCTTTTTTTTTTTTTTTTGAGACGGAGTCTTGCTCTGTTGCCCAGGCTGGAGTGCAGTGGCATGATCTCGGCTCACTGCAAACTCCACCTCCCGGATTCATGCCATTCTCCTGCGTTCGTGCCATTCTCCTGCCTCAGCCTCCTGAGTAGCTGGGACTACAGACACCCGCCACCACGCCCGGCTAATTTTTTGTATTTTTAGTAGAGACGGGGGTTTCACCGTGTTCGCCAGGATGGGCTCGATCCCCTGACCTTGTGATCCGCCCGCCTCAGCCTCCCAGAGTGCTGGGATTACAGGCGTGAGCCACCGCGCCTGGCTGCAAACATTCCTCTTAACACTGCTTTTGCTGCATTCCAGAGATTTATTATGTTGTGTTATTTTCATGTTTTTAAATAAGTTTTTGATTTGTTCCTTAATTTCATTGTTTTCCTGAAAATTGTTAAGGAGCAAGTCATTTAGTTTACACACATTTGTGTAGTTTTGAGAGTTTCCCTTGGGATTCATTTCTATTTTTATTCCACTATGGTTTGAGAAGGGGCTTGGTATATTTTCATTTTAAAAAAATGTGTTCAGACTTGCTTTATGCATGTGGTAAATTTTAGAGTATGTTCATTCTGTAGACGAGAAGAACATATATTCTTCGGATGTTAGATGGAGTATTCTGTAGCTGTCTAGTATGTCCAGTTGGTAAAGTGTTGAATTTAAGTCCAGAATTTCTTTGTTAGTTTTCTTCCATAATGATCTGTCTAATGCTGTCAATGGAGTGTTGAAGTACATTATTATTGTGTGTCAAAATCTTTTCTTAGATCTAGAAGTAATTATTTTATAAATCTAGTTGTTCCAATGTTGAGGGAATATATACTTAGGATAGTTGAGTCTTCATGTTAAATTGAATGTTTTATCATTATGGAATGACTTTCGTTGTTGTTGTTGTTGTTGTTGTTTTTTACCATTGCTGGCTTAAAGTCTGTTTTATCTGACACAAGAATAGTGACCCCTGCCTTTTTTGTGTTTTTTGTTTCTGTGATAGATTTTTTTTTTTTTTTTTTTTTTTTTTTGAGATGGAGTTTTGCTCTTTTTGCCCAGGCTGGAGTGCAATGGTACTGTTTCAGCTCACTGTAACTTCCACTGCCGGGTTCATGTGATTCTCCTGCCTCAGCCTCCTGAATAGCTGGGGTTACAAGTACCCGCCACCACGCTTGGCTAATATGTTTTTAGTAGAGATGGGGTTTCATCATGTTGGCCAGGCTGGCCTCAAACTCCTGACCTCCGGTGATCCACCCACCTTGACCTCTCAAAGTGCTGGGATTACAGGCATGAGCTACCATAACCAGCCGATAGATCATTTTTTATCACTTTACTTTGACACTATGGGCATCATTACATGTGAGATGGTTGTCTTGAAGACTGCATAAGATTAAGTCTTGTTTTTTAATCCAATATTCCACTTTTTGATTTTAAGTGGCATCTTTAGACTATTTTCTTTCAAGGTTAAAAATGATGTGAAATTTTGTTCCTGTGTGGTTTTGTTAGCCTGTTGCTTGTAGTCTTGATTGTTTAGTTGCTTTATAGGGTCTGTGGGCTATGTACTTACGCGTGTTTTTGTTGTTGTTGATGTCGTAGCCAGTATCATTGTTTTTCATTTCCATATTCAGAACCCCCTTAAATGTGTCTTATAAAGCCAGTCTGGTGGCACTGAATTCCACTAGCAATTGCTTGTCTAGAAAAGATTTTATTTCTCCTTTGCTTGTGCTTGTTTGTTGGGGTATAAAATTCTTGGATGGATTTTTTTTTTTAAGGATGCTGAAAAAAACAAGCCCACAGTATCTATTGGCTTGTAAATCTTCTTCAGAGAAATTGCTGTTAGTCTGATGGGATTCCCTTAATAGGTAATATGGCCCTTTTCTCTGGCTACCTTTAATTTTTTTTTGTATTGACTTTGGGTAGTCTGATGACTATATAACTCAGAGATGATCATCTTGTATAGTATCTTTCAAAGTTATCTGAATTTCTTGTATCTGTATGTCAACCTCTCTAGTGAGATTGGGAACATTTTCATGAATTGTATCTTCAAATATATTTTCCAAGTTACCTACTTTCTCTTCTTCTCTCTCAGAAAAACCAGTGGGTTGTAGGTCTGGTCACTTTAGATAATCCCACCTTTTGCAGAGGCCTTGTTCATTTTTTAAAAATCTTTTTTTCTTTATTTTTGTCTGACTAGGTTGATTCAAAGTACCCATCTTTAAGCTTCAAAATTCTTTTTTTTTTTTTTATGATTGCATTTCTTTTTTCTTTTCTTTTTTTTTTTTATTTTTTATTTTTTATTATACTTTAAGTTTTAGGGTACATGTGCACATTGTGCAGGTTAGTTACATATGTATACATGTGCCATGCTGGTGCGCTGCACCCACTAACTCGTCATCTAGCATTAGGTATATCTCCCAATGCTATCCCTCCCCCCTCCCCCCTCCCCACCACAGTCCCCAGAGTATGATATTTCCCTTCCTGTGTCCATGTGATCTCATTGTTCAATTCCCACCTATGAGTGAGAATATGCGGTGTTTGGTTTTTTGCACACGTATGTTTATTGCGGCATTATTCACAATAGCAAAGACTTGGAACCAACCCAAATGTCCAACAATGATAGACTGGATTAAGAAAATGTGGCACATATACACCATGGAATACTATGCAGCCATAAAAAATGATGAGTTCATATCCTTTGTAGGGACATGGATGAAATTGGAAACCATCATTCTCAGTAAACTATCGCAAGAACAAAAAACTAAGCTTCAAAATTCTTTACTCAACTTGGTCTAGTCTGTTGTTAAGACTTTTAACTGTGTTTTGAAATTCTTATAGTAATTTTTTTTTTAATTTCAGAAGTTCAGTTTTCTTCTTTTTAAATGTGGCTATCTTGGCTTTCAAGCCTTGGATAATTTTTCTGGCTTCCCTCGGATTGACTTCCAATCTTCTCTTGGATCTTTATAAGTTTCCTTCCCATCCAGATTCTGAGTTCTATATCTGCCATTTTAGATATTTCAATCTGGTAAGATTTATTGGCAGGGAGCTAGTGTGATCTTTGGGAGCAACAAAACACTCTGGCTTTTTGTATTGCTAATATTCTTGAGCTATTTCCTTTTCATCTGAGGAAGCTGACACTTCCTTTCTCTTTTTGAAATTGCTGTCATTTGGATGAAGCTTTTTGAATTTTTATTCTTTTTTCCCTTTATAGCCTGATTGTGATGTATGCTGTATGGAATTTATTAGCTTTGTTTCTGGGTGCTTTCAGGGAGCCAAAGCTCTGTACAGGTTCCTTGATTGTAGATAGATTCCTATTATAGGTTTCATAGGCATTGTATGTTGTAGCAAATTATTTTTGTTTGGTGGTGTAATTCAGACTGCGGTCTGGTAGATGGTGCTTAAGAGTGAGGGCCAACACACAGGCTCTCACTCAGCCATGCTTGCACTTTTTGTATTTCAGTGCATCTGCAACAGTGCTCTGGGGAGGAGACAAAAGAGGACAAGAGAAGACTCGCTCTCCAAGTCCATTTCTGGGCTTTCATTGTATTCTCTTCATTGCTGGCACTATGCCAGTGTTTCCTTTCCCCCAAAGGGGGCTTTAGCAGGCTGTACTTCCCTCTGCTGTAGGGGTGGTACACACTGAGGGTTAGGTCCCCAGGAGATCTCTGAGTCCCCAGAAATCTACCAGTCCCTCGTGCTTGCCAAAGTCAGAGTGGGTTTTGGGGTATGTTTGCTAGTGGTCTCGTGATGCAGTGGCTCTAGGGCAGGGGATCCCAAGGCTGGGCATAGGCACTGTGGATGTTCAACCAGTATGATACCCATAGCCCAGTGTTTTCAGCCCACAGACAGATGTGGGGCCTGCCCAGCTCACACACTCTGAACCCAGGGGCTCTACTAACAGTGTCTGCCCCGGGAACATTCCCAATAAGTTAGGCTTGTCCCAGGCCATCTGTGCCCAGATTTCTGAGCCATTCCAGACATTCTGGGCTGTGGCTTCCCAAGGAGAGAAGCCACAGCTATCAAGCCCTATCCGTCCCAGTCTGGTCTTGCAAAAGCAGTGCTGCCCATCTCCCGTGCTGGCACACAGAGTTCTGACAGTGAGATTTCTTCCCCTACTTGAGCTCAAGGCATACGTTTTTGCTTGATAACCCAAGCTGGTGTGCTTGAGTACTGGGGAGTTGAGACTTGGCCCACAGTTTTGTCCTCTGTCCCCTTAAAGTCAAGCACCATCCATAATGGGGGGATGAACTGATCTTAGGCTGCCAGTAAAACATCCAGGTGGGGCAGTGTAGGCTGTGCTGTGAGCTGGCAGGCAAAGGGGTGCAGGGATCAGAAGCACCTCAGTCCCATAGCGATGGTGGCCCTGCTCTCTCTTAGCTTGGCAGAGAGCAGGAGCTGCGCCCGCTCAGTGAAAGATGGAGTGAAAGATGGGTATAGGTGCCTATTGCATTTCACTGCAATTAAACAGTGAAGCCTTCTAGGCTGTGCGTAGATTCAAGCTTGCCTCTACTTGTTCTCCAGGTGGCTCCTTCTGCCAGTCCAAAGGACTGTGGGTGTCTTGGGAATTCCTGTCACTAGGATCTCAGAGGTCCATAGTGGGAATGTAGTGTCCTAGGGTTTTTTCACTCTAGGTCTAGTCTGGGTCCAGGGACCAGTCCTGGCACCCAACGGCTCCATGCAGTCTTCCCAGCTTCCTCCCTGTTAAACTGCAGTGCCTGTCACCTCTCTATTGATTTCTGATTTTTCCTCTTTAAAGATCCATTCAAAATGTAATGGTTTACTGGATATTTTGGCTCTTCTCTGTGGAAAAGGCATTTCCCAGCTGTGTCTAGTTGGCTATCTTTCCAGCTCTTCAATTTTGTCTGAGATTTGTCTAGAGTAAACCAATATCTTTAATGCAGCAATACTAGCTATTTTCATATAATAAAATGTATAATAATAGGTAATATTTTGCTGTATAATGTCAAAATATATTTTGATCTTCAAAACTGTAAATTGTATGTTCAATTTAATACACTTATTTGATAGGAGCACCTTTTTAATATAAATCTTTAGAAAACCATTTATCTTTGAAATAAATTTTGAAAATTCTTAGCTAGAGGGTTTTTTGATTGTTTTTTATTTTCTCTGTTTGCTTTTATATATATATCTCAGGTCTTCTTAATAAACAGAAAATGAGAAAATCGATAGCTTTATATTAGATTTCTTTGTCTGCTTTAACAAATCACCATATATTTCATGGCTTAAATCAAAACAAATTTATTATCTTGCATTTCTATAGCATAGAAGTTCAACAGAAGTCTTGCTGGCCTAAAGGCAAATTTGGGACATTCCTTTCTGGAGGCTTTTGGGGAAAATCTATGTTTCTGCCTTTTCCAGCTTCTAAGAGTTTCCAACATTCCTTGGCGTGTGGCCCTTTTACTCCATCTTTAAAACCAGCTGTGTTGCATCTCTCTGACCATAGTTCATAATCACATCTTCCACCTACCAGAGTTGGGAAAGTTTCTTTACTCACATGAACTTATGTGATTATTTTGAGCCCATGTAGAAAATTCAGAATAATCTCCTCGTCTACAAGACAAAATTTTATCTTCATACTTAATGTATTTATTTAATTTAAATTTTAAGTTATGTGTATCTTCCAATATTATTTCTGTGAAATAAAAGGGGAAGTTCTAAACATAAGTAAAATGTCTATGTAACTAAATCATCAACATCTTCTCTAACATATAAATTTATTTTTCCACCAGATACCTACATAACAGGAATATTTCTTATCTCATTAGTGTTTTTTTATTTTAAAATATATTTACATTTGTATTATGCAATATGTTTAATTACATTACACATGCATATACATTAATTTTAATGTACATTTTGAGCATAATTGTTTTAAGTGCTATGATATTGTCATCTCTTCTCAACATGACTGATTTAAATCTGACTTAATGGATGATTTCAAAGTTTTAATAGCAATTCCTTTTTCTTGAACTAGGTACTACAAAATACACTTAGAAATTCATGTTGAAGTTAATTTATTTTCCATTTAATTTACAACTGCATAAGTAATAAATTATGTACCACTGAGACTTAATTTATTGTAATGCTCACAACACAGGAGTCCAATTACAAATGGAGAGTTAAAGTTATAAGTATCTTAAATTATTAAGGGATTGCCACTGTTAGAAATCTGGAATTGGAAATTTTATTATTTGTTTTATTGTTATTTTATCTGTTATTTCTAACCTGTGGTTATTTTTTATTTGGCTTTCATATCCAGGATTGCATATTTTTAAAAATTATACAAGTTTTGGGGTAGTTGACAATATGAATAAATAATATATTTACATATGTATATATATATTTTAAAGGTCAAGAAAATAAACTATTCTTGGTTTGAATAAAATATGAGAGACACTTAAGGTTGTTTCTACAACTTGGCTGTTGCGAATAATGCTGCAATGACTACAGTCAATAATTCTGTATTATATACTGAAAACTTTGAGAGTAGATTTCAGTGCTCTAACCACACATACACAAAACCTGGCAACTATATAAGGTTATGAATATGATAATTAGCTTGAGAGTGCTGTACACCTTAAATACATACGATTTTTATTTAAAAATTAATAAAAAATAAAGGAGCTTGGCCTTATGCAATTAAAAACAATAACAATGACAATAATACCGTAACAACAACAGTTTTGTGAGAAACTGCGAGAGCAATTTGAATTCTGTTTTTATCACTCTAATGTGTATAATTAACCTGGAGTTGGGGAAGTAGGTTTGAGCTTTCAGCAGATGCCTTCTGCAGGCGGCAATGAGAGTTTTTGGTTTACAATATTTAATATCTTTCCTTCTCAGCTACGTTCTTTCATTATCAAAAGGATTGGCATTCCATATGTCAAAGTGCATAGGTAATATTACAGTCACAGAAGTCCCTGCTAGCATTGAGAACTGATGAAAATATGTGACACTCAATGAGTTTGCCTTTAGATTTTATTTCTTCAATATTTAATCCTCAAAATATCCAGGGCAGATGGACGACTATGAGAGTGAATGTATTTTTCAAATGTGGTTTCTTCCAAGAAAAATTTAACTATCAGATAATTATCTTTGATGTAGTAGTAAGCGAGACAGTATTCAGTAGCACCTTCACGTTCTGCTCAGTGGCTCATCTCTTTCCTCTTGAAAAATCACTATAAGTGAAACAGAATAGGTCCTGCCCTCCTGTGCTTCTCCATTAGCCTCTCCCTGAAGGAAGAGCTAATGTCACCACTAAAATAGGCACCAAGACCAAAGTAATAAAATGCCTTCATATAATAACATACAAATTGTCGATAGTAAATGCTATCTAAAGTGAAATTGTAAAAGCAGATATACTAAAAATAAAGATGTTAGCTATATTTAAGAAAATTAACTTAATTATTAATAATGTTATCCAAGAACCTAAAGTCATTAAAAATACAAAGTAGATACTAATTGTGAAAAATACTACATAAAACTAAGAAATAATTAGATGTAATAATAACACCATGAATAATAATGTTGAGTAAGGCAGAATAAAGTTGAGTCAGGCAGAATAAGAAAATATATATATATATATTCTGTGAATAAATTATTAAATTAAATTATTAAGAGATTCACAGAAAATATATTTTTATAAGTATTAAGTAAAGAGCGAGAAAAAGGAAAGATTCTAATATCAGGATATTGAAAGTCTCAAGCAGTTATTAATAGTTTTTCAATGGCAGAACAAAGAATTTAAAATTAAATGAAGAGTCAAAATAGAGGAATGTCCTTATTTATGTATGAAGTTACAAATGAGAGATAAAGAAAACCATGTCCTGAACATGTTATAAAGTTAAGACCTCAATTTTAATAAAAATATTTTAAATTATTTCAGGGAGAAATAAATGATCATATAAAAAAGTTGTCTGAGTAGATTCGGAAAGAGTGGTAAAGAAAAAATGGTGAAATAAATTTAGCCTTAAAAGAAAATGATTTGCAATTAGAATCCTATATTTTACCATCTTTGATTTCTGTATTTTAAATATTTTCAGACATGTGCAATAATTTATGTACTATGAAAAGCTCTACATTGAAACATTTTAAGTAAGTTCTAAAATAGGAGGAGAAATAATACAGGAAGATTCCATAAGAGATGTGGGAAATTATAGAAAATTCAGATTTTAACTTTACAAAATGAAATTATACAAAAAAGGTAATCCACAGGCCAAAAGAAAACGTGGTATTACAGATACAGAACAAAATTAATATATTTTCAAGTAGAGATCCATATTTTATGAGGTCTGAAGCATATGTAACTTTTATATCTCCTTTTAAGGAAAAAAAATTTAAATACAAATTATAAAAGCACTTATTTTAAGAAAAGAGAAATTAAAACAAATCACAAATTTTGAAAAAGCTGAAAAATGCCACAATTCAGTTTGCATTTTGACTTCCCCTGAGACATTACCAACATGTTTGAATTTTGGTATTACCAGTAATTTATTTAAAATTATAAATATTCTAAAATGTTTATATACATACATATTTATATGCATATCTATGTGTGTGTGTGTGTGTGTGTGTGTGTGTGTAGGCAAATGCACTTTAAGATTTCCTTATACTATATCTGCCTATATATTCGTGTCACCAAATTATCCCCACATTATATGCATTTGCTTATTAATGGATATGTGTAAGAATTTTTATCACTGAATATTTTTATCTTTAGGCAGTTTTTTGTTTCAGCAGTGACTTATATGGCACTTAATTTGTAATTGGAAGTCCTCCTTAAAACAAGTTGTGTCAGATATGGTAAGTTGTGATATGATACATTGAGATGCATAAACATGAGATTTCACACACAGACATACTACTGTGCATAGCACCTGCACTCTCCAAAAAATGAAGCATCCTACTTTCCTTGATTTTTGTCGTAAGGTATAAATAGGTGTATTTAGATTGTTTACACTGCATTATCAAGTGTATTTCTGACAAAGGGAACTTCAATTTTGAAAAGATATAAAAGAGAACCATGTTTTTCAAGCAATTTTATACATCCAATGATAAAGGAAAAATTCCATCCCATGTTTTCTTGCTCTGTGCATTTCAGATTATTCAGAGCTGGATGACATAGGTCACAGTAATCACAATACATCCCACTCATGCCTATCATGATGCCAAATGAGAATGCACAGTGGGAAGACAGTACCATAAGAGGATGACCAGCAATAACTGAATGATACTTACATATAATTGTGGTCAACATAAATCTTTCTATTAAACTCAAACTAAATATAATAGCCACAAAATTGGGTAATCATCAATGGAAAATACATATATGGATATATACCATGAGGTATGCTATATTAGCAGCAATGGACAAGATGAAAATACAAACACATTACACATAAATACAATATATATTTTAAAAGAGCACATATTAACAAAAGTGTAGCTGTTAACACATTACAGTAATTATCCATGTGAGAAAAATAAATGGACATGGAAAAAGCAAGTTAAAATGAGTTGATATAAAAATAAACTAGAAAAGGATAGTGACAAAAAGTTCAGTGACAAGGACCCTGAATTTTTTTTTAATCACATTTAAGAACTGAAAAAGTAAATGTTCATTAAAAAATAAATCCATATATAAGCAGCTAAAGATTCTCTCACAATATAAAAACTGATGTCAGTATTCCCTTTTTCCTTTCTTTTAGGATTACATAAAAGATTTTTCAGCTTCTGCCTTCAAATATTATTATTATATCTTGAACATATTGATCCAAACCTGTAAAAATGCAATAATTAATAATTCAAATTGATTTCAAATTATCCTCAGTAGTTTATCATGCATCCATCAGCATTTAAGAAAATCTTCTTCTCCAACAGAAAAATTTTTCCTTGAATTTAATTGATATTTTTGTGGTAATAAAGAATAGTATTTAGTACATTACATGGAATGTATTTTAAAAAGAAACTATAAAATGTTATTTTGTAGTTTTTGCTTCCTAAAGATTTTCAGCAAATGAATGGTCTACTGTAATAATATTTTATAGATGCCTTTTTGTGAGTGTAAATTTTATACTAATTTTGAAAATAAGAATAAAATGTCATATCTGATAGTTTTGAATTCTGATTTGATATAATTTATGTACTAAGCAGACATGAATGTTTTGAAATGTAATCTGCAATATATAGGCAACATTTATGTGACATTTTGATCTGAGGTATCCTTTTTAATTAATTTTCTCTTGATTTTAATATTTTTAAAAATTAGAAAAATGTGTGAAATGTAGATCAAAGTATTTTCACCCACACTTTGTTAAGCACATTAAAAATTTTACTGTAAGTAGATAGAGTGAAACTAATCTACAATTTATAGTCTAAATGACAGATTTGTACATAAATTTGTTATAACTTAGAGTTGAAAAATTTCAAAATATTATTTGAGAGTCTTATATAATTTTACCAAATTTTTAAAAAAGCTTCTGAGGGCTGTAGCTAAATTATGCCCAACACCCGTTAAGCATGTACACAAATATATCTCATCATATCAAATTTGAAAGTGCAAGTATACATTTATATCAATTTAAGCAACAAATTTGGGATGTTTCTTTACACCTCTTTATATATTCCACAAAATCAATCTACACCTGAAAAATAATAAGTTCCATTTGTGCATTTTAACAAGAATTTTCATTGTAAAATGCATGTATGCTAAAACTCAATATGACTTTTTGGAATTACTGGCCAAATATCAAAAGTCACTTAAAATATTATTATAAGTTACATTAAATAAATTAGAATTGTTACATATAAGGAATATCTCTTTACTATCTGTTTTAGTCAAGGTTCTTCAGAGAGACAGATCCAGTAGGATGTGTAGGGAAACATGAAACAAATTCATTAGGGCAATTGGCTCACTTGATTATGGTTGCTGAGAAGTTTCATGATAGGCCATCTGCAAATTGGAAAACCAGTAACTTAGTCCAAGTCCAAATGCCTGAGAGTCTGGAGGGCCCATAGTGTGGGTCCCAAAGTCCAAAAGCTGGAGAACCTGGAGTTGTAACATCCATGGGCAGCAGAAAAAGAGTGTTTGAGCTCCAGAAGAGTGAGCAAATTCACCCTTCAGCAGAAGAGGGACAGGCTCAGTGCCTATTGAAGCATTGAGAATAAATCATGCTTTCTCAGCTGATTTGACACCCCCAAAGCAATCATAATAAATCTACCTGGATACTCATGTGTATCTCCTTAAATAGTACCTAATCTCCAAATGAAGACAATAACAAGGTCACAGTTTCACCTAGCATAATACAACTACCCTATGTACACTGGAAACACACTAATCTCTTTCTCAGAAGAGGAGGTAAGGTCCTTGAGTGATGTTTACTCATCTCCTGATAGTCGGTAGCTTAAATACCATGAGGAAAAATTAACAATAAAAATGGCCCCTGACTTGTCATGGTTCAAGTTATAATTTTTTTAAAACTTAGGTAGTGAGAAAGTGGTATGCATCCAGTAGAAACCGTACCTTGAATTTTGCATATTGATCTTTTCCCAGGCTATCAGTGTGGTATATACTCTCTCAGAATGCTGGGTAGCTGCTGTGAATCACAGCTCCCAGTCAGCCATGTTACCATGAGAGTAAACAACCGATACTCTACAGTGTATTATAAATGCATTTTGACTTAACGGTATTTTCAGCTTACCATGGGTTTATCAGAACATAACTGCCTTGTAAGTTGAGTATCCATACTTAAATAGTGATATAAACCCAATATATCTGAAAATATCAGTACCAGACAAAAGAGGGGAAAAGATATTTGCTTAATATATGCATATATTTACATAAATGCACTTGTGACAGAATAGGAAAGAATAGACGGTACTCAAAGCCTTCTTTTCTGTAACTGGTCACATTATCTTACCTGGTATTTAAAACTACATACATTCTTTTACTTCCCACTCTGTATACTCTTGGATGGCAGCAATCGTCACCTCAACTAATCATGGTTCTTTACTAGGTAGAGTAACTGAAAACTTCATTCCTCAGCACGAGCAATTTGTAGTCCTGGCTGGATGAGGATGTTATAATTTCCCACTGATCTTAATTACAGGGCATGGTAATATTAAGAGACACCCTAAGGGATCTCTTGTATTCCTTACAAGAAAGATATAATCTTTCTTGCCTTCATTATGGAGTAGCAAGCCAAGATTCACTTGATATTCTAGATCAATCACTCCAGCAAACACCATTACTTCCCCCTTAGCCTGCTGACTCAGAGGCATGTGAAGCCACAAGTGGCCAGGTAGCAGTCACAGCCTGGAGTTCAATAGAATCATTGTTGTGTCTCCTAGTGCAAGCACTTCTCCCTGTGGCACAAAGACCTCTCTAGGCCAGCTCAGAGCATGAAGTTGTAGGAAAAGGAAGCTAACATTTTGCCAGGAGGTCACTAGGGATAACGGTGAATTGTATCACTCTCATTGCCAACCCTTGATTCCTGGAACATTAAATTATGGCAATAAAAAAAAAACTGTACTATATATTGAATGCTGTCTCAGAGCATCTATAGCATTCTTGTGAATCTTGCAGCAGCCTGCAAAGATTTGTCACCTATCTGACACTGTAACTGAGCCTACCAAAGGCCATTCCCAATTTCTATCAAGCCAGCTGCTTCAGGATGGTAGGATAACCTGGTAAGACCAGTGAATTTCATGAGCATGAGCCCATTGCTGACTTCTTTGGCTGTGAAGTAAGTTTCTTGATCAGAAACAGTGTCTGTGGGATACCGTGATGGTGGATAAGTCATCCTGTAAGTCTATGGATGGTAGTTTTGGCAGAAGCACTGTGTGCAAGGAAAGCAAATCCATGTCCACAGTAAATGTCTATCCCAGTAAGAACAAATGCTTACCCATTCCACAATAGAGATATTCAATGTTATCAACCTGCCACCAGGTAGCTAGCTGATTACCCCCAGTGAATGGTGATATATCAAGGGCTTAATGTTGATTTCTACAGCTGGCAGATTGGGCACTCAGTGGTGACCATAGCCAAGTCAGTCTTGGTAAGTGAAAATTCATGTGGCTGAACCCTTGAATAACCCCATCCCTGCCAACCACGTCCACTTTTTTTGTGAGCTCATTGGGTGGTAGAGATGGCTTGAAAAGAGGCTGATTGGTATTTACAGAATAAGTCATTATGCTTACTTGATTGTTAAAGTCCTCCTCTACTGAGATCATTTTTTTGGTGAACATTCACATGGGACACAAATATTTTTATGTCTTTACCCACTGAGGGAAATCTATCCACGTGCTCTTCCCTCAATATTTTTCTCATCAATTTTCCAATCATGTTATTTCCAAATCCCTCATCATCGATCCAAACCACAGCCCATAAATTGGTATATAATTGAATGCCTGGTTATTTCTTATTCCAAGCAAAGTGACATCCAGGTGCACTGGACCAGTGCCAGCCACTGAGAAGATTCTTCTTCACCAATGTCTTTCAAGGATGTCCCAGAAAATGGTTGTAGTGCCACTGTTGTTCTGTTCACTTTCAGGTGGTGCCTGCATATTGTGCAGCACAGGTGTAAACTAGCCCTGAGTCTTCTATTCCTCTCTCCATTGATCATAGGATATTCCTTGAGAGGTTATAGGTATAGGCTGCGAGAGAGAAGGCAATATAGCAGGAAGAGGAATCATGGCATTTGGCCCACTTCTTCAAGTAACTTACTGCAGGACATGCTCACATATATGGTGCTTCTATTTGCTGATGGAGTACTGCTGTGTATGTCAATTTATGGCTTGGTAGCTCAGATAATTATAGTTGGTGCCAGTCCACAATAGGCAGCTCAGGTGTCGTGGTAACATGGTGCCCCATGGTCAAGTGTTTTGTTTCTACTAAGGCCCGATAGCAGGCCAGGAACTGTTTCACAAGAGGAGAGTAGTTATTTGCAGATCGTATCAGGGCCTTGATCCCAAAACCTAAAGGACTGTGCTGTGATTCACCTACAGGGGCCTCCCAAATATTCCAACAACATCCTTATCAGCCATTGAAACTTCAAGTACATTTGGAGCTGTTATCTCATATGGCCCAAGTGGCAGAGCAGCTTGCTCAGCAGCCTGGGCCTGTTGGAGAGCCTTCCACTATATTGGACCCCACCTACAATTAGCAGCTTTTTGGGTCACTTGGTAAATGGGTCAAAGTCATACACCCAAATGAGGAATATGTTGCTTCCAAAATCCAAGTAGGCCCACTAGGCATTGTGCTTCTTTCTTGGTCGTAGGAGGGTCTAGATGTAACAATTCATCCTTTACCTTGGAAGAGTTATCTCAATACATCTTACACCAGTGGACCGCTAGAAATTTCACTGAGGTAGAAGGACTCTGAATTTTAGATGAATTATTTTCTACCCTCTGACACATAAATGTCTTAGCAATAAGTCCTGAGCCATTTCTAATTATCACTCACTAAGTATAGTCAGCATAATGTCATCAATGTAAGAGACCAATGTGAAACATTGTGGAAAGGAAAAGTGATCAATACCCACATGAACTAACTTATAACACAGTGCTGGAGAGTTGACATGCCCCCGAGGTAGAATAGTGAAGGTGTATTGCTGGCCTTTCTAGCTGAAAGCAAACTGCTTCTGGTGGGCCTTATTGACAGGTGTGGAGAAAAGGCATTTGCCAATTAATAGCTGTGTACCAGGTACCAGGAGATATGTTTATTTGCTCAAGCAATGAAACCACACCTGGTACAACATTTATGACTGGAGTTGCCCCTGGTTAAAGTTACAATAACTCACTGTCATTCTCCAGTATCCATCTATTTTCTGTTCAGGCCGAATAGGAGAACTAAATAGGTATATGGTAGGAATCACCACCTTGCATCTTTCACATCTATGATGGTGGCATTCGTTTCTGAAATTCCTCCCAAAATATGGTATTGTTATTAATTTACCAATTTATTATTGTCCTAGGGAGAGAAAACTCTACTTGCTTCCATTTGACATTTTCCACCATAAAGGACCTCACTCCACAGGTTAGGGAAACCATGTGAGTATTATGCCAGTAGCTAAGTATGTCTATTTCAATTATGGATGGATCTGGAACTGAGATAATAATCACAGAATGGGTTTGAGGACCCACTGCACCCACTGTAAGTTGGACTTGAGTTAAAACTTTATTGATCACCTGACCTCCATCAGCCCCCTACTCTGACTGTAGGGCCACAGTGATGTTTTAAGTCTCCTGGAATCATTGTCAACTTAAAGCCACTGTCCAGTATTCCCTAAAGGCAGACTTAATCTTCCCCAATGCACAGGTCTCTGGTAAAAGGCCAGAGTCCCTTTGGGGAAAGCTGGGAGAAAGGTAAACATTGTAAATTTTCAGCAGGATACTAGTGTCTTAAGATACTACTCTTGCTTTAAATCTCTAAGTCTTAAAAATAAAATCTGATAGTCATTTGTATTCAATAATGCTTGGATTTTACCCTATAGATAAACTCACAGTATGTAAGTCTGTGTGTGTTTGTGTGTGTATGTCTGTGTTCAGTTAAGTGTGTTAGCAGCAAATATCTAGAAACAAACTATTAGTACAAGAATAAATATATCTTAGAAAATTTATTCAATAAAGTACTACTCAGCCATTAAACATTAAACACAATGGCTATATAAGTACTGACATGAAAATAAATTTATGGTATATCATTAGGTATAAAGACCAATTTGTTGGCTTGCATTACCTACTCTTTTTTGAAGTAAAAAACATTTGTTGATAATTCTGTTATCATAAGAATGGTTGATACACCGAAAGGATAAACATCGTATAACGAGTGGTGGAATATTCCAAAGGACACAAAGGAACTGATGAAGTAGCAGTCCATAATAAACATGCATCATACATATATACACACACACATATGTATACATATATACATATACACATACATATATGTATACATACATATACACACATACATATACATACATATACATATACGTATATGTATACGTATACATATACATACATATACATATATGTATACGTATACATATACATACATATACATATATGTATACGTATACATATACATACATATACATATATGTATACGTATACATATACATACATATACATATATGTATACATATACATGTACATACATATATGTATACATATACATGTACATACATATATGTATACATATACATGTACATACATATATGTATACATATACATGTACATACATATATGTATACATATACATGTACATATATGTATACATGTACATACATATATGTATACATGTACATACATATATGTATACATATACATGTACATATATATAGATCTTGATCTTTGGAATATATATATATATCGTCTAGTTTGGAGGATAATGCACCTCCATTCTCCACCTACTAGAAGTGCAATTTACAAAAGTCTCCATCGGCAGCTCTCTGAAATCTATTACACTGTTTGCACCCATGCCTCCCCCACACTGCTACCAGCTAATTACAAAATGTGGAGGGAGTGTACTAAGGCAAGTCAACTCCTGGGACACACCAAACTCCTCTGGTCACTTTCAAAAAAGAGCAGTGACACCCAAACCAATAATTTATTAGACAACCTGGCAATCTAAGATGTGTCCATCCAATTTTATGTCCTTTCTTTTATTTATGGATATACTTGCATCGAAGTCTGACTGTTCTTTCATCATTCCAGAACCCCTTTCCATTTTTTGTCTTATGGTAGCATGCCTCCTCATAAAATCTTTGCACTGCTGTGTGAGTCAGGGTTTTCCAGAGACACAGGACCAATAGGATAGATAGATATAGATATATGAAAGGGAGTTTATTAAAATAATTGGCTTACATGATTATGGAGGATGAGAAATCCCATGATTCTCTTCATTCAAGACCTGGGGATGCTTATAGTGTGGATCAGTCCAAGTACAAAGGCCTCAGGACCAGGAAAGCTGATGGTGTAAGTTTCATTCCAAGGCCAGGTATCTGAAAACTCAAGGGGACACTGATGTAAGTCATGGAGTTCTAAGGCCAGGCAGCCTGAAGTTCTGATGTCTATACACATGTAGTACATGTCAGAGGAGGACAATATCATAGCTCTGGGAGAGAGAAAGAGAGAAAATTTTGTTTTCTCCTCTTTTGTTCTATCTGGACCCTCAGCCAATTGCATGGTGACTACCCACATTGAAACTTGGTCTTCCCCACTCACTTGATTTTCCCCTCTGACTCTTGTGCTAGTCTCCTCTAGAAATACCCTCACAGGCAAACCCAGAAATAATGCTTTACCAGTTCTCTAGATATTCCATTATCCAGTCTAGTAGACACCTAAAGTTAACTATCAACAACTGTTAATTATTTCTTGATGCTTCTCAGAGGCCCTAAAAAAACACATACAAAAGGCATGTCATGGAGGTATAAAGAAAAACTTTTAATTAATTTTGATTACAAAACTCGAATAAGAGAAAACTAATAATGTTTCACATTTTAATGAATACATTTTACTTACATGAGGTAAAAATATTTATAATAGACAAATAGACATATACGACATAATAATACATAAATAATACAAAATCTCTTATTTATTTTAAGGAAGAGATATATATTATATAATCAAAACCGGAGAATAGCACATATAAAAAATGTTTTTGAAAAAGTAAAATCTTGCTATGTTAACTATATGTCAAGGTGGTCTTTTAAAGTAGTTTTCTTTTCAATAATTTGGACATCAGGAAAAATTTAAAAATAGTATTAAAACAAAATTACTGAATTAGATTCCTATCTATAAAACATGACAGTTGATGGAATGAAGAAAGAAATAGAAATGAAGTTACCAGATATAATTATTCAATCTTTGCTATTTTTATTTCTTAATGAGTTTAAAGAAGAAAAGAAAACTGTCATGGAATGAGAAAAGTTTAAAGATTTGTTTAATATTTGTTTTATGAGAGGTATTTGGGACTTAAAAATTCCACTAATGCTTAATGTAGTAAGAAGAAACATTAATGGGCTGAGAACATTGTGTTTTAACTGCACATTTAATTTCACACACACAAAAATTAATTCTTGCTCTGAAACATGGGTAAATTTGTATATCGATTTTTTTCCCAATTCTACATCCATCATTACAACCCATCTTTGTCTAACATTACAATTTTATTTCATTAATGAAATACATGCATATATAAATATACAGTATATATAAACATACATACTATATATAAATGTATATAGTATATATAAATATATACTATATAAATACATACTATACATTAATATATATACTATAAATATAAATATATATGTCATTTACATTCCTCTCTGTAATCTCCTTTTCTCTTTTATTAAACAGTCGCCCCATATTCATTTGTTTCTTTCTGCTGTTAGAAGGGTGCTATATCATATTAATGGCTAGGGATTTGGACAACAGAAACACATAGCTTTAGATTTGAATCCTGTCTCTATAACCTTGGACAGGTTACTTAAATTTCTTGAATTTCACTTTCTTGATTTGTAAAGTGGGAACAATAATATACAGCTTTGTGAGTTTATTTGAAAATTATGTATACAAATCTTAGAATAGCTCCTGGCACATGAGAACTCAAGTGTTAGCCATTCCTCCCATCTCCAAACCTAGAATACTCCATTCTCTACTACACTGCAAGCAATATGAGAACAGAAATTTTTGTATTCAAGTACTGGGAACAATGACTGACACATAATAGTTGTCCAATAAATGCATAGTGAATAGAAGATTGAATAAGTTTTGTGCATGTAGTTACCCTCTTTTAGACTTATTTCATATTTATATTTGATAATTTATTTTACTTTCATTTACCTTTGTATTTCCTTCAAGATTGACTTCAATTTTCCTAGCAAGGCTTCAGTTGTATTTTTCTTTCTTGTGGAGGCTTCACAACGGCTGTAAGTTAATAAAATTGCATTTATCTGTTTGTTTCCTAGATTCTCTTTGCTTGGTAGCTCTACTTTCATCTTTTTTTAATAAAACCATCTTGCCATTAGTTTCTTTGAGAATCTATAGAATTATTTCTTGACAATTTTCCTGTTTCTTGGGATAGTTTTCTGATATCCCTAAATATTCTTTTCTCAGGCCACCTTATTCCTTTAAAGTACCTTTACATCACATAGCATAGCATAGCATAAAAAAAGTTTATGAAGATTACTTTCAAGTTATTACTTCCTTTGAGAACAGATAGCTATTTGCTGATGGCATGCTGAGAATAAATGGAGGTGATATACTGAGCTCAAGCAGCTAAATTCCTCTTATAAAATCAGTCACTTTCTCTTTCTGGAAGCATATATCCTCTCTGTTTTTGCAGATCAAGGTAGCTAATAATAAATTCCCATGTATTCAAGCCTTTTTGGAACTTGATCTTGTCGTTCCTGCTTTTCTTCTGTTCTTTTCCACTTCTTATTTACAAGAGACTTCTCAGGCAGGAGGCTGCTTTTGTTGTTGTTGCTGTTGTTCTTTTTCTCCCTTTCCTTTAAAATAATTGAGAACAGTTTACAAAAACAAAATGCGTAATTCCTAATTGTACATCTTAGTGAATATTATACAGTATATGTCTACACCTGGGTAACAACCACCCAGATTGAAACAGAATATTTTGTTTAACCTAGGGATTTTGTTATACCCTTGCCATTCAATTCTCCCACCTGCCTTCATAATCATTCCTCTAAATTCTGTTAAGATAGATTAATATTGCTTATTTTAGAACTTCTTATAAATATAATCACATAATATAAACATTAGTTTCCTTGTGGGCAGTTTATTTGGCTCAAGTTATCTTCATTAACTTAAATTTATGCAGTTGTATGTATCACTTTAATTTTTGTTTAATATTGAATGAATTTGAATGAAGATATAATTTGTTTATCTGTTCTCCTGATGATGAACATTTTGACTGTTTCCAATTTGGGATTATTATAAAAGAAATGTCTATAAATAATCTGGAACATCTGGAAAATATAGATATGTATTTTTTGGTGTAAATATATTCTCATTTCTTGTGTATATTCATCTGTGGGGGGAAGTGCTCGGTTACAGTAGGTATGTGCCCAAATTAATTAGAAACTGCTAAAAAAAATACTGTATTATTTGCAGCTAACATTCCACTTATTTAGTTGGTTTCATTATTCTTTTAATTCTAGTCATTCTAATGGGCTATAGTGGTAATTCAATATGGCTTAAATGTATATTTCAGTAATACTGTTAACTAATGATTTTTTTTGGAGAAATGCTTATTGAAGGCTTTTATCCATTATTTAAACTGGATTATATAAAATTTTATTATCAATTTGTAGAAGTTCCTAAAATATTCTAAGTATAAGCATTTGCCTGGTAAATATATTGCATCTGTTTTCTTCCAGTCTTTGATTAGCCTTTTAGTTTGCTTAATGACACCTTTCATAAATAGTAGTTTTTAAAAATAATTTATAAGTCTAATCTTCCTATTATGGTTTTGAAACCTGACCAAGAAATCTCCCACACCTGGGTTACAAATATATTCTTCTTTACTATACTCTAGAAGCTTTACAGATTTAAGCTTCATAATTAGATTGATGAATATTCAAATTAAATTTTGTACATGGTATGAGGTAGGGAACAAGGTTAACTTTTAGCCATACAGCTATTGTGTTGATCCATCATCATTTATTAACAAGATTTTCCTGTCCCATTAAATATCATTGATATCATTGTCAAATATGGAGTATCATATATGTATGTGTGTGTGTGTGTATATTTATATATATATATATATATATATTTTTTTTTTTTTTTGAAACAAAGTCTCACTCTGTTTACCAGGCTGGAGTGCAGTGGCTCAATCATGGCTTGCTGCAGCCTCAATCAGCTAGGCTCAAGTGATCCTCCTACTTCTCAGCCTCCTGAGTGGCTAAGACTACAGACATGTGCCATCATGCCTGGCTAATTTTTGTATGTTTTGTAGAGACAGAAATTAACTAGTGAAACTGGCCTGCTAAAACATGGCCAGCTCAGTAAAATTCTAGAAGTAGTATTTCACCATGTTGTGCCAGCTGGTCTTTGAACTCCTTGGCTCAAGCGATCTGCCCACCTTGGCCTCTCAAAGTGCTGGGATTATAGGCATGAGCCACTGTGCTTGGCCAGGTCTATTTTTAAAATAGTATATTTCTATTTTATTTATCTTTTTGACTATCCACATTTGAATACCATAATCTCTAAATTACAGTATTCTTAATAGTCTTGGAATCTATTAATTGTATTTCCTCTAACATTGTTTTTCTTCTTCATTTTCAATAAGGTCTTAGCCTCTTATGCCCTTTGCATGCCAAATGAGTAATAGAGTCAGCTTGCCAAATTCTATAAAATGACCTGATTTTTACATCAGTTCAAATCTCCATTTGAGACTTAATTGACTTTATAGATTATTTTCAGGGAAATTTACATCTTAACAATATTAAGTACTCCAAATTATAATTATATTATTTCTTCAAATTACTAAACTTTTTTCATTTCTGTGCAGTATTTTTTATTCGTTTGAAGTAAACAAGTTTTGCATCAATTTTATTCAAATTATTTTTAGGTATCTGTTTTTAATGTGTGTGTGTGTTTTCCCAATATTTGTTGCTATATATAAATCAAAGTGAACATTTTGTGATAACTTTGTATGCACAAGTCTCACTAAATTTCTTAATTGTACTAGTTGTTTCTCAATTATTAACGATTTACTGCATGCACAATTGTATCATCTATGAATAAATGCTATTTTGTTAGCACAATATTTTCAATAATAAAAATAGATATATAATTGTGACTGACACAATACCTGATTTTATTAAATATTTAAAATGTACAAAAAAATGGAAATAGAAATTCTTTGTGGAGAAGCTATATCAGTCATAAGTTTCAAATTGTCCCTTTTCTCCCACAACAGTCTATCTTTGCCTTCAGATGAACAAAACATGGGTTCTGAACAATGTGTGCAGAAACATCTTTCTCAAAATATATTGTTTTACTTAAAAAAATCATTTTATATTTTACCAACTTACTTATATTTAACATGCCAGTGTCCCTTTTTATTTTTCAGCCTGCTATGCCAGATAAATCTGTAAGTTTGCACTTAATTATCAATAGGTCAGGTAGAAACCTAGTTATAAGATTTAAAATCTTATAAGTAAATGTTTAAAAATAAGATTAAACAATATAAACTTCTTATAGTTTCTTTCTGCCTGCAGATACTCTTCACATGTGTGTAGAAAGTTTTTTTATAGTCATTAGCATGCTTATTAGAAGGTCAGGCTGAGGTGCAATTTTATTATCTTTTAAAATCTATTGTTTCTAATTTAAAACTTGCCATTTTTCTTATGGATTTCTCCCAAACATAATGTTTATTTTTTATGTTGCTTTTAAGTATTTTTATGTATTTGTTAATTATGTGGTTAAAATCTGTTTCATTCAATAGACTGAACTTTGTGAGTACAACAGTAATATTTACATTTATGTAAAAATCTCCAGAACTTAGAACAATAATTAATACATAATGTTTCTTTACAGGCATTCATTGGGTTAATTAATGCCTTAATATTAATTTGGATAATTAATTGAAGAGCCCAGTAATATAACAGAGAACACTTGATAGTGCTCATGGTCTTCACTTAAAAAAATCAAAATCTTTATTTGGTTATAGTTTTTTTTTTTTTAATCTTATGATTCTCTGAATTAAGACAATTTTAAAAAATAAGCACTTCATAGGAAGGCATGGGAGATTATAAAGAATAAAGATGTTTGCTAAATTTTTCAAATAGGAAAACAATGATGCTTTGGTGATTGATGTTTAGCTTTCATTGTCAATCATTTAAATTTACAGAATCATTTTTATTACAGAAATTTTTCTTGGCAGAATTTTTCTAGTTTTAGATAGTGGTACATATATTTATAAAGAACTGAATAACGATTTCATAAAAGCATGGTCTATTTGTGAGAAATGGTAGTGAAGGGGTAACCTTAACATTATTTGGATCGTGATCCAAATTAACTGGTGAAAAATAAAACTCAAAATCTGCTGAAATATAGTCAGTTTAGTATAATTTCTAGAAGTAGTTTCCTTGTGTTCATCACCAGATGTGTAATAACCATATAACAATTAAAATGAACTTCTGATAGATGCTACAATTTAGATGGATATCAAGATAATTATGCTGAGTAAAAGAAAAAAGCCTCAAAAGCATATATAGCATGATTCCATTTATATAATAGTTTGACATAACAAAATTATAGAGATGAAGAACAGAGTCATGATTTTCAGTGGTTATCAGAGAAAATGATACATTACACTAAAGAAAGTTTATAGTTTTACAATACAATTCTTCAAATAGTTAAGGATACCATTATCTATATAAACTTACTTTCTTAAATTAGTATAAAAATGTAACAGTTAAAATATTTACTGATTACAAGCATTGGATTCTAATTGTCTTAACCATGAAAATTTATATATATATATGTGTATATATATATATACACACACACATACATACATATATATACAATAAAGCTCAAATATATCTGGCAGAGACTTTTTAGTAGAAACCTTACAGCCCAAGAGAGAGGAGCATGACATATTTAAAGAGCTGAAGGGAAAAAAAAAAACTGTTACCCTAGAATATTATAGTCAGTGAAAATATACTTTGAATATGAAGCAGAAATAAATGCTTTCCCAGAGAAACAAAAACTGTGGGATTTCATCAACATCACAGCTGTCCTACAAGAAATGCAAAATAGAGAACTGCAATCAGAGAAAAAAGGACAATATTCAGCAATAGGAAGTCATGTGAAGGTACAAAACTCACTAGCAATTGTAAGTACACATATAAACACAAAACATTATAACACTGCCATTATGGTGTGCAAACTACTCTTATCCTAAGTAGAAAGACTAAACAATGTGCCAATCAAAAATAACTACAACAAATTTTCAATACATAGTCAGTACAGTAAGATATAACTACAAACAAGGAAAAGTTGAAAAGTGGGAGGACAAAGTTAAAATATTGAGTCTTTATAATTTTTCTATTTACTTTGTTTGTCGTTTATAAAAAAACCATGCTAATTTTTTATCAGGTTAAAACCTTGGGTTATAAGACACTGTTTACAAGCTTCATGGTAACCTCAAATTCAAAAAAAATACAATGAAGGCACAAAAAATTAAAAGCAAAAAGCTAAATTATATCATGAGAGAAAAATTATCCTCACTAAAAGGAAGACAAGAAAAATGGAATGAAGGAAGAGAAGAACACAACATAACCAGAAAACATATCACAATGTGGCAGGAGTAAATTGTTATATATCATTACATATTACATATTTACATATTAAATGTAAATGGACTAAACTCTTCAATCAAAAGACATAGAGTGGCTGAATAAATGGAAAAAGCAAGACCCAATGATTTGTTGCCTACTATAAACAAACTTCACCTAGGAAAACTCACATAGACTGAAAATAGAAATATGAATAAAGATATTTGATGCCAGTGGAAACCCAAAAAGAAGAGTAGTAGCTATACTTATATCACACAAAATTGATTTTATATCACACAAAAGAGACCAAAATTCTGAGAAGAGACAAATGAAGAGAAAAAAGAAGGCAACTATGTAAAGATAAATGGGTCAATTCAGCAAGAAGATATAATGACTGTAAGCATACATGCACCCAACAGTGGAGCATCAGATACATAATGCATAAATTATTAGTGCTAGAGAAAGAAATAGACCCCCATATAATAACAGCTGGAGACTTCAGAAACCCATTGTCAGCATTGGACAGATATTTCAGAAAGAAACTCAACAAAGAAACATCAGAGTTATTCTGCTCTATAGACCAAACAAACCTAATATATACAGAACATTTCATCCAATGGCTACAGAATACACATTTTACTTTTCAGCATATAGGTTATTCTCAAGGTTAGATAGACAATATATATTAGGTCACAAAACAAATCTTAATTTTTTTTAAATATGAAATAATATTAAGCATCTTCTTTGGCAACAATGGAATAAAACCAGAAATAAATAACAAGAGGAATTTTGGAAATCATACAAATACATGGAAATTCAACAATATGCTCCTGAATAACTAGGGGGTCATTGGAGAAATTAAGAAAAAAAATTGAAAAAATTTACTGAAACAAATGATAACAGAAACACAACATTCCAAAACCTGTGGAATACAGCAACAGCAGTGCTAAGAGGAAACTTTATAGTTATGTGTCTGCTTAAAAAAAGAAAAACTTCAAATATACAACCTAATGATGCATCTTACAGAAATCGAAAAGTAAGAGCAAACCAAATCCAAAATTAATGTAAAAAAAGTGATGACAAAAATCAGAGCATAAATAAATAACGCGGAAATGAAGAAAATTCAAAAGTTCAAGGAAACAAAAAGTTAGCTTTTGAAAAATTAAAAGTGAGAAACCTTTAGCGAGAATAACTAAGAAAAAGAGAGAGAAGTCTCAAATACAGAAAATTAGGGAAGAAAAGGGAGACATTACAACTGACATCATAGAAATTCAAAGAATCAGTAGTGGTTATTATAAGTAACTAAATTCCAATAAATTGCAAAAATCTATAAGGAATCGACAAATTCTTAGACACATACAACCTACCAAGAATGAACCATGAAAAAGTCCAAAACCTAAGCACAATAATAACAAGTAATGAGACAGAAAGTGTAATAAAAAAAAAAATCTCTGAACAAAGAAAAGCCTAGGACCTGATGACTTCACTGATGAATTTTACCAAACATTGCAGAAGGACTAATACCAATGCCACTCTAACTATTCTGAAAAATAAAGAAAGGTAGTATATTGCCATAGGCATTCCATGAAACTTTCAGCATTACTCTGATACCAAAATCAGAAAAAGACATCAAAAAAAGAAGTCTACAGCCCAATATCACTAATGACTTAATGCAAAACTCCTCAATAAAATACTAGAACATGTAATTCAACCACACATTAAAAAATCATTCATCATGACAAGTAGAATTATCCCAGGGATGCAAGGAAGCTTCAACATAAGCAAATTAAATAATGTGAGACATTATAGTAACAAAATGAAGGAAAAAATACATGATCATTTCAATTGGCACTGAAAATATATTTGATAAAATTCAATATTCCCTCTTAGTTAAAAAACCCTTATAAAACTGAGTATAGTGGAAACATACCTCAACATAATATAAGCAATATATGACAGACCCACAGCTAGCATCATACTGAATGGGGAAAAACAGAAAATTTTCCCCCTAATATCTGGAATACAACAATGATGTCCACTGTCACCACTGTTATTCAACTTAGTACTGGAAGTTCTACCCAGAGCAATCAGTCCAAAGAAACAAATAAAAGACATATGAATTGAAAACGAAAAAGTCCAATTGCCCTCTTTGGAGATGATATATTATATTTTGAAAAAAACTTAAAACTTCACAAAAAAACTATTAAAACTGATACATTTAGTAATATTTCAGGATACAAAATCAATATACAAAACCTAGTAGCATTTTTATATGCCAATGTCAACCATTCTGAAAAAGAAATTAAAAAGTAATCCTGTTTACAATAATTACAAATAAAATGAATAGGAATTCACTTATTCAAAGAAGTCAAAGACCTCTGCAATAAAAACTATGAACTAATGGTGCAATATATGGAATAGAATGCAAAGAAATGAAAAGATATTCAATGTTCATGGATTGGAACAACTAATATTGTTAAAATATTCATACTACCCAAATCAATCTACAGATTTAATAAAATCCCCACCAAATACAAATAACATTCTTCACAGAAATAGGAAAAATAATCCTAAAATTCATATGGAACCACAAGAAGACCCAGAATAGCCAAAGCTAATCTAAGCAAAAACAAATGAACAAACAAAAAAAAGAAAACAAACAAAAAAAAACCCATAACTGGAGTATCCACATTACCTGACATTAAGTTATACTACAGAGTTATAGTAACCAAAACAGTAAGGTACTGGACAAAAACAGACACATAGAGCAGTGCAAGAGAATAAATAACCCAGAAACATATCCATACATCTTCAGTGACCTTATCTTTTTTTAGAACGTTTCCAAGAACATACATTGTGGAAATGACCAGCTCTTCAATAAATGGTGCTGGGAAAACTGGATATACATATGCAGAAGAATGACACCATAACCCTATCTCTCACCATATACAAAAATCAAATCAAAATGTATTAATTACTTAAATCTAAGTCCTCAAACTATGAAACTACTAAAAGAAAACATTGGAGAAACTCTCCAGGACTTTGATCTTGGCAAACACTTCTTGGGCAAAACCCACAGGCACAGGCAATCAAAGTAAAAATGGAAAGATGAGAGCACATCAAGTTAATAGGCTTCTGCAAAGCAGAAGAAATTTAAGAGAAACCCCACATACAGGGATAATTTATTTGCAAACTACCCATCTGATAAGGGATTAATGAACAGAATATAAAAGGAGCATAAACAACTCTATATAAAAAAACTCATAATTCAATCAAAAAGTGGGCAAAAGATCTGAATAGGCATCTCTCAAAAGAAGACACACGAATAGCAAACAGATATATTAAAAGGTGTTCAACGAAATTGATCATCAAAGAAACAAATTAAAACTACAATGAGATATCATCTCACCCTAGTGAAAATGGCTTATATCCAAAATACAAGCAATAACAAATGCGGGTGAGAACACGGAGAAAAGGGGACACTCATATGATGTTGTTGAGAATGTAAATTAGTACAACCACTATGGAGAACAGTTTGGAGTTTCCTTAAAATACTATAAATAGAGCTACCATATAATCCAGGAATCCTGTCAGAGGCGTTTGAAACAGAACTACTCCATCTTGAATAGAGGTTGAGGAAAATAAGGCTGAGACCTACTGGGCTACATTCCCAAGAGGTTAAGGCAATCTTAGGGTGATATAGAAGATCAGCACAAAATGCAAGTCACAAAGATCTTGCTGATGAAATAGCATGTGGTAAAGAAGGTGGCTGAATCCCACCAAAACCAAGGTGGTAGTAAAAGAGACCTCTGGTCATCCTCACAGCTCATTATACACTAATTATAATGTATTAGTATACTGAAAGACACTCCCACCAGTGTCGTGACAGTTTACAAATGCCATGGCAATGTCAGGAAGTTACCCTTTATGGTACAAAAAGGGAGGAACTCTCAGTTCCAGGAATTGTCCACTTCTTTCCCAGAAAATTCATGAAAAATCCACCCCTTGTTTAGAGTATAATCAAGAAATAACCATAAAATTAGCCAACCTGCAGCCCTTGGGGCTGCTCTGCTTGTGGAGTAGCCATTCTTTATTTCTTCTTTCTTAGTAAACTTGATTTCACTTTACTCTATTGATTTGCCTTGAATTCTTTCACACGTGAGATCCAAGAATCCTCTCTCAAGGTCTGGATCAGGACCCCTTTCTGGTAACAATCCCACTTCTAGGTAAATGCCAAAAGAATGGAAATCAGTATGTCGAAGAGATATCTGAAACCTCATGTTTTTTGCAGCACTATTCACATTAGCCAAGATCTGCAAGCAACTTTTGTTCATTAAGAGATGAATGGATAAAGAAAACATGGTACATATACAGAATGGAGCACTATTCTACCATAGAAAAGAATGAGTTCTTGCCATTTGCAATAAAAGGGATAGGACTGGAGGTCATTATGTTAAGTAAAATATTCCAGGCACAGAAAGTCAAATATCACATGTTCTCACTCATCTGTGGGTGCTAAGATTTACAACAATTGAACTCCTGAATATAAAGCATAGAATGAAGATTTCCAGAAGATGGGAAAAATAGTCAGGAATGAGTGAGGGGGTAGATGGGGAAATAGCTAATGGGTACATAAAATAGAGTAAATAAGACCTAGTATTTGCTAGCACAATTGGATAGCTACAGTGAAAAATAATTTAATTGTACATTAAAAAAAATAACTCAAAGAGTATAACTGAATTGTTTGAAACACAAAGGGTTAATGCTTGAGGTGATGAATATCCTGTTTACCTTGACATGATTAGTTCACATTGAATGCCTGTATCAACATATATCATGTTACTCATAAATATATATACATATATACACACACACACCCCCCCCAATATGTATCCACAAAAATTTAAAAAAATAAAAGTTTAAAAAATAAATATTAAACACAAATAAAATAAAATTTTGTAAGGTCAGCTGCATAGTTTGCAAGGATTTTTTTCACTGTCTTTGGGGTTGTTTGTTTATTCTGTTGATAGTTTCTTTTGCTCCATGGAAGCTCTTTAGCTTAATTAGGTCCCACTTGTCAATTTTTTGTTGCTTTTGCAATTGCTTTCGGCATCTTCATCATAAAATATTTTCAAGGGCCTATGTCCAGAATGGTATCTTTTAAGTTTTCTTCAAGTGTTTCTATAGTTTTTGGTTTTACATTTAAGTCTTTAATGAATCTTAAGTTGATTTGCGTATATGGTGTAAAGAAGAGGTCCCAATCTAATCTTCTGCATATGGTTAGCCAATTATCCCTGCACCATTAATAAAAGAGTCTTTTTTCCATTGATTGTTTTTGTTGAAGTTCAGATAGTTGTATGTGTGCAGCTTTATTTCTGGGCTCTCTATTTTTTTCTATTGGTCGATTTATCTGTTTTTGTACTAATACCATGCTGTTTTGGTTACTGTAGACTTGTAGTATAGTTTGAAGTTGGGTAATGAGATGCTTCCAACTCCAGCTTTATTCTTTTTGCTTATGATTGCTTTGGCTTTGGGGACAGGATTTCATTTCATATGATTTTTAAAACAATTTTTTTCTAATTCTGTAAAGAATACCATTGGTATTTGATAGGAAAGCACTGAATCTATAATTGGCTTTGCACAGTATGGCGATTTTAAGAATATTGATTCTTTCTATGCAGGAGCATGGAATATTTTTCCATTTGTTTGTGTCATCTCTGATTTTTCTAAGCAGTGATTTGTATTTCTCATTGAAGTGGCTTTTCATCTCCCTGGTTAGCAGTATTATTAGGTAGTGTGTGTGTGTATGTGTGTGTGTGTGTGTGTACATAATGGGATTGTGTACTTCATTTGGTATGTAGCTTGGATGTTGTTGCTATATAGAAATGCTACAAATTTGTACATTGATTATGTATCCTGAATCTTTGCTGAAGTTGTTTATCAGATCTTGGAGCTTATGGTCAGACACTATGGGTTTTTCTACACATAAAATCATATATTTTGCAAAGATGGATAGGTTAGCTTTCTCCCTTCTTATTTTGATGCCTTTTATTTCTTTCTCTTTCTCAATTGCTCTAACATAGGACTTTCAGTACTATGTTGCATAGGAGTGATGAAAGTAGGTATCCTTATCTTGTTCTGGTTCTCAAAAGGAATGCTTCCAGCTTTTGACCATTCAGTAAGATGTTGGCTGTGTGCTTGTCATAAATGGTTCTTATTATTTTGAGGTTTGTTTCTTCAATGCCTAGTTTGTTGATGGTTTTTAACATGAAAAATGCTGAATTTTATTGAAAGTCTTTGCATCGATTGAGATGCTCATGTGATTTTTTGCCAGGAATAAAGCCTACTTGATGATAGTAGACTAGGTTTTTGATATCCTGCTGGATTATTGTTTGCTAGTATTTTGCTGAGAATTTTTGCATCAACGTTCATAAGGATATTGGCTTGAAGTGTTTTTTGGTTCTTGTTGTTGTTGTCTCTCTGCCAGGTTTTGGCATCAGAATGATGCTGTCCTCATACAATGAGTTAGGGAAGAATCCCTCCAACTCAGATTTTTGGAAGAGTTGCAGTAGGAGTAGTAGCAGTTTTTCGTTGAACATTTGGTACATTTCAGCTGTGAATATGTATGTTCCTGGGCTTTTTCTGATGGATAGGCTTTTTATTACTGATTCAATTTTGGAATTCATTATTGGTCTGACTAGGGTTTCAGTTTCTTTCTGGTTCCATCTTGGAAGGTTGTATGTTTCCAGGAATCTATCCATTACTCGTAAGTTTTCTAGTTTGTGTTCATAGAGCAGTTTGTAATAGTCTCTGAGGGTTTTCTTATATTTCTGTGGGGTTGGTGGTAATGTCTTCTTTGACATTTCTGATTATGTTTATTTGGATCTTCTCTCTTTTTTTCTTTAGTAGTCTAGATAATTTTCTTTCAATCTTATTTATTTTTTCAGAAAACAAACTTCTGGTTTCTTTGATCTTTTGTATGATTTTTCATGTTTCAATATCATTCAGTTCACCTCTGATTTTGGATATTTCTTATCTTCTGCTAGCTTTGGGGTTGGTTTGCTCATGTTTTTCTAGTTCTTCTAGGTACAATGTTAGATTGTTAATTTGAGACCTTCCTGACTTTTTGATGTGGGCATGTAGCATTATAAACGTCCCTCTTAACACTGCTTTCATTGTGACCCAGAGTCTTGGCCCTGTGACATCTTCCAGAATCAAAGCCAGTCAACTGAATCCATCTTATACCAAAACCAAACCCCCAAGGGCATCAGAGAAGATAAAAGCAAAATAACTTCATCCAAAGGACAGCAACTTCAAAGATTAAACTAACATTGGCCCAAGCAGAAAAGAAAAAAACAGGCAAGAACCTAGGAAAGTCAAAAAGATAGAGTGTCTTTTTACCTCCAAATGACTGCACTAGTTCTGAGGAAGGGTTCTTACCCAGGCTGAAGGGTGAAATCACAGGTGTAGAGTTCAGAATATAGATAGGAACAAAGATAATCAAGGTTTAGGAGAAAGTCAAAACCTAATTCAAGAAATCTAAGGAATACGATAAAATGATACAAAATCTAAAAAACTAAATAGCAATTTTAAGAAAGAACTAAACTTATTTGATAGAGCTGAAATATTTAGTAGAATTTTGTAATACAATTGCAAGTATTAACAGTAAAATAGAACTAATTGAGAAAAGAATTTCACAGCTGGAAGGCTGGTTCTCCAAATGGAATTAGTCAGACAAAAATAAAGAAAAAAGAATGAACAAAACCTCTGAGAAATATGGGATTATGTAAAAAGACTGAATCTGTGACTCACTGGTGTCCCTGAAAAAGAAAGTAAGAAAGCAAACAATTTGGTAAACATATTTGAGGGCATCCTCAGGGAAATTTTCCCCAATTTAACAAATGAAGTCAACATTCTAATTGAAAAAATTCAGAGAACTCCTGCGAGATACTATAGACTGCAACTACCCCCAAGACAAATGCTCATGATATTCTCCAAGGTCTACCATTACGTGTGTGTGTGTGTGTGTGTGTGTGTGTGTGTGTGTGTATAGCAACTAGAGAGAACAAGCAGGTCACCTACAAAGAGAACTCAATAAGGCTAACAGTGGAACTTTCTGCAGAAACCCTACAAGACGAAGAGACTGAGGGCCTATATTTAGCATTCTTAAAAAAAAAAAGAAACTCCAATAAAGAATTTCATATCTGGCCAAACTAAGCTTGAAAAGTGAAAGAGAAATAAGATCATTTTCAGACAAGCAAATGCTAAGGGAATTCATTGTCATCAGACCTGCCTTACAAGAAGTCCTTCAGGGAGTTATAAATATGAAATCAAAAGACTAGTAACAGCCACCACAAAAACACACTTAAATGTATAGTCCATTGAGCCAAGGCTTAGCTCAGCACTCCTGTGCTGCATGTTCTTCATGTTCTAACTCTGGGGATTGATAATGGGCTGCCAACTTTGTTCTCTGGCCTTTTGGGTTAGGAACCTGCTGTGTTGAAGGGGCCAAGGTGTTTTGGGTCCACTGGCCTCAATATTCTGATGGAGTGCCAGCCAAAGTGTTTCATCTGGGTGGTGGCAGTGGCATTTTTTCTCACTCACATATTCCAACAGACATGGCAGGGCAGTTAGGTGCACATGCTTTGGCTGGAGAGTGGTGCTGGCGAGAGCCTTTGTTTTAATTTTCACACATTCCATGTTTTGGTGTTGTCTTTTAGGCTGCAATCCAGTAAGTAGTGCTTAAGAGTGTTAGCTAGCAGATAAGATCTTACTCTGCTGCAGAGCTCTTTTGTGTCTTGGTGCACTTGTCAGTAGTACTCTGTTGTGGGGAGGGAGAGATGATCCCCTCATCTAGCTCACTCCTGGGCCTTGGAGGAGACCCCTCTGATCACTGGCTCTGTGCCCGTGTTTCTTTTGTTTGGTGTTCTTGTCCACATGGTTCCCTCAGGCAGGGGCCACTGTTGGCAGGCAGGCAGTATACTTGCCAGGTCAGCTCTAGAGTGAGGCACACCCTGCTTCTCCAGCAGCCTGAAAACCAGGCATTTTACCTTTCTGTTATTTGAGACTGAGGGCTCCTCCCTACTTGCTACAAGGTAGCAAGTCCCATTTGTCTATAAGTTGTGGGGGTGTGTTGGGTCACCTAATCTGCTGTTTAGGTACCTCCCAGGGGAACATGGGGATTTGCTCTCCTGTAGCATTAAGACAGAAGAGAGACGAGAGACTGCTGGGCTGGAAATTCTAGTTCAGTATGGGTCATCTGACTACTAGAGGCAGGGGTGAGTGGAGTTACCTGTTCTGCCTTGCTGGTGCTTCCTGAGGCAACAGGAGGCTGCACTCCTTGGCAGAATTTAGGCAGAATTAGCACTACTACTTCTAGCAGGTGTGGCCTGACTGCTACAAAAGGCGGTGGTGGGTGGAGTCACCCACCCTGAGGTCCAGGTGTTTCCCAGAACAAGAAGATCTGTTCACTAGCTGATTTCAGACAGAAGCATGACCCCTGGAATAGAAGCCTTATCAGGCTTTACCTTTCTGGCTACCATTGGTGGGGGCTGGGTATAGTCACCTAATCTGCCATCCAGGTGTTCCCCAGGACAATAGGAAACAGCAGCTGCCAACTGAGTTCAGACAGAAGTGGGACATCTGGGCCAGAAGCCGAAGCCAAGGATGAGTCATCTCACGAGGGGTTTGTGGGGCAATCTTACTGCCCCAAGCACTGCAACCGTAGCCTCTACTGGGGCTTTGGCACTGATGCCAGTGTGATCTGGGGTCAAAGGCTTGTAGAAGTCCTCTTGGACTTGAGAGTTGCCTCTGCAAAATCTCCTGTTGCTTCTCTGCTGCTGCCTCAGTTTAGAAGCATGTGGGGGTCGGGCAGGGTGAGGGGTCTGCTGTGGAAGCCAAGATTATTCTCCTGTTACCAGGCTTGCACAGGTACCTGTGGGGAGTTTGAATCCCCCAGGGGCCTCTCACTCACTCACACTTTCCTGTGTTAGGGAGCTTCTCCTGGCTTTGTGTACATCCCAGATAGACTGCTGACCAGCTTCGCTCCTCTGTGCTCTCTGTGTCCCCTTGCTGCCTTGATAGATCCCAATGTGGTTTCTTAGATGATTGGCTTGTAGGGTCAGTGTTCACTAATCCTTTTGTTTCCTCTCAGTGAGAGCAGCACTCATGAGCTGCTTCTAGTTTGCTGTCTTGACCCAATGCCCATTCCATAATCTGTTATTGAAGGATAAGAACATATGAAGCAAAGTTCATAGGCTTAACACATTAATGGGGCTTCACAATTAATTTGTACTTAAACTTTAATTTAATATATTTTGATAAAAGAAATATTACCATTTCTAGAATCTGTAATTAATAATTATACCTTTTCTCTAGCATATATTCCATATTGTATATTTTAACTCGTTACATAATATTATACAGTAATTTTTACTGTTTGCTAATAATATATTTCATATAATTTTTTCAACCATTGAACATAAAGATTCTACTTTTGCTACCAAGAAAACAACATTAATAGCTAATGATGCTGTAACACTAATATGTAGTTTATGCCACATTTAATATGCTAAGTTTAATTAAAACATATAGCTATGGTATGAAAATACTATAACTACTAATGGTATGAATGAAGACAGAAACCATTTTAAGTTATATTCTACTTTTTTTTTTATAATATATAAAATATCCTGCATTAACACTTTTATCTATTCAAATAGGTATTACTATTCTTTCTACACACCTACACTTCTCCAGTCTTCAGCTTTGTGTGCTTGGTGACAGTACAGTGGGAAAGAATTGGAAAATAATTTTGAATTGGCTTCAAGTCTGAGACTCTTTTGGACTCTAATTTCTCACAAGACACTATAACAGAGACAATAAACCCTTTTTTTAGTAAAGGGAAAGCATAGTAAACCACTTAGGACAGATATACACACAAACATACACACACAAGCACACACAGATTTACATGTTTTCTATTTTCTTGCAATATGAGTATGTTTTTATATACTTATTTGTATTTGTCCTTATCTTTTCTGAACTGTATTTTTGTATTATTTGACAATTTTACTACTGGGTGATTTAACTGTTCTTTGTTGATTCAAGATCTTTATATATGATTGATATTATTCAGTCATCAGTTACATGTATTGTAAAATTTTATACAATAATTACTTGCCTTTGTTACTTGTTGACTGTGCTTTTTTTAAAAAAAATGAGAAATAATATTGGTAAAATTTTAAAGCTTGACAACAGCATATATATACATACGTGTGTGTATATATATATATACACATATATCTGTGTGTATGTTATATGCATATTGATGGAAGTATAATAAATTCTACTTCAAGGGAAATTTTAATCACAATAGCCATCAAATGCTAAATTGTATGCACATTTGCTAAGTATTTTTATATTATCCAATGTTGCATATAAAAATACAATATGCATATGGTTGCAATCCAAACGAGCATCAATAGATAAATTGTTACTTGTTTCATGCATAATGTAGAATACAATGTGTTCTTTATAAAACTTATGTAGATCTATAAATATTTAAAATCTAAGTACAATAAAATTAACTTAAAGGAAATCTAAACAGAAAGCAATATACATAATATAACCCTCTTTTCATAAAATAGAAGTTATTTTATATATGTATACATACACAGAAGGATATTTATAGATGCACACAAACACTTCCAGAATGATACATGGCAAACTGGTGGAAATAGCTATTTCTGGCAAGGGAAGTTGGTTCTTGATTTTGGAGGTTGAGGGTGTTGAAAATAAACTTTCTGTTTTCACTCTAATATTTCCATAATAAATGGCATTTTTATAACTAGAATATATCTGTTATATAAATATAAGTAAAAAATAAAAATATAAATAAACTAAATGATGGCTTAATTTTGGCTGACTTCATATAGAAAACTCAGCACTGTAAAATGTTGTTGGTGAATTTTTATTTGATTTTTAAAATAACAAATATCTTTAAATAATAAATATTACTCAAATATCTCATATATATGTATACATTTTGTGAGAAATGAATATGAGTATCAAATAAGGAACAAAATTATAATTATAACATTAATCTCTAGCAGCAAACATCATATGGATAAATGCTAACTGTTTTAAAAATTCGATTATATTTGTGAACAATACCATAAACTAAAAACAATGTTTTCTCAAATCATAGATAACATATATTTAAAACCAATACCCAAGATAACCTGCCTATAGAATAACTAGAGACATTCTATATAAAATTAATAACAAAACAAGCAGTCCAGACAAAATGCATTTCAATGGCCATGTACTATGTGGTTATTAGTAGAAGCTCTGTCATCAGATTTCTTGGGTATAAATTTTATTTGTAGCAGTTAGTAGCCATATGACCTCAAGCAAGTTAATTAATGTATTCTTAATTTCACTTTTAATATCAAAAAATTGTTAGAGTTTATACAATTTTTATAGAAATATATATTAAAATACATAGTAACTACTTACTAAAACATAGCTGCTTTTATAAACATAGCTCACCTAATATCCAGAGCCCTCCACAATTGGTCCTAGCAAACCTTTCCAGTTGTATTCCTCAGTCCTAACACTTTATTTAAAACTGGCCTTTGCCACCACACATATCAGTTAGTACTGTTACCTTTCTGTAAATACTCATCTTTCCCTCTTCCATTCTTGGCCAACTTACCTATTCTTTCAATGTGCCTGTTATAAGTGATGTTACTTGTACAATTCCTGTCAAAGTGTAAGAACTCAGGACTTACGTTCCATATAGCTAATCTAGCTCTTTTGAATACATATACTTTTCTGAATTCCTAAGGCATTTGTATTTTATTTGAATAAATTAATCAAATATGTATTTATTATTTACTTTTAAGTTTTCACAGAGTACAATATGAGTATATTTTTTATTTTACTCACTGAGGAAAAATAATATAAAAATAAATTATATAATGTGACAAAGGAATCATATTTTAAAAGATAAATGTAGGTTATTTTTGAAATGTCTACTGGATAAGGTTCTGCACTGTTTGTTGAACACACAAAGGAATGAAATACTGGGAGAAGTCTACTATTCACTACAGCTTCTCCTAGATTTACACTTTCATAGTGATTGTTGCATAATGACAGGGCTATTACCATATCTTATCCAAAAAAATCTTTCCCAGGGATAACATTTATATAAATTTAAGTAAACCTTTATTCATCTGTATAGCAGTAAGCAAGAAGAAGTTTTCATATGTGACTATATATAATTCCATGCTTTTTTCAGCTAAATAATAGAAGTTTACATTTCTTTCTTCTTCTCCATACTATAAAGAAAAAAATATTGAGACTACATTTATTTATTAAAATGTTGAACAAATTGATAAAATAACTTGTGATGTTTCTCATTAAAATTTATGTCATTTAAGTTACTGTTGTATCATTGATGTAGCTCTGGACAATCACTTCTTATTTTGGAAGAAATTTTCAGAGGCATTAGTACTTTGTTTTCTAGGTAAAATTATATAAATATAAAACTGAAAATTTCTTCAGGCCCAAGGAATAATAACAGTTGATTACTTGGAAACAATAAATTTTGTTCTTGATCTTAAAAACAGTAAAATTTTTGAGGTGATATATTTGTAAATTAGCTGGATTTAAACATTCCAAAATGTATATTTACACTGAATACTTTAATGGATCTTGTTGTACACAATAAAAACATACAATACTATCTGTCAATCTGGAAAAATCAGAGAAAACATATATTTCTTGCATGCATAAATGTTATTTTTACTTACAATTTCTTAAGGAAATCTATTGTACATCACCTTGGAGAGAGGAGAAAAGGTTAAATAGTAAAGCAGTGATTTTTATCTAAGGCTTATGCATTTTATCACCTTTGGCATTTTTCTCTCCTTGCTATCATAACAAAAGAAAATTCTAAATTGGAACAATTTACTCCAAAGAAACTTGCTACTGAAAGAAAGTTATTTTTCTAATTTTTTTCTAAATTGAATGCATTTTAATTTTAAAATAAAACTGTGTTAATTTCTAGTTTCTTTATCCTCCTGAAGAATCCTTACTGAGTTTCTGTCACACCTTATTTTCACTTTCATGTTAGTATAAATTAACATTGCATTAAAAAGTATTTATTCAAAATAATGTTTCCTTGATGGAAATAAAGGAGTTAGTATTAGCAACTATGATGAAGAGCGAATAATAGAAAGTACTGTTGAATTCTTAGAAAATACTACTTCATATTCCTCTCTATTTTTCTATCACAGATATTAAGAATAGAGCCAATATTACAACAAATAACCTTCATGCCTGCAAAAACTTTTTCAGGTACTGAAAAAATAAGGTTTTTTACCTTTCATATACACTTTTCACACCACAGAAAATCTGAATTCCCGGCAAATATGTTCAAAAAAGTTATTATTACATCAAATGATTATGACTACAGAGACTACAATAATACACATAATACTGTATAACACAATACAATAATAAACATAATACTGTAGTAATTTTAAAAAATACTGTAATAATTTTTAAATGAGTCTCTATATACATGATGTATAGTTTATTTTTAGTTCTTAAAAACATTGTTTAATTTATGTTGATGACCTTTTCTATAATATCGTATAGACTTCTTATCTAGTTGATTAAATAATACGTTCATATACATGTTTCTATTGACAAAGGGAATTTACATATATAATACACATATATAAAATATATTATATATAATATTGTGTACATATATTATATATAGTACATATATATAATATTTGGGATATTGCTGGGTACACAGTGAATTTTGTTTTTTTTTTAAATGGACTTTCGCTCTTGTTGCCCAGGCTGGAGTGCAATGGCACGACCTCGGCTCACTGCAACCTCAGCCTCCCGGGTTCAAGTGATTCCCCTGCTTCAGACTCCCGAGTAGCTGGGATTACAGGCATGCACCTCCATGCCTGGCTAATTTTGTATTTTTAGGAGAGACAGTGTTTCTCCATGTTAGTCAGACTGGTCTCGAACTCCCGACTCCCTCCTCTGCCTCCCAAAGTGGTGGGATTACAGACGTGAGCCACCTCTCCCGGCCTCACAATGAATTTCTTATAAGTGCTTTAAGTTGGATTGCTCAAAAAGCAGACATTGAGATGGCAATTACCACCCAAGAGTGTTATTAGATTTTTGTAGCTGTGAAACAAGAGAGTAAGAAAGCAGGATTGGGCCGAGCTATGGGTGCAGGCTCAATAATGATGTGGCTGGCCCAATTGGGAGCCCCCTTAAGAGTTGTTTCAATATGGTACAAGGGGACTAATCTAGGTTGATTAGTCACTGAATGAAGACTGTCCAAGGAAAGAGGTCTGACCCTAGGTGATGTACTTTTTCATCAGTGAAAAGAGGACTGACAGCTGAGAGCAATTTTCTGGCAGTATCCTCAGTAGTGGAGTCATAGTACATCATAGCTTGCTCCACAGTCCACTCTTGTACTGCTCAGATACACTCTTCATATAGAGTTCAGAAACATTTCTTTCAGCCCTCTCATGTATCATTTCTTGGGTGAAACTGAAGTAAGACAGGTTAGGTTTTGAACTAGATAGAGCCCCTGGCGTTGCAGCTGCCCTTGGAGCTATAACCAATACTCATAGTTTCCACTGTCTCAGATTCCACTTATGCTCACGCAGAACTTCTAATGGTCTTTGTGGGCTTATTGGTGGCATGACTTGCATCCTCATACCTGAGAAACTTGAGCCATAAGTCACATAATCTTTGTAGCTCACTGTTGCTGGATTTATTCACTAAACATCAAAATTAGGTAAAGGAGTATCAAAAAGCACAAAAATAGCCTACCTGAATGTCAAATACATTCCTCCTTACCTCCTCTTGATAATCAGGTTCAGTTCTCTCTGACAAGATGAAGAATTCCCTTTTTGCCTGCCGGACCCTTGGCACTAAGTCCTTGAAATACCTAAACAAAAGCGGTAGTTTTTCTTGCTGTATTTCCCACAATAGAAAAGTTTCCCCTCTAGAATAAAAAATCTCCAAACCCACAAGAATCACTGCAGTACTTCACTCATGCCTCTTCCCTAGTCTGTCCATTGCTCTCTCCATCTGAAATGGGAAAACTCTTAAGGGATCTTTCAATTGCACCATCCAAAGCTATTTGCTGAATATGTAACACAAGTCAGATTTTCCTTCTGCCTAATCCTGCCTCCTTACTATAATTTTCACCTATATTGATCCCAAGAACACTACGTAGGATGGTGGTAAGTGGGATAATTCCTCATATATATATATATACACACACTATGTACCCATAAAAACTGAAAATAAAAAAAATCATTTTAAAAAGTAGGCCTATACTTGCTTCCAGCTCTTGAATTCTGAACCATGCATTCTTCCTGCTGGGATGCATCACCATTTAAAAGTCTTTGATATATTCTGCAGGGTGGTATCTCACTCATAAAATATTAGTATCAAGCTGGTGCTTTTGCCATGCATTTGGCTAGGTATTCCATTGCTCCCATCGGCCTCTAGATTTTGGATGTCATTACTGTGAAATACTCAATGGATACCATGGACATGGGTGTATTCATGCATCTTTTTTGTGTAAAGTAAGTGCATTGATCTGACATGTCATGTGAAATTCTGTGCAGGTAAATAAAAAAATTTCTAAGTCTCTGGGGACAGACGCTACTTAAGGGTCAGAATGCAGGAACATAATTAATATTCTTGGAATATGTGTTTCTTCCTTTCAAAAATGGACTGCTTCCCCTTCTATGGTAGAAGAAATCCAAAAGAGTCCATTTGCCACCAAGTATCCAGAGTCTCTCTTCAAGGATTGTAGACTCAGTGTGTGTTTTTGTTGCTGAGAGATTGAACATTAAAAGTGGTAATAACTTCACTATTGGAATTCATGCTGTAAGGATACTACATACTGCCATTACTGCTATCATACTTATTTCATTCTTATGCTTTCTGTGCTAACTCTAGGATAGCCAATAACGGTAGTTGGTGACCATCAACTGGCCAAGTTATTTTGTCTAATTGATTCCTTAGTTCTCATCAACAGTGAATGCTCTCTTTTGGGTATTTACATATAATGGGATTTTCAATGGTTGTGGTCATCCCTCTATATCTATGGGAGTGGGACAGGAGGAGGCAATGAGAAGAGAAGAAAAAGGGAAGATAGTTTTTCTTCATTTGTAAAACTGGAAATATAATGCTTACTTCCAAATTTTAATGAAAATAAAATAGGTTATTATATAAAAAGCAGAACACATTTTAGACAGTTTGCTCATTCTTCATGGAACCTCATTAATAATAAATGGTGCATTTTGATTACAAATATAAAGAAGTAATTTAGAGATCAGAGAATTGATAAAGATGCATGTATTAAAAGTTATAGTTAACTTATTAAATGCACAAAAATAAATAACAAAAGGGATACTTATTATCAATGCTCAAAGACAAATGTCATGGAGGAAGCATTGTTTCAGAAATATAAAAAGTAATATTTAAAGAAGGGTACAGTTAAATAATTTTAAAGTTATGAAAAAGAAAATAAAAATATTAGCAAACCATCAACAAGTTAGTACCACAAATTGTATGTCTCAAAAAGCTGTTAATCATTTATTCATGGCCATTTCATATATGCTTTGTTAGAAGTTAATGGCTAATTGGCAGCTCCACCCAATTGGATTTGATTAATAGATTGTCTGAAATAAAATTATACAAACTAACCTTAACTATTAACCTTAATCAAGATGCAGTGAATCCTCTCATGGTGGGAAACATGTTCATTTCCTTTGCCCACTTTCTAATGGAGTTGTTTATTTTTTGTTCATTGGATTAAGTTCCTTGTAGATTATAGATTCTGAATATTAGAACTTTGTCAAATGCATAGTTGGTGAATATTTTCTCCCATTCTGTCAGTTGTTTATTTACCCTGTTGGTAGGGTTGTTTTTTTTTTTTTCTGTATGAAAGCACTTTAATTTTATGCTGTTCTTGTTTCAAAGTGTTGTATACTGCACTCACAAATAACTATAACCACTTAGCATTCATCTGTCGACAAAACCACTCAGTGACTACAACAAGAACTATCCAATGAAACTCTCTTGCCCCTCTCTCACTTGCATTTATCTAACAAAAATCCAACATAATTCTTATACAACTCAGTATTCCCTAGGTCATAAAAAATTCCAGTTCATGTAAGTAATGTATTATGTATATAAAACAGGCATTTTTAATAATCAAAACACCCTTCTCAAGTTATTACTTGGTTATATTAAGAAAATATATTAAGAAAATTTTAATTTCCAAAAGAATGTTTTCCTTATGACTAGAAAAATTCTCTTCAGGTTTTCTAAAACAAAACCAAAATATTTAGCTGTGCAGCAGAATGGGAATACTCAAACAGTCTTGCAAGGGAAATTTAATTTTTACCCTTACATTGGTGCATTAGAAAATATTATTTGAGTAGTTCTGACAGAAAGAACCATATACCCTGGATAGAAAGAAGTGTCTCCCTTATTTTGTGTCTAGGAATTGATACCTTGCTGATTTTTTTTTATGAAGAATGAAACTTTCTTACCTTTGTTTAAGGAAGAATCATCTTCCTTTATTGATATGACTTGTAGTTAAACTAAGCAATGCACTTTTTCAACTACATTTTCCATCATAAGCTATTATGAATGAATAAAGTGAAAAATACTTGTGTGGAAGGATAGAAACAAGTATGACTGGAATATAGTGAAACCTTAAGATGAGAGAATGATCTAAGAGTGACTACTTTGGAAGATAATGTTGAGCAATCAGGCTAAGGAAAGGTCATGATTCAGAGCACAGGAGTGTGTGTGGCGGGAGGGAGGGTCAGAGTCCACACCAGCTAAATATCTAGTCTTCACCTGAGTGAAAATTATGTTATCACCTCTGCCCAGGGCTTGTAGCAGTAAATTCTCCTATCTCCATCTGGAAGTCATGATCATTGCTTGGTAGAAGACATCATTTATGGTTCATCACTATCTACATATAATATAAAAACATATCAAAATATGTGCTTTATATTATATGCTGCAGAGAACCTCCACCTCTCTCTGCAGCACAATGGTGAGAATATTCTGCACAAGTAGTTGTGTTGAGCTAAGTAAAGAGGCAAAATGAGAATGAAAGATCTCTGGCAAGTAAATCTTCAACAAGTTGTTGACAAATATAAGTATAAATAAGTACTCTAGATCAATCCATAAGTATAGAATAAGTACTTCATGTCATTCTCTAAACAAATACTTGAAAGTTTTATGTGTAATCACTATAGCAGTTTTTTATCCATGATATTTTCCTTTTATTTAATACTTTTTATTTCTCAAGTATCATCAATCTTTATCCATTTTAAATCTATGAGATTACATTGTACACATTATATTTCTTTTCTATATCTTTTTTCTCTATAGTCACATTTGTTATATTGTAACAGTAAATTTTCAACTTATTTTACAAAGCAATTAATAAACATTTATTTATGTGTTTGCTTTACAGCTTAACTAATGCTTGTGATGTTTAACGCCTGTCTTTTCAACTTGGTCTACTGAGTCTTCAATACTGGTGACTGAGCTGCTTGAAGTGAACTCTGGACAAGGTGGAGAGCATCTTCTTGATTTAAGGTCTGATAAAAACTAGCAGTCTTTCAATTTATCCAGTAAAATGGGTCAGAACAATACAACTATATGGTATATTTTGTTTCCAAAATTAAAAACGTCCTAACAATCACTGTGCTTCTATTTCAGCAGTAGTGGGTAAATGGAGCTACGATCTTTATTTTTTTTACCTTGGAAGAAATATCACACACATACATGTACACACAATGACTCCTTGAAACTTTATTTAGGAGGCAGACTCTGAGACTTATCTCTCTCAGCATTCAGAATGTGTAAGTCTTGCCAACTCATTCAGGATAGCTCCTTTTTTTCCCACCAGGTCTTGACATTATAAATGTTATAGACCAATACGCTATGTTTGAGAGTAGTGAAATGATCAGTGTCCCTCTGGATTAATTCGGACCTTTAATAGGAGAGTTGATGTAACACAGAGGTAAGAAAATGAGGGTCTACTGCTGTTCCTTGATAGATTTAATCAAATTACATCTGGTGCTTTCTCTTAAAGAATGGAGAAAAAGCCGTTAGCAGATGGAGAGTTGCATATCAGGGGATGCATTAATTTTCTCCGCAGTAATTTTTCAGGACACGTCTGTACAGACCAGTTAAGTAAGCTAAATATGGGTATGGTATGTACGCTTTTCAGGTGTTCAATAATAGCACTTATTTATGCAGCTCACCCAGAAATGTTGTATTGCTATCACTTTGCTCTTTTGTTAAGGAAGTTAAGTTCTAGAGGTTCCATTTCTCTCATTTTACTGTAGTAACACTTACGTCTAAGGTCAGGAAAACAAGATTGTATTTCTGTTAACTGTCAAATATATGTATATGAATAACGTATTCAGGATCTGAGAAAGTACTCATTGGTTAAATTGATGAATATAGAAAACCTGGCCAGGCGTGGTTTTCTATAGGCCAAGCCTATAATCCCAGCACTTTGGGAGGCCAAGGTGGGTGGATCACTTGAGATCAGGAGTTCAAGACCAGCCTGGCCAACATGGTGAAACCCTGTCCCTACTAAAAATAGAAAAATTAGCCAGGCATGGTGGTACACGCCTGCAATCCTAGCTACTTGGGAGGCTGAGGCAGGAGAATGCTTGAACCCAGGAGGTGGAGGTTGCAGTGAGCCAAGATCACACCACTGCACTCCAGCCTGGGCAACAGAGTGAGACTCCATTAAAAAAAAAAAGAAAGAAAGAAAGAAAGAAAAGAAAAGAAAACCCATGGTGAGATAGAGTCATTCCAACATGGACTTTGACTGGTGGACCACAGTGTTCATCTTCTGAATCATTACGGATTACTGATAGCTCAGATACAATGTGAAGTATTAACCAAATAACTGGAAATGTTTCTTCCTTGAGTGCATATTTACACAGTTAAATGGCCAAATCTTTCTTTAAGTGAGAAATTACATCACCTGTAGATGTCAGATGATGGTTCTTTGCTCCTGACACTCTAGGATCCCATCATCCTCACTAAAATTAATTAGCCACTTTCAATCATCTCACATATTTATTGTTGTGCTATAGGGAATAATCACTACAGTGTTTTAAATGATATATTTCTCAATCTCATTGTGAATTAAACAACTCCTTGGCCTACTGGATACATAATTATGAAAAAGTCATATATTATGAATTATATTTAACATTTATCTCTCTCCAAGTTTTGGAGTTTCTTTCAGTTTATAATACAAAGAATTTCAGGCATGACAATTTCAATAATCATAGATTAAGTTTGATTCTTGGTTCAATGTACTAACCAAGAAAAGATATGATACCATTCTCAGTGGTATCAACTAGGATATGTAATCCATAGTCTTTGTTAACTTTTCTCAAACTCTCATTTCCATAAGGTAATTCAATTTAATATTATGTTTATTTTCAACTAGTCTCATATACATTCCCCCATATTTTTTTTACTTCTGAAGATAAGCAAAATACTGTGTTATTTACTATGTAAAATTATTATTATTTTTTTTTGGTCAGATATTTTCTTGGCCATCAAGTGGCAGGTTGGAGTTTACTGGCTATGAGGAGTGATGGAAGTGAGAAGTAGGGAAACCTGGTATCTCCTGTGAGTGTCTGGTGAAGGCTTGACCTTAAGTGAGGCCATTACAAGATAAACAAGGATAGCCTTTCAAAGCAAAGACAGAAAAGCTTCTTATAATGAGAAGGAAGTCTCAGAGACTCTGAGAACATTGTGATATTCACCATTATTTAATTCCATCCAAATGTCCTCATTGCACTTTCCAGAGTCAAGTGTTTTCTTAACTAACTTTCAAATAAAATGTAGGTAACCAGGTAAAACTAAGCACTGAAAATCCACTGTAACTTAATCTGCAAGATAAGCTTCATTTTCACTATAAGGTTTTATCATAGCAGCTGTCATATCTAATAAAGCATCTCCTTCAACAGAAACTTCATTTTAGATGTAGAGATAATGAATTAATTCTTTTGTCACTGTATAATATGAAAAGTCAATATCCTATCTATAATGTACTCTTGATTCTCTTTCAACCTAACTATCCAGAAAACGAAACCCAATTTTCTATATTTTGCGTGCTGTTAAATAAATTTCTGATTCAATTATTCAGTTAAATAGAATACAGGTTAGAATAAAATCCATTTCAGCTAGCATAAAGATGGACAATTTATCTCATAGCTTTTGCTAGCTTACTAAATTATTTGGGTAGTTGAAAAACTTATTCTAGGCTGATCCCGGACTTCTAAAGCCACAGTTCTGCAATGGGTTTCCTTAGAAGCTGTTCCCTATCATAATCAGAAGCTGTAGAATTATTGGTGTAGAACCAATAATCACCCTACCAACTTTGGAGATTTCTGATAAAAATATTGCTTCCATATCCATGGTTTATGCTAGGGTTTGAATGCTTGTGTCTTCTTCAAAAATTTATAGTAGAACTCACCTTCCAATGCAATAGTGTTAAGCAGTGAGACATCTAGGAGATGTTCGAGTCATGAGGATGGAGACCTCATAAGTGGGATTATCGACCTTAGAGAAGGGCTGGAAGGAAATAGCTAGGCCCTTTTTTGCCCTTACACCATATGAGGATGCTGCAAGAAGGCTCTCGCCAAACTGTGAATGCTGGAGTCTTGATCCTGAATGTCCCAGCCTACCGAACTACAAGAGACACATTTCACTTGCTTACAAATTACCCAGTCTCAGGCATTTTGCTATAGCAGTACAAATGGACTAGGACAGCCTGTCTGCTATAATCAGAAAGAAGTTTTTGCTGAATTGGAGATCTACCAGAATTTTACTGCCTCTAGTTCAGTATGCAAAACGAATGCCCAGTTCCGTCCCTTTGCCCCATTTGACTACGTTCCAAATTTAAGTTTACTGTGAGTATATGTTATTGATGAAATCTTATGAGATTCTCTAATTGGCACCAAAAGTATAGTTTTTAGTGTTTCTGCCTCTTCATGTTAAGATAGGATGTTAAATGTTTGTCAAGTGATATAATTTTTAATATCGGCCATATTTTTAAGAATTTCCTTCCACCCACTGTTAGAGTCTTTTGAAATCTAGTTTTTATTATGCATTTGCCCTTTCTCTTTTACTTAAATTATTAGCCACACTTTTTCTGAAATTTTTGAATGGAGATGAGATTAAAACATATGATCAATTCTCTGTACTATTGCAAGGCTATTCCAGGATTGAAGGACTTTACTAAAATTGATGACCTTAAATTTCAAAAAGACTTTTTTGAACACATTTTATTTGTAATATGTGCTTTAGTTATTATACTAAATGCCCTAGAACTTGCTGCCCTATAAGCACTTTTGGGAAAGAATTATGCCAAATTTCAATATGTCAAGCTGTGATTAATCAACTTTATTCCCCCAAAGATTAAATTACTACTGCTAAAGGTCAATAAATGCTAATGATTGTTATCTGGCCTTACAGCTATGAACAGAATTCTTAAAAAATGATTTTAAAAAAGAAAAGTCATTTTGGAATAACTGATTAGAAAAGTCAACTAAATTTGTTACTTTTGTTGTGAAAACCTTTGTGGTTTATAACTCAACAGACAATTACTGAGTGTTCTTCATAGGATATTGTGCTGAAAAGTACAAAAATCATTCATACAGAATAAATGCTGGTCTGTATTTTCATTGAAACAGAATGAAAAGGAAATGAAACTTCACTCTTTTGTTCAACAATACCTATTAAGTACCCAGTATGTGAAGTATGTGGCTGGTATTTATATTCTGAGGAGTGTATATAAAGAAAGCTGTAGATGTCTCTGGAGTTTAAGTACAGTGGACTTTCCAAACACTTTGTTGTTAAATCCCATCAAAGTTATAGTATATATGAGAAGTTTGGTTTACTATTTTACAAATGAAGAAGACTCAAAAAAGTTAATATAGTCACAAAGTCATATAGAGAGTATTTTATCTCAAAATCTATATACTTCAAGAGCACCATATTGCTTACAATCTAAAAGGATAAAAAGACATGTGAGTAATGAATTTTACTATAGTGAGTAGATTGATAAACACATCAGTAGAAACAAAGTATTTTGGATCGCTAGAGAAGTGACCTGTTTTTAATGCAAAGATTTTTTTAGTATGAAAGAAAGTGGTGATTATAAAATTATCAGATCACTTTTGATAAGTACAGATTTATAGAAAAGCATATGCAAAGACACAATGATATATGGGTACAGTGCACATTAGGGGAACAGAATTTCTGTTAGAGGCTGCCTGGGGGAGCTAAAAGATAGCAATATGACTGGTGAATTGGGTTGGTTAATTATTGTGGATGACAGTCCTAGTATAAGATTCCCATCCAGAATCCCAGCACTCCAGGTTGTTGAATTGACAGGAAGAATGTCTATATAGGTTTCTAAGATTACTCAGTTTTCAAGCTTATGCTATAATCATTATTAAAATGACTAGTGCTAATAATGTCTCGTGCTAAAAAAGTGGCGAGAGACGAGAGCAGGCTGCATAAAGCAGCAAGCCCTTGATATGTGTTTATCACACTCTGAAGCCAAATATTTCCTCTAGTCACTGACACTCTCAACTTTTAGAACAACATAAGGCAAAAGCTGAACTGGAAGGTGACCACTATCAGGAATGGTATGTTAACAAGTAAGTGGTCATTGACTGCAAGATTTTAGGATGATATACTATGTGTAGATAACTAAAATGGTTCTTTATTCTGTAAAGCTATACCCAGATGATCATAATACTTCTATTTCAAATTGTCAGTGATGAGGGCTACACGCAATTGCCCGTGTCAACTGTCGAAACACACAAATCTACTTTCTTAATAACTAAAGTAAAAGCCTTTTTTTTGCTGATGAGTAAATTGCTGAGTTGACATATCCTACCAAAGTACACCCTGTGCTGAATGAATGTAGCTGCATTAATATCATTAATGTACACTACATGATCTGCTGTATTATCCCTCTATGACAAGCTTCCTATAAGAACCCAGTCAGTGAGGTATTTCAAACGAAAGATCTGGTGTAAACAACCCAAACATTTGTTGATGGGGAAATACCACAACTGCCTCAATTATAGCAACTCATGAAACAGCAGCAGGAAGACCACCAACCTTAACCTCTAAACAAGTAGAACAGACAGAGAACCAGAGCAGAAAACAGAGGATCAATACCTTTCAAAAATTAGATCATTATTTTAAAAACTTAAGTCCCCAGTAGATGAAAGTGGAAAGATAAGGGGAAGAGCTGCCTATGGACACCTGAGAAATGTGTTGGAATTAGTTTGCTAAGGCTGCCATAACAAAGTACCACACATTGGGTGGCTTTAAAAAAACGTATTTATTTTTTCTCATAATTCTGGAAGCTAGAAGTCTGGAATCAAGGTGTCAGCAAGACTGATTTCTTCTGGGGCCTTTGTCTTTGGTTTGTAAATGGTCGTGTTTTCCCTGTGCCTTCACATGGTTGTACATCTATAGTCAATTTTGTCCAAATTTTCTCCCTTTATGAGGATATCAGTTATACTGGATTAGGCCCCACCATAATGACATAATTTAAGTTTAACTACCTCCTTAAAAACCATATCTAGAAATATGGACATATTCTGATATATTGGGGTTTGAATTTTAATACATGAATTTAGGGAGGATGAAATTCAACCCATAACAATAGGTAAGGCATACTAGATGATATCACTATCCTCTGAAGAGGATAGTGACAGTTCAGTATTCATGGGAAATTAGATATGTGTATAGACGAGAAATATATAAAGAAAAAAAGAAAATTTTAAAATATATGTGTGTGTATATATATATATATTACTCAAACATATAGGACTTTAATGCTCTTAACTACAGCATTGATCATTTTTAAAGGCAAAACACTGTTATGGAAGTTGTTAAGCAGAAAGTTAAAACTCTAAAATTTGAGATATCTAAATAGAATTGAAGGATTTATTCAGAGAAGGCTGGAAACAGAAAATCTAGCCAAAATTCTGTTAATAGTTCATAAGAAGAATGATTAAGGAAAATCAGGACAGAAATAAAAAAATTGTAACAAAAATAAAACTTTCAAGAAACACTAAAGCTAAGAGCAGCAAAATTTGGAGTCCAACTGAATATTATGTATAAATGAAAAGGGAAACTAAAACTATTTTTATATTTTTAACCTGGAAGATTGAAAGTATTTTGATGCTGATAGTGACAACAGTAAGAAAAATAAGAAGTAGAAGAAAATACAATTCAAGACATTTCAATTTGCAGATGGAAATATGCAAATAGGTCAAAATTCATTAAACTCAAAATCAGGAGGTCAGAAGTAAAACTAGACTTGAAGTCATGCATATACAGAAAATAATGATGGTGGTGGGAATGAAGAAAGATCTTATGTGGATCATTTTGTAAACATGCTGAAAATATAATTTTATGAAATTTCTGTTTTAAGGATCAGATATATACCTACATATATATAAAACTTAGGAAAATATTATTAAATAAAAAAAAAATGAGTACTCAGAACCAAAACAGTAAGGATTTTAAGAAGCAGGACATTTGTTTTTCTCAAAAGGTCAAATAATATGAAGATATAAAAATTTGAATTTTCTAAGTTTGAAATTACAGTAGATTTTGGGACCCATTAATTTATTTCAAAGCATTTTCCCTAAAATATTAGACCCATAAGATGTTACACATAGATTATAAAGGAATAAATCCATATACAAATTGGTTTGAGAAAAGTTATAATCTATACCTTGCTTGGTGATTCACAATATGAATCATATTGGGATACACCATAACTGTTAAAAAATTATTCAATGACATTTGTTAAAGCTTAGTAACTAAGAGTTTATCCAGGACTATTGCAATAGGCACTGGGACCACTGCAATGGGATCTTGCAGTGGGGAAGGGACATTGAGCTCAACTCTGAATACAGCATGGAGAAGTAGGAATTTATAGTCAAGGAGCAGGTGGGGATTGGTGGATGAAAAATTGCTAAAAAGAAACATCGGGGTAAGGAGGATTCTGGCTGAATTGACTCAACAACATTCGTGCTGAAGCCAGGCCACAGTGATGACATCAAGTGAGGGATAGTGGTAAATGAAGAACCTAATCCAATATTGAAGATGATCAGATCTTGAGGATGGGTGGTTCTTGCTAAGCTAAATTGTCAGGGTTCTTTGCTAAAACTGGATTTTACAAGGAAGTGCACAGATGGGCTGGCCTACCAGAGGATTCAAAAACCTGATTCAAGTTTGCTCAAGCAAAGAATCTTTTTCAAAAATTTTCCCACAACAAAGAATGACATAGTATGAAAAACCCTATCCAAATGATATGAATAACATTACTTTTCCAACTTTACTTCCACTAATTCCTCAACTTACCGCTCATTCAATCCACTCGGTCCCCAGAGTTCCTCTCCTTCCCCAAACACACCAGGAATACTCTTGCATCTACACCTTTGTACCAGTTTTGGCCTCTGCCTGGAACTCCTATTACTCAAAAATCTAAGTACCCTACACTTTCATCTTCAAATCTCTGTTCAAACACTGTCTTCTCAGTAAGGCTGACCCTGCATCTTCCTTAGAATATAAACTATCCCTCAGCCCCAGTGCTGCCAATCTGTATGAACTACTTGTTTATTTTTTTATAGCCTTTAACACCTTCTAGCATACTATATACTTAACCTACAGTTATGGTGCTTATTGTTAACTTTTTGTCCTGTCTTACCAAAATGCGTGTTCCCCGAAGAAAGACATCTGTGTTTGCTTTGCCTACTGATTTATACCAAATCTCTGACAAAACTAGACACTCAATACATATTTGTTAACTTTAGTAATTCAGTTTTCACTTCATTTATTTTATTTTCAAGACAATTTAGTGTACATTTTTTTACTAGTTTATATGGAAAAGGTGGCAATTTTTATCTCCCATCTGGGTTGGCATGATCTGTGCTAAACATATTCTTGTTTCTTTGTTTGCTGTTACTTCTCCCTGTGGAAAGATGAATTTCCTAAAAAGACATTACAGGCTTACTTTTTCTTTTTTTTTTTTTTTTGTGGGAGGAAAACTGCAAAAGATTAAAGGGATCATTAATTTCTTAAGGAACAAAAAAACACATTAGAACCCAGAGCCATTCTTACCCATTATTTAGTATTTTTATACGTTTTAAATAACCTGGTGTCCTAAAATAATTGTGCAAAATTTCTCCATTTACATATTTATATCTCAGTAAAACAGCACAATGTAGGTTATTACTACTATAGCAGGAGACAACGCACTGGGATATTGGAGACTGATTAGTTGCTATGCTGTGCTTGTTAACATGCAGACCCTTGAGTGAAGATTACATTTGCATATTTCTTTTCTTGTCCAGGATGACACACATTTCTCTTTGCCTGCCTAATACTATTATCATGTTTGAACATCCTTGTCCTGGGAATTAATTTTACACAGGTCTTTCTGTTTGCTCCACTTTTTCACTCTATTTTTGATTTTTTTAAAATTTATGTTTATATAATTCTGTCATTACCTATTTAATTGTTCAAAGTAGCATTTTTTCTGTTTTTTTTTTTTTTAATGTTTTTAGTTTGGGTTTAACTCCTCAGAGAGAATATGCGTAGGATTTGTCCATGAGATGCTGTGCTTTTTTAAATATTTAAGACTTACATATTCTCTCTGCTCTATTTCATATAGCATGTTTATTAACCTTAACATTTAAAACTTGTCTATTTTTTTCCAAACACTCTCAACTCTCATTTCTACTCTAAGCAAATGCAACTATGCAGCTGTCATCAAACATAATACATATTAATCCAACAAGAGATTTGCTACATGAACAAAAAGGAAATGCCTCTGAACAGGATATATACATATAAATGCAAGTTTAAGATATATAATTGGGCCAGGCACAGTGGCTCAGGTCTGTAATCCCAAGACTTTGGGAGATCAAGGAAGGTGGACCACAAGGTCAGGAGTTCAAGACCAGCCTGGCCAACATGGTGAAACCCTGTCTCTACTCAAAATACAAAAATTAGCTGGGTGTGGTGGCATGCATCTGTAATCCCAGCTTGGGAGGCTGAGGGAGGAGAATCGCTTGAACCTGGGAGGTGGAGATTGCAGTGATCCGAGATCGTGCCACTGCACTCTAGCCTGGCGACAGAGTGAGACTTCACCTAAAAAAACAAAACAAACAAAAAAAAGATATATAATTGAAGGCTTACACTTTAATGAGAAAGTTTTCAAGGGAAGAAGAGGAAGGAAACAGAAAAGGAAAGTGAAAAAAACCCTCAAAAATAAGAAATGTGTCTAAAGGAAAGAAAATAATAAATAATAAATACAGGGTTAGAAGTTGATTTAATGGAATTCTGGCTCAGATTATGGAGTAAGATCACTCTGATATATTCTCTCTGTTCCCAACACATAATAGTGATAAGAAAATATAAGGGTAAAAATAGCAGTAACAAGAAGTCATGAATTCTCTGAAAAACAAGATAATTTGATCTTGTTTGATCTTTGATCAGAAAATTAAACATAAACTTGAAATAATACATAAAATCGAGGATACCAGTATGATTTTCTTTGGTTTTTGAGGCTGACAACGATGATTGGATTTTGATTCTTATAAGTCAGAGGGCACTAAAAATGTTCCACTTCAAAAGTCTATTCCCAAGGACAAAAGAGGAACAAAAAGACTTTCTGTCCACAGATATTTAGACTAGATTGAGAGATCTCAACAAGAGTCAATAATTCTGGAAGTAAACATAAGAAACAATGGTGAAGTTGCAGAAATCATTGCTTTAATTTCCCAGAGGATGCCTTAGATCCAAAAAGCACAGATCAAATACCAAAAGCTAAAAATAAATATACATATAGATCAAATATATAATAACTATGAAAGATCAAAAATAAAAAGAAAATCTTAAAGACTACCAGAAGAAAAAAGCAGATTATTTACTAATTATAATATTTAGCAGAGTATAGTCTTAATAATAGCAGCACATGTCAGGAACAATAGAGTTGTATCCATTTGTTGGGGGAAACCCTCTGCTCTGACTCTTTCCTCCCCATGAATTTCTTACTTTCTTAGCATTGAACACATAAGATTTTTTGTTTACTTAGTAAATATGTACTATGTATAAAATTCAGTTTCAACTATTTGAAAACAACAATGGCATCGAATTTATAATTTTGTGAGGCATAAATACGACCATTGAAGGGAGAGTGATATTTACATGTGAAACTTTAAGATAGTGAGTGACATCTACCTGTCAATATTATAGCCTAGCTGTTCTTGCCTTGCCCTTGCTTATGCTTTAGTGGTAGATGACAACTTGCTTTGAAGAGTTATCTCCCAAATTAGTAGGCATATAAAGAAATGCCAAGGTTGTGCTATACTTTCTACATGTCATGGAACATACAAATGTATACATATATATATGGCATATTCTTGTTCTGTTGTTTTGTTAATTTGCTGGACTCTCCCAAGAGGTAGTATATTCCTTGCATTTATAAACCCGATTTATTTGTGACTATGGTGGAGGAAATCCATAAAGCAGTTAGTCTTAAAGTATAGCCTTTAAATTACCTGCACCTGAAACATCTGCATATTGAAAGTTTGAGTCTCACTACCAGGCAAAAATCCATGAACAGCAGAGAAGCTTGTTTATGTCCAAGTGACTACAGAACTGGTAGTAGAATAAAATAGTTATTAATACCAGCAAGTCTCATGAGATCTGATGGTTCTACAAGGGCGAGTTTCCCTGCACAAGCTCTCCTTTTGCTTGCTGCCATCCATGTAAGCTGTGAGTTGCTCCTCCTAGCCTTTTGCCATGATTGTGAGGCTTCCCCAGCCACGTGGAACTGTAAGTCCATTAAAGTCTTTTCCATATATAAATTAGCCAGTCTTGGGTATGTCTTTATCAGCAGCATGAAAATGGACTAATACAGCCCCTAAAAGTTCTGCATATTTATTCTTTATTTTGATATGAGTATTTTGTGTGTAACTGGCACTTTTTTCTCTCTCAGTCTCCTGCCATCTAACATAATATGGCATAATAGTTAATTGTATATTTCAGTAAATAAGTTACTGAGAATATTAAAGGGGAAATATAACTCAGCAAGAATAATTAACATCTATAAAGACAGATAAAAATAATATATCCTCCTTTGAGGCAAGAGTTGGTATATTTTCAGTTGTGCAAGAATGACTGCATTATGTTAGGCAGGAGCATAATTTTGTTGTTGCCTTAATTTGAATTTAAGCATGGTCAAGTGGTGTATATTGATGTCAAATTGACAAAGGGTAAACCCCAGTGGATTTGTACTATGTCAGTTTAGATAGGGGAGGACTAAAGTTATTGGAACAGTAAACAGCTGCAAGTTAGTTTCAGCCATAGAAAATATTTTGTACAAAATCCTCAAAACAGAACTTAAGCATCCAAGAAGCAGCAGCCATATCCTTTTTATGCTTAAAAATGAAAGCTCAGCGGGCACAGAGCACCGCTGCTAGTACTGCACAGCCATGTTGTTCTACTACATGTTGGTCTACTGCCTCACCAGGCCCTCAGCAACTCCAGCTCAGGGTTTCTGAATCCTGGGCCAGCATGTTCCACTCCTGGGGCAGCTGTTGGGTGCATATTCCTTCAGCTTCTTCTGCTCCTGGGTCAGGTATGTAATAATGGGAACCAGTAAAGCAGTTTCCAGCTTGTTCTCGCAGATTTCAGTTTGTTTATGCTCCTCTTCACTTTCTTCTTCGTATTCAAATTCTCTTCCCTTCCCACTCCTCGCTGCCTGCCCTGCTACTACACAGCCAAGCATAGAAGAGCTTTCATAATTGAATAAAGCTAAATCCTTACAACAAGTCCTTTAGTTTATATTATTCTTAATATACTTACTTATTTGATGAAGCCTGACTAATGTAGTTCTAGAAATTAAAATGATTTAGTGATCGTGCTATACAATTAAGGTGTGTGTGTGTGTGTGTGTGTGTTGGCCAGTCTTATTCTTTTGTTGTTTTGCAGGACACGCTCAGTGGTTTCTGTTTTCCGTGTTAGTGGAATGACTCAAATGCTGACATATTGGGAACTGTTTGAAAGATATTGATAATTCATAACCCCTCGAAGTGTGATATGCAGATCATCTGCACCTAATTCATGTCTGATCACTGGTTTTTGATCTCAATCTGTTCCTAGAGATTCGGATTTATTAAATCATTAAAATGTTGGTTGCCAAAGGCTAAGGGAGTGTATAGCAGTGTATATTAAGTACCATATTTCATGTAAGAAAGTGGAGTAAAAACTTTTAGTTGCTGGATTTAAATAAGATATTGGTAAAATACACACAAAACTAAAAATAGTGATTACTTGATTAGCAGGACATGTCAGGGTGAGGAAATTGGGGTAGCTGGACCTTTCACTATACACTTGAAATTATTATTTTGATTTTTGCACCATGTGAATAGAACTTCTATGTCAAAATGAAACAGAAAGATAATGAAGTGAAATGAAATAAAAACCAGCCAGATTGTTTTGCTACACTCTGAGATTTGAGAGCCTCTGACTTAAATTGCATGATATTTAAGTATTATCTTTTATTTGTATGAGACTCTATGTTTTACAAAATACTTTAACTTCATTATTCTAATTTGATTACTATGACAGACCTATTAGTGTTTATTTCTATGCAACAAAGGGGAAAACTGGTATTTGAGGATATCTTCCTTCGGTCTGAGGCATTCTGCACCCAGATTTCTTCTGCCACTTTTCAGTGAGTTTTCCCAAAAGCAATTTCCTCACAAAATCATTCCTGACACTATATCTAAAATAAAATAGACTTTTAGTCTTTACTTTCCTTTTTAGCTTTTAAAGATTTTATACCTGCTATTCTATCTCACATTCTATTTTATTTTGTTCTATTTTTGTGTTCATTATCATTAATCCCCCCCATCTATGAAAAGCAGCCACATCAAGGTCCAGCCTTTATATGTTTGGTCAACTGCCCAATCCCCAAGTGCTTAAAAGAATGCCTGTGTAAAGTAGAAACCATAAACATTTTTATGAATGAATGAATATCTACTTGGTTTAAAGATCACTCAAAAGTGAAATAATACTAGCTATAAATTTAGACCCCCAACCAAAAGACCTGTAAAAGCATGTACTGCAAAGAAAAGTGAACAGAAGCAAATTGTGTGAGATGTAATAAAAAATAATGAGCAGATACTTTAATAAGTATGATAAAAATTTAATAGACAATTTTAAAATTTTCATAGGACACTTTATGTGAGGTAAAAATTAGATCATGTAAAATAATTCAGGAGAAAAAGAAAAAAATAGCAAACTTTATTTTTGTTGGAGAAATTGACAATTATATATGTATATTAAGTGCAGATAATCAGAAAAATGCAGGGGGGAATATGATCTATATTTTTCCCTTTAGGAGTGGAAACATTGCCAGAGTCATTGGAACCAGAGTAATTCCATCTTGAATAGGAGCTGGGTAAAATGAGGCTGAGACGTACTGGGCTGCATGCCCAGACAGTTAAGGCATTCTAAGTCACAGGAAGAGATGGGAGGTCAGCACAAAATGCAGGTCATAAAGACCTTGCTGATAAAACAGATTGCAATAAAGAAGCCAGCCAAATCCCACCAAAATCAAGATGGCGATGAGAGTGACCTCTGGTTGTTCTCACGGCTACACTCCCACCAGCACCATGACAATTTACTAATGCCATGGCAAAGTCGAGAAGTTACCCCATATGGTCTACAAAGGGGAGGCATGAATAATCCACTACTTGTTTAGCATATCACCAAGAAATAACCATAAAAATGGGCAACCAGCAGCCCTCGGGGCTGCTCTGTCTGTGGAGTAGCCATTCTTTATTCCTTTACTTACTTTCTTAATAAACTTGCTTTCACTTTACATACTCGCCCTGAATTCTTTTTTGCATGAGTTCCAAGAACGCTCTCTAGGGCCCTGGATCGGGACCCCTTTGCTGTAACAAAATGGAAAGACAGAAACTCTATCACTTTAAGAGAATGTAACAAAAAAGAGAAAAGAACTAAACAAAAGATGTCACGTCAAAAGCACAGATTAAAATGGAATCAATAAATTTAAATATATCAGTAATTAAACAAATGTAAATGAATTAAACTTATGCTTTATAAGTCATTTATGATCAGATTAGATTCAAATTAGACAGTTACAGGTTTCTAAAGAGACTAAACCAAAACACAACAAAGAAAGAGTGAAAATAAAATAGAGAAAATACCTTCTAGAAAATAGTAAACAGGAAGATACCCACCTAAGCATACCCGCCTAAATCAAATGACAATATTTTAATGCTAAAAATAAAAAGAGAATGGGCTACCAAGGAGAAAATAAACAAAAAAAGTGTCAAAATAAATATTAACAGTAAAACATTAATAAAAATAAACACAGATGGTATCAAATAATACAATAATTCAGAAAATATAAGAAGAATAAAACCTGAATATATTTTAAAAATAACTTCCCACTATACAAAGCAAAACTAATAGGATTACTAAATAAATGTCAATCTATGGTGATAAATTTGTGACACGCACAACTCTATTAGAAGGTAATAATTCACTACACACAAAATTAGTTAAGTGTAGAGAAGATTGAAATAGTAATATCCCAAGCTAGATCTAATAACTATATAGTGCATCATTCATCCTCAAAAATAGAGACTATATAATTATTTAAGAACACATGAAATATATAACAATTTAGCCACTTTTTTGATCATAAGAATATTTTATTTTTCTCAAATACTATTATATGTTTTTACTGAAATTAATTTTCAAATAAGCCGTAAAAGAAAAGAAAAACCTTCATATATTTTAAAACATAAATTTCCCCTAAATATCCTCTGTGCAAATTCATTCACACTGGAATTTACAAAATTGAACAACAAAAACTCTTTTTTTATGGTATAGTGGGACTTCTTCTAAACTTGCAGTCTTAAAGACGCTTAAAAAAGAGGTGAAAGTAAATGACTTAAGTATTTAGTTGCCAACATAAAAAAAAAGGAATAAAAAATATGATATTCTATTCTATTGGAGATGTGAAGAATACCTATGATTCTTACGGAATGATTAATAAGACTGACATCTTTAGTTCATGCTTTATTTGAATTCCATTTTAAGAAACCCAAAGAAAATAGAAAAATCCTGTTATCTCAATACACTATTTATCTTTTGTGTTGATTAGTTTTGTATATTGAATAAAAATGTTTTTAAAATCATATATTAGATTATATGTGTTTGGAAGTATATTTAAATGTTACTGAATTAAATAAGCTTCTAAATATATAACAAAACAGCTACAGAAAGAAAATTTTGCACTTATACACTACTAGTGATTTTTGTCTAAAAACTATACTTATGAGTCAGAAATTATTTATGTTATAATTTTTCTTGTTAAACAATTTGAAATATTTCTCTCTCACATTAAAAGTTTTCTCCCACTTCGGTACAATTTTTAGTGCATATATAATACTCCATTTTTCAAAAGCAAAGATGGTACTAAAGATTGAATGATGGCAGGCAATTTACATAGAAAATGGTTTACATTTTCCCAACCTAAAATATACATTTAATCAATTCCAATCCCCCAAATCGTTGTATTCTCATTGGAACAATTCTAAAGGAAGGGCATTGTGGAAGACAGCCTCCAATATGGCTCACAATGATCTCTGCTTCCTGGTGTTTTTACTCTTGTAACTCCTCCCCCGTTGGACCTAGGTAGGTCCATGTGACCAAAAACACATGCAAGAAGTGATGGCATGTGACCTCTAATGATAAGTTACAAAATCCTGCAGGTTTTCACTTGGGAGAGTCTATAATTATAAAAATCTCCTTGACACATTCCCTTTCTTTGTCTCAGATATCTTGCAGTAAGGGAAGCTCTGTCCTGAGAAGCCTTTACAGAGGCACAGGAAGAGGCCAGGACCTGAAGCCTCCCCCTCCCCCAAGAGTCACATAAGTGAGCTTGGAAGAGGAACTTCAGCACCAACTGGCAATGTAACTAGTGCTGCGTGAAAGACCCTGAACCAGAACCACCTAAATAAGCCCCTTCCAGATACCTGAGCCTTAGAAACTATGTAATATAATAAAGACTTGTTTGGGGGCAATTTATAACCCAGAACTGGATAACCAATACAGTTATGTTTTTAACAAACAGCTGGCTGGGGTGAAGAGTGCAGGTTGAAACAACAAAAAGAATTTTCCCCGTAGAAATGTACCTCACCCATATGAAAAATTATACTTGCAATCAGATTCTCAGCAGCAGTGCTTTAAAGTACATTTGTATTTATTTTTAATTGACAAATTAAAAATTATATATGTTTATGGTGTAAAACATGATGCTTTGATATAGGTATAAACCGTGGAATGGCTAAATTAAGCTAATTAGCATATGCATTGTATCATATAGTTTGTTGTGATGAGGACACTTAAAATCTACTCTCAGCATTTTCAAGTATACCATACGTTGCTATTAACTGTAGTCACCATGTTGTACAATAGATTGGCAGAACTCATTCCTCCTGTCTAATTGAAATATCGTATTCTTTGACCAATGTCTTCCCAATCCCAATGCTTTAAACAGCTGAGATAATTGTATTTAGATATTGCCATTTCTTTATTATGCTATTAATATGATAATAAAATAAAATTTTCACTGAGCTAAACTTAGGAATATTGAATCTTAAAAAACAGGTGGAATCATTACAAAAGTGCCAATGCAACTTGTTATTAACAGCATAGGTGATAACATTAACTACCAATCACAATTTCAGATAATGTTATATATTCAAAAATATAGCTTGTCTTTCATTAAATTTGGATGGTGTATTATTTTATGAGACTCATTAAACATTTAATTTTTTTAAAAATAGTGAAATTCTGCTGACTTAATTCATAAGGCAAGGTGTTCACTGCATATTTGTGTTTGGTTCAGTTAAACTTAGAAGTTGGAATTTAGATTTTTTTAGTAATTGTTTAATTACTAAGTAAAAATATATTAATTATCTTTGTTTTTACCCTGTATTCAGACAATTAATATGTTTTATGTAGTTCTGATTTGTTTCTTGGCAATTGTATCAGTCAGTGTCAAGTCTAGAATGCAGAAATCACCTAGAATTTCAGATACTGAGAAATTTAATGCAGTTGCAAAGTTGTTAGATGGGCTGTAGAAGCAAAAGAGAAAAGGATTTATGAGCAATTAGGGGGCTGGCTCAGCCCTGGGGGAGGAAGGATGTGACTCTTGCAGGTGCAGCTTCTTCCTGAAACCATGCTGCCAGGGTTGCAAAAAGCAATTTGAACTCCTGAGGGCTGCACTGAAACCGTTTTCTATTGCATTCAGTCCCTATCCTACCTCTATGTTCCCATTGGAATTCTCTAGGTGCAAAGAGTGTTAGAGAATGTGCTTTTGAGTCTTCCCTTTCAAACATAATACACAGGCAATTTCAGAGAAACAGGAAGTGAGCTGAAAACTCACAGACACCTAAGAGATATAACAGTAGACAATAATTTGTAACATTGAAGTTTCTTCTAATAGAAACATTTTTTCAGGTTTCTGATGCAAATATACGCAAACATATAGCAGTTTGACCTTTGCTTATTTCTAAGCTTTAGCATATTCCTATAGCCTCCTATAGATCTGACTTTTCCCCATGAATCTCAACAGATATACTTGCCTATTAAGCCAAAAACAAGTGAAAAAACTGAAAATTGTCATTGAGGAAGAAAAGGAATCAACTTTGAACATAATTTCTATGAAAAGCATGTTCCTCCTCTTGTCTAGGATTAAGTCCATCACCCCTGCTCCATATCTCATAATCTTGTTCTTCTCAGGACCTCACTTCATCAAAAGATTTTCAACTATCCACTGCCCATATAATCACATTAATCTTTCTCTCATTTTTTGGTTCCTTTCTACTTTCTTTAAATTTTCTGGCACCTTAAAAATTAATTTTTCACCCAAGATGTCAGATTAGTTATACTCTTCTTTATTTCCATTCAAATATGCTTGTTGAAAGTGTTGCACAAGCTCACATTCTCCTCTTGCTTATTTTCATTCCTCCAATCAGTTTGGTTAAGTATTTACATCCACTACTGCATTGAAACTACTTTAGGAAGGAGGTCCACCGATAACCTCGTTTCCTTAATGTTTTGCTGATTGTGAAGTATATTACCATAGCTGTTGGGTCTATGGCCTACTTTCTCACTTTTGCAAATCTCTTCTGTGGTCTCAAAAAAAAAAAATCACTCTGCTGGTACTCTTTCTCTGTTTGCTGATTCTTCTCATGTTTGCCTCTGGGTTCTGCCCATGTCATAAGTATTTCCCACTGAATATTCTTCAAAGAAATTTTGTCTTATTTTGTGACTTGAACTAGTCTGTGTCAGAGAGGCCTAAAGCTATGTCTAAAGTATGTCTGGTTGGGGAGCTTCAAACTCATGTATCAAATCGTTTTGGGCATATAAATAACCTGCATGTCACAGAGATATTACTCAACACAATATGTTAAAAGAGAGTTTGCGATTAAATCTCTTCAAATCTTCCTGTCCAAACATATATCATTTCTAAATGAACAGTACCACCATTCTCTTAGCTCTGAATACATGAACTTTATGGACAGCTTTGTGGCTTCTATCATCCACACCAATCGATAACTGAATCTTGTTAATTTCATCACTTAATATTTAGCAAAGCTGTAAATTTGTTAGCATTCCTAATGCCGATAGCTTACTTTGTCCTATGGATTACTTCATCCTGTTTTACATAGTCTCCCTGCATTGTCTTCTCTTCCTTTAATGCCTTTTTGCTATGTTAACTTGAATAATATTTGTGAAACATAAATACAACTGATCATTACCATGATTATCTTTCTCCATTAGCTTTAGAAACCATTTGATATCAAATTCAAATTAATTAGCCCTAAGATATCATGGGAGGGACTTTGACTTTCCCTTTTTCCTTTTCTTCCTTCTTATTTTCTTTTGCATGACTTACACTTTGGAACTCTAATCACTCAAATGATTCATGCTTTGGCTTTCACACATGCTGCCTCCTGATTTTGTCCCTTCTTGCCTTCTCTCTATACCTAAACCCATGTTCCCTACCAGTACCTCAGGTCAGGAATTACCTTCCCTTAGAAAGCATCTTAGCCTTACTTGAACCTCAGGCTGATAGTTGCTCTTCCATAGACTTTTGTTCATAATTCATTATAATATTTAGTAAATTTTATGACTAGTTTCTGGGTATTACTTAGTTCTCAATGTCTTGAAAAGAGATTTCATATTGTTAACATTTGAGTCAATTTCGTGACCTAAGAGAAAGATTATATGATGGAAGAACAAGTAAGTAAAATAAAACATATTGAATTGATTCGACATATGAATTGAATGTCTGCAAAGTACCAAGCTTTATGTAGGACTTGGTATCCCAGCAGTGATGAATTCAGACTCAGTGCTAGTTTCTTATCTATCTTCTGCATAAGACTCTGTACTCTTTGAAAGCCGAAAGAGGCTTACCAATATTAAACCTATTGCCATTTAACAGATAAGTTTTGAGAAAGAATGAAAAAGCGAAATAATTTTTGCAGTTATATATCCAACTTGTAAAAAGTGCTGCTTTTGATATGCTCCACTTTTGGATTACAGACTCTTAAGTTTCTCCCACTGTAAGAGAAAAGATCTGTTACTAATCCTATAATCTACTTTAGAGTTTTTTCAGGTATCTAAAATAGTCTTGCATCCATGTATCAGGGGCAGCTTCAATTATCTTTGGTCCTCTAAGACTGATATCCTTTTAATCAACCAAAATGGCTCTACAATTATCTAAAAACGAAAGGGTATAAGTTAAAGGTGATTCTTAAATGTGGAAGCTAAGAGATTAGAAAACATTAGGCACATGTTTTCTGGGACTTAATAATGAGTCGTCTATATTTATAAGCCAGTTTGCTATAACATCAGTAGGGGAGTGATGCATACTTTTATTGTAGTGAATGGAATATAATAATCGCTAAATTCTCCCTTCCATATTTTTTAGGTTTTATACAGTTCTAAATATTTCAGACGACTAGAGTTCAGGCAAAGTCAGGATTTATAGAATTTTATTATAGAAATGTTATAAGAAATATAACACATGAGAGGGATACTAAATTACCAAATAGTGTACATAAGATAAACAGCTTTTCTTCACCTCTAAAAATAATTTAAATATGTCAATGCCACTTTCTTGGATATGTAATGCTAGATGATAAAACAGAAAATTCTAATACTGGTGAATTTTTAAGGAATTTTCAGTAAGTTTGATTTACAAACTTTAAAAAATCTTGTTTGATAGTTTGTTTTAATTTCACTTTACTCAACATTTTTCTGATGTTCAATAGATAAAAGAGTGAAGTCATGATTATTCATGTACTAAATAAAGTGTGTTTAATTGCAAATTTTACTTACTGACCTCAAAACAATTACGGTACTCAGTTGAACGCAATTTTCTTTCTAATTACCTGAATAAATTACTGTGTTCACTCTACATTGCTTTTTTATTTCACTTTGCCTATTGTTTGCTCTCAAACCTGACTGTCAACATTCTGGAGATGCCTTTTATTGGAGGCATTTCATTTTCTTTGATGGAAATGAATAGTTTAAAGTGATTTTATTCTGTTCTCTCATAATTGATAAAATAGAAAATGACCATCACAATCTGGAGACCATTATTTATTTATTTATTTAAAGACACATCCAGAAATGCTAAAAGTGAGAATGGGAACAATTTATTTTTTATCCAGCATAAATTCATCTTCTTTTGGAAATTTAGAGTATAGGCACATATATTTGTTTTATTCAATTTAAATATTTTAGCAGGTATTGAATACTTGTTAAGGAATTTAGTGTAATTTTTCCTAATAATACTCTATAATATTCTTCTTTTAGGATGTTATTGTTAGCTGCATCTATCTCCAAGAAGCCTGATTCACTAGATAAGAAGTATTATTTTAGAGTAATATAAGCCATTTCTTAATGTTTGCTAATAATTACCTAACTGAAGTGAAGGGGAAATAAAAACAGGTTTCAGTTTCTGAATGGACATTTATTACACAAACTATTTGTCATGATTGTCACATGTAGGATAAAAGTTAAATTTATGGTAAATATGTTCATATACTATGTAAAGTCAAAATAATTTTTACTGGTCCAAATAAGTTGGTCATATAATGTATATGTAGAGTAAATTCTTTCTTAATTTGGAGTATTACTAAACATTTTTACCCTAGCTGAGACGAAGCGTATGTAAATATGTCTTCTGCATATTTTTGAAGAGAATGTTAGAAGAAAATGAAGAAAATATTGTCAAATTCTCAATGAAAATAAATGAATGAGTCATAGGCCTGCTTCTGATGGACAAAATGACGCACCAGATATGTCTATAACCTAATTAGGGAATAAAACAAATACCATACATAAGTAATAACATTTTGAGACTCAACTTGTCCCTCAAATGTGAATGTTCAAGTAATACTTCAAGAGAATCCATTGCAATCATAGATGTCTAGTCACACACAACTATGTGGTGGAAAATTCTTGGGCTGAGAGAACATGCAACCCTGAGGGAGGGTAGGAGAAAATAAGAAGCAGTTGATTTCATCAGCCAGTCAACAAATTTGATTCTTTTCTTGTTTTAACGGCTTTTGTATTAAGAATGCTTAATTTTTATGAATCATATGGATAAAGTAAGAAAATTCTAATTTGGGCTATTTTAACATGTCAGCCATTTTAATCTTCAGTTGCATCAGTCTTAAAAATTGTAATCCAATAACCTAGAAATGTTAATTCAAAAAAATCCATTATAACATATAAACAACCCTAGTCAGATCAATTGACTGAAAAGAAAGGAAGGAAAGAAATTGAAGTCAAAAACATACAAAAACCAGAAATGAGAAAAATTTATGTAGAATGATATTCACTATAGAGTTACTTATTTAAAAAAAAAAGAAGCAATCAAGATGCCCCAAAATAGGAAATATTAAGTAGATAACATATGATACAGCCATTACATAAAAAATATGCAAATTAGAAATATTTTCTGATTTAATGATACCTGAAGCTTTTCACAGTTTAGTGGTAAATTAAACATGGATAAATAATGGGCAGAGTAAAATAAAACTGTAAGAAAGCACACCTTTTTTTTTTTTTGCTTTTTAATAAATGTTTACATTTTAAAATATATCTATGTTAACAGAAGAGTTGTGAAGAAAATACAGAAAGATCATATTTGCCCTATACCTAGTTCTTAGGGAGAGAGTCAGATGAAGATAGATAATATAGGAACAAAACAAGTACAGAGAAAATCTACTTCTATATAGGAGGGAGTAAAAGTGCACATTTATCTCCGAAACACAGTGACTATTTTTAAATACATTATTAGTATTTAAAACTTGGACTGTGGAAACTCACCTACTTAGAGACAGATTTTTTTTTTTTTGAAACAGTCTCCCTCTGTCCCCCAGGCTGGAGTGCAGTGGCATGATCTCACCTCACTGCACCCTCTGCCTCCTGAGTTCAAGCGATTCTCCTGCTTCAGCCTCCCAAGTAGCTGGGATTACAGGTGGGTGCCACCACGCCGGGCTACTTTTTGTTATTTTTAATAGAGACGGGGTTTCACTATGTCAGCCAGGCTGGTCTCAAACTCCTGGCCTCAAGTGATCCGCCCACCTCGACCTACCAAAGTGCTGGGATTACAGACATAAACCACCACGCCTGGCAGATAACTTTTTATAAACAATAGAATCCCCTTCATAGTCCAAATTTTGTTGAAAATAATTTTAGCTGTCAAATTTCAGTGTGTTGCCATAATCACAGTACCCCAAAATATATTGTCCTTATCCCTCACCACATCATTAAGTGTATACAAGCTGTTAATTAGACAAATATCATCATATTTTTCCCTTCTTACATTTAAAACATAGATTTCAAAATAATTCATATGATCAAAGTAGGATACATGAATTTATTTCATATATTATTTTCAGATTTGTCTTTTATCCCTGTCTCCCATTTTTTTCTCCTATCACGTGAAAACTTTGTCATCATGCAATTATGCAGTCAAAAATTTAGGTTTAGAATATAGCACAGAAGTTCAAGAAAAATGAATATATGGTTTAAGTGTTTTGTTTTCTTTTTCCATTTCTTACTTTGATATACTCTGTGTTTATAGCCTCTATTGTAATGTTTGATAGCACATCACCGTGTCCCTATGGTAAAATTAAACAAAACACAGTAACTGAAGGTATAATTCTGTTTAATCACTGCAATAGGTATTTGTCGTGTGCTTAATAGTTACTCTCAGGTTATTCTAAATCCTGATATAAAGATAAATAAAACATTGTTTCTAACACAGAGGACGTCACAGCCTAAAGGGGAAATGAAATAGGATTGTACTTCTTCCTGACACTTTCATTCATCTTTTCTTCATTATGGGAGCCCTTGATAACTCCCTGCAGTGTGTTTGTTCTTAGAAGTAATCCAGAGGTGAATTACAAGGCATTTAACTAGCTAAAGGCTCATATTCTGTTGCTCCTTATGATATCACTCTTGCTGTTAGTCAGAATTGAACCTAGCAGTCCGATTTTAGTGACTGAGCTCACACTTTGCTCCCAGATTCTACCCCTGATGTAACTTGGCTATTGACTGGAAGCTCTAACTTGACACTATTTAATGAATTCCATGCTTGATAACCTCCTTTTACCCCAGAATCCTACAAAAGATGTTCTAACTTTTGCCTTACCGGTGTGCTAGAGTTTTGCTTCCTTACCTTGCCCTGTTGCTGGGACCCTACTTAAACTCACTGATCTCCCAATTAGGAGTCACTTTCCTGCCAACCTGGGGCCTCAGGGAAGAATGCTTGTCTTTCTTACTATTCTTTGTAGCACGGAAATTTAGCATAGGTCCTAGAAAAGCATAATGATCCAAATATTTTTATTAAATTGTTAACATAAACTAAACCTCGCAATTATTCATTTTTGTCTTTTCCCTCATTGTCTGTGCTGTCTGTCCAGACCTCAGAAGCATATTGTTACATGCTGACAAGCATACTTCCTATCACATACTTGTTTTCATTTTCTATACTTTTATCTTCTTCCAGTTTTTTCTGGTTTCTCTGACTACATAATGTATGTGATTTACCTTTTTGCAACTCTCAACTTGTTCTCTTTCTATAAACACTTGAATGTCTCTCATTAATATTATAGCTTCACCAGGGAATTACATGAGCACAATATTATGATGCTAATAATTCCAGGAAGAATGGACATTTTAGAACAGCATAATGTGTGATAATTATTCCTGAAGAGGTCAGAGAAGATATCATAAAAAAGATGTTTTGAAAGCTTGAGAGGGCATTTTCCAGTTGGATAGCAGAAGAATAGTTAACTTTGCTCTAAGGAAAAACTCTCAGACACATGTGAAAAAAGACTATGATCAGGTTACAATTATTAGTTTGGTATAGTTACTATGTGGAAATAATTCTGGAGAGTGTGAGGAGTTGGAACTGTGTATTAGGCTAAGACTGTGAAGAACCTGTTGTAAAATGAAAACAGATTTGAACTTTGTCCTTTGGTGAATGCTTTTATTATGAGAGATTAAAAGGATCAGATCTGTGTTTTAGAAATATGCCACTCATGTTTCTGTGATACTAGATCTGAGAAAAAAGAGCAAAGAGTCACTAATACCACTTAGACAGGGACACTGACAAGGAACAAAATACGATGCTGTGGGCCTGAATTAGGTTATGTTGCAAAATGATATGACACAAATAATATTTATTTTTATGTGGAAAGTATGTAAAAGAAAGGGGTCAAATATTCTTTCATCAATTTATTCAACAATGAGTTGAATTTACCAAGCAAAGTGCTATAAATGGTGTATTAGTCTGTCCTCGTGCTGCTAATAAAGACATGCCTGAGACTGGGTAATTTATAAAGAAAAAGAGGTTTAATGGACTCATAGTTCCACATGGCTGGGGAGGCCTCACAATCATGGTGGAAGATGAAGGAAGAGCAAAGACTTGTCTTTCATGGCGCCAGGAAGAAGTGCAGAGCAAAAGAGGGAAAAGCCCCTTATAAAACCATCAGGTCTCATGAGAACTCACTCACTATCATGAGAACAGGATGGACGAAACCACCCCCATGATTCAATTATCTCCACCTGGTCTCTCCCATGACATGTGGGGATTATGGGAACTACAATTCAAGATGAGATTTGGGTGGGGACAGGGGCAAGTCATATCAGATGGCTAGAGCAACAAAGAAAACTGACAACAGCCCTTGCTCAGAAGGTGCTTAATTTTTGGTAGGGGAGACAGGCATTAAACAGATATGCAAAAAATATATAATCTGGAAAATGATGATAAGGTCTGTGAAGAAAATTAGGCAAGAAACGAGATGGAAACAAAAGAATACTAGGAATTTTAAATGTGAGGACTTGAAGTTGAGAGACAGAGTCATGCATAAACCTGGGGAAGAGCATTCCAGCTAGTGGGAAAGGTAAATAAAAAGTTATTATTTAGATGGAGCACAGTGTATGAGGAGGAGTGTAGTGAGAAGTAAAGTCAGAGAGTAGAGAGACCTACAGGCCAGTATTGTCTTTAATTTACTTGCAGAATCAGAAGTAAATCCTTACTCTGTGAGTAGATTGTGAGTTGGATTTTGGAAAGATTTTAGTTTCCTGAGTAAAATATCAGAGAAACATCCACTAAGTCAATGAAGGTATGACTTCAGCTCAGTAGGCAGATTGGAGATACAGAATAAGAGGACCCATCTAACAAGTTTGAAAAACATTCTTCCAAAAATTAAAAGGGAAAGGCTGAGTCAACATCAAAAATAGAATTTTCAATAGAAGATTGTGAATGACCTGAATGACATTGAAAATAATTCAGAAAAGTCACATAGCTAAAAACTGAGAGAAGATCATTATGTTTGGCAATTAACAAGTTTGTGGTGACTTAAATAGTAGCTCTTTTAGTAGATTAATAGAAGGAGAGACAGATCACAATGGTCTGTGGAATATGTGAAAGTGAGGACGATGAAGGAAGGTTAGTATTGAGGATTTTTTTATGGTAAATGGATAAAGAAAGCTAAAGTTTGTTTGATCATTTTAAAAATACACTTTATTACAAAAAGAGTTTCGTGTAACTTTGGAATTCTTAATTTCTGTGTATTATTTCTATCAAGTTAAATACAGGAAACTTCAAAGAACCTACAAATTTCCTATACTGTGCTGAAATTAATGGAGTGATTTGACTGTGAAGTACAGTCTAGCAATCCAGCATAGTATGAAAAACATGTGATCTCAAATAAAGACCTGGATTTCAGGGCTGGTTTTGGCAAATAGTATTGCATGGGAGTGTTAAACTTCTTTGACCTTTAGTATTGTTAACATAGAGTTAGGATACTAGTAACATCTACCTGAAAAGTCTATTACAAATATGAAATTCATGAATACATGTTTTTTAAAAAGGCGTTTAAACATACACAGGGTGGTTCCTGTTATGATTAGCAACAGTAGGTTTTACAGAGGGAAATTGGTGACTCTGATTTTAAAGAGTGACACTTTTGCTCCCTATGATTTCAGGCAAGTCATACTTTTTAAATCTAAAAAATACTATCTGTGAGGAGGTTTTAAAAACATAAGCATCAATCAACCTAAAAGTTTAAACCTTTTCCCCATCTTTGAGCATTATTATTATTTCTAAGTTTTGTAAGTGATGTTTATTTTGAACTAGATCTTGTACAGAAAAGTGTTTACAAACTGTGAAGCACTATGTACCTGTGAAGTTTTATATATTTTTCATGTTTTCATTGCAATGATATTTTACTTAATTAGATTTCACGTGTAACTACTATTCGTTATAGCAGATTACATATATATATCTTCTGATTCCAAAGAAATACTTTCAATAGTTTTGAAATAGCCTTGGTTGCAAATAGAGCACCTTTGATTTTCTTCATAAAATCATCTTTCATAACCTTTGGATTGAACACCTTATATCACTTTCATGTTGCTCTTTGAAACTCTATTTCTGATCCCTTTAACATCAAATACAGAAAGAAACATACTAGAGCACCATCACAGTACAGCCCTTTGGAGATTCCAGAATAAGGCCTATGGCACAGTATGTTAACCCATCACCCATTCGGATACTTTAGCTTATTTGACCCCTGCTTGACAAGAAGAGGTCAGATTCATATTGTTAATATTCTTAAGCATGTGTATCTCTGACACCCTCCATTTCCCTTTAAGACCAGAATAGAGTTCAAATGCACTCACCTTTTCAATAAAGCATCACTAGGATTGTCTGCATATACACTTGGTATTCAGAAGATGCAGATCTTTTTGAAGTAAAATCAAGAAAATACTTCTTGTATATATTTTGCCAAAGATTTAAAATGCTTTGTGCAATAAGTTGCTCTTATCAAAGGTTTAGATGAAAAAAAATGAATGTTTCAGAAGATATATCTTAACCTAAAGAATATAAAAAGTAACAGCTATGCAAACCAATTTGGTAGATAATAGTTTTAGGTCACTAGACGTTCAGAGCTAAATTTTGGATTTTATCATTAATAAAATGAGTCCTCTATAGGACTTCTTCCTCCTCTTATGTCTTTAGTATTTAATTTTTGGCAATACATTATGGATGGACTAGTATACAGTTATAAAAGCATGGAATTTTACATTGTAGAACTCTGAATTTGAATGTGAGTGGTCTTTGACACTTTACAATTGAACAAGTTACTTAACCAAGTGTGATCCATTTATTTTTTCTATGAAATGGAAGAATGTATATATCACAGAGTTTTCTCTTCCTTGTTTTATTCCATTTTGCTAATTAAATAAAAAACTGTGTATACATTGCCTGATACAAAATAGAGCTTCAATCAACAATTGGCTTCTTTTTAGTATGTTTGGTGGTTTTATATAATTGTTAATATAAATTGCCTAAAATTATTTTATCTGAGCATGTATGATATTAACAAATGTGTATTTGATACCAAAATATGCTCAATAACAAGATGAAGGAGAAGAGTAAGGAGAAAATTGGCCATGATAACAAACATACTCTCTCATAAGTAAACTACTACACAAGCATTGCTATTCTATTATTTTGCTTTTTATTGTTGTTAACTTGATCTTTATCAGTTTTAATTCTATTTTGGGTGACTTTCTATAGGTAAGGATGTAGTGATAATAGATCATAATACATTTGAAATACAATCAGGAACTGCAATAATAATGTTTTGGTTAATGACAGACCTCATATACAATGGTGATCCCATAATATTTTAGTGAAGCTGAAAAATTCCTGTTGCCTAGTGATATCTTGATGGTTCTGACCCTGTGTAGGCCTAGGCTAATGTGTGTGTTTGTGTCTTCATTTTTAAAAAAAATTTTTAAATGTAAAACAAAGAAAAAAACAACAAGAAAAGAAGCTTATAGGATAAGAATATAGAGAAAATATTTTGGTACATCTGTAAATGTGTTTTTGTTTTAAGCTAAATGTTATTACAGAAGAGCAAAAAGTTTTAAATAGGAAAAAGTTTATAAAGTGGAAAACTTACAGTAAGCTAAGATTAATTATTAAAAAATAAATAACTTGAAAAATGTCTTATGAATTTAGCATACTCTAAGTGTACAGTCTTTATAAAGAATAAGGTAATGTACAGTTATGCCCTAGGCCTTCACATTCACTCACTCACTGACTTACCCAGAACGACTGCCAATGTTGCAACCTTCATTCAGTAAGTGTCCTATTTAGGTGTGCCAATTTTTATCTTCTATGCCATAATTTACTGTCACTTTTCTATCTTTAGATATATTTATGTACACAAATACTTAAAATTGTGTTACAATTGCCTACAGTATTCAGTACAGTAACATGCTATATGGGTATGTAGCCTAGGAGCAATAGGTTTATACCATGTAGCCAGGGTGTGTAGTAGGTTACACCACTTAAGTTTGAGTAAGTATACTCTATGATGTTCACAACAAGAACAAATGTGCCTATTGATGTATTTCTCAGAACATATCACTGTTAAGTTGTGCATCACTGTGATAAATATCAATACTGTGAAATGCTTTGAGAATATATAGTTATTTCATTGTTATTTATGAAAGTATTTCATTGTTTTTTATGAACACATTTTTCACTGAGAATGATTGCCAGCTAAACAAGGTTTCATTGGAGTTTGTCTATTGACAAGGTGTTATTGGAGTTTGTCTATTGACAAGGTGTTATTGGAGTTTGTCTATTGACAAGGTTTTATTGCAGTTTTTATATTATCAACATTATCTAGCTTTGCAAACCATAGTGTTCAAAAACCTTAATTCAATGTGTTTGTCATCACATACATTTGATACCAGGAAGTCATTTCTTTAAATGAAAGAGTTTAGAAGCTCAGGTTATCTCAGAAGTTGAAAGATATACATAGAGGCAAGGATACTAGATTCTGAAACTCAGCTTCTAAATGTTCATCACTACCTCAAATAACATGTGTTATAGGGAATACCAAATTTTTATCAAATAAAGTAATTGTTCCCAAAATAAAATATGAAAAAAGTTCACTATCAAAAAACTTGTGAATAAAATATGTACTGTGATGATCATTAAAATCAATACATTATATCACAATTTGTATTATACAAAGGTAAGAAAAATCTAGTAAAATCTTCAAAAGTATCTAAAGATTAATTATGGTTAACTATTACATACTCCATTCAATAAGTATTGGTGTTGTTCAGTTTGTACCAGATATTGTTGAGGTTCTGAAGATCTAGCAAATCTGGTAGACCTATAGAATTAAACTGTTAACCAATGTCCTGAGTAACACTGAAATAAATGAGAAATTGAAAAGCATGCAGGTTTTGAAGAAATTTTCCCAGTGTAAACTCAACTTATTTTTCCAAGTACGATTCTTTATATTTTGTGATTTTGTAGTTTTGCTAAGATTATCAAGAATTCAGTGATCAAAATATTTACACATTCTGCACTGACCAAATGTCTTCTTGTGTTGATTTTAGTTTCAGCAGTATGTATGCACATTTAGTATAAGCTGCTATGAGAACGATTTTTGAATGATCACCATTTTCTTTTAATTTTGGCAGTTCTATGATATCCATAACTCAGAAATGTAAGTTCAACCTCACACATAACCAGAAACCTAACTAAACTATAAATTATCGGGTAAAATTCCTATTTTACTAACAAAAATTAAATGATCTTTTATTACACACACGCACACACAACACATAAACTAAACTATTTATAGAGGACTATAAGTAACACATTGCATGCCCTCATTTCTCTAATGTGACATGTACTGGAGTTCTATTTGAGAAGCTTTATTACTGCTAGCTGTCTTCCAGATATATGTCTATTCTTGGTTTTATTTGGAGATTTATTTATATGCTTCTTTGGAGCTTTTTCTAAAGTGCATAGCTAAGAGACGTGAATTTTTCCATTTTTTTAGTTTTGTTTATATGTTAAGATATCATCTAGTTATAAACTTGTCATTGGCTACTAAGTTTATAACATGGTTTTTCTTACAGAAAAAAATATAGACTTCCATTCTTTCTGTCACAATTAATTTATGTTGCAGTAAATAGGTTAGTAAGGTCTAGAAAATATTTTAGAAAGGCAAGGGAGAACAAGTACTGAACAGATACAAAGTTCTCCCTGTAGAGAAGGATTTGTAGAAACAGCCCTGTGTGGTCACTGGATGGCTGTATAAATTGTCATGTTGTGCAGCCATCTCTCTCTCTCACTCTATCTCCTTCTCTCTCACAAAATAGAGCTTTTGTGTCTTTTAAATACACACACACACACACACACACACGCACAGACACATAGATGCTCAAAAGGAAATTTGAAGTGTTATAATATTTAATCTTGAAAGTAGAAATTTTCAGCTACCTATTTCTCAAATAATTTTCCCAACATTTCTCTTATTTGGATGATTTTTGTCGCTAGTATATTTAAAAGAAAAATTATATTTTAAAAGACCTTCATATACAGTACATTTTTCAGTTGTATAGTGATGTTACTTTTTAAAGTATATCTTTAATATGTAACTATCTTTTAAAATTATTTGCTTTACCTAACAAATTTTCTCCAAACAAATTTACTGGCATCTTGTCATTTGGTGTTGACATTGTAGCTATACTCTTGATGTCCCCAGTGACTTTCATTGATTTAGTTCACTTTTCTGTTTGGAATGTAACATCTTACAGCCTTGCATTGACATCTTCTGGGGAATTTTGTGATGGCAGAAAGTCCTACTAATGTGAATAGTATAAATTCATACTTATTTTCTATTGTTTATATGCTATCTCTTAGCTTACTGAATGATGTTATTTAACATATGTCTCTGAGGTGTGTATAATATATAATTTAAAAAATAATATTAAGCTTTCATTGATCTATGCAGCTGAGTGAGAGGCAATATTTCTAGATAAATTGTACTTTGGGATCCCAACATTATTATAATTTTGAACAGAAAATGAAAATTTTTATTTCATGAGTTACTCATGAAATGAGTTAACTCTAAAAGTCTTCAAGATAATTTTAGCAGTACTACTCTGTGTGTATGTTTATTGCTTTTCTTTTTAAACAGTAGTTACACATTAATATATATTTCCTTAGTACTTTTGAATTCATCATGCATGAAACACAACATTTAAAATGGACAAATTTTCTATAGAATATAGTTCACTAAAAATGCTTTACTATCATATTTGTCTTAAAAATAAGTATTAATGATATAATTTAAAGAGCAGCTAATATATCAAAATTGAAATGTTGTCAGCCTGTTTGCAGGCACAGATTTTAAGTTCTTTACTCAGTCCTAGCAATAGAACTTCAGTAAAATGTCTGTCTTACCATAGCTGCCTATGGAATAAGACACGTAATGGGATAGTTTGTGACTACAAAATATATTCAAACTAACTGAACATATCTATATAAAACTTTTAATCTTGATCTTACTGAAATATTTTCTACTAAACTAGCTATTTCTATGAAAGTACTAAATACACTATCTTCCTGAAATAATAATTTCAAGAAATATCTATTTCTGTAAATTTTCTTTAAAAATTTCTTTTAAAATATTGAATATGCTGAAATTAAAATAAATTGCTTAAATGATTAAATATAAACAATAGTAATAAACATTCCATACAGATTTTCAGAAAATTATATTTCAATGAAGACATGCTCACCTTATACATTTACTTAAGCTCACTTAATCTGTCATAAACATATGATTATGAGATACTGTCACAAAGTATCTCATCAAATCTTCAATAAAACATAAGGTTATTCTGTGTGGCAAAGGCTTCTTTTTTAAAAAATGTACACTATTACGCTTCTTAAGGTGAAAGTATGAATTCGTTCTTTTTTGAACGTCTTCTGCCAATAGGCATTTCTCTGACAGTTTATTGGTCATCACCTCTAGTACATTTCACCTATTCAAGGTGTTAATTAGGGGATGCTTATTCTATGAGCTAGCCACATTTTTGCTTTCAATTTAAATTAAAACATGTTTCCAGAATAGTTTTATAGGCATTATTGTATATCTGACTAATATGAGTTATTGTTAACTACATTATAAATCTTATTTATAGCCATATCCTTGGTAAAATAATATTTGATTCCATGTAATAATGCAGTTTACAAATATAAACAGAGGTAAATAATTACACTATTATACAGTAAGTAAAGTTGTCATTAACTACATATACCTTTTCCATGAATGACAATATAGTTTTTCTTGGTATTTAGTGTATATAATAGGAAAATCTTCATCTCTTAGTTACCAGATACATAAGGTATATTTTCTATCTATAAGCAAGTGGGATTTAATAAAGTGCATTAAAACAAACTGACAATAAAAAGCAGAATATGGTGGGACAATACAGTGGTCCTGGGAAGCTGTTACATTGCAATTGGAAAAAATAAGTTGATATTATTAGAGAAAAAAATGCAATGGGAAAGATGGGTTTCCATAAGACTTTAAATGCATTAGAGGAAAAGAACAGTAAGAAAAAAATGATCATGTGGCAAGAATTGCATGTTTCTTATCCCATGGGAGTTAAGAAGAGAGTGAATATTTTATTTTTGCTGCAGCAGAGGGAGATGATACTAAAAAGACAGTATAATATATTATAAACTGTTGATTAATCTGTCAATACCAAGATATGGTACTTGGCTATTTTTTTGCCTGCAGGAAAAGTAAACCCTTTGGAATTAGCTTTCCTTTGTTTCATTTTTCTCTGCTTTATCATTTTATTGGTTATTATTTTTACTAATTATACTCCTTATCTGGTCTCTTCAAAATCAAGTTGGAGCTTTAGATATGAGTCTATCATTCAGGAAAAGAAGCTGGCAAAAAAATATAACAATAAAGGAAGAAACACATGATGGGAGTCTAAACATTAAAACTCTCTTGATTATAAATAGAGATATAGATAGATGATAGATAGTAGATGGACATACTGACATATATATGAGCATAGTAAAGTATGATTATAATAAGTAGTTTGGAAAGAAGAAATTTACATTTAATACATTTCTGCTTTTAATGTCTTATCCTGGTAATGAAGCTTTATATTCATTAACTGATTTCATTATTATATTAATTTAGCAAATGTTTGCATTTCATAGATAGGTATATTAAATCTCAAAAAGTTTGAATAACTTGTCCAAGATAGCATAAGGTAGTAAAAGCATACCAAAGGCTTTTCAAAGGATTCAACACTGGAAACATTGAGCCCAACAAATTCTGATTCTATGTTTGTGTAAAGAATGATTGGATTCACATATTAAGTATTTAGAGAATCAAGTTGTTAAAATGTCATAAGGCTACCGATATATTATTATTATTAAGCCTGAACAACTGTTTATGTGATAAATACTGTCTTAATTAGGATTATTTTTTTAAATCTCAAATAGATACAAAGGTAGGAATTCCTTTAGGATTAATGATTTTTATTTCAAATTGAAATGAAATGAAATAAATTCTGATTCAAATTTTGCTTGAGGTTATTTATATTGTATATAGTCTTATTTCCTGGAGGTATTAGAATTAGAATACATTAAAATATTAGTAAATTTTATGGTCATAATTTTAATTACCAATAACTTCACAATGGTAAATCATTTAAAGCCTTGAGAAATTTACGTCAGCATACCGTTATTCCTAATTTCCAAAATAAAATGAGTTATATCACTTATTTATCACATAAATGTTAATAAAATTAGTCTCTTTTTCTACCAAATTTTTATATCTTGAGATTTGCTGATTATAAAATTAAGCAGAGAGCTTCAGAAGAGGCTCAAATGAACTCTAAAACATTCGATCTATCAATGTCAAAAATTATTTAGGAAAACTGAAAAGAAATACAGTTATTGTTTATATTTTCTCAATTTCCTATAGTAAGCATTTGCTATTTTTAATAACAAAAATAATCAGCTAAACTTTAAAAGATTTAATTGTTGTTATGTGAGAAATAGCAAATAACATTATTTTATAATTAAATGAGAAGATGTAGGTAAGTCTAAGATGAACCATAACTGAAAGATGAAAGATTTTTAACATATGGGCTGAGGAAATATTTTAATAAATCATATTTTAATTCCTGTTTCTGTATATATTCTGTACTCTGTTCCTCCTGTCTGAAATATATTTCTTCTTTATTTCTGCTCAGACTTCGACTTTTTCCATGCCATGCCGATCTTCTCCTCCCCTGAGACATGGCCTCAATTGATTTTACTCCTTTCTAACAAAAACTCATCTCTCCTTTGAAAATGAGAAATTTTATCATTAATGACAACATGGATGGAATGTGAGGACATCTTGCTAAGTAAAATAAGCCAGGCACAGAAAGACAAATATTGCATGATCTTACCTTATATGTGGAATCTAAAACGGTTTATCTCTTGGAAAGGGAGTAGAAAGACAGTCTGGGTTGGGGAGGAGGGCCTGGAAAGTAGTGGGGTTAGGGATGATGTTAATCACAAGCTACATAGTTTCATTTGGACTGAAAAAATAAGTTTTAGTGATCTATTGCACTGCATGGTGACCACAGTTAATAATAATGTATTATATCTTTCAAACTTGTTAAAATAATATTTTTAATGATGTCACTATAAAAATAGTTAAGTTGATGAGGTGATGGATATGGTAATTAGCTTGATTGAATCTTTATATTTTATTTATATATATATATATCAAAACATGACATTTTACCCCACAAGTATACACAAATTAAAATGATTCATCACAAGTTTCACTTGCAAAGTCTATGCTCAAATTTTACTTTCAAAACTATGTTTCTCTTTGCTTAGAAATCTGGTGGTTTCTATAGTGGTTTCTAAAGCAAAAAACACAGAAACAACATACAAAATGTTAGAGATAAGTGTGCATGGGCATTGCTTGAAAGAGAATAAATTGATATACCAGCTAGTATAGTCAAGTGGCAGAAAAGAAAATGACATTCTAAAACAAGTGGTCTGTATATTTCAGCCTTTCTATTACTTACTAACTCATAAATACAGGATCATTTTAATGCTGATATATTTATTAATTCATACAGATTCACAGTTTCTGAAAGGACCATGGACTAATTGGATCACAAGCAAACTGAAACATTACAGGGTAAATATTATTGTGATTAGGATTATACAAAAACACCATGATGCCTCTCCCAACTTAGGGAAATCAGTGAAGGTTTTCTTGAAGAAAAGTGTTATGAACCATTAGAATATTTGGGTAAAAGGACCAGACTGCCAGTACAGCCAGCTGCTGTAATATGAATGTGTTTCTTATGTGGCTTACTGATTTTCTTTTTTAAAAGTGGATAATGATCTGGAGATATTTTTAAACAAATAAATTGAATGCTAGGTTTTGAAGAGCTCTCTGGCAGCGCTATAGAGATTGGATTGAGTTTGGAGGTACATTAGATTCACGAAGGCTAATTAAATGGCTCTGGCCATAATCCAGGGTTGATATGAAAAAGCTCTTAACAAAAGAACTGGGGGTAGAGGTAATAGGAAATATGAAGCAGTTTTGAGAGGTATTTAATATATTGATGTGACCAAGTCGAATGACTTGTTAAGATATCATAAATGAGAATATAAGAAGAGTCTAAGCATTTTTTACACCATAAAATACAAACAAAATAATAATATTTCAAAACATTTTGGAATATACAGATAAACTTACATTTAATGAGAGATAATCATCTGACAAAAGGGCAGAGATGAACAATATCAATCTATACCTGCAACCAATTTGGGACACACTATAATGGAAACCTCTCTAGATTACTTCTGGGCTTCTGCTTATGTAAGTAAGTGGATTAAAGATAGTACCTTCAAGTGCATGTTTTGAGGACAGTAACAACTAATGAGTAAAGTTTTGGACAAGTTAAATAAATCAAAGTACAGATATCCTGCACGTTATTACAAGTTTTGTTCTACATTTCAGAAGACAGCAGTAGGAGAAGAGAGAGATTTGAGGTTATCAACATTTAGGCATTGGCAAAAAGCCATGAGTCTCCTTAAGATAACAAAGGAAATAAGTGAATTGAGTAGGTCAGTGAAAGAACCTAGAAAGCACTAAAGTTTCAGTGGTCAAATTGAGATGAGGATCTAAGAAAGAATACAATCAATAAACATAAAAAGAAGTTAGAGGAGACCAGACATTTTATTAGACAAATTAGATAAAACATGGATGGTCACCAATAGTAAATGCTTCAGAAAAATGAGGTAATACAGAGCAACAACAATAACTACCATCACCACAACAACTATTGAAATCGGAAACTGAAAAGTCCTTGGTAACACCGGGAAGAACAGTGCTAGCTGGGTAATAGGCAAGGTACTAAAAAATTAAATAAATATAAGATTGGAGATTATAGACCATAGGCTACTCTTTTAAGAACTTGTACGATTTGGAGGAAAAGACAAATACTTCAGTAGCTACACAAGATGCATTATGATAAGATGACAGTACTTATATTTATATCTAAGTTCTACTGTATTTAAAAAAGGGAGGTGTGGGCAAGAATAATTAGACAGGGAAAAAAATGACAATGAAGTTGAAGACAAGACAACTGATGGAATAAGACTCCCATTGGGAAGAAGGTATGTGTTTCAGATTTTTTTAAATGGAGAAATTATACTTCAGAATAACAAAAACACCTTCATTTAAGATAGAAGGTTAAGGGGAAAGTGGTATTACAATGCAGATAATTTTCTAGTTTGAAAGGGTAAAATATTGATGGAGTCTATATCTCATTAAAGCTATTTAATTGTAAATAAGGATATCTGCTGTGTAAAATGTAGTCTGTGAAGTGCAGGCTTTGAGAATCAAGGAGGGTTTTGATTAAAGGATATTGAATTGCTGTATAAAATGGAATTTTTTTGTGAATTTAGAGCTATTGTCACATGGTTTTGTCTCATTAAATTCAGAAGTAAGATTGGGAAAAGCAATAGGTTGATTAAAACAATATGCAGGCTTAGGGAGTTGAAGAGGCAGACAACCAAGGAATAAAGTGTTAATGTTTGGGTGACAGAATACTGTAAATAATAAATAAAAAAAATTACTACTAGGAAGAGATTGTTTAGAATAAATATAATGAAAAATATGTTCTGAAAATTATAAATCCCTAGGTACATATTCAGAAATATTATCAAAAGATACATTAATGCTTAGCTATAATATGTTAATATAATTAGCAGTTTAACACTAGTGCTACTATAATGAAAAGGACCACTTATATAAGGATCCTTATTCACACAAAATTCCACATTCATTTAAAATACAATTTAAAATAATTATCCATGAATCATATTTAGTATTTAATTTCATTATCTTAAGGTATACATACTATATTATTTCCAGAAAAGACATAGAAAGTAAGTAAAAACATAATTTCTTTGGCAATCCTCTGAGAAACTGCAATAAAAAGAGCTGCTTTGTCTAATCAGACTCACTCAGAGCTTGAGGTTTATGAAAAATCTGAGCCATAGAAATGATCACAATATACAAGCAGAGCAGAGAAGTCCAGGGACTGCCACTGCAGTTGTCTTCTTTGTTGTTGTTGTTTGTTTTGAGGCATTTTTTGTTTTTGCTACATAAGAGTAGAACAGAATAGCATATCAAGTCTCTAAATAATGTTCGCAGCTATATTGATTAAAATAAAAATTGAGTTGTTTTAGTTGTAATACATCTCCATTTTATACTCTGATATTTACATAACATACAGGACCTTTACCAGGGAGCCATGCTCTTAAATCCCTATGCTCTACATGTGCTTATACTAAGCAATTAAAACAAGTACAACATATGAAGAACATTTTATAGATAAGGGCTTTTTCACCAGCAAATACCAGTAACATGTTTGCAAGAGGTTTGTCATTACACTATTTATGAGTATATTTGACCAGGCTATCTTCTTTGTTTCATGGGGGCACCCCTCCATTGAATTGAGGGAATCATCTGTAGGCCTACTGCTAACCATTTTCTTCCAGAAACATACATTTATATTTGACAACTGGTGGTCCTTTAATATTCATTTAAATTTTAAGTTTCTCATCAATGAAATTACAAAAGATGAAAGACATTAGTATTTTCCCTGCACCTCTGAGCCAAACAATATCAAGTAGCTTCTAGCTGCTTTCTGCATAATTAAAAATATAATGTCAGTACGGTTAAGCATCCAAGGTAAATAAAGTATTACATGATGTTAAGAGCTACCTTATTGATAATTTGGTCACTGTGACCTCTGAGACCCCTCTGAAAATATCTGGACTTAGAGAAGAATACTGTGTTTACTATTTATTGCATGTCTATGCTATATAATCTCACTCTCCCTCTAAGAAACCAAATTAGGAGCTAGAGATATGTAACTAGACATACCTAATAAAGGAATACAATTGGCCAACATAAGGTATTTCATCAGCAAACATAGTTCACTAATTTTTCAACCAGAGATGTTAAATACTATCCAAAGCATTCTATGATGTTATAAAAGTCCAAACTACTCATTTATAAGAAAGTGCATTTGTACAAAATATAAATAGGAAAGCAAGGCGGTCTTTTCTTACAGAATCCTACAGTAAGATCAAAGAACCTTACTGAACAGACATTTAAATAGATCACTGAGAGGTAACATTTGAATTGGTTTTAATTTTATTTGAGAAAATTCTACCAAAATCTATAAACCAGCCAATAAAATGTCATGATTAACTGCATCAAATGCTGCCAAAAGGTCCAACAAAATCATGAAAGACAACATCCCTTGTTGCAATCAAAAGGTCATTATTTTCTTTCAATACAGCAGTCTCAGCACTATGATGAGGATGAAATCCTGATTAAAATTGCTCAAATGAGTCAAATTGCATCATGTGTTAATGTAATTGATTACAACCTCCAACACTTTAAGCAGAGCCTAAATTAAAAAATGAATGATGATGTTGCACTTTATCCACCAGTAATGAAGCTTTCTCCAGCACTTCTGGCTCAGTATAAATTCACGGTCATTTGAAGAGCTGACTCAGAGCCAAGAAGGAGAAAAAATACTATTTTAATGTCCATCAATGACATTATGAGAATCAATATCCAGGTACAAAACAGAGGACTGAGTCTTGCTGAGAATCCATCTCTCACTCCGAGAACCAGAATTTACTAATCCTGAACTGTTGAAAAAGAATATCTACTTTGGTCTCTGAATAATTACTACCATAAACTGAATGATCATATTCCCACCTTGTGCCCCTCACAAAGTTTTGCTACTGAACAATACAAAAAAGACATATTCTTAGATCTTGATAGTTCTCCCTCATTTTGGTGCCTCTCACAGATTAAGAGAGACAGGAACTGTGTCATTGACCTCCAGGTCATTAGTGCTACAGCTGTACCCTAAGACCATCCCAAGTAGACTAGAGATAGGAGGCAGAGACAAATCAGAAAAAAATGATTTACAGATTGTAGATATTTTAGCAAACAACCTTGGCTCATAACTTATGCATGTAATCTATGAGGAAAAATTGACATTAAAATTTAAAATGTTGCTATGTGATAGTAATAACAGTAATAGATAACATTCAGGGAGTGATTATTTTTTCCAGCAAATATTATAAATAATGTATCTACATATGAACAAAATTCATGTTTGTATTAGCTTCATAAAAATATCTCCTAATCTATAAAATAATCCCTATTTTGCAGATTAGGAAACTAAGACAAAGAGAAGAAATTCTGCCAATTCATTCTTATATAAGTACAAAAGTTTGAAATTGAATTCAAACATTTTGTTTCAAGAGTCTGCACCACTGTCTCATAGCATTGCTATGCCATCTTGTTTAATGCTTATGTGGCTAGTGACACTAGACAAAGCAACTCAATTCTCAAGCTACATTCCACTACTTTTTACACTGGTATTTCCTTTAGTATGCTGCAAACAGCCATACATATATCCATATTTATATACACACATAAAATGTCATAAGAATCCTAAAGGGTATATATCCCTAAGCACTGTTTTATATGTACATATGTATTATGCACATATGTATCAAATGATTTAACTCATAACTGGATAAACACTCAAAAACTTTTATAAGAAAAAATTATAGGACAAAGTATATATTGTCTTTGGCTTAAGTTGCCTATCACTAATTATTTGGATTAAAAGGGTTTCTCAATAGCATTGAGTGGCAATGACAAAAAAGATTTTCTCTGTGGTAATACTCTCACCATAATAAACTATCTTAGCAGAACGGCATTATCACAGTCAAAATATTGTTGTAGTCTATACATTCTTTCTTGCAGACACACGTATTAATTTTTTAATCATGAATATGACAAGAAAGAAACTAACATATTTTGAACTGAAATAACAGTGAGAGAATCATTTCACACAAAATCATCTCTAAGTTTCATTAAGTACATCAGCTGTCTCATCAACTGATTTTTGAAGTGGCGGAATGACCTAGCAAATCACATCTAATGACAAAGAAAGTAAATGTAATTAAAATCCAACCTAGGGCAAAAGCTAATAACTGACAAATGAAGAGAAGGCATTAAAGTTATGTTAAAAGGTGAATTAATAACCTTGAATGAAATAATAACACTCTAATGACTAAATTTCACCGACAGCTTACCAGATTCTGAAGTCAATCAGTCGTCCTTTTAAATCAGGTGTCCAACTATCCCAAGATTGATTAAGAAATGCTGGCTTCCATTTTTTCAAAGCAATTTCAAATCCTTCCATCAGTAGTTATTTTACTTTTAACATCTTTCCCAAATTGATTGCAGATTCTGTTCTTCTTGATTTTTGTTCATGTTTCATGGCTCTGATTTCTCATTTAGTCACATCATAGGTCGTAAAACTGTGCTACATTCAAAAGACCACTGAATTTAGCAGAGTATTTAATGGACATTGAATCAGAAGGACTGTGGTTGAATTTCCATTTACCACTTACTGAATGAGTAGTGTTAAAATTAACCTTTTGAATATCTGCTTTCTCCACTGTACAGGGAATTTTAAAATAACAAAATCTGCAAATACCTTATTTTTAAAAAAGCGAATGTGTTAAAATTTGGATGATCCTTTCAGTTGGACAAATGTAAAATATTATTTTCAATGGTAACTGACATTTTAGCAATACCCAAGGGCACATTTAGAAGAATGAAAAGTAGCAGCATTTACCATTGATTTTGAGAGGTATAAGATATTACATTCGATTCAACTTTTTATTTTATAAAAATGAAGAACTCATTGCCAAAGAGATAAATGTATCCGAGATCTCAAAAATAGAAATTTGGGGTAAAGTTTCTTGAATCTGGTCTGTATTTTGTTTTCAAAAATAAATCATTCAGGATTTACTAAGCAGATACGTTCTGAAAATGTGCTGACAGGAAGGAAGGAGATGAGATCTGTTTCTAAATGGGCACAATACTATTTTAGAAAATCTTGCCAAATATGAAATACCAAATAAAGAGACTAGAGTCGTTTTCCAGTTTTGCCTTTGAATTTGTAAATATGGAGAAGGAGCCAATTCATTTTACTCCATTTTCTTTGTTTGTAAAATGGATAGGACACAGTCATCTATAATGTCCTCCAGCTCAGTGAGTCAGCTTCAGAGCCTTCCCCACTGCTTATAGTAAGCAAAACTTAAGAATTTGACCTTATAGTAAAGAAAAAATAAGAACAAGTAGTTTATTCCTGTTTCAACCAGGTACTCTCTTGACCTTTGAATGATTACTTGATTTAAATATTCTGTCCTCCAAAATGGAGTTACAAATGTGCCCATTTTGCAGAGTTGCTCTGAGGATTAATGACTCACTTTGCACATAAAAGCACTCAGTCAATATAAGCTTTTATAATTTATTATAATGATTGTTTTCATTAGCTGATGTGGAAACAAGACCACTCATTAACTCATAATAATCAACTCCTATAAAGTATCTTTAAACACTGTCCTCAAAAGAGTTATGTTACAATTGTGTTGAATTATCTTGTTTGTTTGCTTTATGGATTTTCTTACCTCTCCTTTACTTGGCCTTGAATATGTCCAGCCTCTTACAAGGTCACACTAGAACATATCTTTCTTTATGAAGCCCTTTCTATCCTTCTCTAAGCTAAATTAACTATCCATCTCTTGCAGTAGCATTCTGTATACATTTCCACAGTGACACTTAAATTATATTACCATGAATTATACTTGTGTCTGTGTCTCCTACAAGAATGACTCTTCAGGGAGCAAAACCTGGGACTTACTTACCTTGAGAGTTTGGAGGCCCAGAAGAATTACTGGCAAAACAAAGATTCTTTGTACACATTTGCTAACTTTATGAAGTATTAGCGTATCAGAATGTAACTTTAAAATGTATTACATTCTCCCAGGTTACTTTAGCAAAACCCATCTAATGAACCTATAGGGATATTAATGTGTTAATAATCTAGATAATTGCTTTGGTTTTTCAGATTATAATTTATGTAAATAAAGCTGTATTGCTGTATATTTTACTTTGAACATATTTATTACTTTGAAGTTCTTGTTGGAGAAACAATAAACTGTGATACCTTTGCTCTCTCTGTTCCTTCTCCCAAGAATATCCTTCTCCAAATATCTACAAGGTTCACTCTCTCATCTCCTTCAGGTTTCTTTAGGAATATCACATTTTCACAGATCAGTCCCCTGACCACCATTCCTTTTGAATCCATTTTTCCATTTGTATGATCTTCCTCTCCTACACCCACATTACATTTTAAGTGTTATATACCTTGTTCATTTTCTTTGTCTTGCCCCAGTTAAATCTTTCTGAAAGCTAGGCCTTTCATATATTTTGTTCATAGATATATTATCTTTGCCAGAAGGTGGTCTGTCACACGTAGGCACACAAAAATGTTTGTTAAATACATGAATACATTAATAAATACTAAGATAGAGTAAGGGAAATGGAGGACAATGGTATTTAAAAAAACACAAAACGTCAAATAGTTTAACATAACAGCACCATAGATTTATCGAGAAGAATCATTAAAGAAAAACTTTCTTTAAGACTTATTATTATGACATTGTGAGATGTCTTGCTTTCATGCGAGCTAATAATCGCAATTACAAAATTAATCATTGCAGCCAGCACACACCATGGGTAATTATGTGTATTGCAAAGTATATCAAAATGAAGAGTGACTCCTTTGTGAATTTGTATACCTTCTAAAACATATATGTATTGAATGTGTGCAAATATCTCTTCATTATTATATATCTACCAATTGATTTCTGGGTACCCTGCAAGCCCAAATGTTTTTAGCATCTATTTCTCCTCTGTATAGCAGTTTCCATGAAGATCATGTGTCTGGCAGTACTAGCAGAGTCCCATCAGCACAGGTTGTAAATATATGAATGATAACAGCAATAATATTAATAATAATAACAATATAAAAACAGTAATACTAATAGAGAGTAGCAATGGCAAGAAGCATTTATTTTTTAGATGGTGTACCAGTACAATTGGTAGCAACATCTGATTGAGAAATTATGAGCCATTCCTTCTCTAAGTGAGATGTAGTGGTTTTCAGAACACCCCATGCACAGAATTTCAGTTGCATACTAGTATTACTCATCTACTGATGTGAAAGCAGCAGAAATCTTGGCTAAATAAAGATACTTTGCAATTTCTAAATACAGTTCTAAGTTTCTGAACTTGTGATCCTCAGATTTATTTTTTTTAAAATCTTCGATTCAGATGGGCCTGGATTTGACATTCAAATAGAGTACATCAAAAGTTGTTACTAAATCATCAGTTTTAAAACTTGAATATGAAAACTGCATTGGAAATTGTGTAAAAAGTTATCTAACATACTTCTGCATTATTCTATAAGCATTAAGGTGAGTTCTGAATAGAAAAAAAGTTCAGATATTAAGAAGTTTAAAGAAAAAAGTGAATTAACCTAACCAGCAACATTCACATTAAGTGGATATCATGACATTTAGCAAATTAATTTTAAATTTTAAAAAATCACATAATATATTGTAAATAAACACTGCTTTATGCTGGTTTGTGTGCCATTGTTTCAGTAAAATCCCTTGTCAAATAAGTTTTGCAAATATTATATGATTTAACACAGATGATACTGTAAGAGGTGATGTAAAATTGTCTGTATTCATTCAAACTAGACATAAAATATTTTTAGATCCTAATATTGCAAAGAGTTTAATGGGGAAGAAAATGAAAATATTAATAAAGAACATATCAGTGCTGATTCAGAGAGGAGAAAGTTATCAAGAAAAAGAACAATTCAAATAAAAAGCAGTAAGAACTACATGAGTAACAGGATTTCTGGATTTAGGGGGTTATTTTTGTTTTTTTTTGTGTGGGTTTTTTGTAATATAATTTTTTTCTAACATCATGAGAGCAATTTGGTAGTTGGGCTTGTGTCTACTTTGTTAATGATGTTTAGACTTTTGGTGTTAGAGCCCTACAGTTGATATAGGAGGATTATTTACTTTCCTTGTTCGGAATTTAAACTGTGATAAAATCTGTGGCTTAAGGTGTAAGAGCACTGTGTGTGTGTGTGTGTGTGTGTGTCTGTCTGCCTGTCTGTGTGTGTCTGTGTGTATGTGTACCTATATTTATTTTCTTATATTTATCACATTAATTAATATATGCCTATTATTGAGACTTGAAAGTGTCTGTAAATGAAAATATTACAATCACCCAAATTCACCCCTCTAATAAATTTATTGTGTGTATGAAATTACATGTCTTTTTTTCTATGCACACCAAACTGAAGGACTGCCTAAAGGACTCTGTTTTGGTCTTCACATTACTGAGTGTCAGTGATGTGCAAGACACCAAACTCAGAGCTCAGTAAGGGGCTCAGCCTATGGGGATGTTTAACAAACATTTGTAAAATTATGACTGAATGATTATTACAAGTATTTTCTATAGACTCAAATATTTTTCAAAATTATGATTTTGAATGGCTTCTTAAGGGATTGTCATCTCATTTTGTCATACTAAGCATCACTCCAATATTGTTGACTATTATTTTCAATTCCTTGCATCTAGAAATAATGCTGCAAAGCTGGGCATAGTGACATGCACCTGGAGTCCCAGCTACTTGGGAGGCTGAGGCAGGAGGATTGCTTGAGCCCAGGAGTTCAAAGTTGCAGTGCACTATCATGGCACCTGCGAAGAGCCACTGCACTCGCACTCTAGCCAGGGGAGCATAGTGACACTTCATCTATTACAAAAAATTATATAAAAATTATAAAAAGAGAGAATACTGAATGAATATATATATATATAGCCTTTGTAAATTTTTCTTTAGCTTATCTACCCAGGTGTTTGCATTATTTTACCAAATAATAGAATTCACATAAATATGCAGAGTTTTCAAAGAGACTGTATTGAAGTTAATGCTTGTGTACATTATTATTTAGTGAAAAGTTAAAAATGATGGCATAATGTTTTGTTTCATTTTCCCATGTTAATAGTAAGGTATACCCAGAGTACATTTCTTATTAAGAAAAAAAAAGATTGGGGTCACCTTGATCAAAAATTACCTGTATACTAGTTCAAATATATTATATATGAACTACGGTTTAAGAAATATCATCAAATATTATTAATATATTCTACTATCTAAAAATTCTGCTATAGCATTATATTTTATGGCTAAAAAAGCTTGATACTGGTTGTTACAGTAAATCTTTACTAATTTATGAAGCATCAAATTCAGATTTTTAAAAATTATGTCAAGCTCAAGCTATTTAGAATTCCGCATAATTTTATATACTACATAAGAAGAAAACAGCTTAAAATAAAGTTATATTATTTTATTGGGATGGGCTCTGGAGCCCATCCATTATTTGATTAAATAAATAAAAATAAAAAATAAAAAAGAGCCATTATTTGATTAAATAAATCAAATCAAAAATTATATCAAAATTAATTTTCATTAATTCTTCATGGGCAAATAAGTTGTACTAATAGCCAAAAACATACCTAATTAAATATATAAAATTCTCATGCAATTCTACCTTCAATAATTACTAAAAGTTGGAAGTGGCATTTAAACTTCAAAGTAACATAACTGAATTTATTTAATAGTAATTAAAAATGTCTATGCTACTATATAAGGCTAGAGAACAGGATGCTGTTTAACTTCATTTTTCTTCCTTCTCAGAAAAACCTCAGAAAATGGAAGTTTAAAGGTATCCTGCTATTGTCAATTACTGTGGCTCGTAGTTCTTTTCACAATCCCCCCACCTCCAACCACCACTTTTTTCTTTTTCATCAGGTTTTCATTCTGGGAAATTAAATGTTTCTATTGACTGGGTTATTAATGCAAGAAACCTATCCAGAACAATTATACCACTTAGTAGTTTGGGAGAATCTGTATCTAATTCAGCTTTTGAAATGTTTCACTCTGTACTTAATCATACATACCAGTTTATGGGTGCATTTACATCTTATGAAAAGCACATGTCAATGCAATTTTAAAGTTTCTAGAAGATAATCAAGCCACAAAACTTATTGCCAACCCAATTAGAAATATTTTTATAAGAATACAAATGTAAGTTATGTAAGATTTCTTTAACAACTTAGCAAGAAGAAAAATGACATAAATTTTAACCATTTTTACACAGGAAAAATGATCCTACTTTTTGTGAAAATTGAGTGTTTCAAAAAACAGAATTTTACAAGTGCACGAATTTATATGTTTTCTTGGGGAAAATAAAATGTGGAGCACTTAGAAAAGACTCCTATATTGTAATCAGATTTGCAAAAGCACCATAAAAGCCATAATGTAAAATTGTTTTTGAATTTCCTACCTAGCATTATAAATACTACACCAAGAACAAAACGTGAAAGTATAAAAGAAACTAACTTTTATAAAGTATGAACTATGACACGCAACAACTTTGTACTCTATGTAACGTCGCCCTTATTTCCTCAACAGGCTGTAGGTTTCTCAGACAGGTTAAGTAGCTTGCTCAAGGTCAGGTTACTAGTTTGCAGGAGGCAAGAGCATGCATCCAGCTTGGTTTTAGGCTAAAGTCCCATGTTATGTCCATGGTATCACATTGTCTCCATACAAGTGAAAAGAAAATGATACAGAAAATTGATTGATAAATGAATGAAATGGGTTGTATAACCTAGAAAAAAATAGAATTTGGTTTGTCACAAATAAAATGAAATAAAGTCTTTACACATCTGTAGGATTACTTCACATATTCATTTATATTTTAAAACGATTTGAAATTACTTCTTTGTTCTTTAGTCTTAATTTTTTAAACCACATGTTCGTCTGTAGCTATTTTCTTCTTTTATTTTCTACTTAGCCTCTAGATCTCATGTAGGTACACATTTGCTGGAGACATCATCCCTAAGAATAGTTTACATAACTAAGAATTAGTTATCTGGTTATTGAAGTCTAATATATTTGACTCACTCATATTGTTTATTCCTTGATCTAGAATTACAATTTACTATGTATGTTAAATTTGCATTTAAATACATTGAACTATCACAACTGACTTTCTATCCTACTTGATACGTTTGTGCTTCACTGCAAACAACCCAAATAAAACCATAAAAACAATTGATTATATTGATACAATTATATTTCAATTTTGAAAATGAATTTTCCATAACAAAATTATTTTTGCCTTAATACTGTATTGCATAATTGATGGAACAAAATGATTATTCAATAATGCATGTATGCACTAACTTTGCATCAAAAACTATTTCTTGATATATTTATGAATATTCCAAATTAAGTACTAAAATATATTGTTAACTCCATATACCTGACAAAATAGGACAATGATATAAATTATATTGCAATGTTGCCATGTGAACAAGTATCCACTGTATAAATGCATGCATGCAGTTTTATGTGTTTAGACTTCTAAATATGCATACGTACATCTAAGTGTGTGAGTGTGTGTGTGTATGTGTGTATAGAAGAGAGAAGAGAAAAATGACAAGTGTGCATAATACAATGAATAGTACAAGATTGCCACCTTCTGGATTTAATACATAAGTGACTTTTTTTTTCTTTTGGAAAAATGTCCCCCTCTTCCAAAAAGTGTTTATTATTAATGATATTTCTTGGTAGCTTGCCCTATATTTTACTACTCATATTTAAGTAGTGTTTCTAACACTAGAATTCTTTTACAATTGCTTGGAATTCATTTTATGTATACAAAGATTTTCTAGATAATATAATAGGTCTCAAAATTTTCTCCAGATGTAGCCATTTGTGTGTCAGTGACACAAATAAAGCCAATCTCCCCCTCCTGCCCCCCAAAATAGAACACACTGCAATGGGAACATATATTTAGTAGGGAGTTAATTAAGTCATTATTTTTATAACAGTAGAAATTGATAACTCAGCAATAAAAACATTTCCAATATTTTGTGCAAAATAATTGCAAAACACATTTTTCTAACATATTTTACTAGTTTAATATTTTGAATTTATATATATATAGGTTTCTTATCAAAAGTAGCAGAATTATTTTTGTTAAAGCTCAAAATTAAACATATGAACATTATACAAGTATATCTACATTATCAGGAATGATCAGACATTATGTGAAGTGAGCAAGCATATATTGGATTTACAATTGTGAAATATAGACCTCTCCTCTCCTTTGGTACCAGATTCCCCTGAGCCATGAGGAAGCTGATCATGATGTCCCTCATTACCCAAAATCTCATATTCCATAATCAGAACTTGCTCTGAATCTAAAATCCAATCAAACATTTTCAGCAGTGTTCTAACTCACTTAGAATACTGATAAATTATAATTGTTAATTTTGCTTATACATAAAAATCATTGACCTTTCTTCTATTAAAGAAACATCAAGGCTTTGGGAAGGGACATGACTAATCATTGCGTTTGGGGCAATTTGCTTTATTTCTTTTCCTTTTGCCTGTTTTTTATTCCTTTCTTCTTTTTCTTCTGTTTTTGGAAATATGGGGTGCATATATATTTCACCGAGCTTATAAAGATTGTAAAGTATCTGAATCTTTATATTTTGCACGAGTAAGACTAACCTTGCATACAAACATATCAAATATACATATGAATCTTAAATATGTCAGAAAAGATATACTATTTTTGGCTGTAGACAATATTTTATAACATAATGTAAATGTTCATAGCCACTCTAATATTAATGCCAATTTTATGTAACCTATGTTGTAAAGGTCTTTTAAGGAACTTACAATTCACTCTTCTTTGGGGGATTGAGATTTTAAGACTCATGATACCTCTCCATTATCTGTGTAAAATTGCAATAAGACATTATTTTAAACATGAGATAATATCCTTGTCCAGATTTCTTGCCCTTCAAATATTATTCATTCATTCTTGAATCCCCAAATGACAACTTCTCAAGTAGATTCAACTAATGGGAATATGGAGTGTATTGAAACAAAATGAGACTGAAGAATGAAACAATTCATTGTAATAGAAGAGGATTTTAAATGCTTATGACTTAGTGATGTTTATGTAGTTCAAATAATCAAAATATTGTAGAATACACTTTTCTCACTTAATATTACAACAGGGACACATTTTGACGCTCCTGCACTAGTTTTTGCCATATAGTCCCAATGACATAAGCGTCTGTCCCAAATACAAAACGTACATGGGCCGGGAGCGGTGGCTCACGCCTGCAATCCCAGCACTTTGAGAGATCAAGGCGGGCAGATCACAAAGTCAGGAGTTTGAGACAAGCCTGACCAACATGGTGAAACCCCGTCTTTACTAAAAATACAAAAATTAGCCAGCCGTGGTGACGGGCGCCTGTAATCCCAGCTACTTAGGAGGCTGAGGCAGGAGAATCACTTGAACCTGGGAGGCAGAGGTTGCAGTGAGCTGAGATCGCCCCACTGCACTCCAGCCTGGGCAATAGAGTGAGACTCCGTCTCAAAAAAATAAAATACATTAAAATAAAATAAAATAAATCATACATAATTTCTACATCAGGGATTCTGTAAAGAATAGTGCTTTACTTTTAATGTATAAGAGCTTAGAAATTCTTGAGTTTAATAACTAGTAACTTCAAAAGCTTTGTTTATGTATAATTATCATAAAAATTAATGAGGATTAAACATACTATTAAAAGGTCAACAAATACCTTTGGATCTCAACTGGAATTTCTTTCACAACTGCATACACTCCAAAATAAATATAAGTAATTGTCTTAAATAAGATATTTATATTTTGAGTAAAATGAGTTAAAACAGAATATAATATCATACAAAACTAGCAATCTCACAGTATTGACAGTGTATTGGGGGTTCCAGAGAGAAAGACTAAGAATTGAGTATCTTGTAAATAAGAAATATCCTCTGCAGGGTGTGGTGGCTCACGCCTGTAATACCAGCACTTTGGAAGGCCAAGGTGGGCTGATCACGAGGTCAGGAGATAGAGACCATCCTGGCTAACACGGTGAAACCCCGTTTCTACTAAATACACAAAAAAATTAGTTGGGCGTGGTGGCGGGCGCCTGTAGTCCCAGCTACTCGGGAGGCTGAGGCAGGAGAATGGCGTGAACCCGGGAGGTGGAGCTTGCAGTGAGCCCAGATCACACCACTGCTGGCGACAGAGCCAGACTTTGTCTCAAAAAAAAAAAAAAAAAAGGAATATCCTCACCTAGGAAATTATCTTGGTGAACAAACCAAGTCCCATGTGTATGAAGGATTTGGAACTTTGTTAGTAAAAACCTCTTCTTAATGAAAGAGAAAGTTGAGATTAAACTTGGTGCAAGGATCAAAGGCAACTATGAAAGGGAAGGGTCACTTAATAATTGCAGCCTGTCGCAAGTTGTGCATTACTCTTATACTACACTTTTCAGATTCCTGCCAAGATTCCAAGGACATGACACTAGCCTGGAAGCATTTCTAAATTAATAAAGGTCTATCATCGCTGAAGTCTCTGTAAACAACTGAAAGCCTAAGACTTGTCAGCTTGATAAATTTGCTTTAAAATTTTGGAAGAAATATATTTTTCCCAGTTAAGCATAATGACTTTTTGTTGGTTGAAATACATGGCAGCTTGTTTTTGTTTGTTTGTTTTTTAATTTTATTTGACTTTAAATTCCGGGATGCATGTGCAGAACGTTCAGGTTTGTTACATAGGTATACATGTGCCATGGTGGTTTGCTGCACCTATCAACCCATCATCTAGGTTTTAAATCCTGCATGCATTAGGTATTTGTCCCAATGCTCTCCCTCCCCTTAGCCTCCACCCCCTGAAAGGCCACGGTGTTTGTCCTTCCCGACCCTGTGTGGTTTTTAGTTCTCATCGAAGAGGTCCTTCATGTCCTTTTTTAGCTGTATTCCTAGGTATTTTATTTTCTTTGTGGTAATTGTGAGTGGGAATTCATTCATGATTTGTCTCTCTGTTTGTCTATTATTGGCGTATAGGAATGTTTGTGATTTTTTCGCATTGATTTTGTATCCTGAGACTTTGCTGAAGTTGCTTATCAGCTTAAGGAGTTTTGGGGCTGAGAGAGTGGGGTTTACTAAATGTACAATCATGTCATCTGCAAACAGAGACAACTCGACTTCCTCGCCTCCTGTTTGAATACCTTTATTTCTTTCTCTTGCCTGATTGCCTTGGTGAGAACTTCCAATACTCTGTTGAATAGCAGTGGTGAGAGAGGGCATCTTTGTCTTGTGCTGGCTTTTGAAGGGACTGCTTCCAGCTTTTGCCCATTCAGTGTGATATTGGCTATGGGCTTGTCATAAATAGCTCCTATTATTTTGTGGTACGTTCCATCAATACCTAGTTTATTGAGAGTTTTTAACATAAAGCGATGTTGAATTTTATCGAAAGCCTTTTCTGCATCTATTGAGATAATCATGTGGTTTTTGTCATTGGTTCTGTTTATGTGATGGAATATGTTTACTGATTTGCGTATGTTGAATGAGCCTTGCATCTCAGGGATGAAGCCAACTTGATTGTGGTGGATAAGCTTTTTGATGTGCTGCTGGATTCGGTTTGACAGGATTTTATTGAGGATTTTCGCATCAATGTTCATCAGGGATATTGGCCTGAAATTTTATTTTTTTGTTTTATCTCTCCATAGCAGCCTGTTTGGAGAAAATTTATATAGCAAGCAGGACTCAATGGTTTCATAAAATAATGTCTGTGGACAGCAGAGAGGAGGAAATGACAGATACTGGGATATAGTCCATGTGACTGATCACATGTGAGACATCACCTGAAGAATTTAAATTGACTCCAGTGTCCAAAATGCAGTGGGTAGTGTTAAGCCAAAGAAAAGTAGTTATAGTTATTTTTATTGTGAGTATTGAATGACCTAGAAAAACATCAGAAAAAATAAAATCATAAGGCAAAAGTTATGTTATCTTATAAAAGTAGTCAGTTCTCCAAAATGTAGTTCAAAATTTTTAAAGTTACCAAAATAACGCTAGGACAAGACAGCTATTAATGGATCCTTTTGGGCTGGGCTGATTGTCATTGGAAAAAAGAAAATTGCCCCAAAGGGGAGTAAGGTCGGAGGTACTAGGTTGGTGCAAAAGTAATTGCAGTTTTTGCCATTACTTTTGCACCATCTAATACAAATACAATTGAAATCATTACCTTCAATGGGTATTCATAAATTTGTATCTGGTCTCCTAAGAAAGCAAGGTCAGATCCCTGATTTCAAATTCCCAGAAAGCTCAGTAATTATACACTCAACACTTGATCAATTAACAGATACTGTTGGAGTATTCCAGGAAGAAAAAAAAAATCAAAAGTTGTGATTTTCCTAAAACATTCCTCACATTCTTTTACCATATGAAAATGAGATAAACCAAATTCACTGAATTTTTAATGTCAAGACTAGAAAAAGAAACAAGATGAATGACTCGTTTTGTGAAGTTTTGGATGGTTTATATCCTTAGTATTCTAACTTCAGTAAAAAAAAAAAAAAAAACCATTGCTTTAAAAGTTGGACTGAGTGGTCAATATGTTTTAAATTTTCGGAGCCTCATTTGTCCTTGCAAGTATATGAGTTAGTACACTTCTCGACTGGTGGATATTTGCATGCTCCTTTTACCGTACCAACAACAAAGGCATAAATTAAAGAATCAGCCTGAAAACAATAACACAGTGTAATCAGAGGAATGAATAGTGTCTGCTACTCCAAAGTAAAGCTCCAAACCTCCGTTCTGGAATCTTTATGGGTTCTTGTTTCACGTTATAACTTCTCCTTAGGGAAAGAAACTTGAGTGTAAGTTCTACTTGGCCCAAGGTCATCTAACCATTTTAGCAGCATCTTCACACTAAGAAAATAATAATGTTATATTTAAGCTGGGGAGAGGAGAATGTACTCTGGAGAGAATTTGCAGGCATCTATACAAAGCTTGATTTGTTAAAAATAATTTTATTTATTAAATTTCTTGTATTATGAAATTATTTTTATTAAAGTGAGGTATAAGGAAAGACGTTAAATGTTGATTCAATTTTTATTTCAAAACTATTAATAACAAGCTTCTTTTATAACTTTATACATGTTTCTATGATTTAAGAAGCATATACATTTCTTGTTCAAAACTTTTTTAATGATGATCTTTTCAAATCTTTCACAGTCACAATATAGTAGAAAGTTTTGCATGTAAAATGATAAAATATTTAACTCCAAATTGTCCTTGAGAAGAGCAGGAGCTAATGCAGGACTACATCAAGGGACAATCCCCAAGTGACGTTAGTAGTTTGACTTCCATGATTGAAACCTAGAAATGTTGATGGCCAAAAACCTCCCATATGAAAGTGTTCTTTAGCACTCATGAACTCATTCAACTAAAAGGAGAGAAAGGAGTCATGCTCATGCATGCTAAACTTTAAACTTTACTATAAAATGCATGTTATCGGTGTCTTGGATGTGAGCTATCCAAAGAAATACTTCTCTTTGGAGAAAGAGTAGGATGCTACCCATAAATATTTTATCCCCTACTTTAGAAGGCACATTTTATTTCAACCTTCCCTCCAATTTATTGAGTTGTTAAAACCTGTTATCAATTAGGAACATTAATTTCCACTCTGAGGAAGAGATGGGCAGAGAATTAGAGAACTTCTGCAAGCACTGTGGTGAGGCCTCTTCCCTGCTCTTTGCCATGTCTTCTATTGATCATGCTGGGACCAATGAAATAAGCAGTACATCACATTGATCAAGGGCTTCTCTAAATGCCCCTTAACATTGCCTTCAGAAAATAGAATCCTTCTCTGATTTAACGGATGTATTGGTGCAGAAATTGAACAAATATATTAATTCATAAATTAAAATGATACACATGCCATTTCTATATTTTAACTTTAAAAACATAACTCATCAGTGATAATGTATCTTAATAAAATATTTCTTGTATATGACTCCCATAATACATCTATTTTCAGTTTGCTACTTATATAAAGAGACATTACAGATAACTGGAAAATAATTCTGAATATAGAATCCTTCTATACACTTTACTCTCCCATCACTCCTGAGTCTTTTAAAACTCTTTGTCAGAACCACTTTGACAGCGATTTCTTCTTAATGATTTGCCTAAAGGGAATATCTGCAAAGTATTTCACTTAGTGCATATAGAACAAAATAAATCTATTTTCCCCACACTCATGCATCATTCTTTTGCATATTACTTAACTGTATAATCAAATACATGCTAAAACTGATACAGTCATGGGAATAATACAACATAATCTTGGTTAGCATACAAACAAAAAAGTAGCCCAAATGTCATGGCTATTAAAAAGAATATAAAACATTGGTTAATCTATCACATTGTTCCATGAAAGTAAATTTTAAAAGCTTTGACTATCATGCCTTGTCAGCAACTAAGCAATGTGAGAAAAGTAAATTTTAAAACATCTTCCTAAGTAAACATTTTATTTCTACAGGGGAATTAAAGCCTCCTAAATAAACATTCTTCTTCCTTTCAAATAAATTTATTTTCAAAAATAATTTCTCCACTATCATGTCTTTATTCAACTCAGTCCTTGCAGTAATGACACTCTCATGTGGCTAAGGAGAGCCTGGATTTTATCCCCAGCTGTAGCCACTTGAGTCATCCTCTACCGTAATTAGACTCATATCTTCATTTAACATCTGCAAAGTTGGTTAGTCTAACTTCAGTCAGTCTTATGTGTCTGCTTTGCTGACGTCGCAGCTGGTCAAGACACATAAGGGCATTTTAGCACCAATAAAAGTTCCACAATATTTAGGAAAAAAAATCAATTCTCTAGAAACAAATGCAAACAGCTACTACTTTTTATGATCTAGACACAAATTCCCATAGAAAATAATATTTCTGGAGCAAAATTGAAACACTCAAAAACAATGTTTAAGGCAACTAGTTATAAGGTATTAAGTCAGAGCCTCACCTAGCTGTCACCTTCATAGCTATTTAAATATGCACATGTACACAGCTTATTCCAGCATATTTGATTCCAAGTTAAATTTGGTATTTTGTAATTTTTAAGAGCTCTACAAGTGATTCTTAGACATGCATCTCCTACTGCGAAATGCTTGCCTATGCTTGTCAGCCACCAACTACAGGAGAAAATTGTTTCAGGAAAAGGAGTAAACTAACAAATGTAAACAAAAACAGTAAAAACATTTTTGGATGCATAATCACTACTAGTGCCTCTTTGTGGCACTATTTAGAATGTAAAATACATGAACAGAAATTTCAATTGATGGAACTCTTCTATCAGGTGATTAATTGGGGTACTGTCTTCTCATTTCCTGGGAAAGTCAAAGGTTCCCCTTCAGGCTGTGATATCTGAAATATGTTTATTCTTGAGTAATTGTCTGGGTCTTTCTTTCCTTTTTAAAATTAATTAATGAATATATGTATGTATGTATTTACTGCTATGCTTCTGGTACTTTAATGTTGAATTAAATGGAGATTTTCAATGGTAGAAGATAGACTCCAGCAGTTTTTCTTTTGTATCCCAGAAGTGGGTCCCACATGTTCTTCCATTTCTTGAAATTAGAAAATGTCCTCGAAAAGACTGTCAAACTAAAATTGTTTTTGTTTAGCCTTTGTTTTGTCTTTCTTCAGCCTCTATCCTCCAATGTGTGTTCTTTCTCAAACCTCTCAGTTTTTTACTTTTTTTAACCGTGAAAAGCTTTGACCTCTTATATTGTAATAAAAGGGTCACCTCTCTTTCCGTGCAGTAAAACAACTTGACTGAAATTCTTGTTATATTCTACTTTCTTCCCTATATTTCTCTTATATCTGTCAGATGTAAGATAAAGTTTTAAAACATTAGCATTATTCCCTCTCGAACATATTAAGGACAAATATTGGATGCTGAATTTAAGCATTTTGGATTTTTTTTTAATTCACTTTCCTAAGAGACAAAAAGTGTCTTTAAGTTTATCACATTCTTCCTTGTATTGCTGGTGTTTCCTTTTAAAGTACCCAAATTCTGTCTGTTGTGAACATAATAGACTGAGTCTTCCTACTTTTCACTGCTGTTTTCCTTTAGTTCTGAGCAAAATGATTCCTAAGGTCATGGCATTTTCAACATAGACTGTTTACACTCTTCTTAGCCACTGTTTACCACACTTTCATTGATTCTTTTTCCTCCACTCCAATTCAGGAAAATACTACTGTGCTGTAAATATCCCTTCTCTTTATTCCTTGTAGTCAACAATAGCACCAATTCTGAATCTACACTCAGCAGCTCTGAAATACGTAACCATGGCCAATGGTTATCTAATCAACAATTCAAATCCAAATTGAGAGTCTGAGAGAAATTTCCAAAAGGCCATAGGATTTCACCAAAGTTCATCTCATAATGGTTCCTTTTGTGACCTTGGATATTATACTAAAACAGAATAAAGAGGGAGAAGAGTAGTGATAGCCAATATAATACTGTAAAACACCTGGAATTAAGAATCCAGTGGCCTAAATAAATCAAATAGGCAAACTGTGCTTTATTGAGTGAGCTCATCATTGCCCATAGAAACCTTATGGTTTTTACAATTTGAAGTCTAAGACAAAACTCTTGAGAGCCCCCAAATGAAGTTCTATACACTCTTACAGCAGAACCTGCCTGCATTAAATGTTGCCAACCAGACCTGTGTCAACATGTTGCAGTAGTTTGAATGTTGCATTCTAAATATAAGGGATTTGGATTCATTTATTCATGCATTCACATTTATTTATATACATTTACAAATATTGACTAAAATAAGACTGTCCAAATCATTCTGCTAATCATAAGTAGCTGCTATAGTAAAAAATGTTGATAATATAAATTCTATCCTCCAAGACCTAACAGTATAGCAGAGATGATACTTAAGTGGATCACACAAATGATTTTCTAAAGGTTTGGTAAGTACACAAAGAAAAACACAGAATTCAGATTTTGGACTAACCTAATGAGAGTTCCCAGTTTGTAAACTTTCACATCTACTGAAAATATACCAGACTGTGACAGTAAGATTTTAAGAATGTTTTGAGTAGCTCTGCTTTTTATAATAGCAGGTGTTAAGTTTATATGGTAGGGTTTAGGTGGCAAAGTAAATTATGCAGATATCAATTCACTGAATTTTCATGACAGAATACATTTGGGAAAATTTGAAATGAATACTTTGGAGAGCAATATTTAACACAATTCTAAGTCATTACATAAACACTTGGGAGATCTGAATTAAAATATTTGAATAACAAATTCATTGAAAAAATGTTGAACATTTAGCAAAGCTTAGTGATTTATAGTGTATTTGAACTAAGGTGTAACTTAATCAAAACACTGTATTTTACATTTAAATCTGTTACCAATAAGGCCCATATAACCAAATGCATTAAAAAATAAAATAAAACGAACTTATCCAATTCTATCTAGAAAAGTCGCTTTCCCAAAACTCCAATCTGGTACCTTTATAGAACATTAACATACCAAATATCATCTTAATTCAATAAATTACAAATGAATATTCAAATGGATACGATAAAATAAAGTGTAACCTTCAGCTCAAACTGTCACGCTGTCCAGGTGTCAGGTTGAATATAAACTTTTAAAGCCAGACTTAGAATTTGACACTAATTTCCTTCAATGTCAAATTACATTGGCCTTAAGAATTTTCAACGACTGAATAATCACACATTGTATTATTTTCTTCTATTACACACAAATTATTCCTTCTAGGGACAAAGTTTATTTATTATTGATTTAGTGTGTGCCTATGTTAAATAAAAATTCTTTTTACTCAGCTCTTCACGTGCAATGAGATTTCCTACTCAAAAATCACTTGCAATGAGATTTCCTCCTTAAACCAGCTAATTTTACAGGTGAATGAACTCTTCTAGTTGGGCTAAATGATACAACCTAACAGCGGTGGATTTAGTCCTAGAACCCAAAGTGTCCTACGCCAGCAAAGTCCTTCTGTCTCGGAACAAGAGTTTGCAAATTGATAGTTACAGAAAATTTTTAACCCATATTGTGTATGCATATTGTGTTAAAAGTAAATCCAATGTAAATGAATGTGAATCTGTTTAGTATTTCTGATTTTCCAAGGTTTCTACTACTTCTGATGTTTGTATAGCAGGTCTAAAATATGATGTGGATGTCAACCTAAATAACAGACAAAGAAAAGCTCTCTAAAAGAAAAGGATATTTATTTAGAAGTGGCCGTTACAATGTGAATATGCATGCCATATTAAACTATATACATACTGAGGGAGGAAAGGGAAGCCAAAGGTTTTTAAAGAAAAAAATGAGGAGGATTTACCTAATTGTTTTGAGGTAATTATCCTTGCTACAAAGATCAATAACAAGGGTGGCACCAGTCGAAGTTTAGACAGGCAGTTGCTGAGCAGATGTCCTCACAGAAGTATCATTTTGTGTATAAAGTTTTGATTGCCCTGGTACAAGGTTGTGGTTTTTACAGTCTTTTGTGATAATTCTTTTTATCAGATGTTCATCTATGAGAACCTTACCTTATAGCCTCCCCTGGCTCCACTCATTTTTTTTTAACACAAGTGACCATTTTAATTCTTATAACTTTCACATTTCTTTTTCTTTTTTTTTTTTTTTTTTTGGTTAACATTTTTTTTTTTTCCTAAAAGTATCACTGACCAGTTATCCTGTAGTGAGCCTTTGATTGTCCCTTGGTGTGGGGATGGATCTTTCCCAGGTTGTTGATTTGTTTCATATTGGAGGGCATAATTGGCAAATAAGAGTCAGTGTCACTTTTAGCCACATTTGAGTATTAAGGGACCACTGGAGGAAGTGGTTCTCAGGTTAGGGCTAGGTCTACCTGGAGTCCATTGTTAAGTTTCATTTTGTCTGTTCCATAGCAGTTGACTTTCATCTTAGGGTTCCGGGTGGGCACTATTCTGTTAGGAGTTGTACTTCTGCAGAAATTTTACAACTAACGTACAAAATTAACACATGCACACACACACACACAAAGTAAAATTAATAGTAATAAGATCATCTCCATTTACATGATCGTTTTGAGCTATGAACCTAGAATTTAAAACAACAATTTAATAAATCAAATAACATGAGAAATTAGGTGAGACCTACTGTCATTATGTGGCCTGTTTTCTTATTTGTGTATATAGGTCGCGACTTTCCCAGAGGAATTTATTGTGGTACACGATGTAGTATTAGCAATAGCCCAGACATTTTCTTATTTAACCAATATGCAGCAATTTTATCATCTAGTATCCCATGACTGGGTTGAATTAAAGCAGAGAGAGAGCAATAGTTGTATTAGGGATGTTGCCAAAATTACTCATTAGGTGGAATAAAGAATCTCTTAGGTAAGATGCTATAAAGTTACCAGTGGAAGCAATTAGTTTTAAAATTTCAATTACACCATTATTTTGCCAAGTAAAAAAATGTAGGCAGGAAGACAGATAAGAATCTCATTATGATATGGAATCCTACTCTGCCATCTTAGGAAAAGCTGTCTACAGTGTGAAACCATCAACTTCTTGTTTTGGTTTGCATTTTGAATATATCTTGTTATGACAGCAGGCAGTTCAGTGAGCACTCTGTGTGGTCCATGTATCAGGCACAAGACTTATTTATTAAAATTCATTCAGCTTATAGGGCTTTAGCACCAGAGTAGTTTCTGTTTTTACTAATTTCATAGAATAAAGTTAGATTGCAGCAACCTAGAAGAATTCAGGATCTAGTCTACTCTACAGATAGATAATAAAACCTTGAAAACAGTGCACAGTGCTACAGTCTAATAGCAGATGTATTATAGCTTTTCTTTAGAAACATAACTTTTCTCTCCATAGATATCTCAATTTCTACCAAAGATAATATGAGTAAAAGAAATTTGTAAAATAAGTTTAGTTTCATCAGTTTTGGTCAGATTATTTACATAAGGGCAGCAAGGTAGGTATTAATTACATCAAAATCTCAAATTTAAGAACGTCTTGGGACTAGGATATGAAATAAATGTAGACTTTAGATTTTGCCTGCAGTACTTATAAACAATTTAAATTATGGCATTTCGGTCAAAACCTTGGTAATATAACCAGTGTGTTCAACTATATCCTGTACTAAAGAGAGCAGATTCTTATTGAACTTACGCAAAAACTGATATTGCCATAGAAATAAGAATACTCATGAATACATTCTGAATGTTGGAAAGATCAAGTAGGGAGAAGTAAATGTTATCACTTTTGTTAAAAAAGTAAACTTTACCAAATTGATGTAAATTATAGATAGCTTAAGCCAAAACGTCATAAATCTGGAAAACAAAACATTTAACTAAAGATCGCAGAATGTTACAAAGAAAAGTTTAAAAACAGGCCGGGCGCGGTGGCTGGCGCCTGTAATCCCAGCACTTTGGGAGGCTGAGGCAGGCAGATCACGAGGTCGAGAGATCAACACCATCCTGGCTAACACAGTGAAACCCCGTCTCTACTAAAAATGCAAAAAATTAGCCGGGCATGGTGGTGGACGCCTGTAGTCCCAGCTACTGCGGAGGCTGAGGCAGGAGAATGGCGTGAACCCCGGAGGCGGAACCTGCAGCCAGCCGAGATGGCGCCACTGCACTCCAGCGTGGGCGACAGAGCGAGACTCAGGCTCAAAAACAAACAAAAGTTGTAAAAACATTATATTCAGCAGTTATACAATTTTGTAGAATTAAAATATTTGCTAAATCTTGATTCACAATTTTATGTACCCATCAGTTTCTTCATTAGAGTTTTGAAAATTTTTACTTTATCTATTGGTATGTTCTTAAAGTTATCAGAAACGTGTATTAAAGAGTAATTGTTAGAGGCTTTTCTCTGAATCTAATCATAGATGCTTTCAGAGAAAAATTAAAACAGTAAATGTAGATGACAAAATTTTATGTTAGCCATGGTTAAAAATCTGATGAGTTCAAAATTGATAAGAAAATACAGTTATTTTTGGCAAACAACATAGTAACTAGAATTATGACTGATGGCATATTAGATCTTTAAAAATGTTATACAATTTTGGAAAATTAATTCAATAATATATTCATAAATATAACTGAAAGATCTGGCATCACTCATCATTTGATAAAGATTCATGTATAATTCAACATCTCAAATAAGTTGTTTTATTTGATAACTCTGTTTTATAACTCTTTTATACAACTGAAAAGTTCCTAGGCTCTGTGAAATGAGTTTGAGATAAAAAATGACTTAATTTAGAACTTGATCTTGGGAAGCCTGCAAAATGTCAAAAAGTTTAAAACACTTCTCCCAAATAGAATCACATGTCTTTGGGATATAATAGTCATTCACTTAACCAGAGTGATGAAGGATTTTTAGAACAATAAAGAAAGTTACATATATGTGAAAACAAACCAACCAACCTTAACCATTTCAAAGCTCATTGTTTCCTAAGTAATCAAAGAAACCCAATAAGACCAACATGAAACACAGGAAATTATCTTGGAAAGATTAAAAAATCTTTGTTTCTCAGGCTAGTTACCAAAATGATAAAAAAAATTTCCTCTACTGTGATTGGTTCTCCTTATAAAAAGCCCATTTAGATAATTTGAAAGTTGAACCTAATGAAGAGGCACTTAAATTTAATCAGACTCAAAAAGAATGTATGTCTAAGGTTATGCATGTACAATTTGCCATATTTATTGGGAATGCAAACAAGAAAACTATTACTTTAAGCAGGGGCATAGATGATTTTTAGTAAAAGCAAGGAAGATTTTCTGATTACATGGAAGAATTCAAATACAAAAGTAAAAGCCAAGAGTACAAAATTAAGTTATACTGGAGGAAAACATTGATCTACACTGTAAAGTTGCAGTTCAGATGATGGTGGAAAACCAATTGCGTATTAAATCAAAACCTCTTGGCAATTTTATATAAGGAAATATCAATAATTCAAGAAAACCTTGTTGTTCAAACATAGGGGACCACAATTTTAATTCTGTATCAGTATGTGTGTGTACATATCTCAAAGTTCAATCTTTAGAAAGACTTATAAATAATTCTCTTTTAATTATAGCTGGCTTGATCAGACACAAATTTCTCTCATAAATTTGTTATTCATTACTTTTCATGATGTACTTACACTTTTTATGATGTGCTTAGACCTTGAATTTGGTCCTATATTTTCTTTTTTTTTTTTTTTAAATAACCATCATTTTGCTTTTTGAAAAATTTACTCCCTTTTTTTAAATCATTTTGAAAAATTAAGGTCTTATTTGAAATCTCCTCATCAAAAATACATCTTAATACTTATAACTTTTTTCACATCTTTCCCTTATCTCCTATGTACTTCTTTTTTCCTTTTATAACTTTTTTGTTGTTGTTTGTTTGTTTTTAGAGACAGGGTCTTGCTACATTGCCTAAGCTGGTCTTGAACTCCTGGCCTCAAGCAATCCTCCTACCTCAGCCTCCCAAACTGTTGAGAATACAGGTGTGAGCCACTGTATATGGTCCTTGTTTCTTTATATATTTTTTCTATTTCTTTCCTAAAATTACTCTTTGAAAGAACTTTAAATACCACCTGAATTTCAGAAAAAAAATTCTCAAAACACCTACATGTTTATACCTTTGCAATAATTTTTTCTTCAAAAACACATCTTACTTTTTTAGTAGACTTTGTATACAAAATTTTATATATTAATTAGAATTTTTAACTGTTAGTAACCATAATTTCTAATGAAAACAAGAGAAGCCCCCGTCTCTACTAAAAATACAAAAACAATTAGCCAGGCATGGTGGCAGGCACCTGTAGTCCCAGCTACTCGGGAGGCTGAGGCAGGAGAATGGCATGAACCTGGGAGGCGGAGCTTGCAGTGAGCCGAGATTGCTCCACTGCACTCCAGCCTGAAGGACAGAGTGAGACTCCATCTCAAAAAAAAAAAAAAAAGAAAAAGAAGAGGAAAAAGAAAACAAGGGAAGCAAAAAATTTTGAACTGTCTGTCACATATATTCATCTTTAAAATATTAGAAACATATTTCCCTGTGAGAAAAATGTTATGTGTATTAATAGACCCAATTATATTTAGTCTTCCTATAAAATTTAAGAAAGTGAGAACATATTTATATTTATACATTAGTTTATGTTTTAGTATTCTACTTTATTTGAAAATTATCTAGAAGTGTAATGAATATCCATTACTTAACATAAAAAAAAATTTTAAGAATTCAAATCATATAAAAAGTTTATTAGTAAAGGTTTTCCCATTTTCATTCACCAAATGTATATATTGTTAACAACTATAACTATATCACTTGTTAAAACTGAGATATGAGACAAAGCTAGTCATCATTCTAAGTTATTTCTCTGTTAACTATTTTTATAGCTGGGGAATATTAGGTATTCACCTAAGTAAATTCCTTATAGTTATAGAAATTAGTATTTTGCCAAAAACTTAGAAGAAACAACTGTTTTCATCAAGCCAAAAATATTAAACTAGTCTTATTTATCAAAGTTACAAAAACAAAGCTTATTCTCTTTTTAGAGTGCAGTTGTAGTTGTGTCACCTTAAAACAATTAGAAGAGGCAAATGTAATTCTGTGTGAATAGTAAACCCAGGCAAAAACCTACACTGAGAATGATGAAAATATTTTTATTTTATCAACAAATTTAAAACTAGCTTATTAAAGAAAAGTTTTCTTAAGTCATATGAACTAAAGGCATTTGCTTACTCACTATATATTTTCATAATTTATATGAGCACTCACTTATCTAAGCCAATCCGAATAGAATTTCTTAAGGGGTTTCTGGATGATTATGCCAGATACCAACATGTAGACACAACACACAATGTAATACATGTACATATGCATAAACACACATAAATACACACACACGCATATATATACATATGCACACATACAAAGATCTTATACCTTTCATTTTAGAACTTAGTAAAGTGGCAGTATAACTTACTGATAAAAGTTTACCAATTGATAAAAGAAGAGTTAGATCCAAATTTTATTTCTGACACAATTTTAATTTTAGTTTTAATTTTTATTGGAAATTGACAATTCATAATTGTCTATATATTTATGTACAGGAGGCTGTATGTATTTATGGAGTATAAAGTGATGTTATGATTTATGAATATAATGTAGAAGAATTGACACATCACCTCAAATACCTTACATGTCTTATGGTGAGAACATTTTAAATTTAATTAGAATTTTGAAATATACTGTATCAATAGTATTAATCATGCTCTGCAATATATCTAAAAAGGAGAATAAAACATATTCCTCCTGTCTAAGATTTTGTACCCTCTAACCATTGCTCCACTCCTAGACTCTGTAATTACTCTTTCAATCTCAGTTTCTCTTTTCTTAAGGTAAGCATTTATTTCTATAAAGTTAATTCTTAGAATTTTTTCTGCATTTTATACCTTTTGATGTGTTGTATTTCTATTTTCCTTTGTTTCAAGATATTATTTAATTACCTTGTTGATTTCTTTCTTGATCAATTAGTTGTTCATGAATGCGTTGCTTATTTTCCACATATTTGTGAATTTTCCCATTTCTCTTCTGTTATTTATAGCTAGTTTTATACAATTATTTATGAAAAAAATACTTAATACGATTTTAATACTTTTAAGTATGTTGAGACTTGTTTTTTTTTCCCTAACACATAATCTATCCTGGAGAATGTCCTGTGTGTGCTTGAAAACAATGTGTAATGTGCTGCTGGTGGATGGAATAGTCTCTATGTGTTTGTTAGGTATATTTGGTCTATAGTTATTCATTTCTACAGATTTCTTATTGACATTTTGTCTAAATGATTTATCCTTTGTTTAATATGGGATATTAAAGTCTTCTACTATTGTATTGCTATTTATCTTTTCAGTTTTGATTTATCTTTTTAGTTCACTTTGTATATTCAGGTGCTTTAATTTTGGTGACATATCTATCTCCCTATCTATCTAGTATCTATCCATCTATCTATCTATCGATCGATCTATCTATCTATAGATGTATGCCTCATGGTAACAAAGAAGTATTTATAAAGTTATCTCTAGATAGATATGTCTGTCTCTATATATCTGTGTCTATATATATATCTATGTAGATAGTTTTGGTGGCATAGATATATAGATATCTACCTATGGATATGGATCTATAGGTACCTATATCTCTATGTATCTATATCTAGACAGATAGATAGATAGCTATCTTCTCTTTTAGTCCATTTCCTGGTGCTTATACCTGAATGCTTCAACATGAGGCATTTTTCACACAGAAAAAATGAATTTATTTTTTACAGTTATTGAGGCAGAGAAATCAAGGGGGCCACACCTGGTAAGAGCCTTCTCTCTGGTGGAGACTGTAAAAACTCTGAAGGTGGTGCAGTATATTGCATGATGGAGGGGCTGAATATGTGTTAGCTCAGATCTTTCTTCCTCCTCTTATAAAGCCACCTGTTCTCTTCCATGATAACCCATTAATCCATCAACACATTAACCCATTAATGAATGAACGAATAAATCTATTCATGAGGGCAAAGGTTTCATAATCCAATCAATATTTAAAGATCTCACATCTCAGTATTAACACATTGGAGATTAAATTTCAATGTGATTTTTGAAGGGAATGAATATTCCAATGATATAATCCTCTCTGTGAATATACTCTTTTATAAATTTTATAATACTCTTCTTTGTCTCTTTTACAGTTGTTGACTTAGGTTTATTCTTTCTCTGATATAAGAATAGCCAACCATGCTCTCTTTTGGATACCATTTGCATGGGATTTTTTTTTTAATTCATCAACTTCAGCCTATGTGTTCTTAAAACTAAAGGACATCTTTTATTAGCATATAGTTGTATCTTATTGTGATGATGATTGTTGTTCTATCCATTCAGAAAATCTATGTCTTTTGATGGGACGATTTAATCCAATTATATTTAAAGTAATTGAGAGGTAAGGACTTACTATTGCGATTTTGTTATTTTTATTGTGACTGTTTTATAGTTTCTTTGTTCCATCCTTCCACCCTTACTATCTTCCTTTATTATTTGATGGTTTTTTAGTGGTTGGCTTTGACTTATTTTTTTAATTCTTTTCAGTATCTACTAAAGAATTTGTATGTGTAGTTACCAGGTGGCATACATAAAAGCTTAGTTATAACAGTATGTCTTAAACTCATAACAACTTAAGAAACATAACAGCTTAAGTTAGTTTATATAAAAAGCAGTTCAAGTTCTGCTTTTTAAATTCTCCTCCCCTCACATTTTATGTTACGGATGTCACAATTTACATCTTTTATATATCATGTATTCATTAAAAATATTGTAGTTATTTTTAATAATTTTGTCATTTCACGTTTGTACTAGAATTAAAATCATTTATGTATATCACTACAGTACTAAAGTATTATGATTTTTATATTATTTTTACCTTTACTATGAGTTGTCCACTTGTATATATTTTCACATTGTATTTGAAATCCTTTCATTTCAAGTTATGGAATTATCTTTAGCATTTCTTTAATGGAGGTCTACTAGTGATATCTCACGTTTTGTTTGTCTGGGAAAATCTTTATCTCTCTTTCATTTCTGAAAAATAGCCTTGCCAGGTATACTGTTCTTGATTGGCAGCATTTTTTTTTTTCCTGCGCTTTGAATATGTCATCCCATTCTCTCCTGGTCTAAAAGGTTTCTGCTTATAAACAACTGATAGTCTTATGGAGGTTCTTTTGTTTGTGACAGGTTGCTTTTCTCTTGCTGCTTTCAAAATTCTGTTTTTGGCTTTTGAGAATTTGATCATAATATGATCTTGGTGAATTTTTAAAAATATTTAATCTATTTGGGGTTTGGGGGAGTTTATTTGCTTATAATATTTATTTCCCTCACCAGATCTAGGAAGTTTTCTCTTAATATTTCTTTCAATAAGCTTTTTTCTTCATTCTTTTTACTAATCTTTAAGGGACTCCTGTAATTTATATATTGGCTTTCTTGATGATGTTCTGTGAGTTTTGTAGGCTATCTTCACTCTGTCATTTTTTTTATCCTTTCATCCTTTGGACTAGGTCATTTCAAATGACCTGTCTTTGAATTTACTAAGTCTTTCTTTTATTTGATAAATTCTGCTGATTTAGCTTTTTGTCTTAGTATATTTTCTGGTGCTAAAACAGAATGCCACAAGCTAGGTAGCTTATAGAAAATGGAAGTTTAGTTGGCAATTGGTTCTGAAAGCAGGAATGTTCAAGATCAAAGGGCCACATCCAGTGAGGGCCTTCTTGCTGCATCACAACATGGAAAAAGGGATAAAATGGTGAATGAGAGAGACAAATTGGACCAAACTCATCTTTTTATTAGGAGCTCATGCCCACAATAACCAAACCAATCTCATGATAATGGCATTATTCAATTTATGAGGGTAGAACCCTCATAGCCTAATCACCCCTTAAAGATTCTACATCTCAATAACATGACATTAGCAGTTATTTTTAAATGTGAGTTTTGGAGGGGACATTCAAATCATAGCAGTTTTTATGGAATTTCTTAGTTCCCTTGTTGAGTGATTCAGCTTAGAATTTGTTTACCCTTTTTTTATGATTTCTATCTCTTTATTGAACTTCTATTTCTTCATGTTTTGTTTTTCTGGTTTCTTTTATTTGTATATCCGTGTTCTCTTGTAGCTCACTGAGCTTATTTAAAATGATTATTTTTCGTTGTTTGTCAGAGAGTTCATAAGTTCCATTTATTCAGGGTTGGTTAATCATGTTTTATGGTTTTGGTAATATCATGTTTCTATGATTATTTCTGATCCTTATGGTCTTGCATTGGTGTTTTTATGTTTGAATAATTAGGCACTTCTAGTTTTTACAGGCTGACTTTAATAGAAAAAGCCCTTTGCAAGTCAACATGCTCAGATTCTGGACTGACCATTTGTGAGGTCCAAGGGAAGGCTTGAAGCTGGAGTCTTCAGGTGGGTTGGCCCAATGCCTGTGTAAGCAGATCAGTGAGCCTGACACCTGGGTCCACAAAGGCCAGCCTGCTGGCTGGGTCTACAGGGTTGGGCCTGGACTCTAAGTCCACTGGGATGGGCCTGCAACTTGAATTCATGCAGGCCTGCATCTGGGTCCAGTGTGGTAGGTTTGTCTACTGAGTTCATAGGGACATGCTAGGAAAGTTAAGTCTGTGGGATGGGCTTTGAGTCTGTGTATTTGGGGGCTAAAGCTTAGATCCATGGTGGCTGACTTTATACTGGGGCAGGCTTTGAGCTTGAGGCTGCAGAACTATCCTAGCATGAAAACTGGCCTGGTGCCTGAATCCATGGGGTGGGCCTGGTTTGAGTCTCCACCTCTATAAGTGTAGAGACTTTTCAAGTCCAGCTTTTATGTACATTTACCAACCACCAACAAAATAAGAGACACACTTCACATAACAGAATAATGAAAATTAAAAAGATGAGTTAGAGAACGTCTGCCAAGAATATGAGGGGAGACATAATTCTATGGGCAAAAGACAATGGGTGTATTGCAGAGGCTTATTTCAAGAGAGTAATTTAAATATCTAAATTACACATTTCTGTAGAAGTGAACAAAAAATGAAGATTGAGTTAATGGATATAACATATTCTTTCTCTATTTTGAATAATGTCAGAAAGAGAACACTTTTTATAATTGATGTAAAATGATCTAGTAGAAAAAAAAGTCACTGTTCCACTGATATAAGTCATGAATAAAAAGGCAAAGTCATGCTGAGAATCAAGAGGACAAAAAGAAAAAGAGTCCTTGGCAGTACTAGGGCAAATTTTTTTCTTTAGTTACAACTGGGTGTCTACTTATCAATCTCTAGTAAAGAGTAATTAATCCCTCTCTGCACTCTATTTCTACCCTGCTCCTTAATGCTGTCAGAATTTTCTGATTGCCCTATAGACATTGGCAAACAATCCAATACAATTCTAAGGTCTCCCTAGAGAAGACAGAAGGATCTATTAAAGATATGAGTTACATCATGTCCTTCATCTAAACAGAACTGGGCGGTGGTTTTCAAAAATATTGGAAAGAACCAGCTATTTGAAATGTTAAGACAATTCCATGCATAGAAAGGGTAGGTACAGAGGTTCTGACTTCTAGCAGAGCTTGGAACAATATAAGAGCTTCAAGAAGACCAGTAAACAAGCCTTTCCGTTGTGTCAGGCCAGTGCCACTGGAGTAAAGTAATCATAGGAGGTGGGGAATAAAATGATGCTGGATAACTGAACAAGTGCAGTGAGTCATTGTGGTCTATAGTAAAAAGAATGACTCCTATTATTATTTTAGGGATTTAAGTAGAGGGGAGCTATAACCTAATTTAGTAATTTATCATTATTCTGGCTGGTGTGTGTAGAATAATTTGGAAGTAGGGAAAATTGGAAATAGAAATACAGATTAGGAGGCTCACATAATGCAATTCATAGCAAGTACATGGTGGTAATTTGGCCTGGAATAACAGCAGTAGAGAGGGTAGAGAAGTAAACATATACAATATTTATTCTAAGAATAGAACTGATAGAATTTGCAGATGGGTTGAAAGAAAAGTGAGGAAATTATTGGGTTTATTATGGCTTATTATATCTGGCTTAATCAATTTGATAGCTTTACTAGAACTGAAGGAAAAATAAGTTTGGGATGGGCTAGGAGAGATTAACTAATTGCATTTACATGTATTAATTTAGAGATGGCTATGAAGCATTGAATCAGATATGCCAAATAGGCAATAGAATAAATAAGTGGGGAGTTCACAGGAGAGATCTAAAACACAGAGTTGTTAGAATGTTATCAGAATATGTATGCTATTTAGAGATATGGGAAATGGCAAAATTACCTAAGAAGAGAAGGTTGATGGAGTAGAGAAAATTCCTTTCACATAATCTGAGGTGTTGCGTCTTTTAGAAGCATAGTGGAAAGGTTGGAGTCAAGAAGAAATGTTAGAGAAAAAAATGAAAAGGAGACACACTAATAGATAGTTGAAGTTTCATAGAAACCAAGAGAACATTTTAGAAAGGAGGTAAAGGTCAATTCTCTGGAAAGCTGCCAAGTGGCAGAATAAAATGAGTTCAGAAAAATGTCCACTGGATTTTTCAGTGAAAACCCTTGGAGTCCTTTACAAAACCTATTTTTATGGACTCATTGGAACAGAATATATAAACCAGATCATAGTGGGTTAAAAGTGAATCGATATGGAAAAATTGGGGACAACAATTTTGAAATTTACAGTTAGAAAAAGCAAAGAAATAGAACATGAAATTGTGGCAAACGAGGATGGAATCAAAGAAAAATTATTATCATTTTGTTTTTGTTTTTAGTTTGATTTGGTTTGATTGTTTTTTTCGAACAGGAGAATTCAGAGTTAATGTGTTTCTTTGTAGGATGCATCAGGAAAAAGGCAGAGCTCGATAATGTAAAAGTGAAAGTGGATAGGTGAAGAAATCTATCCCTTGATAAGAGAAAGAAGATCTAGAGCACAAATGGGAAGATTGGCTATTGATAGAAGGAAAGATGCATAAACACCAAAAGCAATTTCAATAAAAGCCAAAATTGACAAATGGGATCTAATTAAACTAAAGGGCTTCTGCACAGAAAAAGAAACTATCATCAGAGTGGACAGACACTCTGGAGAACTGGAGAAAATGTTTGCAATCTACCTGTCTGACAAAGGTCTAATATCCAGAATTTACAAGGAACTTAAACATATTTACAATAAAAAAAAACCCATCAAAAAATTGGTAATGAACAGACACTTTTCAAAAGAAGACATTTACACAGCTGACAAACGTGAAAAAAAGCTCAACATCACTGATCATCAGAGAAATGCAAATCAAAACCGCAATGAGATACCATCTCATGCCAGTCAGAATGGCGATTATTAAAAAGTCAGGAAGCAATAAATAGTGGTGAGGCTGTGGAAAAATAGGAAAGCTTTTACACTGTTGGTGGGAATGTAAATTAGTTCAACCATTGTGGAAGATAGTATGGTGATTCCTCAAGGATCTAGAACCAGAAATACCAGTTGACCCAGGAATCCCATTACTGGGTATATATCTAAAGGAATATAAATCATTCTATTATAAAGATACATGCACACATATGTTTATTGAAGTACTATTTGCAATAGCAAAGAAATGGAACCAACCCAAATGTCCATCAATGATAGACTGGATAAAGAAAATGTGGTGTATATATATATGTGTATATATATATATATATATATGTGTATATATATATATATATATATGTGTATATATATATATATATACACACACACACACACACACACACACCATGGAATACTATGCAGCCATAAAAAGGAATGAGATCATGTGCTTTTGCAAGGACATGGATGAAGCTGGAAGCCATCATCCTCAGCAAACTAACACAGGAACAGAAAACCAAACACCACCTGTTCTCACACATAAGGGGAGTTGAACAATGAGAACACATGGACACAGTAAGGAGAACAACACACAGGGGTTAGGGGGTGGGGGTTGAGGGGAGAGAACTTAGAGGACAGGTCAATAGGTGGAGCAAACCACCATGGCACAAGTATACCTGTGTAACAAACCTGCACGTTCGGCACATGTATCCCAGGTTTTTTGTTTGTTTTTTAGAACAAACATGAAAATAGAAAGATGCATTTAGTTGGAAACAAATGGGAGGAAGAGGAAGGAAGCTGCAGATGCCAAAGGGGGGGTAGTCATGATTCGGAGGTGAGATGATAACAGGGTATCTTATCTGGGGGCTTCTATTTTTTTAATGTTGCTTGAAGCAAGATAATCATCAAAGACTATGTAATGGCATAAGCAGAAGGAGAGTTAGCAATGTCTGAAATACTTAGCTTGGAGTTTTAGAAATGAAAATCAGGGAAATGTAATAGCATCATTAGACACTTTTGAGAACCCATTTGATATATATATATCAAATTATATATATATCAAATTATATATATAATCGTATATTGATATAAATCTATTGATACAGGTTGTGTTTGTGATTAGATATTAACTTACTGTTCTTGTATCGTCTCCTTCCCTTGACTTGACAACTGATGAATGGCTTCTAGATCTCTGGACCTGGCAGATGTTTGTAGACTAACTCTTTATCTCGTTATTTTTTTCTTGAGTTTCTACAATTTGATCTGACCAGATTTATCTTTATTTAAGTAGTCCTTTGAGACTCCTGTTGTGTCCTTTCAAAATCTGCCATGTACCTCTAGATTCTTGCATCCGAGGTCTTTTGTCCTGTTTCACAGATTCCAAGATGACCCTAGAATGACTCTAATTCTTCTGGGGACAAATGAGTACAAGTAAAACATTCAAATATTCATGATTCTCTTAAAGTTTGAATATACAGGCTGATCTCAAAGCCACAGTATTTTTTTTTTCTTTTTACTCCAATGGTTAAGCAGTTTGTCAGCTCACATCCTACAACAGTTCAATTTTTCATGCTTCCCAGTGTTAATACCATCCCACATTAAAGCTAGGCTTTATGGTTGCTTAGTTTAGATTTTAAAAAAATAGGAAAATTGATGGTGTGCCAGGTCCTTGTTGTGGCCTTAAGAGGTTTTGAACAGTATCACTCTCTTTTAGAATTCTGAAACTGACATGGATACAAACCAGGCTAGTTTAATGGGGGGTGAAAGATAGTATGAATTAAGAAACAAGTTTTATCAGCGAAGACCATCCTCTATGCAGCCTACAGACAACCAATCCACACTCAAGAAACATTATGTAACCAATATTAGCAGAACTGACTGCTCAACTCACAGATATAAAGGTAAGCCTAACTGAGACATGAAAAACCACACATTTGACACATTGACTTGTGAGTGATAATAAATACTTATTGATTTAATTCAATGAGATTTGGAAAAGTTCTTTATACAGAAAAGGGGTTACCCTGTACAACCCATTACTTAGTTTACCCATAAGTGGTGAGGCCACCAGATATAAGAATCCTGTTTTAAGTATTTGAGTAGCATGATAGAAGTCCCTTCTTTGAAGGAGAAGAGGTGGTACTAAAAAGTGAAGATTTCTTCAAAGTTGTGTCTTCACAAAAAATCCCTTTTCACTGTGTACTCTGACCCTTTTAAAATACCTTTAAAGGGGGTGAGTGTACAAAAAATCCCAGGGCATAGTTTTACTAATTTCTTGTATTTATTGATCTCAGCTACACTATGATATTTGATAAGTCTTATCATATCTCAGTCAACAGAACTTCATTCTAGATGTGGTTTAATAGGAATTAGCCACATGGATATAGATATCACAAAAAAAAAATGTGACAGGAGTGGCAATGAGGAGGAAATCCAAAAGATAGGATCTAGCAACCAGGATGCGGTGAGAAGCTGATAGACACTTACAACATGAGCTTCAAAGGAAAAGAGGTTTTTGTTCTTTTTTCTTCTGTTGGCTTCTGTTTTCTCTTTTTATATAAATATGGGAAAAGATTTTGGATATATAGATGGAGGAAAGAAGAGAATATCTTAACTTGTGCCTTTGGGTATATTAGTGAAGAGTTATGTAAGATAAATAAGAAAAAGAGATACAAGCAGCAAGAGATGACAGAAAAAAATTCACTTGAATTAAATGCAAGGGAAATTGTGATCTAATAATACAGCTAATTTACAGGAAAGACAAAGGGGAGGAAAAAATTCTTAGGAATGAATTTTAACATTATGAAAGTACCTTATCCCAGATGAAGACTTTCAAAGTAACTTGGTACCTTTAAGCTGGAGAGAAATCTGGAGCTGGGTTTGGTAGAAGACATGTGAGGCTGTATGAGGATAGTTAGATAAAATTAGATAACTTTGGTTATTGCAGTAAAGGGAAAGTGAAGCACACTGGAACTAACTCAGAACATAAAAGATGGTGGTGGCTGTCTGAGTGAAATGATTGCTGGAGATAGGCATTCTCTCCAGAAACCATAGGCAGCATCCCTACTGTAGTATGACTTTGGTTGTGATCTCTGTCAGAAGTGGCAATTTGGTGGCTAACACTCTTGGAAAAATAAATGAAAATATTCTAGATGAATGAGCATGCAAGGACGTCAGACAAAAAGTTTTAAGTGAATAATTATAAAATAGCATATAGTATAGTTGCATCATACCTTGTTAACTGATGGGAAGTAGGGATTATAAGAGAAGAGAGGGAGAGAGAGAGAGCTACTTATAAAACGAGTCTTAGACTCTCTTAGTGACTCTAAGAGATTAGACTGAAGCTTTTCATCATGCCAATGTAATAACACTTAAACATTTTAAACTGAAACTTTTTTCTTGGCTAGTTTTTTTTTTTAATTTTATAACCTTTCATTCCTGGAGCCAGTAGCACTAATTACCTCTGACAAGTGGCTCAGAATATCTACAAGAACTAAATTAAATAAAATGTTAGATAAATTCACAGCAATCAGTCTGATATCAGAAGAATTTTATTTATGATAGCTAGACACTTGGGGAAGATATGGCTTGTTTTACACTCATATTGATCAAAAACTAAAAGACTAGAATTCCTAGAAGCTAACTGTGATGATGGACATAATGGAATATATTCCATGAAATTATTTTACTGCCACACAGTAAGCAATTAAAAGTCATGTCTAACCTGAAGAAAAGCTTGGAGAGGATCTGAGGAAAAGTGTCTGGTACTTGTAGGCTATCAGGGCTTCTAAGAAGGAGGCACAGTTCCAGTCAGAGTATCTAGGTAATAAGTCGATAGAAAGCCCACATCATTTGAGGAAGAATCCAGAAGCATGGGGTATCCTGAATCCCAAATTCCTCCTAGGCCTCTGGAAGGAGATTGCCTTACATTTATCCTGCAGCAACACAGGGGAGCAGCAGTAAGAAACACGTCAAGGTAGACACACAAAGGTAGAGTATGTCTCAGCAAAGAAGGTCTATGTTCCTCTCCATATCCCTAAAACTCTTCAAACTCTCTTATGGAATGAAAAAGTATTTGAAAATATCTCTATGCACCATTCAGAAGAGCAAAACTTGTAGTCAAGAATCACGGCATCCTGGGACAAGAGGTCAAATAGAAGACACTTCAGTGTGGGAAATTTTAGCTGGAAAGAAACTCAAATGGACCTCAAATAATCTGCAGTCAGGAAGGGTTGAGGAAACCCTTGGGGAAAAAAGCAAAGAGCAGATTGTTTATCTCCTCCAAAGAAATCACTAAATTTGCTTTGCCTTAAAATTATGGATGACTAGAATCAGTAAGAAAAAGACAAGACAGAAGACAAAACCCAACGAACAAAATGAAGGAGACATGTCAGCAGAGGCTGGTAAAGGCCAAGAAAATGTACACAGACAGCTTCTTCTTGCTCTGATGTGATCATATTTGCAAGCATTTTCCTATATTGAGGTGCACCACAGGGAGGAAATTGTGGACATTCATTTACGTCTACACAAACACCTAGGAACAGTTCTATAATAGAGTTTAATGGCTGAATTCAATGAGATTAAATTGAATTAGGCTGAAATTGTACTCTACAGAGACTTTATTTTAAATAAAAATACACAGATTACCTCACATGGCAAAATTAAATGTTCCACCATCACTAAAAACAGAGACATATATTATCATATTATTTATTAATAATAAAGCTTATATTATTATGTCATGCCCATTTAAGTTATGAAGTAGTTTTATCATGTTTTTCTAAAGAAAGATATGTCCGCAGCAAAAATAAAAATATATAGTATATATCCAAGAAGGAATATAAACAAATACCAGAACAAAAGGATACACTCAGAAATAGGGAAGTATAGAGGGAGTGGACTCGAATACAGCATGAAAAGCTGGTCAGCAAAGTGGGAGAATAAATAAGAAAATTATGGAGAATTTTAATCTAGAAAAGAAAGAATAAAGAGAAAAGAGTTGAGAACAGAAGACAGGGAAGTAACAAGTACATTTTTAAAGTGGCAATGTGAATCTAAAATCAGAAGGTACTAAGGTGAAATGCTAACAAACAGAGGAGGAAAATTCAAAAGTAATGAGATAATGGAGAAGACATAGGTCAATTAAGATAAGTACTAAAAAGCATCCTGTGGATTTATAAAGATAAGTGTGAGATTTGACACACACACACAAACACATACATACACAAGCGCACACACAGACATATTTACTCAATTTTTCTTGATATACCTAAGATATGGTGAAGAAGACATCTCATTTATTCAAATGTATGAGTTATTCAGTACTCTTGCAAGTTAATAGTAGAATTATGCTAAATATTTTTATAACTATTGTGCCTAACTTTTATTAACATCAATGTAGTTTTCATTTATCATATAAATTTAGTCACCCTTAAAATTTTTTAGTCTTCTTTATGGTGCAAATGGGATCAGAGACTCAGAATTTAAAGCAAGAAGGTTTTTGTTAACAAGAACCACATTTTAGGAAGCTGAAGAGTTCTCAAAACCCAGGAGCATGAAACCACCAAACTTCAGTGTCTGAAACATTGAATCACAGGCATTATTTAACATCTGACTATCCCCAGGGCCTCCCCCCAGATCTAATTTGAAGTATTTAGGAAATACTCAAAACGTATAGACTTCATATTCTTAAATAGCAAACTGAGAGCTGTAACATATGTTTGAAACAAAAAAAATATAATTTTCATGAAGTATTTAATAAAGTATAGTTAGTTTATATTTCTAGTTCCTTTGAACTCAAAATAAAATTTTTCAAGTTTTACTATCATATGTTACAAAGATGCCATATAAAAATATTCAAGATGACTTTACTGTAATCAGAAAAATTGCTCTACTGAAAATTAGCGTTGAGCTTCTATAATCCCATATTTCGATAGATTGATAGGCTGTTATCTCTAAATAAGTAAATTTCTATTTTCCTTAATTTGATGACCTTATATAAAATGTCTTCAAGCTTACTAAGTATGAAAACATCTATTTATCAATGCAATTTGTATGATAATGTGAACTCAGATACTAGTTCACATTATCACCCATTCCTGTAAATAAATAACCCCAGGTTATAGTAACCCAACAGAAAATTCTAAGAATTTCTTCATTGTTTAAAAATTTTGCACTGAGATAAACATTTGTGGTAAAATATGTGTAGCTATATTAATACAAGACAGAACACAAAACCCAAAAAACAAAATAATTCTGTATCTTTGTTGCAGTTAAAAGGAATGCAACTAAAATATTTGCTATGTATTTTTTTCCTAAAATATTACTTTAAAAGCAATATCAAATGGTTTTTCAAGAAATAACCAAAAAGAAGTCTCATTTAATAGGGTACTTGACCTTGTATTTTGTTTTAAAGAAATATTCTGTATTTTTTATAAACATAACTATTCAAATATAAAGGGTAAATTTATAGAAATGTAGTTGATGAGAGTCCTTTCCTGTATACTGCAGAATATTTGAAGAACTTTGCTTTCTACGAAGAATAATGTTAATATGAAGGCTTCACACTAAAGTAAAAATACTTGAACTAGAAATAAACACATAATCTCGACTAAAATATTTTATATATAATATGAAACTATCAAACTATGTACTCAATTCTTGATAAAAATAATTTTTGTTCTAATTAATGTTGTCTATAACATGAGTTGCAAATATATTTCCAATTGCTCTATATGATTTTAATTTTCTGTTCATAATTTTTTCTATTAAAATTTTTAAATTTAATATAATGAAGTTTATTAGTCATAAAATTGAAGTGTATATTGTTCTCGATATCTATTTTTATTTATTCTGGCTTTACTTAACTTTATATATACATTAATGTCCAACAGAATGATTTTGTTTTTGGCAACTATGCCTGTATTGCTAATTATGGTTCAAATACATTTGATACCCTTTCATGTAATCATTTGATATACATGGATTCATAACTATTTTGTGTTCATATTTGATTGCTGATTTCTTGCTTGTCTGTGTTTCTTTTATTAAACATATCTGCTTATTTCTTTGGATGTATTTAGACACCTTTTTATTATAGATTAAAATTTAGCTTTATTTTTTATTTCACTTTTCACTCTTTTTTTAAACTTGTTAAATTTTTCAAGTAACTTTTATCCTTTTATATCCTATTGATTCATAGTATACAGTTATTTTTATTGTGCTAGTATTATCATTTTTTGGAAATAAACACCTATGTCTTTAAGGATGGAGGATCTACTCAGAGCCTCATCCAGATTAGAAAATAATAATAGCTGCTAATTATTGAGTATTGGGTGTGCATCAGAGCCTGTTTTGTGTGTGTGTGTGTATTAATTCAACTGATCTTGCTAGAAATCCTACAAAATGACTATTATTTTCCCATGTTGCAACTGTAACTGAAAGACAAGACAGACAGGCATTTTAAAGAGAAATGTGTATCCTTCCTCTAATGATGAATATTACACAAGAAATAAAATAGAAAACATTACTAAGCCCTCTTTGACTTTGTACCACTTGCTCTCTCTTGACTTTGTACCATTTACTGTCTAGCCACAGATATCACTTTCATGTGTTGTGTCTAGAAAATGTGTTGCTCATTTTTGTCTTAGAGACTTTGTCTTTGCTGTTCCTTGTGCTTAGAAAGCTTGGACCAGATTTTTTATTTCATATATGGTCCTTCTCATCAGAAAATTCCTCCAGTTTCTCCAAGAAAAAAAAAGCCCCTCTTTCATCTATCATAGGCATTGTGCTGCCTTGTTTGATGGCAGAATAACATGTTTGGATCCTAATTCTGTAATTTAGTAACAATGCAATATTAATACGATAAGAATCGATATAACTTTTGTGTTTATCATCTCCTTTATATATGAAATGTAGGTGATAATTGGATCTAGCCAATTGGGATGTTTTGAAAAATAAGTACAGTGAAGAACTCAGAAAATGGCTTCGCATAAAAGAAGCACTCAAAAAAAACATTATTTTTCAATGATATTTGTGATTCCACTTCATATTATTTATTATTTAAAATGCCTTCCTTAGTATTTTTTAGTTGATAAGATTTGAGGCCCGTTTTCAACGTTTTTAATAGATTTTTCTTCTATAAAATGAAACATGGAGATTTTTAGTTTTCTATTAATGGTATATTAGTTTATATAAGACAAAAATTGTACATTAACTACGAATCTCATCGTTTAAAAAATATGGGTGAAATGGGAGCACAAAATAATTAGACATCATACTTTTATTGACCTTAAATATATTTAACATAGCTCAAATATTTTAAGATTATTTTATTGTACTATTTCAGGAACTAATACAGTAAAACCATAACAGACCGAAAATATGTTGAAGGCCCTTTGGCAACTTTACCATTTAATATGCAGGCTGTGGAATGGCCCCAGCCATAATTAATGGTCACCTCTAAACTCCTTCTAAAGTAGGTTATACTATCTGATGGACAATAAATCATATAACACAAGAGAATATTGACATCTATAACTTCAGTCACTCACTACTTCAATTAGTTCTAAGTTATCCAAATTTCTGCATTGTGTACTTGCATAGAAGGAGAAATCTTCACCATGGCTTTGAATATTTTGATGTCCTCTCTTTACATTACTTCCTTAGAAATTTCCAGATTGAAATTCCTTTTTAAATGTTGAAGTCAATTATACTATATAGTCCTTGGTAACTCAATTACTTAAATATCTTTGTAGATATTTTACCTATATAAAAACTCCTCATTATTAATAAAAGCTTTACATTCCCATAATTATATTATTATTATTTTATGTTAAAGCATTTCAGTTTGCTAATAACTTATTTTCAGTAATCTCATAAATAGATCCAATGAACTAAACAGTGATTATAACAAGTACTTGCATAATTAGGAAATATTAAATAATTGCCTATATAAATTGTATAAATTTTTTCAGATAAAGTGCAGGGCAAATTACAAAATAAAAATTTACTTGTCGTGAATTCATTATTTAAAGAATATAAAAACAATGAGGAATTATGTGAAACATTAAACACATTCAAATGTTAAACTATCACATTTTTATAAAACATTTTAAAATTAGAAATACTCTCAAATCATTGATGATGGCGTACAGCCCATTTCACAGTGGCTATAGACTTTTTATTGTCTATAAATGTAACACAAAGCTAACAAAGATAAGATATACAATGTAACATAAAAATGAATACATAAAGGATTAAGTTATAGGCATATACTCATATTTGAATTGAGTTCGCTTAACCACATGCACTATATAAACAAACGTTGTAGCAGACAGATTGGAGCTCAAGATTAGTAAGCCAAAGATAAATAAAAATATTTCTGCTGGGCAACAGAGTCCACCACTTTTCATGAAAACATATGCCATTAAAGTCTTGCTTTACTTATTAAACTTAAATTAGCATATATTTACTAAAAACAGGGTGTATATAAATATGCTAGGTACTGCAGATAAACAAAAATTAAAACACTCACTTGGCGAATTTAAAAATCTAGTAGAATGATAAGAAAAACTCATGGATGAGTGTAAATTATGTTAGAATATAATATGTTGAAAATGGGGTACAGATAAAATCTTTTTGGTGTAGGTTATTGACTGAGAAAAGGTCCAAGAATCAGAGGAATTAGAGAAAAAAATAGGATACAGCAGCATTTGGAAACAAATTCTTTGAAAATATGTAGTTGCCAGTACTATAGAAGTCAACAAAGATAGAAACTCAAGATAATATATTGGATTTGCCAATTAACAGTCCATTTTGAGAGTGTAATTTTGTTAGAATTCCTGGTGGTGAAAATTGATAGACTGCAGATAAAAATATCTTTCCTGTGCTATTGGTCTATCTTCTCCCATCCATTTTAGAATGCATCCTTACTAATTACTCTAAACAAAACACTAAACTAAACAGAATATTAGGACAGTAGCATTTTCTACATATTATGAGCCCGTTTTTGTAATTTTTTCTGCAATTAAAATTTAAAGTTAGGAAGAATAAAAAGATAAATGTGCAGTGAGATTGAATCAGTAATTCATAACCCGCCCAACAGCAACAACAGAAAAGCCCAGGACCACATGAATTCACAGCCAGTTTCCACCAGACATTGGAAAGAAGAATTGGTATCAATCCTACTGACACTATGGCCTAAGATTGAGAAGGAAGGAATCCTACCTAACTCGTTCTACTAAGCCACTCTTACCCAAATGCCAAAGGAGGAAAGGATGTGACCAAAAAAAGACAATTACAAGACAATATTCCTGATGAACAACAAAAATTCCTAATAACATACTAGCAAACCAAATTTATCAACACATCAAAAAAATAATTCACCGTGATCAAGGCGTTTTATCCCAGGGAGGGAGGAATGGTTCAAGATATGCAAATCAATAAATGTGACCCATCACATAAAAAGAATTAAAAACAAGAACCGTGTGATCATCTCAATAGATGCAGAAAAAAGAGCCAATAAAATTCAGCATTCTTAAAACCTTCAACAAATTAGGCATAAAAGGAACATACCTCAAAATAATAAAAACCATATATAAAAAGGATTCCCTATTTAATAAATGGTGCTAGGAAAAATGGCTAGTCATATGTAGAAAGTTGAAACTGGATCCCTTCCTTACACCTTATATAAAAATTAATTCAAGATGGATTAATGACTTAAATGTTAGACCTAAAACCATAAAAACCCTAGAAGAAAACCTAGGCAATACCATTCAGGACATAGGCATGGGCAAGGACTTCATGTCTAAAACACCAAAAGCAATGGCAACAAAAGCCAAAATTGACAAATGGGATCTAATTAAACTAAAGAGCTTCTGCACAGCAAAAGAAACTACCATCAGAGTGAACAGGCAACCTACAGAATGGGAGAAATTTTTTGCAATCTACTCATCTGACAAAGGGCTAATAACCAGAATCTACAAAGAACTCAAACAAATTTACAAGAAAAAAACAAACAACCCCATCAAAAAGTGGGCAAAGGATACGTACAGACACTTCACAAAAGAAGACATTTATGCAGCCAACAGACACATGAAAAACTGCTCATCATCACTGGCCATCAGAGAAATGCAAATCAAAACCACAATGAGATACCATCTCACACCAGTTAGAATGGCGATCATTAAAAAGTCAGGAAACAATAGATGCTGGAGAGGATGTGGAGAAATAGGAACACTTTTACACTGTTGGTGGGACTGTAAACTAGTTCAACCATTGTGGAAGACAGTGTGGCGATTCCTCAAGGATCTAGAACTAGAAATACCATTTGACTCAGCCATCCCATTACTGGGTATATACCCAAAGGATTATAAATCATGCTTCTATAAAGACACATGCACACTTACGTTTATTGTGGCACTATTCACAATAGCAAAGACTTGGAACCAAACCAAATGTCCATCAATGATAGACTGGATTAAGAAAATGTGGCACATATACACCATGGAATACTATGCAGTCATAAAAAAGATGAGTTCATGTCCTTTGTAGGGACATGGATGAAGCTGGAAACCATCATTCTAAGCAAACTGTCACAAGGACAAAAACCAAACACTGCATGTTCTCACTCATAGGTGGGAATTGAACAATGAGAGCACTTGGACACAGGAAGAAGAACACCACACACCGGGACCTGTTGTGGGGTGGAGGGAGGGGGGAGAGATAGCATTAGGAGATATACCTAAGGTAAATGACGAGTTATTGGGTGCAGCACACCAATATGGCACATGTATACATATGTAACAAACATGCACATTGTGCACAAGTACCCTAGAACTTAAAGTATCATAAAAAAATTAAAAAAAAAGAAAAAGAAAACTGCTGAAAGAAATTATAGATGACATAAACAAATGGAAATATATCCCAAGTTCATGAATTAGAATAACAAATGTCATGAAAATGACCATGCTGCCCAAAGCAATTTACGGATTCAGTGAAATTTCTACCAAAATATCAACCTCATTCTTAATAGAATTAGAAAGAATAACAACCCTAAAACTCTTTTGGAACCAAAAAGGAGCCCAAATAGCCAAAGCATTCTTAAGCAAAAAGAATAAATTTGAGGGCATCACATTACTCAACTTCAAGTTATACTACAAGGCTGCAGTACCAAAACAGCCTTTTACTGATATAAAAGCAGATACGTAGACCAATGCAACAGAATAGACAACTCAGAAATAAAGCCAAATAATTACAACCACCTTATCTTTAAGAAAACATACAAAACATAAACATACAAATATAAACCACGGAAAAGTGAATAAATGAGGCTGGAAAATTGGATATTCACATGTAGACGAATGAAACTGGATTCCTATTCTCTCACCATATACAAAAAATTAACCAAAGATGTATGAATTATTTAAGAACTGAAACCATAAAAATTCTGTAAGAAAACCTAGGAAAAACTATTCTGAATGTTGACCTAGGCAAAGAATGTATGACAAAGATCCTCAAAGCAAATGCAACCAAACCAAAAATAAGTAAATGAGACCCATTTAAACTGAAAAACTTCTGCACAGCAAAAGAAATAATCATCAGAGTAAATAGAAAACCTACAGAATGGGAGAAAATATTTGCAAACTACATGGCCAACAAAAGAATACTATCAAGAATCTACCTCAAATCAGCAAGAAAAAAATGCCAGTAAATGTGAGCAAATTACATGAATAAACATTTTGCAAATATGTACAAATAGCAAAAAAGTATGAAAAATGCTCAACATCACTAATTATCAGTGAAATGAAAATTAAAATCACAATGAAACACCATCTCACACCAGTCAGAATGGCTATGATTAAACAGTCAAAAAAATAACAGATGCTGGTGAGGTTGTGGAGTAAAGGGAATGCTTGTAACTGCTGGTAATATGATTTGGCTGTGTCCCTACCCAAATCTCATCTTGAATTGTAGTTCCCATAATCCCCAAGTGTCCTAGGAGGGACCAGGTGGAGATAACTGAATCATGGGATAGGTTTCCCCATCCTGTTCCCATGATAGTGAGTTAGTTCCCATGAGATCTGATGGTTTTATAAGTGGCTTCCCCCTTTGCTGGGCATTCACTCTCTCTCCTGCCACCATGTGAGGAAGGATGTATTTGCTCTCCATTCTGTTATGATTGTTAAGTTTCCTGAGGCCTCCCCAGCTGTGTGGAACTGTGAGTCATTTAAACCTCTTTCCTTTATAAATTACCCCGTTTCAGGTATTTCCTCATAGTAGTGTGAGAAGAGACTAATACAGCTGGTGTGAATGTAAATTAGTACAGCCTCTTTTGAAAATAGTATGGAGATTTCCCAAGGAACCAAAAGTAGATCTACCATGATTCAGCAATCTCACTACAGGGTATCTACCCAAAGGAAAATAAACCATTATATCAAAAATACACCTATGTGTGCATGTTTATTGCAGCACAATTTACAATAGAAAAGATATGGAATCAACCTAAGTGCCCATCAATAAATGACTAGGTAAAAAAGTGGGATATAAATATATGTGTATATTTATAATATGATATATATAATATATATGATATATATATAAAATGAGCTAGTACTAAGCCATAAAAAAGAATAATATAATGTATTTTGCAGCAACTTAGATGGCATTAGAGCTGTTATTCTAAGTGAAGCAACTCAGGAATAGAAAACCAAATACCACATGTTCTCACTTGTAAGTGGGAACTAAGCTAAGGTACACAAAATCAGACAGAGCAGTATAATGGGCATTGGAGACTCAGAAGGGGGAAGGGTTAGAGGTGGGTGAGGATAAAACCTACCTATTGGGGTACAGTGGACAGTCTTTGAGTGATGGGTACAATAAAATTCAAGACTTCACCGCTCTACGATTCCTCCTTTTAACCAAAACTCACTTGTAAAGTTGTTGAAATTAAAAAAATAAATAAAGAAAACAAGAGAAATAAAAAAAAGGCAAATGACACATTCACAATTTTTTCTTGTATGAGGCTGACATTCTAGTAGGGGACAGGAATTAAACAATGAAATGTACATGTAACTTATGTACAATTACCTGTACATAAATAGGTAGGTTTGAACAGGAAAAGCCAAGTCTTCTCCGAGAATTCTTAACATTGGTCTTGAAGAGGGTTGGAAAAGATTTATCTGAGAAAATAAAGTTATGTTTCAGCTGAACTTTGCATGTACAGTAGAGACTGGGTGCACAAAGTGGAAGGAAAGATTTGCATCATTAAGAGGCTGCAACTCATGCAAAATCCTGAAATGCAAAGGTGCACCGTCATTTGAAAAACAAAAAGCAGCCAGGCACTCACAGCTGTAATCCCAGCACTTTGGGAGGCTGAGGCAGGTGGCTCTCCTTAGGTGAGAAGTTCGAGACCAGACTGGCCAACATGGCGAAACCCGGTCTCTAGTGAAAATACAAAAAATTAGCTGGGTGTTGTTGTGCGCACCTGTAATCCCAGCTACTTGGGGGTCTGAGGCAGGAGAATCACTTGAACCTCGGAGACGGAGGTTACAGTGAACTTTGATTGTGCCACTACACTCCATTCTGGGTGACAGAGTAAGACTTCATCTCAAAAATAAAATAAAAATTTAAAAATTTAAAAAAGAGAAAAGCCTGATTCCTGGAGCAGAGTGAGAAAGATGAGGAGAGAAGCAAGAGAACTATGAGATGTATTTGAAAATATAGGTGAAAGCCAGACTATGCAAGACCTTATAGACCATGTTAGGAATTATAGTATTTATTCTAAGAGCAATGCAAGAGAGTTATTGATAAATTTGTATTTTAAAAGTTAACTGTCACTGCAAGGAGGAGAATGGATGAGAGTAAAAACAATGGTTGATAAGGTAAGATCTTTATAGTTAGAAATCTGATAATTCTGATATCAGAAACAGTCCAACTTTCGCTTATGTAAGGTCTCTTGGTGTAAGCACTTTTATCTTCCTCTTTATGTTCAAAAGTGACCACATTTGAACAGTTAATTCCAATAATCAACATAGATTGTCTGAAATTAGTAATGGAAGATAACATCAAGTGGATGAATTGGAGATGAGTTTAGAAGATAAATGCTCAGAATTTGACAGAAATACAGGAGAGAGAACACAGAACAAGTCAGTAATGATGTCTAAAATTCTAGTTTGCACAACTGGTAGAAGATGGCTCTGCTCATCAAAAACATGTAGGGAGATTAGGGCTTTGATACTATCAGTGACAGGAGTAGGAACCAAGAGGAGCACTAAAAATGAATTCATCTTTAGACATGTTGAATTTGAATTGTTGGTGGGACATCCTGTTGGAAATATCAAGCAGACAGATAGATGCGCCTGAGACTCCAGTAACAGTTCTGAACTGTTCTTCTGTGTGATAATTGAAAATAAAGTACAGATGATGTCCTTTTAGGGGAGGTTACTAGCTAAGAAAAAGGCCAAGAACTGGTAGCAAAACAGAAAACACTGGGGGAAAGGAGAATGCACCCTCAAAAGATACCCCCCGCCAAAAAAAGAGATGAAAAATAGAGAAAGGGTTAATCCACGATTTTATGGAAAAGATTATTGCAAGAGAAAATGCTAAAAAATAGCATCTAATTTTTCTAAGATATTAGTTACATACTGTGAGTACCAATAGGCATAGCTATCTGGTTAAAACCTAGAGAAGCCTTTGATAATTTTACATATGAATGAAATATGCATTAAATAAGAAAATAAATAAATTTCATGAAGCCAGCATACATTTCATTCTCTTTAAATATTTCTTTCTGAGTTCAATCTTCCATCATTTCATATTGTCTATTTCTTTGCTACTTTTTTGTGATTTTTCCTCTTAGTTCAGAATGTATTATCCTGTGTAATGTTTTCAGCCCTTTCAATAATACAATATAATCTTCAACTGATTTTGTTGTCATGTTATTACTGCATTGCCAATCTCCAACTGTGAGCAACCACACTGACTGCTTTCCCTGAATTGCTGAGTGTTTCACAAAATCATGCTAGTATGATAGTACATTCACCAAATATTTAATTTGCCTTTCATTTATTATATGACAGGCATTATGTTACACAATGGAGACTCTAAAATGTAAGCAGATGAGCGAATGGAACTTTATTCCAAGAATGACTGCATTAGGCTTCATATTCATGAGCTTGATAGATACTTGACTATTTTGTAGACTAAAACTTCTAACTCCTGAACTGACTAAAAATTGTATTGCTACATAAAAACAAGTAGTTGCTTTGTCAATAAAATGTGTAATTAGCATAAGCTAAAGGATGTTTGAAAAGTTTACTTATTTTGGATTATTTGCTGACATTTGAGGCAATAACTTTGAAATATTACTCAAACAATAAGAAATCAGCAATGTCCTATGAAAATTCAGAAAACAATTTATACTAGTAGTTAAATAACACATTATATAGAAAGTTTAAAATTAAAAAGTAAATTGCTAATGATTTTAAATCAATAATAATAAATAGTGTAAACATCACTGGGGGGGAAGACCATTAGTAAAATTGGCAGTACATATAGAAATATGCAGCTTCATTACAAATTTTCTTTCACTCAATGCTAATAGATTTAATCAAACCAAACAAAAAAGGAACAAAAAAGGTTAAAATATCCTACTATAATCTTTAAAACACATTTACCAAGATCAACTTCTATTTCTTGCACTATGACTAACTAAATATCTTTAAAATAACTTTGATTAAACACACTTAAACATTATTGATAAAATGTTTTTTATTAATATTCTATAACATGCATAGCTGAGTTCACAAAAAAGTACAGAAAATAAGCAATAAACAAGAGTAATAAAAAATTGATAATTGAAAAAGAAATGGTAAGTTATTGCTGAAGCTATGAATGTATTGTGTAATTAAACAAGAAGCATGGGTTGTAATGACCATATTAGGGAAAGTGGAGTCTTGGACTCATGCTGGGTCCTGGGACTAACCTCCAATGAAAGTTTATAGAAGAAAGAACACATTAGCTAGCAGAATACTAAGAAAAGAAAAAATTGAAAGCAAGGCAAACTTGAATTCCAATACAAACATATTCTACATAACATCTCCTCAATTACTGTTTTTTTTTAGGGAAAGATCTCTTGGTTTTTGATATCCAAATATTTTATGGAGTAGATCTGTCATTATAATGTTTTTCAGCCAATATTTACAAGAAAAATATATGCATATTTACAAAGCTCACTGAATTATAAATGAGCATGCAGAGATTATATCAATTTATATATCAAATGCAATTTGCAGAGTTTAAAAATCAAATAATGATGTTTAGAAAAACATTTTAAGCATCAACAAAGCTAATGCATATAAAATGTATTAGGAGGCACTAAGGGAAATCATACTATACACAAGGGAACTTTTTATTTAACAATCATATATATTTTTGCTAATCAAGTAGAAACTGTTTAAAATATTTGTATCCTAACATGATAGTTTATTTCTTACACATAGACATGTAACTCTTAGTTGTGCTACTCAGAAATCTCTTAGGGGGTCTTTCTGTGACATGTCAAATATATTATTTTTTCTTTTTTAAAAATGCAAAATCATACAACCACATAGGTAAATGTCGAAAACATTAAACTGAGTGAAATGTCTTACACAAGATTTCATAATACATAATTTCAAGTCACTGAAATCTGGAGCAAGGAAAATTAATAGTTGGTGCTGACAAAGGAAAGAATAGTGGTTGCCTATCAGCATTTGGAGGTAGAGATTGACAAAAAGGGTGATGGTAATGATCTCCATTTTGACAGAACTTTTAGTTACAAGTGTATGCATTTTCTAAAACACATTAGTATACTTAGATTGCTGCCTTTATTCTATGTAAATTTGACCTTAAAAAGATCATTTAAAGGTATCCAACTCTAGTTAACTCTAGCATGCAAAAATGTTTTTGAATGAAAATAATGTCTGCAAGTTTAAAATTAAATAAAAATTGATGGATGGATGCATAGATAGATAATAAAGCAAATAAAGTAAATGTTAATTGTTAAATCATAGTTATAGAATGTGAGTGTGTAGGATTCATTTCTTTCAAATTTTTTGCACATATGAAAATGTCTTTGTAAAATGCTGAAAAAGTTAATAAAGAATAAGAATTAAATACATGATAAATCTTTTCCTGCAGAAAGTCTGATTTAATGAACTGGGTTATTGATGTTAAGTAGAGATATCTTTATATTCTACCTGTGTTGTCTTGAAAACCCAAAGCTTAAAAATTAAGTTAAATTAGGCCTGAGTAAGTATGGAGCATAAGTAGCCAAATAGAAATAAACTCATATACTTACTTCTAAATCAAAACTGAATTTGTGACAAAATGTGTGGAATGTAGAAAACAGAGTGAGAGGGAGAAAGGGAATATAAATCAAATAGAGAGTCAGAAGAAACATCTAACAGGAGAAGATATCCCCACCAACTTCATATAGTGGGATTTTTATCTATGGAATGTAAAATTTGTCATGTTCCTCCCGCTAAGCATATTCAATAGACAAGTTATCTCCTCCTAGGAAATAGCATTAGCCTATCTACCAGAAGATCTGGTTCATAGAAAGATTATGTTATGTGTTCTGACTTATTCTCTTTCCTTTGAGGTAGAGTGTGTGGAGTAAAGGTTGAGCCTGAGAAAAGAGTAGACAGAGATCAGGCCAGCCGCTGTATCTCCTTATTCCCCAACATCAAAAAATAAAATAAAAGATAAAAATAGGGGAATTAAATTCCAAATGAAAAATCTAGAAGAAGAACAAAAAACAAACCAAAGCAAAATAGTAAAAGAAAATAATAAAGATAAAAACAGAACGTTGTAAGGTTAAAACAGTTAATAAGTAAATTTAAATGCTCATTATTTAAAAGAATCAACAACATGCAAAATCACTAGGTAAGCTGATAAATTAAAAAGTAGATAAAGCAAAAATAAACAAAAAATATGACAAGTAAAATAATTATTAATGCAGAAAAAAGCCGAAATATCATGATAGACAACTTTTCAGAACTCTATGAAAGTAAATTTTAAAATTATATAAAATGAAAAACTTTTAAAGCAACTAGAGAAAATGGTCAGATCACTTACAAAGTGAACTCTATCAGGCTAACAGTAGACTCTTCAGCAGAAACTCTAGAAGCCAGAAGAGACTGGAGGCCTATTTTTACCATTTTTCTTTTATTTCTTAGAAAAGAAATTCCGATCGTAAATTTCATATCCAGCAAACTAAGTTTCATAAGCAAATAAGATATAAAATCATTTACAGGGAAGCAGTGGCTAAAGAAATTCTTTATCATTAGGCAGCGTTACAAGAGTTCCTTAAGGGAATTCTAAACTTGGAAACAAAAGAACAATATCTGCTACCACAAAAGCACAGACAACTACATAGCCCACAGGTTCTATAAAGCAACTATGCAAGACTGCAAAGCAACCAGCTGGCACCACGACAGGATCAAAAGCTTACATATCAGTATTAACCTTTAATATAAATCGTTGAAATGACCCACATAAAAAGCACAGAGTGGTAAGTTGGATTTTAAAAAAGAACTACCTTTCTGCTCTCTTCAAGAGACCCATCTCCCATGTAATGACACCCACAGTCTCAGAGTAAACTGAGGAAGAAAGATCTATGGCAAAAAAAAAAGGAAAACAAGAAAAAGCAGATGTCATTATTCTTATATCATATGAAAGAGACTTTAATAACAGTATAAAACAGACAAAGAAGGATGTTACATAATGATAAAGATTTCAATTCAACAAGAGGACTTAACCATGCTAAGTATATACACACCCAAAATTGTAGCACCCAGATTCATAAAACGAGATATTTCTAGACCTACAAATATATTTGCACAGCCACACAAAAATTCTGGGGAACTTCAACAACCCACTGACAGTGTTAGACAGATCATTGGGGCAGAAAATGAACAAAGAAATTCTGAGCTTAAATTCCACTGGTCTTAAATTTGAACAACTGGAACTATAGATAATAGACATCTATATAACACCCCATGCAACAAATATCGAATAGACAGTCTTCCCATCTTTATATGAAAAATACTGTAAGATTGATCACATGCTCAGCCATAAAGCAAGTTTCAATAAGTTCAAAAAATCTAATTCATACAAAACATGTTCTCAGAAAACAGTAGAATGATGTAAAAATCCATATCAAGAGAAACTCACAAAACTAAATTACAAAAAAGCTGGCCGGGAGCAGTGGCTCATGCCTGTAATCCCAGCACTTTGGGAGGCCGAGGCGGGTGGATCACAAGGTCAGGAGATCGAGACCATCCTGGCTAACATGGTGAAACCCCGTCTCTACTAAAAAAATACAAAAAATTAGCCAGGCGTGGTGGCGGGCGCCTGTAGTCCCAGCTACTTGGGAGACTGAGGCAGGAGAATGGCGTGAACTTGGGAGGCGGAGCTTGCAGTGAGCCGAGATCATGCCACTGCACTCCAGCCTGGGAGACAGAGCGAGACTCCGTCTCAAGAAAAAAAAAAAAGGCTAAATGACTTGCTTCTGAATTACTTTTGGGTAAACAATGAAACTAAGGCAGAAATGTTCTATGATATGAGTAAAAAGAAAGACGTTGCATCTGAAATCACTCGGATTCAGCAAAAGCAGTGTTAAGATGAAAGTTAGTGACCCCAAACACCCACTCAGACAAGTTAGAAAGATCTCAAATTAGTAAAATTAATAATCTAATTTAACCAAGAGAAAATAGAAAAACAACAAATACACACTAAATCTAACAGAAGAAAAGAAATGACTAAAATCAGAGTAGCTAAATAAAAATTATAAATCAATAAAATTTAGCTAAAGAAAATTAAATAAAATTTAGGCTCCCAAATCCATGCAAAGAATTAAATAATGAAAGTTGGTTATTTCAATGGATAAACAAGATAAATGGACCATTAGCTAGATTAGTAAAGAAAAAAACAAAAGAGAAGATCCAAATAAAAACACTGAGAAATGACAAAGGCGATGTTACAACCAATCCCTCAGAAATACAAAAGATGATCCTCAGAGACTACTGTGAATACCTCTGTGAACATAAAGTAGAAAATCTAGAGGAAATGGATAAGTTCGTGGAAGCACACAAACTCCCAAGGATGAATCAGGGAGAAATTGAATTCCGGATCAGACTAATAATGAGTTACTACATTGCATCAGCAAAAACAAACAAATAAACAAACAAAAACTACCAACAAGAAACAGCCCTGTGCAAGACAGAGTCACAGCCAAATTCTGCCAGATGCACAAAGAAGAGCAGCTACCAATCCTACTGAAACTATTTCAAAAAATCAAGGAGGAAGGTCTCCTCCCTAACTCATTCTACAAAGCCAGCATTATTTTCATACCAAAATCTGGCAAAGATGCAACAGAAAAGAAAACTTCAGACAAATATCCCTCATGAACATAGACGCAAAATTCTTAACAAAATACTTGCAAGTAAATCCAGCAGCACAGCAAAAAGTTAGTTCACCACACTCAAGTCGGTTTTATTCTTTGGATACCAAGTTGGTTCAACATACGTAAATCAATAAACGTGATTCATCACATAAACAGAATTAAAAACAGTACCATATGATTATATCAATAGACACAGAAAGAGTTTTCAGTAAAATTCAATTTCCCTTTATGATAAAAACCCTCAACAAAGTAGATTTTTTCTTTATGATAAAAACCTTCAATATTGAAAAAAATTCTCAAAATAATAAGAGCCATCCATGACAAACCCATAGCCAACATCATACTGAACAGGCAAAAGCTGGAAGCATTCCCCTTAAGAAGTGGAATAAGATACCAATGCCCACCCTCACCACTCCTATTCAACATACTACTGGAATTCCTAGCCAGAGAAATCAGATAAAAGAAAAAAAAAAGGCATCCAAACAGGAAAAGAAGAAGTGAAATTATCTTTCTTCACTGAAGATATATTCTGTATGGAGAAAATCCTGAAAAGTTCACCAAAAGGCTACTAGACCTGATAAATGATTTCAATAAAGTGTAGGACACAAAATCAATGTACTAAAATCAGTGGCAGTGCTATATACCATAACATTCAAGCTAAGCACTAAATAAAGCATACAATCCTATTTACAATAGCCACACAAATAATAAAATAACAAGGAATACATTTAGCTAAGGAAGTGGAAGATCTCTACAAGGACAGGTAAAAAGCGCTGCTGAACAAAATTGTAGAGATACAAACAAATGGAAACACTTTCCATGCTCATGGATTGGAAAAATCAATATCATCAAAATGTCCATGTTGCCCAAAGCAATCTACAGATTCAATGCTATTCCTATCAAACCATCAACATCATTTCTCACAGAATTAGAAAAAAAAACTACTCTAAAATTCATATGGAACCAAAAAACAGCCTAAGTAGCCAAGACAGTGGTAAGTAAAAGGAACAAAGTCAAAGGCATTACATTACCCAACTTCAAACTATACTACAAGGCAACAATAAACAAAACAGCATGGTATTGGTACAATGACAGATACATAGGCCAGTGGAATCAAATAGAGAATCCAGAAATAAAGCTGCACACCTACAGCCATCAGACCTTCAAAAATGAGCAATATGGAAAAGACTTCCTATTTAATGAAAAAAGTGCTTGGAAAACTGACTATCCATATGCAGAGGAGTGAAACAGGACCCCTATCTTTCACCATATACAAAAATTAACTTAAAAAGAATTAAGGACCTAAAACTATAAAAATCCTAGAATACAACCTAGGAAATACCATTCTGGCCATCAGACTTGGCAAAGAATGTATGACTAGATCCCCAAAAGCAATTGTAACAAAACCAAAATTTGGTAAGTGGGACCTAACCAAACTAAAAAGCTTCTAAACAGCAAAAAAAAGTATCAACAAAGTAAACAGAAAACCTATAGAATGGTAGAAAATACTCATAAACTACGCATCTGAGAAAGGTTTAATATTCAGAATCTATAACAATAATCTATAATATATAACAACAAAAAACAACCCCATTAGAAAGTGGACAAAGGACATAAACAGACACTTCTCAAAAGAAGACATACATGTGGCCAACAAACATGAAAAATGTTCACCATCACTAATCATGAGAGATGATGATTGTTGACTGATGATGTAGTTTTTAAGCAAATCAAAACTGCAATTAGATATGCTACACCAGTCAGAATGGCTTATTAAGTAGTCAAAAAATAATGGATGCTGGCAAAGTTGTGTTGAAAAGGGAAAGCACATACATTGTTTGTGTGAATGTAAGTTCAGCCACTATTAAAAGCAGTTTGGAGATTTCTCAAAGAACTAAAAACAGAATTACAATTTCACTCAGCAATATCATTACTGGGGAAACTCCCAAAATAAAATAAATCATTCTACTAAAAAGACACATGTACTAATATTTTATATGATAAAATTTATAATATAAATTATTATAGCACATCATAGCACTATGCACAATAACAAAGACATGGAATCAACTTAGATACCCATCAATAATAGATTGGATAAAGAAAATATAGTACATATACACTATGGAATACTGCATAGTCATAAAAAGAATTAAATCATGTCCTTTGAATCAGCAAGGTGAAGTTGGTTGCTGTTGTTCTAAACCAATTAACACAGAGAAAACCAAATACTATATTCACTCACTTATAAGTGGGAGCTAAACATTTGGTACAAACGGATGTAAAGATGGGAACAACACAACCTGGGACTACTAATGGAGGGAGGAAAGGTTAAAGGTTGAAAAACTACCTATTGTGTTGTATGTGTGTATGTGTGTGTATGCTCACTACCTAGGTGATGGGTTTACTCATACCCCAAATCTCAGCATCACACAATATATCCATGTATAACAAACCTGTACATGTGCTACCTGACTCTAAAATGAAAGTTGATTTTTTTTAAAAAAATTAAGAAAATTGCACATTTAAAATACATTATCACACCATTGCTTTCCTATTAGTTTGCTAAAAATCTTAAAGTTGACAACATCACTGATGGCAAGTCTTTATTCAAACTAGCTCATCTGCTCACTGCTTGTGGGAATAACAAATGATACACTTACGAAGGTGAATTTGTCAATAATTAACACAATTACATATGTATACATACGCATATTTGCTTAAAACCTGCTACCATACTTCTAGCACAAATATAAAAAATAACTCATGGAATTATTTATTGTGTTGCTATCATTAAAAAATCAAAATTCAAGAGTATTACATATGATATTGTAGATTTAAAAAAACAATTATACTTCTGGTTCCAAAATAGTGGTGTAGAACCAAACTGGTTCCACTCCTCACCACCATGGAAAACCAGAGACAAATATATATCACTGACATTATCCCAGGAATATCCCCTAAGTCAAATATGAGGATGAAACAGCTACTGGTTAAATTTTTGCATGAACCCCCAAAATATGTACATCTATTATACATAAGAAAAAAATTTAATGAATACATATATATATGTATATGTGTGTGTGTGTGTGCATATGCATATGATATGCATGTGTATTTGCTTACTTAATAAGGGAAATATAAACTGACACTAATGAAATGGCTTTCTATAGGGGATCATGGGAATAATTTGGAAAAATAGAGTTAGGAATAAGACTTTTGTATGTATGCTGTTATATAACCATGAATTAAGGCTAGGAAAAAAAGGACATGCTAAATTTTGATACCAACAGACACAGTAGATTTTTACTGTGTTTTAACATCATAAGCACAAATAAAAAATAACAAACAGCAGTGTTTATTGAACTCAGAACTCTGACTGAACAATTTTTTAGCTACATTCTGAGAACAAAATGAACTATATTTAATATTTGCAATGTACAGTGTGCAACATTTTATATGCATTAATTTCCTTAATACTCACAACCACCCTACAATATACACACAGTTTCTAAACTCTACAAGTTTCATTATGTAGGCAACCAATGCTTAAGATAGTTAGTACATTTGCTGTCAATGAAATGCTGGATTACATGTCTCCTGAATCTTTGCCATCCACATCTGCATTATCCTGATGAGAACAATAACAACCAATTACACATGTAGCTAAGTAGAATAAAGTCAGTTTTCTTCTATAATTTCTGGATCACTTTATGGCCTTTCTCATTCATTATTTTCCATAAAATAATATTCCACTAATTGTTTGAATTGTTTTACATAACACAATCACTAAGAACATAGGTCAGATATACACATAAAAAGAATGTTGGCTCTGCCTGGCTAATGTGGCAAAACCCGTCTCTACTAAAAATACAAAAATTAGCCCAGAGTGGTGGTGCGTGCCTGTAATTCCTGCTGCTTGGGAGGCTGAGACACCAGAATTGCTTGAACCCAGGAGACAGAGGTTGCAGATCATGTCACTGCATTCTAGCCTGGGTAACAGAGCAGGAATCTGTCTCTAAAGAAAAAGAATGATGGTTCAAAGATATCAATAACAAAGTGAAAATAAGTGGCAGATACAAAGAACTAATGTATTTTTATACGGACAAATGTTTGATTCTGCATTGTATTATGTTCTAATATTTAATAAAATTTTGGATTTGTATAGTGCCTATTTAATTATAATCACAGGCAGTGGAGAAACTCATAAAATCAATTTATGTTGCCATCATTTTCAGATATATAAAATGAAAGTGCTGCTCTTAATTTTTCCTGAAAATCATACTATCTTGGCACATTTTGATCAAAAATTCTTACAAAATTGGTTAAAAAGGAACTTTCTCAAATCTATGCAGCCTCAATATAAGTGACTGTGTCACAAAACTCACTAAAACTATAAAATGGAGTTGAATGAAAAGTAAAAAATCTCTATTAAAAGTCAAATCTTTAAACTTAAAGATCATCCAACTATGACCAATCATAGCTTTGGGAATTTAAGTTTCCATTATATTGCATTACATATTTATTTTTAGATTTCACACTGCCTCACTTATAATGATAAATATTGTTATTGTATATTTAAATGAGACAACAATTAACATTGATGTTATCAAGCTTAGCATACATATTTTGAGAAGAAAATATTAGGAGTATATTTTTCTTTTTCTCATTTGTGGGTATTCATCACAGATACACTTTTTTTAAGAGCATGATTTTCAATGACAATTATGTGAACACTGTGAGGACACATATCAATGTTTGTGATTTTTCTGATTTGGAAAAAGCTGTTAGAGTCTTAAATAAAACAACTTTTTATGACCTGCTGTCTACTCCTTAAGGCAACCTAAAAGGATGTAAGGAACACACTGTAATGGATGTTTTATGATTATTCTGCCCATTACACAGTGAATGTTTAGCATTTCTCCAAAGCAAACGCTTGCAGTTAGAATCCTGATGAGTTAAATATCCTTCATTACCATGAGCACTTACATATTTCCCTTTATGTACAACTTCAAGGTAACCAAACTACTGAAGTTATATTTATGAGGAAAAAAAAAGTAAACATTTTGCATAAAAAAGATAAATAAGAAGTTTCACACAGCTGCTGTTTCACAATTTTGGAAAAGTTACTTCATGCCAAGGTCACTGCATATGAAATTATTGGCATCTTTACTGAAACCCAGCACTTCTTGCACAGAAAAGCAGTAAATCCATCTAAGAGAATGATTGGGAAGCTAAAGCAGGGATACAACATCTGTCAAGTAGTTTATGCATCTGGCCTACAGAAGAGGTTCCTTCTTTTCAAAAAAAGGCAGCTTTACCAGACTGTGTGTGGAAATAAAGATAGGCCCTTACAACGTATCTTTAAATAGATGGCAAATAATTGAAAGTAAAGTTGTATTTTCATCTTTTTTTCCTACCACATACTAAAATCTATTTAAAGGGAAGTTTCATCATTAACTGAACAAAATTCTACCCATAAATTATTGATTGTTGATTAATGCTGCACCAATGTAATTTCAGAAGTGAGTCTATCTTAAACTTGACACTGTAAGTAGTTCTGGTGTATGCTCGTGAGGAATTTAAAGGGCTTGTTTGTCAAATATATATATAATATAATCCTCAAAAATAAGTAAGATACAAAAAGAATTAAATTTGTACACATCATAAAAGCAGAAAACAAAAGATTACAGGAAAACAATTCTGTACTTAGGGAAATTGGGAAAAGATTATATTAAATATAATATTAAGCTTTAAAAAATCAAGGCAATCAGTATGAAGTGGGGGAGGTTTACAAATTAAGGGTAATAAATTACTAACAGAGAATCTTGATTTATTACAAATTCAATATGTCACATAAGTTTGATCTGTTATGTATGTCCACAAATAAAATATATTAAAGAACAAAAGAAAAAAGAAATTCATTTTCTGGTGGTGGTAATATACTGTACTCAATACCCCTGAAGTGAAGCACTGACCAAGTATTGGATCTTTAGCAAATTGTTAAAGAGTCTAAAACTGGAAGCAGTAAGACTAAAATGGCTATTTAACACCGAATAGAGATAGCATAATGATGCATTGTTTCCATCTTCAATATGTGACAAGCTTTAAATCATACATTCCACAATATGACACAAAGGAGTCTCATCTATTTTTCTCATATCAGAGTCATAGACCTAGCCTTGGGTGATAGGCAGCAATTTAGTAGAAGCAGGGGGCAGAATCATAAGAAGGAAGGTCTGGGGACAAGTGAGAAGATATATTTTAAGAATGATGGGGTCATTCATAATGGTGAAAGTTCTTGAGAGTTTAGCAGGCTTTAAAAAATAATTAAAATTCTTAAAAGAAGACAGCACTGATAACTTTCAAGAGAGAACAAATGGAAGTAAGACTATGAGGGTATCGATGATACACATGGTTTTACAGTAAATTGAATAAATGTTGAAGAATAATCTATTTTCTAAATTTGGACACCAATGAAAAACATAATTTGCAATTATGATTTATAAAGGTTGGAAAATCATTTATTTTTCAAGATAAAATTGGAAAAAATTATGTAGCTTATATAGAAAAATTTAATTATATTTTGTATTTATACATAAAATTAATATATATAATTTCTATGTGATATATTTCTATATAAATATATGTAAAATGCATATTTGTGTTTACACTTTTTGTTCATTCTTGTTCTATCTCAGTCTCCTCCTCTCTTTTTCTCTCTATACATACACACACACAGACATTTTTTTGCTACATAGAAAAGTAAATTTTAGGCATCAGGTTACTAAAATACGTCATGTTTAAATACGTCAATGTGCATTCCCTAAGACAAAGAACATCCCTCTACATAAACACAACAATAACAATGGTATGCAAGAAATGCAATATGTACACAATCATACGTATTACATTTTCATATATTCCCAAGTATCTCACTTACATTTTGAAAATGTCTGATTAAAATCACAGCAATGTGAAGTTATTGTTTCTATAGAGAGAAAAATTCCATAGGCTAAGTGAAATAAAATAATTTACAAATGGAAATGTTTGTAAACCAATTTTTTATATTCAATAAATTTCGAACTATTTTATCTACATTCCCCATTTTGATTTTGTCTCTTAAACTCATAAAGCTTTATCTGAATTAAGTTGTGTTACAAATGTTTCTTCAAATTATTTGTGTAATTAAAAGGGGAATAAGACATGATGGGATTAAGTGAGGAAAAATATGATATCTATTAGTAGAATAAAAGGATCTAGAACCAGAAGTACCATTTGACCCAGCAATCCCATTACTGGGTATATACCCAAAGGATTATAAATCATTCTACTATTAAGACACATACACATGTATGTTTATTGCAGCACAGTTCACAATAGCAAATACTTGCAACCAACTCAAATGCCCATCCATGATAGACTGGATAAAGAAAATGTGAAACATATACATCATGGAATACCATGCAGCCATAAAAAAGAATGAGTTCATGTCCTTTTCAGGGTCATGGATGAAGCTGGAAACCATCACTCTCAGCAAACTAACACAAGAACAGAAAACCAAACACCACATGTTCTCACTCATACGTGGGAGTTGAACAATGAGAACACATGGACAGAGGGAGAGGAACATCAAGCACCAGGGCCTGTCAGAGGATGGGGGGCTAGGGGAGGGATAGCATTAGGAGAAATACCTAATGTAGATGATAGGTTGATGGGTACAGCAAACCACCATGGCACGTGTATACCTATGTAACAAACCTGCGTGTTCTGCACATGTATCCCATGACTTAAAATATAATAAAAGACAAAATAATAATAAATAAAAATTAAAAACGGTGAATACGAATGAGACAGGAGAATTTCCTTGACCCCTTCATGGGAACCCTTGTGAAGGGGGTGGCTCATTTATTTGGCCACCATGCATACAGGAGGGGGTGCATGCAGGTAAAACAGGAAGGGAGCTTTTTTTTTTGAGGGGGGCTCCAGCCCTACAGCAGTGTCCATGGGTGTTACAATGCTCTTTTAGCTTTGCATCATTGATGGCTAAGTGGTAACCAGCTCAGTGGCGAGTCAGGATGACAGCCTTTTACACCCCTCACTCTTTGTACCCAGGTCCTTGTCCAGCGTCCAGGAAAAATCAAGTCACATGGACTTGAAGGATGGTGAATGCAGGGATTTTATTAAGTGATGGAGGTAGCTCTCGGGGTGGATGGGGAGGTGGAAAGGGGTGAGTGATTTGCATTAGTGATTTTACAAAGCATGAGTGATTTGCTAATAGTTACAACTCAAAGATTCACATCTGTTCATATTTTACAGAGATAACCAATGATTAATCAAAATTTTAACAGTTGTCATACTAATGAATGGTATGGAGAAGTACAGCCATGCATATGAAATACAAGAAGCAAGTATTCTGCCATATATATTACTGGTAAAATGTAAAAAAATACAGAAAGACTCTTCTACTTTGACCTCACCATCTGACTTTATATATAAAGTCATATTTATCTAAAAAAATCAATTTGAAAATAACATTCTCTAGGAAAACTATTTTATTCAACTTGGCTATTATAAAGTAAAAATTGATTATAATAGAAAAGTTTGGAGGTACAATTAAATATGAAGATAAAAAATAAGATGCAACACAAACCCAATAAATAGAAACAACATTCTATTATGTTACATATTCTTAAATAAAGCTAAAATATTATTCTTCATATAAATTCACCTTCCCTTTTAAATGTAATATTTCCCCTTTTTGTTAAAAATGACATAACATGTATGTTGAATATAATATTTGATGTAATATTTTGTTTTGAGGGGATTTTTATTTTTTATAGTTTGTTAAAGGTTTGTGGACTAATATTTCTTTTGTGAACTGGGTGTGTGTAGCTTTTGCACATATTTCTTCTTGTTATTGACTCATAATTGTTATACATAATAAACATTTTTCTTGCCAAGTTGTTACATTAATATGTTTTTTATCCTTCGTGTATTTGTTATGCTTTCTGATATATATTTTTCTTTTTATTAAATAATTTGTAGCCAAATATAGCAATCTTTTCAATATTTTTATTTATTGATATTTCATGTTGATATAAAAAAATCAATATGCACTGAAGTGCAATGTGTCAATATTTGTTGTCTATATAATACAATAAACCAATATTTTCCAATGTACAGTGCTCAATGTGACAAAATCACTCATAGGTTAACAATCTGTTCCATGTACAGGATAGAGAAATTGATTAAAATAAAAGACTAAAAAAAGTTCATTGGCATGCTCTCACGTCGCATTTTAAATAACTTGTAAGAAACTGTCACTCGTTAACCTTTTTGTATGTCTAAGAATATCCACAATTGACTGAAAATATTATTAAAATATTTTCCCTTTCCCAAATACCTAAGTGAGAATGGAATTTGTTCATTTACTTCAACCAAAACAAGATATAACAGATTGAAAGGAGAAGCAGATATGAGATTCCAGCTGTTGTCTATGAAACTATGCACTAATCATATTTTTCAAAATGTAAAACAATGCAAATCTTTTCAATAATTGTTTTTACTTTTGAGAATAATATGGTGTTCTTCTTAAAATAAAATGAAATTATTATTTTTATAAATTAGTAAGGCTTCAAATTTTTCAGTTTTAACTTATAATAATGCCAATATTTATAACTCATGGAAATAAAATCTTCACATGTACCCCAGAAACTAAAATAAAAGTTTAGAAAAAAAATCCAGACCTCTTCCAACTCTACTTATAACCTAAGATTTTAGAATTGTTTAACCACATAAGTGATGTAAATTTTACATGATTCTTCTTAATAAAACATAGTTTTGTTTTCATTGTTTACCTGTTAGTTGTTTCAAGTGGAAATGTTTATCAAACTAATAAAACTCTCTATATCCCACAAATTTAGAACATTACTCATTCCTTTGTTTTAAACAATATTAAACATAATGTATATTAGGTCATTTTATTATCTAAAGTTTCGAATAAAATCTAAATCTACCCATCATTTTTGACATGGAATCCCATGTATATGTTTTTCTCTTTTGTTAAAAGACTTTTGAATTGTGAGATGTATTTGGGCAGAATTTACATAATATCTTAGTAGAAAGTTGCATTTCTTTAGCCAAAATTAAAGTGTATGCTCTCTGTTGTGGACATATGGATGCTTTTAATTGGGGTCTGTCATAAATAATGCTTTTATGAGCATTCTTATCATTGACAATATGTATGTTAGGTTTAAAAACATAATGCCAAACAGTTTTCCAAACTGGTAGAACCAATGTACATTTTCTAATTTTTACATTTTTTTTGTAATTTTTATTGGTATATAGTAAGTGTATATAGTTCTGGGGTACATGAGATATATTGATACAGGCATACAATGTTTAATAATTACATCAGAGTAAATGGGGTATCCATCACTTCAAGCATTCATCATTTCTTTGTGTTGTGAACATTCCAACTGTACTCCCTCAGTTATTCTAAAATGTACAGTAAATTATTGCTGACTGTAGTCACTCTGTATTGCTATCAAGTGCTAGATATTAGTCATGTAACTAACTATATTTTTGTATTCTTTAACAATCCCCACTTTCCCTTCCCTCCCCACAATCCTTCCCACCCTCTGGTAACCATCATTCTGTTCTCTATCTCCATGAGTTCAATTGTTTTAATTTTTAGCTCCCACAAGTTAAAAATGTGAGAACATGAGAAGTTTGTCTTTCTATGTCGGGCTTATTTCACATAATATAATGTCCTCTAATTCCATCCATATTGTTGCAAATGACAGAATCACATTTTTTTTATGGCTGGATAGCACTCCACTGTGATTATATACCAAATTTTCTTTATCCATTCATCTGTTGATAGACACAGGTTGATTCTAGATCTTAGCTACTGGGTGTGAATAGTGCTGCAACAAACATAGGAGTTCAGATATATCTTCAATATACTGATTTCCTTTCTTTAGAGTAGACACCGAGAAGTGGGATTGCTAGATTATATGGGAGTTTTATTTTTAGTTTTTTGAGAGACCTCCACACTATTCTGCATAGTGGCTGTACTAATTTACATTCCCACCAAGCGTGTGAGGGTTCCCCTCTTCACACCCTCACCAGCATTCATTATTGCCTATTGTTTAGATAAAATGCATGTAACTAGGGTGAGCTGATATCACATTGCAGTCTTGATTTGCATTTCTTTGATGATCAGTGATGTTGAGCACCTTTCATATGCTTGTTTGCCATTTTTATGTCTTCTTTTATGAAATGTCTAATCAGACCTTTTGCCTGTTTTTTAAATTGGATTATTAGACTTTTTCTAATTGAGTCTTTAGAGCTGGTTATTAATCCTTCGTCAGATGAATAGATTGCAAATATCTTCTGTCATGCTGTTAATTGTCTCTTCACTTTGTTGATTGTTTCCTTTGCTATTCAGAAGCTTTCTAACTTGATGTGATCCCATTTGTTCATTCTTACTTTGGTTGCCTGTACTTGTGGGGTATTACTTAAGAAATCATTGCCCAGACCAATGTCCTGGAGAGTTTCCCCAATGTTTTCTTTTAGTAGTTTCGTAGTTTGAGGTCTTATATTTAAGTCTTTACTCCATTTTGACTTGATTTTAGTATATGGCAAGAGATAGGGGTCTAGTTTCATTCTTACACATACAAATATCCAGTTTTCCCAACACCGTTTGTTGAAGATCGTCCTTTCTCCAATATATAGAACCAATGTACATTAGATATTCCTTTATATGAAGTGCTTATTCATTTATTTTGTCTATATTTCAAGTAGCTTTTCTGTCATCTTATTATTATTGTTTTACAATATAAATATTTAAATAGACACATCCATCCATATATACATAGGTACACAGATAGAGACATATATAGATACATATATTGATAAACACATGCAAACATATTTTGAAAAGTAGTCCTTTCTCAGATATCTTCATTTTTAATGTAATCTTCCATGTAGTCTGTCTTTTTATTTTTTAACCATGATTATTGAGGAATAAAGGTCTTCATGTAAATAGCATCAAATTTATCATTAGTTATTTAATACATTATTTAGGACATTTTAACTACTCTAATGTTGTGAAGGTGTTCTTCTGTGCATCAGGATCCATTTTTGGACACTTCAGTAAAGATAAATAAAAAATAAATAAATAATCTATTTAAATTTTGTTTGGCATTTCCATTATTATAAAATGTACACTTTTACATTTTAAAGTTCCCCAAGTTAGCTTATTACAATTCATGTCAATAGAAACATGACAGAGGTAAAGAATTGTGCTGTGTTATTAGTGACATTGCTTGCATATGTCACTAATTTGCAAATATCAATGTCAGATGCATCTATTTGGCTCTTCGAAATAGTTATTTGCAATATTATTATCATCTGGATTAGAATTTTGTATAAATACTTCATTTTTAAATAATCAGTTAAGGAAAATTTGAAAGAACATAACACAGAACTTTCATTTGCTTGAAGTATTTGAGGGTAAGTTGCCAATATGTTATTCAATCTCCCCTAAATATTATGCAGTGTATTTTCTACAAGCATACAATTTTTCTATATGGGAACAATATAATCAAAAAACAGAAATTAATATCAATATTTTGGTAAAATCTAATCCTCAGACCCCACTCATAAGCTGCTAATTGTCTTAGTAATGTTCATTATGGTAAAAAAAGATCCAGTTTAGAATCATTTAGTTGTCATGTCTTAATTTTAGTCTTTAATCTAGAAAAACTACTTATTCTTGCGTTGACTTTTATAACCTTGTCACTTACGAACAATGTGAAAGAGTTGTTTCATAGAATGTCCTCAATTTGGGTTAGTCCACAATTTAATATGATTGTGCAGAATGCCACTGAAGTGCTATCCTCCTCAGTTCGCACAATATATAAATTTTCCAATTATTGGTAATGCTTATTTTGATTCTTTGATGAAGGTGGCATCTAATAGACTTCTCAATTGTGAAATTACTCTTTTTCTTTTTATAAGAAAGTATTTTATGAGATGGTATTTTAAAACCATGCAAATAACCCATTGTTATTAAAGACTAAGTTTACTAATTTATTTATATCAGTATATACTCAACATTTTTCTTGAAATTGATGGGCAAAATTGGTAAATATCATTATCAGTTTTAATGCTCAAATTTCTCCTGATTTGCTTGGTCTATATTACTTGAGGTTGACATCTGTATCTTTTGATATATCCTTATTATTTTTAAGTAATTTTTTGATTTTTGGTTAAAATACAATTCATGATTATCATGTATTTTTTCTGCTCCAGGCCTAAAATCAGGCACTTCCCTAAGGATTTCTGGATCTTTTCACTGGAAAAATTATACATAGACATCATAATCAGGCTGCTAGCTGTGCTCATAGAAAGCATTTCTTGGCCGGGTGCGGTGGCTCACGCCTGTAATCTCAGCACTTTGGGAGGTCGAAACAGGCAGATCACGAGGTCAGGAGATCCAGACCATCCTGGCTAACAAGGTGAAACCCCGTCTCTACTAAAAAAAAAAAAAAAAAAAAAAAATTAGCCGGGCTTGGTGGCGGGCGCCTGTGGTCCCAGCTACGCGGAGAATGGCGTAGGAGAATGGCAGGAGAATGGCGTGAACCTGGAAGGTGGAGCTTGCAGTGAGCCGAGATCGCGCCACTGCACTCCAGCCTGGGCGACAGAGCAAGACTCCATCTCAAGAAAAAAAAAAAAAAAAAGCATTTATTATAGATTTTCTAGATATTTGAATCTATCTATCTATCTATCTATCAACACACACACATACACAAACACAAGCATATAATATATATACATTATACAAGTACATAAATACATAGATATACATAACGTATTTATACATTATATGTGTATATACACACATTATATATACAGATATATTATGTGTATGTGTATGTATGTGTTTATATATACTTTATATAAATACATACATAAAAATATATATTTATTTCTTTGCACATAAGAGTCTTAGGACATGAGATCATAAAAATTTTCTTTCAACAGGTTATGGAGCGAGAGGTTTAACTAACCTATTCTTAAATCACCATACAAAGCCTTGTGATTCTTCACACAACTTTCTTCTGTTGCCATGTTTTTTGTAAACATGTATATGCTTTTTTTTATTTTTAGATACAAATCAATCATGAGGGATGTCCTTACCTTCACTGATGTTGTTATATTATTCTGCAACAAAGTTTTCAAAAGCAGACTCACATGTTGTTACACTAGTGCCAGTTAAATATATCAGCTTATTTTCTCCTTATCTTTCCCTATGTGTTGTAGTTTGAAAACATTTTTCTATAACACATGTAGTTTCTGCCAGGAAAACAGAGACATAACATTTCTTATGAACTTGTGTTTTACAGCCAATCATTGCCACAATCATCATCAATTATGGATGCAGTTTTTCTTATAATAAAAGTTTGGTTTGTTGGATTTTTCAAATAGCTTTTATTTTTTAGTATTAGAATAATGCATAAATAAATCTTAAATTTAAATTAATTTATAAATTTAAGGAAATAAATAATTCACAATAAATTTGTAGGTTTTTGTTTTTTGTTTGTGTGATGTCATAGAGATTGTAAATTTAGATTCAGGAGGTCCTACAAAATTTAGATCTAAACATTGCAATAAATTCAATCTAGAAAATACCTTTTTAAAAAAAACTTTATTTCCAGAGTGTTTTAAATTTTCTGTGGGAGAAACAAATAAAACATAAAGTATAGAAATTGCAGGGACAGATGAACAACTATATAAAATATCTCCTGCCACAGAAAAAGAAAATATTCAAAGTTCTGGCAATGAAAAACTTATCTTGTGGTATTTTTTGAAAAAAGAGATCAAAATATCTTGGCTATAATAGCTTATAAATGCAATGTTATAATTATACTAGTGATGACCCATTCTATACTACTGGACATCTCAGATATTATGCGGTTTTAAATACATTCAGAGGAAGCCATTGGAGATACTTGAGTAATTTTGAACCAATCTTCAGAAAATTCTAAGAAAATTTAAGATAGTTAGAAAAAATTCTATTATAATTTGTTATTGTACCTTGCTATGTAGATGGGGCTTCATTAAAATAATATTTGAGCCCCTTAATACTTTAAAAAATGTATATTATTTTACAGTGATATCACAAATCAATCATTATATTTACATTTTAGTTTAATCTGAGATTGTTTAATACATTTGTATTTCAAATAATTAATGGAACTGATAACAAAAACTTTCTGTTCTAATATTATGAGAGTCCAGAGTAAAGATTTACATATAAAATCATTATTCTATCTGACATAATTTAAAGAAGGAAGCATGACAATTTCTGTCTACAGAATGCTTATTTTACTATTGAGTGAGAAACTAAAAGCACTTACTAGCAGGAAGAGAGACAAAAACAAATGATACCATTCGTACATCCTCTGAAGCATTTTTCTTGTCTTATTAATGTGTTAACAACTTTTAGAAATACCGATGATCTTTATTTTTAACTTTAGTTTAGCTGAAGATTGCTTGTTTAAATTACTTTATTAATGGAGCATATAGGAAAGAAAGAGTGACATTGGGAGTCAGCTTATTATGACAGACAACTATGGATGAAGATTTTGTACCTAAGAATCACTTTATATAATGTGATATTGCAAATACACTTGTATAGTTTTGATTATGATTCCTATTAGAAAATAAAAAAGAAATAACCTAAAAATTCAGGAGATAGAATTACCTAAATTTTCAGAAGATATTTAGCTATTATTACTTTAAAATTTTTCAAATGAAACTACCATAAACAGTAGGACTTTGTAGTCTTATTTGAAAACAAAACCAAACCACACAACATAAAATTTACCATATTAGGAAAAGGGTGGAGAGAGGTGGCAGAATAAACCAGTTTAGCATCATTCCCCCAAAGAAAGATCAATTTGAACAACTATACATGCATAAAAATATCTTCACAAGAGCTAAAGAAATTAGATGCGGGATCATGATACCGGGTAGTAATACTAATAAATTAATGGAAAGAAGCAAAAAGAACAACTTTACATTATTCATGTCACTCCTATCCTAACTTCAGGCAGCAGAGCATGGAGAAAAATACTGTCCTCTTGGAGTGAAAAAAGGGAAGTAAGTGCAGGACATTGCCCTGGATCCTGATAGTGAGCCCACCACAGTAAAACACAGCACTAAGCAGATCCCCACAGTTCATGACTCAAGGATAGTACCCATAAACTGAGCCCCTAGACTCACCCCAGGGCCAGATGGGAACTCGTAGATCCTCGCAATAGACTCAGCTTCCAGGCTACATCACCACCAAACAACTACAGTGGCCTTGGGTTCTGGAAAAATCTCAATCAGTCCTCAGTAACCATGGAGATTGGTGTACCCCAGCACCATGTCAGCTTTGGCAGCCACAGGATGCCTGTCAGGTGCCCTGCCTGCCTTGAAGGCCACAGGACTCCAGTCTTGGCTGCACTGAAAGTAGTGGTCCTGGACTTAGGTTGCTCTCAACATTGCAAAGGCTGAAGTTGTCGCAGGCTTAGGGATCATACCAGCTGGTTCCCAGGCAAAGCCTGTCTGCAAAGACTGGAATAAACCTCTACTCAGATGTGCAGACATTCACACATAGCTACAAGAATTAAGAATAATCAGGGAAAGAAGATTTCACCAAACAGACAAAACAAGAGGCCAGTGACTGACCCTGAAGAGATCTAGAAGATGAACTACCTAGCAAAAAATTTAAAATACCTGTTTTCAAGAAAGCTCAGCTAGCTTCCAGAAAATATAAAGAAATAATTCAGAAATTTATCAGAGAAATGCAACAGAGACTAAATTAATAATAAAAGCCCTATATCCTGCAGAGAAAAAATACAGTGAACAAAATGAAAAATTAATACAAAACGGCAACAGCAGAATTGATCAAGTAGAAGAAAGAATCTGTGAATTCAGACAGGTTCTTTGATAATGTACAGTTAGAGAAACAATAAAAAATAAATAAAAGAGAATAAAGAAAGCGTACAGGATTTATGGGTTGCATCAAAAGAACAAATACACAAGTTACTGGCATTCAAGAGAGAATAGAGAAAAATTGAATAGAAAAAATATTTTAAGAAAATGCAGTATAAAACTTTCCAAACCTGGAGAAAGACATAAATATCCAGATAGAGGAAAATCAAAGCTCACTAATCAGATTCACTCCAAACAAAAAGACCCCACTATATGTTATAATCAAGCTCTCAAAAATTCAAGCCAAAGAGAGAATTTTTAAATTCACAAGAAAAAAAGAAGAACATGATATATAAAAGAACTCCAATAGGCCTAGCAGCAGACTGTTCAGCAGAAACCTTACAGACCAGGAAAGAGTAGAATGATATATTCAATATACTGAAGAAAAAAACCTACCCAGCAAAAATACTGTACTATGCAAAGTCATCCTTCACAAATGAGGGAGAGATAAAGAGTTTCTCAGACAAGTAAAAGCTGAGAGAGATTATCACCTCCAGATATGTCTTACAAAAAATGCTAAAAAGAATTCTTCAACTAGAAAGAAATAGACACTTATGAGTAACAATAAAACTTACTGGTAAGTAAGTAAGTAGAGAATTAAGTTCAGAATATTCTAATACTGTAATGATAGTATGTAATTCACTTATATCTCTAGTATGAAGCTTAAATCACACAACTATTAAATAATAATAACTATAATAATTTTAGGTTATATAAAATATGTACAATATAAAATATGTAAATTGTGATATCAAAAATCCAAAATGTCGGCAGGGGAAGTGGAATTAAAGTAGTGCGTGTGTTCAAAGTAATGTGTTATCAGCTTAAAATAATGTGCTATATAACTCTAAGGTGTTTTTTGTAAGCCTCTTGGTAACCGCAAAGAAAAACCTAGAATAGATAAACTAAAAACAAGAAGTGAGGAAACAAAACATAATATTTGAGAAAATTACTTAACTACAAAATCACACAGTAGAAGAGAAAGAAGAAAGTATATGCAAAACAAACAAACAAAAATAATAAAATGGCAATAGTAAGCTCTTATGTACCCATGTAAATGGAGCAATTCTTCAATTAAAAGACACAGAGCAGCTAACAAATAACAAAACAATACCCAACTATATACTGCCTAAAAGAGATTAACTTCCCTGTAAGGACACACATAGGTTGAAAGTAAAGAGATGGAAAAAAAATCCATGCAAATGAAAGTTAAAAACAACAAAAAAGGAGAAGCTATACTTATATCAGATTAAATAGAATTTAAGTCAAAAACTGTAGAAAGAGACAACCAAAACAGTCATCACATAATGGCAGCATGGTCAGTTCAGCCAGAGGACATAACAATTGTAAATATCTACGCACCCGATATCAAAGTACCTAAATATACAAGCAAATATTAATGTTACTAAAATTTGAGATAGACTGTAATACAATAATAGTAGAGGACTTAAGCACCTCACTTTTAGAAAGGACATCACTCAGGCAAAAATATTTTTAAAAATCATGAGATTTAAATATTGTGAACAATTATATGCCCAACAAATTAGATAAACTAGAGAAAATGGATAAATCCTTGAGCACATATAATCTACCAGGATTAAATTATAAAGAACTATAAAATATTAACAGACCAATAAAGAGTAATGAGATTGAATCAGTAATAAAAAGTCTGCTGTCAAAAAAAAAAAAAAAAAAAAAAAAGCCCAGGACCTGATGATGGCTTTTGTCGTGGTTGTTGATTTGTTTTTTTTTTTTGAGACAGGGTCTCACATGGTTACCCAAGCTGAAATGCATCGGCATGGTCATGGCTCACTGCAGCTTTGACCTCCCAGCTCCCAGGCAGGCTCAAGTGAACCTCCTGCCTCAGCATCCTAAGTTGAGACAAAAACCAGAGCATTGGACAGTCCCCTGAAAATACAGAACTTTGTACATATGTTTCACTCTTCTCCTTAAAAGGAGAAACCACTCTTCTCTTTTTTTTTCTTTTTTCACTTTGGAGGAGCTGTGAGCTGAGCCGTTCCTCTCAACCTGCTGAGCTGTGCCAGCTTGGGAAAAGGCATATACTGTCTACTGCCTATAATATAGATGATACTATCATTTATGTGAAATATATTTTCTTACCTGTTTCAGTGTGGCTGTTACTGACTTTGGGCTTGCATGGAATACAGTCTTATTTAATTTATGGTTTTTCGTTAAGGGTTTTTGGATTCTATACTGTATTGTTTTTAAGGTAGTATCTCTGTCGAGGGAACAAAATCTGAGGCTTCCTACTCTGCCATTTTGCTAACATTATGCCCAAGAAAAGACATGTAAAAAGTATTAAGACATTTAATTTGCCAGAAAGGATATATAAAAATGTTGCATTTTGATTACTTTAAAATTGAAACTACATTGATTCTTCCTATCAATGAACATGAAATGTTTTTTTTTCCATTTGTTTGTCTCATCTCTGATTTCCTTGATCAGTGGTTTGTAGGTTAACTAGTTGTTTAAATTAGATATTTACAAGTAATTGTGAATAATTAAAATATACTTTATGATTGCCATTTTTTCTAACTTGGAATTTAGCTAATAAGTCTTTTTTTTATCAAGAAGGTTAAGATTGTATTAAAACTCTTCTATATTCTTAACTTTGGTCATTCATTCAGATTCGATGGTACTAAATGAAATATGTTTATAATATCTATTATAAATAACATGAAATGTGCTTAAAGTCCAAACAATGCCTCTTGCATAGTTTCTGTATTAATCTTTTCACATTATTTTTTATGTATTGGTATTAGGCACATATTCATTACTTTATTTCTACACACCATTGTGTATATCACTTCTTGTTTTATTTTTTCAAAGAGTTGACATATCTTTTATATTTATATTTATGTTGCTTGTATTAGAATTCACGTTGCAATACTTTGCTCAGATATCTTTATATTTCTGTTAATCTATGGTCCCTTACTTACCTGAAAAACAGTACTGTCTACACCCAGAAAAAAAAATCATTATTTCAAGTAGAAAAACAATTTATCTAAGGTTCCATCAGAGAGAGATGTCTTTACAGTGCCTACTTTCAGATATTTTTTTGTTACAGAAAAAAAGGTCAATACATTTCAACTCATAGTTGAAGTATGGGAAAAAATAAGTAAATTGAGAAGATTGCTAATATTTGGTAGTATGATGAAAATAAAGATACACCAGAAATACTCAAGGCTATTATGGAAAAATTATCCTCTAATTGCCTGTGCTATACCTGACCTCAGCCACTCTTTTATGGTTACACACAGTGTAGTCATTATCAACAAATGCACACCTCAAATATCATCCTACTCTTGGGTCACCTCTCCTCTTCACAGATCCTTTTGTAGTACTTGTCCAGATTACTTTTACTCAATCAAGACCTTTGATTTATTGACTCAACCATTACTTCAGTATCCACCCCCTCCACTTATCCTTCTGTTTCTCAGTAATCAACTTAAATATGACCCATTCTTTTGATCATGTAATGAAACTTAATCATTATTAAATCTAAGTCTCTGTCTCTTCCACACCGTCCTGTTTTTACGTGGCATGTCATGGGCAATGAACACAGTCTTTGTGACTAACTACACATTGAATTGATGATCACAATATGAGAACTGCTTACCAATCCTATTATATTTCCTTACTAAATGTATTCTGTGAACTCCATGGATGACTGCTGTGTGAGTTCAGCTTCTGCATGAAACAGAAAACCAAGACATAATTTGACGTATAAGAGATTTTTGGAGAAAACACTTATGAGGAAAAGTGGGCAGGAAGTTGGGGGAGATTAGAGAGTCATCAGGCTCAAAGCAGGTCTAACCCCTATGAAAGAGAAATGGAAGGACGAAGACTGGGTGAAGAAACGTCATGTGCAATGCAGCTGTTGAGAAATTCTTTTTTTTTTTTTTTTTTTCTTTCTCACTCTTTTTTTTTTTATTTTTTTTTTATTTTTTATTATACTTTAAGTTTTAGGGTACATGTGCACATTGTGCAGGTTAGTTACATATGTATACATGTGCCATGCTGGTGCGCTGCACCCACTAACTCGTCATCTAGCATTAGGTATATCTCCCAATGCTATCCCTCCCCCCTCCCCCCTCCCCACCACAGTCCCCAGAGTATGGTATTCCCCTTCCTGTGTCCATGTGATCTCATTGTTCAATTCCCACCTATGAGTGAGAATATGCGGTGTTTGGTTTTTTGTTCTTGCGATAGTTTACTGAGAATGATGGTTTCCAATTTCATCCATGTCCCTACAAAGGATATGAACTCATCATTTTTTATGGCTGCATAGTATTCCATGGTGTATATGTGCCACATTTTCTTAATCCAGTCTATCATTGTTGGACATTTGGGTTGGTTCCAAGTCTTTGCTATTGTGAATAATGCCGCAATAAACATACGTGTGCATGCGTCTTTATAGCAGCATGATTTATAGTCATTTGGGTATATACCCAGTAATGGGATGGCTGGGTCAAATGGTATTTCTAGTTCTAGATCCCTGAGGAATCGCCACACTGACTTCCACAATGGTTGAACTAGTTTACAGTCCCACCAACAGTGTAAAAGTGTTCCTATTTCTCCACATCCTCTCCAGCACCTGTTGTTTCCTGACTTTTGAATGATTGCCATTCTAACTGGTGTGAGATGATATCTCATAGTGGTTTTGATTTGCATTTCTCTGATGGCCAGTGATGATGAGCATTTTTTCATGTGTTTTTTGGCTGCATAAATGTCTTCTTTTGAGAAGTGCCTGTTCATGTCCTTCGCCCACGTTTTGATGGGGTTGTTTGTTTTTTTCTTGTAAATTTGTTTGAGTTCACTGTAGATTCTGGATATTAGCCCTTTGTCAGATGAGTAGGTTGCGAAAATTTTCTCCCATGTTGTAGGTTGCCTATTCACTCTGATGGTAGTTTCTTTTGCTGTGCAGAAGCTCTTTAGTTTAATTAGATCCCATTTGTCAATTTTGGCTTTTGTTGCCATTGCTTTTGGTGTTTTGGACATGAAGTCCTTGCCCACGCCTATGTCCTGAATGGTAATGCCTAGGTTTTCTTAAGCCAAAATCACTCATCAGATAAATCCCCCATCTTTCCGGAGTAGGCCTATGTTAGTTGAAAACAGCCTAAGTATGTGTCAGGCATATAAACAAGATGCTAAATTTTAGAGTGAATCATGCAGGACCAGTTATGCAATGTACACTCAGAGACCTTATGGGTACAATTTCATGGCCACCACAACTATTCCACGCCTTCCCTCTCTTCTTTCAACCAGAAACTCACTTCCTCTTCAAACACAGCTAACCACTAAAACCCTTTATATTGAGATAAGAGCATTCAGAAGACAATGAACTCATCCTCTTCACATAATCTACCAGTCTATCTGCAATATATATATGTATAATGTGCTCCTTATATATAATATATGTATAATGTGCATCTTCCCAGAACTATGAATAGGTTGTCTCTACTTGCATTTAAGATCAGCCAGTCCACTTGTGTTTTGCATCCAATCCCTTCTGGCCTGCTCTCTCCTTCACTGCTTTCTCTCTACCGGTTCATATCTATGTTAATATAAACATACTGAGATTGCAACAAAACTTTTACAAAATAAAATAAGTAATGAATGATTCTTGTACATTTTTTTCCTCAAGTGGCCTGCCATCTCTTGGCTGTCTTTTATAAGTAGTTTTCCCTCAAAGATATCTAAAGCTGTCTCTTTCCCTCCCTTATTTTTTTGAACCAGCTCTTATCAGCTTTTCTATACCACTTACTGAATTTTTTAAATGTTCTCCAGTGATTTCTATTGTGCCATACTCAGTAAGCACAATTTAGCCTTCATTTCACTTGATCACCCTCCTTGAAATACCTTATTTTGGCTACATTAATTTCATTCTCAGTCTTTCTTTTCCTTCCTCAGCTTCCTTTACTTTTTTTCCCTTCCACATTCAGATCTTCAATTCCTGAGTGCCCTATGGCTCAATCCCCACCCTTCTCTTGCATCTGTTCTCATTTCCTACATGATTACATTCATTCTCACTACTTTATACAATACAGATATACTTATGCTAATTACTAATTTATACTTCCTTTCAACTTTATGAGCTCATATTTAAATTTTCCAAATATAAATAAAATATGTAATCTAATTATAACAGAAAAGATTTAATAAATATGAAATAATATTTATACTATGTAGTATATAATATATACTATTATAATAGCACAAAATCATGAAGCACAATAAATATCTGAAATCAAAACAGCATATTGTATTCCAATGAATGCCTATCCACAACTACTAGGAGATTATTGAAACTTATCTTCTTGAATTCTGTACATTTTAATGTAATCACTATTCTCCTGAAAGAAAGAAAGGATACACTGATATTAAAATGTATGAACTCCACCTATATAATCTTCTTTCTACAGCCTCTTTATTGCAGGTAACTATTCATGATAAATTGAAGATTTTAGCACTCGGAGGTAAAGTCATGATATTCATTCCAAGGCTTGTCGTCATCCTCAGAGATGCTAACTTTCATACAAATTAGTCAGTAAACATGCAGTCCTTTTAGAGCTGTAACTTCCTTATATCCACCTTATCTGACTATGATTGCATCTTTGATTTTATCATTACCCAGAATTTCTTTTCTATTGTTTCTATTACTGGATCTACTTTTACAAATGCAAATGATGTTCATTTCAATTTAATTAAATAATAACTATGTTTTACAAGAAAGGTATACTACCTTTAAAGATTCCATATCTTTATAGAGTGAGCATTCTGTTATGATATCTAACTCTACAGCAAATATAGTTACATAATTTTTTACTAAGTATACAACAGCATAAGAAAAGTAATTATATAACACGTGCTTGAAATACCCTCTTATATCAGCATATGTTTTGAATGAACAATGTTGTTTTCAGTAATAATATTTTGGTATAATGATTTGTTTCCAAAAAGCATGAGGTAATACTGTTATTTGAGAATAGCGCTCAATGCTATTTAAAGCAAAAATACAAATGCTTCCATGGTAACAGCACACTTTCAATTTTCGACATGAGTAAAAATTATGAAGAGAAGTGAGAAAAAATATTGACTTTTTAAATTAGCAATATTGTGTTCCCTTCTTAAATGATGAAACACCTACTAAAATTAGAAGACAATTGAGCTTTGGGAGCAGTTATATTCATTTACTTGGTTATCATTCCATAAGCATATGACATACAAATGACTAATTTTTGATGAAGTAAATAAAATTTAGTCTTAAATATGCAGAAACATTTTTTAAACTCATCAAAATATAGGGTTAGGTTTTATGCAATACAGAAAATGTTAACTATTTTTGACCAAATACAGACTTCTGAAAATAATGGTGCAGAACATATACAGCTTTCAGCTACTGCTTACTTAAGCATTCTCACCTGAAAACACCCCTCTCCACTTTAGTACCCCCATTGTAATGGCTTACCACACAAGCCATTTCTCTAGACTCAGTGCCTTTGCACTGTTGACTGCTAGAAATTTCTTCTCTGGAATCTTCTTATGAATTGCTCTTTTTTTGTATTCTTGAAACGTAATTTCAAATATGACTTTCCTTCATAGAGTTTCACTGACCACCTAACGTAAATTGCCTGTTATCTATCCAGCCATTATAGAAGTTTAACTGTAATTTTGGCTGGGTGCGGTGGCTCATGCCTGTAATCCCAGCACTTTGGGAGGCCGAGGCGGGCAGATCATGAGGTCAGGAGATTGAGACCATCCTGGCTAACACGGTGAAACCCCATCTCTACTAAAAACACAAAAAATTAGCCGGGCGTGGTGGCGGGCGCCTGTGGTCCCAGCTACTCGGGAGGCTGAGGCAGGAGAATGGCGTGAACCCGGGAGGCGGAGCTGGCAGTGAGCCGAGACTGCACCACTGCACTCTATCCTAGGCGACAGAGCGAGACTCCATCTCAAAAGAAAGTTTAACTGTAATTTTAATGTTTGTGTGTATGTGTATCTTTATGTAAACATAGTTAGCTCCCTTTGCCACAATGTGTTAACATTTTATTTTAATTATTGCCAGTCTCAGAAGAAGGATATACATTGTTAGTTGTGTAAAAAAATAAAAACTTTTCTCAATTATTTTTTCTCCAAACCATAGACAGTATGGTAAGAAAGGGTGGTAATAGTAATGTGCACTTTTGTTTACTGTTTCTCAGTCGCTTATAAAGATTTTGTGGACACAGCAACTGCAAAGTGAAATATACTTCAGCAGTAGGGACTGGAAGTGTTACTATTTGGTAATATGTGGTGCTAATATTTTGTGAATTAGAATATTTGTAGTTTTAACAAGAGTCTACTCCCAACACCTTGGTTTACAAATATCTTTTCAAATGTCTGAGTGGTCAGTTTATTTAACACGGATGCATAGAGCAACCCAAGTCACTGAAAGACTGTAAAATGTAAGACTAATTCTCTACTCCAAAGTTGAAAATTAGATCATATTTTATATGTTCCAGATGAGTGATTGTTTATTTAATATTTGGGTATTTAAGACTTACAGTTAATGCTTAACTACCTAAGCAAAGTTGCAGTGCTCCCTCCTGGCCTCATGAATCTACTGGGGGAAAAAAAGTGGAAAGGAGCCCAGGGTTACAAAAGGGGATATATGATAATTGGTCTTCTCCACTCCTAGTAAAAACTATTAAAATCTGATGGCATGGAAAAGAAGTCATTCATACCCAAAGCCATCTATTGTCAAGTACAGGTAAGGACATATATTCTGTTACCTGATCCTGGGAAATCAAATGTGAGTACAGATTGAGTATTGATTAGCCTTAGGAATTTCCTGGGGTAGCCATCAGGCCCTCGCATCTGCAGAAGTCAGCACTGTAATTTCACCATTTATGTGAGTGACCAGGCACCTGAAGACTAAGCAACGTTATCTCGATAAAGGTGTCTTGGTGTTCAGGGGATGGGCATCCAATCCCTACAGCATATCAGTGATGATCAGGGAGATTAGCTGAAGATAAGTAAACAAACAACTGACCAGTCTTGAAAAGCCATCAGTAAAAACAGATCACAGGAGACTTTTGTGGCAGATCATGACATAGTAAATAATACTAAAAAGACCTTCCTTCAGTATACAAGTATGAAAATGAGTCTGGAATCAATCAGAAGACGGTTTTGAGCATTGTACAACATTTAGGGAGAAAGGAAAATCTTTAGAGCTTCATGCTCAACAAGGTTTTCTGTCTGTCAGGGAGCTGGCAGGAGCCTGTTAGCAGAACATGGTCTTGATGAGCTAAGAAGAGGCAGAGGTCAGAATTCTGTTATTGAAGCAACTGGAAGTTGCAGGTCAGTGCATTAGGGAAGACAGAATGCAGGCAGAGCTACATATGCATGAGATGAAACAATGTGAAACTCACTACAGATTGACTTAGTAGACAAACCTCAGTAAAATTCCATGCTAACACCTCAGACATCCTGCTGAAACACCTAGAATAAGTCAAATTCTAGAGCCATCTTAACAAAGCTTACAACCATACCCTGACCAGATCCACAAGTGACAAAGAGTATGAAGCTTAAGTCCCACTAAGTTAGAGGAACTTGGAAAGCAGCTCCAGTTTTTCATAGATCTGCCCACAAATAGCACTAAGCAAGCTTACAGAAGTTCACATTTTCCAACCCACAAGTTAACTGCCTGTGAGGGAGGAAATCACTGCTTTAAGAGACCAGAATTGAAATCTCAGCAATGTATAATTCACATATCCAGAGTCAAAAATGGAAAATTATTAAACATGAAAAATGTGACTCATTAAATTAAAAAAGCGGTCAATATAGGTAAACCAGATATGGAACCTGTGTTGGATTTATCAGGCAAAGACCTCAAAGAAGTTACTTTAAATTTCTAAAGAAATCTCAATGAGTGAAGGGCAAGGGAGCAAGGTAATGTCAGCAAGAAGTGGAAACAACAAAATATATACCAAAGTTGATCTAAAGTGTTCAATAATTGAAATGGAAAAGTACTGGATGGGTTTAAGAGCGGACTGGAGATGGTGGAAGAAATTGTTAATGAATGTAAAGATTGATCAATGAAAATTATTCAAAACAAAGAACAGTGAAGACAATATTGAAGAAAAATGATTAGAGATGTAGTGACCTGTGGAACATACCAAAGCATCTGGCAATTGCACTCTCTAATAAAAAATCAAAGGAGTTTGGGGCAGAAAAATATTTTTTTTTAAATGGCAAGTGCTTCCCAACTTTTTAGGAGAAGAACACCAGCTTATAGATTCAAAAACTCAGCAACCCACAGGAATAATGATATTGTTAAAAACTGAATGTATGTTAAATTTTTTTGAAGTAAACGATTTTTCTATTAAAATAAAGGACAAAAATAATATAACAATTTGAATAGATGCAAAAAAAATCGCTGGACAGTTAATGCACATTTATGAATAAAGAAAACAAACAATAAAGAAATAAATTACCATTAGCATACCGAACTACAAAGAATTTTCTCTATATGGTATTGGCCTTCTAAATGTTCACCTAACTTCATATTTCAGAATGAAATATTGAATACTTTTCTTTTTTCTTTCTTTTTTTTGTATTGAACTTTTTTTTTATTATCATACTTTAAGTTCTGGGATACATGTACAGAACATGCAGGTTTGTTACATAGGTATGTACATGCCATGGTGGTTTCCTGTACCCATCAATCCATCATCTACATTAGGTATTTCTCCTAATGCTATCCCTCCCCTAGCCCCCCACCCCCCAACAAGCCCTGATGTGTGATGTTCCCTTCCCTATGGCCACATGTTCTCATTGTTAAACTCCCGCTTATGAGTGACAACATGCGGTGTTTGGTTTTCTGTTCCTGTTAGTTAGCCGAGAATGATGGTTTCCAGCTTCATCCGTGTCCCTGCAAAGGACATGAACTCATTCTTTTTAATGGCTGCAAAGTATTCTATGGTGTATATGTGCCACATTAACTTTTGTTTTTGTTTTTTTTGAGACAGAATTGTCTCTAGTTTCCCAGGCTGGAGTAAATGGTGCAATCTAGGCTCACCACAACCTCTGCTTCCCGGGTTCAAGCAATTCTCCTGCCTCAGCCTCCCGAGTAGCTAGGATTAGAGGCATGTGCCACCACACTTGGCTAATTTTGTATTTTTATTAGAGACAGGATTTCTCCATGTTAGTCAGGCTGGTCTCAAACCCCTGATCTCAGGTGATCCACCTGCCTGGGTCCCCCAAAGTGCTGGGATTACAGGCGTGAGCCACCGCACCCAGCCGTGCCACATTTTCTTTTTCCAGTCTATCACTGATGGGTATTTGGGTTGGTTCCAAGTCTTTGCTATTGTGAATAGTGGTGCAATAAACATATGTGTGCCTGTGTCTTCATAGTAGAATGTTTTATAATCCATTGGGTATATACCCAGTAATGGGATTGTTGGATCAAATGATATTTCTATTTGTAGATCATTGAGGAATTGCCACACTGTCTTCCACAATGGTTGAACTAATTTACTCTCCCACCAACAGTGTAAAAGCGTTCCTATTTCTCTACATCCTCTCCAGCATCTGTTGTTTCTTGACTTTTTAATGATTGCCATTCTAACTGGCATGAGGTGGTATCTCATTGTGGGATTTGCATTTCTCTAATGACAAGTGATGATGAGCTTTTTTTCATGTTTGTTGGCTGCAAAAATGTCTTCTTTTGAAAAGTGTCTGTTCATATCCTTTGCCAATTTTTTGATGGGGTTGTTTATTTTTTTCATGTAAATTTGTTTAAGTTCCTTATAGATACTGGATATAGCCCTTTGTCAGATGGATAGATTGCAAAAATTTTCTCCCATGCTGTAGGTTGCCCGTTCACTCTGATGATACTTTCTTTTGCTGTGCAGAAACTCTTCAGTTTAATTAGATCCCATTTGTCAATTTTGGCTTTTGTTGCAATTGCTTTTGGTGTTTTAGTCATGAAGTCTTTGCCCTTGCCTATGTCCTGAATGGTATTGCCTAGGTTTTCTTCTAGGGCTTTCATGGTTTTAGGTCCTATGTTTAAATTTTTAATCCATCTTGAGTTATTTTTTGTATAAAGTGTAAGGAAGGGGTCCAGTTTCAGTTTACTGCATACAGCTAGCCAGTTTTCCCAACACCATTTATTAAACAGGGAATCCTTTCCCCATTACTTGTTTTTGTCCAGTTTGTCAAAGATCAGATGGTTGTAGATGTGTGGTGTTATTTCTGAGGGCTCTGTTCTGTTCCATTGGTATATATATTTTATATATATATATATCGGTTTTGGTACCAGTACCATGCTGTTTTGGTTACTGTAGCCTTGTAGTATAGTTTGAAGTCAGGTAATGTGATGCCTCCACCTTTGTTCTTTTTGCTTAAGATTGTCTTGGCTATACAGGCTCTTTTTCTTTTTTTTGGTTCCATGTAAAATTTAAAGTAGTGTTTTCTAATTATGTGAAGAAAGCCAATGGTAGATTAATGGGAATAGCATTGAATCTATAAATTACTTTGGGCAGTATGTCCATTTCCATGATGTTGAGTCTTCCTTTCTGTGAGCATAGAATGCTTTTCCATTTGTTTGTGTCCTCTATTATTTCCTTGAGCAGGGGTTTGTAGCTCTCCTTGAAGAGGTCCTCCACATCACTTGTAAGTTGTATTCCTAGGTATTTTATTCTCTTGGTAGCAATTGTGAATAGGAGTTCACTCATGATTTGGCTCTCTGTTTGTCTATTATTGGTGTATAGGAATGCTTGTAATTTTTGTGCATTGATTTTTGTATCCTGAGACTTTGCTGGTTGCTTAACAGCCTAAGGGGTTTTGGGGCTGAGACGATGGGATTTTCTAAATATACAATCATGTCATCTGCAAACAGATAATTTGACTTCTTCTCTTCCTATTTGAATACGCTTTATTTCTTTCTCTTGCCTGATTGCCCCTGCCAGAACTTCCAATATTTGTCATTGGTTCTGTTTATGTGATTTATTACGTTTATTAATTTGCATCAAGACCCATCAGTGTACTATACGCAGGAGACCCATCTCACATGCAAAGACGCTCATAGGCTCAAAATTAAGGGATGGAGGAAGATTCACCAAGCAAATGGAAAACAACAACAACAAAAAACAGGGGTTGCAATCCTAGTCTCTGATAAAACAGACTTTAAACCAACAAAGATCAAAAAGGACAAAGAAGGGCATTACATAATGTTAAAGGGATCAATGCAACAAGAAGAACTAATTATTCTAAATATATATGCACCCCATACAGGAGCACCCAGATTCATAAAGCAAGTTCTTAGAGACCTACAAAGAGACTAGACTCCCACACAATAATGGTGGGAGACGTTTACATCCCACTGTCAATATTAGGCAGATCAACAAGACAGAAAATTAACAAAGATATTCAGGACTTGAACTCAGCTCTGGACCAAGTGGACCTAATAGACATCTACAGAACTCTGCACCCCAAATCAACAGAATATGCATTCTTCTCAGCACCACATTGCACTTATTCTAAAATTGACCGCATAATTGGAAATAAAACACTCCTCAGCAAATGCAAAAGAACAGAAACCATAGCAAACAGTTTCTCAGACACAGCGCAATCAAATTACAATGCAGGATTAAGAAACTCACTCAAAAATCTCACAACTACATGGAAACTGAACAACCTGCTCCTGAATGAATACTGGGTAAATAACAAGATTAAGGCAGAAATAAATAAGTTCTTTGAAACCAATGAGAACAAAGACACAACGAACCTGAATCTCTGGGACACAGCTAAAGCAGTGTTTAGAGAGAAATTTATGGCACTAAATGCCCACAGTAGAAAGCGGGTAAGATCTAAAATCAACACCCTATCATCACAACTAAAAGAACTAGAGAAGCAAGAGCAAACAAATTCAAAATCTAGCAGAAGGCAAGAAATAACTAAGATCAGAACAGAACTGAAAGGGATAGAAACATGAAAAACCCTTCAAAAAATCAATGAATCCAGGAGCTGGTTTTCTGATAAGATTAACGAAATAGATAGACTGCTAGCCAGACTAATAAAGACGAAAAGAGAAGAATCAAATAGACACAGTAAAAAGCGATAAAGGTGAAATCAACATTGATCCCACAGAAATACAAACTACCATCAGAGAATACTATAAACACCTCTATGCAAATAAACTGGAAAATCTAGAAGAAATGGATAAATTCCTGAACACATACACCCTCCGAAGACTAAACAAGGAAGTTGAATCCCTGAATAGAATAACAAGTTCTGAAATTGAGGCAGTAATTGATAGCCTACCAATCAAAAAAATCCCAGTATCAGATGGATTCACAGCCAAATTCTATCAGAGGTACAAAGAGGTGCTGGTACCATTCCTTCTGAAACTATTCCAAACAATTGAAAAAGAGGGACTCCTCCCTAACTCATTTTATGAGACAAGCATTATCCTGATACCAAAATCTGGCAGAGAAACAACAAAAAAAGAGAATTTCAGGCCAATATCCCTGATAAACATCAATGTGAAATCCTCAGTAAAATACTGGCAAACCAAATCCATCAGGACATTAAAAAGCTTATCCTCCATGATCAGGTCGGCTTCATCCTTGGGGTGAATATTTTTCTACTAAGATTAGATAGGTCTTGGGGATACAGTACATGTTGTAACTCTATATGATCTACCAATCATATCTACATTTTGCAGCTCTAGCAAGCATTATAATTTATGATGTATATTTTATGAAAAATGTCACACATATATTTATTCTTGAAACTATTTTGTTTTTTACATAAAACTGTGAAGCATTTTTGATAAATAATCCCTTAACCTGACTTGTTAATTTTTCTCACTGTTTTCTTAATAAGCATAGTGGAGACTTACATATAAACCTATTAGATATCATTTTTGGTATAATGAGTATATTCCTTCTAGTTTCGGTATAGTTTATGCATTCATTTATTTTCAAAAAAATGTATCTTTGTTATTAATAATGTCCTGAGTTAAATAACTTCTCTACAGACATCTCTATGTAGATTAATAAAACCAGGCTGAAAATAATGGTGGTGGTGCTTATTAGAATTAGATATTGATACACATGGTAAGCAAAGAAAAGTAACCAGCAATTTTCACAGATCTCTATTTTAACCAACCTAAGTTGTGAGTGAATTTATTTGCTATAGTTTTCCATCTAATATAGCTCCACTGAGTCTCACAATAACACTGAGGTAAAATATGACTGTAATTACGGTAAACATGGTAGGTATGTTTCTCACACACAAATCATAATCCATTACTTATCACAAATGAATGGATTACATAATTTTAGGCTCCAGAGATCAACTATGAATCCCCTAAATTTGTGAGGAGCAAAGTACTTAAGTTTCTAGTATAAGATTAGGAAGAGGTAGCAAATCAGATCCAACTGCAGCCACTGCTCTTCCCGCATTATATCCAAATACTCCTGAGAAGCTGATTATATGATTGTTAAAAGCACTGAGCTCTGAAATGAAAAGAGACCTCCTGGAAAAAATAATAAAATAATATTGCAAATCAAGCAGAAGAAATATTTAAAAGTTGCTTGAAAGGTTAAGAATTCTGAAGCATGGTATCCAAAGTCTTACTTAACCTAGAAACACCAAGTACACATGATTATGGACTATCATGAGGAAATTTAAGAATTCTGCAGGGAAAAACAAACAAACAAACAAAACAAAAAAACAAAAAAAATACCAGCAACAACAGTTTTTCAGTTTCTTAAGTGCATTTCACCAAGCAGAACTGAACACTATAAATAACAAGGAACAATATGATTATACCAACGTTGGACTATTTCTTTAAAATAAATGAAAAAGTAGCCCCAGAAAATATCCAGAATTCTGAGTAAACTCATTATAGTTTCTGCTTGATGTCTGCTCCTTTTTAAAACTTTATATCTAAAATTTCAGAAAATTACAAAAATTAAGGATTTTCCCAAAGGATTTTTTTTCTCTGAATATCTTATAGACTTCCAATTAAACCTACCACCTGTATTTACTGGTGCATTTAGCACCAAATTTACTAAATCCTTTAACATATATTTAAATTATACATATATACATGTATATAACTAAACTGGATATGTAGTTAAACCCCTGCGTACAAGAAAACTTTGACAATTTAATTTTTTTCAATGATTTTTTTCTACAAAATCCTAGGAGCATCTTAATAGTTAATAGCCTGTTGTACTACAGAAAGACTGAATAGCAGCTTGCCCTCCTTGTATAAAAACATAGAGGCATTTTAGCAGCTGAAAACACTTAACAATTACCTCTAAACTTTGATTTATTCGCTGCCAAAATGATTCAGTTAAGACTTCATCTTATTTGGCTAGTCCAATTTCTTTGGATAAAATTGAAAGTAGTTCTCTGATATTTCCTTTGAAAAATATAAATATGCAGCAAGGTTATTTTTCTTGACAGATTTTGTTGTAAATGAAAGCTCAGCTGCTGACAGACTGTTTCCAAAACATTTCAGTGACCAAAACCTCTATCATAGTTGGCCACCACCTTGGTACATTAGGACATTCTTTTAGAAGAGCTGATGTGTGATCCTAACGGCATTTACTATATATTACAAAGGCAGTAGGAAGGTAGAATTGACAAATTCATTAACGGTGTATAATACTAACAACACACATGTTACTTGTTTGCTTTAATTAATAATATCCAAACTCAGGCTATTATTAAAGTTGTTTCTTGGGCTTGAATAAAATATTTCATCCATAAAATATTTTTATTTACTAATAATCCCTAGTGTATACTTTTGTAACATAACCTAAACTATTTATTAATTTGAAAATATTCTCATGGAGATTCTCTTTATTAGCAGTGATCTCTAATAACCATATGTCTTTTTGTCACTGTTTTCTGATGGCTGGCATGGTATCTGGCATATAGAAATAATGCAATGTAAATTCTTTGATTGCATTAATGAAAAAGAACAATATACCAATGATAAAGGAAAGGAGGGAAGAAGGGAAGAAAGAAAACAATGAAGGGAAGGAGGGAATTCCATATGATAAGATACAAATTTCCATTCCCTCAAATTTCCTGTTTTCCGATAGGAAAAAAAAGAAGAAGAAGAAAGAAAAACAAGCCTAACCTTTAATGTATGTATTTAATAAAGACAGTCATTCCTCAAAAGTACAGCAAAATAAAAAATGTATTTTAGGGATCTTAATCTTCTAGTAATATAAGCTTCAAAATACAAACATTTCTGTGTTTATTTTTTTCTAAGTGAGAAAACTTTTCAGTAAAAATCCTTTATGTATAGTAACTTCCTATAGATTGATATTTTCTTCGATAGTGCTTTCTTTAATTTATTCACATGCTTAAACATATACTTTTGTAAGTCAAATGTTAGAAATATGAATGTCATGAAACCAGACATAATATTGTATATGTTGAAATTTCAGTGACTAATTCCCCAAAGAGTTCATCTATATTCAGAACATTAAAACTTGCTGGTGTAGTGTAACTGTTTGATAAATATATATTGATTTATTCCATATGGAATGAAGTATATGGCATTGAAAATCACAAATACAAGACACATACATTTTTCTTGGGGAGTGAGAAAAAAAAATGAATCACTACAGACAAAAACATGAATACAAGGATAATCAGATGGCCCTTTACACTATTTTAAATAAGTCAAATGCACAAACTAGTTTGCATATTTTATTCTACTATATTTGAATCATCTTATGATATTGTAATAAGAAAGTTATTTAGTACTTTTTTCATTTCATATTCTATCTTTTTTTAGCTACTCTACTAACCTACAGACTATCAAAATAAATTTTTATTTGTTTGTTGTAGTGCTTTATGTTGAGAAAATAACTAGAATATTTGGTGACCTGTACCAAATTTAAAGTATTATGTGAGAGACTTGCATTGGAAAGTACAGCTAAATAAAATATAACCATGATGTGAAGAATTGAAACTAATATTTACAGACATTATTGGAGATAAATGGAAAGTATGAACAAGTTAATGAAAATATTGTAGCAATTACACATAGTAATCACAAATAGTTGTACTCCTTAGAGAGAATGTCAGTTTTGATCAAGAGATTTTCTTCAAAGTTGAGGATAAACATCACAGAGTATGAAATCTTTAAAAATAATTGTAACTCCATCTGATATGTTTTATCCTCTGCATTGTCAAATAGTGAATGAGAAGCCTAGAAAAACTTATGACAGCTTATAGAGTACACTAAGAACATCAACTGTTTTGAATTAATTCTATGGTAAACTCTTGAACCTCTGAGGATCATATGACTATTTTTCCCAATACCAATTGACCTCCTTTGATGTGACTTCAGAGTAAAAATTCCTAGACTATCGTCCAGTGTTAATAAGTCTAATAGCTATAATTTACTCATGAAATAAACCATACAAAATGTGAAGGTACTAATGAACACATTTCTTCAGACTTATTTTTTCATGAGCTAAACATACTAATAATCAAAATAAATATAGGACAGACCTGTTTATTACTCCAGATCAACAACAGTGATTAATCTCTTGGTGGCAACTATTACGTAGTGATCAAATCCTTCCAAGTAGATTCCCCAAATATAATATAATCAGCAGTCATTTATCATGTTTGCATGATTGAACTATTTCCAGTCATATATGCTAATTAAATTTTTAATAAATTTTATTCATGTTTATAACCATATTATTGCATGTAAGTTGTAACTAGAAGTAGAGTCTTAATTATTCTATGTTATTCTTGGAAATACTTCACTGTGAAGCAGTAGTTGGGGGAGGGGCAGGGAAGTGCTGGAAGGAGGAAGGCAGGGTCCTTGGGGAGGGCTCCACCCTCGGGCCTATGCCTACGGACCTAGGTGAGGACAGCTCTCCTTTTTGCACCCAAATGTTTCATTTTCCAAGATCACCCTGGCCTGCCATGCCCCCATTCTGTGCCTATAAAAACCCTGAGACCCTGGCAGGCAAGAATACAAGCGACCAGACGTTGAGAGGAACACACTGTCAGAAGAGCACATAGGCGGCTGGATGTTGAGAGAAGTAGAGGAGTGGAAGAGCACACTGACAGGCACTGGCAGACGCCAGCAGGCCATCGACTGGCAGAACGACGTGGACACAGGGAATTTGGCCGGGGTGGTCAGAGGAGAGTCTGGCCGCTGAGCACCCGACTCCAGAGGAAAACCACATTCCCACTCCATCCTCTTTCTGGCTCCCCACCTATCTGCTGAGAGCTACTTCCACCACTCAATAAAACCTTCCGCTCATTCTCCAAGCCCACGTGTGATCCGATTTTTCCGGTACACCAAGGCAAGAACCCCAGGATACAGAAAGCCCTCTGTCCTTGAAATAAGGCAGAGGGTCTAATTGAGCTGATTAACCAAACTGTCTTCAGATGGCAAAATTAAGAGAGCACACTGTAACACATGCCCACTGGGGCTTCAGGAGCTGTAAATATTCACCCCTAGACACTGCCATGGGGTCAGAGCCCATGCACCTCACAGCCTGCCCGTCTGCATGCTCTCCCTAGAGGTTTGAGCTGTAGGGCACTGAAGAAAGGAGCTATACCCCTAGTCACAGTCCCTGTGAGGAGGATAAGGAAACTCTTCCCATTTCAGTAGGAAAACAAAAATTGGTATATGTGACCCTAAAATGTTAACATATATACAGAAATTCCTGTGATAGAGCAAGTCAGTTTTTCCTTCATTTTAACACGTAGTAATGGGAGTCACAAGTTACTTCATCATATTTAGATTAAATACAGTGAGGATTAAATAGCTCTTCAGAGATTTTGGACTTTCTGAATGTAATAGTTAACTGGTTCTTCAATTGTTTTAATAAAACCTTTCTCATTCAAATTCATTTTAAAGATTCAAACAGGAGTTTAAACAGACTTGTAACTCGTGAGTTGCATTTATAATTAGCTGCTAGGAGCAGACTGACAGATGTGTTTGAAGCAGGAAGGAAACCAGCATCCTAATTCTGCCATGTCAAAGCTGCAATTATCCTGGAGAACAAGTATACCATAGAACTTCTTGTTAGGGAAGATAGTTGCAAGCCATAAATAAATAACATTTTGTCCTCTGCTGAGCACAACTAATAATTTAAATAGAAAGTTATTAAGTTTTGTTGTTTAAAAAATGTTTATTTTATTCAAAGAAGAAACTTACCTATTCCTCAACTCCAATTTCATTTTGTTTTCTTTTCTTTTCTCTTTTTTTTTCTTTTTTCTTTTTTTTTTTTTTTTTTTTTTTTGAGACAGAGTCTTGCTCTGTTGCCCAGGCTAGACTGCAGTGGCACGATCTTTGCTCACTGCAACCTCTGCTTCCCAGGTTCAAGCTATTCTACTGTCTCAGCCTCCCAAGTAGCTGAGATTACAGGAGCACACCACCACACCCAGTTAATTTTTGTATTTTTTTTTTTTTTTTTTTTTTAGTAGAGATGGAGTTTCTCCGTGTTGGTCAGGCTGGTCTTGAACTCCTGACCTCAAGTGATCCACCCGCCTCGGCCTCCCAAAGTGCTGGGATTACAGGCATGAGCCACCGTGCCCAGCCAATTTCATTTTCTTTAAATTTAGAAGTAACTTAGTGATTTACTATTTTAAAGAATCCCTCTCCCTTCCCCTTTACATCTTTGCCACCTGCTTTTGCTGAATCCTTCCAAGAAGAATGCTCCAGCATACATTTCCAGGTCCTCCCTTTACTCCTGTTACCAAAAAATGCAAAACACAATTTCATTTTGCATCTTAAGGGCTCCAATGATCAAACATTGGGTGAGGGGGACTCTTTAGAATAGCCAATTAAGTTAAATTTAAAAATCCAAAGGAATGCAATTTGGTTGGGACAGGAATCCACTCCTATGTTCCTGGTAATCTGATCCTGCTCCATGAGGATTAATATATCTTTCAAGTATCAATCCACGAGGATTAACGGAGCAGTATCAGGTTATCAGGAACATAGTAGTGGATTCCTGTCCCAACTAAATTGATTCTCCCTGTCCTATCCACATTAGGATTTGAATCCAAAGATCCAGCTCCAAGGATTGGGATCTAGTAAGCCCTCTCCAATCCAAACCTTTATAACCAGCTAAAGCAAAAAAGAGGAGGCAAAATGTTAAATACTGTAATCACAAAAGATTTCTGAGGAATGAGTTATCTCTGTGTATTAGTCAGGGTTCTAATCTCTGCAGTCCCTCCAGGGATGCAATATTGTTTTTGATTTACTATTTTTCTAGGTAGAGGCAGCTCTACTGGCTCCCATTTAGACTTTTCCACCATAATAGCCGTCACCACCAGTCAGGGAGCCAATGTGGGGGTTCTGCCAGCTGCTAAATATGTATATGACCATTATGCATTCTGGTACTGGGGAAATGACTACAGGATGAGTCTAGGGACCCCTGGACCCACTGCAAGTCAGACCTGAGTTAAATTCCAGTAATTATCTGACCTCCATAAGCCTGTACTTTAACTGGAGGACCACAATGATGTTTTGGTCCCCTGCAATCAACATAAGCTCAGAGCCAGTGTCAAGTAATCCCCAAAATGCTTGATCATTTTCCTTTCCCCAGTGCACGGTTACCCTGGTAAAAGTCCAGAGGTCTCCTTGGAGAAGGATGGTAGAAAGATTACAAGCATAAATTGTTGGTAGTGTATTGAGATTCTTCCTCAAGGGGACCTGGTCTCCCCTTCAAGTATCAAGTATTAACTCACATAATCACAAGGTCGCACAATAGCCCATCTGCACCTGAGAAGCAAGAGAAGCCAGTTTGAGTCCCTAAACTGAACGGAGTCTGATGTTTGAGGGCAGGAAGGGTTCAGCATGGGATAAAGATGTAGGCTGGGAGGCTAGGCCAGTCTAGTCTTTTCAAATTTTTCTGCCTGCTTTATATTCTAGCAGTGCTGGCAGCTGATTATATGGTGCCCACGGAGATTAAGGGTGGGTCTGCCTTTCCCAGCCCACTGACTCAAATGTTAATCTCCTTTGGCAACACCCTCACAGACACACCCAGGATCAATGCTTTGCATACCTCAGTTCAATCAAGTTGACACTCAGTATTAACCACCACAGTCTGTATTCAGTTTAACTGATGAGTATCAATAACTATCAAATTCTGCAAAATGGCAGGGCACAGTGGCTCACACCTGTTATCCCAGCATTTTGGGAGGCCAAGGCAGGCAGATCAGTTTAGCTCAGGATTTTTAGGCCACATGATGAAAACCTGTCTCTACAAAAAATACAAAAATTAGCTGCATGCAGTGACCCACACCAGTAGTCCCAGCTACTGGGAAGTGAGATGGGAAGAGCACTTGAGCCCGGGAGGCAGAGGTGCACAGAAGATAAATTTTAGAAACTTAGTTAGTATAGAGACTAGTTGAAAGAAGCATTTGATATTTACAGTTCAACTGATAGTGCCAACACTTACTCTACAGCATATTACAGGGTTTGTGGTTGAAAAATTTATGTCGTTTAAAAGCTTACTGGTATTGCTACCCACCTAAGTCTAAACTAAATTCAATGCTCTCATTTGCAATTTAACTTGTAAATTAAAGTGTTTTAAATATATGAGCCAATTATGAAAAATTAGTTTAAAGTAGAAGGTGAGATTTAAAGTATTCCCAACTGGATTATGTACACCAATACATTGGAACTTTCCATTTTGCTTCATTTTTTCTTAAGAAAATAAAATAGCAATGTTCTAACAGTCACACAGAGGATATGCAGATTTAGCAATATTGATATTATCCTCTATCTTAGATTTAAAGATACTCTATACCTACATGTACACTACCAGCAGGTCACACATTACCAGTTGTAACTAAGCACTGTGACAAATTAGTCAGTTCTTCCCACATTAGTTCTTATTAAGACAAAAGATGTTTGGGAGGAAGCAAAATAGTTACAAAATGAGCAATGTAATGATCTAAACTTGGTATTATCCAGCTTCCCAGCCACAAAGGTAATATCTTCTTTCTCTACACCCTTCATGACACCATGCCATCTTGGTAAACCTCAGCATGGCATACACCACCTGCTTCATGCATGTGATCTTTTAACTCCTGCCAGCTTCCACCTGGAGGTAGCCCAGAGACAACCACTCTGTTTTCAGACCACCTGGGTAGGGGAGCCATGGAAACCTTCGGGAGTTCCGTTGCCTCCTTGGCCTGTGCCAAGGCCGTTTGTAGGAGACTCCACCAGCATAAGGCATCTGTCATAATCACAGCTATGGAGACCATACACTGCATCTTCCTCATCGTGGCTGCTCAAACTCAACAAAGGCCAAGGGAGGTCCATGGGATTCTTGAGGTCCGTGTCACAGATAGTGCCCATATTTGTAGATCACGTCCTCAGTGTCCTTGGTTGGGATACCTGAAGGTAAGTTATCCACATAGATGTGACAATTCTTTTTCCCTGCCTGTCCACGAGTCATGCGGCTTCCCAACATGGCAGCCACAGAAAGCGTGACCTCAGCACACACCTTCCCACCAAGCCTAGCCTAGCTGAGCACCCCCAGTCACACCACACCCCAAAACCCCTCCAAAATGGCCAAAGGTTTTTCTTAATAAATGTATTTGCCTCAATAAAAATATCCTTTTGTGGAGTCAAGAATGAATAAACATTCTGTTTTGTCATATGTATGCTGTTGAAAGTTTGGGAAACAGATAAATACACTTGAAGACTTTTTTAAGTAAAAGTCAGCTGATCATGAGTGTTGTGAGATGTGATATGTTACCCATAATGTATTTCTCACATACTGAAGTTTCATCTGTCTACACTCTTGACTTCTTTGTTATGCATGATTATTATTATAACCTAAAATTGGATGCAAGAAGTAAAAACTGAAATGAAATAAGGGGGAGTGAAAAAATATTAATTCTTAAAGGTTTAGAGAACTAATTCTAAAAAAAAATGTTCTAGTACTAACTCTACAAGAAAGAATACATAAAAATAATCTTATAGAAGTGTTGATGCTACCAAAAATTTTGACACATAGCATATTCAATTATAAATTAAATTTTAAAAATGAAGTTGATAGTATATAAATTTTGTCTGTTACTGGTAAATACAGTAATATTTGTAATAATAGAATATGTAAAATAATAGCTTCAAAATCATTTAGATGTTCTGCATTCTTGTCAGTTGAAACACAACATAATCTGACATTTCAGAGACAATTATAAGTAAAGAAGACATTGAATGCATTCCCCTGACCAAAAAACTTCCCCATCAATGAGCATCACTTCCCAATCAATACAGTTGTGCTATTTGAGTATAGTCCATCTTGATCCTATGCCACACCAATATATAACAATTTCAAGGAATTCTTTGGCATAAGACAGCAACTGATAGTCTGCCAGACTTACTGTTGAATAAAGTAGAAAGTAATATATTATAACATTAATATAGATAATTTTATTCTAATGACTAATTATCTGAGTAGAAAAGAAAGCTGATGGTTTTACTGCTCATTTAGTCTTTCCCAAGAGCCTATTCAATTATGTCTGTTTCTACATACAAATTTCCAATTCTTTCCCCAAATCAGCATTTATTCTGTAGTGCAATAATCCAGACTTAATACCTAACTTTTCTCTATTTTTGTTTCCTGTTCTAGACAATATTTCAGGGACTGTGTTGGTTCCTTGTATTTAATATCTTGTAGTGTGTGTACACACACACACACATAATAGGTATTGTAACTTTGTCTCTAGAGAGGAAACTTGAAGCTCAAAAAAGTTGAGTACTTTTTTTTAATTATATCACTGGTGGGGTTCATATCAAGTTTAGCCTGTTGCCTTTCTATCCTTATTCTTATATCCCTATGTTTTCCGCCTCCACATTGTTGGAGACTGCATTCTTGGAATGGATTCTTGGAATGCATTGTCTTCCCAAGACCCTTTTTGACATCCTACCTGTCTTTAACAGTGTAATGTATTTCCATAAAATCTCTTAATTCTTATTAGGAATGATTTTCCAAAATGGAGCTGTGACCACCCCTTGCTTTAGTCTCAATCTGACATTAATAATATCTATTTCTTTATGATCATTACCAGGTTAATGTTTCTTGAGACCACAAAAATGTTACCCATAGCTTTAAAAATGTAGAGATTCAAAAACTCTTTAAATCCATTGAATTAGACATTTGTGATTAAAAATTACATAAAGAGTTTATAGTGTTAAATAAGTCATTGCTTGCAATAAACACAAAAGAAATGTAGTTCTCTTTATTTTTTAGCTTTTTAGTTAAAATATTGAAACCAAATGATCTCACAGAAAACAGGTGATAGAACATTTCTCCCTACATACGCTACAACACATACAGAGACATGAAACAATTTTGCCTTCACAATTTATTTATTTATACCTTCTCTAATAAATTGTCATTCTCTGATCCAGTGTTAACTCTTCCCGTTTTGATCTAGATATTATCCCTAACAACCAGCTTAAGTGCTCATTTACCTCTTTCTCTTGTGCTCTTAATTTTATGCATTTTATTGAGTTGTTCCATCAAGTGTATACATATGCTCAATTGTCTACATTCTAGCTCTTATCCTTATATAGCCAAGAGCTCTCTAGTTACACAGCTACCATTTCTTCTTTAAAAGATGGCTTCACTTCCCATTCAGTCTCTCATTCACATTTAGAGCTAAAGCAATTTGGCTTCTTGATCCACCATTACATTAATATCTTCTCCATGGCAACCAGTGATTTCACTGCCCAATTCTATAAATAGTGAAATCTCTGCTATGTGTAAAATGCACAACATACACTTTTCATGAAATTTGACATTCTTTTTCCTCTTGGTGCCATTTTTGTTTTCATTTTCTACATGCCTCTTGCTTCTGTTTAATCTCTTTCATGGATTTATCCTTAATCTTATATATTAAATGTCTTATAGGATTCAAAATCAATACAATTATTTTATATTCATTAGACAGTAAAACTTAAGTCAATATCACACATAATGTTAGCTTTATTTCTTTATTTTCTCCTATATACATTAGTGAAATATTAATAGAATAAATGTATACATACTATAAACACACACACACACACACACACACATAGAGAGACAGAGAGAGAAAGTGAGAGAGAAATCTGTCTGCTTGCAGTTGTTCTAGGATTTACAACATGCTTATGGAATCTGTACTTTTAAAAAACATATAGCTCTAATATTTAATATTTAAAGCAGCGCTACAGTCTTTTTAACCAATTCCAATAATAAAAAAGATGTGCACCTCGGTTGACTCCATGTTGTTGCTGCTGTGAATAGTGCTCTGATGAACATATGAATGCATGTGTCTTTTCTGTAGAATTATTTCTGTTCTTTGAGTATAAACCCAGTGAATGAATTGCTGGGTCAAATGGTAGTTCGATTTTAAGTTCTCTGAGAAATCTCCAAACTGCTTTACACAGTGGTTGAAACTAATTTGCATTCCCACCAACAGTATATGTTTTCTCTTTTCTCTGTTATAGTCTTTTTAATAATATGCATTCTGACTGGTGTGATATGGTATCTCATTGCAGATTTACTTTGCATTTCTCTCATGATTAGTGATGTTGAGCATACTTTCATATGTGTGTTGGCCACATGTATGTCTTCTTTTGAGAAGTGCCTGTTCATATCCTTTGCCCACTTCTTAATGGCATTATTTGTTTTTCTATTGTTATGTCATTCCTTATAGAATCTGGATATTAGACCTTTGTGGGATGCATAATTTGCAAATGTTTTCTCCCATTCTGTGAGTTGTCTGTTTACTCTGTTGATAGCTTTCTTTGCTGTGCAGAAGCTCTTTAATTAGATCCCACTTGTCAATTTTTGTTTTTGTTGCAATTGCTTTTGAGGATTTAGTCGTAAATTCTTTGTAAGGCCAATGTCCAAAATGCTATATTCCCTAGATTTTTCTTCTAAGAGTTTTATACTCTGAAGTATTACATTTAGATCTTTACTCCATTTTGAGTTAATTTTTTTTAATATGGTACAATGTAGTTGTCTGGTTTCATTCTTCTGCATATAAATAACCAGTTATCCAGCACCATTCATTAAATAGGAAGTCCTTTCCTCATTGTTTATTTTTATTGACTTTGTCAAAAAGCAAATGGTTGTAGATGTACAGCTTTATTTCTGGGTTCTCTGTTCTGTTTCATTGGTCTACGTGTCTGTTTTTGTACCAGTATAATGATGTTTGGTTATTGTAGCATACTTTGAAGTTGAGTATTGTGATGCCTCAATTTTTTTTTTGTTTGTTTGTTTAGGATTGTGTTACACTCTTTTTTGGTTCCATATGAATTTTATAATAGTTTTTTTTCTAATTCTGTGTAAAATGATTTTGGTAGGTGATATACTATAGAATAGTATGCAGCCATAAAAAAATGAAATCATATGCTTTGCAGCAACATGGATGCAGGAACAGAAAACCAAATACTACATTTTCTCACTTATAAGTAGGAGCTAAACATATGGACATAAAGATAGGAACAATAGAAACTAGGGACTAATAGACAGGGTTAAGAAGGTGGGGGCAAGGGCTGAAAACTACCTGTTGGATACTATGCTTACCACCTGGGTGTTGGGATCATAAGTACCCCAAACTTCAGCATCAGGCAATATACCCATGTAACAAACCTGCACATATTCACCTTGAATCTGAAACAAAAGTTGAAATAATAAAAAGGAAGATAAATAAATTACAGTTTGGTAACAAGGTTTACAACTCATCGTCAAATTAACTTTTTGTTAGATCACTTTGTATAGTTTATGCATTTCCAAAATTAGACAAAATGAAACTTGTGGATGGAACATTCAGGAAATAGATAAAATAATACCACCTGGTTTTCTCTTTGTAAGTACTTAAGTAAAGAAATTAACCTCTAATAAAACAATATTTTTATTAGTTAAAAATAAAGGACATATGTATATACACACACATATACATTATACATACATATGAGAAAGACAAAAATTGAGAGATTAAGAGACAGAGAGAGTTTGAGATAGAGAGTTCAAAAAAAAGCAAATGATATAAATTTACAAGAGTAAATAGAATAATCATGTGAAGGGTATTAGGAGTTCTTTGTTTTATCTTTTAACATTTCTGTAAGTTTAAAATTATTTCAAAATAAAGATCTAAATATTTTCAAAAAATAAAACAAATTTTTGAAAATCTAAAAATTTTCAAAAAATAAAACATAAACATAAAAACCAGAAATCTGTCCAATACAAATGTAACTTAGTGTTTGACGGGTACATAAGTATGTGCTTTTCACATATTAAAACATTTAATCTTAACAATATATGATAGACTCTACTGCTATCATTTTCATTTACAAAGAACTTTAGAAATTTGCCTGAAGTATTACACCTAGTTAGAGATGAAAATAAGCGTTGAAAGTTGGCAATCTTAACTGTAAAGCCTTGTTTTTAACCATTCTGCATATGGTCCCTTCAACGTTCCACTATACTATATATTAATATTTATTAAATAATAAAAGTGCATAAAAGACAAAATGATGGTTGTAGGAAAATGAACATGAAAATGATTTATTTCTGTTAGTATTTAATATCAAAACACTCCTCTTCAGTTCTTTCAAGTGTTTTAAACTACAATAAAACGTGATAACTTTTTCAAATACATTTTAATCAATATTAGTGGGGTATAATTTTCAAAGAAAATAAACATATTTTATGCTGGGCATAGTGTCTCACGCCTATAATCCCAGTACTTTGGGAGGCCAAGGAGGGGCTATCACTTGAGGTCAGGAGTTCAAGATCAGCTTGGCAAACATGGTGAAACCCCGTCTCTACTAAAAATACAAAAATTGGCTGGGTATGGTAGGGTGCACCTGTAATCCCAGCTACTCAGGAGAATGAGGCAGGAGAATTGCTTGAATACGGGAGGCGAAGGTTGCAGTGAGCTGAGATAGCACCACTGCACTCCGGCCTGGGCAACAGAGCCAACAGAGCGAGACTCGGTCTCAGAAAAAAAAAAAAAAGAAACATATTTTAAACCTGTAATTTTATGACATTCAATAAATATTATACTTTTGTAATCAACACCCTAGTCAATTCTATCATGCCAGAAATTTCCCTTGTACACCTTTGCAGTTAAGCCTCTTAATTCTCCCTCAGAAAACCACCCATCTCTTTTTTTCTCTCTTGATTATATTTGTTTATCCAGACCTTCACAGAAAGGAAATTATATAGTAAACTTATTTTTCCTAATTTTTTCTTCCAATATAATATTTTTAGATTAATACCTCTTTGTTGCATACATCAATATTTTCTCATTTATTTTTGAGTAGTATTCTCTTATACGGATCTACCAAAATTTACATATCTACCACAATTTACGTATTGCACTGGTTGAAGGCTACTAAAAATAAAGCGCTTATAAATATTTACAAAACACTTTTAAATCAATTAGTGTTAATATCTAAGTGCATAATTGCTAGGTCTTACAAGTAAATCATTAATTGTGTGAGAAACTGTCTGAGTGTTTTTCACTGTGGTGATAATGTTGTACATTGATTAAGCTCTGTGCTCCCTGAAGACAGTGGGAGTCATCTGGGAGCACAGACAGAAGACAGTCTGTGCCTTGAGATGACAGTAAAGAAGTCATACCAAAGGTTAGTTTTCCAATGTGCTCTCCTCTGTCCTTTTGTGTTCTAGAGATGCAACTACCTACAAAGGACAACCTTATCCATGATATCCTGAAATAAGTGCTTTCTCCATCTTTCCCCAGATGATTTCTTTGGTTACCTGCCTCTACAAATCCCAGGTCACTTTTCTTGTATGAGACATTTCCTCATTAATAAATGTTCTCACTATTGCATTAGCTTCAATAAAACCATCTTTTTAATGGGTGCAATTTTGTCTTTGACAATTTGGTGCCATGACTTGGACAGAATTGGATCTAACCCTTAAAGCCCTATGTTCTCTATCTAGTTAGCAAGGCCTCCAAGTTTCCCTTGTGCTCCAGATGAAGAACTCAGAGGACAGCTCCTGACCCTGTGTTCCAGACTCCTGTACAACAGCAACACTGGTCGACAATAGCACTCATTGACTTTGATACTTTTGAGTTCTCAAAAAGACAGAAAGGATATGACAAGAAATAAAAAAAAAAAATTATTTCTGGTGCTAGCTTATTTCAGTTTTATGGCTTGATCACTTGTTGATCTCTTTAAACAGATGGTTTATAAATAACTTGTCTTTTTGGGTGAAAGACAACACAGATATCTAGTTTTTGTTTGTTTGTTTGTTTGTTTTCTATTTGCCTATTGTGAGCTCAAGTCAATTAACAAGTTGTACTTAATGGGAAAAGAAAAGCCCCTTGATATAAACTATTGAGTTTTGAGTTTTGTATTTCTGTGTGTGTGCTTGGCCCATGGTAGATATTTATAATCGAAGCTGTTATCTCCTTATCTGTGTCTATGTATGCTTGTGTTTTGAGGGTGTGTAATATTTTCCTATCTCTGGATGCTGTTACCAAATTTGACTACAAAATATTCTAAAATGGCTCTGTTCTGTTTGGCTTAGAGATAAATGCCAGTTACATAATTTGAATATATCTAAAATACTTTTAAATTTCCCACACAATAAAGAAATTGTCATGAGACACTGCTAGGAGTAATACTGACAGCAGTCCAACTTTATGTGTGAAGTACATGGTATGCATTTTTTGTTAAGGAAAAATATAGTAGTTTTGTACCAAGTAAAAGGTATTGGTGGTTGCAAATGAGAAAGAGGAAAATTCAGGACAAAACCTACTTGTATAGAAAATTATAGAACTAATGGAAATGGAATTTTTGCCAAGGCCAAACTGGCTATGGATTGATGGGTTTATTTATAAGATTCTCAAACAGATTTCAGTGTCAAATATAGTTATGCCTTTCGTACATTTCAGTAAACAACATAACCACATATATGACAATGATCTTATAATATTGTAATACTATACTTTTACTGTACCTTTTCTATGTGTAGATATGTTTAGTATACAAATACTTACAATTTTATTACAATGACTGATAGTATTCAGTACAGTAACATGTTGTACAGGTTTGTAGCCTAGAAACAATATGCTATACTATATAGCCTGGGTGTGTAGTGAGCTATATCATCTATGTTTATGTAAATACACTCCATGAGGTTCAAACAATAACAAAATAAACTAAGGACACATTTCTCAGAATGTGTCCCCATCATTAAGTGATGCATGACTGTATTGTGATGATGCAAAGTTTAACTTTGGCTTTCTCTTTCTTAAAAGGACATTTTCTTGAATTATTGGTTTGTTTTTAATAGAAGATTGTGAAAGATTTTTCTTTACTTTCTGTGTAATCTGAATAGATAACAGTGATTTTATGTTTTACCAGAACATCCTTCCATGGTTTATATTGGTTGTATTATGTCCTTGACTATTTAAAAAAAAAAAAACAACAAAGGTTTCTTACTTGGGAACAGAGATTTTATGTTTTACCAGAACAAACTTCCATGGTTTATGTTGATTGTAGTATGCTCTTGACTATAACAAAGGTGTCTGACTTAGGAGGTAGTTAAGGTGCTTTACAATCATATCACTTCCACTGTTTACTTTTAAAAGTATTTTATTTTCACTTTGGATTGAAAGGCAGCCAAGTATTTTTTCTTAAAATTTGTGATCCTATCTTAATTAAGTGTTCATATATTCTAACAATGTTTGATATTTTGCCCTCTCAATATTGAATCCTAGTTTTATCTTTTGGACCTAAAGTTGTCTTTAATATTTCCCAGCGAACCCTGGAAAATTACAAATAATGTGTTCTGTCACCTTGCAAAAAGTGCTAGAAAGATTAGGTTTATTTCATACATAATTTTGGATTCATTTCATGAGAAGAGTTCTTAAATCAAAAGAGATACTGACCCTTCTGCAGGTTGAATTTGTATGGAAAACTATTATTAATGTAAATATTTGAGAAGTTTTATGGCATTTGGGAAGTTCCTAAAAAAATCAGCAATGCCCTCACAGTTCAAATTTTTATATTTATCAGCCTTGGCACTACATTGACTGATATCAGACAAAAACCGTACGTATTATTAGTCATAATTTCAGAGATTTTGTATGTTAGCTTTGTTAAAGTGTGCTCCCGGCGGACAAACAAAATGGACTCCTCGTGGCTCACTGAGGTGTTTAAAATTGAAACAGAATCAAGTAGCCATGACTGGTGAGGGAGTAGTCACTACACTTTGTTCTTGGAAAGATACTGTAAAAGTGTAATGGGACCTCTTTTTCTACAATTAAGCCAAACTAGTTTTTGTTGTCAGTGCTGAGATAAACTGCAGGTGAAAATTCCCCAACTGACCACCAACAGACCACCTAGAACCAGCCAATCAAAGAGACTGGTGATTTTGAGCTTAAAGGTCACCTGAACAAGGCTCTGTTCCTCAATCCCTAACTCTGTTGCCTGTCCTGTGGATTTTGCTTTTACAGTCTTTAAATCTCCAATCCCCAATCAAGTGAAATTTCCTTTTACACTGAGGCTGCATCTCCTGAATTGTCAGATTTTTTAATAGAAAATATAGCTCTTCTTTTTATCTCCATAGATCTCATGATCTTTTGTAACACTAGGACCCACTTTATTTTTTACATTTGAATCTAACACCTAAGTAAGTGATTTTTATTTGTGGATTCACATCACTTGTTGATGGAGTTTATTAACACAGATATTTTGTACCTACTCCAAACTAAATATCTTTACTTAGTATTCCTTTTTAACTGCTATTTTTATTTTACTGTAGTAAGAACACAACATGAGATCAATCTTCTTAAGAGATTTTTAAGTGTACTATATAATATTGTTAACTATAGGTATAATGTTATAAACTTGGTATATTCTGAATTTGTTCTTGGTATTATATCCATGGTAAATTAGGTCTCAGGATTATGGATTTTATCTGAATATTCTTTTGGTAAAGATTGTGTGCCTCTAGTTTTAGATAATAGATATAATATCCACTAATCTTTGAAAATAGTGTTATTATATTAACAGAATTTTTGATTGACTTTTATTTTGTTTTGTATGTGACCAAAAGAACAAAATTTTTGGTCAGTTATACTACACTTGTTATGAATTCTCATCAATCTTTCACTTTTGAAATTTTCTATAGTAAGTTAATCACAGCTACTTTATGTCTTTTGTCATGTACAAAGAGCTTTTGATTTTACTTTGATGTATTCCTGAAAGCATTTACAAAGTACTTCCTCTTCAACAAAGGACTGTCTCAGATTCCCATGGAAAAAGCTGTGTCAGGTAACCTCTGGATAGAGATGTTGAATGGCAGTATTTAAACAACTTAGATACCATATAAGCGGACTGATTCAGAATTTCCAAACTTTAGCCAAGAAACAGATGAGTTTATGAGACTGCTAACCCAGAATGGAGCAGGGCAAAAATTAATTACATAGGACATAAACAAATGAAGGAAGATCATGATTTTTGCTTGGATATTGTCAATGTTCTAATGTTATATTTTCAGAGTATAAAACTTTGTCTTTTCTCTTAAATTATTAAAACTCATAGTAATCTGGTAGCTTAAACTTTTGGAAATAAAAGCAAAACATTTCAAAATGATGTATTTTTCTCCCTGCTTAACAACTCCACAATTCAGATACTCTGATCAAGTTTTGTTATTCCCATGATAATTACCATATTTTCACATGGGATCAACAAGAATCCATTCTCCTTGTTAATAGACATGGCTCTAAGTGGTAACACACTTGCCCATAAAGTAGGAATGTGCCAATTCTGGTGAATATTCTCAGGTGTCCTTATATTTGTACATTAACTTTTCACATACTTTATTTCTTTATATCTCTGTAAGTAATTTCTTGGATGGAAAAATAAGACACTATACATGACTGATTAGCAATAGTATTTACCAACGAACCCACAGACAGATGAGAGAATCAAACACCTGTGCAAGAAAATAGATTCTTTCCATTTTTCTAAGGGAGAGCTGAAGTACAAAATCTCAGGAATACTTTCCCTATTAGAATGTGATGCCCTGAAGTCATGATTACATAAATAGTAAACTCAGGTGGGAAAGCTATCCTGTGGTAAACATATGGTGAATATGGTAGCAAAGAGTATAGACAACTGAGTAGGAGTTGAAAGTGAGGACACTAGCAGGAGGAATTTATATCTTCTCCATTGTGTCTTTAGCCTTCTTAGGCTGAAGCTTAGTTTAGGACATGCATGATATATCATCATGATTACTAAAATAAATCCAAACATTGGACTCAATGAAATCTGAAGTTATTTAAATTATTGTATGAACTAAAAATTCCAGTTTGCTTAACCTTGAAGCCTCATTAATGCTACATTAATTATAGTAAATAAAATTTTAACATTATTACAAATAATAATATATTAGTGTCACGTGATACTTAGGGTGTTGCTTCACCAGCCAGAAACCTCTGGGGCTGGCGGTGCCTCCTACCTCAGTATTGCTCATGCCCACTAGGCTTATTCCTCCCACTCAGCCCATCAGTCTGCACTCGGCTCACACTACTGACCCAGATCCCATGTCTACCAAGGGCAAACCAGGCATGGAGTTGTGAGGGGTGTGTGAGCAAGCAAGTACGAGGTCCAGTCACTGCACATAGCCAGGCATGCAAGCTGCTGTGGCACGGCAGTCAGCTCCAGGAACTGGCACCAGTACCAGCTCTGTGTGAGGCTGCAGCCAGACCAGACATACCTCAGGCAGTTTCTGCTGTGGGCACCAGTGTCTGGACAAGGGGATCACCATGGCTCCTGAACACTCAGAGATGCTAAAAACTTCAGAGCCCCAAGGAGGGTGTTACAGCCCTGCTTCATGGAGCCCCTAGGTCTGGGATCCCTGAAGGGCTGTGACTCTTCTCTCCTCATCATCCACAATGTGGGAAGGTGGGGATGTGTTTCAGCCCTGTTTGTGTTATATCCCTTTCAGTTCTGCCATTTAGTGGGTTGAGAGTTCTTGTCCAGTGTCCAGGAAGAATGAGGTACAGAGAAAACTGGAGGGTGAGCAAAGCAGATAGGAGCTTCATTGAGCAACAGAACAGCTCTCAGGAGACCTGAAGTGAGTAGCTCCTTTCCAAAGGCAGGTCATCCCTACAAGTATCCAACTGTCAGAGGGTAGGAGACCCATAGTGGGTAGCTCCTTTCCAAAGGCAGGTCATCGCAACGAGTTCACGAGATCCAAAGTGGGCAGCTCCTTACCACAGCTGGTAGTCCCCATGTCTGTCTGAGTCTGGGGTTTTTATGGGCTGAGAAAGGAGAAAGTGCATGCTGATTGGTCCACAGACAGCCATGGATGGGCCTCCAAAAAGCACCATCTGATTAGTGGAATTGTCATCAATGAAGTTCTCACTCTGGGCCACAGACTTTGTCTAGAGCAGGCAACCTGGCCCCCAGGCTTCAAGCATTCCTTGACCTGAAGGTGGGCAGGGACCTGCCCCTTTCCACCCAGAAATGTCTGCCTCCCACCAGCAACATGCCTCCACAACACCCAGGCTATTTGTACCCACAGGAGCCTGTAGGTCCATGCTTAGCTGCCCTCAGTCACTTGGCCTCTCTCCCATGCTCATCAGTGCCCAAAGTCTGGAGGGGGCCAAGGTGGCAGGGAGGTGTTACTGTGCTCAGGCTTGGCCACAACTTTGCTCCAAAATTGGAGTGAGCGCTGGGAGCAGGGAGAGGCCAGGCAGCAGAAGCAGTCACTTCCAAGCCTGCAGGGGCAGGAGGGGCCTTCCTGGGCACCCCAGAGCACAGGGATGCTCAGGTCCAGAGCCACATCTAGGACTACAGGGCTCCTACCCAACCAACTTGGTAACAGGCAGGGCTCCTGCCTCTTCCTGTCTCCTGCTGGCCCTGCAGAGCACACAATCCTGCCCATGCCTTCCCTACTGCAGCCAGCGTCTTCACAGCCACTGCTCCAGATAGGTCGCCACTGCCACTATTAAGGTGACAACTTTTTGTATTGCACTTAAAAGAGTTTACTGTCTTCAACATTATTTTGACTGTTTCTTGTAGAAAATGGAGTTAAGGTAATATAGTACGTGAGTTTCTTACAATTACTTTATGTTTTGACAGCTATTGTAAATTGTTTATAATATTAATGTTACAGAAACTGTTTAAATACTATCAACAATCTGTCAAGTGTTTGAAGTTAGAGATTATGCAATTAAAATAGATGTTATATCATGTCTAAAATAAAGGCTCATATATTTGCAAAAAATGCTTGACTTGTGATCTGTTGTCTAAGTCTCCAAACATGACTTTCAAATTGGCTAGCTATGCATTTACTTTGAATTTAGTAAAGCTTAAGATTCAGGCCTGATCTTTTGCAAGAATACTTCCTAAGGCCCTGGAATGGTTCCTAGAATTGTTTTCACATGGTCATATATTTTTGTAATATTTGACAATTCAAATTAATTTTGTAGTCTTAAGCAATCAGGGTTCTAAATAACTCTAGGATTTAGACCACATAAAGCTGGTTTAACCAGAATTTGGCTGCTTATTTTGTGTTCTTTATAATGGTGAACAACATTGTATGAGAAGAAACAGAAATTGGTTGTCAAGAGGTCATTAGGAAACTCACAGAACATTGGGCAAATGTTCATATGGAAACAAGGGTAGGGAGAAGAGTTTGAGGTAGGCTGAAGCTGCTCTAATAACCCAAACCATGGTATAATATCTGTCTTCCAAGAACTGTTGCCAATAGTTCTGACAAGGGACTAGAGAGATTATGAATCTGCCAGCATCACCTCCATTTGCATGTTGCTGCACTGCGACTCTGGCTTACCTCAAGAATGGATTCTCCATAGACCTCCTCCTTGCTCTATAAATTTCTGGTTCCTGAATCCAAAGTCAAGGGTAAATTCATCTAATTGGCAAGAACAGAGAAATAATAAACACTCTTCAGGACTAAAAATGTACAAATAAGCTTAGACTGCAGAAAAAGAAAAGCTTTGCCATTTATCAGAATAGAAGACATACATATAGATAGATAAAAGCAGCTTCAAATTGAACAGCAAACTTCGTTTTTGCAAAGGTTGTGCAGCAGCTATAAAATACCATAAGGACACCCTTTTTATGGATTACTGCTTTCTTACCATAATATCCCAAGATCTATTTTGCTATTCCCATTGATTCCTGGGGATACTTAATTGCTAAGTCACCAGCCCCTGGTCAATCCTTGCTGCTCTCTGTCCTCTCTGAGAAAAAGCAACAAATACAGAACTCATCCTTGCTTCTTTCATGCCCTCCTTGGAATCCTTCAATAATAATCCAAACCTTGTGAAAGCTCCTTACTTCCTCTTTTTTGAAGGGCGTTTCTCATTCCTCTAATTACTCTTCCTCTCTGTGAGTCAATAAAGCTGATTTTGCAGGAATACCGGTTTGTCCTGGTAGTCTTCAGCTGACTGGGCTTTAATGTCTTATCAGTCAATGTTTTACCAGAGAGGAGTGGAAAAGTGATTTTCTGGTGTTACTGTTTCAATTTTTGATTACGGATTCTACTATCTATAAATATCCATAGATGCTGAATACCACCAAAGAAAGTATTACAAGAACATGTTAAACGAAAAACATCAGCCAAAATAAATTTAAAAGAGTTTAACTGAGCAAAGAACAATTCACAAATAAGGCAGCCTCTTGAGCCAGAGTAGTCTTAGAGACTTTCATGCGGTGGAAGAAGATTTATGGACAGAAAAAGGAAAGTGAAATATAGAAAATGGAAGTGAGGTACAGAAACTGCCAGATTGGTTACAGCTCAGTGTTTACCAAATTTGCCTTATTTGAACAGTTGGCCACCTTTGGCTAAAACTTGGTGATTGGCAGAAGAGTAAGCTATAGTCTGTTTACAATTCCACTTAGGTTATAGTTTATGATTTACAAAGAAACCTTTAGATTAAATTTAAAATATGTAAGGAGGGAGACTGACTGAGAAAATGGTAAATAGGAGGCAAGACTAACTTGCAGCTCCCACTTGGATGGACAGAGCAGCATGTAGAGACACATCATGAACTTTCGCTCCAAGAACTACCAAAGTAACATACCAGGAAAGCTAAGACAATCCACAGGCCCTTTGAAGGAAGTGGATTGCTGCTGCAGGCTCCAGGAGACAGCCAAAAAACTGTGAGTGCCCCAAGTGTGAAAGTGAGAAAGGGAGATTGTCTGTCCCCAACACACATCCTCACTGGTGGACCTGAAGGTCCAGATAACTGGAGAAGGATTTAATCTTAACTGGAGCCTAGATGAACTTAGAGAGCTGAGTGAAATACAGGGGTAGAGGAAGCAATGGGAAGAATCCTGCGGGCACTTGTGGTCCCCAGGGAAGCCATTTCTGACTTTGTCTCATAGGGATCCTTGGGGAGGGCTGCCAGTGGAAATGGGGAAAGACCACAGGGAGAAGGAAACCTCCAGCTAAACTTTGTAACAATTTCTACTGAAAGCAAAATTTCCTGGACAGAAACTGGGGGAGAGGGTGAACTGGACATGCAGGCATAGCACAGAAGTTGTGATAGGCGAGGAGGTGCAAAACCTGAAAGCCTTGCTTGTTTTCCCAGTGGGGAGGCCTGGAACCTAGGGCAAGTCTCTGGCTGCCTTGAAATAAACTTGGTGCTGTTAGAGGGGCACAATAGGATTGAAACCAGCCTTTCAAGCTGTGTGGGAGCTGAGTGAAGCCTGTAACTGCCAGCTGTCTCCCACTTCCCTGGCAACCTGCATAACGCAGCAAAGTCAGTGATAATCCCTCTGGGAGCACAACTCTATCAGCCTGAGAACCACACTCCCCTCCCCTACAGCAGTCACAGCAAGCCCTGCCCAAGGACAGTCTAAGCTCAAACACACCTAACCCTGCCCCCACCTGATGGTCTTTCTCTACCCTTATCGTAGCCAAAAACAAAGGACATAATCTCTTGGGAGCTCTATGGCCCTGCCCACCACTTATCCAGGAGACCCTAGGGCAAGCTTGGATCCTCTCTATATCACTGCAACTGAAAGCACCACTTTCTGGCTGAAGGCCAATAAACACAAAACTAGTGCAATAAACAAAAATACAACCAAGGCCCTTCACGGACTCCACTTCACTCCCATGCTACCCCCGCTGCAGCAGGTGCTGGTATCCAGGGCTGAGACACCTGAAGACAAATCACATTACAGGACTCTTTGTAGACACTCTCCAGTACCAGCCTGGAGCATGGTAGCTCCACTGGATGTCTAGATCCAGAAGAGAAATAACAATCACTGCAGTTGGGGTCCCAGGAAGAAACAACCTGGGCACCCATATCCAGGGAGCACCCCATGGGATGAAAGAATCTGAACAGCAGCCCTTGAGCCCCAGATCTTCCCACTGACATTGTCTATGCAAACGAGAGGAAACCAGAAACAATTCTGGTAATAAGACAAAAAAAGTTTTTTAACACCCCCAAAAGATCACACTAACTCACCAGCAGTGAATCCAAACCAAGAAGAAATCTCCAAATTGCCAGGAAAAAAAAAAAAAAAAAATCATGTCTATTATTAAGGTACTCAAGGAGGCACCAGAGAAAGATAAATACAAACTCAAATAAATTTTGAAAAGTTACAGGATATGGACAAAAAAATCTCCAGAGAAATAGCATAAATAAAAAATAATCACAACTTCTGGAAATGAAGGGCACACTTAAAGAAATGCAAAATACAGCAGAGAGTGTCAGCAATAGAATTTTTAAAAAGTGGAAGAAAGAACTTCAGAGCTCCAAGATATGACTTTCAAATTAACCCAATCCAAAAAAAAAAAAGACAAAGAAAAGAGAATTTTAAAAAGTGAATAAAGCCTCCAAGAAGTTCGGGATTATGTTAAACTTTTTAACCTAAGAATAATTGGTGTTCATGAGGAAGAAGATAAATCTACAATTTTGGGAAACATACATGAGGAAATAATCAATGAAAACTTCCCTGGCCTTGCTAGAGATCTAGACATTCAAATACAAAAAGCTTGAAGGATACCTGGGAAATTGATATCACATAAAGATCATTGCCTAGGCACATAATAATCAGGTTATCTAAAGTCAAGACAAAGGAAAGAATCTTAAGAGCTTTGATGGAAAACTCCAGGTAAACTATTAAAAAGAAAAATGCTATCAGATTAGCAGCAGATCTCTCACCAGAAACCCTACAGCTAGAAGGGATTGGAGTCCTATCTTTTGCCTCCTTAAACAAAACAATTATCTGCCAAGAATTTTGTATCCATCAATACTAAGCTTCATAAATGAAGGACTGATACAGTATTTTCAGACAAATGATGAGAGAATTTGCCAGCACTACAATATCTGCTAAAAGCACTTCTAAATCATGAAACAAATCCTCAAAATACACAAAAATACAACCTCCTTAAAACATATATCTCACAGGATGTATAAAACTATAACACAATGAACAAAAAAGCAAGGTATTCAGACCACAAATAGCAGAATAGTATCTCACATCTCAATATTAACTTCGAATGAAAATAGCCTAAATGCTCGACTTAAAAGATACAGAATGGCAGAATGAGTAAGAATTCATCAACCAAGTATCTGCTATCTTCAAGAGACTCACCTAACACATAAGTGTCAGGCCTCTGAGCCCAAGCCTACAGGTATTCCTTCAGATGGCCTGAAGTAACTGAAGAATCACACAAGAAGTGAAAATGGCCTGTTCCTGCCTTAACTGGTGACATTACCTTGTGAAATTCCTTCTCCTAGCTCATCCTGGCTCAAAAGCTTCCCCACTGAGCACCTTGTGACCCCCATCCCTGGAAGCTAGAGAACAACCCACTTTGACTATAATTTTCCACTACCCACCCAAATCCTATAAAACAGCCCCACCCCTATCTCCCTTCACTGACTCTCTTTTCCGACTCAGCCTGCCTGCACCCAGGTGAAATAAGCAGACTTGTTGCTCACAAAAAGCCTGTTTGGTGGTCTCTTCACGTGGACATGCATGACAATAAGGACTCATATAAACTTCAAGTAAAGTGGTGCAAAAGATATTCCAAGCAAATAGACACCAAAGCAAGCAGGAGTGGTTATCCTTATATCAGACAAAACAAAGGTTAAAGCAACAGCAGTTAAAAATATGCAAAGAGGGACATTTTATAATGATAAAAAGACTTTTCTATTAGGAAAATATTACAATCTTAAATATATATGCATCTAAAACTAGAGCTCCCAAATATATAAAACAACTATGACAGGACCTAAGAAATGAGATAGACAGCAACACAATAGTAGTGGGAGACTTCAATACTCTACTGACAGCAATAGACAGGTCATCAAGACAGAAAGTCAACAAAGATACAATAGACTTAAACTCTGCCCTAGAACAAATGAATTTAAAAATATTTACAGAACTTTCTACCCAACAGCTGAAGAATATTCATTCTATTCATCATCATATGGTCCAAGATAGGCCATGTAATTGGCCACAAAACAGATTTTAACAAATTTAAGAAAATTGAAATTACAGTGGCTCATGCCTGTAATCCCAGCACTTCAGGAGGCCAAGATGGGTGGATCACAAGGTCAGGATCAAAACCAGTGTGACAAACATAGGGAAACTCCATCTTTACTAAAAATACCAAATTAGCCGGGTGTGGTGGTACATGCCTGTAGTCCCAGCTACTCAGGAGGCTCAGCCAGGAGAATCGCTTAAATCTGGGAGGTGGAGGTTGCAGTCAGTCAAGTTCACGCCACTGTACTCCAGCCTGGGTGACAGAGTGAGACTCCATCTCAAAAAAAAAAAAAAAATTAAAATTACATCAAGTACTCTCTTAGGCCACAGTGGAATAAAGTTGAAAATCAACTACAGAACAAACCCTCAAAACCATCCAAATACATATAAATTCACCTGCGCCTGAATGATTGTTGAGTCTGCAATGAAATCAAGATAGAAGTTGAAAATTTCTTTGAACTGAATGATAATAGTGATATTACCTATCAAAACCTCTAGGATACGGAAAGGCAGTGTTAAGAGGAAAGGTCATAACCTTAAATGCCTACATCAGAAAGTCTGAAAGAGCACAAATAAACTACCTAAGGTCACACCTCGTGGAACCAGAGAAACAAAAACAAACCACACCCAAACCAAGTAGAAAAAAATAAATAAAAAAAGATCAGAGCAGAACTAAATGAAATTGAAACAAACAAACAAAATACAAAACATGAATGAAACAAAAAGCTGGTTCTTTGAAAAGACAAAGAAAATTGATAGACCATTAGTGATATTAATCAGGAAAAGAGAAAAAAAGATGCAAATAAACTCAATTAGAAATGAATCGGGGGATACTAAAACTGATACCACATAAATACCAAAGATCATTCAAGGATACTATGAACACTTCTATGCACATAAACTAGAAAACCTAGAGGAGATGGATAAATTCCTGGAAATATACAACCTTCCTAGATTAAACCAGGAAGAAATAGAAACTCTGAATAGATCAATAACAAGCAGGAAGATTTAAATGGTAATAAAAATTTTGCCAACCAATAAACGTCCAGGACCAGATGGATTCACAGCTGAATTTTATCAGACATTCAAAGAACTGGTTGCAGTAGTATTGACACTATTCTACAAGATAGTGAAAGAGGGAATCCTCCCTAAATCATTCTATAAAGCTGGTATTGCCCTAACACCAAAACCAGGAAAAGACAAAACAAAAAAAGAAAACTACGGGCCAATATCCTTGATGAACATTAATGCAGAAATTTTCAACAAAATACTAGCTAACCGAATCCAACAGCGTATCAGAAACATAATCCACCATGATCAAGTGGGTTTCAAACCAGGGATGCAGGGATGGTTAAACATATGTAAATCAATAAATGTTATACACCACAAAAACAGAATTAAAGACAAAAATCACATGATCATCTCAATAGATGGAGAAAAAAGCATTTGACAAAATCCAGCATCCCTTTATGATTAAAACCCTCAGAAAAATCAGCATAGAAGAGACATACCTTAAGATACTAAGAGTCATTTATAAACCCACAGCCAACATTACACAGAGTGGGGAAAAGTTGAAAGTATTCCCCTGAGACCCGGAACAAGACAAGGATGCCCACCTTTATCCCTTCTATTCAAAATTTACTGGAAGTTCTAGCCAGAACAATCAAACAAGAGAAAGAAATAAAGGACATTCAAATTAGTAAAGAGGAAGTGAAACTGTTACTATTTGCTGATAACTTGATTGTATACATAGAAAATCTTAAAACGTCATCCAAAAAGTTCCTAGAACTAGTAAATGAATTCAGCAAAGTTTCAAGATACAAAATTTATGTACAAAAATCAGTGTCCCTGCTATACACCAACAGCAACCAAGCTGAGAATCAAATCAAGAACTCAACCCCTTTCACGATAACTGGAAAAAAAAAATCTTAGGAACATACTTAACCAAGGAGGTGCAAGGAGGTGAAACACCTCTACAAGGAAAACTACAAAATACTGCTGAAAGAAATAACAGATGACACAAACTAGTGGAAACATCCCATCCTCATAGATGGGTAGAATCAATATTGTCAAAATTACCACACTGTCAAAAGCAATCTATAGATTCAATGCAATTCCCATCAAAATACCACTATCATTCTTCATAGGACTAGAAAAAAAAATCCTAAAATACATATGGAACCAACAAATAACCCACATAGCCAAAGCAAGACTAAGCAAAAAGAACAAATCTGGAGGCATCACTTTACCTGACTTCAAACTATACTATGAGTCCATAGTCACCAAAACAACATGGCACTGGTATAAAAATAGGCACATAGTCCAATGGAACAGAACAGAGAACCCAGAAATAAAGCCAAGTATTCATGGTCAACTGGTCTTCAACAAAGCAAACAAAAACATAAAATGGGGAAAGGACAATTCAATAAATGGTGCTGGAATAACTGGCATGCCCCATGTAGAAGAATGGAACTGGATCCTCATCTCTCAAGTTATTCAAAAATCAACTCAAGATGGATAAAAGACTTAAGTCTAAGACCTGAAGCCATAAAAATTCTAGAAGACACCATTGGAAAAACCCTCTAGACATTGGCTTAGGCAAATACTTCATGACCCAAAACAAATGCAACAAAAACAATGATAAATAGATGGGACTTAAACTAAAAAGCTTCTGAACAGCAAAAGAAACAATCAATAAACAGACATCCCACAGAGTGGGAGAAAATCTTAGCAATCTATACATCTGACAAAAAACTAATATCCAGAACCTACAAAGGACTCAAACGAATCAGCAAGAAAAAAATGAACAATCTCATCAAAAAGTGAGCTAACGACATGAATAGACAATTCTCAAAAAAAAAAGATATACAAATGTCCAAGAAACATATGAAAAAGTACTCAACATCACTAATTATCAGAGAAATGAAAAACAAAACCACAATGAGATACCACCTTACTCCTGCGAGAATGGCCATAATTAAAAAATCAAAAAATAATAGATGTTGGCATGGATGTGGCAAAAAGGGAACAATTTTACACTGCTAGTGGGAATGTAAACTAGTACAACCACTATGGAAAACAATGTGGAGATTCCTTAAAGAACTAAAAGTAGATCCACCATTTGATTCAGCAATCCCACTACGGGGTATCTACCCAGAGGAAAAGAAGTTATTATACGAAAGAGATTCCCGCATGTTTATAGCAGCACAATTCGCAATTGCAAACATATGGAACCAGACCAAATGCCCATCAATCAATGAGTGGAAAAACAAAATGTGGTGTATATATGCCATGGAATACTACTCAGCCATGAAAATGAATGAAATAATGGCATTTGCAGCAACCTGAATGAAATTGGACTTGGGGTGAAGTAATTCAGGAGTGAAAAACCAAACATTGTATATCATCACTCATAACTAGGAGCTAAGCTATGAGGACACAAAGACATAAGAATAATACAATGGACTTCGGGGACTCAGGGAAAAGGGTAGGAGGGTGATAAGAGATAAAAGGCCATACATTGGGCACAGTGTACACTCCTCAGGTGATAGGTGCACCAATATCTCAGAAATCACCACTAAAGAACTTATTCATGTAACCAAATACCACTGTTCCCCAAAAACCTATTGAAATAAATAAATATATTAATATATGTATGTATTTATATATTTTTATATGTATTTATATATGTACTTATATATGTGTAAGGAGGCAGCTTTAGGCTAAGCTGGATTTAATGAGAGTTATAATTTCGGAGAACAAAAAAATAAATGATAATTTTTCAATGCCATTAATCGCTGATTTCTTAACATCAGTAGCATACTTTCTTCTTATGCTCTATACTCTACAAAAGATTAAAAAGATAAATGCAATTTTCTAATTCAAGCATTTCTATCTCCAAAATGACTAAAATTTCCTAAATTTGCTCTATATCCACCGTTTCTCCTTCATTTCACATTAGTTCACATAGTAGACTTTCAAAAAATACTTCAGAAAGGAGTACTTCAATTTGAAACACCAAATTGAATCTGCCTTAATAACACAGCTTCTTAACTGGGTTTTCTGTTTTCTGTCTAGGCCAATTCCAGCGAGCTTCCTGTACTAAAGAAGAGCTCACTTTTATAAATACAAACTTAATAATATCACTTTTTTGCTTCCTATATTTTAGAATAAAGTCTCAAATCAAATTAAAGTATGTCCTAAATTCTCACTATCTTATAAATTTGGCATATGATATCACCTCTGGTGGTAACAACTATTAGTTCTTAAAGATGAACTTATTAATTGAACTCAATCCACTTAATAGACTGATAATTTACTAAAAATAAGATTACTTACCTATATACTTTCATTAGAATTGAAATAAGTAATGAAGAGTTTTTTTAAAAGCTGGGTGAATCATCCAACTCTATAGGCTAGAATATTCTTTCTTCAACTTTCAGCAACAACAAAAGAATATCAGATTCTTGTGTTTGTTTTACATCTTTTTCCAGATAAACATTTTTTCCTCTAAATTAATTAATAAGATAATCATTGACATATTTTTACTCTTAAATTTTCATGACATCATTTTTTCACAATTAAAATATGCTTATGACTAATTTAAAGGAAGTCAGCCAATGTTTTTTAATTCCTAAAATATTTTCTAAACACATAGTTGATTGAATCATACCATACTGATCTGTACTTGAAATGTACTTTTATAAATTAAACACTTGCATTCGACAGTACTTTTACTCAATATTTGCTTGCTAATAAGGTGGGATACAACATTACAATATTTTTGACAAATTGTGCAATGTTGGATCAACCTACCAGGTGAGATTAGAGACATAATGGGTAGTAAATGAGAGTGAAAATAGAGAAGATTGTTCTGTGGCAAGAGTTGAGCTGACTAGAAAAGCCTTACAGAGGTCAAAAAAGTAAGACTATAATTAGAGTACAATAGCCTGTGGATCAGAGAAGAAAAATTAAGACTAAATTGCTAATTGGGAGAAAAGCTAAAGATAGAGAGGACCCTTTCGTTGATTTAAACTTCCCAGGGGAAGTTAAATTCACTGTGTGATAACATTAACATGACCAAGATGGTGGTCATAATGTTTCCTTCAACTTGACTAAATTTTTAAGATGTATGTAAATTCTTTTAAAAGCCTCTTGCCAGTTTCACAGCCCACTAATATCTTTCCAAGAGCTTGGGAACCATCTCTTTGAAATGTAATACATCAAAGATGATGTATCTGTAGAAGGGTAGCAGCCTAACATTAATGGGTGCCAATTAGCAAACACAGATGGCCTATTCACAGACAAAATCATTTGAAAACTCAGGAATAACTCAAACATCTTCAACACATCTCATTGAAAATTCTCCCCACTAACCCTTCTGTACTTTTTCTCTAGCTCACTTCAACACTTAAAAACTGTTCTATTCTTTTCTTTAGCAGAATTAAGTTCAGACTGAGTCCATGTCTCCTTTCCTATTACCATTGCCTTGAATAAAGTCTCCCTTGCTTATTGAACATTGTCCAGTGCAATTTTGCTTTGACAAAAGAAAGTTGGAAAAGGATTGCTGCTTTTTGTGAAAATGATCATGGTTGTTGGCAGAGAGGAAAATGTCCATTTTACAGACTAAATACCAGTGTGCAGGACACAGCATTACGAGTGCCAGAGAAGGCCTGTAACAAAGACCTCAGGGATGAAGTTTGGAATGAAAACAGTATGATGTAGTGGGAAAATTCTCAGTCACATGGGCCGGAGAGAAAATGGTAGTTCTCTAAACACCTTGAGGATCTTATTCTCTTCCTATTTTTGAGCAAAGAGATGATTTTGATAGAAAGTATAATTTTAGCAAAGTAAAACTGGAGCTGAGATATAAAGATATAAGAGCTTATAATTATCTTGTGCCCTGAATTCCCCTGCAGGCAGGTGTGGACTAGATAATTGTCTTTAACATAATAGAGATGGCCAATAAACTAACTGATGCCTATTAACAGTGCATATATTAATAACAATTTGTATTTTAAATTTACTTTTAGAGTACATCTTTATGCTGTCTGAGGTTTAAAATATATACATGGCTTTGAATAAATTACTTGAGTTCCCAATATCTCTGATGTAAAATCCAGCGGTTTAATTAAATCATAGAAATAAAGTAGATGTATGTTTATCATATGAATTCCCTATTTTGTAAAAATTAACGTTATGTCATGGCAGTGTTTTCGATTTGATAATTGGCAAATTTTGATATTATTCATTTGCAGACAAATGCCCATTTATAGACGTTTACATTTTTAGTCCTTCACAACTGAATTATTCCAGAAAATTATTGATTACGTTTGTAGAATAATTTTTTGAGAAATTCTCAAGGTTTAAATTAAATTTTCCCCATTTCAAAAAACAAAAATAACAGCTCTTTAAACATGAAAACACACATACCCACACACCCACATACACCCCACAGACAATGTACAAGGAAGATTGAGGTCATTGTTTTGAGGAATACCTAGAAGCCTACTCTCCACTCAGATTATCTGACAAACTATTGTACGTTTACATGACCATATATCCTTGTTTGCCCAAAATGGTCCTAGTTTATGCCAGTTGGCCTGACATAATTATTAACATTGCAAAATTTTATTTTCAAAAGTATTTCAGTTTTGACAACAAATCGTATGGTCACTTTAAACATAAAAAGCAGTTTGTGTTTCCAATTTTCATGCACTGTAAACAAGAAAGTATAAGAAAAATCTTAATTAACACAACTGATACTGCAAATTGCATATGAAACTACTGACTTTTTTTTTTTTTTTTTTGAGATGGAGCCTTTTTCTGTTGCCAGGCTGGAGTGCAGTGGTGCAATCTCAGCTCACTGCAACCTCCGTCTCCCGGATTCAAGCGATTCCCCTGCCTCAGCCTCCCAAGTAGCTGGGATTACATGCACGTGCCACCATGCCCAGCTAATTTTTTGTATTTCAGTAGAGGCAGGGTTTCACCATGTTGGCCAAGATGGTCCCGAACTCCTGACCTCGTGATCTGCCCAACTCGGCCTCCCAAAGTGCTGGGATTACAGGCGTGAGCCACAACCCCCAGCCAAAACTGACCTTTTATAAAACCGTAATATTTTACATAATTATCTAACTTACCATTGGAAGCATAGGGATCATTCTCCTTCCTCATTTCATTCTAAAGCCTGCTTCTTAAGCAATTTGGCTAAGTTTACCAACATTCTTCCCATGGCCAATCTTCATTTGAGGGGTCTACTTTCATTCCTTTCTCGAGTCATGTTTATCTTTTCTAAGCACAGAGGTCCTTCACTCAACTCTAAATCAACCTCCAAAGTGGACAGAGACACTTTACAACACTTTTCCAGGAAAGTCCTTACAGTCGTTTCTTGTATATTCTACTCCAGACTGCTTCTAATCAACGCCTTCCTGGAGCTCTCAGTTCAAAACTGGGCCAAAATCCCCCATGGAAACACATCTAGTGAAATGTCCACATTTACAGGGGTCCCTAGAGTTAGCCAGTTAGTGCTTCTGTAACTGTGTCACCCTCCTCATAAATATTAGCACCCCAGTTTTTGTTTCATTAAACACTAGAGAAAATATAAAATCATTGTACAAGTTTTAAAATAAAAGTTTGAAAAATTTTTAAAATAATGATTAAAGCAAATAAAGGGCCAATAATTTCTAAAGTAATTTTATTATAATACTAACATAGTAAAATTACAGACGGAAGAAGAGAAGTAATGCTAATTTCTATGCAGTTCTCTCCATGTTTGGAAAACAATACTTCTCGGTACAAAGAAAAACAGTTTAAGATTGGGACTATCCATCCATGTTGACAATTAGACATAGAAAGATTTATTAATTCAAAAAATATGTGTTTGTCTCTCTCCTAAATAGGTTTTGAGGGGGCTGTTCTTAGCATTAGGGAAATCATCCCAATAGATGAGCCATATGTATGCACTTAGACTCAGAAAAAATCAAAATCATCCTGAACAATCCATTATTTCTTAGAAATACTCATCTCAGCCCAAAATCTCCTTAAGTTGATAAGCAACTTCAGCAAAGTCTCAGGATACAAAATCAATGTGCAAAAATCACAAGCATTCCTATACACCAATAACAGACAAACAGAGAGCCAAATCATGAGTGAACTCCCATTCACAATTGCTTCAAAGAGAATAAAATACCTAGGAATCCAACTTACAAGGGATGTGAAGGACCTCTTCAAAGAGAACTACAAACCACTGCTCAATGAAAAAAGAGGACACAAACAAATGGAAGAACATTCCATGTTCATGGATAGGAAGAATCAATAATGTGAAAATGGCCATACTGCCCAATGTAATTTATAGATTCAATGCCATCCCCATCAAGCTACCAATGACTTTCTTCACAGAATTGGAAAAAACTACTTTAAAGCTCATATAGACTGAAAAAAGAGCCCGCATTGCCAAGACAATCCTAAGCCAAAAGAACAAAGCTGGAAGCATCACGCTACCTGCCTTCAAACTATACAAGGCTATAGTAACCAAAATAGCATGATACTGGTACCAAAACAGACATATAGACCAATGGAACAGAACAGAGCCCTCAGAAATAATACCATACATCTACAACCATCTGATCTTTGACAAACCTGACAAAAACAGGAAATGGAGAAAGGATTCCCTATTTAATAAATGGTGCTAGGAAAACTGGCTAACCATACATAGAAAGCTGAAACTGGATCCCTTCCTTACACCTTATACAAAATTTAATTCAAGATGGATAAAATACTTAAATGTTAGACCTAAAACCATAAAAACCCTAGAAGAAAACCTAGGCAATACCATTCAGGACCTAGGCATGGGCAAGGACTTCATGACTAAAACACCAAAAGCAATAGCAACAAAAGCCAAAATTGACAAATGGGACCTAATTAAACTAAAGAGCTTCTACACAGCAAAAGAAACTACCATCAGAGTGAACAGGCAACCTACAGAACGGGAGAAAATTTTTACAATCTACCCATCTGACAAAGGGCTAATATCCAGAATCTACAAAGAACTTAAACAAATTTACAAGAAGAAAACAACCCCATCAAAAAGTGGGTGAAGGATATGAACAGACACTTCTCAAAAGAAGACATTTATGCAGCCAACAGACACATGAAAAACTGCTCATCATCACTGGCCATCAGAGACATGCAAATCAAAACCACAATGACATACCATCTCACACCAGTTAGAATGGCAATCATTAAAAAGTCAGGAAACAATAGGTGCTGGAGAGGATGTGGAGAAATAGGAACACTTTTGTACTGTTGGTGGCACTGTAAACTAGTTCAACCATTGTGGAAGACAGTGTGGTGATTCCTCAAGGATCTAGAACTAGAAATACCATTTGACCCAGCCATCCCATTGCTGGATATATACCCAAAGGATTATAAATCATGCTGCTATAAAGACACATGCACACATATGTTTATTGTGACACTATTCACAACAGCAAAGACTTGGAACCAACCCAAATGTCCACCAATGATAGACTGGATAAAGAAAATGTGGCACATATACACCCTGAAATACTATGCAGCCATAAAAAAGGATGAGTTCATGTCCTTTGTAGGGACATGGATGAAGCTGGAAACCATCATTCTGAGCAAACTATCACAAGAACAGAGAACCAAACACCACATGTTCTCACTTATAAGTGGGAATTGAACAATGAGAACACTAGAACACAGGGTGGGGAACATCACACATTGGGGCCTGTCGTGGGGTACGGGGAGTGGGAGGGATAGCATTAGGAGATATACTTAATGTAAATGACAAGTTAATGGGTGCAGCACACCAACATGGCACATGTATACATATGTAACAAACCTGCACTTTGTGCACATGTACCCTACAACTTAAAGTATAATAATCATAAAAAAAGATAAGAAATACTTGAAAAAATATGTCAAAATATAGGTAAGGGACAGTATGAGGAAAATCATATAGAATCATAGAACTGAACCTGAATATGTCACTATTCATGTATGAATTGCTTAAGCTTTCCTAAACAAAGGTATTTCAAATATTCTCAATGACAAAAATTTATACATATATAAATACAAATATACATTTAATATATATATAAATACATACCAAATATATTTAAAAAGGAAATTAGGGCTTATTATACAGTGTTCTTCCCTTGTTTCTTTTCTTCTCGGCATTATCACTAGGAGATTCTTTCATCTCAGTCTTGATGCTTCAGAATCACCCTTCTCTAAAGACAGGATTTCCCCATGTTATCAGTGCACTTTTTTCTCAACACTCTTCTAAGGTGACTCCCAATTTCACTTTATTTGAATACTACATTTAATGCTGTAGTTCACAAATTTGTATTTCCAGGTCATGCGTCCTCTGACACGTATCTCCCACGTATATATATGATATATAACTTACCAGCTCATATCTCCATTTGGATATGTCCCAGATATTTCAAACTGGACATAATTAAAATAAAGTTATCTTTGTTTTTCAGAAAATGTGCTGTTTTCCAAACTCCAATCTTCCCCATTTTTCTAAGAGATTTAGTATCCATTCTTTTGCTCAAAAAATGAATTTAGTGCAGCCTCAATCTTTCTCTCTCTCTCACTAACCAGCTGCAAATTCATGACCATATCCTATCAGTTCTTCTTTCTAAATAAGTAAAATCTATTTCCACTTTAGTTCCAGTCATAATCCAGTTGACCTGACTTTGTGAGCTTACTAAATGTTTCCTCCACATTCCTTCGCTGGTGTTGTCTTTCACCAGAAATAAATTCCTAACTTTACTATATTCTAGAGTGTATTGCATTATATCTCTTTCCTACTTTTCCTACAGTCCTTCCTATTTGCTAACCATGTCCAATAATACTAATATTTATATTTATGTTCTAAATATGTCAGGGTGTTTCATGTAGCAGGACATTTGCAACCGGTAATGTTCTTTCTGTCTTCCTTCTGTTAGGTTCCCTTTTCTTTAACTAGTATTTAATAGTTTGAAGATGACCTTTCCAGAAAAGGTTTCCCTGAATGCCCTATTTAAATGTAGACTCCCCTCTTCATTCTAACCTAGTACCTAACTTATTGTCCTCAAAAATTTTGATACAAATCCCAATTATTTTATTTTTCTCTTTTTCATCTGTCTCCTCTGCAATACTGTAAGTTCTGTGAAGTCATATACTACGCATATGTGAATTATTTTACAAGTTGTATTTTCCACAAAAATTCACCTCTGTGGAAAGATTATATTTTTTCCTTATTTTGTTGATCTGTAGTATTTTAAATTTTTTACAGTGAATATATTACTTATTTTAAAGGAAAATAATGTTAACAATTTAGAGCTATCTAGAAAATACATAGTGATTATACATACTATCATTATTAAGTTGATTATTCACATACATTGAACTGGTAATATGTCCTAGCCTTAAGAGTTTCATTGTTATGGAGAATGGTCTGAGAGAAAACAAACAAAGTAGTAAAAAACAGTTTCAAAAGGTATTTCAGAATACCGCTGTATTACCGCTGTATTCAGAAACAGCTGTATTAGTATAATTCAGGGTCCCTTGGAACATTTTGTTTCCTGGCCATTAAATGGCTTTCTACTAGAGAAAAGAAATAACATAGGTCTAACACAAGTGAATGCTTTGAGTGACTAGACACAAGCATTACTGAATATGTGGTTTATATTTTATAGTTTACTTAAAAATTAAGATGAAACAAGCTCTTCCTTTAATATGATCATTTGAACCGTAATGCATAAATATAACCAGAAAACAATTTTATTATTTGTACCAATATATAAAATTTTCACCATTTTAAACACTAGCATTTAACCTTACATTTCATATTATACAGCTATGTTGTTTGCACAAAATCTATAAATAATCATAATTTATAATCTTACTCTTAACAACAGGAGCCACCTGTTCGAAGAGCAGTGACACTGAGTCAAACAACCATTTCCATACTATAGTCTAAAATAGCATATACCATTATAATCATCTGACTATACACACTAAGAAGAAAATAAAATTCAATAGCATAAATTAAACAAAAAATACCACATCTGTGAAGTTAGGGTTTGAGTGTCATTATGGAGAAAAACTTAAAAGAGAGCACTCTTACTATATCAAGCTGCTGTTACCAATTTTATCTGCAAATCATACTTGAAAATGTTACATATGTTCAGCTATTATGCAGCACAATACATTTAGATTGGATATTCTTTATCAAAGAGATTTACTGTATCTTTTTGAATTTACTGAAATTAAACCAAAATTGTTCTTATCCTTGTCTCAGATTATAAATTGTCAACTGTGGCAAAGAGATAATATTAATATATGTAAAACAAAGCAATGATTTTAAAAAATATGTTCTAGCTGTGGTCTTTTAGTAATATTAATATTTAATATCATTAATTACCCTGAATCTTCTTTTTAGTATGTGATAAATTTTAAAATAAAATTATTGAAACATTGCTTAAAAATTAAGATGACTTGAGATGATTTCTAGCAATGTTGTATGAGGGTTAATGTGATATTTAGTAGCAAATATGATATTCAAAAGCATGGAATTTTAAATGAAAAAAATTTAGTACAACAACTTTTCAACAATCTCCCAATGTCCAACACGTGGATATATTCATGTTTAGTTATTGTATTATCACTACCAAACATTTTTTGAGATATTTCATTGCCATACATGTTTCAATTCAGGCAAAACTCAAGTCTGCATTCTTTCCTTTTAAATGTATTCCTATTTAACCATATTCACAATATTTTATAACTTAATTTTTATATACTATATAAGTCCATAAACCAAAATGAATTTGAAGTATATTTAAAAATTACTACTTAGCTTTTTTACATCTGAAGTGCTTTCTTTCTAAAATTTCCTAAATTTTACTGCTTTAAATTTTAGGGTATAGGTGATATTCTGCTCCAAATTCTCTATTTGAAAGTTCTATTGGCCAGAATGTCAAACAGGGTGGTGCATAAGGTGTGCTCATCTAATAATTATGGGGAGAGATGCTCTTAGGAAAGTACATAATAAACACATTGTGAAAAATAAATGTAAGAAAAGAAACACAACAATCCACATGTCATCCAAACATGATCCCCACACCTCTCTTTACATCTACATCATAACAATTTAAATTATTTATTCTTGTTTTGCAGTCATTCTTTTCACTCTTCCCAACATCTGGAATTTTAGTTTTGACTGTGACTTTTTATTGATGCCCAAAGGGCTTTTTCAAAATTTATAATTATTTCAATATTTATTCTAAGTGACTAATTACAATATACTGTGTGGAATTTTTGAAATAAAGATACCTGTGACATGGTGACTCTCATCAAAATGAGATTGGCACCCTGATAGCATGTGAATAACTCTGAGATTTCCACAAATAAAAATAGTCAAGGTGATGGCGTGAACTCTTCATACATCATCAACCACTGAGGTATCATGCCATTCAGAAATTGATGGATTTGATAACTTTATTACACAATTTAGAGAATTAAAAGGATATCTTTATTGCATACATATAGCCATCGACTAAATTCATATATAAATCAATCCTCTCAAAGAATGTGCAATGAATATATACATATCAAAGGGAGTGGCTGAATGGCTTCAGGTGGAGGGTGGAAATAATAAGCTACTGTATTTGAGTATTTGGTTTTAGCTTGTTTATTTTTTATTTTTAATGCCATTTATTCTTAGAATGAAAATCATTTTATTGTTTTTTTTTTCTTGAAGGAGTTCCTAAAGAGAAATTACAGAGAAAATTAAAGATTTGTATTCAATAGAGAAGCTAAGCTTCTAAATGTGTATACACTTCTAGTTTAAGTTAGATTTTATTCAATATTTTTTATTTTTAAAATTTTAAATTAATTTCCTTATATCATATTTGTGGCCATTTTAATTATTGTTTTATTTTGTTGTTTTGCTTCTGTTTAACTGGTTTTGTTTCTACTTGTAATAAACTCATTAAAGTGCACCTAATTTAAACATTTAAACATTTTAGTTATGCTGTTTTAATTACTTAACACAAAGATTCATTTCTACTTGTCTAGTGAAGCATCTCTCAAAGGCATTTTAGTGAAACTTATTTGAAAGTGTGTGTTTGAATAAAGAGTGTCTCAAGGATCAAATAGTTTCTCTATTTTAGCACTTCTTAGAGTCTTTCACAAATATTAAATATATCATGAATGTCAAAGGGATGAATATAGCATATAGTATAACCCATAATTATTTGACCTTCCTACACATCTTCACTAGAATATCTTGTTAGATTTTAAGATACACTAGGAAATGTACATGAAGAAGTCTGAAATGTCATCATTTATGTTACAATTTAAATTGAGAAAGTATGGAATAGTGTTTGTAAAGGAGAAAACTTAAACTTTTTTTCATTAGCTTAATTTTGCAGCTACTCTTTAAAATACAGTCAATAAAGACCACTGCTCCTTATTGAAAGAACAATTTGTTTATAAGATACAGCTTTGCTAAATAGGAGTTTACTACAAAAATACTAATTTTACTTATGAGAAAAATTTTTGAATCCATAAAACCTGTTTACTTCTTACATGTCATTTACTTTGCATGAAGACAATGGTAACAGTGGGAATAAGAATAGCTAGTATTTTTGAGAGCTTATTAGATACCAGACACTGCATCAGCAATTATATTAATATTATATTCTTTAATCCTTAAACAGGTTCTGACATCTTGAGATTCAAATGTGAGGAAATGAGCTTAATGACACCCAAGGCCATAATGCTAGTGCTAGTGATAATTGCAATGAGCCCAGCTATGGTTGTTGCTAACAATGAGGCTTTAAGTGAAATAGTTCTGTGACCTTAACTGATGTGATTCAAATTTTGATTATAGGATTACCTGAGGTAATCAATAGTTGTTGATAAATTTCTATAAATGTATTGTTACAGATGAATAGAGAAAGGTAAGTATAAAATTTCCTTGAAAGACTAATCACCACCATTATCAATTTTTTATATATTTACTAATTTTATTAGCATAAAATTTACCATACCTGACATTTTAAGTGTACAATATAGAAGGGTTATTATAGGCACAGCATTATGCAATAGAGCTTTACAAGTTTTTCATCCCGTAGCACTGAAACTCTATATCCATTGAACAAACCTTCTTTTCCCCCCGCCCCCAGCCCTTTGCAACAACCATTATACTTTTTGTTTCTAAGAGTTTGACTATTTTAGATACCTTCTATAAGTGGATTCATGCAATATTTGCCTTTTTGTGACTGGTTTATTTTGCTTAGTATAATAGCCTTAAGGTTGCAGCATATGACTTTTTTTTCCTTTTTAAGGCTGAATAATATTTTGCTACATAAATTTACATTCTCTTTATTCATTCATCTTTAAATGAACATTTAGATACAGTCCATCTCTTAGTTATTGTGAATAATGCTGCCATGAACGTGGGAGTGCAGCTGTATCTTTAAGATTCTGTTTTCAAAACATTTGAATACATATTCATAAGAGGGATTGCTAAATTTTATGGTAATTCTATTTTTATTTTTTTTAGTAACCTCCATGATATTTTCCATACCAGATGCACCATTCTACATTTCCAGTGCTGCATGAGGATGCCAGTTTTTCTACATCCTCACCAACAGTGGTAATTTTCTAGCTTTTTTTTTTATAATGACCATTCTAATGGGTGTGATTTGATATGTCATTTAGGTTTTGATATGCATTTCCCTGATAATTAGTGATTGATACAGTTTGAATATTTGCTACTCCAAAGCTCATGTTGAAATGTGATCTCCAGTGTTGGAGGAGTGGCCTAGTAAGAGGTCTTTGGGTCATTAGGGCAGAACTTTCATGAACGGCTTGGTGCTCCCTCCCAAACTAATATATGAGTTTTCACTCTATTAGCTCATGGGAGATCTGATTGTTAAAAAGAGTCTGGCACCTCTTCCTCTATCTCTTGCTTCCCCTTGCCACATAACACACCTACTCCCTCTTCACCTTTTTTCCATGAGTAAAAGCTTCCTGAGGCCTTACTGGAAGCAGATGCTGGTGCCACTTTCTGGTACAACATACAGAACTGTGAGCCAAATAAACCTCTTTTATTTATAAATTACCCAGCCTCAAGTATTCCATTATAGCAATGCAAAACAGACTAATACAGTGAGGTTGAGCATCTTTTTGCATGTTATTTACCCATTCATATATTCTTTGGATAAATGTTTATTAAAATCCTCCTTTGATTTTTAAATTGGATTGTATATATATTTTTGTTCTTGAATTGTGGAAGTTATTTATACATTCTTGGCATTAATCTCTTTCAGATATATGGCTTGCAAATATGTTCTTCCACTCCATAGGTTGCGTTTTCACTCTGTTAATTGTTTTCTTTCTGAGTAGAAATTTTTAGTTCAATGTAGTCCCACTTGTCTATTTTACAGTACCATTTCATGTATTTTGTTGCCTGTGCTTTTCGTGTCCTATCTAGGAAATTATTACCTAATTCAATGTCATAAAGTTTTGCCTCCATTTCTTCAAGGAGTTTTACAGTTTCAGGTTATACATTTAGCTCTTAAATCCATTTGGTTACTATTGTATATGGTGTAAAATAGGGCTCCAACATCCTTCTTTGTACATGGATATCCAGTTTTCTCAACCCCATTTTTTGACGAGACTCTCCTTTTCCCATTGTGAAGTCTTGGCACCCTTCTGGCAGATCTTTTGACCACGTACATGAGGATTTATTTCTGGGCTCTCTATTTCATTCCATTGGTCTCCGAATCTTTTTTTATGCAAATATCACTGTTTTGACATCTGTAGATATGTAACACATTTTAAAATCAGGGTGTATGTGGCCTCCAGCTCTGCTTTTCTTTCTAAAGATTGTTTTTGCAATTTGGTGTCCTTTGAGATTCCGATAAATTTTAGGATTTTTTTTTTTGGTCTATTCTTGCAAAAAATGCCACTGGGATTTTGATTAAATCTGTAGATCACTTTGGATAGCATAGACATTTTAGCAATATTAAATTTTCCAGTCTATGAATATGAGATAATTTTCCATTTACTTATGTCTTCTCTTAGTTTCTTTCAGGAGTGTCTTGTAGTTTTTTTGCGTGTAAAAGTTTTTCATTTTCTCCGTTAATTCTATTTCCGATTTTTTGTTTTGTTTTTGATGCTATTATAAATCAGATTGTTTACTTTTAGTTATGAATTGTTCATTATTATTGTATAGACATGCAACTGATTTTTTGTGCATTGATTGTGTATCCTGTATCTTAGCTGAATTCATTTATTAGTTCTGTTTTTTTTGTGGAAGTTTTAGAGTTTTGTACATACACAATCACATCATCTGAGAAGAGAGGTAAATTTCCTTCTTCCTTTCCTATTTGGATGTCTTCTATTTGTTTATTTTTTTGTTGCCTGATTTTTCTGGCTGAGACTTTCATTACTATATCGAGTAGAAGTGGTGAGAGTGGGCATCATTTCTTTGTTCCTGTTCTCGTAGGGAACGCTTCAATTTTTCACTATTATGTGGTTTGATGTGGCTTGGGTTATTTATTATGTCCTTTATTGTGTTGAGGTAAATTTCTTTTATTTTCACCTTGTTGAATGTTTTTGGCATAAAAGGGTACTAAATTTTGTCAAATGCCTTTTCTGCATCAATTTGATCATATGTCTTTTTTTCCTTCTTCTGTGAATGTGGCATATTACACTGATTGATTTTCATATGTTCAATCTATCAATCAATCTCTCTTGCATTCCAGGAATAAATGACACTTGGTTGTGGTGTATAATTATTTTAATGTGTGGTTGAATTTGTTTTGCTAGTATTTTGTTGAGGATTATTGCCTTAATATTCACCAGGAATATTGGTCTGTCTTTTTCTTTTCTTATAGTATCTTTGCCTAATTTTGGTATCAGAGTAATGCTGGTCTCATAAAATGAGTCTGGAAGGGGCTAGGCACCTTCTTCTAATAGGGGCAAGCTAATAGGTTTCTGTCTTTGATATTACAAGTTCTCTGATGCTGCCAAAAGCTGGTGAGTTTTGTTTTATTCACAGCAATCTCCAGGCATCCAAAGTATGCTGATTCCCCAGCAGCAGTACAAGACAGGTGAGACAGAGAATCCAGTCCTACAGGCAGCCTCCTACAAAACCAGATCATAGGCCATTCTCCCTTTCTCTCCCACTCTCCAAGAGAGAAGCTGCACATTTAGCTTTTCTTCTTGACTAGGAGCTGTCTGGTCTGAGGGAGGAATTGACATGGATGATATGAAATGGCTTTTCTTACTCATTTTAGTGCAACAGTTCTTGGATTTGAACTTTGCCAGAACACTAAAATTTCCTAACTGGTTTCTAGTATTATCATCAAGGCTTTTTGGACTTTATATTGTTATTAAGTTGGTGATTCTGGGGCTGGGGGAGAGCAAGGTCTAGGGCTTCCTACTCCATTATCTTGCTGAAGTCACTACACTTCCTTTAACTAAAAAAGTAATTGTTCTGGCACAATGGCTCATGCCTATAATCCCAGCACTTTAGGAGGCCGGGGTGGGTGGATCACTTGAGGTCAGGAGCTTGAGACCAACATGGCCAACATGATGAAACCTCGTTTCTACTAAAAATACAAAAATTAGCAGGGCATGTTGGTGGGTGCCTGTAATCTCAGCTATTCAGGAGGCTGAGGCACTAGAATCCCTTGAACCTGAGAGGCTGCAATGAGCTGAGATTGCACCACTGCACTTTAGCCTGGGTGGCAGAGTGAGACGCCACCTCAAAAGAAAATATAAAAATAAAAAGTAATTAATATAGAAGCGTTATTGTGAACTTCGCAATAAATATCCTTTTAAAGAAAAACTATAAATATCAAAAACAGACTTTAAGCCTATATATGTTCAGTTTTTTGACAATCTAATTTATATTTACTCATTCATGTCTTCAAAATGTAGGCTAATCACATGAGTATTGCTGTTTTAGGCACTGGAATTGTTGATATACAAAAACATTTCTGCCTCTATCTGGCTACTGTTCCAGAATGGGAGACAACAGATACAAATAAGTAATAACTTCTTCCTTCTTCTTTATTGGATTGCTTATTCTGGGGTGATTTAAAAGCCATTTTTGTGAGATGCAATCCTCCTATGAAAAACCTCACGTGGTGAACAATAGAGGCCTCCAGCAAAGAGCCATGTGAGTAAGCCATCTGGAAACAAATCCTCTAGCCCATCCAAAGCCTTCAGATGAATGTAGCCCCTGACAACTTAACTAAAACTACAGGTGAGACTTTGAGCCACAACATCCAGCTAACTTGCTTGTATTCCTGACCTGCGCAAACTGTGAGATCATCAATGGCTGTCCTTTTAAGGCATTCATATTAGAATAACGTATGAAGAAATAAATAAGTGATATCAATACGTATATCTATAGTTATTTTCATTTTAAGAATTTCTCTTTTCTCATTCTTGAAAATTTATCTTTATGATTACTTCAAATTTCCTGTGATTTTCTAACTCGTTTTATTCAGATATTGACACTTGTATTTCCATTATCTATATCACTTACTTTCCTTCAATACTTTTAAATGATATACCATGGTTTACTGGATCCCTTGTTTCTTTCATTGGTTTTATCATTTAGCTTTTATTTTTGTTTTGTTTAAAAAAAAAAAGCTATCAACCCTATTGCTGCTTTTTGAAGCTTTTTGTTTGTTCTAATTCTGAATGTTTTAATATGTCTTTTTTGTTTGGTTTCAGTCATTTTATTCTAAAAGTGTAGATGTTTTATGTTTATGTTTACATGGCTTGATAAGAGGAATCTTTCTACCTGTGTTATCTGCCATAAGTTTTGTAAAATTCTGAGTTCTCTCTTCTTTTTGGTTTCTTTCTATTTCTCACTTGTGATTATATCAAATTTTATACAGCATTTATCTTTTCTGGGGATTCCTAAATTATTTTCTGTATAATATAGCTTTTTATCTTTCTATGCTTGTTCAGGAAATTCTCTTCTGTAATAAAGTCAATTATCATTATTCATATTAGTTATGCTTTATATAATGGTTCCATGGACTCTGAATTAACGAATACCAAATCATCGCTCCTACAGAAATACAGGGCTAAATTCCTAATAACATTTTCATCAGCCAATCAATATATGTTTGTTTTGTGTGTGTTTCTGCTTAAAGACACCTTTTTAAATATACATTGTTGATTTAGCAACACAGAAGTATGGTTACTAGAACTATAACTTAATGGCTGAATGAAGGGGAACATAAATGTCCTCCATTGTCTACATCATAGCATAGCCTTTTATTTCCTTTCCTTTTTTTTTTTCCTCGAGATGAGTCTGGTCCTGTTGTCCAGGCTGGAGTGCAGTGGCATGATCTCAGCTCACTGCAACCTTCACTTGCAGGGCTCAAACAATTCCACTGCCTTAGCCACCGGAGTAGCTGGGATTACAGGCATTCACCGCCACACCCAGCTAATTTTTGTATTTTTAGTAGAGGCAGGGTTTTACATGTTGGCCAGGCTGGTCTCAAACTCCTTGTCTCAAAATCCTCAAGTGATCCACCCAGCTCTATATCCCAAAGTGCTGTGATGACAGGCCATCCTAGCCTTCTTGTGCTTAGGAACACTAGTCAGCACTTAAGCATTATGCACTGGGGCCAATTCAAACAGTGAAATCAACAACAAAAATTCACAGTGCAAAAAACGCCACACTAAATACATTGAAAAAAGGATGCTTGTTTACATTATGAGAGCTGATACAAGAAGATACAGTGTTGTCTTGTTTGACCTCAGCTGGGAATGTATACATGGGCAATTCAGATTCCTCACTGCTTTTTGTATACACATATCCATGAATGACTGTAAAAGCACCACAAGTATAGATTTTTTTGGTTACAGATACATTTTAGTAGGTAGGAAATTCACAAATACAGAATCTGTGAACAATGAAGATTAACTGTATATTCCAGTGTGATAATATATATTCAGTGTTATCTAGTTCATTTTAAACCCATCCATCATATCTTTATTTCTTTGTGTTAGTTCTTTTATTTTTACAATTATTAGCTTTCTGCTGTGGGTATTAATATTGCATTTTAATCGTTTAGTCATATCCAGAAGAGTCATTTTTAAAAATTTTGTGACTCTCTTGTTTTTTGGTCATATGATCTTATCCTATCAAATTTTTAATATTTATTTTTATTAACAGCATAAATTATAAAAATTTTAGAGATAATTTGAGTCTGTTTGTTACATCTGCTTTCACTAGAAAGGATTTCACTCTATTCTAGACCACTAGGTTATATGCATTAATAATACAAGATAGCTTTAATCCAATGAGGGCCTGAGAAGGGTCAAAATTAGTCTTTAGTTCCTGTGAAGGCTGGCTTATTTTTTGTGCATAGTACTGTACAACTTTGGTATCAAACCCAATCCACGGGTCTTACCAGTGACTTTCCTCCTTGGTGATCCCTGAAATAAAATGTTTTTCTCCTCAGTCCCTTATAACTACTAAAGGTTTTGCTAACTTCTAATCCTTTAAGTCATGTTTTCATTAATAAGCACATGTCTTAAATGCCTCACTCACCTGTTTGGCCCATTTCTTTTCTCAGATTTTGGGCCTGCAGTTCCTTTCTACGTTCTAGCTCATTGATACCTTTAGACATATTTTAATGCATTTTGTCTAACTTTTCTAATTATTTTCTATTGGAATTTGGGGATGTGACATACTGCCTGCCATTGCTGGAAATGGTTCTTGATTATATCCTTTTTGGGGGGGAGGGCAGGCAGTATTTTGTAAAGCCAAATTTTGGTTTTTCCATTTTAATTTATGAGAAATACCAAGTAATATGCTTAGGAGAATGTTTCTATCTCTCTCTAATATTTTACAATGAGGTTAGTAAATACAGTATAATCAGCTCATAAATAATTAGTATTGGTACATTATCCTTCAGAATATAATTAAAATAAATATGCTTTTGATTTTACCTGAGTGAAAATTTTAATTTGACCTTTCAACATAGAATCCATAAAATTTTTGTTAAGATATAGGTTCATTAGGAGTATAAATAACTTAAAAAGATTGATATTAAATTATTTTTGCTTATTCTGCAATCAATTTTTGCCCAAGAGATTGAGTGTAACCAAAGATTACTTAGAACTTGGGACATTTCATGTAAATTCATCTCCAAGAATATTAAATGCTCAGCATATTTGTTTTTAGTTTCTATATGAATATATAAATTTATACCTACATTCTATATGTATTACACACATATATGATACACACGTGTACTTTTTAAGTAAAATACTTTTTTAATCTTTTGAGCTATTTTATGACAGTTTTAGAAAGTGAAAAATCTATTACTCTAACAATTCAGTGTCACTGGACTTTCTAATCTTACTGCTTAAAATGAGAATATACTTCAGCAAAATATGTAACGTTTCCAAATGGTAATAAAAGGCATCTAGAATCTGAATATTGTGTGACAACTAATATTATCGGTTAATACTAATATTAGAAAGATTTAGATCTGTCTTTAAAGTATATCTCTTTAAAAAAAAATTGAAAGGGAAAAATAGATATGAACTGGTAATTTTGACCCAGAATAAAAGCTTTAGTATGTATTGTATATATTAAGTCCTTTCCAACAGTCTGAAATAAGTCCAGTGTAATCATTTTGGTAATAAAATTTCTTAGAGCTTTGGCATAAGCAACAAAAGAAAGAAAACTCGCTTTTCCTGTTGGTTGCCACATTTGAGAATTAATTAAGAACACGTGATGATTTTCAGAAAATAACCTTTTTTCTCTTTATTTGCAGAAAAATTGTAAAAAATATCAATTCCAAGAGAAAGTTATCATGCACCATGTAGAACTGATATTGAAAAGTAGCAAATAAAAGCATTACATTAACTTCTTTTGTAATACAAAGTACAAAATATCTAGATGGTTCACTAAAATTTAAATTGTTATCGTGAAGGATTATGAATACGTGAAAGTACAATTTAAATCGTATCTCATTTATATGGAAAAGGAAGAACACACATGCAATATATACAGCTAAAGTTCTCTTGAAACATATAACATCATTTATTTTTCTATATGCTTAAAGTAAGTTAAAACAATAAAAAGCTGAGCTAAGCTAAGGTAATATTTTATATTTTCTAGAATCTCAAACAAATTAGAACAATGAAGTTGATTGAAGGCTAAAGTTTGAATATACAAATGGATGAATTTACAATCATCAAATATTTCACATTTTTATGATTTACAGCTGTGTTTAAATAAATCTATCTAATTATACTGAAGCCTGCCATGTATTCATGGACTAATCCCATTTGCATGCTTAGAAAAGGATAACAATGAGCTTCACTGAGCAATAAAGATTTAGATAAACAAATCGAGGAGTTTCAACACTAATCCTAGGTATTTTTTCTGATATTTATATGGCTCCCTGCTTCCAACAGACCATGATTTTGACCTTAAACCGCAAGTAAGAAAGACAGAAAAGTCAATGCTTCACACTTCCCCACAAAGACTGGACCATCTGGACGCTTTATATTTGTAACAGGTGCTTCTGGGATTTAGAGCCTAATTCTGGCCCAGATTCTGTTCTGTATGGGTGACTCTGTTGCTATGTGCAATTGTGCATTGCATTAATTGAAGAGAATAGAAAAGGCCAAGTACAGCAATTAGTCAGTTGGTCATGCAGAAAAGAGTCTAGTGGCTTTGAGCCACAGAATGCTGAATGCACAGATGCACAGTACCATCAGTTTTGCTCTCTGTGGTATGCTCCTAGTCTGTGACAGGTAAATGCTTTTGTGACTTGATTCCAGTTTTCTGTCCCCTTTGAAAATAAACTACATTTTTTAACCACAGGAGAGAGAGAAAATGCTTGTTTTGGATACCCTAAAAACCAGCTACATTGACATAATATGTCTTGAATATACAACAGAACAATATAAAATAGGCATAGCTGTCAGAAAACCTAAAAATTATAAGTGAAAAGACTAATATGTACTTTACTCATGAAATATGTAGATGTGGCATTTATTGGATAAAATCATTATTTTTAATAGTGGTTTTCAAAATGGAAGAAGTTTGAAAACTCATACATAGCCTGTGTCCAAATTTAACATTGGTTAAGCCTTTTAAAGTATACATAACAGTTTAGTTACCTAAAACCGCAGTTTCTTCATTTATAAATTAAAGTCATTGTCAAGAATCAAATGATATAATGAATGACAAGAACAATAATCATTAACATTTAATTTAGGATCAAACAAATAAAGAAACAAATAATAAAATAACTTATAACCCTAGAATACAGACTATTTTTAACCTTTATGTTCTATACTAAGTTTTAAAAATTGAATTATCATATTTGTCATACTTTATGGTATTACCTTTATATTTTAGTGTTTCCAATATTTTATTCTATGTTTTATATCTTCTTAGTTCAACTTTTGATAATTTAAATATAAGTTGTTACTGTTACTTTAATAAAATCAACAAATAGTTTGAATATCAACTATGTCAGGAACTGTTCTAGGTACTCGGCATAAACATTGAACAAAATAGAAAATTCTTCTACCTCTGTGAAGCTTAACAATGTGGGAGTAGACACATCACATATTTGATGCTTATTTGTATATTTGTACAAATATACTATCTATAAAAAATATATATATAATGATTGGAGTAAGGAAAGCAAAGTAAACTAAGGTGGAAATAATAAAGATGATACTTTAGCTAGTGAGGCCAGGAAAGAAATGTTGAAAGAGGTGATATTTATGTAAAGACTTACATTACATGAGAAAACAAATATTGTAGATCAACGTGGGAAAGAGCATTGTAGACCATGGAATAAGCAGAGGGAACAGGAAGGTATACTTATCTACAAACTCATTAAGTTGTATACATTATATATGTAGAGCTTTATGTTTGTCAGGCTTTGTACTTCAATAAAAGGGTTTAAACAATGAAGAGCTAGGGTCATAAAGTGGAAAAGAATTGTTGTGGGTATGAAACACCTACTGTTATCCAAGCACTTACTAGGTATGTGATCTACTTTATCTCTGATTTGCTGATAGGCAGAATAGTAGAATGATTCAATACTAAATTCTTAAAGACAGAGAAAATTATACTCAAATCTATACATGGCCACTTATTAAATGTTTCTCATTTGTAGAATAGAGATTATAATAATAGCAATAGTATAGAACTATCAAACAGATTATACAAAATAACACAATCAACACACTTCTTGCAATAAGAGACATATAACACATTGCATAAATATCAGCAATGATCACCATCATTATCATCATCCCTTTCTATAAAGTATGAACTGTTAGTCCCATCTCTAGATAGGAAAACTACAACTCAGATTTGTTTCATGCTGGAAGTTTTATTTGCTCTATTATGCCTTCAAACATCTTTTTTTTCAGTTAATTAATTCTATGTAGTCTTTCCTGTTTTCTTAGTGGAAGGATCATTCTAATACAAACTATTCTTTAATAACCAGAAGTAGAAGTCTCCTAAAGAAAAATAATTTGATGCCTTTAAAAAGAATACATTATCCATATAAATTTTAAAACACATTGCACATTTGCACAGAGATAGAAGTATCTCTGATATTTGTACTTTATCTGCATTTCAAGTGTTAAACATGACATCATTCCTATCTCACAATGTAATGAAACTCACAAAATCTTTTCGTGGCCCACGTGGTCAATGCAAAGTGAATCGTCAAGGTCTCTGGCTCATTTATTTTAACACTATGAATACTTAAGATTTCAAAACATAAAATTTCTTAAGAAGAAGAGTTATTATCTTCCCTGAATAGCTTTTATTTAACCTCTATGAATAGGATAAAACATAATAAGAATAATAATAATGAGCTTAAGTGACACAAGACTGAAAAGAAAATGTGGGTCCTCTCTTTCAGGAGTTATTTCTTCCTTATTGTCAGAATTGCAAAGATTCCTGAGCAATATCGTCTTCCTATTCAAACAATGACAGCTCTGAGCCTAGAGATAACCTTCATAGACAGCACTTTTTCCACACTGTAGCTCTTAATAATGCCTCCTGATGGCAGCTTTATGCAAAATTACTAAGCTTTTATTCTCTGCATGGTAGCAGCTCTGGTACTTAGCTCGTAGTGGCTACTCCTTGTAGTTCTCAGAAGCTCATGGTAGAAACATCTCCTACAACTACTCATCTTCTGGATCAATTTCAAAAGGTAATGGCTTTTGGTAGCTATACTTTTTAAGGTCCTGGCCCCGGGTTAAGCCTCCTGTTGGCAAGGACTATGTCCTAGATTTTTTAAAAACTCATAATGAAAGACCCATGGAGATTTTCTGGGAGCTAAAACATTTTGTTTCACATTTTTATACAATTCCTTCAACTTTGTTTTGTGTTCAAACAGAGGAAGACACCGATAATTTAATTTCTTTGGATCAGAGCAGGGCATTTATTCTCCTCCATTTTCAGGAAAGTTGAAGTTTATCTTGTTCCATTCTTATATTGTTCCAATTCAAGAATAGGGAAAAGACCTAGAATTCACAAATATTTTAAAACATCCAAATGGAATAGAATTTAGGAAAATCAGGTCTCAGAAAAATAACAGACATCTCATAGTTGTTCAATATAAATATTCAAATAATGAAACAGTCACATGGAATTTTTTTCTACATATTTCTATATAATTACACACACACACACACTCACATCCCTGCCTAGTAGGTTATTTCACACACATGCTCAGGTATTTTTAATTTGAAACAAAAAATTCATTTACTCAACATCACTCTTTTGTAACTTACCAATATCTCTTTCCTCCAATGTCAAACTCTTCAAAATAATTCTATACAACACCTGCTTCACCTTCTTAAATTTTCATTCACTTCTCAGCCAAGTGAAATTTTTATTTTTAGTGCTGTCCCATGGAAATTATACTAACATAACTAAAAAAAAAACCCACACACAATTTTCGAAATCTCACTTTACTTGATCATAATCTTTTTCTTGAACTTCTTTTTTTCCTTCTGTAAATTTCTCCCTCCCTAGTCCTGCTTTTCACTCATTTTGTGGGGAATGGCCTTTCTGTGCTTAGCCTTTATATGTCTGTTTGCACCAAATTCCTCTACTAGACCTGGGACTATACTCACCCTGGTCTATCTTATTTACTCTGCTTCATCCATATCCTAATTTTAATAGATACATCTTTATCTCTAAAGCTCACATTTTTCTCTACTATTGGTCCCAGAGACATAAATAAAAACATTTGTTTCTAAGTGGTCCATAAGCACCTGAGACACAATATTTATTACTAATTCATGGCCTTGATTTTCTGTTGAAATCTGTGATTTTCCAACAATATCTTTGGATCAAATTTTGTTTAAAAGTCTTCTTTAATATCTATGTTCTCCATTAGACTTTAGGCTCCATGAGTGTAGAGATTCTTTTCAACTTATTTCTAAATATATCTCCAAATACTGGGCTGTAGTAAGCCCTCAAAAACATTACCTACTAGAATAAATATTCCTTTCTAAATTAGAAAGTTGATTTTGTCTTGCTCCAGACTGAAATATTTGATTTTTCATTAAAAACAAACATGTCCACATTTTTTAATATGGCATGGTTTGATCTTTTTTCTTTTCCAGCTTTGCTTTCTCCTTATTTTAAACCTGACCTTTATACCCTAGCCATACATTGCAATTTTTAAATACATTCTTTACTCATGCTAACTTTTGATATGAACTTACTTATGGCTTCCTTTTAACGTTCTGGCATCTAGTGCCATATTCTTTCTTTAAGTGAGTACTTAAAAACATAGCCTTTTCCATAAAGCCCAACTGATCCATATCCAAGTAAAACTCATGACCATTGTTACAGTGATTCCACTATACTTCAGACAGAACAGTTCATCACAGCACTGACCCTCTTCAGTTACAAGGGTATAATTCAAGAATGTAGGGAATTTGTCATTTATAATTCCAGTTCCTAGTACAAACACACACATGTAGTAGACACAATAGATGGTTGTTGAATGACTGACTACCTTATGTTAAAGAATCTTCATTTGATACATACTACTATTACTTGATATATGTCAGCACTTGAGGAATGAGGGTGAGGATTAAAGGATCTTAGCTTAAGGAGTATTTCAAGTCACTCAAGTTTAGCAGAATTATCTTTGTGAATGGTTAAATTTGTAGAAAGTTCTATAATATCAATATACACATATGTATATCTCTGTATATCTAAATGTAGATCTACAGATATACAAATATAGTCATGCATCACTTAACAATGGGGATACATTCTAAGAAATGCATCCTCATTGTGGAAACATCAGAGTGTACTTACACAAACAAAGATAGTATATCCTACTATATAGCTAGGCTATATCGTACAACTTATATGACTTCTAGGCTACAAACTTGCACAGCATGTTATCATAGACAACTGTAACACTATGGTAAGCATCTATGTATCTAAATATAAAAAGGTACAGTACAAATACAGTATAAAATATTTTTAAAGGTACACCTGTATAGGGCACTTATGAATTTAGCTTGTAGGACTGGAAGTTGCTCTGGGTGAGTGAGTGAGTCAGTAGTGAGTAAATGTGAAAGCCTAGAACATTACTGTACACTAGACTTTCTAAACACTCTACACTTAGGCTACGCTAAATTTATAAAATATACAATGAAATTGTGCTATGTTCTCATGGCCACAGCATCAGTAGATGACAGAAATTTTTTAGTTCCATTATAATCTTAACAGATCACTGTTATATGGGAGGACCTCAAAAAGTTCATCAAAAAGTGGAATTACAAGATAAGGATAAAAAGTATAAACTGTATTTCTCAACATAGTTCAAAACCCTTTTGTAAGTGATGATATCGCTATTTAGTTCATCCCTAAAGGACTGAGGGTTCTGGGAATTTAACCATGTCAATGCAGTATTTTTATCTTATTAACTGAAGAAAAATGGGTGCCCTTTACAGATGTTTTAAAGATTAGGAAACAAAAAGAAATCAGAAGGAGTCAAATCAGGACTGCAAGGTGGATACCTAATGATTTCCTATTAAAGCTCTCACAAAATTGTCCTTGTTAGATGAGAGGAATGAGCAGGACCACTGTCATGGCAAATAAGGACTCTGGTGAAGATTTCTTGGGCATTTTTCTGCTGAGGCTCTGGCTAAGTCTCTCAAACACTCTCATAATAAACAGGTGTTATCATTCTTTGGCCCTTCAGAAAGTCAAAAAGCAAAATGCCTTGAGCATCCCTAAAATTGTTGGCCATAGCCTTTGCTCTTGGCTGATCTTCCTTTGCTTTGACTGGACCACTTCCAGCTCTTGGTAGCCATTGCTTTGATTGTCTTTTGTCTTGAGGATCATACTGGTAGAGCCGGGTTTCATCTCCTGTTACAATAACCCAAAGAAAGCCCTCAGCATCTCGACCCCACTTGTTTAAAATTTTCATTGAAAATTATGTTTTTGTCTGCAGCTGATTTGGGTGTAATGGTTTTGGCACCTATTGAGTGGAAAGTTTACTCAACTTTAATTTTTCAGTCAGAGTTAGCTAAGCTGAACTATTTGAGACATCTGTGGTATTGGCTACTGTTTGTGCTCTTAACCAGCAGTCAATTAAGGCACAAACAAGATTAATTTTTCCCTGGTGAACTGATGTGGATAGTCTGCTGCTGCAGGCTTCATCTTCAACATCATCTCGTCCCTTAATCAATGTAGTTATTCATTTGTAAATGCTGATTTCTTTGGGGCATTGTCCCCATCAACTTTTTTTAAGTGTCAATGATTTCGTCGTTCTTCCACACAAGCTTCACCACAAATTTGATATTTGCTCTTGCTTCAGTTTTAGCATAAACCACATTGCCAATAAGGGCTCTTTCCAAACTGATGTCTTATGCTTCTTAATGCCTCAAGTTAAATCTTATTCAGAAATGTTATAACAGGTAAGTACTACTTGTTTTGGCACAAATGTTTTTTTTTGAAATCTATGCATAGTTTTTTTCATAATATGCATTTTCCATGAACTTTGTGAAGACCTCCTGTATATGTGGTCCACCCTTGACTAAAATATCATTATGAGGCACAGGACTGTATATGTCTGTATGTATAGGAATTTCTTTCAATATAAATTGATATCAATCTCTATTTACACATATAACTGTATCTATATATAATGAGTAACTTGTACAAGTTAATAAGAGAAAGGCAGGTATTAGTAGGACCTGTGAAAATTTTTTCACGAAAGAGACATTTCAATGTCAAACAATGCTTAAGTCTACTCGTCTATTCCAGAGTACAAATTATTGCAATTAATTTAATTGAAAAAAATAAATCTCTTTGTCAACTATTTGGTAACATAGAACTTTTGAATTCAAGACATTGCTTTAACTAGATTAACAACTTAGATCAGTTTCCAAGAATTTACATCTCACTGAAAGGGATTATCAGTATAAACATTGTAAACAAAATTATATTCTGCTGATTAACTTACATGGTTTTCCATAAATGGGGCTTAGAGACAGAGCGATACTTGGCAGAAACAGCAACATCTGTCATTAGGTTGGGGCTTTTACTTTTTTTTTCATATTGTTGCTCTACTCAAGCAATCTGTCTTTTGGTGAGAAGGTGTTGATTTTCTTTGCTTATAATAAGGTTACTGTCATGCAGCAGGCTGTCACAAAGTGAATGTGGAAATTTATAGGTCATGCTACTCTCCAAAGATATAGATAATGCAAACATTACTAACATATACATGATAAGAACAAGAAGTATAAGGGAGGAAAACAAAATCCAAGTATGTATAAAAGACCATTATTACGTAGTTTGGTCTACATAATCAAAAAGGTACAATGACTGAAAGAAAAGCAATTCACAAAGGAAATGAAAACAAACAGACTTAAGAATCTGAGCTATTTTATTGTTCATTTCAGGTAAGGGATGACATGCTTGCATTCTTTACATGAGTGTTTATGATCATGTAAAGGAACAAATGTGAAGGAATAAATCTTTTCAGAATTTCATTTAATCTTGATTACTGAAGTGCCTACTATTTTTTTCTGCCTTCTTAATTTTCCTCAAACTGCCTTTCATTTGTTTATTCTGTCAAGTTACATTAGTTAAAATGCTACCTGTTTATTTAAGTCCTACCTCAACTGCCTTCTTTCCTTGTGTTAGCCTACAAGCATTATTACAGTGTTTATCACATTCCAATTTAGTGTCTGAAAATATCTGTTCAGCACCAATTATGTGCCATGCACTCTCTAAGTGCTTTTTCAGAGTGCTCTCAGTTAACATTCTGTTTCATGTCCTTCCTGTTTGATAATCTGATACCCTCAATTAATTGTTCATAACTTAAAGGCAGGGATCACATCTAATTTATTTAAGAACATTCTGTCTGCATCTTATCTAAATGCAATACAGATTTGTTAAATGAGTTTGAGTTTCTAAAAACAAATAGGTTTTTCCATGTCATAAAGGAAAAAGAAACTGCCTCCATTCTCATCCTCCCTCATCTCCTGGGACTGTCATTCTCAAATGTAGTTCTGCTCAAAATTACTACCTCTATTTCTTCTCTATTCTGTCAGAGAAATGCAGAAATGCATAACTCATCCTAGAAACACAAACAAGTACTTTGGAATCCAAGAGGCACTACATCACATAGAGAAAGAAAAGGACCCATAGATTTTATTTTCTTTCTTTCTTTTTTTTCTTTTTCTTTCTTTTTTTTTTTTTTGAGGCAGAGTCTCGCTCTATTGCCAGGCTGGAGTGCAGTGGCATGATCTCGGCTCACTGCAACCTCCGCCTCCCGGGTTCAACTGATTCTCCTGCCTCAGCTTCCTGAGTAGCTGGGACTACAGGCACGTGCCACGAGGCCCAGCTTATTTTTATATTTTTAGTAGAGATGGGATTTCACCATGTTTGCCAGGATGGTCTCGATCTCGTGATCCGCCCACCTCAGCCTCCCAAAGTGTTGGGATTATAGGTGTGAGCCACTGCGCGTGGCCAAGGACCCATAGATTTTCTAGGTAAATCATGGAAGAATTTTCTTTTTGTGACTCATGTAAAACTAGAAATCAGAAAATGTCTCCTTAGATAACAAAATGTAACTCTTATCAGAACTTTTACAATTTGAGAAGAAATAAAATCATTTTATCACGCAAAATAATCTATAACACGCTAAAAAGTGTTTAGGTCAAACGCTTTGGATCTGGGGAAGGCTCTGTTGCTAACTAGTTACATAGTCTGAGACAAGATGCTTAGCCTTTTCTCCACATCAGCATCTCCATCTAAAAGAGAGATATTGGATTAAATTCCAATACCTAAATTTCCTTCCAGCTATAGTAGATGCCATTAAAAGGTACTTTCTTATTGTTACTATAAAAACTATTCTTCCTTTTTAAAAATTATACTTCTGTTTCTTCAGTCCTTAATACCTATGCTGCTTTTATAAATGTCTTAGTCTTGTATGTTCCTTTGTCTACAATACACGTTCCAACATATTTATACTGTATATTAGAAATTTATCAGTTCCAGTAAGCAGTTTAACTCTAATAAATATAATTCTCACAGAGTATTGAAGGAAAAAGGAAATGATGTACAACTTCCCCTGTTCTCTGCTGAAGCTCATCAAGGCTGAATGGCTGAGAATAGCTGGACATTTACATAATTAATTTCCTTTATTATTTAAATTGCCCTAAGTAATTGCCTTAGAATAACAGTCATTTTGTGCATCTCGCTTTTCTGCTACAGCTTTATTGAAATGTAAATATGAAAACTTGATTCTTTAAAAGCACAATGCAGAACCAATTGGTGCAGTTGCCCATTATTAAGTATCAATGGAGACAAGAGACCTGGACAAGATAACATAGTGAACCTGTCTTTCTGCCTCTTTTATCTTATGTATTTGTGGAATGAAAATTACTTAGAAAAAATATGAAAAAATGTTTGCAATATTTTATCTGAAAAACCTTTATGTCTCTTTTCTCTTTTGATTGAGACTTTCAGAGAGACCCATTCTGTAGTTTTAGATCTTCTAATCCTGTGGGACACAGGATCTGTGGTCTATAGCTAATAAAACCATGAGATGTGTTAACACTGACAATATGACCTGCAATAAATGCTGTGGGATCTAATTTACATATTTTTAGAAAAAGCTGAATAAAAAATGAGAGTTTTTGTAGTTATGATACCACAAAATTCAGAAAAAAAAATCTTTAAAAAGTAAGCATGAATGTTGTGCCTCTGAAAATGGTATAAAGAGTCCAGAAATGAATGGAAAGAGTATAAGTATGTCATCCCTTACTTGAAAGGGATGTAAAGTAAAAGGAAAATCCACAGGCATTCACACAGTTAAGGACCTAAGAGAGATCCTGAATGATAAAGTTACCTAAGCTGGTTTCCTTATAGCCTATGATATTAATTTATTTCTTCTACTCATGGACAAAATAAAGCCTGTTATCTATTTATGTATTTATTTTTATTCAGCTATTAAGCCATGTGGGTTATGGAATGTTCACATGTTTATTTTCTGAATGTATTTCATCTCAAGCTCTATATCAGTACTGTTTTCTGGAATACCCTATACATTCAGATTTTGAGTCAAATACACAATGGTAAAGTATTTTGGAGATATCAAATAATTGTCCTTAAGGGACAAGAAGAAAAAGTTCTTTCGCCATCACACAGAATAGTCTGAAAAAATTCCCCTAAGAATTCTGAGTCTCATATCCATGACATTAAACCAAGAGTCACAGATTTATGGACAAAATCCTGGGGTTCTGTCATTTCCTACTAACTGAGTGACTTGAATAAGACATAAAAATACTTTGTTCTTAAATTTTGTAGATAGATTTTTAGATTTAAATTTGTAATTTTTTATTTGCTCTTATCTTTATGAAGTTGTCATAAGGCTCACATGAATTGATGTATATGAAGACACTTTATCAGACTACAAAGTTTTATAAACATTTAAAATATTTCTCCTGCTATTAACATCTTTCCTATGAAAGATTCAAAATGTACATTAATATAATAATTGTAACTAATTTCATTCATCATTAACTATATATTCTTAACAGTTTTCTTATATTGATTTACTTAAACCTCAAAGTAAACCTATGAGGACATACCATTGTTATTATTATTTACTGATGAATACATATTCAAAGTGTCCCCAATCATTTTCTGTTTCTTGAGATTTCTCATTGTTCATATCCTTGAATTGTAATTTATTTTATTGTAAGTCAACTGAAAATCACTTATTAGGAATAAAACAACCAGAGTGCTAATGAAGAAAAAAAACACTCATGTTATTACTTTTACTGCACTGGATAATGAAGATGGGCATAGAACCACAAAACTCTTAAAAATGTAATATGTGACGTTATTCACATTCTACTCTCTAAGTTGTAGTGTGAGAACTGCAGAAAAACAGTAAAGAAAATCACCACCAACAAAACCAGACACAGTAAGAATAGCATTTGAAAAGGTTAGGTCACCATAAAATGTCCAAATCACATCATAACCTCACACGCTTACTTCCAAATTATCTTTTCTCAGCAGGATGGAAATAGAGATCCAAACTGCATAACCTTTCATCCACCACCACCACTGCTATGCTACAGAAAAGGCTTAAGTAACTTAATTTTTCTCACAAAACCTGATGTTAATATTTGGCAGCTTCTAATCTGGCTGGGTGCCCTGACATGAATTGCAGGTTCTCTGTGCTCCTTTCGAGAGGAGTTTGAGGAGGATAAAAGCAGATGCAGACAAACGCAGATGGAGCCCAGAAGCCAAATAACATGAGGCTCCTCACTACAACAGAAGTGAGTTTGGCAGCCTCACACTGTTTTAAGGAAGAAAGGTAATTTTCTATAAAGTAATTAGTCACTTAAACAAACCATTGCTGTAGTTTTATTTTGTTTTCGTTACTTTAGGAAACGTCCTTTGAATGTAAGCTAAAATTAAGTGGTTGTTTTTGGTTGTTAGTGATTTTGATTGTCAATTTTAAAGACAATAATGGAATTTTAGAGTTGAAACTAATGTTTAAATCAGAATGTATCCTAACTGATCTCCACAACTTAGGTCAGTGTTGACCTTTTCAAACAGACATTACAAACTGAAAGACTGTGGTAGTGTTGTACCCAGGCGAGTTAGAGAAAACGCCACACTTTGAGACGAATTAAGAGTCTTTATTAGCCAGTGACCGAGAGACGGCTAACGCTCAAAATTCTCTCGGCCCCGAAGAAGGGGCTAGATTTTCTTTTATACTTTGGTTTAGAAAGGGGAGGGGGGTCTAGTTAAAACAATTTTACAGAAATAAAGTAGGCAAAAAGTTAAAAGGATAAATGGTTACAGGAAAGTAAACAGTTCCAGGTGCAGGGGCTTTAAGACTATTACAAGGTGATAGACGCGGGGCTTTGGGCATTATCAATCAGACGAATTCCTGGGAATTGCGGGTATAGCTTGCCACAGTATCGTATCAATTAATTGCATTCTTGGATGTGCTGGGAGTCAGCTTGCACAAGTTAAGTCCTTGAGGAAGGGGCTGCCAGTGAGAGAGCCAAGATGGAGTGTGTCTGGCTCTCTTAGCTAAGGGAGAGTCAATTCAGGTGGAAACAAGCCCAAAAACAGGGTTAGTAAAAACAAGGTTGGGCATTACAGTAGCCTAGTCTGGAAACTTTAAACTTATTTCTAAGTTACTTGATTTTTCTGGCTAGGGCTGCATTGCTTATATTTAACCCCCTATTCTTACAGAACAGGAGGCTCTCGTACCTGTTCCTGAATGTCATTCCATGAGTAGTCAACAGTTTTCCCTAAGAGTAAGTCTCTATTCACTTGCTATTTCTTCGGGGAAGGAGTGGCATTTCTTTTTCACATACATTTGGAAGGTTTTCAGTGTACTTTCTGGCCTCTCTACACCATTTTACTCATTCTGCCTTGGGAAGGTAGAGTGTTTTACTTCAAATACGTATTGATATGCTCCATTGTTCTTATCTACAGAGAATAGCTACTATTAATTTATTTCCTGAATAGTGTATATTACTCAAGGTCCTGTCTCTCCCTGGGACATATGCAGCTATGAGCCATTAATTTCAGAGTCCTTAAACTTTGGTGTACTTGTTAGATATTCTAAATCATAAAACAAAAATGGTAATTTAGGGAAATGATTAAGGCTACTTCTGTGCAGAGGATGTATGGCATTGGACCTTGGATTTTAGTATGTGGGCAGAGTCCTTTAACCTTAGGAGAGGCTTAGTTTTATCCAGGTGATATTTTTACATTTGAACATTTGGTTTTTATTCCTGAGGCTTGGGAAAGATATTTAAACCAGCTCTGTAGTAATTGCAGGGACCTAAGCAAAGGCATCACCTTAAGGAAAGATGCCTATAGTTTCAGGAGAAGGGCTAGACATCTCTAGGCTTGGTAGTCATTTGGACCTAAGAAAGAATCCATAAAGGGCCACTTAGGGCATTTCAGTGCTCTGCAAGACAGATCTTGTGGGGCTTAACAGCCAGTAGAACCCAGCTGAGGACTGATAAATAAAGGCTGGCAGCTGGGGGCTTAGCAAACAAAAATCATGGAAATTGAAACTACTCTCTGAAAACGTGAAATTACTTGTGACCCTGCAGGCTAACATCTGTAACTTTAGTTGGTACAGGTTGCTTCCACATGCATGCTTTCTCTGCTTATTTCACAAGATTATGTTAAACCCTCTACATCTTCAATGTCTTTTCCTAAAGTTCCTTTTCGCCTTCTTCTGCTGGGTATGCCTCAAATATATTGTTCCCTTTAGTATGTCTCTCAGCTGAAGGCTTTTAGACAGCCACAAAAACAGTGAGTGTAGACTTCTCCATTCATTACTGCATTTTCAAAACTTTTATCCTTTTTTTTTTTTCTACAAAAGATTCCATTTCACTGGAGCACATGATATTAGACTATACCACCTTCTATCTTACATGCTATCCCAGCTTCTTGTTCTCTCTCATTTAGACTATAAAACCCTTGGAAACTGGACCATAATATTCCTCTTTACCTCTATTGCTTTTACACCTCATTAGAGTTTCAAACTACCCATGGATAATTAGTCCAGAAATGGATCACTCATCAACTTTGATCTTCTTATCTCCAAAAACAGTTTCCTCCTAGCACCTCAGCCTTCATCCTCATGGTCATACCTCAAAACCTTTATGCTTGGCAATTGCAATGGCTCAGAAATCTGAACTGTCTCATTTTAAAAGCATACGTCCTATATTTTTGTCTCATTTCCCCACTTGGCCAAGTCATATAGAAATTCAACTTGATAGCTCTGCCAGCACAATTTCATTACTATCACCCCTTATATTTTTATTTGTCTCATTATTCGGCTTAGATTCTGGTTCACTGTAATACCCTTGAAATTGTTCTTTACGTTTTTTACTCACCCCTCATTGCATTGACCTGAAAAAATGTCCAACGCTGATTCTAACAATGTACTTTTCCTCGCCTATGCCAGAACAGCTGAACATGGCCAGTGGTATTGCTATTATTAACACAGATAGCAGTATATGTTAGAGCTATCTAAATATGTACTTATATTAACTCACTTCGTCTCTACACAGAACCCAAGCACTGCTAATGTTTTCATTTTACAGCTGATAAAGGAGAAACAAAAGAACATTTAATTTTCCCCAAATAACGAAGATTTTTTTTTTCAAACATGGGATCTAAACTCATGTGGTCTGACTCGGGACTCTGTCCCCTCAGTTTACCATTATTCTGCCTCTACACAAAATATTGGGTAATATCACTATACAATTACCCAAAGTGTAGATAAAGACTCAAACTTTCCAGCAATCCTACATTTTCCTGATTTCCATCATAACTAGATTTTAACTTCTCCTTGCTCTGCTACCTACAATTGCCCTCATGTCTCCTACTGCTAGAAGAAAAATCTTTATAGATCTCAAAGAAAATATATATTTTCAAGAGCTCTGACATTATCGCCTTATCACAAATACAATTGTACCTAGTCTATGCACATAATGCCTGCCTTCTTTCCTATTAAAAAATATGTTTATGAAAGACTAAATTATCCATATCTGCTCAGAATTTCATCCTGTCTTTTCCTATCAAGGAATTTATTCTGATCTGCATTCTCTAAGCTTTAACGCTTTCAAAAATGAGAGCCCACCTTTTAATTTTAGCTATTCTAGTGGGTGTAAAGTGGTATCTCGCTGTTGTTTGAGTCAATGTTTCCCTGATGACAAATGATATTGAGTTTATTTTATATGCATATTGGTCATTAACATACCTTTCCTTGCAAAATATCTGTGAATTATTTTGTTCATTTTTTATTGGAAGCTTGTTTTATTGTAGTTTATTTAGTTTTTAAAGTTTTCTTAAATATATTCTGCATATAGGCCGTTTGATAGTTATGTGTTTTGCAAATATTCTCTCCAATTTGCAGCCTAACTTTTCATTTCCCAGCAGTGAGATGTGAAGAACAGAAGGTTTTGAATATACCATTCAATATATGCATTTTAAATTTATTGGCATATTATATTTATGTCTACTGTTTTATTAGCAGATGTGTTCTTATTTTAAATATTTTTTTAATTCAGGAAATATGAATTCATGGTAACACATTCAACCGGTCTAAAATCAAGTCAAATTTTCGTTGGTATTTGTGTAAACTATGTGACCAGAAACAAATCGTTTTTCTTTACTTAGCAGCAGTTTTATCAACATTAAGTTAGGGATATTAATAACTAACATCTATGGAGCTAAGCTTCTGATAAGAGTTTTATAAACATTATTTTTATTTAACCCAAAAATTATATGCTAGAATTAAGTACAATTACAATTCACATTTTTTAAGAAATGAAATCGAAGAATTAATGTGGATAAATTGACCAAATGTAGCGAAAATATTACCAAGTAGCAAATGAGAGATTTGAATGTAGGTAATAGCAACATTGCTCCTGGTTCCTTCACAAAGATTTATTGGAGTGGTTATATATGATATTGTGTGACAGTGCTTTGAATTTTCTGAAGTTTTATATTTTTTTGACTTGTTTCATAACTATGCTTTAGAGTTCATCATATTTCCATACCATTTAAATTACAATTTCAGACTTTTTTTTTTTCCTTTAAGTTCTGGGATACATGTGCAGAACGTGCAGGTATGTTACATAGGTATACGTGTGCCATGGTGGTTTGTGGCACCTATCAACCCATCATCTAGGTTTTAAGCCCCACATGCATTAGGTATTTGTCCTAATGCTCCCCCTCTCCTTCCCCCCCACCCTCTGACAGGCCCCGGTGTGTGATGTTTCCCTTCCTGTGTCCATGTGTTCTCACTGATCAATTCCCACATATAAGTGAGAACATGCAGTGTTTGGTTTTCTGTCACTGGGATAGTTTGCTGAGAATGAAAGCTTCCAGCTTAATCCATGTCCCTGCAAAAGACATGAACTCATTTTTTTTTACGGCTGCGTAGCATTCCATTGTGTATATGTGCCACATTTTCTTTATCCAGTCTATCATTGATGGACATTTGAGTTGGTTCCAAGTCTTTGCTATTGTAAATAGTGCTACAATAATCATACATGTACATGTGTCTTTACAGTAGAATGATTTATAATCCTTTGGGTATATACCCAGTAATGGGATTGCTGGGGCAAATGGGATTTCTGGTTCCAGATCCTTCAGGAATCACCACACTGTCTTCCGCAATGGTCAAACTAATTTACACTCTCACCAATAGTGTAAAACCATTTCTATTTCTCCACAGCCTCGCCAGCATCTGTTGTTTCCTGAATTTTTAATAACTGCCATTCTAACTGGCATGAGATGGTATCTCATTGTGGTTTTGATTTTCATTTCTCTAATGACAGTGATGATAAGCTTTTTTTCCATATGTTTGTTGGCCACATAAATGTCTCTTTTGAGAAGTGTCTATTCATATCCTTCACCCACTTTTTGATGGGGTCATTTGTTTTTCTCTTGTAAATTTGTTCAAGTTTTTTGTAAATTCTGGATATCAGATCTTTCTCAGACAGACAGACTGCAAAAATTTTCTCCCATTCTGTAGGTTGCCTGTTCACTCTGATGATAGTTTCTTTTACTGTGCAGAAACTCTTTAGTTTGATTAAATCTCATTTGTCAATTTTGGCTTTTGTTGCAATTGCTTTTGGTGTTTTAGTCATGAAGTCTTTGCCCATGCCTATGTCCAGAATGGTATTGCCTAGGTATTCTATGGTTTTTATGGTTTTGGGTTTTACATTTAAGTCTTTAACCTATCTTGAGTTAATTTTTTGTATAAGGTGTAAAGAAGGGGTCAAATTTCTGTTTTGTGCATATGGCTAGCCAGTTTTCCCAGCATCATTTATTAAATAGGGAATCCTTTCCCCATTTCTTGTTTTTGTCAGGTTTGGCAAATATCAGATGGCTGTAGATGTGTGGTCTTATTTCTGAGGCCTCTGTTCTGTTCCATTGGTCTATATATCTGTTTTGGTACCAGTACCATGCTGTTTTGGTTACTGTAGCCTTATAGTATAGTTTGAAGTCAGGTAGTGTGATGCCTCCAGCTTTGTTATTTTTGCTTAGGATTGTCTTGGCTATACGGGCTCTTTTTTGGTTCTACATGAAATGTAAAGTAGTTTTTTTTCAAATTCTGCAAAGAAAGTCACTGGTAGCTTGATGGGAATAGCATTGAATCTATAAATTACTTATGGAAGTATGGTCATTTTCACAATATTGATTCTTACTTTCCATGAGCATGGAATGTTTTTCCATTTGTTTGTGTCCTCTCTTATTTCCTTGAGCAGTGGTTTGTAGTTCTCCTTGTAGAAGTTCTTCACATCCCTTGTAAGTTGTATTTTTAGGTATTTGAATCCCTTTGTAGCAATAAAATTTAAGTTTTTGAGGTGAATACAACTCTTTATTTTTCTTTTCACTTGACATAACTGCTTGATGCTTAATAATGTGTCTTTTGCACAATACACCACAAAATTATGGTCAGTTATTTTAAGATCCAACCTTTGAAACAGAAATGTTGACTTTTCTATTTTCTCTTGGAAATCATCAGAAATTTCATGGTATTTTAATGTTATTGCTTTGAATTAAAATTATTAAATCACTATTAGTTAAGAATGAAAAATGATTGCTGAGTCCCCAACTGTTCCATAACTTAACCTACTACCATAATTATCTTGGTAGTGTAGAGTAGGATTTGCCTCTAGGGGATGCCAAACTCTATGTAAATTTTATCTCATATAATATAAATGAAAACACATCTTTATTAATGGACAAACACCCAATGAACATGATTTTACAGACAACAAATTCTGAATATTCCAGAGGTAGCCTTCTAGAGCTGAGTAAATGTTGTACCTTTTTTACGGGAGTTTTCCAGCTCCCTGTAGTCCATAGAATACATCTCACTTAGTCCTGGCCCCATGCCCAAAGGAATTTATTTTTTCTTAGCAAAACATGTAGGCATTTCCTTTGTCAGAGAATAAACCATATCAGTAGCTTTATGATTGGAAGAAAATGAGATGAGATAATCAAGGATTCAGTATAATGTAGGAACCTGCTCACGGAGCCTACACACAATCAATTTAACACTTATGACATCATGTTGGAAGCTTGAACTTTGTTTCCTTCAAATTAGGACTTTGTTTTTCAGATCTGGTTGTTAAATGTTTACCAGCCTACTTCAAATCAAAGTACAGTACTTGAAAACTACATGAAGAAAATAATAAAATCTACATGTTTTACTGTTTTATAGTCTGTGAATATTGTCTAATTAATTTCAGATATTCATAGCATCAAGTATCTTTTTTTTTTTTTTTTAAGATGGAGTCTCGCTCTTGTGCCAAGCTGGAGTGCAATGGCACAATATCAGTTCACTGCAACCTCCGCCTCCCGGGTTCAAGCAATTTTCCTGCCTCAGCCTCCCGAGTAGCTGGGACTACAGGCATGTACCACCATGCCCAGCTAATTTTTTGTATTTTTGGTAGAGACAGGGTTTCACCATGTTGGTCAGGTTGGTCTCGTACTCCTGATCTCAGGTGATCCACCCGCCTCAGCCTCCCAAAGCGCTGGGATTACAGGCGTGAACCACCGTGCCTGGCCAGCATCAAATATCTTTTAAAGAAATTTCACAAGACATTACTGATCTATATAATTTGTTGACTATGATTTACATTATAAATAGTAAAAACAAAAAAAAAATTGAAACAATGTATGAAGTCTTTTCTAAAAATTATTTTTATTATTTTATTAATATCTGTTTTAATATATCTACATTGGACAGGCACAGTGGCTCATGCCTATAATCTCAACACATTGGGAGGCCGAGGCGGCCGGATCACCTGAGGTCAGGAGTTCGAGACCACCCTGGCCAACATGGTGAAACCCCGTCTCTATTAAAAATACAAAAATTATCCAGGCATGGTGGCAGGTGCCTGTAATCTCAGCTACTAGGGAGGCTGAGGCAGGAGAATCACTTGAACCAGGGAGGCAGAGGTTGCAGTGAGCTGAGATCACACCACTGCACTCCAGCCTGGGTGAAAGGGTGAGACTCCATTTCCAAAAAAAAAAAAAAAAAAACTATATACATAATATATCTATATTACTTAAGAATCAAATAATATTTTACTGTCCTTGTTCCAAAATAGAATTAGTATGTGATTATCTGTGTGGGGAATGAAAGCATGAAAGTAAGTGAAAAATAACACAAACTCAAGAAGAAATGGAAAGAAACTGAGAATAATAGATTGTTAGTTATTTTATGTTCTGGTTAATACTTTATCTTATGTTCAGTGACCCTAACAGGGCCAGAGAGGAATCCTGAGCAAATAGCCTGAAGAAATTGTAATAAACCAAATTCTGATTAAAAAGCCAAAAATGTATTCAATTAGATGAATTTAAAAAAGTGTTTCTGGTTGTTACTTTTGCTAAATGAAAATAATAATAATCATTATTATTCATATAATTTTGATGTACATATTATCTCTGAAAAAAATTACCAAAGAAATAAGAGGTTTACTCAACAATATTAAAGTGAAATGTATGATATCCCCCATTATTCTGCTTTAACCTTTAATTTTTGAATTCTAACATCCCAGAGTATATCTTTGATGCAGTGAAGTTACATCTACTTAGATGTATTCTGTACCTCTAAAAAATATTTAGCACCATTTTGTTTATAGAAATTATCATTACATAGAGAAAAATGTGAATACTAGTGATCAAATTTATTTAAACTTTTCTAATTTAGAGTGATTAGAATATAAAGCTAGAGGTAAAATTTGAATCACTGCAACACATAGTGCCTTAATAAATGAGACCTACAGAACCTGTATAAATCTTTTCCATAAGCATTAGGGATTCAACTTCTCAAGTTTGATAGTTTGAAGAAACAATTTTATTTTATCACCATTCTTTATCTTCACCCCAGTTGCTCTCCTACACTGAACCTTGGCTAAATCACAGGGCTTGCTTTGACCAAATGGATGTGGGCTGTTGACTCAAGCAGAACCTCAAAAACTCAGTTGTCTATTTCCACTTTCTCACTACTACCTTTACCACTGCCTCAGAGCATTCTTCCGTTAGCTTGCTATAGGTGGGAGATATGTTATGCAGATTTAATTTCTACCGGTCATCCCATTGGAGGCCAACAGCCATCTGATGACAGACATGTGCACAAGCACAGTGTAGACCAGAACAACAAAGAAAAAACAACTCTAAATCACCAACCAACAGTTCTGTGCACCTAATAAATACTTATCAATTTTTTCACTAATGCAGGGTTAGCTACACGACATGATTGTTGCAATAAAGACAATAAACAACTGATAAACCAAGTTATTTATCTTCCTTCTCTGTCATTATGTTACATGTGTTTAAAAAGTCTAGAATATTTTTAAAAATTAGGCAAGGCATTTTCACTGAAACAACGAAATATTATGTTTTGTTTTGTACATTTAGAGCATTAATAAAATAAATCTACTTACAGATATACATTACATAAATACGTTTTATTAAATTATTTTAAAAATATGATTAAGAGCTTTCATTATAATTCTGTTTAAAACATTATTAATAAGCTTAGTTTTATGTGAAAAAATCATGTAAACATAATCATGCTATTACTAAATAATGAAATTTTAGTATAGGTATATTAATTACATTAGATTGAAGACAAGATGGTATCTATTTTTAATTGTTTGCATATGACAGGAATGAAATGAAACTAAATTATAGCCAAAGTAAAAAAAAAATACATCTGAATCATGCTGCTTATTTGTACCAAACCAAGGAAAAATTCTGACTAATATAATCTGAAAGATGATCTTCAAGCTCATTTAGCAGAAATCAGACAATTAAAAGGAGTCAGTGTAATTATAGAAAACTGAATTATTATAGACTAGCTTCATTTTTCTCTAGTAAAGGCAGTAAATTATTAGTATAACAGTGATAATACATCTCTCTTTGGCTGGCTTCATGTTTTGCTGCTTTCTTCTACAACATCATCCAGTCTTGGGCTGCACAGTTCTTAAACCAATCCTGACCAAGATGGGCATTACCTTTGTTTGGTATACTTGCATATTAGGTTAAAACCCACATATTTCAGATCTTAGCATTAACCACAATCTTTGTGTTTCCAAGTCCACTTCACTAATAACATGTCCAAAAATTTGTTTTTCAAGCACCAAACCTACATAGAGTCTCCTATGCAGTGCAGAATAGAGTTCAGGTTTTCACCTAGGTACGTATGGGATTTCATTATATGATGTTTCATTTCAATATATTACAAAAAAGAGGAATTAGTCATTTAGTGATATTCACATTGGGTTATTATCTGAGATAAAGTTGGGTATATTCTCTCTTTTTCCTTATTATTACTACCAGAACACAGCATATTTTTATATGGTTATGTCTATTATTTTTAGATCTATATATACACCAAAATGTATTAGTTTTCTAGAGATGTCACAACAAAGGAACAAAAACTATATGGCTTAAATAATAGTTTATTCCCTCACAGTTCTGGAGGCTGGAAGTCCAAGATCGAGGTGTCAACAGGGTTGGCTTCTTCTGAGGCTTCCAACCTTGGCTGGTAGATGGCCATCTTCTGTGTCTTCACATAGCCTTCCCTTTGTGTACTCTCTGTGCCCTAATATTCTCTCATAAGGAAAACAGTTATATTGGCTCACGGCCTATGCATATCCGTTTATTATACTTTAAACACTCCCTGACCCCCTTTAAAGGCCCTTTCTCCAAATATAGTCACATTCTGAGGTACTGGTGGTCAGAACCTCAACCTATGAATTTTGAGGAGACATGATTCAGCAGATAACACTATAATAAGACACAGATACTCCTCAGGATGCTGAGGTCAATCATAATATCCAAATTAAAGTTATGCCATCATAACGAACAAAAAATACCTAGAATCTTTAAAAAAAATTAGACACTTTTAACTTAAAATAAATTTTAAAAAAACTCTCCATGGCACAATTTAGCAAAGTGGATAACACATGAAGATTCAGATAGACAATTGCAGTACATGTACCTTAAAATAGATTAATAATTACTCCTCTTTAAAGCTTTTAAGATTAAGATGAAGAAAACAAAGATTCTTGTACAAAGAATCCGATGGAGATGGAATAGAGAGGAAACAAACAAGGAAAATAAACATATTCAAATAATTCTATTCTTGACAAGTCCTGCCTGCTGGAACTTGGTGTATCTCTTAGATACTGTATCTAATGCTATCAAGAGTCTCTACATTAATCTTAGCTTCTCCAGTCAGGTTAGATTTTTTTCTCCAACAACGTTTCATTCTGTAGAGAGATGAGATGCTGACTTCCTTTTTCCATCTTGTCCTGAGGGTTCAAACTTCTGTAGCTTTTCTCCTGCCATCCTCAAAGTGACTGATAGTGCTATCAGAGGAGGAAAGCCCCAGTTGGCAGGAGGTTACTCTACCACATTTCCGGAAGATGGGAACTCCATACCTGTTGCCATTACTCTTGCCCTCTCAGTTGTCTGTAATAGTGTCACTGGCCTGTGTGAATATACCAAGAAGAGAGCAAAGGGAGTATTGGAGTTCTCAACTTACTCCAAGATACCCGCACATCTCTAGGATATAGGCAGTCCTGTGAGGAGTGTGTCCCCCAAACAGCTGTGAGCTATCATGTTTTTACCAATTTGGAGAAACTGACTTGTAATTTTGTTGAGGCAGACTCACATATCCATGGTCACAATGTTGAAAGATGGAACTGAGTTACTTTGCTAGTGAGTGTCTTACAGTCCCTTTACATGCATTTTTCTCCATCACTTTATCCTTCTTAATGATGCAAATACTTTTAATTTTCACAAAACCCTATGAGCTGGGAAAATGATTATATTCTTGTTTTAGCATATGCAAAATCTCAGGTTCTGTCACTCAACATGAATAAGAACTGGGCTGCTATTCTGTGACATGTAATTATGCCCCTATGAAGATGTTGCCCAAATTGTTCTATGCCCCAGTTATACTGATAGATCATATTAATCTAAGAACTGTTGATATGCCTTTTAGGACTTGATTTTAGAGAATTTTCACTCTGCCTAAGTGTAGGATTTACATACTAACATCCAACAACATACTTGAAGTTTTTTTTTTTTTTTCTCCAAATTTCTTATTTGGGAGATATCCCAAATTCAAGATTATTTTGAATTATAGTCAGTTTTCTTCATAAATGCTGTATTATTCTATTTATTATTTAGTCTTTGTCCCAATATTAAATATTTAATATGATCCTTCTGTGCACCGGACAAATGCCACAACATTAACACAATTTTACAGAGAACACACAGTGTTCTAATTTTTATGACGAAAGACACCTTTCTTATCGAGAAAAGAATAATCAAATATAAAAGAGAGATGAATTTTGTTTAAAAATATTTAATTAAATACTAAAAATTAAATTAAAAGATGAGATAGAAAATACATTTTTGGATGTCATTTCAGGGTTACAACAGAAATACTAAAAGTAGAAGACTATTGACAGAATTCCAGCAAGAATTGGAATAGTTTAATTCCAAGTCCGTCACAGTTATGACTCAGGCAGAAAAATTTTTATGTTTTAAAATCTACTTTGTGCAAATTGTTAGTGAATGTATTAGTTAATGACCTGAAGGCAAATCCCTAACAATGTGATTTTGTGCTAATTGTGTGGAAAAATATTTCTAGCTTTTAAAAATGCTACAGTCTGGGATGCTGTAGGGAATTCATCTTCCCTGTTTGAGCTATTCAATTCAACCTTCCTCAAGGGCACTGCATCATATTGAATGAGTCATCCCGAATTCACATCATATCTGAAATCAAGGAAAACTCTCAAGAGGCAATGCTAGGGATTAAACACTCTCATTCTGTTTATATTCAGTTGGCATTAAAATGAAAAATGAGTTATAAAATGAATTGGATTAATACTATGGATATCTTAATATCTCATTTTCATAATGCCTTATATTAGAATGCTGAAGTTTTAGATATAACAATCATGTTTTTGGCTTTATTTTCAGAAAAGCTCCTCATTTTAAATTTATCTTCTTTAAAATATTTCTTGACTATTAATTAAATGAAAAAATACTAGACACATTATTAAAATAAATGTATGTTTCATCAGTATGCTTATTAAAGGGAAACCAGTGTCTTAACAGCCTTAGGCTAAAAATTATTAAATTAAGGACTGTTAAAGCATGAAGCTGTAAAATATATATATGTAAATTTCAAATGGTTGCAGGCACATCTGCTATTGACTTTAGTATTATAGGAGCTTATTTTGAAAATACTGAATCTTTCAATTTTTAGCAGAAAATAGATGAAAGAAATTGATATATTAAATGTATGCATAATTTTATTTTTGATTAACAAAATATTAATGTTCCAAACAGTAAAGATACATGTTTCTAAGTTAATATTTCTTGCATTTTCAACTTCTCTGTTATTTTTGTTGCATTTTTTTCACATGAGGCGAATTTCTACTTTCCCCCCACCCACAAAACCCATGGCAGTTTCTCTAGTGTACCTAATGCATACCTTCAGTGCATCTAAATTAGGCTGATTTAGGTATAACTATCTTAAAAATTATATATATTTGATTTAAGTATGAGTTTTCATTTTCATAAGCAGAATTGTCCTATAAATTGTATTGTTTAAAATTTAACATTGGAGGGCTGGGCGCAGTGGCTCACGTCTGTAATCCCAGCACTTTGGGAGGCTGAGGCGGGCAGATCACGAGGTCGGGAGATCGAGACCATCCTGGCTAACATGGTGAAACCCGGTCTCTACTAAAAAATACAAAAAAAAAGAGTTAGCCGGGCGTGGTGGCGGGCGCCTGTGGTCCCAGCTACTTGGAGGCTGAGGCAGGAGAATGGCGTGAACCCGGGAGGCGGAGCTTGCAGTGAGCAGAAATCGCGCCTGGGTGACTGAGCTAGACTCCGTCTCAAAAAAAAAAAAAAAAAATTAACACTGGAGTTCTTAGATATACCCATGTTCCTATAGTAAATATAACTCATTATATTAGATGCATGCCATTTATCACATGTTATACATATGTGTGTGTGCATGTGTACTTATGTTAACTTATGTGTGTGTGTATGTATATACATATATATACATACATATATATATATATACACACACATATATATATATACACACCACAGTTATAAATCTATTCCTCCAGTGGCTGACTTGTAGATTGCCTATACTTCTTGGCTACCAAGGATTACAACCCGTGATGAATGCCTTTATCAGTATCTCCTTGCAGACTTGTGGGAAAGGTTTGGCGAGGATCTATATTTTGCTGTGCGAATGAGTACTGGACATGGGAGATTTGCATATATGTTTTTACCAGATATTAACAAATAACCTCAATGTCTGCACATTTACATTCCCACTAGCAAAACTGAAGTTTTCAATTTCTCTATATTCTTATATTTCATAGCGTACTGACTTTAAATTTTCATCAATCTGCTACTTGCAAAAGGGTATGCTTTTTTGTATTAATATGCATTTTCATTTTTATCATTGAGGCTGTTCTTGCAAACATTAGCTATATATGTATATATTTCCTCAAAAACAGTATAGCAAAGGAGTAAAAAGCACTGATTCTGGACAGAAACAGTTTAGGGGAAAATCTTGCCTCCTAACTACTTAAAGAAAAATAAACAAATTTGGGTACCTTATTTAACTCTCTGTGCCTCCGTCTATACATCTATAAAATAAACATAATAATGTCTACTTCATAAACTCTATTAGTGTTAACCCATACATGGGTTAATATGTATATAATGTTCAACAGTGTTCAGTACACAGTATATGTACATATACATGTACACATATGTGTATATATGTGTATACATACATATGTGTATATATGTGTATAAATATATATGTATACACATATATATTTGCTCTTCATTTTTAGAATTATAATAGATTTACTTACTTAACTTTATGCTATTATAAAAATTATACAGTAGGCTTAATTTGTCAAAAGTTTCTCTTAGATCTCTGTTGGAATTTTATTGAGTGTATATACATTTTAGTAGAGTTGACATATTAAAAATTAAGTTTCCTGGCCAGGCACAGTGGCTTATGCCTGTAATCACAGCACTTTGGGAACCCGAGGTGGGCAGATCACAAGGTCAAGAGATCGAGACCATCCTGACCAATATGGTGAAACCCTGTCTCTACTGAAAATACGCAAATTACCTCGGCGTGGTGGCGTGTGCTTGTAGTCCCAGCTACTCCGAAGGCTGAGGTAGGAAAATCCCTTGAACCCGGGAGGTGGAGGTTGCTGTGAGCTGAGATCACGCCACTGCACTCCAGTCTGGTGATAGAGCGAGACTCCTTTAAAAAAAAAAAGAAAAGAAAAAAGAAAAAGTTAAGTTTCCCATCCATGACTCTATTAACTTTTGCCATTTATTTAAGTTTCTAAGTTTTGATATAAAATAGTCAACCTTTCAAGTCAGATTCATAATAGAGATTTTCTTAGCAGCAAATTTTGTAATAATTTAAAGAATCTAGCCAATTTCAAAGCACAGATAAAACATGGATATGCCTGAGAATTTTTCAGCATCCCAGTTTCTTTCTTCATGTGCCAGAATAAACTATGTTTTCCATTATGCATGTGAGATTTCAAATGATTCATGCAGAACAAATTTGCAAAAAGGCAGTTATTTCTATTATAAAATATCTTCCTTTTTAATCCCCCAGAATTTTATATATTCTAGGAAGCCAAGTCCTGTAATTCATAGAGTACAGGTTTATTTAAAATAAACAAACTAAAATACAAGATAAATGCTGCTATCTATCACATACTTTAGTACTCTCCATTATTTTTTCACCAATAACAACAGGAAGTGTGGCTAAGATGTTTAACAAGAAAGAGTAGTAAAATTTTCTCCCAATTGCTAACCCTATCCTTTACAGCTATGGATAAATTAACAGTTTGAACAATAAGGACAATGCATTCTTTGTTAGGGTAATTCCTGGACAATATTTTTGTCCTTTTTAGCATGATACTTTTAAATACACTAATGCTTTGTTATTGCCAGTATAAATAAATACTGCTATTTTCATAAGTTCATTCATTTCACATATGACAACTTTGCTGAACTTTTGTATTAGTTATGATTACTGTATATTTCTTCCATGTTAATTATCATACTATTTCTTTTTTTTATATACTTTAAGTTCTAGGGTACTGTACACAATGTGCAGTTTTGTTACATATGTATACATGTGCCATGGTGGTGTGCTACACCCAGTAACTCGTCATTTACATTAGGTATATCTCCTAATGCTATCCCTCCCCCAACCCCACCCCATGACAGGCCCTGGTGTGTGATGTTCCCTATCCTGTGTCCAAGTGTTCTCATTGTTCAATTTCCACCTATGAGTGAGAACACACGATGTTTGGTTTTTCTGTCCTTGCAATAGTTTGCTCAGAATGATGGTTTCCAGCTTCATCCATGTCCCTACAAAGGACATGAACTCATCCTTTTTTATGGCTGCATAGTATTCCATCGTGTATATGTGCCACATTGTCTTAATCCAGTCTATCATTGATGGACATTTGGGTTGGTTCCAAGTCTTTGCTATTGTGAATAGTGCCACAATAAACATACCAATGTATGTGTCTTTATAGCAGCATGATTTATAATCCTTTGGGTATATACCCAGTAATGGGATTGCTGGTTCAAATGGTAGTTCTAGTTCTAGATCCTTGAGGAATCACCACACCGTCTTCCACAATGGTTGAACTAGTTTGCAGTCCCACCAAGAGTGTAAAATTTTTCCTATTTCTCCACTTCCTCTCCAGCACCTGTTGTTTCCTGACTTTTTAATGATCACCATTCTAACTGGTGTGAGATGGTATCTCATTGTGGTTTTGATTTGCATTTATCTGATGGCCAGTGATGATGAGCAGTTTTTCATGTGTCTGTTGGCTGCATAAATGTCTTCTTTGGAGAAGTGTCTGTTCATATCCTTTACCCACTTTCTGATGGTGTTGTTTGATTTTTTTCTTGTAAATTTGTTTGAGTTCTTTGTAGATTCTGGATATTAGCCATTTGTCAGATGGGTAGATAGCAAAAATTTTCTCCCATTCTGTAAGTTGCCTGGTCACCCTGATGGTAGTTTCTTTTGCTGTACAGAAGCTCTTTAGTTTAATAAGATCCCATTTGTCAATTTTGGCTTTTGTTGCCATTGCTTTTGGTGTTTTAGACATGAAGTCTTTGCCCATGCCTATGTCCTGAATGGTATTGCCTAGGTTTTCTTCTAGAGTTTTTAAGGTTTTACGTCTGACATTTAAGTCTTTAATCCATCTTGAATTAATTTTTGCATAAGGTGTAAGGAAGGGATCCAGTTTCAGCTTTCTACACATGGCTAGCCAGTTTTCCCAGCACCATTTATTAAATAGGGAATCCTTTCCCCATTTCTTGTTTTTGGCAGATTTGTCAAAGATCAGATGGTTGTAGATGTGTGGTATTATTTCTGAGGGCTCTATTCTGTTCCATTGGTCTATATCTCTGTTTTGGTACCAGTACCATGCTGTTTTGTAGCCTTATACTATAGTTTGAAGTCAGGTGGTGTGATGCCTCCAGCTTTGTTCTTTTGGCTTAGGATTGTCTTTGCAATGTGGTCTCTTTTTTGGTTACATATGAGCTTTAAAGTAGTTTTTTCCAATTCTGTGAAGAAAGTCATTGGTAGCTTGATGGGGATGGCATTGAATCTATAAATTACATTGGGCAATATGGCCATTTTCATGATATTGATTCTTCCTATCCATGAACATGGAATGTTCTTCCATTTGTTTGTGTCCTCTTTTATTTCATTGAGCAGTGGTTTGTAATTCTCCTTGAAGAGGTCCTTCACATCCCTTGTAAGTTGGATTCCTAGGTATATTATTCTCTTTGAAGCAATTGTGAATGGGAGTTCACTCATGATTTAGCTCTCTGTCTGTTATTGGTGTATAGGAATGCTTATGATTTTTGCACATTGATTTTGTATCCTGAGACTTTGCTGAAGTTGCTTATCGGATTAAGGAGATTTTTGGGCTGAGACACTGGGGTTTTGTAAACATACAATCATGTCATCTGCAAACAAGGACAATTTGACTTCCTTTTTTCCTAATTGAATACACTTTATTCCTTTCTCCTGCCTGATTGCCCTGGCCAGAACTTCCAACACTATGTTGAATAGGAGTGGTGAGAGAGGGCATCCCTGTCTTCTGCCAGTTTTCAAAGGGAATGCTTCCAGTTTTTGCCCATTCAGTATGCTATTGCCTGTGGGTTTGTCATAAATAGCTCTTATTATTTTGAGATATGTCCCATCAATACCTAATTTATTGAGAGTTTTTAGCATGAAGCCCTGTTGTATTTTGTCAAAGGCCTTTTCTGCATCTATTGAGAAAATCATGTGGGTTTTGTCTTTGGTTCTGTTTATGTGATGGATTACGTTTATTGATTTGCATATGTTGAACCAGGCTTGCATCCCAGGGATGAAGCCCACTTGATTCTGGTGGATAAGCTTTTTGATGTGCTGCTGGATTCAGTTTGCCAGTATTTTATTGAGGATTTTTGCATCAATGTTCATCAGGGATATTGGTCTAAAATTCTCTTTTTTTGTTGTGTCTCTCCCAGGCTTTGGTATCAGGATGATGCTGGCCTCATAAAATGAGTTAGGGAGGATTCCCTCTTTTTTATTAATTGGAATAGTTCAGAAGAAATGGTACCAGCTCCTCTTTGTACCTCTGGAATAATTCAGCGGTGAATCCTTCTGGTCCTGGACTTTTTTTGGTTGGTAGGCTCTTAATTATTGCCTCAATTTTAGAGCCTGTTATTGGTCTATTCAGGGATTCAACTTCTTCCTGGTTTAGTCTTGGGAGGGTGTATGTGTCCAGAAATTTATCAATTTCTTCTAAATTTTCTAGTTCATTTGCATAGAGGTGTCTATAGTATTCTCTGATGGTAGTTTGTGTCTCTGTGGGATTGGTGGTGATATCCCCTTTATCATTTTTTATTGAGTCTATTTGATTCTTCTCTCTTTTCTTCTTTATTAGTCTTGGTAGCAGTCTATCAATTTTGTTGATCTTTTCAAAAAACCAGGTCCTGGATTTACTGATTTTTTGAAGGGTTTTTTTGTGTCTCTATTTCCTTCAGTTCTGCTCTGATCTTAGTTATTTCTTGCCTTCTGCTAGCTTTTGAATGTGTTTGCTCTTGCTTCTCTAGTTCTTTTAATTGTGATGTTAGGGTGTCAATTTTAGATCTTTCCTGCTTTCTCTTGTGGGCATTTAGTGCTATAAATTTCCCTCTGCACACTGCTTTAAATGTGTCCCAGAGATTCTGGTATGTTGTGTCTTTGTTCTCATTGGTTTCAAAGAACATCTTTATTTCTGCCTTCATTTCATTATGTACCCAGTAGTCATTCAGGAGCAGGTTTTTCAGTTTCCATGTAGTTGAGTGGTTTTGAGTGAGTTTCTTAATCCTGACTTCTAGTTTGATTGCACTGTAGTCTGAGAGACAGTTTGTTATAATTTCTATTCTTTTACATTTGCTGAGGAGTGCTTTACTTCCAACTATGTGGTCAATTTTGAGTAAGTGCAATGTGGTGCTGAGAAGAATGTATATTCTGTTGAGTTGGGGTGGAGAGTTCTGTAGATGTCTATTAGGTCCGCTTGGTGCAGAGCTGAGTTCAATTCCTGGATATCCTTGTTAACTTTCTGTCTCATGGATCTGTCTAATGTTGACAGTGGGGTATTGAAGTCTCCCATTATTATTGCATGGGCATCTAAGTCTCTTTGTAGGTCTCTAAGGACTTACTTTATGAATCTGGGTGCTCCTGTATTGGGTGCATGTATATTTAGGATAGTTAGCTCTTTTTGTTGAATTGATCCCTTTACTATTATGTAATGGCCTTCTTTGTCTCTTCTGATCTTTGTTGGTTTAAAATCTGTTCTATCAGAGACTAGGATTGCAACCCCTGCTTTTTTTTGTTTTCCATTTGCTTGGTAGATCTTCCTCCATCCCTTTATTTTGAGTCTATGTGTGTCTCTGCACTTGAGATGGGTCTCCTGAATACAGCACACTGATGGGTCTTGACTCTTCATCCAATTTGCCAGTCTGTGTCTTTTAATTGGAGCATTTAACCCATTTACATTTAAGGTTAACATTGTTGTATGTGAATTTGATCCTGTCACTATGACGTTAGCTGGTTATTTTGCTCATTAGTTGATGCAGTTTCTTCCTAGACTTGACGGTCTTTACAATTTGGCATGTTTTTGCAGTGGCTGGTACTGGTTGTTCCTTTCCAAGTTTAGTGCTTCCTTCAGAAGCTCTTGTGAGGCAGGCCTGGTGGTGACAAAATCTCTCAGCATTTGCTTGTCTGTAAAGGATTTTATTTCTCCTTCATTTATGAAGCTTAGTTTGGCTGGATATGAAATTCTGGGTTGAAAATTCTTTTATTTAAAAATGTTGAATATTGGTACCCATTCTCTTCTGGCTTTTAGAGTTTCTGCTGAGAGATCAGCTGTTACTCTGATGGGCTTCCCTTTGTGGGTAACCCGACCTTTCTCTCTGGCTGCCCTTAACATTTTTTCCTTCATTTCAACTTTGGTGAATCTGACAATTATGTGTCTTGGAGTTGCTCTTCTCGAGGAGTATCTTTGTGGCGTTCTCTGTATTTCCTGAATTTGAATGTTGGCCTGCCTTGCTAGGTTGGGGAAGTTCTCCTGGTTAATATACTGAAGAATGTTTTCCAAATTGGTTCCATTCTCCCTGTCACTCTCAGGTACATCAATCAGATGTAGATTTGGTCTTTTCACATATTCCCATATTTCTTGGAGGCTTTGTTCATTTCCTTTTACTCTTTTTTCTCTAAACTTCTCTTCTGGCTTCATTTCATTCATTTGATCTTCAATCACTGATACCCTTTCTTCCAGTTGATCGAATCGGCTACTGAAGCTTGTTCATGCGTCACGTAGTTCTCGTGCCATGGTTTTCAGCTCCATCAAGTCATTTAAGGTCTTCTCTACACTGTTTATTCTAGTTAGCCATTCATCTCATCTTTTTTCAAGGTTTTTAGCTTCTTTGTGATGGGTTCAAACATCCTCCTTTAGCTCGGAGAAGTTTATTATTACTGATCATCTGAAGCCTTCTCTCTCAACTCTTCAAAGTCATTCTCTGACAAGCTTTGTTCTGTTGCTGGTGAGGAGCTGCATTCCTTTGGAGGAGAAGAGGCGCTCTGATTTTTAGAATTTTCAGCTTTTCTGCTCTGGTTTCTCCCCATCTTTGTGGTTTTATCTACCTTTGGTCTTTGATGATGGTGATGTACAGATGGAGTTTTGGTGTGGATGTCCTTTCTGTTTGTTAGTTTTCCTTCTAACAGTCAGGACCCTCAGCTACAGGTCTGTTGCAGCTTGCTGGAGGTCCACTCCTGACCCTGTTTGCCTGGGTATCACCAGTGGAGGCTGCAGAACCACAAATATTGCAGAACGGCAAATGTTGCTGCCTGATCATTCCTCTGGAAGCTTCATCTCAGACGGGCACCCGGCCTTATGAGGTGTCAGTCGGCCCCTACTGGGAGGTGCCTCCCAGTTAGGCTACTCAGGGGTCAGGGACCCACTTGAGGAGGCATTCTGTCTGTTCTCAGATCTCAAACTCCGTGTTGGGAGAAGCGCTATTCTCTTCAAAGCTGTCAGACAGGGACATTGAAGTCTGCAGAAGTTTCTGCTGCCTTTTGTTCAGCTATGCCCTGCCCCCAGAGGTGGAGTCTACAGAGGCAGGCAGGCTTCCTTGAGCTGCGGTGGGCTCCACCCAGTTTGAGCTTCCAGGCCACTTTGTTTACCTACTCAAGCCTCAGCAATGGCAGGCGTCCTTCCCCCAGCCTCGCTGCCACCTTGCAGTTCGATCTCAGGCTGCTGTGCTAGCCATGAGCGAGGCTCCATGGGCGTAGGACCCTCTGAGCCAGGCGCAGGATATAATCTCCTAGTGTGCCATTTGTTAAGGCCGTTGGAAAAGCACAGTATTAGGGTGGGAGTGACCTGATTTTCCAGGTGCCGTCTGTCACGGCTTCCCTTGGCTAGGAAAGAGAATTCCCCGACCCCTTGCACTTCCCAGGTAAGGCGATGCCTCGCCCTGCTTTGGCTCACAGTCCGTGGGCTGCACCCACTGTCCGACAAGCCCCAGTGAGATGAACCCGGTACCTCAGTTGGAAATGCAGAAATCACCCGTCTTCTGCATTGCTCACGCTGGGAGCTGTAGACTGGAGTTGTTCCTATTCAGCCATCTTGGAACCTCCCCCAATTATCATACTGTTTCTACATTAGGCCAATTTTGCCTTCTCTTCCTTCCAATTTTTATACCTCTTATTTAATTTTCATGTCACATGTTTTTGGCCTGGATTTCAGGAAAATAGAAACAGTACTTATGATAGAGAATATTTTTATCTTCTCTCTGACAGGTGAGTGTCTTTTTGGGTATCAGACAGTGAGATAAGCTCCTCTCAATTTGGGAATTTCCTAAAGAATTTTTATTTGCAGGTTGATCAAACTGAACCAATGGAGAGAAAAAGCACCTGACTGTTGACTGTTTCAGTCTGGACACTCTTGAGGCTTGTTGGTTGCTTCAGCAGTTGGATTTCAATTTTGGAAACTGTGTGTGTATCATGGGAAATTCAAATTCCATAAAGTGATATTCTTTTGTAATACAACTTGGCCCCAACATTGTTTGGAATCTGGAGTTTGCTGTTGAATGGGAAAGTGGGATGGAGTTCCATGAACCCAGGCTATTGTGATGTTCTTCTAAGCAGGGCCAGGCCTGGTTAGTATGTGATATTGTTTGGTGTTGTTTGGCCCCAGTATTCTTTGGAGTCTGGGGAGGTTTGGCCTTTAAAAATCAAACTGACATGGAAACTAATTTACCCAAAATTTCGGTTCACAGCATTCATTGGATTACCTATTGGGACAAATCAATTCTAGCCATGTAAACCAGTGAGTCTGTGTTGCTATCTCATGGCTAGAGTTCTGAGTTAAAGCTATTGGATCTTTGTTTATATGTGTATGTGCATGTCTAGATGTGTTCATGTCTATGTACATTTATTATGTTTTATTTTATGTCTACCAAATTGTCTTATGAATAAAAGAGCACTCATAAGTGAGGTAAATGAGTCCAAAGTATTTTTCAAGTTCATGTGACTTAAGTAAATATTTAATAAGCTGGCTTTAGAATTATTGGTAAAATAGAAATAGAAATGTCTTCAGCATTGTCAGTACACATTTTTGTCTGGGTTTTTTATTTGCCTCTGCTAGATATTTTGAGATGTGAGGGATTGGGACAGGTTATAAAACTATAAACCCAGTTAAACAAAAAGATTTCTCTTTGTGTGATTTTTTTGATAAGACTAATATTACTGGTTTAATTAAAATAGCTAAATCTTTTGAGTTATTGATGAAAATGCACATGTAGCTAACTTTAAGGTTCTTATTTAGGTGAACACCTGATATCCACAGATTACAAAGTTGTTAACAAGAAAGTAAGTAATGCATTAACAATGTAGATAAACTGCCAAAAATAAAAAAAAGACGTAAATGGGTAAGCATCATAGGTGAATTTTTTGTGTAATTTAAATCTTAAAAAAATTTTTTGATGCTCATTGGCTGTCTGAATCATTTCCAATTAAGGAAGGATTATGATATGGAAAAATATGTTTCCATAAATTGTGGAATTTTTCTCATCTATAAAATGCTAATGTCTGATACTTCAGAATTTCTTGCTTTCTAAGGTCTCACTAAAATTGAAGTTTAGTAAAGATAAGAATTATAGTTAATATATAATACTGCATATAATATGTGCTTAAAAAGATATGTTTCTAGTTAGAAGGATAATTTTGTCACTGGGCACAGTGGCTCACACCTGTAATCCCAGAACTTTGGGAGGCGGAGGTAGGCAGATCATAAGATCAGGAGTTCGCTACCAGCCTGACCAACTGAAAATACAAAAATTAGCCTGGTGTGGTGGCACATGGATGTAATCCCAGCTACTCAGGAGGTTGAGGCAGGAGAATCACTTGAATCAGGGACGCGGAGGTTGCAGTGAGCTGAGATCATGCCACTGCACTGCAGCCTGGATGACAGAACAAGACACTGTCTCAAAAAAAAAAAAAAATAATAATTTTTTTCTAATTCAGAAGTTATTTAACAGTTTAAAAATATAGACTTGAAAAGGTTATTTATGAAACAATATAGAAAGGAACCAGTAAGTAGGAGAGAGAGAAAACAGTTATGAATATGAAGATATACTTTTGGTAAGGAAGGCTATAGAGAAAAGAGAATAATTTTATATGAGAAAGGATCTTGTATGGTGAATTTTTGTCCTAAAATAAAATGACTGGTTATCAAAAAAGAAAAGAAAATTTAGGACAAATCAGAAAGTCCAAGCATATCATAGATGGTCTGTGAAAGTCATATGTGTTTTTTTGCTGGTTTCTCTATGTCTCTCTTTATGCACATACAAAGAAAATAGAAAGCCAAAAAAATGTAGATAGTAAAATATTCTTTAAAATCTGATAGAAACTTGGAGAAATTTGGCTAATTCATATTGGTCATAGTTAAAGCTCTTAGTCTCAATGAAGGTAAATTAAGAAATGTTATAATGAAATACATTGGGTAATTGGCAATTCATTTTTTAACACAGTTAAGCAGAAAGCCAGATTTAACATGGAGCCAAATTTCACATAAATGCTCTCATTGCTTTGTTTCACAACATGTTTGCTCTTCTGCGTAGATAATACTAGCACTGAGGTACTTACTGGTCATGTGCCTAACATGAGTTTCTTAATTGCATAAAATGTATAGTGGTATTGGTAGACTTAAAGACATTAATTAGTGTGGAGGAACGAAATATCCATCATCTTTTTTAAGGCTCTGGGTAACATGTTAGCCTCCAAGGTTAACTGAGTAGGGTAAAAATTTGGAGTTGGTTTCCTGTTTATTGGTTTTTGTCTTTAATTTTTATTTATTTGCTGTTTGTTCTCCTTTAGGTTCTACGTACATATACATATATATATAGAACCATTGATATTTTCTGTTTTCTAGTAGAAGTCTTTTATTTGGTTCTATAAATAGTCATGTTGTTTCCTATGCATTTCTAACAAGCCATCATTTGTTCTCTTTTTCTAGAATTCTTAAACTACCTTTGTCAAGCCTGCAAAAAAATGGTAGTGCACACCAGCCATTTAAAATTTGGTTGGTTTTGCTTACCTTTGGTTATCTAGAGAGATACAAGAGCTTTAAGGATCCTGGCAAAAATAGATAAATAAATAAAAGACTTATTTATACAAGTTTTGAGCAGAAATAGCGCACTATTTATTTTGTTACTTGAAAAATGAGGTGAGAATAAAAATGTTTAAAATGCATTTATTTCCAAGGTAATTAGATAATTCATTTCAATCAATAATTTGAGTTTGTTTTAGATTTTTTCTTTAGGTAATGAAAAATTGCAATGTGGGTGCAAAATTTTAATGTTCAGGAAAGATTAGCCTTGTCCTTAAGTGATTGGTATTTCTCTCGAACTAATTCAGTTGTGTTTACCTTTATTAAAATTAAGTGATATTCATTTGGATTAAGTAGTAATAAAAAATTGTGAGACTTTCTAGTAATCTTTGATCCAAGCCGTTAATCAGTAATGGGCCTTCATGTATGTACTTGAAAACAAAATACGTACAACTTTTGTACTGGTATGAAGATTTTAGTGGTGGAAGTTACATAATCAGTTGTCAGTACTGTATCTAGAAGCTAATCTTGGAAATATGTGATAATGCTCCTTTAAAATAGCTGAAAAGAAATAACTGTGTGCTTGTTCTTACTTTTTCCCTGTTTTGTTGTATAAAATTTACTGGTATTTACATTTACTTTGAAAAATTGATGGACAGAAAAGTTAGTTGTTTTACTTTGATAAATTTGCCATGGGACCCAAATCATCACACTTTTGATATCTTTGGACACAGTTCTGCCACTAGAATGCTAGCAACTAGAAATATGCAGTGAGTAACCTAACCACTGAAATGCAGTGATTTGAAGTGCTGCAGGCAGGCAGTAACTCTTAGAAACCAAACCATAGTATTGTCACTTGTGACATGAGTAATCTATTAACTAATCCTTGTTCTGTTAAGTCACTGGCCTTTGACTCCTGGGTCTAAAAAAGGCACCAACCCCTGATAAATCTTGAGTAATGACACAAGTTAGACTTGTCTTCAGACCTGGGAGAAGGTAACAATCAAAATGAACTGTTTTCATGAGACATGGGGGCCAGAAATTAAAACTATCAATCCCTATAGGCTCAGGGACTAATTGAGGAAGAGGTGGGCATGTGAGATTGTAAGGGTTGATTTTGAGGGATAAGATTAGTTCAGAGTTTTTCTATAAATTAAATATCAATATTAGAAACACACTCATGCAAGGCCAGTATCTGGGCCCATGTGTCAGAATAACAGAATTTTCTTGGAGCATTGATCGGCTCTTTAATAGAAAACTGGAAATGGTTATAAAAAGTTTATGGGAATCTTACTTTATGATTGAACTGATTAAAATTTGAAAGACTTGTTTATAAGATTTTACTAAAATTAGCTTTAATGTCAATAATATACAAGACAAAGGTAAAATGTGTTTTTTTCTTTTGAACAATATTTTCATGTACAGGATAATAAGATATTTTTGACTACATTTTGAGTAATACTACAGAAGAAAAAAATAGAGAGAAGGAGAGACAGATAGAGTTGGCCTCATGCTGTTTTTATCAGGTCTTATTGTTTAGGAAACTGGTCTCCTCTCTATCAAAGAGAGTAAACACTTTGAATGACAATTTTTCCTAGATGAATGACATTTTTAGTAACTTGTGATCCTATTTTGTGATATTGAGTGTCTTAGACCTTTGATATTTTACAAACTTTCTAATAACAAAATTTCAAGTTCTAAATTCAGTCCCTTTGATCTTAAATCAACATTTTTGGATATTAAGTTCCCTGAAGTCCAAGAAAGATATATTAGGCTTATTAGGTTAATTTGTTATATTAGAATTATACAGGAAGAATTTTCAAATGTGAAGTGGTATTTAGCTTTCTGAGGGTTATATTTATATAGGTACGTTGTTAATATGTGTTCCAGGCTTATATGACATTCCTGAAATTCTGATACGTCTTAATATATGTTCTCAGTACTAATTATAATTATTGTGTTAAATTATCTTATGCCACAGACATTGTGCTAAACTGTTGTATGTCCTTGTCAACTGTGTCTTTTATTATGGCTAAGACTTGTGTCGTTCAAAATTGTTGTTTAGCTTGGATTCTCTTCAAAAGGTGACTTATAATAAGCTACAATCCAGAGGTTGCATCTTTGGGGCAGTTCATGGAAATAACTTTCGAATGCAGGTTTCTGATAACTTTGGACATAGTGCTACTGTATTACATAAAACCTCCAGGACTCTAATTAAAAGGCTGATGTGTTCATAATGATTGCCTGCCCAATATGAAGCAGAGCAAGTGTTGATTGAAGGGCTTTTTCATGGCTGTTTTTGTTCAAAATATTGCTGATTCTTTTGTTTTTCAGAGTTTGGAGAATTTTTCTTTTCATTTCAGCTATTTATAGCCTTAAAATGTACTTTAAGTATATAGAGTATACTTTTATAAATAGAATTTGGGGCATATTTATCCCTCTGCCTAATTTATCCAGAACAAAGTATTTGTGAATATTCTTAATTCATGGCAATGTGTTTGTTTGCATACATTTAATAAGAACTCCTTTTCTTTTATAATGGAACCCAATTGGAGGAACTGGTAATTTTCCCAGGGCTTTGACTGAAATGGCTTTGTGAGAGATTCCAGCAAAGCCAGTTTAGTAGAGCCTACATGGACAATGATTCTTGCTGTACTTTATGTGGGTAATCAGGGCAAGTATATGGGACTGAAGCTTATTTCACAAGTAGGTTGGTCCTGCTGTAATTTGTCTTTGTGGAAGTGGGGGACTAGAGAGAGAAAAATTGTATTTTACAAGAAAACTACAGTATTAGATTAATCTTTGATTCCTGGGTGGCCACATGGTCACCTATGGAATGGAGCTGTCCATGATGCCCCTCCTCAGCATGAAGCAGCCAGAAAGATCAATGACCAGATTCCCCAAATAATAAAAAACTCTTTGGCTGGTTTCAATCCTCCCTTTCTATTTATCAATAAAAATCAATATTGATTTATCAATATTATCAATATTGATTTATCAATATTATCAATATTGATTTATCAATATTATCAATATTGATTTATCAATATTATCAATATTATCAATATTGATAAATACAAACGGGGGACTTAAATTGGCCCAAGAGTCCCATAGACAGTGTCTGTTTCTTTAAAAATAAACATAGAAATTGGCCCTTTTTGTCTTAAAGCTTGAAGCTTACATTTGTTTTATCTGAGTTCCTTCCTCAGGAAGAGACCCCCAGGCCTCTCAAAAAGTATCAAAGAACTGAATTTCACCAGATTATCACATCCAGACATTGAGACTCCAGGCCCCTCATTCATCATGACTGACTGCTTCCTTACCCATCCTGAGTTCCTGTTTTCTCATACATAGTTACATTTCTACCCTGCTATATAATCCTCTAATTTTAGTTGATCAGGGAGATGGAATTTAGATTGATCTCCCATCTCCTCCTGCAACACCTGATTAAAGCCTTCTTCTTTGGCAATAATTGTTGTCTCAGTGATTGGTTTTTTGTGCAGTGAGCAGCAGGACTTACACTGCATGATGGTGTTTCAGTAATAAATGCAGTAGGATAGCTACAACCCAGTGCATATAGCAATAAGTTTGAGTTTGGTTTATCCTTGTCATCTATGCATCTTAAGGACCTTATAATGTAAGCACTGGGATCTCCTTCCTGTAATCTTGTATCCACCCCACTAGGCATTCTGTTCTACTGTGGAAGCAATGGACAAAGGCAAACCATGCAACTGCTACTACTCCAGTTTTTATAATCTTTTAGTAGCTTGTGAAATGAAATAGAAAAAAGTGAAATTATTAAATGCTGCTCAAACAAGTACAGTCTATATACTATTTGGCCATTTGCTCTTGTTTGTATGATGTAGTCCAATTTGTATTAAAATATTTTAAGATTTTTGGTAATAAAGTAATTTTGCAAATTCTGGGATAAATTTTACCTGATCATAGCTGATTGATTTTAATTTCTCATTAGATCAAGAAATTTGTTACATTAAGATATTGTGCATCTGTATCAATATGTGAGATTGGCATATAATTCCCTTTTCTTGGTTTACCTTTACCTCATTTTTGTAAAATGTTTTGCCAAGTTTTCCTCTTCTCTTGTATTACAGAGAAGTTCTCTAAAAGAGTGATTTTCTGTTAACTGAAAGTATAGTAGAAAATCCTCAGTAAAATTCTAGCAATCCAATTCAACAGCACATTAAAAAGATAATTTACCATGATTATGTGGGATTCACCCCTGGGATGCAAGGATGATTCAACATACTTAAATCTATAAATGTGAAATACAAGCTTAGCAGAATGAAAGATAAAAATAAAATGATAATCTCAGTAGATGCAAAAAAAGCAACTGACTAAATTGAACATCTTTTCATGATAAAAGCTGTTAACAAATAACATATAAAAGCCATGTACCACAGCACAATAAAGGCCAGACATTACAAGGCCACAACAAACATTATACTCAATGGGGAAAACTGAAAGCTTTTCTTCTAAGATCCAAAACAAAATAAAGATGCCCACTCTCACCATTTCTATTCAGCATAGCACTGGAAGCTCTAGCCAGAGCAATTAAACTAAAAAAAGAGATAAAAGGCATTAGAATTGGAATTGAAGAAGTTAAATTGTATCTCTTTGTAGATACCATGATCTCATACAGAGAAGACTGAAACTCCACAAAAAATTGTTAGAACTAACAAATAAATTCAGAAAGATTTAGGATACAAAATCGATGCACAAAAATTATTAATATTTTTATACATGAATAGTGAACTATTGGAAAACAAATCTGGAAAAGTTTCATTTTTCAATAACTACAAAAAATAAAAATTTAGGAATAAATTTAACCAAGAGGTGAAAGTTCTGTACACCAACTAGAAAATACTGGTGAAAAAAATTGAAGAAAACACAACTAAATTGAAACATCTATGTCCATGGAATGGAAGAATTAATATTTTTTAAAATTCCATACTACTCACAGTAATCTACAGATTCAATGAAAACCCTATGAAAATTCCAAAGACATTTTTTTCACGGAAATAAAATAAATCATAAAATTTTTATGGATCCACAAAAGACCCTAAATAGTCAAAGCTATGTTTAACTAAAAGAACAAGCTGAAAACATCACACTATCTGTCTTCAAAATATACTGCAAAGCTCTAGTAACCAAAACAGCATGGTACTGACCTGAAAATAAACACATAGACCAATGGAACAGAATACAGAGCCCAGAAATAAACCCATGCATTTATAGCCAACTGATTTTTAACCATATTGCTGGGATAACTGGATCTCCACAGGCAGAAGAATATAATTAGGCCCTTATCTTATACCATACACAAAAATCAATATAAATTTTTTAAAAAATAAATGAATAAAATAAATATAAAAAATGGATTAAAGATGTAAATATAAGACCTGAAACTATTAAACCGTTAGAAGAAAACTAGGTGGAAATCTTCATGAGATTAACCTGGGCAATAATTTTTTTGGATAAGACTTCAAAAACACAGGCAGCAAAAGCAAAATTAGATAAATGGGATTACATCAAACTAAAAAGCTTCTGCAGAGCCAATGAAACAAATCAACAGAGCAAAATGGCAACCTAAAAAAAATACATCAGATAAGGGGTTGATATTAAAAATACATAAGGAGCTTGGCCTGGCATGGTGGTGCACGCCTGCAATCCCAGCACTTTGAGAGGCTAAGGTGGGTGGATCACCTGAGGTCAGGATTTTGTAACCAGCCTGACTAACATGGTGAAACCTCATCTCTATTAAATACAAAAAAATTAGCCGGGCATGGTGGTACTTCCCTGTAATCCGAGCTACTTGGGAGGTTGAGACAGAAGAATCACTTGTACCTGGGAGGTTAGAGGCAGTGAGTCAAGATAGTGCCATATGTGTGTGTGTGTGTATATACACACACACACATATACAACCCACATATATACACACACACACATATATATAAGTGTATACATATATATACATATATAAGTATATACATAGAATTGTGTGTGTACATATATATATATACACATATATGTGTGTGTATATATATATGGAGCTCAAACAAGTCAATAAAAATAAAACAGATAATCCAACTTAAAAATGGGTGAAGACCTAATAGACATTTCTTGAATGAAGACATACAACTGGCCAATAGGTATACGAAAAAATGTTCAACATTACTAATCATCAGGGAAATGCAAATTAAAACTACAATGGCATGTTACCTTATACCTGCTGGAATTGCTATTGTGAAAAAGACAAATAAGTGTTGGTGACAATTTGGATAAAAAGGAACACTTGCACTCTGTTGATATAAATTAGTATAGTCATTATGCAAAAAGGATGAGAATTTCTCAAAATATTAAAAGCAGAATTACAATATAATTCATCAACCCCACTTCTTGGCATGTATCCAAAAGAAATGAAAGCAGTCTTTTCAAGAGATGTCTGCACTTCCATTTTTATTGCAGCATTATTCACAATATCCAAGTTACAGTATCAGCACAAATATCCATCAATGGATGAATGGATAAAGAACATGTGGTACATATACACTATGGAATATATTCAGCCATAAAAAAATGATTTTTAAAAATTTTGGACAACATGAATGAACCTAGAGAACACTACATTAAGAGAAATAATCCAGTCACAGCAAGGCAAATACCACATAATCTCAGTCATATACGGAATCTAAAAAATTGATCTCATAGAAGTAGAGAATAGAATGGTGGTTACTAGATGCTGGGTCAGTAGTGGGGAAGAGGTTGAGAAAATGTTGGAAAAAGATTACAAAATTTGAGTTATATAGGAGTAATAAGTTCAAGAGGTCTGTTGTACAACATGGATGACTATAGTTAAAAAGAATATATTGTATTCCTGAAACATGCTAGCAGAGTAGATTGTAAATATCCTCACAATAAAAATGGCAAACATATGAGGTAATAGATATGTAATTTTGTTTGATTTGGCTATTCTACAATGCATATATATATATATATTATAAAACATCATGTTGTACACCAAAAATATATACAATTTTATCTGTGAATTTTTTTAAAAATAAAAATTTTATAAAAGAAACTATAGTAGAACTCACCTGTAAAAGGCCATAGGGCTGAAGTTTTTTGTGTGTGGTGGAGGGGTGAAGTACAGAATTATTTTTCTCTAACATTTTAAATTACATAATGATAATTTTTCTTTCAAGCTTTCTGTTTCTTCTGCCAATTTTAGCATCATATAGGTGAAGAAATGCATCTATTTTAATATGTTTTCAAATTTATGAACATAAGTTTAATACTATTTAATAGCTCTCTTAAAAATCTCAGCAGTTACTTGTACCATAAAACACTTGGATCTGAAACAGGAAAAGACATTTCTACAAAAGATGACAAGTTCAGCAGAGGCTGTGACAACATTTTAGCTTTTTGTAGGGATATGTTTCAAGCTAAAGTCACATGTTTATGCTACTGAGAGGAGTCAAAAAACTCTAGTTTAACACTTTGACTTACAGCACTTGAAGGTAAATAGTGTGACTGCAGCTATGTATAAACGACTAGAAAATCAAAGTGCATATTTTAGTAAAAGCTTCTGGTATGTTATGTGAAAAGAAGTCTATTGTTACAGTATAAGCAAAAATATAGAATAAAATTAGGGTATACATTATATCTAAAAGAACTGTTGTAAAAAATGGCAGCTGATGGAAAGAAACAAGTGGCACCATGTATAATGACAAGAGCTGTGTAGAAAATTATTACAAAATAAAGAATATAGAATAACGGAATTGTAGATAAAATTTATCTTGTGTCTCTATGTAAAATGCTATGTATATATCACATTTTATTTAAAAAACAAATAGACACTCAGAGACTCCCTGGTCTAGAGTCCATACTCTTTTTTTAAATAATTCAAAATTTTTAATTGGTGAATAACATTTGTACATATTTATGGGGCAAAATATGATGTTTTGATACATGAACACACACATACACTGTAGAAAAATTAAATCAAGCTAATTAACATGTCTATTTCTTTACCTATTCTCTTGATTCCATTTTACAGTGCTTTTACTTCTAGACCTCAGTGTTAGAAGAGCCTTTCTTGTCAACCTCGCTGTTTCATAGTGTTATTGTTGTATGCTCCCTTAACTGTCTTGGATAGAAAGTGGTAAAGGAAAAGAAAAGTAGATCTCTGGGAAGGAACAGTAGATAGTGGGAAATATAAAAATAGTCTACCATAAGTCCAACTATATTTTTTTATCCGGTATCATTGCCAAACCCACTTATCTTCTATTTTCTTGAGCTTTAGCTGCCTGAGGCTTGAAAGTCACTTCTTGCAGCCTCCATAGCCCCCAGCCTAGCAGAAAAAAATCTGGAATCCTACACTTCCTGGAAGATGTTTGGCCTCAAAGTGTCATATGCTAAGTCACTTGTCACTGCTGCCAAATCACTCTTTTGTGCATGATGCTACAACTGAACAAAAAATAAGTGTTCATTTTCTACCTTTTGGCATGGTTTTGGAATTTATATTACCAGGTTAATTTACAGTTCTTGAATCACCTTGAAAACCTTGAAGTTGACACATATATTGTAAAAGTAGAAACTGCATAAATAATAAGGAGATTGTTAGAGAATACCTTCAGTAGTTGGCATTCTTTAGAGGGTACATACCAATGACAGGTTGGCCCAGAGAATCCACAGGGGTCATGATGAAGACCTCCAACAAACTAGAATGGTTTTTTAATTTAAATGAATACATTTCTTTACAAAAAATAATATTCTTTTATACCTCATAGCAAATATTAATTTTACATTGTGTTGCTATGTTGATTTCTTTTTGTTTGGTTTGTATATCATATTCCAACAAGTTATGCAACCAGTTTATTTAAGTTTCTTCTATTTTGATCATTGATATGATTATTTCTTCAAAAGAAATTAGAGAAACTATAATGATAACATCTTTGTTTTACTTTTATTCAAAAATCAAAGAGGTCTACATGATGGCTACATAGTTACGTAGACTGTATTTACATCCAGTATGCTGCTGGTTGTTAAGTTTCTCTATATAGGATACAGTTTCCACATATATCAAGGTGTGGTGCATGATTTATAAGCCTATCCAGAAAATGTGTCATTTCTAATTTTTATATATTAAACTGGTAATTCTAAATGTAGATTTCTATAATTTTATATTTTTTATATATAATTATATGTATTCCATAATATATAATTTTATATATTCTATAATTTTATATATTAGCTAACATTAGTAAATGAATATTAACTATGACATTCCCAATATACTTTAATTTGACATATAATACTGGCCTTTTAAATTCACTTCTAAAATAAAGCACACTTAATAAAATAATTGAAATGTAAAATACAGTGATGCCCTAAATAGAAAAATTCAATATATTTTGAACAATTAGTATAAATACCATTCAGGTTTTTTTACTTTAAAACTTTTCACTTTGAGGTATTTGAAGAGAAGAGGAACATGCTAGCTAGCCTATGTATAGCTACCATTGTTTTATGTAAATTGATCTTATATGCTATCTTAATAGTCTGTCATGGAGTGTATTTTTATTCTAAAGAAAGTAGGTAGAAAATGAATATGACTATCTCTAAAAACACAAAAAGAGCATCCTTTATATTTCTTTAGGTTGCTTTTGTTTTAGATAATTTTTTCCTACATTTGTACAATAAGATTATTCTCATTTATGGTCTTCATGTTGCTGTAGGAAGAGATCATTTATTTAAAAGGTAAAAGAATATTCTGCATAAATAGCATTACCAGAATCTTTTTATTTGTGTGCTGATTCTCAATATTGAAGCAAGGTGTCAGAACACAAGGAGGTATGGGTTTATTGCTTAGTTTACCCAAGTTCACCTTCAAATATCTGCATGTCTGTAGAGTTCATAAGAATTAAAGTTGTTAAGAGCATGAAATCAGTTTTTACTGCTTTATTTAGCTGTATTTAAATTTGTAAAGAATTAGATATCCAAAGACTTGAAATATGATGTGATGAGTTACAGTGCCATTCATTTGTCTTTTAGAGTGTTAGAATCACCTTTACCACTTTAATATATTTTTAAGTGCGTAAAGAAAGAAAAAATGACATCATGTCCACTTTCCTGTTTCTATTTGAAACAATGCACACACCATCCCACTTTCTTTTGCTCATTCCTGAAATGCAACATAAATATACATACATACACCCACTCCTAGCAAAGCAGCCAAATGTACTAGGCAACAGATGGGAAACCGAGAGCCCATGTGTTCACATTCCTATTATGCCAATAACTTGCTGGGTGATCTTGGGCAAACTACATATCTTCAGCTAATTACCTTCTCTCTAAAAGAACAGAGCCATAGGGCCTGAATATTAGCTCTCAGAAGCCAAGTAATGAATTAGTCCCATCATCTTTCTTAATATGGAAAACATATTCAAATAATAAAGAGCTGGAATAGATCTTATTATTATTGCATAATCTCACTAGGTTTTCCCTGCTGTTCTGAAGGCTATAACCAAATGCTTTGCAATACCCATAAAAAAAAGAACTTTCTCTACTACTACAACAATAAGAAGTTTTTAAAAAGATGAATTCTCTAATGCTGATGCAGTAACAAAAGAAAAAAAATAGATACATCTAACTTCTCCAAAGAAGATGCAAAAACAGACAATAAATGCGCAAAATAATTTTTGATATAATTAGTCATTAGGGAAATGAAAATCAAAACCACAATGACATTCCATTTCAATCTACTAAGATGGCTAAAATAAAAAAATACAGAAAATAACAAGAATTGGTATGGTGTGGAAAAATTGGAACTCCACATACATTGCTAATGGGATTGTGAAACGGTGCAGTGACTCTCGAAAACAGTTTGAATGTTCTTCAAATTGTTAAACATAGAATTAGCAGATATTTCTCTAGTAGTTATGTATCCAAGAGCATTGAAAACATATGTCCACCCACAAACACATACACAAATTTCATGGCAGCATTATTTACAATGATTCCAAAATGGAAACAGCCCAAATGTTCATCAACTGACAAACAGGTAAACAAAATGTGATACATTTATACAATGGAATATTATTCCATCATACAAATGAAGTACTGAAATATGCTACAATATAGTTAAAACCTTATAAACAGTATGTTAAGTGAAAGAAGTCAGTCATGAAATACTCCATATTATACAACCCTATTTATATAAAATGTTCAGAAAAGGCAAATCCATAGAGATAGAAAGTTGACTAACAGCAAAACTGACTCAATGCTATTTGGTGTCACCTCAGTCTATCCTCATAGACTTCAATAACTGAATTACAGGAAGATGTTAAGGACTCCTAAGCTTGTTTTTCCAGAAAGAAGATCTTGAAAAAAAGGTTTTGTGCAGGTTGTTAATTTGATAAAAGTGAAACAAGTATGTACTGACAACTAATGCAAGATTACATTACGGATCAGGTAAAACTGTAGACAACTATCCCCCAGTCCTGGTGGGAGCACACACCCCTCCCTGCCTTACATAAACTATAATTCAAAACTGTCTGATTGTGAGAGGAAACGGGATAATTTATCTGCCATTACCTATTGCTCATCGACCAAAGGTGAGCCCATTGCATGTTAACATCTTCACATGTTCAGTTACTACATACACAAGCAGCTAGCAATTCTCATGGCATCTCAGGTTGAGGCCTCAGAAAGCAAGGGATATGGGCAACAGCTGAAGTTAGGTACCGTCACATTACACTTAATTGTAACACTATGCAGCAGTAGCTAAAGAAAAGATAGTTGAGAGACCATAATGCTGAACATAAGGAGTATATAATACAGTCTCTAGCCCTTTATCCCAATTATGTCCAGTAGTGTGCTGAAGCTGTTCATACCAGCTCATAAGAGCTGATCATATGCATGCATCTCTTGCCAACTCTGAGTCTAGTAATATCCTGTTAGTAGCTTGAGATTGGCCATGGTGGGAGTACTTACACAATGGAAATGGGCAACCACTAAAAATTAGATTTTTTTATAAATATATATATCAGAGCATTAAACACTTATCAGCACATCTCCTATATATCATTCTTCCTAGTTTTTTCTAACTAGACACTAGACTAGGGAAACAATGTGTTTCCTGATGACTAGAAATAAAATACAAACTCTGCGTCCTTCTTTGACTTATTGAGACAGAAATTTGATGAATATGAGGGGAAGCAGACTGTATTAGGGTTCTCTTAGAGTGACAGAACCAATACTATATATACATAAGGGGATTTTATTAACTGTAAACTTACATGATCACAATGTCCCACAACAAGTTGTCTGTAACCTGAGAAGCAAGGAGAGCCACTCTGAGTCCCAAAACTGAAGAACATGGAGTCCGATGTTCAAGGACAGGAAGCACCCAGCACGGCAGAAAGATGTAGGCTGGGAGGATAGGCCAGAATAGTTTCACATTTTTCTGCCTGTTTTATATTCGCTGGTGGCCGATTAGATGATGCCAACCCAGATTAAGGTTGGGTCTGCTTTCCCCAGCCCACTGACTCAAATGTTAATCTCTTTTGGCAACACCTTTAGACACACCCAGGATCAATATTGCATCTTTAATCCAATCAAGTTGACTCCCAGTATTAACCGTCTCAAGTCCAGTCCTTGTCAACTTGATCCCATAAACATCTCCTGAGATCATACATAATCTTCAAATAAAGAATAGTGAGGTCGGCTGGGAGCGGTGGCTCACACCTGCAATCCCAGCACTTTGGGAGGCCAAGGCAGGCGGATCATGAGGTCAGGAGATTGAGACCATCCTTGCTAACATGGTGAAACCCCGTCTCTGCTAAAAATACAAAAAATTAGCCAGGCATGGTGGCACACGCCTGTAGTCCCAGCTACTTGGCAGGCTGAGGCGGGAGAATCACTTGAACATGGGAGGCAGAGGTTGCAGTGAGCTGAGATCACACCACTGCACTCCAGTCTGGGTGACAGAGCGAGACTCCATCTCAAAATAATAATAATAATAACAATAATAATGTCACAATTATGCCTAACATAATACAATTATTATTTGTACAACCAGAAATGCAACACTTTCCAACCCAAATACTATTATGTAACACTAACAATACTTAAATGTTGAGCTGATAGGAAGTTAATAAATTTTATGTCACATAATAAAGGAAAAGAAAATAAAATGAAAGTATTTTCTTAGTATAAGTGTATATATGCACGAACATGTTATTAACAAAAAAAGGAGAAAATAGTCATGACAATTACAGTCCTCATTTCTGCAGCTGGTCACATGTTTGTAGCTGGTATTGATAACTACCTTCTTCTACTACCCATTCTGTATTCCCTTTGCCTTCAGCAAGAAACTCAGCAGGTCATGGTTTTTTCCTGGTGAAGTGACCCAAACCTTCATTCCTGAAAGGTCTGGGCCATTTGTAGTCCTGCGTAGATTAGGCTGTTGTAGTTTCCCATTGACCTTAATCATAGGGCATGGTAATACTAAGAGATGCACTAATGGATCTCCTGTATTCCATGCATACTCTTCCTTACCTCCATTGTGGAGCAGTAGACTGAATTCATCTTGATAGTCTAGGTCAATTACCCCAGCCCACACTGTAACTCCCTTCTTAGCCTGTTGACTTAAAGATAGGAGGAGCCCAAAGTGTCCAGGTGGCAATCTTAACTTCCAGTTTAATAGAATTGTCATTGTGTTTCCTGGTGGCAGCATTCCTCCCTCTGGAACTAAGACCTCTAGGCCAGCAGAATGTAATGTCGCAGGAACAGGAAGCAAAAATTTTGCTAGTGGATCACTAGGGGTGATGATGAGTGGTGCCACTTCCACTTCCACACCTCGATTCCTGGTCCTATGAATCCTGGCTATGGGAGAAACAGTACCATATTTTGGACGCTGATTCAGAGCATGCATGGCCTTCTGAAGGACTTCGCCCCAGCACTGCAAAGAATTGTCACCTAGTTGGCATTGTAATTGTGACTTCACAAGGCCATTCTACTATTCTATCAATCCAGGTGCTTCAGGATGATGGGGAACAGGGTAAGACCAGTGAATTCCATGAGCATGAGTCCACTGCCGCAGTTCTTTAGCTGTAAAGTGAGTGCCTTGGTCAGAGGCAATGCTGTGCGGAATACCATGACAGTGGATAAGGCATTCCATGAGTCCACAGATGGTAGTCTTGGCAGAAGCATTGCATGCAGGATAGGCAAATGCATATCTGGAGTGTCTATTCCAGTAAGGACAAACCTCTGCCCTTTCCATGATGGAAGAGGTCCAATATAATCAACCTGCCACCAAGTAGCTGATTACCCTGAGGAATGGTGCTATATCGAGGGCTCAGTGTTGGTCTCTGCTGCTGGCAAATTGGGCACTCAGCAGTGGCCGTAGCCAGGTCAGCCTTGGTGAGTGGAAGTCCATGTTGCTGAACCCATGCATAACCTCCATCCCTGCCACCATGGCCACTTTGTTCATAGGCCGAATGGGCGATGAAAGGGGTGGCTGGGGAAAGAGGCTGAGAGGTGTCCACAGAACAGGTCATCCTATCCACTTGGTTATTAAACTCCTCCTCCGCTGAGGTCACCAGTTGGTGAGCACTCACATGGGATACAAATATCTTCACAGTATTTGACCACTCAGGTTCACCTACATACCTCTTCCCCAAATTTCTTTGTCACCAATTTTCCAAGCAAGCTTCTTCCAAGTTCCTGACCATCTAGCCAAGCCATTGTCTACAGCACATGAATCAATATATAATAGCACACCTGGCTGTTTCTCTTCCCATGCAAAGTTCTCCACCAGGTAAACTGCTTGAAGTTCTGCCCACTGGAAAGGTCTCCCTTCACTGCTGTCCTTCAGGGATGTCCTAGAAGGGTCTGTAGTGCCGCGGATGCCCACTTTCTGGTGGAGCCTCAATATTGTGCAGAACCATCTGTTAACCAGGCCCTAGTCTTCTCTTCCTCTGTCAACTGATCATAGGGAACTCCAGGAGACAATCAGAGCTGGCGGGGGGAGAGAAGGCAGGGTGGCAGGAGTGCAGACCATGGGCATTTCAGCCACTTCCTCATGTAACTTACTTGTGCCTTCAGGACCTGCTCAAGCCCGGTCACGTATATACCACTTCCATTTGATGACAGAATGCAGCTGTGCACGACCCACTTTATGGCTAGATGTGTCAGAAAGCACCCAGTTCATGACAGGCAATTCAGGTCGCATGGTGACTTGATGACGGATAGTCAAACGTTCAGTTTCTACCAAAGCCCAGTAACAGGCCAAGAGCTGTCTCTCAAAAGGTGAGTAGTTATCTGCAGAAGATAGCAGGGCCTTGCTCCAAAATCCTAGAGGTCTCCGCTGTGATTCACCTATGGGAGCCTGCCAAAGGCTCCAAACAGCACCCCTATCTGCCAATGACACCTCAAACACCATTGGATCTGCTTGGTCATATGGCCCAAGTTGTAAGCAGGTTGCACAGCAGCCTGGACCTGTTGAAGAGTCTTCTCCTGTTCTGGACACCACTCAAAACTGGCAGCCTTTTGGGTCACTCAATAAATGGGATGGAGTAACACACCCAAATGAGCAATCTGTTGCCTCCAAAATCCAAATAGGCACAGTAGGTGTTGTGCCCCTTTCTTCATTGTAGGAGGGGCCAAATGCAGCAGCTTATGCTTTACCTTAGAAGGAATATCTTGACAGAAGGAATATCCCACACCACTGGACCCCTAGAAATTTTACTGAGGTAGAAGTTCCTTGAATTTTAGTTGGATTTATTTCCATCCTCTGGCAGGCAAATGTTTCACTAACAAGTCCAGTTTGTTTGCTACTTCTTGGTCACTGGGTCCAATCAGTGTAATGTCATCAATGTACTGGACCAGTGTGATATCTTGCAGAAGCAAAAAGCGATCAAGTCCTCTCTGAATAAGATTATGACACAAAGCCGTAGAGTTGATATATCCCCAAGGTAGGACAGTGAAGGTATATTGCTGGTCTCGCCAGCTGATGGCAAATGGCTTCTGGTGGGCCTTATGGACAAGAATGGAGAAAAGAGCATTTGCCAAGTCAATGGCTGCATATCAGGTACCAGGAGGTGTGTTAATTTGCTCAGGCAATGAAACCACATCTGATGCAGCAGCTGCAATTGGAGTCACCACTTGGTTAAGCTTATGATAATCCACTGTCATTATCTAAGATCCATCTGTCTTCTCCACAGGCCAAATGAGAGACTTGAATTGGGATGTGTTGGGAATCACCACCCCTGCATCTTTCAATTCCTTCATGGTGGTATTAATCTCCACAATCCCTCAAGTCATGTGATATTGTTTTTGATTTACTATTTTTCTAGGTAGAGGCAGCTCTAGTGACTTCCACTTCCCTTTCCCACCATGATAGGCCTTACCCTACTAGTCAGGTAGCCAACTAGTGAGGTTCTGCCAGCTGCTAAGTAAGTCTATGCCAATTATGCATTCTGGCACTGGGGAAATGACCAAAGGATGAGTCTGGGGACGCACTGGACCCACTGTAACTCAGACCTGAGCTAAAACTCCATTAATTACCTGACCTCCATAAGTCCCTACTTTAACTGAAGGACCACAAAGACACTTAAGGGTCCCTGGAATCAGCATCAGCTCAGACCCAGTGTCCAGTAGTCCCCAAAATGTCTGATAATTTCCTTTTCACTAATGCACAGTTACCCTGGTAAAAGACCAGAGGTGTCCTCAGGGAAGGATGAGAGAAAGATTAACTGCATAAATTGTCAGTAATGTAGTGGGGTCTTTCCTCAAGGTAACCTGGCCTCCCCTTCATTCAGGGGGTTCTGAGTCTGTAAACTGGCTCAAGTCTGGAAATTCACTGAGGGGCCATGATTCTCTGTTTTTATAATTCAAATTAGTCTTTTGTCCATTTGACATAGAAATTTGCTATTTGTATCATTTAAGTAGGAATGCAATAGGTTTCCTATTGATTTCACTTCTAGAAACACCATGATTAATTAGCTAATGCCAGAGCTCTACACAAGGCAGACTATTCTGATTGCAGCTTTGCCTCTGCTCTCCATAATCTCCATTTGCCCCATAATCTCTATTATGGTAGCTACGCCCACCTTGAGTGACTGCAGTTCCCACTATTAGATCTCACATACAGAGAAGAGCAATTACAGGACCCTTCAAAGGTGCAGGTGCTCTCCAAATCAATTTCACAAAGTATTGGTCAAGGGTATATCTTCTGGACCCTCCTAGCTGGGATAAACAGGCCTAAAGTGACTAATCCACTCCACCATCCCAATCTCTCTAAGCCTTTGGATCCCTTCCTCTACAGTAAACCAAAGGAGATCAGACATTTCCAGCTCACTCACAGTGGGCCATCTTTTAATCCACATTTCAGCTAACCAAGCAAAAGAACTATCAGAACCTCTTTTAACTCAATGAGCTGCAACATTGAATGCAGGGTCCCTACTTGGTGGGCCCAAATCAATAAATTCAGCCTGCTCCAACTTTATGTTCCTTCCACCATTATCCCACACCCTTAATATCCATTCCCATGCCTGTTCTCCAGATTTCTGTTTATATAAATTAGAAAACTCAAACAGTTCTTTTTGAGTGTAGCACACCTCCTCATAGGTCACACTCTCAACCTCACCTCTAGGGGCTTACCGGGACTTTACTCTAGTTATAGGTCTAAAAGCCAACAGAGGTGTTGGGGGTGGATTCTGAGGAGAATCAACATTATATTGCCTGACAACTGCCTCATTGGAGGCCATCACCGTTGCCCAAGGCAACACAAAGTTTATCTCCTCAGGCAAAGGCGGAAAGGTGATGGCAGCATGGGTCAGGAGGGGATGTTGCCACCACTGGGGATGGGGAAGCTGTTCCTTCTGGCAAAAAAGTTTCATCAGAGTTTACAAACTCAGTGCCCTCAGCTTCATCAGAGTCCTCCAACATGTCTCCAGTCCAAGTTACAGGGTCCCATTCTTTTCCAATCAATGCCCTCACTTTGACAGTAGACACCTGGCGAGGCTGTGCATGCATCTTTTGTTGCAGGTCAGCCACTCACATAATAAGAGCTTGTGTCTGTTTTCCCACAATTTCAGCTCCTTCTCTACAGAAGATAAGACTCTTACTCAGAGCAGTCTTAGCAGGTTTGAGGCTCAGTATCTGTTTCTGAAGTGGGGAGTTAGAATCCCTGAGTTCATCATTTTCTTTCATCACTTTGTCCACTGAACTTAGGAGCAATCAACTAGCTTCATTATGTTCCTCTGTTCTCTACATATGGTCAAAGGTATTATGTATAGAGTCACTAAACTCCTTTCCTCTCACGAGTGGTGAATCAGGAGTGCCAAATGCATTTATTTTGCATAACTCTCTAAATGATTTCTGCCACAGACTACCAGTGTTCCCCATACTATTAGAAGTAGAGTCCTTAGCATTTTCAGGTCTAATCATATTAAGAAGCCAACTCCAGAAACCCTAAAACCAATGAAAGAACTCCATCCTTAATATTCTGTTCCTCTGGAACCACTCCTGATAACCAAAATCTGTATTAGTCAGGGTTCTCCTAGAGAAACAAAACTAATATTTTATATATATATATATGGGAGTTTATTAAGTATTAACTTACATGATCACAAGGTCATAAAAGGTTGTCTGAAAGCTGAGGAGCAAGGAAAGCCAGTTCGAGTCCCAAAACTGAAGAACTTGGAGTCCAATATTCAAGGGTAGGAAACATCCAGCACGGGAGAAAGATGTAGGCTGGGAGGCCAGGACCATTTGCAGCTTCACGTTTTTCTGCCTGCTTTATATTTGCTGGCAGCTGATTAGGTGGTGCCCATCTGATTAAGGGTGGGTCTGCCTTCCCCAGGCCACTGACTCAAATGTTAATCTCCTTTGGCAACATCCTCACAGACACACCCAGGATCAATATTGCATCCTTCAATCCAATCAAGTTGACACTCAGTATTAATCATCACACAGACTATTGAAGTATATATGAATAACAACAAAGAACTTGATACATCTGTAAAGTTTACTTTTATATGTCATGGTTACATTTTTGGCTATTCTACTCTAAATTTAAGACATATACAACACTATTTAAAAGGAAATAATATCCATAGAATGCCAAGTATATACAAGCCACTGTGATAGACCCTTTACATAAGTCTGCCTTCAACTAGTGGTTCTCATGATGATGCAATGAGATCAGTAATTTTTATTATTCCAATTTTACCAGTGAAGAAACTAAGAATCTGAGAGATTTAGCATTTGTCCAAGGTAAGAGAGTTGGAAGTTATTTAACTCGAATATACCAAAATTATCCCCAGACACCATATCATTGATTTTTCTACTGCAGCACATTCATAATATATTATCAAAAATAATACAATTTTTAAAATATTTTAAAATTATTTTTAATATAATTTAAAAAATATTTTTTCATCTTTTGTTAGATGATCATATAGAGCTCTGTCTCCTTTTTTTTCCTGTTATATAATGAATTCCATTGATAAGCTCACTAATATCAATTACACTGATATGTATAAATTATTTTTTGGCCTGTAAGAATAAATTTATAAGAGAGTAAGGTAGTTACCTTTTGTTCTCTTTCCTCATAAAGAAGAACACACACTGCAAACTCAAACTCTTTTGTTGTTCTTACTGTATCATTGCCCAGAATATTCTGCCTGTCTTTAGAGGCTAATACATTGATTAGTGAATTCCAATGGGCAGAATCGTGATGCATTAAAGAGATGCTAATATTTTCACTGCTCCTCAATTTCCCTGTTTCCAGGTTTGTTGTCCCAAAATAGTGACCATTTCATATGTATATATATTTTTTCCCCTGCTGTATCTTAGCCATTTTTCCTCTGCCATCATTTCCCCACATTAATACTATGCGTAGCTATTGCCAAGCTCTGAGCTAACATACTAGGCTCAGGGGTCAGAGACCAGGCTTCTTAAGACAATGTGCCTCTCTAAGTGAGGGCAAATATGTCTTCCTTCCTGTATACTTTACTACTGAAGATGTACACAAGATCAGCCTTTTCATTTATTGCAGTGGTATCAATATATCTTTAGTTTGTGGAGCTAAAAATGCAAGGATTCAATGAATGAAAATGAGTTTTCCCACTGGTTAATGGCCAACTCACTTAATCCAGAAAAGTTCTGAAATTGATTGAGGAAAGGGAGCAAAGGAAAAGGGGACCAAAGGTTTTCAAAGCCCTTAAAAATCATGTTTTGTTTGATTTGGTTTGGTTTGTTTCATCTGAATCACTTACATTTTGTGGGTCAATTTGGAATCAAATAAGTATATTTGCAAGGCAAAGCATTTTGGATCAAAGTTTTTTGAGCAGAGTCTGAACAACTTAATGTGACAAAAGTAATTTTACAAACAAGTCTGTGCTATTGGGAAAAATAATTTTATTCCAGTAAGGCTCATCTCAGAAGAGGTAAATATAGGCAGGTCCTGTGACTTTAGTAAATAGGATCTTTTTTGCTACTTCTGTTTTTATTTTTCTCACTCAGGTATGCAAAACGAGACCTTAAAATGAAAATAGTCTGGGTGTGGTGGCTCACACTTATAATCCCAGCACTTTGGGAGGCCAAAGTGGGTAGATCACTTGAGGTTAGGAGTTTAAGACCAGCCTGGCCAACATGGCAAAACCCTGAATCTACTAAAAAATACAAAAGTTAGCTAGGTGTGGTGATGCACATCTGTAATTCCAGCTACTCTGGAGGCTGAGGCACGAGAATCACTTGAACCCAGGAGGTGGAGGTTGCAGTGAGCCAAGATTGCACCGCTGCCTCCAGCCTGGGCAACAGAGGAAGGCTCTGGCTCAAAAAATGAAAATAAAAGAAAAAAAAAAGAAAGAAATTTTTTTTTTTTTTTAAAGCAGAGTACTAGTACATGACCTTGGGGATATATAAAGTTTAAGACATTGATTAGTAGCACCATGGAGCTTGGCCTACTCCACATTGCTTCCTCTGTGTCTTGTTTGAACAGCATTCAAGGCCAGGAAGAAATTGTTGAAAAAGTGACTGCTTTCATTATCATGGCATTGCCAGAATCTCCTGTAGTCATTCTCCCAGCCCATGTTTTCAAACTGACTCTGACATTCACCCAGATTATAATTGTGGATTGCAGAAACTGACAGTTTGTGGGTAAATCAACATCACAGTAGGGCTGGTCTCTTCAGTGAACAGATAATATGGACTAGAGATTTCATAGCATGAGATTGATTTTATCATACAACTAGGCTGAGACAGAGAGAAGAAATCATTGTAATTATTATAAACCCAAGGGCAAAGTGATAAATTAAAAATAGTTTTCTTGTAACATTTTGTCAGTTGAACTTAAGATTGCACAGAGACAGGGTGAAGAATGAAAGAGTTTAAAAAGAAGTTTTTCATTTTTTTAGTCAGAACTGGAACTGTGTTAAGAATGAAAGAAAAGCAAAAAAAGGCATGTTGATTTAGCTAGAGAAGAAAAGAGATTTGCTTAGGAAAAGTGAAGGTCTTAAATAGAAATCTACAAAATAGGAAGGAAGAAAGATAACATGCCCATATATAACTATTTTAAAAGTCAAACTAGCAAAGTTGAAGCTCCTTCCTTTTTTGATTAGGATTCAAAAAGATTTCTCATAGCAAGAGAAAGTCAAGATGTTAGCAAAATAAAATAAAAATAAAATTTGGAAGCCTTCCATAGGAAGGCTGTGAGACAGAAAAGTATATGGAATTATATACTCTAACAGTGTTCTTTATTCAAAAAATTTTGTTATTCATTAGGTAAGATTTAGAAATATTCTAGAAATAAAGATTTGAGAATATCAGTATGAAATTCAAGTATTTGTTGATTTTCTTGATTAAAAAATAACATTAAGTCGAAAAGTAGGTCATTCTTGTGCTAGAAGAGAACATCAGACTACAAGCGGGGACTCGAAAGATGAGATGCTAAAGTTAAAGCATGAAAACAATAAATTATATCCAGCTGTTTGGAATTCTGGAAAGGTAGTTGATTACCTTTTAGCAGAATTACCCAAACTTTACCTCAGTTGTAGGCAAGGTATGTTTTGAAAAAGTTGAATGTTTTTTCATACTCAGCATTCAAAAACTGTATCTGTCACTCCAAGAGACCTATAAGGCAGAATCAGCTAGAATATATCAGTAAAACAAACATCTGGACCCAAGCAAAGTTAATAGAAAGGTAATCCATCAATAGCAAATAGTGTTTTTCCTGCATCAGGCAGAGGAAGAATGGAACTAGAATTAAAAATAAACTACCTCTTCTTTTTTTTGTCATGGCCTACTTGAAAGGCATAGGAGACTAATAGAAAGTGTGAACCCAAAATAGATGAGACAGTTCTCAATCAATTTAGAAAGTTTATTTTGCCAAGGTTAAGGATGTGCCTGTGATACAGCCTCAGGACGTCCTACCACAGGTACCCAAGTTGCTCAGAGCACAGCTTGGTTTTATACATTTCAGGGAGACATGAGACATCAATCAATATGCATGAGATGTATATTGGAAAGGCGAGATAACTTGAAGCGTGAAAGGGGCTCCCAGGTAGATAAGAGATAGGTAGATAAGAGACAAATGGTTGCATTATTTTGAGTTTCTGTTTAGTCTTTCACTGAATATACAATTTACATGTGAGAGGAGGGTAGAGGAATAGTCAGGTATACCTTAGTCTGGCTTAGTGAAACAACAGGGCAGAGGAAGCAATCAGATATGCATTTGTCTCATGTGAGCGGAGAATTTGAGTCCTGTCTGTCCTTTGTCCACAAGGTAATATGGTTTGGCTCTGTGTCCCCACCCAAATCTCATCTTGAATTGTACTCCCGTAATTCCCACGTGTTGTGGGAGAAACCCAGTGGGAGATAATTGGAGTCATGGGGGCGGTTTCCCCCATAATGTTCTCTTGGTAGTGAAAAAGTCCCACGAGATCTGATGGTTTTTTCAGGGGTTTCTGCTTTTGCCTCTTCCTCATTTTACCTTGCCACCACCAAGTAAGAAGTGCCTCTCACCTTCCACCATGATTCTGAGGCTTCCCAAGCCATGTGGAACTGTGAGTCCAATTAAACCTCTTTTTCTTCCCACTCTTGGGTATGTCTTTATCAGCAGCATGAAAATAGACTGAAACAGTATATTGGTACCAGTAGGGTGGGGTGTTGCTGAAAAGATACCCAAAAATGTGGAAGCGACTTTGGAGCTGGATATCAGGCAGAGGCTGGAACAGTTTGGAAGGCTCAGAAGAAGACAGAAAAATGTGGGAAAGTTTAGAACCACCTAAAGACTTGTTGAATGGCTTTGATAAAAATGCCATAGTGATATGAACAATAAGGTCCAGGCTGAGGTGATCTCAGATGGAGATGAGGAATTTGTTGGGAACTCCTGTTTTGTTTTAACCGAGACTGGTGGCATTTCGCCCTTGCCCTAGAGATTTTTGGGACTTTGAACTTGAGAGAGATGATGTAGGGTATCTGGCAGAAGAAATTTCTAAGCAGAAAGCACTTAACATGTGACTCGGGTGCTGTTAAAAGCATTCCGTCTTAAAAGGGAAACAGAGCATAAAAGTTCAGAAAATATACAACCTGACGATGCAGTAGAAAAGAAAAACCCATGTCTTAAAGAGAAATTCAAGCTGGCTGCAGAAATTTGCATAAGTAATAAGGAGCTGAATGTTAATCCCCAAGAAAATAGGAAAAATGTCTCCTGGGCATGTCGTAGGTCTTCATGGCAACCCTTCCCATCACAGACCCGGAAGCTTAGGGGGAAAAAATGGTTTCTTGGGCTGGGCCCATGGTCCCCATGCTGGGTGCAGCCCAGGGACTTGGTGCCCTGCATGCCAGCCACTCCAGTCATTGCTAAAAGGAATCAAGGTACAGGTTGGCCCATGGTTTTAGGGGGTACAAGCCACAAACTTTGGCAGCTTCCACGTGGTGTTGAGCCTGCGGGTGCACAGAAGTCAATAATTGAGGTTTGGGAACCTCCACCTAAATTTCAGAAGATGTATGTAAACACCTGGATGCCCAAGCAAAAGTTTGCTGTGGGGGCAGGGTCCTCAGGGAGAACCTCTGCTAGGGCAGTGCAGAAGGGAAATGTGGGGTCAGAATCCTCACACAGAGTCCCTACTGGGGCATCACCTAGTGGAGCTGTGAGAAGAGGGCCACAGTCCTCCAGACCCCAGAATGGTAGATCCACTGACAGCTTGCACCTGGAAAAGCCACAGATACTCAACGCCAGCCTAAGAAAGCAACCAGGAGGGGGCGATACCCTGCAAAAATACAGCGGTGGAGCTGCCCAAGGCTATGGGAACCTACCTCTTGAATCAGTGTGACCTGGATGTGAGACATGGAGTCAAAGAATATCATTTTGGAGCTACAGAATTTGACTGTCCTGCTGGATTTCAACTAGCATGGGCTCTGTAATCCGTTTGTTTTGGTCAATTTCTCCCATTTAGAATGGGTGTATTTACCCAATACCTGTATCCCCATTGTATCTAGGAAGTAACTAGCTTGCTCTTGATTTTATAGGCTCATAGCTGGAAGGGACTTGCCTTGTCTCAGATGAGACTTTGGACTGTAGACTTTTGGGTTAATGCTGACATGAGTTAAGACTTTGGGGACTGTTGTGAAGGCATGATTGGTTTGAAATGTGAGGACATGAGATTTAGAGGAGCCGGGGTGGAATGATATGGTTCAGCTCTGTGTCCCCACCAAAATCTCATCTTGAATTGTATTCCCATGATTCCCATTGGGAGGGACCTGGTGGAAGATAATTTGAGTCACGGGGGCGATTTCCCCCATACTGTTCTCATTGTAGTGAATAAGTTTCACGAGATCTTATGGCTTTATTAGGGGTTTCTCCTTTTGCATTTTCCTCATTTTCTCTTGCCGCCATCATATAAGAAGTGCTTTCACCTCCTGCCATAATTTTGAGGGCTCCCAGCCATGTGGAACTGTAAATCCAATTAAATTTCTTTTTCTTCCCAATCTCGGGTATGTCTTTATCAGCAGCATGGAAATGGACTAATACACAAGAAATTTCTTTATGGGAAAATTATGAGGGAAGTATATAGCTTTTTTTAATCTTTGTAGCTATCTTATTTAGGAATAAAATGGGAGGCGGGCTTGTTCCATGCTTGACTTCCATTTGGCTTCCTGATTTTGGGGTCCCAAGATTTATTTTCCTTTAACAAAACATATAATACATGCAAAGCAACAGTTTCCAGGTGTATTGGCTTCCTCTGACCACTGTAACAAAGTAACACAATCCAGAGGCTCAAACAACAGGTATTTACCCTCTCACAATTCTGGATGCTAGAAGTCAAAATTAAGGTGTCAGTAGGATGAGTTTCTTCTGAGGCTTGTAAGAAAGAATCTGTTCCATGCATTTCTCCTAGCCCTGGTAGTCTCAGGCATTCCTTGGCTAGTGTGTTACTGGTGGTGAATACATATGGGTCTGTAGCAACCTCAATTCTTGCTTCCTCAGAAGAAAGAATTCAACTGAGTGGCATAAGGCAGAAGAGACTGAGGCAAATTTTAGAGCAGAAGTGAAAGTTTATTAATAACCTTTAGGGCAGGAATGAAAAGACAGTAAAGTACACTTGGAAGAGGGCCAAGTGGGCTTTTTGAAAGAGAAGCTCATAGTTTGATCTTTTGACTTGGGGTTTCATATGTTGGCCTGCTTTTAGGATCTTGCGTTACATCTCTCCTGATTCTTCACTTGGGGTGGGCTGTAGCAGGACAGTGGCCTGCTAGCACTTGGGAGGTGAGCATGCGCAGTGAGTTTACACCTGGAGCTGTACACATGCTCACTTGAGGCATTTTTCCCTTACCAGCCAAATGTCCCTCAGAGGTCATATACCAGTTAAACTCTGCCATTTTGCCTCATAGTGCACATGTGTGAGCCCACTCACCAAACTCCTGAGATCTTACAGGAAAGCTACTGATCACCAGTTTCGGGTTTTCCCTATCCATAGGAAGACTGCCTTTTTCTTGTGCTGGCTGAAACCAATTATTATTTTAGAGAGACAGTTACCAACCACCTGACCATTACCTGATGGTTGCCTGACATTCCTGGTTGTGGGGAATGGGGATGGGCCCTCTCCTATCATGTTTGTGTCTGACTCGCTACCTGTAACAGGTAGATGAAATTTTTTCTGGGTCTATCCATCATCTTCCCTCTATGCATGTCTGGCTCTGTGTCTAAATGTTTCTTTATATTAGGACACCAGTAATATTGGTTTAGATCCTATGCTAATGGCCTAATCTTAGCTTCGTTATTTGCAAATACCCTATTTCCAAACGAGGCCGCGTTCACAGGTACTGGAGGTTAGGGCTTCACCTTTTTTCAGGGTGTAGGGGAGACAATTCAAGTCAGAAGCATTAGATAAACAGTAAAGAATGTAATAGATAAGAATGTTTCTGGCCGGGCGCGGTGGCTCACGCTTGTAATCCGAGCACTTTGGGAGGTGGAGACGGGCGGATCACGAGGCACGTCTTTTGAACAACAATGAACTATCACTTTTTCTTGGAAACATTATTACAGAGGTCACATCAAGGTTAATTTTTTGTATAATAAAACTGTTCCTTTAGAATTGGTGAAATGTGAGACATGAGGAACTTGAAGATGGTTTAATTCGGCTTTTTAAGTGTTTTTCTTAGAAAGACAACTGCAGAGGAAAGTACCCAGACATCTCTCAGGCACCCAAATAAGATCTTTGTGACTGGTTAAGAAGCAAGTTTTAATTAAGCTATGCACCTTTATAATAACTATTAGATGTATTAGTCAACTGCTGTTACAACAAGGTTTCATAATGAATTATCACGAGATAATTATCACAAAGCTCAGTGGCCTCCAATAAGCATTTATTTTCCTTGCTCAAGAGTCTGCATTTCAACTGGTACAGTTCTATGTCAGGCAACATATCAGCTGTATTTGGCTCTAGTCTTTGGGTTAGATTCATGTCTACTCTTCATGTCTCCCCATTCTTGCTCCAGCTGCTATCTGGCAAATTTTCTTTTGGCAAATCTTGTGAGCACCAGAGAACAATATAAGCCAAATAAGCATGTTTAAGCCTCAGCTCTCAACACATCTGCTCACCTTCACTGGCTGAAACTATTTATATGATCAAGCTTAAATTCAGTGGAGCAGAGGTATAAACTTTCTGCAAATGTCACTATCACAACATTATGGAACTCCATCTTTAAAAAAAGTTTTATTTATGCCTAACATCATTCTCTTGATGATTCTCAAAACAATAATCTCAGACCTATTTCTCACAAATCCATATGTTTCTCTACATATTATTGGTTATTTAAAATTATGTATTTAATAATCAATTTCTTTTACAATCTTTAAAACTCTATTATCTAGAAGTGAATTATCACTGTTTTACTAGTGAGAATACCACCATTTTACAGTTCACATGGGTTCACACTCCATGCTTTTGAGTTCTACATTCTATGATCAAAATGATCTGATTTGTTTTCCCCAAATGTCTCTTCTATTGTACCTTTTTGTTCATCCTATTCCTTCGTATCTGAATAACCTTCCCATTATTTCAGATCCTCTGCTCATAAGAATTCCATCTACTGAACAAACATTCCAATAAAAAATGGTATCTTCCTCTTTTTCTGGACTCTCACTACACGATTTTAATATTTTTACTTCACTGATAATACTGCACCTTGAAGCATAATACAAGAAAGTTAATTGGGTTTGGGTTTTAGGCCAATAATAACAACAATAAATAAGAATTATACACATGCAAGACAAAAATTTTACTGAATAAAGTATTATTCATCAAATTCTTATTATAATGTGTACAATATTGAAATAGCTCAGGATATAGTCCAGAAATAGAAACAGTTTAACAGAGAGGATTTACTGTAAGAATTCTAAATATTAGAAAACTAGTTTACATTTCCATCGACAGTGTAAAAGCGTTCTCTTTATGATTCTCAAAACAATAATCTCAGACCTATTTCTCAAAACTCCATATGTTTCTCTACATATTATTTGTTATTTAAAATTATGTATTTAATAATCAATTGGCAGCATATGTTCTTTCTTGACTTTTTAATGATTGCCATTCTGATTGGCATGAGATGGTATCTCATTGTGGTTTTGATTTGCGTTTCTCTAATGATCAGTGATGTTGAATTTTTTTTTCATATGTACATTGGCCACATGAATATCTTCTTTTGAGAAGTGTCTGTTCATGCTCTTTGCCCACTTTTTATGATTTTTTTCTTGTAAATTTGTGTAAGTTACTTTTAGATTCTGGATATTAGACCATTGTCAGGTGGATTGCAAAAAATTTCCTCCCATTCTGTAGATTGCCTGTTCACTCTGATGATAATTACTTTTGCTGTGCCTAAGCTCTTTAATTAGATCCCATTTGCCAATTTTTGCTTTTGTTGCAATTGTTTTTGGTGATTCCAGCATGAAATCTTTGCCATGCCTATAACCCGAATGGTTTTGCCTAGATTTTCTTCTTAGGGTTTTCATAGTTTTGGGTTTTACATTTAAGTCTTTAATTCATCTTGAGTTAATTCTGGTATAAAGTGTAAGGAAGGGGCCCAGTTTCAATTTTCTGCATATGGCTAGCCAGTTCTCCCAGAACCATTTATTAATTAGGAAATCCTTTCCACATTGCTTGCTTTTGTCAGGTTTGCCAAAGATCAGATGTTTATAGATATTGAATATAAGTTAGTTCAACCATTGTGGAAGATGATGTGGTGATTCCTCAAAGATCTAGAACTAGAAATACCATTTGACCCAGCAATCCCATTTCTGGGTGTATACCCAAAGGAACATAAATCATTCTGTTACGAAGCTATATGCACGTGTATGTTTATTGCAGAACCATTCAAAATAGCAAAGACATGGAATCAACCCAAATGCCCATAAATGATAGACTAGATAAAGAAAATGTGATACATATACACCATGGAATACTATACAGCCATGAAAAAGAAAGATCATATCCTTTTAGGGACATGGATGGAGCTGAAAGCCATTATCCTCAGCAAACTAGCACAGGAACAGAAAACCAAACACATGTTCTCACTTTTAATTGGGAGCTGAACAATGAGAACACATGGAGACAAGGAGGGGAACAGCACACACTGGGGCCTGTAAGGGGGTGGTTGTGGGGAGGGAGAGCATTACAAAGAATAGCTAACGCATGCTGGGCTTAACACCTGAGTGATCGGTTCATAGGTGCAGCAAACCACCATGGCACACACTTACCTATGTACCAAACCTGCACATCCTGCACATGTACCCCGGAACTTAAAATGAAAATAAAATTAAAAAAAGAAAAGTTAAAAGTAAAAAAAGGAACTACTAAGTTAACACAGAAGCAGCAAATGCAAGAAGCAGCTATTATACCTAAAGCAGAGGTAAGAGGTTTTAAGTAAAAATTTAGAGCCCTGGAGCAAGGACCTTGTGGAGCTGAAACTCCTGCATTTGAAAAGGTGGTATTACTTGGCTGTACGTATGCCTCTGAGATGTGGGCGAGATTTTAAGGAGCTGGGAAAAAACCTCTGAAAAAAGGTCCTGATTACCTGGTGCTGATGCCTCTACAAAGGGTTATTATAAGACCTAGTCATGTGAGAGGTGGAAAAACCTCAGAGTGTAACAAACTGCTGGTATTCAGGTGAAAAAACGAGACTAGTAGCACTACAAGAGTAGGATGCAAAAACAGAAATAATTATCCAGAAGAAACTGATCCTTCTTTCAACCTTCTGACTTCTTTACCACATATCCTCTTGAAAGAGCCAAACAGGAAACAAGGTAGCAAGGGAGAAAAATAGTTTGCAAAGTCATAAACCCTGACTCACAAAGCCAGCTCTAGAATGGACATTTGCAGTTGAAGGGTCATTTTTACCCATCTATAGAAATTTTCAAACATGAAGAAAAGTGTGTTTTGTCTGATCTAACAAATATTTTTTAGAAAACTTTTTTTTTGTTGAGATGGAGTCACTCTGTCACCCAGGCTGAAGTGCAGTGGTGCCATCTCGACTCACTGCAAGCTCTGCCTCCCGAGTTCACGCCATTCTCCTGCCTCAGCCTCCTGAAAACAGTTTTCATCACTGCAAATCTTTCTAAGCTCAACTATCAACATTAATAAAATTAGTTATTAACATTGTTATTAAACAGTATAATAATTTACTTAGATTCAGGTTTTGTCTGTCAATATGTCAAGAAGTTGTAGAACCTGTTGAGCTATGAATCCTCCAGGTTTTCTTAGTTTTCTAAAAAGCCATAAAGATAAATACATCACATTTATATTCAAAATTGTATATGGTACTGTTTTTAACTATAATAAAAAAAGAACTAGTACAAAAATTTAGAAACATTAGTAGAAAGCTATATGTGTCATATTGGACTTAGACCCAGTTGGTCACAACTAAATAACCATATCCTAAAAACGTGCCTTAAGCATAACAAATGTATGTCAGGTGGCATGTAGAAAACCTCTACCAAATAAATAATATAAAAATTTCATATAATTGATGATATACGTGAGGGGAAACTTCTGAAGGTAAATGCAAAATTTTTCCAGAGGGAAACTCTTTAACTCAGGTTGTCATGAATAGAATTTCATTTAAAAAGATTTAATATTAAATCATTATAATATACTGGGAAATGATCCATCATGAATAAAAGTCACAAGACAGAGGCAAAAGTAGCATTAGACCATCCAAGGCATCATGTTATCTAATTAGTGCATAGAATTTCTAAAATAAATATGTATATAATTAAAGATATAAAAGAATTAAAATATATAAAAGAATTAAAAGAAAACAATACATTATAAACAAAGACAAATTTTTAAAATGAAACAAATAAAAGGATGATGTTGAGAAAAATGCACATGAACTCAGAAACTTATAAGGAGCACATTTGACTCCACATTCAAATGTATGTCAGCTCTCTAATAACGATTAAGTCACAATGTAATTTTTTTGGTTTCATGTTGCTATTTTTCACACTAAGAAAATGTTACAATATGTTTGGACAAATATTTTCATTTTATCCACTGATCAAAATTATTTAATTCCAATATGAACCATATATTAATTCGCCTTTTTCTTTAACTGTTTCTTCAATTGTGAAAAAATCAGCAAAATACGAATTATCTTAAAATATATAGATACAAACATTTTTATACTTTTAAGATTTCTGCACAAAATATTGAAAGGAATTAAGAGAGTGTATACATTAAGTTAGAAAATGAAGTATTAACAAACTTCAAACACTTGAGAATGGAAGAAATGTGTTATTTGAAACTATTAGCAAGTTAAGAGAGAGTTTCTTACCACAAATTGGAGTACAAGATTAGACATTTGGAACTTTGCTCTCAATATTCACTCTTCTCTTTCTTTCTAGTAAAAGAACCCAGAGGTTGAGCTTATCACTGAAACCTGGCTAAACCTTTGTATCATACAACCTCCCTAGCTGCTAGATGTGGCCAGGTGTCCCAGTTACCACAGCTGAGAAGGGAGTGTTCAGTGACCTTTTGTAGCTATTATGGGACATCCTAAAAAGACAGGAGTGCCTCTGTCTTCTGTCATGCTGGCTGGAATATGGATACAATGACTAAACACCAGAAGCCATTCAGAATATAACTCGACGTTGGGAAAAGAAGCCATAGTCATGAGACTAAAGAAACAGGGAGCCTGCGTGCCTGACATGTCTTACCAGCCTCAATGTGTCATAACAGCAACAGCTGCCTAATTATTGATTTTGCATGGAATTTGTAGCTTATTTAAGTTCCCGTTTTGAGGTCTGTGTTACTTGTAAGAATCGTAATCCTAAGAGTGACTGTATGTATATTCTTAGGCTAAAATAAAACGAGAGGAAGAAATAGAAATGAAAATAATACACAGAAAACAGAAGTAATAAAAATCAGTAGCATCAGAAATACAGAAGTCATACAGAAAGGTGAAGAAAAGCACTATTCATAAGAGAATAAAAATGTGGAGCAAGAAGAAACAGAAATAAAGTTCATTGGCTTAGAATCATCACAATATTGAATATTTACTTAAGAAATTAACTGAAAGAATGAATATCATTTAGAATAGTCAATGAGGGTGTACAATATAGGAAGTTAACAGAGAATAAATAGAGAGCAATGAAGGAGTGTGGCCTAAATTCTTTCTATTTTGATTCATTCTATTAACTTTGTCATATTCACAGAACCTTAACTGTCTGTTTTTGTTAAAAAAAAAAAAAAAAGGTGTTTAAATACCTCTTTCTTTTTCTTTTCTTTTTTTTTTTTTTCGAGACGGATCTCGCTCTGTCGCCCAGGCTGGACTGCAGTGGCGCGATCTCGGCTCCCGGATTCACGCCATTCTCCTGCCTCAGCCTCCGGAGTAGCATTAAATACCTCTTTCTATGCAAAAAACTCTGTAAAACAAACAAAAAGCAGTGTACATGCACATCTAGCTCCAATAATCTACCATCCTCTCCTTCATTTCAAATTACATTGGCTATATATAAACCACATTGCAATTGAGAGCGGAAATCTATCAATTGATTTGTTCTTATTTTAATAGAATATTTCAATTTGACTCTATAAAGAAAAATATATACTTTGTGTAGTGTGAAGACTCTGCGACATGAAGTCAAATTGACTTTAGCTGGAGTCACAGATAAGCCATTTCAGATTTGTGATTGCAGGCAATTTCTCAGAAAATCTATTCTTACTTTGTTTATCTGTAAAAAGCAGGAGAGTAATAATCAACTTGAAGAAGTAAGTCATGAGCATGAGTCCACTTGTGTGAGTGTGTAGAGTCTGTATGTTATGTAATAGCTAATTGTTTCCTAAAGTATAGGCTGTGGAACTCCTACCTAAGAAGCTACAGATGCACAAGGAATCTGGATTTTTTAGGACACTACAGTCAATTATTTTTATTGATTATATTGCATGGCATAATATTCAGCATTTGGGCAATGGGCACACTAAAAGCCCAGACTTCACCTCTAACTAATATATCCATGCAACAAAACTGCACTTGTACATCTATAACAAGAAAACAGAAAAAAATGGTTGCTGTTGTATTTATTCTCCTTGCTTTAAAATTGATTTGATATCACACAACTGACATTAGATTAAAAAGTGCTTAGATTTATGTGATGTAGGTGGCATAGATATAGATAGCTACAGCCATACATTTAGATGTAGATATAAATTGTTGGTCTATTACCATTAAGCGAAACCAGCATAGTAGCTTAATTTTACACTTAAATATTGGTCATACATTTATATGTTGATTTTAATTATATTCCTTTCCAATAAGTAGCAAATAAAGAATGCTAATCACACAAACATTAAATAATAATGTTGCAATTTAATGATCACAATCTATACAGTATTATGCAAAACTAGAAATCTGTCCATCAGAGGAAAAAAAAGAAAGAAAATGATAAATCATATTGACAATTCTTTCATATATTGTTTCTTTTCTTAAAGGCTTTTCATAGTATATCAGTTTAAAAATAAGAATATATGAACAATTCACATAGTTGCATAATCTGTCAAATTTAGTGCATATATTAAAAAATTTTAGAATTGAAACTATGTCGTTAACAATAAACTCATATAAACATACACCAAAAAAACAGATGATAGAATTTGAGTAACATGAGGATAAATGGTTATCTGCATTGTAGTTGTCAGTATTACCTTATAAATCTAAAATAAATTATAATGTCAATAATGAGAATTATTTTAAAATATAGTTAAACAAGTGAAAAGGAAAGGTACTTTCTCTGCATTGCCTATACAGAGGACAAGGAGAAAATTCAGGCCGTTTTTTTTTAAAAAATGAAGATAAAGTTAGAAGTATAAAAAATAGTAAAGAGAATGAGGAGTTGTAACAGATATCTTCCTGCATCAAATTTACTGTACCATTTTCTTTAACTTAGCAAATATAATTTTATTCATTTCATTAAGAAATTTTTTGGCTTTAATTTTTATTTTTACTTTGTTTCCAGTGCTTTAAGTGATGAGTAAATCTTCTCACTCCATATACATTTCATTAGATCCTCCTACACTGGAGCTCCAAAAGTTATCTTTAAAAAGAGTATGCACTAACTATTTTGTAACGTCTCATGCACTTTTATGTAGTTTTTTAAGTTGTGTTAATGTATTTACATATATACTTTGACACTTAATAAATAAAAATGAGAGCCAGGGTCAAACCAACCCCCTCATTCTGATGATGGACCAGAACCCCAAGATGTAAATGGATTCCTTAAAAGTCTAATTGCTAATAGTTAGCAAATAAATACTAAAGCACATTCTTTTCACTTAGACCATTTATTTCTGCATTGAGAGTATATTTTATTAATATTAAACCTAGAGCTCATAGGGCAACATAATCCTGAGCCAAAAAAAACTATTTAAAAATTCTAGTGAAACACATGCTGAAAAAATTAGTCTTGAGAAATAAATACAATCATATCACTTGCAAGGATGAATTTAAATGTTCACTTTGAATTTACTTTCTATAAACTGAGAGAGTGAATAATTAACTATTAAGATTTTTCTGACCCCAAAATTATTAAAGGGAATTTTTAAATGAATACAAATACTATACAAAGGAGTTAATGGATACAAATACAATACAAATGAATACAATACTCCTCTCATTTGACACATTTGACCTCTAGTTATTTCTTAGAAAGCTACCCAGTTGTCAGACAGTATAATCTCAGGCCTAATACACAGATACACACACACACACATGCACACACACACACATAGCCTGCCAATGAGGTTTCTTTTTGCTAAACAATTGTCATACACCCTACTTTTCCATGGAGAAAGTAGCACTGCACCGTTAAAAAGAAGGAAAAAAAAACTAATTTTGATTTTCACCTGATTTGTGAGACAAGGTAAGAAATGTTATATATTATTTTCTCTGTGTGTTATGTAGTTAATTAGATCACTCTTCCTCTACCTCTGAACACTAAGGTTATAATTACAAATAATTACTGATTTATTCCCACTATTGATGGTACTTTGAATTTAGATGAGCTTTAAAGTCATCCTCCCAGATTTATAGTTACTGGAGAATAAAAATTACAGTGCCTGACAAAGCTAGACAAAAATGAAGGAGCAAAGACCATGTGGAAAGCAGAATTTATTTCAACAAATTATAAAATAAGTTATACACACACTCACTCATTCAAGCACACACTCAAACATACATAAAAGTCATAAATCTCTGGACTCTGAAACTATCATACATATACTTCCTAACCAAGGGAAACTGCTGACTTTTAAATCATAAATAGTATGACTGGCAGAGGTAGCATCAGAAGACTTTTCTTAAGTAGTAAAGGCCAGCAGTTATTAGAATCAACAGAATCTTCATAACTTTTTAAAACAAAGAGATCACAACTTAATATGTTTTTAAGGACAATGGGGTAGTTAATTTTATTCTGGCAATGCTAAACAGAGGTATTGAAACAGATGGCTCAGTGAGATTGAGGAATATTTTTGAATCAAAATATTTAAAATGCCTACAGACAAAAAGAGTTCATTTTTTAAATTGCAGCATTACATATTTTCTTCTGCAAAGGAATAGCGTAAACTCTGCTGCTCCTTCATCCTTCTTATTGTTCTTTTCTTATTCTCAAAGACAATGTGTAGAAAGAGATATAATTCCCAGGTTTCAGATTGAGTTCCATTACCATCTATTGTGGATTTGTCTAAACAGCTCTTGAAAATATAATAGCAAATTTTACATGCAAATTTTGGGCAATTGCAAGAAGGAGAATAAATAATGTCTCAAAAGTATAAATAAAATTATAATTACATTTATTATGTAACATTTAAGACACAAACTAGGTACAAACCGTCTATCTTTGTATCCAACTCCGAACTTAAAAATGTTAGAAGTAGAGTTAGAATTCTCTACTTTTCAGCAGATAACTAGTATCAGTATTCTGTGATTTGTCAATCTCATTTGGGCTTTTATACTGTTGTTATATATTTATCTATCCTTTGGCAATGTCTAGCATTTTTTGCATATGGTAATATCAGTGGCATTCTACTACATGTTCCTGTTACTTCCCTCTCCTTCTACTAGAGAAAGGCATGGTCAGGTCACCCACATTTCATATCAAAACTATTCATTCTTATATTTTATATTTCTGTTCTGTAAATAGAATTTTTCCACAGAAATAATTGCTTATTTCTTTACCTTGAAAAATAAATGTATGGCATTGAAAATAAGGAGAGCTCTTCACCTTCAATGACATTCAATGATAGAAAAATAAAAAATCATTTTACATTTTAATGATGTACAAATGTATATTTTATGTTAATGTAGTAAAGACTAAATTAAACTATATGAAAGAGAGTCTATTGTAGGCTCCAAGGAGCCCCATAAGGAAGACTTCAACACATTGCTTTTCAGTAGAAAAGGCTTATTTGGTGGGTAGAATGGCAAGGCCATGTCAACTTCAGAACCATACAGACTTTAATCAGTAATTACAGAGTTTGAAACAGGTTCTTGCACCAGGGACTCAAAAGATCCCAGTATCTTAAGAAGTAAATATCAACAGTTTTTTTCCTGTTTGGATGCTATGGCAACAAATATTCCTAATTCTGGCCTGGAGTTCCAGGTATTAATTCAAGGTTAGGAAGAATGCAGCAAGCTACTTCTAAAGTAAAGAGCCAGTAAGGACTGGATCTAATAATTCAAGCAATTATTAGAACTGGCTTGATAAATGAACTCATACATAGAGCAACAATTGAACATATGTTGGGTGATAACATCAATATTCTTTAATGTTGGAAGCTTCATAAAAGAGAGAGGCATACATATCAGTAATACGTATGCAAATGTACACGATTTACTGGTGGTACTCAAAACAAAAGAAATGCCAATTCCTACATTTTATGAATTGATGTTGAGAAGAGATTAATAATAATCAATGGCAAACTTCTCATATCATGTCACAAATTCATCAAGTGAAGCCCTCCAGGGGGTACAATCAGTGCCCCATCTGTGGTTGTTTTCATATACTTTGTAACTATCAAGAGGGGCAAAGATAAATGCTTTCATATTGTAATACAAATATACATCCATACATATATATGCACATACACATGTATTTGTGTCAATGAGGGAGAGAGAGAGACACTCAGAGAAAGCACTGGGGGGAATGTGTATAGTAGGCCAAATGGGTGCCCAAATAAGTATATGCCTGTATATGTATTTGGGCTGGCATACCTTTGATTAATATTTACTAATTAATAATCAATACTAAAATTACTCTTTTTAAATGTCATAGTATTAACTTTAAATTTATTTTTTATGGAGTGTTAATGGTATAAAAATTTAAATTTAAATAAATTAATTTAAAGAAATAAAAATCAGTCCTAAAGTTCTGAAAATAAATAAAGGCAAAAGTATTTCCTAATATTATTGTTTGAATTTTATTCAAGCTTTTATCAATAATAAAAACTTTATGATTAGAAATAACACTTTATACATGAAAGTTTGTATAAATTGCATTGCTATGCCCCATTTTTCCAAAAAGTATTTTACAAAATAAACTTTTCTAATTATAGAAAGCATTAACTTCTTAAACTTTAATCATCTTTCTTTTTACTCATCTAAGTGCAAATCTCAAAATTCTTTTACACTTTTGCTCCAAATATTTTTACAAGATCTCCCTCTTCTGGCCACAACAGTTATTTCATTTCTTTTTATCAACAATAGTTTTAAAATCTGCTGTAAAGTTAAGGCAAAGCTAATTTTTACTAATCTGGCATCAAAGAGATAAATAGACGTGCACTCTTTAAAAATGAAAAACAGGAAGCTCTTTTCAATATCTCTAATACACATACTGTTCTATTAAAGTCTGTTTATCTAATTTCATTTAAGTTTTCTGCCTCACTGATAGTCTGAGGATTCATATGCCAAGCTTGGTAATAAGTTAATAAATGAATTGAATGCTTGAGGTGTTCCAGATGGACTTAAATTGCAAATGCTGTCATTCACAAAAGAGACTGAGCTCATACAGCTGGAATGCAAACTTCCAAATGCAGACTTACCTATGCGCCTTAAGATACAATAAAAGTAAGAAGCAGGCTCCATTAAATGCCTTTTCAGAACTTAACTTTTCCCTCAAGTTTGCAAAGCTGGTTGAAAACAATAAACCATATGTGAGAAATATTCATAAATGAAGGGCAATAAACACTGACCATGCAACTTGCACAAAAATAACATACTGAAAACCGTTTAAAGTTATGCGCTTGTGGCACTATCACATACTTATTTGCCAGTTTTGATCATTATTTAATTTTATAGAATTTAAGAGAAGCTTGCATGGAAAGTTTTGTAGGCACTATTATTCTTAAAGAGCATATTGTATTGGTGCTTTAGAACTCCCAGTAATTATTACTGATAGGTTTTTCCATTTCTTCAAGAAATATTTACAATGCAATGACAATCTAAAACAAACACAACATACTTAGTACTCAAAAATGTATGGTAAGGCACTAAGCTTGGGTTACATTAACAGGTTTCAGTAAATTATACTCAATTTGATTTTGCACGTATGTTCAGTTTTCAAAAGAGAGGGTTTATAGCTTTCATCAGATGCTCAAAGATATCAGTGATCCCCAAATTTAAGGGCAATTGAATGAGATAAGCAAATAATTACAAATTATATAATATTTGATATTTTAAAACACTAGCATGAACAAATGACTATAGTAGTAACTAACTCTACATAAGAGAATCAAGGAAAGTTCCCAAGAAATGGTAACATATGCTCTGAATTTTGAATCTGAAGAAGTTTATCAGGAATACAAGAAAGAAAAAAGGGTTCAGAATATCTCTACTATAGATGTAAAAGCAATGTTGACTAGTATAGTTTGACATAGTCATTGAACAAAATGTTCTTTGGTGGGATTAAACTAAAAATGCACATGATTAACTTTATTGCACTCATTTCTGTATTTCTTACATCTAGAAAGTACTTATTACATAGTACAGATATATATAGATAATTACTAAAAAGTGTGAATAGATTTAAATAATAGGATAGCAAAAGGTAATGAAAGTTCTTGAAGGCTTCAATGATAATTTTGGCCTCTATCCATTTCTATCCAATAATTAGTATAGCCAGTGGTGGTGTGTTGGCCTTTGTTTTGTTTTATTATTGTTGCATTTTTAGTAGAAATATATCATCAGTTGTATGCTTTATGCTGAGAATGATGTAAACTATTTATAAGACAGTGAAGATACTGGATTCTAGGAAAGTAAAGATAAGGCATCAGTTAAAACATCAGTAGGTTTGGGAGAGACAATAAAAATAAAATGAATTTTTCAAGTATTCTGGAAAAAGAAATTCGAAACTTAGATAATTAAGTAAAAAAATGAATGAGAAATGGAGAGGTTGAGAATGAGTTACAGTTTTTTTTAACTTGGATATTTAGATGTCTGTGTAAATGGCGATACTATTATTCATAATTTTGAAAAATGAAAACCAAATAAAAAAATGGAGACATGTTTAGGGTAGTGACAAGGAAAATACAGTCAATGTTGTGGTATTATGGGTATGTAAGTGAAGAAGAGCAAATGAATTGTTAAAAATATGCAAAACATTTTAGAAATGTTTAGTAATTGGACTGAGTTTGGAGAATGTATATAACTACAATCTTAAGCTTGGCAGATTATTAACATGACACTGAATGTTGGTTGATAAATACAGCCAAGACTTCTAGCATCAGCTATTGTTACACGAGTTGGATCTAGAGTTTTAACCTCATATTACATATATAAGAATAGATGACAGGAGAGATCACATAGGGTTCATTCTGTTACGTGTTTTCTGAGGTTTTAGGAAGATGTGTGCTTTTAGAATATCTCCATTCAATTATTAACATTGTTTATAAAAATGCAGATCATAATGGGTCAAATAGCAAATGCAACTTTCTATTTGGAATGCATGACATAATTTTCATATGTTTTCTCGTATAAGGGATAAATCATTCTGATGATTCTGTGCCACAGATTTTTCATCTAAATTTTTATCTAATGACAGGTTAAATGAGAAGATTTAAGGAAATAAGAAATGTAAACCACAGAGTGTAGTGTGTGGCATATAATTTTATGTATAATCTAGACAACTCTTCACAACTTTAAGTACATGTTGACATATTTACATTATATATATATATACACACACTTATTTAATCAGTTATAAAATTGTTCCTGTTTTTTAAAATAGCAAATACTTTGGTGTTTTTTTTTCTGTGAATCATCTGAATTGTTAAATTATTAGTTTACTGAAAAAAACATATTAGAACATGATAAGCTGACCATACCTGAAAAAAATAAGTAAGAGGTGATAATTGAGTCCACTTTTGCCTCATTGTGAATACACTGAACATGTTTATTTGACTTTCTATAGAGAAACCAATATTTATGCCTCATGCTGACATGGTCAAGTCAGCAATGACTTGGGTTATTAGGATTTTGGAGTAATGTTAGTAATTTATTTCTCTGCAATCAATCAAATTAACTACACTGCATTTCAAAAAGCCAAAAATAACTGAAATTTTTTCATTTTCATTATGTGGCTTCCATGCAAAATTGATCATTCTGTTGAAACAGCTGGACACAGGAAGGTTGACTGAGCAGAGTAGAGCTACATTAATCCCAATAATAACTACTTAGAACTCTTGAGCAGGGATTGATTTGGGGAGAAAACAAAGAAAAGTATGTTTCTGAGAGACACCTAATTTCATTCTCTTCCAAAATGCAGACATATGCAGAGTATGATATAGTAAAAGACACTAAACTGCTATTTCTCAGTGACTCACTACACCAGTTGGTCACGAACAGCAAATATAGGACATTCCTCCAGCCCCATTTCCAAGTGTCAGTATCTTACCTGCCCCACCACCTCCCTTAGATTTAGGTCCTTATTCCATACCAAGCAAAGCCCACTTGTTTCAAACAACCATCCCCCTTGGCATAAAAAGGAAGTTTTTGTCATTTATGTGTCTTTTCTGTTGCACTCTTCTTTATGGCTGTTGTTTATCTGCTTGCCACCTGACATCTCTCTGTAATTCCACAGCCTTGCACTCGCAGTAGTAATGACACTTAATTTGCTTTTCATCCTGACCATAAGGGATTGAGAGGATTCAAATATTAATAGTTCTACTCTAATGAGGCATTATCAATATCTAAGCAGCTCTTGTCTATCAACTTTGAATCATTGTAACGAAACTCTCAACAAAGGGGATTCTGGAAATTTGTGCTTATAGGATAATAAAAATGCTTTAATTTTCTTTTTTTCTTTTCTTTTTTTTTTTTTTTTCTGAGACGAAGTCTTGCTCTTGTCCCCCAGGCTGGAGTGCAATGGCACGATCTCAGCTCACTGCAACCTCTGCCTCCCAAGTTCCAGCGATTCTCCTGCCTCAGCCTCCTAAGTAGCTGGGATTACAGGCATCTGCCACCATGCCCAGCTGATTTTTTTGTATTTTTAGTAGAGACGGGGTTTCACCATGTTGGCCAGGCTGATCTCAAAGTCTCGAACTCGTGATCTCAAGCAATCCACCCACCTCGGCCTCCCAAAGTGCTGGGATTACAGGCATGAGCCACCGCGCCCGGCCAAAAAATGCTTTAATTTTCAATGTTAGTTTGCTGGCAGGGAACTACCCTTGAAGGCCAAAAACAAGTATTCCTCAAATAACCACTTTACTGTAAGATATTGATAGACAATTTAACTTGAGTAAGCCCCAATTATCTTGGATAAAGAAAGATTACTTACAGGGAGAATACTGACTTTGTAAAATATATCTGGGAATGATTGCATTAGTACTGATATTAATCTTTAAATAATAGCCAAATATTCTATGTAGCTATACAAATAAATAGCTCATTAAAACAGATATTAAATCTGGAAGCTCCAAATTATGTGAATTATTTCAGATTACTACTTCTTCAAATAAGAAAACTATATCATATTCTTTTCTAAAATGACATTATCTATTTTTGTTATGTAAGTGACCTATATTTAATGGCCAAATAGGTTTTATATATAAATATGCTTCATTTCTGCAAATATACATTATGTTAAAAAAAGTTCCAACTAAGATTACTTCCACATATCATTGGACATAATATCAATATCTCCAAACTTAACAAGTATCTAGGGAAAGAATTAGAATAAAAATTGGCATGATATTTTTACTAGTTAATTCTAGGGACCTTGGTATTAGTCTAGAAATAATCAGCTTCTAACTATCCACACATAAATAATATCAAAAAGCAGACTAAGTTTAATCTCTTGGTGTATAACTTTTTTCCTAAGTCTTTTTGTTTTAGGGATTCAGCCTTTCCTTATATCTCTGTTAATACTTATTTTCCTTTTATTATTTTTGATATTCCATCTAAAGGAGCATTGAAAATAACTTCTAGAAGGATTTGAAAGTAATCATTGGGTAACACTAGTGTATATTTAATAATACTAATACTAATAATGTATAACAGTGCTTCAAGCTAGTGCTTATAGTTTAAACTCCTCAAAGATAAATGAATAACCCCAAATTCCCTATATGTCAAGCAGTGTCTTCAGTATATATGCATATGTTCCATTTTTTGACCTAGATTTGCTATGTTCCATTTTTTGACCTAGATCTGCTATTTATGAGCCAAGGATCTTAAGTTTTTAAATTTATTTGAATATTTGTTTGATACTCATATTTAGAATGAACTTAAGAATAGCTAACATAGCAGACAGTAGCAAGAGTTAAGAAAATAATAATAAAAAAATAATAATAAGTACTTATTATGTACTGAGTATTCAGTAAGAATGAATTCCCTTCCCACTCATCTATTTGTATACATCTGCTGTTCCAATCTTACGATAGCCCTAATGAGAGCATAGACTATTTCGTGTTCCATGCACAAGAACTTTCAGTAACTCTTGGTTTTATTAATAGCCTCAGTCATATACCCAAATCTCCACACAATCTTGTTAGTTTTTAAATAGAAAAAATCCTGTGTATAAATTTAGTATATAGACTAATTAATACAGATATTTTAGGGACTACCATACTGTCCTAGATATTCCAAACATCTCTCTAAGTATACATACCATAAATTTATATGCATGCATCTCAATTTATTGTGCTTCTTTTTACTACACTAGGCAGATTTGGGATATTTTATAAATTGAAGGTTTGTGGCAACCTTGCATCAAGCAAGTCTATCAGTGCCATTTTTCCAACATCACGTGCTCACTTCATATCTTTGTGTCATATTTTGGTAATTCTTGCAATATTTTATTTTTTTAGCATTATTATATATGTCATGGTTATCTGTGATAAGTGCTTTTTGATGTTACTATTTGTTTTGGGGCACCACAAACCATGATCATATAAAACAGAGATCTTAATCAATAAACATTGTGTGTGTTTTTACTGCACCACTAACCAGTCATTCCCTCATCTCTCTCCCTCTCCTTGGGCATCTATATTCCCTTGGACACAACAATACTGAAATTAGGCCAAGTAATAACCCTACAATCACCTTTAAGTTTTACAATGTGTTGACTTACAGACAAAAATAAAGGCAAAATTAATATAAGTGGATAGTTTACTTGAGCCAAATATAAGGACTACAACCTGAGAAACACAGATTCAAGTTGCCTTAAATATGTTCTATTAGTAGCAGTTACAAGTGGGTTTTTAAAGGAAAAAAGAAAGGGTAGTTCTTTTGAACATAAATATTGATTGGCTGTACATTGTTCTTTGCATCACAAATTCCAAAAACATGAAGATAATGAATGAGAATCACACCGTGCAACTTGTGATAGCATTTGAGGTAATTTACCAGCTAGTCTGGAAACTACGGAGAAGGAAAGAAAACAAAATGCATTTAAACAATTGTCCCCAGATACGGGTATGCGTGTGAAGGAGGATTGTGACTGAAGATTCATTCTCGTATCTCTCTGAGTCTGATAAATCTTGCATACCTCACATTCTGCAGACTGCTCTGAACTACTTTTCTTTCTTAAGTGCAAGAGTCATGTGTCTCTCGTTTTAAATAAAAAGCTGGAAATGATTAAGCTTAGTGAAGAAGGCATTTTGAAAACCAAGATAGGCTGAAAACTAAGTTAAACAAGTTGTGAATGCAAAGAAAAAGTTCATAGAGGAAATTAATAGTGTTACTCCAGTGAATAAATAAATGACAAGAAAGCAAAACAGCCTTATTGCTAATATGGAGAAAGCTTTAGCGGTCTGCATGGAAGCTCAAACCAGCCACAACATTCCCTTAAGCCAAAGCCCACTGCAGAGCAAGGCCCTAGCTCTCTTCAATTATGTGAAAGATGAGAGAGGTGGTAAAGCTGCAGAATAGAAGTTTAAAGTTAGAATAGTTTGGTTCATGAGGTTTAAGGAAATAAACCATCTCTATAAGTAGAAGGTGAAACAGCAAGTGCTGATGGAGAAGCTACAGCAAGCTAGCCAGAAGATCTAGCTAAGATAATTGATAATGATAGCTACATTTAAGAACAAATTTTCAATGTAGACAAAATAGCCTTCTACTGAAGGAAGATACCTTCTAAGATTTTCATATCTGGAGAGACAAGTCAATGCCTGACTTCAAAGCTTCAAAGGACAGCTGACTTTCTTGTTAGGGGTTAATGCAGCTGTTAACTTTAAGTTGAAGCCAATGATCACCAACCATTCCAAAAACCCTAGAGGCCATAAGCAGTATGCTAACTCTACTCTACCTGTGCTCTATAAATAGAACAACAAATTCTGGATGACAGCACATGTGTTTACAGCATAGTTTACCAAATATTTTAAGCCCACTGTTGACATTTACTGAAAAAAAAAGTTACTGCTCAATGGTAATATACTTTGTCCTCCAAGAACTCTGTTACTGCTCAGTGGCAATGTACCTTGTCCTCCAAGAACTCTGATGGAAATGTACAAGAAGATTAATGTTGCTTTCATGCCTGGCAACACAATATCCATTCTTCAGCCCATGAATCAAAAAGTAATTTTGACTTTCAAGTATTATTGTTTAATAAATATATTTTGAAAGGTGATAGAAGCCATCGATAGAAATTCCTCTGATGGATCTTGGCAAGGTAAATGGAAAACCTTCTGGAAAAGATGCAACAAGAACTTTTGTGATTCATGGGAAGAGATCAAAATATCAGTACTAACAGGAGTTTAGAAGAAGTTGATTTAACCTTCATGGATGACTTTGAGGGGTTTAAGACTTCAATTGAGGAAGTAACTGCAGATGTAGTAGAAATAGCAAGAAAACTAAAACTATAAGTACAGCCTGAAGATGTGACTGAATTCCTGCAATCTCATAATAAAACTTAAAAATGAGGAGTTGCTTTTTATGGATGAGAAAATAATGTTGTTTCTTGAGATGAAATCTATTCCTGGTCAAGATGCTGTTACTATTTTTAAAATGACAACAAAGGATATAGACTATTACACAAAAACACTTGATAAAGCATCTGCAGGGTTTGAGAGGATTTATTCCTATTTTGAACGTTCTACTATGGGTAAAATACCATCAAATAGTGTCACATGCTATGGAGAAATATATCATGAAAGAAAGAATCAATCAATGTGGCAAACTTCATTATTGTGTTATTTTAAAAATTTGCAACAGCCAACCCAACCTTCACCAATGAACACCATGATCAGTTAACTGCCATCAGCATCAAGGCAAGACCACAAAAAGATGACTCACATAAGGTTCAGGTGATTTTTAGTATTTGTAGCAATAAAGTATTTGTAAATTAAGGTATTTATATGATTTATTTTGGACATAACGCTATCACACATACAGACTACAGTATAGTATAAACATAACTTATTTGTACTGGGAAATCAAAAAAATTTATGTGACTAGTTTTATTGTGATTTTCACATTATTGCAGAAGTCTGGAACTGAATTCTCATTGTCTCTAAGATATGCCTGTGCCATCGCTAAGGTGAATTCATTGGGTTAAGATATTTTCTCTAAACATTTTCCGAAATCATATTTTTTTTTTTGCAACTCAGAGATAAACTAGGCAATGATGAATCTGTTTTTTCATACATTAACATTATAAATGTATAATAATCTGGGTGCCATGAATATAACAATGGACAAATTACATAAAACTCTAGTTTTTATGGAACTTGTAGTCTAGCAAACTCAGAGGGATGCATAAATAAATAAACTAATATATATCAGGCTGCATTAAGGCATGAACAAATTAAATGTGACCCAGGTTCGTAAGGATTTCTCTGATAAGGTAAAATTTGGACAAAGGTCAAAGGAGGTGAAGAACTAACCCATAGAAGATCTAGGAAAAGAATATTCTACATATAGGAAAAGTAAAGCTCTTAAATGTTTTTAATTTTGAAAGTTTAAAAAGGAGAACTTTAAGGCACACAAGTATAGTACAAAGCCTATGGAAGGTTTCAAGCAGGGACATGACATGATCAGATTGATGTTTAAAAGATACACATGATAAATTATTACCAACTATAATGTAATGTTATTATTTGAAATTTTTATTCAATAAATATTTGAAAGCCTGTCTTGCACAAGGCACTATGCTTTTGTTCTGGACGCCCCTGTCTTCACAGATTTTAACATCTATTAGAAGTGGTTATGGGGCATGCAGATGAAGATAACTGCTGATTATGAGGCATGATTAATAGCTAAAGAGAGTAATATACAGACTGCACTAGTAAGTTACACAAGAGTATCCCAGCCAAACATTGACTATCCATTCAGGCTTGTTGGTGGATGCCTTAGCTTATAAATGGGAGTGAGGCAGGTGAAGAGAGGACACCTGCAGACATTTTATTTTATTTTATTTTTATTTATTTATTCTTGAGATAGAGTCTCACTCTGTCACTCAGGCTGGAGTGCAGTGGTGTGATCTTGGCTCACTGTAACCTCTGCCTCCGGGTTCAAACGATTCTCCTGCCTCAGCCTCCCAAATAGCTGGGATTACAGGCGCACGCCACCACACCTGGCTAAATTTTTGTATTTTTAGTAGAGATAGGGTTTCACCATGTTGGCCAGGCTGTTCTCAAACTCCTGACTTGAAATGATCCGCCCACCTCAGCCTCCCAAAGTGCTCGGATTACAGGCGTGAGGCACCACGCCCGTCTGAAGACATTTTATATATTTACATGGGGCACACACAATACATATATGATACTAAAAGCAATTCAACATTATTTGGCTGTAAAGTGTAAAGTTTTGGTTGTAAAAGACTCTATTCTGTGCATGTGATTAAGGAGATTGAGACTTAATCCAGTGCAAATGAGGAGCCATGGAAAGTATTTCCATAATTACTTAAAATTGCGTTTGATAGGTCACTCTGACATGTATGAGAAGGGCAGATGTGATGGGAAACAAGAAAAGGAAGCAAGAGAATCACAGTTATTATGATTTTTAGCTATGAGTGTATTGGCATATGAATAAGAGCAAGAAAATAAGAATAGAAGTGATGGATTGATTGTAAATAAATAGTAAGTAAAACCAAGGGAATTGATGACTAATCACAGGAGGGGATAAAGGGAAAAACAAAAGAGAAGCCAAGATGACTTCTAGGTTTCAGGTTGGGTTAGTAGATCAAATGCATTTCAGCCAGCAGAAAGAAAAAAAATAACAAAATAGGCCTTGGGAGGAAGAATATTTGTTCAGTTTTGACATTTTTGAAGCTCCTGTGTGTGGCCTGTGTTTGTAGAGCAAGCAAATGGTTTGATTAATGAATCCTAGACTGCAAAGAGAGGTCTAAGAGGACAAATAAATTTGGAAGAAAGAGACACATAATTAGTAGTTGAAACAATGTAAGTCAATGAAATCACCCAAAGGGGTAGTGTATGGGGACAGAAAAGCAATGTGTAAGGAATCAAATTTTAGTATGGGTAAGAGATCCTTAGGAGACACACACACACACAGAGGCAGATTGAGTGAGACAGAGAGAGAGAGAGAGAGATCAGGAACTTTCAAAACTGGAAAAGAGTAAGAAAGAGTTTTCTCCATTAGGAAAGCTGGGGAAGTGGAAAATTTAAAGGAAAAGGGATTTTTTCAACAGGGTTATTGCCTTTACCTCTGGTCTGCCAGGCTCCTGCATGTAGTAAATAGTAAGCACTTAGTGCAAAGTTGATAGAATGAATGAAAAGAAGAGAAATGGTAAAAGTAAATTAAAATTCAAGGTAAAAATTTCAAATATAAGGACCACTGAATTTAGTAACTGAAAGAGAAAGAGTTTAAGCTCTCAGAAATAGCATGGTCAATGCCACAGAAAAGCTAAGAATTATGAGAGTTTATTTATCTTGTCTTCACTCTATCTACTTTATGACTACTTTAACCCCGTAATCTGTTTTCAGATTTGCAAACCAGAGATAGGAAATATTATTCAGCGGAAATTTTGCAAAAATAAAAATTTAGAAGAATAAGGCCTCACTTAAATAGCTATCTTACATCCTAAGTGAACTCGCTTTGTAAGCGAGCTATTTCACTTAGAAACAAGTTGATTCAAAGAAAGTAAACTTTAAAATCAATAAAATTAATAAACAAAAAGTTCACATTTAGCATTCCTCCAATAGGAATTCATGATAACAAGTCTCACTTTAAATTGTGAATGAAAATAATTTTCTGACGCATAAAAATTGTTAGATTATGGCTTTACTAGGGTGGACCTTCTAGGAAATTAGAGTGAAAATAGGGAAAGAGTACTAGACAAATGAATTCAGTGATAAATCTAGTTCTGTGAGTGAGTTTCCTAATGACCTTGGGGAAATAACTTGATCCTTTGCATCAAATATTTCATCTATGTATAAAATAAGAAAGTAGAACTGCATAACCTTTATGGTATTTTCCAGTACTAAAGTAAATGGTATTAAAGTTATAGTTATGAACTATATCAAGTATCATTTTTCTTAATCTCACTGTCTGACATCTAAAGCAGTATGGGGAAATAGATGAGAAAAAAAGGTCTGAAATTGGAGATAGGCTGAAATAGGTATGAAAAGGAAGAGGCAAAGAAATGGAAAAAAACAAAGATAAGAAATGTGTTCAAAATATTCAAAAATTATTTACAAGAAGGATAAAAAATGTACTTTTAAAGTTTTAAATACTAAGGAATTAATCTGAATTTATAATTGGGAAGTAGAAATTAAGAACATATGAAATAGTGCATAGACTCGACATCTACCCCTAGATAGAATAAAATTGAGGCATACATATAGACAGGTTTAGATAAATTGTCTTGAATTTCCTTATTTTTTCAGACTATAATAAATCTTCGACATGGTCAATTTAATAAATTCAGTATGATTTGTCAGATGTGAGAAATAGACCAGGGCACAAAATCACTTTATATTTGAAGACAGGCATGAATTATGACTTGAATTTTGTGATATTTTTTTCAGAACTCACAAACAAGCAATGTGACAGACACACAAGGTCAAGAAATATTACGGTGTGGATGAACTGGAAGGTCTATGGTGTCAGCCTAGGCTCTGGAGGAGCCTAACCTCTCAGGGTTATTCCTTTGTAGGCTGGGGAGAGGTCACTCAGCATTTAAGTGTATGGATTATTGGTAAAAGAAAATGTAATTAAAGTCTGTCTTGTGAGCTGAAGATCCAGCCTTCAGACTAAAAAATCCTTACTAATCACAGTTCCAAAGCAGAGTTACAAAACATTTTAAGCAGATTATGTTTGTATTAGTTACTTATTGGGCTTTGAGGCCTACCTGAGATCTTCATACAACAGAACTAGCCATCCAACTTGCAGTGTTTTGTTTGCATAGGCTATTTCTTCAAAAATTAAAAAAGTACCCTTAATTCTAGAATTTTGTACTTTATCTGAAACTCTTGTCATCTAATTTCTCCCCGCCTCCCGAGATTTTCCTAACTTAATAAAACACTGCTATGTACGTAGCATCTCCATTTTTTCAGTCAATTCCTCTACATAAAGATGTTTTGACCTTGCAATAATCTTAGCTACAAAAATGTACATATATTTATGTAATGTAAACACCACAAACACATCTTCAGTGTGCAAACCATTGTGTTAGATACTAGGAAACAATGAGCTAAATATATTTCTACATGTGCTATAAATTGGAAATGGAGTTTATAATAAATTTATATAGCGTCCAACAAGACTGTTTAAATTTTTCTTATATATGAATTACCAAGAATACGAAGGCAAAATAAGTTTTTATTTTTTGTTTATTTATTTATTTATTTTGAGACGGAGTCTGGCTCTGTTGCCCAGGCTGGAGTGCAGTGGCGCAATCTCGGCTCACTGCAAGCTCCACCTCCCGGGTTCACGCCATTCTCCTGCCTCAGCCTCCCGAGTAGCTGGGACTACAGGCGCCCGCTACCACGCCCGGCTAATTTCTCTATTTTCAGTAGAGACGGGGTTTCACCATGTTGCCCAGGCTGGTCTCGAACTCCTGACCTCAAGTGATCCACCTACCTCGGCCTCCCAAAGTGCTGGGATTACAGGCGTGAACCACTGCACCCGGCCAGTTTATATATATATATATATATATATATATATATATATATATATATAAATTTAAATAGAATTTTGTCCATTTTTTTTGTCTCCTCAGTTTACATTAAATATACGGAATCTCCACCAGATGTCAGTATATGCATGCAAATATTTTACCTTGTGACAGCAGCGCCTACAAAGCCTTAGTTAGAAAGTACTCAAATAAGAAATGAATGCCTTTTATTTAAAGAACATTAAATTCTCTAATCACATTCACTCTATATATACTTCCTCACAGATTATTTAAAACCACGTTCTCCAAAGTTTTTAAGCCAGCCAAATACATATACTGTCCATTGAAGATTTTGTTCTCATACTTTATGCATAATATGTGTTTACTGAAAGACACACAGCTAGACAATTATTCAGTTAATATTATTTGTATTATTATTAGTGAATCTATATAATTGTATTTAATAAATTTGTGTACCTAAAACGTTACAAAGAATAATTTGAAAACCCAGTCAAAACAATAAGATTATTCTGTAAGATGACTAACTACAATACTATTATGTATGTGTTAATTTTTACACACACCAGGTAAAAGCAATTAAAACTGCAAGGAAGAAAATGTGCCATTAAAAATAGAAAAAAAAACAGCCTATAAAGTAGAAAAGGTGATATATGTTGTATCTACCTGAGGAATAATTAAAAACTTTTCTACAAAGCATAAAATAATTAAAAACTTTACTAGAAAGCCTAAAACCATACTAAAAATATTTGCAGAAAAGATGAGTCCCCATGGGAAAAATGCTAATTCATCCTAGATAGCTGTATGTTTAACGGTATTCCAACTGGGATACAATTAGATATTAGGAAAATTTTTTGCAATTTCACCAAAATTATATAAAATTCTATTTCGAGAGTGGTTTAACACTACTGTTACTAGAATTTATTATAAAGCTACAACCATTTTTTAAAAGGTAAGTATTAAGGAAGAATCCCCTCAATAGAAATAACTAGAATTCCTGAATTTACCCAAATGAGCAGTCTGATTTAGTAGATGATAAAAGTGGCTTATCAAATCACTGAACAAAATATATATTATTTAATAACATTTCTATATTAAATAAATATTCTCAGTACAACTAGCCTGTCATAAAAAGAAATAAACACATAACTAAGTTTAATAAGAGTAAATACAATATAGTCATATGATGTTATGTTCTGGAAATATATTCAAAAAATTATGACAATGTTAGTTTTCAAGAGACATACTCCCTTAATCATTTTTCATGTTAATTTGCTGCTTTATAAGATTAAAAAATAAAACCATTAAAAATGGTATGCTTTCCAGACTCATTGGGAATAGAGGCTATCAAAACATGAAGAAATAGATATAATGTTTAAAATGTAAAATACATGATAGTTTAATATAATTAATATGATATACAAAATATAAATATAATAAGTCAATAAATGAAATAATGTAAAGTGATCAAGAAAATGAAGGCCTTAATTATGATGAAAAACAAATAGAATCAATAATTGGGAAAGATAATAATTTGTCATTAGTAAAAAAAATTAAGTTATTCTTTCTAAGTTTTAGTAGTCAAAGTTTTGGTTAGCTTCAGAATGATTTCGAAGGCAGTAAGATTTTAAGCCACCGACATTTTTCTATTCAGAACTTTTGCTACTCAATCTGCATTAACACCTTAATTCAGCTGGTGTGACTCATTTTGTTTTTCATGCAAACTTGTATTCCCACTATGCATTAAGAACTGTGTCAAAAACACAGTAAAAATTTGTCTATAAAACAGGCATTTTTGCCTTAGGATTTACAGTTTTTACACACCATGCATTTAGATTAAAAAAACTGTAATAGAGAACCAATAACCAAAGCTTTCCATTAAAAAAAAAAAACCTGTTTTCAAACTTAAACCTCGTGTTTAATGGAAATACTTTATTAAGTACTTTCCTTAGTCTTCAATCTCATTACTACCCCTAGAAACGTGCAGCCTAGATATGTGCTGCGATTTTTGTATCCTCTGTGAGTTTTACCACCATCTCCTTTTCCATCCACACTCTATCCTCATCTATTGGCTCTTATCTTCTCTGCGAATAGGAATATTCTTTCTCTTTGCTGAAGCAGACATTTTCATCAGTGTCATAGATTCAAACTTCTCTCAACACTGCTGGGAAATTATTCCATCCATTTAACTCTAATCCTTGCATCATTTATATTTCTCACCACAAGATACACTTCTAGGGAAGAAAAAAATACTGTTTTCCAATTTCCAAACAATCTCTAACCTAAACATACTTGGGAATGATTGTATTTTCCTTCTTTTTCTGTTAACTCCATACCTTCATTTTCTTACCCACTATTCATTTCCTATACTTTTTCCAGTATTTTCGTAATAATTATTTTGTATAAATTTGAATATAAGCTTAATATTGAATACCATGATAATATGTGCGTGTGTGTGTGTGTATACTATTTTTCTGATCAAACAAGTGTTTCCATGCTCACACAGAAAAACTATTACCAGGAGGAGAGTTGAGTATATAAAACGTCATTCAGATTTTAATTAAACAAAGGAAATAATTTTTTAAAACGCTATTAAGTGTAGATTGTATTTCTCTTAATATGTAGTTAGTATTTAATCATTTCTATATATAATGAAGTTTTGTGGCTAGGTTTCTTCATTGTAAAATTACTATTTTTTTCCATTTTTAAGTAATAAAGACTTGCTCGAGGGGAGATTTTTTGACATTCTGCAAATATTCCACCGCTCCTTAAATTTTGCCCACTAATATAAATATCCATCAGATCTTGCCTACAGTATTAATTCAGTGTTCTAATGTTGTTTTCTATTTCATTCACTCTTTTAAAATTTACTAATTATAATTCTTTTGTAAAGAAGAGTAATGCCTTCTCCTATGTTTGCTTTTTTATTGTTATTTATTGATATCAGTATGAACTTATCCATATCTACTTTATTAATTGAATGTAAACCAAATATTATTATTTACTTTTTTGCTCAATTTGTTCAATCCTTGGCCACTGAGAGCACTTTTTACTTTGACTCCCGTGTCTTCTCAATGTTCCCCAAGTTCTTTTTCTTTTTTTCTTCTTCTTCTTTTACTTTCGAGGCAGAGTCTCACTCTGTTGCTCATGCTGGAATGCAGTGATATGACCTCAGCTCACTGCAACCTCTGCCTCCCGGGTTCAAGAGATTCTCATACCTCAACCTCCCAAGTAGCTGGGATTACAGGTGCCCACCACCATGCACCAGCTAATTTTTCTACTTTTAGTAGAGACGTGGTTTCACCATGTTGGCCAGGCTGGTCTTGAACTCCTGACCTCAGATGATCCGCCGTCCTCGACCTCCCAAAATGCTGGGATTACAGGCGTGAGCCCCCATGCCCAGACCCCCAAGTTCTTTTTCATACTTCTTTTCTGTCAGCACTGATGCTCTGGGCTCATCTCCCATTTTCTCTAGCTGAGAATCCTTTACTTCTCCAAAGAACCATGATTCTTTTGTTTGTTTGTTTGTTTTGGATGAAATTAGCAACTAAAATCTGCATCACTGTGCCCATTGCTACTGAAGTGACACTGCACCTAAGCCCTTTCAGTGGATAGAGCTAAGAAACATACATAGGTATGCTAACCCGTGTATGCACATCGAAATTTATTTCTATATCTAATATATATTAACATACAGGGTAAAATAGAACATAAGTTCATACTGATACCTCTGGACTTGAATCCAACACTGTAGGGTTCATTCTAACCCTCTCCCCATCCCTATTCCTCACCTCCATTTCTTATTTGTGAATTTTTTCTCTAATAATGACAAAACTAGATCCCATTCTCTACAATGTATTGACTACTCATGTAGTCAACCCTCCATACTTACAGATTTTGCAGAAGCAATTACAAAATTTAAAGGGATCCTTCATGGATAATATTTGTCATTGTCTGAGTTTGTTTTGCTTTTCAGTGTGAGTGGGTTAGGTGGTAGGGGGCATAATTCAAGTTATTCAATATTAGTTACACAACTCCTGGGCAAGACAAACATTAAATTGAGCAACTTAAAGCAACTCTACTTTCAAAGAGAAAAATTTAGGTACTTTCTTTAGAAATCATTCAGGTAGTGTTTCAATCTCACAAACAGTTGAATTTTGTGTTAAAATTTATAAGAAATCAAGAGCCAAGAGTGTTAGGTGATTGGAATTGGAGAGAGGTTATTTTTTCAGCTGTTTGGATTGCTGGTTGGATTTTGAGATGACATAAGGAAAAAAAAAAAAAAAAAAAAAAAAAGAGGTCACATAAATTATACAAGGAAGCCTCAAAGATAGATAGGAAATTTTCTGGCATGGTTTAGGGAAGACAATCAGCTTAAGTATGTGATTAAGATTTTGCCTCTAGGCTATACTGTTTTCCAATAAAATATAACCCAATTAGATTCAAATTAAATAAAGAAAACGCTGTAGTCCTTCATGTTGCATCTTCTCAATTTTTCTTTAGTAAGTTTTATTATTTTTCAGTTATTTTAATGATAACAAGCATTTTTTTCAAAAATACAACATATATAGCAAATCATATTCATGAAAAGGCCTTCTGATGTCTGTCATCACTCATGAAAGTCAAATTATTTGGATTTAAAATCTTTGATTACGACATAATTTTTTTCCTGTTAAAACTTTGTTATTATATATCTAGGCATTTGTAAATGCATAATGTCATTTCTGCTACAGAAGGGAAGGTAAGCAACGGTACACTTGGGTGGTTTTGTAAATAGCCTACATTTTCTGTTAGGCTATCTTGGTGATTAATTCTTTTCACTGAAGTGTAAGGCTTTCAAATCGATGCAGGCCTACATTTAATCTCATGGTATGTTTCAGTTTTCTTATCATTTAAAGAAGGAAATCACATATATTACAGTATCATTGTCAGAATAAAATAAAAATATAAAACACACAGAACAAATCTAACCACATAGTAGGTGATTAATTGATAATAATTTAATAAATATTATAGTAATAATATATAATACCAACCAAAGAAAACCAGAAGTCACTGAAAACTAAAAAAGGCAAAGAAATAGACTCTCCATTTGAATCTCCAGAATAAACGCAGTCCTACCTGTCCATTTTAGATCATAGAACCATAAGATAAACTGGCATTGCTTTAAGCCACTAAGTTTAGCAGCAATTTTTTTTTTTTTTTTTTTTTTTCTGACAGAGTCTCACTGTATCGCCCAGGCTGGAGTGCATTGGCACAATCTCGGCACACTGCAATCTCTGTCTCCTGAGTTTAAGCTATTCTAATGCCACAGCCTCCCAAGTAGCTCGGATTACAGGTGTGTGCCACCAAACCCAGCTAATTTTTGTATTTTTAGTAGAGATGGAGTTTCACCATATTGGCCAGTCGAACTCCCGACTCCAGGTGACCCACCTGCTTTGGCCTCCATCCCTGTAGGATGTGATTACAGTCTTGAGTCACCAAGCCCGGCAGTTTGCAGCAATTTGTTACAGCAACAATAGAAAGCTAATACAGGTGTCTTAAAACACAGCCTTCATGGATTATGAAAAAGACTGGCTTGTTTTCTGCCTGGTCTTGTCTTACCATTCTAAAGCAGCTGGCAAACATGGAAAAATATATGAAATATCTGTGAGTACATATTTAGGTGTGGAAGACCACCCTGCTACTTCTGAGCATGCTTAGTTCATTTAGTCTGTTTCAAACAAGTTCCATTAGCATGATAATTAGTGAAAACTGTTTGGAGAGGTTAACAACAACTTAATTGTAAATACTCGAAAAAAAGTTATTTAATTTTGTTTTCTAAGTAGGAGTTTCATCTTGGCCTTTATTGTATTTATTTGTTTTCTTTGCATGCTGTTAAATACATGTCAGATTTCTCTTGTTTGATGATATTTAAAATCAAAGGTATCAAAAGTATTTGTCTCATCATTCAGGTAACAATTTATTCATTAAATAGCAATTTGATTAAAATGGTCATCACCTCTGCATGGAGTTTAGTCTCAATTAGAAGACACTTATTAAACAAGTATCTATGACTAATAAATATTTCAAAAGTGGAAACAGAGATACTCTGAAATTGAATGGTAGGAAAAAATTACCAAGTCTAGAGAAATTCAGGGAAAATATCTTTGAGAAAGTGAAAGTTCTATGGTCACTACACTTAGCAAGAATTAAAATGTTCCATTCTAAAATTTTCATGGTTTTAGGTCTTAGATTTAAGTCTTTGATCCATCTCGAGTTGATTTTTGTATAAAGTGAGAGAAGAGGATCCAGTTTTATTCTTCTACATGTGGCTTGCCAATTATCCCAGCACCATTTGTTAAATAGGTTGCCCTTTCCCCACTTTATGTTTTTGTTTGCTTTGTTAAAGATCAGTTGGCTGTATTTGGCTTTATTTCTGGGTTCTTAATTCTGTTTCATTGGTCTATGTGCCTATTTTTATACCAGTACCATGCTGTTGTGGTAACTATGGCCTCACTCCTGCAAGAATGGCCATAATAAAAAACATATTAGATGTTGGCATGGATGTGGTGAAAGGGAACACTTTTACACTGTTGGTGGGGATGTAAACTAGTATAAACACTAATGGTGTGGAGAGTCTATAAAGAACTAAAAGTAGATCTATGATGTGATCCAGCAATCCCACTACTAGGTATCTATCCAGAGGAAAAGAAGTCATTATATGAAAAAGATACTTGTCCATGCATGTTTATAGAAGCACAATTTGCAATTGCGTGAATATGGAACCAGCCCAAATGCCCATCAATCAATAAATGGATAAACAAAATGTGACATATATATCATACACACACACACACACACACACACACACACACACACACCATGGAATACTAATCAGCCATAAAGATGAAATAATCGCATTTAAAGCAACCTGGATGGTATTGGAGACCATTATTCTAAGTGAAATAACTCAGGAATGGAAAAACATCATATATTCTCACTTACAATTGGGAGCTAAGCTATGAGGACACAAAGGCATAAGAATGATACAGTGAACTTTGAAGACTCATGGGAAAGGGTGGGAGGTGGGTGAGGGATAAAAGACTACACATTGGGTACAGTGTACTCTGCTTGGGTGATGGGTGCACCAAAAAATCTCAGAAATCACCACTAAAGGACTTACTCATATAACCAAACATCACTGTTCCCCTAAAACCAATTGAAATAAAATTAAATTTAAAAAAATGAAATAAAATGTTCCAGCCAGGTGCAGTGGCTCACCCCTGTAATCCCAGCCCTTTAGAAGGCCAGGTGGGCAGATCACTTGAGGCCAGGGGTTCAAGACCAGACTGGGCAACATAGGGAGACACCTCTCTACAGAAGTTTGAATAATTTTTTTTTAATGGAGGCATACATTGTAGTCCTAGACACTTGGGAGGCTGAAGTAAGATCTCTTGAGACCAGGAGTTCCAGGCTGCAGTGAGCTCTGAGCACACCACTGCACTCCAACCTGGGGGACAGAGGGAGTTGCTGCCTCAAAAAAAATTCCATTAATAAAAAAGAGAAGCAACACAATGAGAGAGATTAACTTCTAAGAACAATGGGAAGCTACTGAAAATTGTTAAACAGTGAAGTAGCATCAATAATCTACATCATTGAAGAGTTTATTCCAGCTGCAATGTGAAAATAAATTAATGAATCAGAGTGCTTTTGTAATGCATTGCTTTACCAACAAACAACTAACACAATTCAACTATACTTGTGGTTTAAGATCATTATAATTGATAAAGCATGTGTGTGTGTGTTTGCTTAACTGCAACTTGGTTAGATTTCTTTAGGTAAATATTTCTTCTCACTACTGTTTATTTCTCACTACTGATGTCTCTCAGAGCCCTAACCCTCATTCCAATTGATAACTTTTATTTAAAGATGCACCCTGTGATGCAAATGGGAACTAGAAAATGAAGCTTCTTCAACCAGCTTTATAAATATTACAAAAGCTCGTAGATGCAAAGGAAATACTGCTGAGCCAAGTAATGCTAAGTTAACTTTGTGAGAACTATTCTTCCTGCTCTAAGATTCTATTATTGGTCTTTGTATTATGCCTGTGTTGTATTTGAAGTTGTTAAATACTACATGAAGAGTCTTGTTGTACATGAAATCACATCTTTGTCTCCACCCACACTTAAAGTATAAACAGCTTACTGTTTTATTCTGAAACTCACTAAATAGATAACACATGAAATAATCATATTTAAATGTTTACTTTGTTCCCATGACAATGAAATGTTACCATGTAGGGCTGGCTAGATATGTTAAACACAGGAGTTTCATTAAAGTGCCAAGTTCTGCCTCAATGGTGATATTATAGGGATAAGATCAAGGAAAGCATTTCCTACAAATGAACAACCCTTGCAGGTAGATTGCATAAACATTTGAAGCGGCTTTGAAAATTAAAATAAAGGGTATCTGATTTAAAAGAATATAAGATTATGAGATTTTTTCCCTCAGTCATGGTGAAAGTCGCCATTATTACTGCATTTGAATTTGCCTTCCTATTCAAAAAAAAAAAAGGTGAATGGATGCATTTTCCCATCTTTATTTGTTGTTAACATATAAGGTTTAACATTTTAAATCTTTTTAATGTGGTGTTCAAATAAAGCCACTTTTCTATGTCATGCTATTTTCTTTTGTAACAAGCAAATGTGAATTATCTGGCTGTGATTGTTTATTCTTTCCTTTAGAGATTAGTGAAGTTAAAACACTTTTGTTTTTCCAAAAATATGGCTTCAGTGTTTTCGATTATTTAAATTTTATAGAGTCTTTGATTCCTCTGATCTCTTTTCCACATCAGTTGGCCTAGGAAAATCAACTTCTGGTTTGCAACTCTATTCAAATGATATTGCATTTTTAAAGCCATTCGTGACCCAAGATGTTCAAAAAAAATTGTTCTTACCGGCCGGATGCGGTGGCTCATGCCTGTATTCCTAGAACTTTGGGAGGCCGAGGAGGGTGGATTGCCTGAGGACAGGAGTCCAAGACCAGCCTGGCCGATATGGTGAAACCCGGTCTCTACTAAAAATACAAAAAAATTAGCCCCAAAGAACACTCTAAAGATAGTATGTTTTACATTTGCTTATGCCATTCATACTTGTGATATATAAACAAGAAATAGACTAGTATCTACTAAAAATACAAAAACTTAGTTGGGCATGGTGGTGTGCGCCTGTAATCCCAGCTACTCGAGAGGCTGAGGCAGGGGAACTGCCTGAAGCAGGGAGGTGGAGGTTGCAGTGAGCCAAGATCAGGCCACTGCACTCCAGCCTGGGTGATAGAGAGAGACTCCATCTCAGAAAAAAAAAACAAAAACATTCTTACCACTTTTTCTACCCCTAGTATAGCCTATACATATTTATACCACAGTATCTCTAGGCATATTACATGTGCTTTCACATCCTCTTCATCTATTCTTCAATAGGCTTCTTGAAAGCTGTTTCTATGTCTTTACTTGTTTTTGTAGCCCTCAAACATGGGGCACATTTAAGTCACTAAATAATATGTAGAGCTTGAGTCTCAGCTCACACTGAAAGTAAATCACCCTGATCCCGATTTAGATTGTACAAATCTTCTGTGCAAATATTACAAAGATATAGTTGGTGAGTATAAGAACAATGCATGCCATGCTGCCCAGTAAAAAAAAATGAACATTGTTTTACATTTGATAACTTTTATGTAAAAAATATGTAATTAATCAGTGTATATGAAAACTAACCTCTAACCTCTAATTCAGAAAATATCAATGTCAATCTTCCCCATATAATTGCTGAATGAGAGTATGGATGAGTATGTATGTATATATTTGTGTGCATGTGTGTGTGTGTGTGTGTGTGCATGTTTATAATTTTATTATAAAAATCCTCAAATGATATTAGCAGTATGAATGATTGTTTATAGACAATGACAAGTACTTTTTCTAAATGGTTCTAGAAATTTACACTATCACCAATACATTGTAAGACTTTTTTATTTCATTGTTATTGTTTTTTATTTTATTTATTTATTTATTTATTTATTTTGAGACGGAGTCTCTCTCTATCACGACCTCAGCTCACTGCAACCTCTGCCTCCCGGGTTTGAGCAATTCTCCCTGCCTCAGACTCCTGAGTAGCTAGGATTATAGGCGCCTGCCACCACGCCCGTCTAATTTTTGTATTTTTAGTAGAGATGGGTTTTCCCATGTTGGCTAGGCTGATCTTGAACTCCTGACCTTAGGCGATCTGCTTGCCTCAGCCTTCCAAAGTGCTGGGATTACAGGTGTGAGCCACCACACCCAGCCAAAACTTTCTTTTGCTCTGCATCTTCCATAACCCTATCCAAGGGGGAGTGCAAGCCTCTGTAAATCTGGCTGGAAAACTGCCCATCCCATTTAATGAGTCCAAAGGTGTTGGTTGGTAGTAAAGGTAGTATTAAAGAGATCTTTTTGATATCAGGCACAGCTGTAGTATCCTATAATAACAAACATAACATAATGTTTATATTTTGTTCTCTGTCTTATCCTGTGTCTACTTCCTCATTGTTTGAAAACTTCAATTTTTAGGAGTATGTGCAAAACTATCACCTTCAGACTCTAAAATATGGGGCTTTGGCAAGGAAACTTTGAGAAATTGGCAAAAGGAGTGGCATTTTGGGACCAAAATACCCCATGGTGAGAGCTAGCCTCTTGATGCAGCTGTCACAGCAGGTGTGTGAAGGCAGGTGAATGTTTGTAAGAGGTGCAGGCTGGAGCAAACCAAGGTGCATGGCTTGCGTGAACAGATTATACAGATCTCTGTGTCCAAAAATCCTCAGCACTTGGCCACAGCTGGGACTGCAGGTATGGGGAATAGATAAGGCAGCATTTTGATGACCAGAAAAAAAAATGTTTTTAATGTAAGATGAGGCTCACCTCAAAAGTGACAGAGTTTCAGTGTATGTGAATTTCAGCCATTGCTGGGTTGAACAATTTGTACTTATTTATTTTCTTTCTCAGTCGGGACTGCAGTATTGGGTTAAAACCATAAATACGGCTAATGTTGGCACCAACTACAAAACAATTTCATGTCATATTTTGGCCTTAAAATTATTAGTGCCAGATGTGGGTAAGCAAGGTTAGACTGATTGCTTAAAATGCTATTTCTTTTCGATTTTAAAAATGTTTTGTTATAGAGCAGTTTGTTATGTAAAGCATGTACCACAAAAGGAACAAATACATGGTTCATGTAAGTCGTGACACATGACACTTGATAATAAAATGAACACCCCTAAATTCATCATTCACTTGACAACAAAACATTGCCAAAAAAACCCTAATCACGTGTGCACTATCGTTATCTCATTTTCCTGCTTGAATTTCAGATGTCATTTCCTGGCCTTATTTTATACTTGTGTGTGACTATGTACTTACATGTGCATATCTAGTTAACACATTTAATATTTATCACATTTTAGAGCCTTATAAAATAGCATTGCACTGAAAGTACCATTTTGAAACTTTTTTTTTTGGGATGGAGTTTCACTCTTGTTGCCCAAGCTGGAGTGCAATGGTGCGGATCTCGGCTCACCACAACTTCTGCCTCCCAGATTCAAGTGATTCTCCTGCCTCAGCCTCCCAAGTAGCTGTGATTACAGGCTTGCACCACCACATCCAGCTAATTTTTTTGTATTTTCAGTAGAGATGGGGTTTCTCCATGTTGATCATGCTGGTCTTGAACTCTTGATCTCAGGTGATCCACCCGCCTTGGCCTCCCAAAGTGCTGGGATTACAGGCATGAGCCACTGTTCCCAGCCCTGAAACTTGTTTTTTAAATAAAATTTCTTTCTAGAATTAATCTATGTCATCATTACAACACCAATTTATTTTTCTTCAATCTTTATAATGTTCCATTTGGTAAATATATTACAATTTATTTATGCTTGTCCTGTTGATAGACATTATTTCCAAATTTTTGCTATTATGAATAATTTTGCATATTACAATTCTTGAGTATTGGTCTTTATCATGTGCAAGACTGTATTAGTCCATTATTGCATTGCCATAAATAACTACATGGGACTGGGTAATTTATAAAGAAAAGAGGTTTAGTTGGCTTATGGTTCTGTATGGCATACAGGTTCTGGGGAGGACTCAGGAAACTTACAATCATGGCAAAAGGTGAGGGGAAGTAGGCAACGTTTTACATGGCCAGAGTAGGATGAAGAGTGGGGAGGGTGCTACACACTTTTAAATAACCAGATCTCATGAGAACTCACTCACTGTCATGAGAACAGCAACCAGGAAATATGCCCAGTTCATCTAATCACCTTGATCTAATCACTTCCCACCAGCCCCACCCTCCAACACTGGGGATTACATTTAACATGAGATTTAGGCAGGGACACAAATCCAAACCAACATGAAGATTTTATGTAGGTTTTATTCCTAGGAATGGAATTATTTGACTGAAGAGCACATGTTGAAATTTATATAATAATGCCAAATTATTCTTCATGTGTTTGTAACAATTTAACCTCCACTAACGTATAAAAGTTTTTCTTGTTCCATTCTCACACTAATTTATATTTTCACACTTCTCAACTTTTGTTACACTCCTTTAATGTAAAACCTGATAACATTATTGTTTTTATTTTAATGATGACTACAAAGATTGAGGATTTTTAAAAATAGTTTAAATCCAGGATTTGTTTTCTTGTATTTTCCATTTATTTTACTTACTTTTTTCTCTTAATTTTTTAACTTACATTTTTGCTGATTTTTATGGTGGATTTATTACAGTTTATTTATTTGTTTCTAGTTTAATTGGGTTTCTCTATAGATTGTCTTTTTTTGTTTTGTTTTGTTTGAGACGGAGTCTTACTCTTTCACCCAGGCTGGAGCTCAGCGGCGTCATCTCAGCTCACTGCAAGCTCCACCTCCCGGGTTCACGCCATTCTCCTGCCTCAGCCTGCTGAGTAGCTGGGACTACAGGCGCCCGCAACCACGCCTGGCTAATTTTTTGCGTTTTTAGTAGAGACGGGGTTTCACCATGTTAGCCAGGATGGTCTCGATCTCCTGACCTTGTGATCTGCCCGCCTCAGCCTCCCAAAGTGCTGGGATTACAGGCGTTAGCCACCGCGCCCGGCCCCCAGATTGTCTTTAAATGTTGTATTGAAATGTATACTTTTCACTTTTATGTTTGTCTCTGTTGCCAAAAAAAGTCTTCATTTTAATGCAGTCTGATTTTCAGTCTTTTCTAATATTATAGTCATATTTTTCCTTAGTTCCTTTCCTTTTTTCATTTATGTTTGCATTTTTAAATATATCTAGAATTAAATAATGTGTACTGATTCTACATTTTTCTACAAGTTAACCATTGAGCTAGTCACTTCTATTGATCTAATTTTTCTATTCTTAGTAATCTTCAATATAGCTTCTGCAACATACCATACCAACTTTCCATAGTTGTGTACTGTTTTAATTTCTTTTTTCCTTTTTTTTTTTTTCTAATGTACACAACCTTCTTTACTGGAGCTTTGTAACAAATACTGATACCCAACCATACAAGTACCCTAACATATTTCTTCTTAATACAATTATTTTGAAATTCCTCTGGAGCTCTGTTTTTTTTTCTATGTAGCAGCATCTTACTAAGTTCCTTGTAAAATCACTTTGCAATTTTGGTTGGAATGATATTTTGAATATATTTGTATCATTTCAATTATTAGAATCTTCTGCTTTTATTAGATTTATTTCTAAAAACCACATATGTTTTGGTGTCACTGAAACTCATGTTTCTTATTAACTTTTCTTTTGCTAATTGGGCATAAAAATAAAATTAATTTTTGTTTATTGATACTTTATCCAGCAACTTTGTTAAACTTTCCTAGTATCCATAATAAGGTATCTATACATTATTTTCTATTTTTGTGTGTGGCAATTTGTATACTATGTAGATAATGACAGGTAGATTTATGAACTGAATATTTGTGACTTACCTATCACCCCCGAATTCACATGTTGAAGCGCTAACCCCCAGAGTATGTCTGTATTAGAAAATGAAAGTAAGAAACTAATTAAGGCTAAATTCAATCATAAAGGTTGGGCCCTGATCTGATAGGATTAATATACTTATAAGAAAAGACATCAGAGAATTGCTCTTAGTTTCAGGCTCCCTCTTTCTCCATATATATATATATATATACACACACAGAGGGAAAGCCATGTGAGAACATGGCAAGAAAGCAACCACCTGCAAGCCACGAGAATATTCCCGAGAAACCTACCCTGCCATACCTTAACCTGGAACTTTTAGTATCCATCACTGTAAGAAAATAAATTGCTGGCCGGGCGCGGTGGCTCACGCCTGTAATCCCAGCACTTTGGGAGGCCGAGGCGGGCGGATCACGAGGTCAGGAGATCGAGACCATCCTGGCTAACACGGTGAAACCCCGTCTCTACTAAAAATACAAAAAATTAGCCGGGCGTGGTAGCGGGCGCCTGTAGTCCCAGCTACTCAGGAGGCTGAGGCAGGAGAATGGCGTGAACCCGGGAGGCGGAGCTTGCAGTGAGCCGAGATCGCGCCACTGCACTCCAGCCTGGGCGACAGAGCGAGACTCCGTCTCAAAAAAAAAAAAAAAAAAAAAAAAGAAAATAAATTGCTATTGTTTAAAGCACCCAGCCTATTATATTTTGTTATGGCAACCTTATCAGACTAATGTAAGTAGATTTTTTTCCTTTCATAATTGTTTTGTCTTTAGTCAGAACTAACTGCACATAACTAAATGGAATCTTACAATTGGCCATTATTTTCTGTTAACAGGGCTCTTACAACGTTTTTCTCATTCTGCATATCAAAACCTGGGGGTAAAATTAGTCTGTTAATGCTGGAACAAACTTCTCTGAGTTAATATTAACCAAAACCTTGTATATTGTTAAAATCTCTATATTTTAATTACTATTTAAAATATAGTAATTATATTTTAGTTTGCATATTTATTCCCACCAAATCTCTTCTTGAAACGTGATTCCCAATGTTGGAGCTGGGGCCTGGTGGGAGGTGATTGAATCATGGAAGGTGGATCCCTCGTGATTGGCTTAGCACCAATCCCTTGGTGATAAGTGAGTTCTCACTCAGTATGCATGAGATTTGGTTGTTTCAGAGTCTGGGAACTCTCCGCTCCCTCTCTTGATCTGTGTCTCACCATATAGCATGCTGGTTGCCCTTAGCCTTCCACCATGATTGTAAGCTTCTTGGGGCCCTTGCCAGAGGCAAACATTGGCACCACACTTTCTGTACAGCCTGAAGAACAGTGAGCCAAAATAAACCTTTTTTCCTTAATTACCCAGTTTCAGGTATTTCTCCATAGCCATGCAAGAGCAGACTAACATAATATCTTTATTTTTATTTGCTTTACCTATCAATATTAAAAATAAGTGTATGGAAATTTTCTGATATCATGTAGCATTGTCAGATATGCCCCGTCATTTTATTCATTGTTGCTTTACATATTTTGAGGTTATTTTATTATATGCCTACAACTTGTTTATATAGTTTTGTATTGTTCTGGTGCATTTTGTAAGGACAAAAAAATTATAAAATTTAAAAAAGGAGATTTAGTTCTCTTTGTTGAAAATTGAAAAAAAAAAGATTTTCCTTGTAAATCCTGGATATTAGACCATATTTACAAAAAAACCCCAAAAAACAAAAAACAGAAAACCGCATCAAAAAGTGAACAAAGAATATGAACAGACACTTCTCAAAAGAAGACATTTACACAGCCAATAAACATATGAAAAAAAGCTCAACATTACTGATTATCAGAGAAATGCAAATCAAAACCACAATGAGATACCATCTCACACAAGTCAGAATGGTGATTATTAAAAAGTCTGGAAACAATAAATACCAGAGAGGCTGTGGAGAAATAGGAACACTTTTACACTGTTGGTAGGAATATAAATTAATTCAACCATTATGGAAGAGAGTATGGCAATTCCTCAAGGATCTGGAACCACAAATACCATTTGACCCAGCAATCCCATTACTGGATATATACCCAAAGGAATAGAAATCATTTTCCTATAAAGACACGTATATATATGTTTCTTACAGCACTATGTACAATAGAAAAGACATGGAACCAACCAGAATGCCCACCAATGATAGACTGGATAAAGAAAATGTGGTACATATTCACCATAGAATACTACGTAGCCATGAAAAGGAATGAGATCATGTGCTTTGCAGGGACACGGATGAAGCTGGAAGCCATCGTCCTCAGTAAACTAACACAGGAACAGAAAACCAAACAGTGCATGTTCTCACTCATAAGTGGGAAGTGAACATTGAGAACACATGGATACAGAGAGGGAAACAGCACACACAAGGGCCTGTTTTGGGGGTGGGAGTGAGGGGAGGGAACTTAAAGGACAGGTCAATAGGTGCAGCAAGCCACCATGGCACACATATACCTATGTAACACACCTGCTCGTTCTGCACATATATCCCATTTTTCTTTTTCTTAGAAGAAATTTTCTAAAAAAGATTTTCCTTCCTTCTTTAGAATTCTTTTGTCATTTTAGAATTACAAATTTAGAAAACTTGTAATTCCACTACTTTCTCTTCTCTTTTAAATGTATATAAATCCCTTAGAAAACAAAGACTTTGTTAGCTTTATTACCCAGAAATGCCTTTCTCAAGGACATGGAAGCCATGTTTTTGAAATGCATACATCCAGGAAAATAAATAACACCCCTAACTCCCATTCTGTGAGAGGGTGGGAGCCTAACTGTTGTGAATGCCTTGCTCTAAGTCACAAAACTACCTCTTGGCATAAAGACATGACGACTTTGTTTTTCCTTTGAATCAGGCCAATTAGATAACACAGATGGTCACCCAATTATCAGGTAATGTTGGAATGAATGAAGTGTAACAAATGGTGCTGTCAAGTCCTCTTACTAGAGAATTAGTCATAGTTTATCTTGACCATATGGATGTAATGTATCTACTTGGCTATATAAAAAGGAGATTTCATTCTGTCTTTGTGATATCTTAGTGGATTGTCTCTGGTGGGCATCAGCGTATGGTTTAATGCTTATTCAATAATAAATGTATTATCTTTCTTTACTACATTTGTAGAGAAGATTTCTGGAGTGAAACAAAATTATTTTTAAAATTATATTTCCCCAACAGTTTATTTTATAATACTATATAGTGATATATTTTATAATTATGCATTCTCATTTTCTCACCCACTGTTTTATATTTTTATAGCTATCCCATCTTGCTTTAGATTATTGGTTTGTTGCTATGACTTTTTTCCATTCTTTTATTTTCAGTCTTACTCATAGATGTGTCCGTTTACAGCTGGATCTTTAATCCAATCTGAAAAAATCTTTGCCTGAACTGACAATTTAATCAAATTACATTTATTTTGATAGCTGTGATTTTAATTTATTTTTATTACATCTAATTTTGTTCTTTCTATTTGTCTCATTTTTATTATTTTTTAAATTTATTTATAATTATTTTAGAGACGGAGTCTCGCTCTGTCACCTAGCCTGGAGACCAGTGGTGCAATCATGGCACACTGGAGCCTCAAACTCCTGGGCTCAAGAGATCCTCTGACCTCAGCCTCTTGAGTTGCTGGGACTACAGGCATGTGTCACAATGCCTGGCTATTTTTTTTTTCTATAGATGGAGACTCCCCATCTTGCGCAGGCTAATATTAAACTCCTGGGCTCAAGTGATCCTCATACCCTTGACCTCCCAAAGTGCTGGGGTTACAGACATGAGCCACTGCCCCCAGCATATATATGCTTTTAAAAATGTTTTTCTTTTGATTGATACTTTATCTTTTATTTTTTCTATAGCTTCTAAATTCCCCATTTTCTTCTTCTAGTTTTTTCTTTTAATAATTACCCTTGATATTCTACTATTATGACTTTAGAGTTTAATGTTAGTTTACTCCTTTACCTTACTAATGGAAATATTTTAGGGAATGTAACAAAAATCAGTCTCTTGCTGACTTACTAATATTTTTTCCAATGCTTTAGTTCTAAAATTTTTTATTCCTTCAAAATATGCATTATTTACAATATGTTATTATTATCATCATTTCAAAAACTTTATATGGATAATTTTTATATTACATTTTTTCCTTTTTGTCAGTGTTATATCTTCACCATTCTTTTGCATTTCAATTTTTTTCTGTGGTATTGTTCTTCTTTATAAATTGACGTTCTGTTGCTGATAAAAATGCTTTTGTTTTTATGAAAATATCTCCATATTTTCACTGTTCTCAAAAGATTTAGATATGGTAGAAAAGAGAAATAATGAAGAAGATTAAAATGTTAAAATATTCAGCTGAACTCGCCTGAATAAAGTGGAAGGGCCCCTGTGGGCAAAAATCCATATCTATCTTGGTCACTGAGGAACCCCAATTGCTTAAAGAGTGCCTGAACATACTATGTCATCAATAACTATTGAATGATGTAATTTGTACCACACAGAATTTCGATTTTGAATCATTCTTTTCACCACAGGAAAAGAAGGAAACATGGATACTGTCATTGAAAAGGTGAAGTCATGAATGTCTAGAAACATGCAAAAATCTGAGGAAATGAGTATTTGGGGAAAAATGAAGCAACAATTATTGTTCCTTCCCAAGGTTTGTGAGCATTGTCTCTATAAACGTAAATATTACTTCAGTTCAGATATCAATGGAAAGTAAACCTCTAACTGAAAAAAAATGGGTTTGTGCAAAAACATCTTTCTTAAAACAAGTTTTTACTTAAGCTCATTTAATAAGTTGAAGAAATTTCAGAGCAACAAGCTTTAACAGCAGCCAATGATACACAGGACTGAAATGCCTCAGGGTCATGTCGGGTATGTGACTGACACTATAGAGAATGCAAGTTTGCTTTGAGGATAGTCTGCTGCCACTGTGTGGTGTATTGTTACAAGAGAGAAACAAAGTTTTAGCCAGATAGCCTGCATAATTAGTTCAGAACTTGATAGCATACAAAATTATGAAATTTAAAATATATTGGATCAGGAAGTAAACTGCTTTCAGGCTTGATGACTTACATCCGTCATGATAAACTTCTAAATATAGCAAGTAGACAAGGAAATATAAATTCCACTTAGAATATACGATGGTAGATAGTACTCCTTCTCCTCTTCACGACAATCACTTAACTGATGGAAGATTACTCCTTGTTCAGTTGAAGATGCAAACGAATTATATCCATTGTAATAATGGTTAATTTATGTGTCTATTTGGCTTGGCCACAGTGCTTGGATATGGGGGTCAAACATTATTCTGGAAGTTTCTGTGAGGGTATTTGTGGACGATATTAGCATTTAAATCTGTAGAATGACCTTTTGAAAGCTCAGTGCCAGCTAGATGGCAATACTTTGCAGAGTGGGCAAGGTTACCTAAGAGGCTGTATATACTCTGAGTCAGCATCTAATACATTGTGTTGTTTCTCTCACAGTGATGCAGGATTTTTTGCTCCTTTGTTCAGATAAAATCCAGGTTTTTGTCACACAACCAGGAAAATTTAGGCATGTGAACACATTGAAAAGTGAGGAGAACGAAATTCATTAAAAGAAAGCTCTTAGAGAAAAAAAAAAAGAGGGAGTCCTGCCAACAGGCTCCCACTCACAGATTGAATACCAGGCCACCTTGTGCAGGGAGGAGGAGCTGCAGAGGCCAGGCTCCTCCTTCCTGCACAAGGCATGAATTCCCAGTGGCTCCACTCCACTTTCCCATTGTGCAGGCGGGCCCCCGAGTCTGTTTTGGGCACACCCAGACAAGCCCCTGAGCCAGCTGCCTCATCTGCACAATAGCATCTGACATAAACACTTGTGGGGTGGGTTGGAGATTCTCCGGGGATCCTCTCTTAAATACCTCCTACATCTATCAATAGGATTCACAGGTCCAGAAACAAAAGCATGAAAATGGAAGTGAGAGCACTCACCATACCTGTAGTGTGAAAACTTTTGCTTCTTGCCTTCATAACTTTATTCTCTTGTTGACTAGAAATCTCAGCTCCTAAGAGAAGAATGTTTCTACCAGGAGACACAATGATTCCATTAAACTGGAATATAAGACTAACATGTAGCAACTTTGGACTCTTCAGGTTTCTGGAATCAACAGGCAAAGAAGACAGTTACTGTGCTGGAGAGAGTAACTGATACAGATTACCCAAGGGAAACTGGACTACTATGCTACAATGGAGATCAAGAAGAGTATGCCAGGAATACAAGAGATTTCTTAGGAAGTCCCTCAGTATGACCATGTCCTGTAATTATAGTGAATGGAACACTATAGCAACCCAATTCACGTAGGACTACTCATGCTCCAGACTAGGTTACCCCACAAGGTAAAGAAACACAAGCAGCTGAGGTGCTTGCTGAAGGCACAGGGATTATAGAATGGGTAGTGGAAGACAGTAGTTATAAACACCAGTGATGGCATATGACCAGCTATAAAAACAGGAATGTAATTGTCATGACCATTTCTACCCGATATGCTCTAGCTTTGTCCCCACCCAAATCTCATCTTGAATTGTAATCCTGAGGTGTTAAGGGAAGAACCTGGTGGGAAGAGATTGGTTTATGGGAACTTTTTCCCCATGCTGTTCTCTTGATAGTGAGTGAATTCTCATAAGATCTGATGGTTTTATAAATGATAGTTTTTCCTGGGCTCTCATACATTTCTATCTCCTGCTTCCGTGTGAAGAAGGTTCTTGCTTCCCCTTCACCTTCTGCCATGACTGTAAGTTTCCTGAGTCCTCCCCAGTCATGTGGAACTGTGAGTCAATTAAACATCTTCGCTTTATAAGTAACCCAGTCTCGGGTATATCTTTATAGCAGTGTGAAAATGGAGTAATACACTACTTTATTGTATTATGATTATGTGTTTTTATAATATATTTATTTTCTTCTATTTATTATCTATTTACCATGTAGCATTAGTTATGTTAATTTTATATCAGTATTTAAATATTGTTAACTTTATAACATAGTATTTAAGTTCTAGGACATCAAGAAGAGTAGAGCTTACCCAGAGACTTTTTATCTTCTTCTGGGGAAAGGGTTAGTGCATTTTTGGTTGGACTCAAGACAGCCGTATCACGTTAGGTGAAAGTATGACCTTGTTATTTATTGTATTTACTTCAATGTGTATTGGTGTCAAGTTGGCAAGGGGTGAAGTTGAGATACTTAATTTTAGGGATCAGCTTAACTGGGCCACAGTGCTTAGATATGTCTCCATGAATTATTCTGGATGTTGCTGTGAGGGTATTTTTGGATAGGACTAAAATTTACATTGGTGGACTTGGAGTAGAGTAGATTGTACTTAATATGGGTGGACCTCATCCAATCAGATGAAGGCCTGTTAGAACAACAACAATGACAAAATGACTACCCTGAGCAAGATGGAATTCTTCCTGCACATGACTTTTAGACTTGAACTGCAGCATAGGTTTTCCCCTGGATCTTCACCTGAATGGGCTTCAGCCTTAAAGTGCAGCATCAGACCTGCCCTGATCTCCAGTCAGCTGAGCCACTTTGCAGATTTTGAACTTGTCAACCTTCACAATAGCATGCCCCCAATTTTTTTCTATACATACATACATCTTATTGTTTCTCCTCCTCTGGAGAAGCCTGTCTAATACACCCATTGTGTTAGAACACAGTTGAGTTTGCTTCGGCCAAATGAATCCTTAACTACAGCACATAAGTAAATGAGAATCTCTAGCTGAGATTAAAAGAATAAGAAATTAGAAAAACAAAAATTTTGGAATAAACTCTGTAGATTTAATACATAGAGAAAATAATCCTTATTTGTAGATTGTATTCCTATTTGGGAATTTGCTAATGTGAGATTATAAATATAATTTCTATATTAATATGATTAATATTTTATTATTGGGAATTCTATAATGTCATTTATACAAGTTATATAACCTCCCAAGAGGAATAATAGGTGGCATTCTGAAGATCATTACAAATGATAAATGAAATAGGGAGTACATTTTTAGCTTATAGTAGAGTAAGGACTTCTCAGGCCCTACTTTAATAGTTTAAAGTCCTCTTATGAAATTACTTTAAGACTTATGGAGGGAAAAGCAGAATTGTCCTCCAACACTGGCCAAAGGGAGCGCTTTGTTTGTAATTGGTGGTGGGGTTTGGATGGTAAATTCAGGACAGTAATTCTCTAATAAGTATTAAAATGCCTATAGGGTTTTGTTTTTGTTTTTGTTTTTGTTGAGACAGAGTCTCACTCTGTTGCCCAGGCTAGAGTGCAATGGTGCCATCTTGGCTTACTGCAACCTCTGCCTCCCAGGTTCAAGCAATTCTCGTGCCTCTGCCTCCTGAGTAGCTGGGATTATAGGCACTTGCCACCACACCCTGCTAATTTTTTGTATTTTTAGCAGAGATGGGGGCTTCACCATGTTGGCCAGGCTGGCCTCGAACTCCTGGCCTCAAGTGATCTGCCCACCTTGGCCTCCCAAAGTGCTGGGGTTACAAGCTTGTAACCACACCTGGCCTTAAAATGGCTGTAGGTTTTTGATATAAATATTTGTGTAGGTTGAATTTTCCTTAAACTCTAGTTTCCTGAAACATTTGTAATACTTTTCTCATATCTATTGGGATAATTACATAGTGTTCTTTTATTTGTTAATGTGATGACTCATATAAAATATTTCTTTTTAAGTTTCTTTTTAAATTTAAGTTAACCTTAAATACTTGAGATAATCCCAAATTATTTATGATTATATGTGTGTGTTTATATATATGTACATACACACACATTCACACATACATATATATGCATATATACACACACATATATACAGATGCTCCTCACTTATGATGGGTTTATATCCCAATGAACCCACCATAGGTTGAAAATATCATAAGTAAAAAATGAAATTAACACACTTAACTTATATTAAATATCGTAGCTTAGCTTAACCTATGTTAAACATGGTCAGCACACTTAAATTAGTGGAAGTTAGGCAAAATTATCTAACACAAAGCCTACTTTATAATAATGTATTTAATATCTAATGTAATTTATTGAATAGTGTGTGTGGGGTCAATATTTTATTATATGCCTAAATCTCACAGTATTATTTGCAGCGAACTACCCATGGTTACTTCTAATGACCGAGATTTCTCATCATTCTAGGTTTGCAATTTTAAATATTTTATATATTGATACAGTCAGAGACTGTAATCCTAGCCACTTGGCAGGTTCAGGCAGGAGAATCGCTTGAAACCGGAAGGCAGAGGTTGCAGTGAGCCGAGATCACACCACTGCACTCCAGCCTGGGTAACAAAAGCAAAACTCCGTCTCAAAAAAAAAAAAAAAATTAACCATCACATATACTGATGCAATTACTGCTCATAGTAGATACTGTAATAGAGGACTAAGGCCTTTTTATAGTGATACATGCACTATTAAAATGCATTTGCATGGAAGAATATATATATTTCTCTATATATAGATAATATATGTAATCTCTATATGTATACATACATAATATGTAATCTCTCTATATATGAATTTCATTTATATACTATATATAAACTATATATAGTATGTACATACTGTACTATATACTATATATAATATCTAATACAGTATATTTGGTTTATTTGTTCTCTCTCTCTCCCTCTCTCTCTCTCTCCCCTCTCTCTCCCTCAGTGTGTGTGTGTGTGTGTATATTTTTGTTTATATATATATATCTTTCTCTATATATTTATATCTTGAACTTTCTATTTTATATATATATATATGTGTGTGTGCGTGTGTATAAAGAGAGAGGGAGAACAAATGAAACAAACCAAATATTGTACTCCACTTCCATTGAGCAGAATTTTGTGTCCTTGATGACTCATAACCTGATTTTATTAATATTATACTCTAATTCCATTGTACTGAACATCCTGAAAAATAATCCCACTCATCCAACCACCTCCTCCATGTGTAGTTTCGGGCTATTCCAGTCTCACATTAGACTATCTTATTTTTGAATATTCAGGTCTGCTTCTGCAGGGTCCAGGCAGGTTAAATAAATAACTGAAGCAACCTGTGTGATAAAGCACATGCCAATCTACAGGAGACTGGAACTGCACAATGCCAGTTAGCGCTGCCAAGCACAATGTGAAATTAATGCAGCTAGAGCTACTGAGAAATTATAAATGTGGATTTTTATTTGCTGTCTTTTGAAATAAAAATGTTGGCTCAATTTTTTACATTTGGTAGATCAAACAAAATAAATGTGTGGGCCATATGTGATCTCTTGGCTGTCAATTTATGACAAATTTATGACTTTCATAAACAAATGACTTGTAAGTATCCCCAACCCAGTAGAATAAAGGAACATTCAGGATATCAAGGTTTCTTAATATATCTGTGGATGGAGAGATGATATGTTTCTTCTAGCTCTATTGTATGATGCTTAGAGATAATAAAGCAAGTAATTTGATTCTCTTTTTATAGATATTCTGCATAGGCTTAAAACTTAAAACTTTATTTACCTATCACAACATTTTTTTACAGTAACTTTTCACTACCTCCTTGTGGTGTAGACTTCAGTGTACTCTGGATTTTTAGTTCTAGATTAGAACTATGATGTATACAAACCATAGAGTTCTGTTTTTATATAACTTTATTTGGAAAGCCATACTTCCAGGCCAGTGTCTACCATAAAGTCAGGTGTATGATGGGTTTTTAGCTACATATATATTCCACTCATTACTAGAATTGCTCTAGAGTGCAACATGCACACTCCGTAGCAAATTTTCTGGCCCCAGAAGGCATTCATCTAATGCAGATTCTCAGAAACCAGGATCATTTTTTTTCTGCTAGGTTATCTGGGTGTGGTAATGCTTAAGGATGATTGTGTGTGTGTGTGTGTGTGTGTGTGTGTGTGTGTGTGTGTGTGTGTATAGCATTTGTCTCTCATGATAATCATGTTGACTCCATCTTCTACATAGAATGCTTCTTGACAAATACCTACTGTACATGACAGCACAAAATTAACACTGTCCGTTTTCCTCTATCCCCAGTCATGTTACACATTCATTGTATCTCATTAATAGGTGCAGACAAATAAGGATTCACTGAGAGGAGAAAAAAAAACCTCTGGCTGCCTTAGGTTATAGTCGGCAAAGGTTGGAGCTGTGTTAGAAGCCAATTTCATAGGGAAGAGGCAGAATGAATCAAGAAATTCTTTATATCTTCTTTACTGCCATTAATGTTTTTTCTTCCCCTCAGGGCAGATAGTGTATAAGCCATAAATGGGTTTCCCAACCAATGCAAAGCCTGCCATTGGTATATTTCTTTCCTAAAATGTACCCCATTCTCTTGTCATTTATTTTAATGTTCATTTATCAGTTTAATCCAGGGAAATCAGTCATTGTAGAAAAGAAAAGTCAGCCAGAAACTTAGAGGTAATAATAATATATTGGTATTACAGAAGAAAGTATGACAGATACTACAATTGGCTTACTCAACATCATATGGCTTTTTTACCATGCCTTTAAAATAGAAACAAGAAAATTTTAAAAATCTTAAACTTTTTAAAAAACTGCTTTGAACCTGAGAGTGTCCATGGGACACATCTGACTCAAGAAAGGAAAGCAGAGGTCAACTGGGGCCAACTCCATGGCTTCTCCTTCTTCTTTCCTGGAATTCTGATGATAAATAACAGTTTAATAGTCATTGTTAAGAAAAAAGTATCAAAAGGTAGAAGGAGACCAGCTCCTTCATGTCATTATTGAGGCAGAATTCCAGTCTTAGTGTATTCACCTATAGATTTATTTTTGCATGATATCAATAAATCTGTATTTGCTTAAGCTACTGTAATCAGGTCTCTTATAAAACAAACCCCCTACAAAGTATATAGTAAAAAGAGAGCTTTAAGGGCAGTATAATCTAGGTATCAAGAAAACAGGGTCTATTTTCTTTGGATTCTAAGGCTATGTCCAACATTAATATAAAAAATAAATTTAAACATGCAAAAAATTTGTTTAACAGAAAATATACTCAGTAAAATATGAAACCTATCATTATTATATTTTTATGATATATATTATGAAAAATACCAATCTTTTGAAAATGTCAGCTGGGTCTATTAGTGTCATTTACAAACTTCCAGATTATTCTACAATAACTTTTGTGTAACATTTCCACATTTGGCCTTATTGCATGTCATGGAGAGTTCTACTCAACCAATCTGTTAATAATCATTTATGATAACAAAGCAAGGTTGTCACTTCTGACTCTCAGTCCACTCATTGATGTATGTGCAATCCTTGATGAGCAAATCATCTGTTCTGACTACTTTTCTTGAAGTATTGATGACACTCATCACTAAGTATAACCCTGCACATTGTGGACACTCCATTTTTAAATGTTCTGGGAAAGGTGGGGTTATAGACCCGAATTTAAAGAGCTTTTGCATTCTTGAATTGTGAGAACACCAGAAACTTCAGGCTCACCCTGGAGGATGAACCTCTTAGTAGGAAGGGCCTCTGTTCCACATGAACTTGCCATCAGTTCCTGAATGTCTTTTTCTCATTGGAAACCTCTTACTCCATGCTCACATCCCTCTATTCATAGTGCACAAATAAGCATGCATAAAAACCATCACTAGAACTGAAAAGGACCTTTTTGAAGAAAAAGATTTACTAAAAGATATAACAATATCCATTATCCAGTGAATGTTGTAAAGCATCTAAAAAGCTGATTTTAAAAAGTACAGCTTATGCATGACAGTAAACATATGTTATCTCACTTATTTTAAGAGACCAAGTTACCGAAAAATTTACTAGCTGGGGTCCTTCATTTAATACCCCTCATCCTATCTTTGATATCCATTATTTTTGAAGAGCTTAGACATTTAAAGTAGAAATGCTTAGACATTTAAAACATTTTATTCCAGCCTCTGTAGGACACATTTATTCCATTCTAGTTCCTTGTAATAAAAATAATGCTTTAGTCAGTAGAAGGATCATATGACCTCAACACATTGATAAGATTCTGCTTTCTATACAAAAAAACTAAAACAAACAAAAACCCTCAAGTATTTTCCATTATAGAATGAAGTTTTAATAACTTAGATTACTAAAACAAACAGTCAAATTTTTTTTAAAAAGAGAAATAAAACATATTAAGCGAAGTTATATCAATGAAGGCCAGAGAGGGAAGAAAACTTCTAGAAAGTATTTCAACATTTTTATGGCACTCACTCATTAATTTAGAATAAAACAAAATCTTACTGCATGAAGAAAAATATTAGATACTATACCTTGTGCTTCAGAGAAATAAAAATGGGTAAATCACTAACTATAACTATTCTAGCAGTTCCCAACCTATCAAAAAGAACACAGATTTGGAAAAATGTGATATAATATGTCTGGTATTTTACAAGTGAATATACGGTACAGTAATAGCACGAGAGAGATGGTTACTTCTCTGAGGATGGTGGAGGGGATCCATTGGCTACATAAAAGATTTGATATTGACATGAGTCTTAAAAATTGAGCAAGAATGCATTGTGTTATAAAGAGTAGTATTCCAAGCAGAAAAGGCAGCAACCCCAAGCTCTCCTTCCCAGAGGTAAACAGATCATAAGAACTGGTTAAAAAAGGTAATTATATCATTTTAAATTAATGGTTTCGCTGGATATGTTACTTTCATCTGAAAACAAAATCTAAGGTTCGGTCAAGAATTAACTTTGTTGAAAAAACTTTCTGTCCTTCAGATCTGTATTAACACTCATTTTTTTCCATTCTAATGGATCAAGTAATCAAAAGAACACAATACTCCAAAAGTTGATGCAAGAGGTAGCATAATTGCTGCCTGCACAGAAATATCACTTGTGTTGCATAATCAAATACATTGCAAATTAATGAAAACATCTTGATTTTCTATTCCCGGGGTTTAGAACAGCAATGGCCACACAGTAGTTGACCAATAAATATGTATTGAATGAAAAAATGAACAAACAAGATGAGCATTTTTCAGTCTTAGTCCCAGTGGTAATTCACCTAGGGCTGTTACAGCTTAATTCCAATTGTTCTTAAATGGATCTTTAGAATATATTTGCCAGCAATTGTGAAATAGAATAGTTATTCTTTATTAAGGTAGCAAATGAATAAACCTGAGTAAATAGCAACCCAAGTAATAAGGGGAATGTCATACAAAGACTTCTGGAGGAACTAGTTATAAATGATTAACAGCACATGTATGAAAATCAACCTAGAAATTATTAGTAAAAATTCAAGAAGTTCAGAATGTATTTAATACAAAATATGTATATGTAGTGATATGAAATATAAAGGGTCAATATTAAAGTAATATTTAGGTATAATGTAAAATTTTCCCCAAAGATACTAATATCTTCATTAAAAACTAAAAAGCTGATCTAGAGGAAAATTTGCTGCTCTGTAATAGTCTAAATAGTTGTGAAGCAGAATGTGTCCATGTGACTAGTCATCCATAAAAGCTTTGGACCTTAGCCAAGTACCGTGGCTCAAGCTTGCAATCCCAGCACTTTGGGAGACTGACGGGGGCAGATCACTTGAGGTTTAGGAGTTCGAGACCAACCTGGCCAACATGGTGAAGCCCCATTGCTACTAAAAATACAAAAATTAGCCAGGTGTTGTGGAGGTGGCCTGTAATCCCAGCTACTCTGGAGGCTGAGGCAGTAGAATTATTTGAATCCGGGAGGTGGAGGTTGCAGTTAGCCAAGATCACACCACTGCACTCCACCCTGGGTGACAGAGATAGATTCTGTCAAAAAAAAAAAAAAAAAACCCTTGAACCCTGAGAATCAAATGAACTTTCCTGGGCCAGTGTATTTTGCATGTGTTCCTGGAGTTTGCTGCTAGAGAGAAAAATGTATTCTGTGAGATTTGGTAGAGGAATGACTTAGAAACTTGATATTGACATGAGTCTTAAAAATTGAGCAAGAATGTGTTGTGTTATAAAGAGTAGTATTCCAAGCAGAAAAGGCAGCACCCCATGCTCTCCTTCCCAGAGGTAAACAGATCATAAGAACTGGTTAAAAAGGTAATTTTATCATTTTAAATTAATAGTTTAGCTGGATATGTTACTTTCATCTGAAAACTGCTGAAAGATGCTATGGGAGAGATGTTGAGTCTGTAAAATAGGGATTTGGAGTAAAATATTAACATGAGAAAAAAAAGATGGATCTACATAAGTGTTACAGAAGAGAACACAGACCTACTAACATGTCATTCAGAATTACCAAATAGAAAGCCATCAACTATAATTGAGAATAAGCATAAAGAATAAAAATGATCAAAGTTCAAGAAGTTGAGTTAATAGTATTTCAATCTGAAAATGGATATTTAAAAATGGGTAAATTTAAAATAATTGAAACTTTAAAGAATGAGAAATATAAAAATGTAATATGAAAAAGTATAAGCAGATGTGAAAAAGAACCAAAATTATATTTCTATAGGAGAGAAGTGTAGACTTTCTAATGTAAAGCCCACTGAGGTAGATTAATTTAAAAATATGTACAGAGGAAGAGATGATTGGTGAACTAAGAGTATTATAAAATGTAACAAGTGAAATAGAAAAACATGATGATAATTAAGAGAAATTAAGAGACTAGGCAAATAGGATAAATGTGTCCATATATGTGTAAAAAAAAGAGTTCCAAAAAATTATTGGGAAGTTGGAGCAAATGTAATATTTCAAACAAGGTTTTCATGAGAATTTTCCAGAAGTTCATAAAGGATATTAAAGCAGAGTGAAAAGCAAGGAATAAAATATAAATTAACAATATATTAGAATTTAAAGCAAGGAACAATACTATTGTCACTGAGATCAATACTGGAAATATAGCAATGAGTATACATTAATGTGTAAAGATAGGTGAAATGTCTGAGATTTTACTCAAGTTGACAAATCAGCATTCTAGTTTCTTGAGTAGTGGCAGAAGACACATGATTCCTGTGTCAGAGAAAAAGGACCTTATTTCCCACAGCAATAGCAGTAGCCAGAGTATCAGAGTATCATAATTGGTGTAAGTTCCTCAAGCTTGAATTCACATAGGGTGATGTGAAGAAGGCCAAGTGACAACTTACCGAGGGTTGTGTTACAGGAGAGGAACACTTTACAGTGGAAATCAAGAGATAAGGAAGCCAAGATCAAAAAGCTGCAGTTAACTGCATTACCCTCAATGCAACTGCCTCTTGGCATCCAGAAAGCTGCATAGTATTACAATGCTAAGTAAGATTTTTTTCATTTTGTGCATTGTTGATCAGAACTGAAACAAAAAGATGGATTATCTATACCTCTACATTACAAATTTCTTACAATTGCATCTATAGATTTTTCATGGAAATGAACATTTTTATTTTAAAATTTACATGAAAAAGCAAAATGGCACAATTTGCTAAGACAATACTGAGGGAAAAATGTTGAAGGTGAGATGATATCCTCTACTAAATGTCAAGATTTATCATATAATTACATGAATTAAGTTAGCAATTAAAGTAGGGGCGATATTAGAGCAGAATAGAGAGCCCAGAAATATTCTCATAGCTTTCTGGAGATTGATATATGGCAGAGTTAGAACTGTAAGCCAGTAGAGTCATTTCATTCTCCTGTCTCAGACAGAAGTTTATTTTGCTTTTACCCAACATCTCTTTGCATAATAAAGGAAACAATAATAACAACAAATATTTACTGAGCACTTTTCATAAGCCAAAAGCTTGTCATTTATGTGCTAAGTGCTTTTCATGAATTATTTCATGGAATCATCACCACTTTGTGAAGTAGGAAGTATTAGTTACACGTTACAAATGAAGACACTGAGACATTGGGGAGAATATTGAATATTTTAACTACATAAAAATTTAAAATTTCTGTTCATAATATGGCCCAATAAAAGTGAAAAGAATAATGGCCTAAACTCTGCAGAGATATTTGAAATGCATATTTTTCCACTTTATTTTTACTTTTTCATTAAACATTATATGTACATTTTATACACTAGGATTTGTCTCTTGACTGGATCTTATCTACTGCCTTTTTCCGTTTTTCATTTTTTTAGATTATCACATAATACTTGCATATATTTATTGTGTACAACATGATGCTTTGAAACATGTATGTATTCTGGAATGGCTAAATTGAACTACTTAACATATGCATTACTTTATATGCTTATCCTTTGAGAGAGAATGAAAACAATTAAAATCTACCCTCTTAACAAATTTCAATAATATAATACATTGTTATTAATTATAATTTGTGTTATAAAATAGATCTTCTGAAGTTATTATTCCTAGCTAACAAATTTTGTGTTCTTTTACCAAAACCTCCACAAAGCCCTATCCCCTAGTTCCTAGTAATTACCATTCTGCTCTCTGTTGAGTTCAACTTTTTTCAGGCATTGCCTATAAATAAGATCATGCAGTATTTGTCTTTCTGTGCACCGCTTATTTCATTTAACATTATATCCTCCAGGTTCATTCATGTTGTCTTAATGACAAAATTTATTTCATTTGTAAGGCTAAATAGTATTCCATTGTGTATCTATATCACATTTTCTTTATCCATCCTCCTGTTGACAGTTTAAATCCATATCTTGGTAGTTGTGAGTAATGCAGCAATAAACAGGGGAGTGCAAATATCTCCACAACATATTAATTTCAAATACTTAGGATATATACCCCATAGTTAAATTGCTGTTGTATATGATAATTCTATTTTTAATTTTTTGAGGAACCTCTGTTCTGTTTTCCATAATGGCTTTACTAATTTGCATTCCCACCAACAGTGTGCAAGGAATTCCTTTGCTCCATATTCGCTCCAATACTTACCTTTCATCTTTTGGTAACAACCATTCTAAGACTGTATGAGGTGAAATACTGTGATTTTGATTTGCATTACTCTGACAAGAATTTTGGGCATCTTTTCCTATACCTGTTGATCATGTGTATGTCTGCTTTTGAGAAATGTTTATTTAGGTCCTTAGGTTATTTGGTTTCTTATTACTGAGTTGTTTGAGTTACTTTTATGAATATTAACCCCATATCTGATGTGTGGTTTGCAAATATTTTCTCTCATCATGTAGGTTGTCTCTTCGCTCTGTTGATTATTTCCTTTGTGGTGCAGAATCTTTTTAGTTTGATGTGACCCTATTTGTCTATTTTTGCTTTTGTTGCCTGTGCTTTGGGGTTCATATTCAAGTAACCATTGCCCAGACCAATGTCATGGAGTTTTCCCCCTATGTTTCTTCTAGTAGTTTCACAATTTCAGGTCTTACATTTTAGCCCTTAATCTATCTTGAGTTTAGTTTTGTATATGGTATGAGATAACGGCCTAGTTTCATTCTTCTGCATGTGGATAGCTTCTTGCCCTAAACCATTTATTGAAGTGACTGGCCTATCCTCATTATGTGTTCTTGGCACATTTGCCAAAAAATAAATTGACCATAAATGGGTGAATTTATTTCAGGACCCTCTATTCTATTCCACTGGTCTGTGTATCTGTTTCTATGCTAGTACCTTGCTGTTTTTATTACTATAGCTTTTTAGTATATTTTGAAGTCAGGTAGATACATATTCTAGAATAATTCATATATGAGGCAGCAAAACAAATTATAACAAATTTTAAAATATCAAAATCATATCAGGAATCTTTTCTGACCACAATGTTATGAAACTAGAACTCAATAACAGATAAATTTTAGAAAATTCAATAACATGCTCCTGAGCAATTAATGGGTCAATGAAGAAATTAAAGGGGATATTTAAAAGTATCTTGAGATAAACAGAAATGGAAACATATGCCAAAATTTATGGGATGCAGCAAAAGCTGTTTGAAGAGGGAACTTCATGTACAATAAAGATGTACACGAAAATATAAGAAATATTCCAGATAAACTATCTAATGTCATAAGTCAAGCAACTAAAACAAACAAACAAAAACAAAAACAAATTAAGCCCAGAGTTAGCAGAAAGAAGGAAATAAAAAAGATCACAGTAGAAATAAATGAAACAGAGAGTACAAAAACAATAGAAAAGATCAATGAAACTAAGTGTTGGTTTTTTTGAAAGATAAATAAACACACTGAGAAAAAAAGAAGGAAGTCTCAAATAAATACAATAAGAAGTGAAAGAGAATCCACTAGAACAGATAAAACAGAAGTATAAAGAATTATAACAGACTATTATGACCAATTGAACACCAACTGGATAAAGTAAATGAATAAATTTCTAGACACAAACAAACTACCAAGACTGAATCACAAAGAAATAGAAAATCTGAACTGACCAATAACAAGTGAGGAGATTGAATTAGCAATAAAAAGTCTCCCAGCAAAGAAAAGCCCAGGACCTGATTACTTCACCACTGAATTCCACCTGACATTTAATAAAGAATGAATATCAATATTCAAACTCCTCCAAAAAATTGTAGAAGGAATACTTCCAAAATAATTTTGTGAGGCCATCATTATCCTGATTCCAAAGCCAGATAAGAACCATACAAACAGAGAAAACTACAGGTCAATATCGCTGATGAACACAGATGCAAAAATCTTCTACAGAATACTAGTGAACTGAATTCAACAGCACGTTAAAATGATCATTCACCATGTTCAATTGGGATACATCCCAGGGATGCAAGGATGGTTCAATATATAGAAATCTATAAATGTGACAAACTGCTTCAACAAGATGAAAAACAAAAATCAAATGATTATATCAATAGATGCAAAAAATATCTGATACATTCAACATTGTTTCCCAATAAAATCCCTCAACAAATTAGGCACAGAAGGAATGCACCTCAATACAATAAAGGCCATATATGACAAACTCACAGCAACCATCATAATCAATAGAAAAAAGTTGAAACCTTTTCCTTTAAGCTCAGGAACAAGACAAAGATGCCTATTCTTTCTATTCAAAATAATACTGGAAGTCCTAACTAGAGCAATTAGTCAACAGAAAGAAATAAAAGGCATCCAGATTGGAAAGGAAGAAGTTAAATTGTTTCTGTTTACAGATAACATGATGTTATACATAGAAAACCCTGAAGCCTCTACCAAAAAAATTATTAGAGTTAATAAGCTTACTCAGTAAAGTTGCAGGGTATGAAATCAATATAGAAAAACCAAAATCAATAGTCTTTCTGTACCAACAGCAAACTATCAGAAAATAAATCAAGAAAACAATCCAATTTCAGCAGCTATAAAAATAAAATACTTAGGAATGAATTTAACCAAGGAGGTAAAAGACCTGTGCACTCAAAACCATAAAACACGGATGAAAATAAGTGCAGAATGCACAAATAAATGGAAATATATCCCCGTCCATTGACTGGAATAATTAATATTGTTAACATATCTATACCACCCAAAACAATCTACCAATTTAATGAAATCACTATCACAATTCCAATGACATTTTTCCCAAAAATAGAAAAAAAACCCTCTTAACATTCCTATAGAATCACAAAAGACTCTGAATAGCCAAAGCAATCTTTAGCAAAAATAATAAAACTAGAGGTATGACACTCCCTGACTTCAAAGTAAAATGCATCTAATATTGAAACCTAAATTCAGTACAAAAGCTTTTGAAGGCCTTCTGTGTGTGTGTTGGTGCTGGGGGGCTCTGGGTTGAGTAAGCCAATTCATCATATTATTGCCAGCCACCATGTCACTGTTAATTCTCAGACTGAAGAGGCTGAAGTATCTCACAAAGCTCTGATCTAGATAAATAAAAATGCGATTTACTTCTAGGCACATAGTAATGAAGCTGCGGAATACCAAATATGAAAAGAAAATCTTAGAATCTAATAGAAATAAAAGACTAATTTCTGAAAATAGATATACAACTTGACTAAAAAGGAAATTTCTTTGTAGAAACAGACAAAAATTATATATCATTAATATAACGATATTGCCAATAAAAAATCCTATTACCTGCTATTCTTTAAGATTAATTGTGAAATAAAGGGATTTTTATAGTTTTTAAAAGTCTGTGAAAAAATCATTTTAAAATTTTATTCCAAAAGGAATTAAATCCATAAAGAAAACATTAAAATGCAAAGATCAATGTTTTCATATTATTTTTATTTGAAAATATGTTTCATCATTTTTTTGAACATTTTATATTTAAAAATATATCTAAACATAGCTCAGTTTAGCTCAGTATTAAAAGTAATATATTTTGAATTCATATCATTAAGCAATTGAGAAATATTTAACATGAGCTATTTGTAAGTCTTAAGTAAGAAAAGTAGAATTTTATTTAGTTCACACCATGTATCTTTCTACTTCCAGAGAAAGATCTTAAAACAAAAAAAAAAAAAAAAGGAAATATTGATTCATACCATCTGCTCTAATGTCAGTCACACCAAGAATTTCAGCATTCTAATCTTTACTAACTTTTAGGAAAGAAGGCATTGATTTTTTTTGTCTTTACCAAATAGATGGCAAAAATAGTTCCCTTTAAACATTTATTTTATTCTATTTGGTAAAATAATAGAAAAAGAAATAACATACTTTAAAACACACAGTCTTCTTTTTCATTAAGTGTGAAAATACTTTTTATGAATGTAACATTAAAGAATCACAGCACGACTCATAACTAAATCATTAAAGGGAGAAAACAGTGAAATCTCAACAGTGATAAAGTCTGTCTGAGGTACACTCATGTTTTAATATTATGTTTTTATTATTAAGGTATTTCATTTTATGCTCTTTTTTATTCACGATATGTAGAAAATACTCAAATGAACTAAAATGTGGGATTATATCAGTGAGTTTTTTTTCAACAATACAGCATTTAATGATCAATCTACATTCTATAGTTGTAGACCCCTGTATCTTCAATAAAGTGTACTGGCAACACTCCATTGCAACAGTACTGCATGTGAAATTAGTTCACACTAGATGGCAGTATTTCCTAATCAGGAGCCCCAAGTTTTGCTTCTATAAAGTAGTCTTTTTAATATATTATCATCTAAATGTTTCTCCTTCTTCTTCCCTTTTTTTTTTTTAAATCCTTCCTAATATCCATTTTTCACTGCTTGTTTGCTAATATCCTACTGTTCAGTATTTTGGTGACCAAAATCTATCTATATTGATTCCCTTGCTGCATGCTTTGTTCCTTCATGTTGAGTCTCTTTTGTCCTCAAAGAAAGAAATTGTGAAGGCTGCAGAAAGAAATATGCCAGGATATTAGAAAAGAAGCCCATACAATGGGGACAATGGGTGGATGAAATAGAAATAGTATTGAGACATTGACTCAGCTATTGAGAAGTCGGCTGTGCAATGTACAATATGAAAGGGACAGGTGCATTGTAGTTCAGTTCCATTGCCTATTTTTAAAAAATGTTTTAAATACTTGAATTGATTTAGTTTTCTATGTTGAGTCAAAAGTTTTTTATTTCATCCTTTATACTTTATCTGCTGTCTTAAACATAGTAACATTGCAATACTATATATCCTGAGCCTTTTGAATATTAAACAGATCAGTCAAATTTGACCGCTGATGCAACTGGTCTTGTTTTTGTTTGTTTTTACATTTGGTCTTCAGCTCCCTCTCGGGAGAATGGTTATAAATTCTAGGCCTGTCCTGACAGGCTCCACAGGAAGTGTTTGTGGGTGTTTACAGTGTGCCTTTCATGGGACATTTCTTTATCCTGATGCATGGCCTAACGCCTAGGTATCCAACCCGTGACAAAGATTCCCTTTATATTGGCAGACACCCTTGGGGCTTTTGTCTGACCTATATCCAATGTATTCATACCAAGGTAGCTACCTTCCAGGAGAACCCTGACTGGGAGGAGAGTTAGGTTTAAGTACATCAGTCAGGTGAATCACAACGAGGAGACGGCACAGTAAACGACATGAAATCACAGAAGCATTTTGTTACTCACGAATCCATGAGAGAAGCAGGGTGGCCACTTGGGCAGGTGGAAAAATCCAGCGACAGCGGGGTACTCAACCAGTGGGTGGGTGGGGGGTGACTGAGACTCTGATGTTGACCATTGGGTTGAATCCTGCTCAGCAGCTGCAGGATGTGCTGGGTTTAGGGTCAGTGCGTTTAGAAATAAGCATGGCATCTGTCAAACAACTACAAAAGGAGGGGGAAGTTTTAACCAGACCAAAGGTGATGAGGTATGATTAGCTTTCAAATAACTTTTCAGGCCTAAAAAGGGATGTCAAGGCAGTGGCTATATCAAACAAAATTATAACACAACTATGATATATTTATCAATCATAAATGGCATTTATCAACAAATAGAATTACTTTTTATCTCATTTAAAATACCTATGCCAGGAGGACGGCTCAGTACTGATATATCTGCTATATAAAAGTAAGTCCTGTTTCTTTTTTTTGTCTATTTATAGCTTATATTTAGTAAGTCATTGTCAGACAGAAATGTCATAGTAGCAGAAATACCGACAGAGGGGTATAGAGATCAGAGATAATGCAGTTATGGTAGACAGGAATTCATGTGTTTAAAATAGGACTAAAGGCCGGGTGCGGTGGCTCACGCCTGTAATCCCAGCACTTTGGGAGGCTGATGCAGGCGAATCACCTGAGGTCGGGAGTTTGAGACCAGCCTGACCAAGATGGAGAAACCCTGTCTCTACTAAAAATACAAAATTAGCCAGGCGTGGTGGCGGGCACCTGTAATCCCAGCTACTTAGGAGGCTGAAGCAGGAGAATCACTTGAATCGGGGAGGCAGGGGTTGCAGTTGTGTCCGGAATTGGTGGGTTCTTGGTCTCACTGACTTCAAGAATGAAGCCATGGACCCTCGCGGTGAGTGTTACAGCTCTTAAGGTGGTGCATCTGGAGTCTGTCCCTTCTGATGTTCAGATGTGTTCGGAGTTACTTCCTTCTGGTGGGTTCGCAGTCTCGCTGGCTCAGGAGTGAAGCTGCAGATCTTCGTGGTGAGTGTTATAGCTCAGAAAAGCAGCATGGACCCAAAGAGTGAGCAGTAGCAAGATTTATTGCAAAGAGCAAAAGAACAAAGCTTCCACAGCGTAGAAAGGGACCAGAGCGGGTTGCCACTGCTGGCTGGGGCAGCCTGCTTTTATTCTCTTATCTGGCCCCACCCACATCCCGCTGATTGGTAGAGCCAAGTGGTCTGTTTTGACAGGGTGCTGATTGGTGCGTTTACAATCCCTGAGCTAGATATAAAGGTTCTCCATGTCCCCATCAGATTAGTTAGATAGAGAGTGTTGACACAAGGGTTCTCCAAGGCCCCACCAGAGCAGCTAGATACAGAGTGTCTATTGGTGCATTCACAAACCCTGAGCTAGACATAAATGTTCTCCAATGCCCCACCAGAGCAGCTAGATACAGAGCGTCGATTGGTGCACTCACAAACCCTGAGCTAGATACAGGGTGCTGATTGGTGTGTTTACAAACTTTGAGCTAGATACAGAGTGCCGATTGGTGTATTTACATTCCCTGAGCTAGACATAAAGGTTCTCCAATGCCCCACCAGAGCAGCTAGATACAGAGCGTCGATTGGTGCACTCACAAACCCTGAGCTAGATACAGGGTGCTGATTGGTGTGTTTACAAACTTTGAGCTAGATACAGAGTGCCGATTGGTGTATTTACAATCCCTGAGCTAGACATAAAGGTTCTCCAAGGCCCCACCAGAGCAGCCAGATACAGAGTGTCGATTGGTGCACTCACAAACCCTGAGCTAGACACAGGGTGCTGATTGGAGTGTTTACAAACCTTGAGCTAAATACAGAGTGCCGATTGGTGTGTTTACAATCCCTGAGCTAGATATAAATGTTTTCCACGTCCCCATCAGATTAGTTAGAAACAGCGTATGACACAAAGGTTCTCCAAGGCCCCACCAGAGCAGCTAGATACAGAGTGTCGATTGGTGCACTCACAAACCCTGAGCTAGACACAGGGTGCTGATTGGTGTGTTTACAAACCTTGAGCTAGATACAGAGTGCGGATTGGTGTATTTACAATCCCTGAGCTAGACATAAAGGTTCTCCAAGGCCCCACCAGAGTAGCTAGATACAGAGTGCTGATTGGTGCACTCACAAACCTTGAGCTAAACACAGGGTGCTGATTGGTGTGTTTACAATCCCTGAGCTAGACATAAAGACTCTCCACGTCCCCACCAGACTCAGGAGCCCAGCTGGCTTCACCTAGTTGATCCCGCCCAGGGGCTGCAGGTGGAGCTACCTGCCAGTCCCGCGCCGTGCCCTCTCACTCCTCAGCCCTTGTGTGGTCGATGGGACTGGGCGCCGTGGAGCAGGGGGTGGTGCTCGTTGGGGAGGTTCGGGCCTCACAGGAGCCCATGGAGTGGGTGGGAGGCTCAGGCATGGCGGGCTGCAGGTCCCGAGCCCTGCCCCGTGGGAAGGCAGCTAAGGCCCGGCCAGAAATTGAGCACAGTGCCAGTGGGCTGGCACTGCTGCGGGACCCAGTACACCCTCTGCAGCCGCTGGCCCGGGTGCCAAGTCCCTCACTGTCCAGGGCCGGCAGGGCCGGCCGGCTGCTCCGAATGCAGGCCCACCAAGCCCATGCCCACCCGGAACTCCAGCTGGCCCGCAAGCGCTGCACGTAGCCCCGGTTCCCGCTCGCGCCTCTCCCTCCACACCTCCCTGCAAGCTGAGGGAGTCGGCTCAGGCCTTGGCCAGCCCAGAAAGGGGCTCCCACAGTGTAGCAGTGGGCTGAAGGGCTCCTCAAGTGCTGCCAAAGTGGGAGCCCAGGCAGAGGAGGCGCCGAGAGCGAGCAAGGGCTATGAGGACTGCCAGCACGCTGTCACCTCTCACAGTGAGCCAAAATCTCACCATTTCACTCCAGCCTGGACAACAAGAGAGAAACTCTGTCTCGAAAAATAATAATTATAAAATAAAATAGGACTAAATTGAGGATGTGGGGGTATACATGTACTCCATTTCTGTAAGTAAATATCATTAACTTACTGCATAAGATTGATAAGACACTATGTATTCTAACTGCTTTATTACATTTAATCCTCATAGCAATCCTATTCCACTAATCTATATGTTAGGGAAGCTGGTCAGTTAAAAGGGCCTTGGTCAAATTGCTCTAAAGTCAAAGAAAATTTCTTGTTCAATTGACTGAAATGATGATACAAAAACAAACTAAAGGACCAGGCGCCTCTTGCCCATAATCCCTGTGCCTTGGGAGGCCGCAGCAGGAAGATCGCTTGAGACCAGGAGTTCAGGACCAATCTGGGCAACATAGAGAGGCCCTGTCCCTACAAAAAATACAAAAATTAGCCTGTTGCCATGGCACATGCATGCAGTCCCAGCTACTCAGGAGGCTGAGGAGGCAGGATCGCTTGAGCCCAGGAGTTTGAGGTTGCAGCCAGCTGTGATTTTACCACTGCTCCCCAGCCTAAGCTACAGAGCAAGACTGTCTCTAAATTAAAAACAAAAACAAAAAATTGTACTACGACATACATTTTATGGATAAATGTTACACCGCCATTAAAATAATTATAATACAATGAGTGCATTTTGGAAAAAAAGAAAAAAGGAAAGGGGCATGATTATATTATACTAGTGGTAGAGTATTCCCTGCAAATAAGGATTAAAAATTGTATCTTCCTTACTTGGTAGTGGAATAATCTATTTAATTTGCCAGTCATCCTGTCCCAGCTCTGCTCTCAAGAGGAACTCCCTGGTCCCTGGTTCTTCAAGGAAATGGAGAGAAGAATTGGACCTAATGTCTCATTTTGAGGGCTGTACGAATTTAGCAACTTTTTTTTTTTTCTAGTACTGGTTTGAGAGCCAAGGGATTGACTCAGGAGTTGACATTACAGCTCTTTGTTTGGTTATTTGTTTTGAGATTTTTCTGAAAACAAATCTACATTGGATTTATTTTTATAAACAAACTGAATCCAGATAAATTATTGCATAATGACTCTTGGCTAGAGCAAATACAGGATATAGTAGATTAATCTAAAAAGCCTTCCCATTCTTTTTTGTTGTTGTTGTTAACTCTCTTTTAGTCACAGTGATACTTTTTTTTTTTTTTGGAGATGGAGTCTTGCTCTGTTGCCCAGGCTGGAGTGCAGTGGCATGATCTCGGCTCACTGCAAGCCCCGCCTCCCGGGTTGACACCATTCTTCTGCCTCAGCCTCCGAGTAGCTGGGACTACAGGCGACCGCCACCACGCCTGGCTAATTTTTTGTACTTTTAGTAGAGACGGGGTTTCACCATGTTAGCCAGGATGGTCTCGATCTCCTGACCTCGTGATCTGCCCACCTCGGCCTCCCAAAGTGCTGGGATCACAGGCGTGAGCCACCGCGCCCCGCCACAGTGATCTTATCTGATAGGTGTGAGTTGAGAGAAGGGCAGGAATAAACAGATTTTGGTATTCTATAATGTGACCCAACTGCTCACACAACTGACTTTTTCCTTCAGCAGCTGCTCTATCCTTGCTTCCAAATTCCCACTTCCCATCTGTGATGTATTGCTTTGGATGTACGATAATAACTGCTCTAATGATCTGATAATCTTATTAAAGTTTTGCCTCATCAATTATTGTCCCTTTACAATGTTTAAATTTTCTTTTTGATCTCAGTAACAAGAATTTATTTTAAAAGGCATGATGCTAAGAATGAGGCTTGCTATATCTTCCATAAAACAACCCATTCTGCCGCAGATATTCCCAACACCTCTTAAGAGTTGTTTGCTTCATGTGTTGAATCAGCTGGAGCTTATTTGATGTTAGCAATAGTCTCAGCCTATAATATTGGCTAGATTTATTTTTTTACTTCTTTAAATCTAATGAGAACTAGAAGATCAATTCCTAATTCCCCAATTTTCTAGATGATCTGTTCATTTCAGCGTCTATGTCGGTTAAGGTTCTTACTCACTAGCAAGGATAGTAGACTTTTGGATCATTTGGTGAGTGAATAGGAGAAGAAAACTTAAATGAATATTATCCCACCTTCAAATCCAAAAAGGCCAAGAGCAAAGGGGGGTTGTCAGTGAAAGGTATTCCCTAGCTCCACAAATTTGCTACATTCTATTTCTTAGGTCCCAATTCTTTACTGATCAATTAATTTTCATATTCAAGAGCTGGCAAATTCCACAACTATTGTAAATCATCATATATGCTGGATATTGAACTATTGTCTCACAGTTCCACATTCACTTTATGTTTTTTTGAAAGTATTTTATTTTGTTCTTGTCTATACTGAATATTTTTACAAGTCCGATTTTCTAAAATTTTACAGACATAAAATTACTTTTCAATAAACATAATTTAGAAGTAACATAGGATTAGAAAAAAATTACAAAAACTGCCTATTATTCACTGAAAGTGTATATGTAGGTGATTAATATGCAGAATCACTATTACACTCCCAACTTTTTGTCATTCCATTCTGATAACAGCTAAACAAAAACCTTGGAGTAAAATAGTAATTTCCTACATTAAAAGCTATACAAACACTGTCAACAGTGGATTTTATCATTGTTTGAATCATAGTTCAATTTGTGACTAGCAGGTTGCTGTTTGCTTGTTTTGATTTGTAATTCTTTGATAGTGATAGGAGCATTTTTGATAAACTTATTGACTCAGTTTTTTCTTTCTTTCCCACCTTTTTATAGTCTGTTTTGTAATACTAGAAGCTTCTTGTTCCAACTGTTTCCACAATAGTATTTTTCATCCATAGGGAATGTGAGTGAGAGGCTATGACAGAAAAAGTAGTAATTGAAGCAACTTGTCCTTCCTTTCTGCTGTGAATCATCTTGATGGTTCTTCACCAAGCAACTGCATTTTCTTCAAATTTCTAGCTGTTTTTTAACCCTCCCCAAATCAACCTCATTGTCCCCCCTCAAAGATAATAGACCCAGCTGAACTTTATACATATCTGAGTCTTAGCTTCAAGGGAATTGTCTTCTGACCTTCTGAGATACCAGCACTAATAAGGCACCAGCTCCTCCTCAGAAGTTAGAGTGGATCTTTTGCAGGGGCTCCTCTTGCAAGCTTCCAGGTTTTAGCAATCACATCTTCCTTCTGTTCTTCCAGAGCTAGTGGTGGTGGTTCCTTCCTGCACTTAGTTCTTTGTCAAATCAGGATCTCCTCAGCCTTCCAAGACCACAGAATTTCCAATACCTTTTTATTTATTCCTTATAATAAGTGTTTGCTAATAAAATAGCTGAAGTGTTTTGTCCTAATTTGCTTTTCTCTGACTGGACCCAGGGATACAGCAACCTTAATCACATTTTGAGGGTTTTTTAGTTTAGATTGGTTTTAGTTTTTAACCAGTTATCTCTGCCAAATAACTACAAGAGGCTCAGAATTATTTTAGTACACACATAAAATCCTGAAATTCAGCCCATGCCTTGAGTTGTATAGATAGGAATTGGAGTCTATCTCTTTTCATAAGTTAACTGGTTCCATTAGAAGCAATTACCTTTCCGGGTGCCTTTCATACTTTTTTATGCCAGTAACAACTCATTTCTCCAAAATCTTTACTTCATAACTACTCACAGTTAAATTTTAATTTCACATTTGTCAGTGCACACAATGGGCTGCCATAGTCCCAGCTTATAATATTGGCTAGAGTTTTTTCTTTTCTTCCTTTAATCTTATGCAAACTAGAAGATCAATTCCTGATTCCCCAATTTTCTAGATGATCTGTTCATTTCTGCAACTATGTTGGTTAAGGTTCTTACTCTTAGCAGTGATAATAAGTTCAGACTGATTTTTTAAAAGGAAATGAATTAATTAAAATAACATTGCTGCACACAACATCCAGGTATAGTGTACAAATGTATTCAAAATATGGGAATGAAAAATGAGATCAAGAGGCTGAATCAAAATTGCAATCACGCAACAGAAACAAACCAGTGAGTTGTGGCTACTGATAGCTGGAGGTTGCAGGCTACAGGGCCAGTATTCCAGCAATGATTCCATGGCTGGTATTATTTCTATTACTTCCCTTGAATGCAGGTTTACTACTAGAAAACATTCTCCCTGATTCCTTCTGTCACTATCACCAAATTTAAAAGTTTAGCTGCTTGTATCAGATTGCTCAAGGGAATGCCATCAGCCCATGCCTTAGTTTACAGAGGAGCAAGTATTTTCAGGCTTAACAGTAGGAGGTTTAGTCACCTGCCAAAATTTAAAATATGCAGATTCACCAGTTCTAATAAGAAGGTTAAGCTGTTAAGCAACCGAATAATGAAGACTCACACTCACCTTCAGTGGATTTACTCCCACTGACTTCCAAAATGAAGTTCCTTCTCCCAGAACTCCATTGAACTATTAAAATGCCCTCTTGTGGTAATACTTGTTGTAACAATTCTCTCAATTTTCTGAGAAAACATGAAGTCCTCAGTTGTAATAGTTTTTCAACATGAAATGTAGAACTTCTGGAAATGTTCCTGTTAGTTTTGTTTTGATCTCTGGGAATACCCTTCTCACCTGATTTGTTCAGGTTATTTTCATGATGCTGTGAGTCTCTTTAAAGTTAATCCTACTTGTAAACTGAGACACTTAAAGTTGTAATGTTGTGGTTATATTCAGGGAATCTGGGGGCACACTGCAGTACTTTGATCTCCATTTTCATAATTTACTAAGTGTTCATAATTTGCCAATTTTCTCTTTTGTTTTCCTTTTTTTAAAGACAGGGTCTTACTCTGTCACCCAGGCTGGAGTGCGTTGGCGTGATCACTGCTCATTGCATACTCAAACTCCTGGGCTCAGAGGATCCTCCCACCTCAGCCCCTGTAGTAGCTGAAACTGCAGGCACTCCCCACCACAACAGGCTCATTTTTTAAATTATTTTTTGTAGAGACAGGTCTCCCTATGTGTTCAAGGCTGGTTTTGAATTCCTGGCCTTAAGCAATCCTCCCACCTCAGCCTCCCAAAGTGTTAGGATTACAGGTGTGAGCCATCATGTTCATTAGTCAATTTTCTTAATATTTTCTCACTTAAAAATTGGCATCTTCATTGTGCCTCTGTTATATAGCTATTGTAAGAAATATATTATTTTATATATTTTCCTAATCTTAACCTGGAACAGACAGAATGTTTAGTGAATGTCGTTATTATTATTAACAATATTATGTCACTTTACAATTGTTGGTATTCTCTAAAATTTTGAAAACAGTGTTCCTCCCTCCCACAGCAGGACCCCTCCACATCTCATTACTATGTAAATTAACTATACTCACATATGATTCAGTGTGCTTTTTCCCTGGAAACATCCAGTCCTCCTTTTCTTAAGTTTTACTTTAAAAATTAGTTCAATATGATATTTACTTTACACCAGTTACATGGCAGACATGGTGAAATAATAACACTGAAATAATGAAAATAAAAGTTCTCCCCTCAAATACTTTACATGCCAGTGGGAGAGCCAGGATAAAATATCACTGATTCCTATGTAAGAGAGTACACATGACATGGCAGCTCTTCAGCGCGCTGTAGAGCACAGAAGAGGAGCACTTAGATCACCCAGATATTCTTAGAAAGCACCAAGAACAGCCATGATCAGAGACTTGAAGAAAGAGAACTATAAAGGTTAAAGAAAAATTTGGAGCTGGCATTTCTGCCAAAGGAAACTCCATGAATAAAAGAATAGAACTGTGAAATGATATATTGCATGAGGCATTTTTAAGAAGTTTGTGGTATAAAATAGCCAGAAATGAAGCAGTATCCATAAAAAGGGGAAAATTCATGGAAGGGCTTATGCCCCATGCTTATGAATTTTGGTTTACTCTTTTACATGATAGGGAGCAAGTGAAAAATTTAGGTAGGAAGGTGAGTGGCACAGTCAAATTTGGAGTCTAAAATAGGTATCCATACCAAAAATACTTGCATGAATAAGCTGGTTCAGTCACTTATTTACTGAGTGATATTGAGAAGTTTGCTTAAATTCCCTGAATTTCAGATTCCTCATTAAGAGGCTTAAATGAGATATATAATTTCAACAGAGTTTAATTTTCTCAATTAAAGCAACAATTCATTAATTATAAGGTCCCATCGAGTTTTAGATTTGTACCGCAGCAGCACTTCTTGGTCGAAGGACATGTAGAATCAACACATGCATGTGATAATTGCACAATATAATCAGAATTCAGAAAAGTGCAAATGGCAGCTGCACGTTGTTGTGTCAGATGATCAAAGAGGATGTTCTTGGATTGAAATTTCACTATGTGATGATAAACATTGTTATAAGTGTCCTAACAGATGATCAAAGAGGATGTTTTTGGACTGAAATTAGACTATATGATGATAAAGCCTGTTTAGGGCGGGCCAATGAAGAATTCTTTGCCGAAGTTGTGGAAAGAAGGGGTCAATCATACCTTGTTTAGAGGAAAAAAATGAGAGCAGTTTAAAAGAACAACAAGGATAACACTGTGATCAGAGTTTGGAATACAAAGAATATTCAGACAAGACTCATGTGAGAGCTACTAAACAAATATTTCCATATTAACAAATAAAAATACAAGCAGTATATTAAAAAGGACTACAAGGCTTAAGAAAATAATCACTAACTATAAGGGTGCATTTATTTTAAGAGGAAGAGAACAAATGCTGGACAAGAGGATGAAGAAAGAAAATCACTTTTTCCCCCATGTGTAATATATTAATTAATTCATTCAACATGCTCATAATATTTCACACTGGAATTACAGTGGTCCACAATCAGACATGTAATTTTTCTCCTGGAGTGCAAAATTTGTTGAAGAATAATGATAAAATAACCACATAAACACATTTAGGCAGAGAAAAATCAAACCAGAAATTGTACTATGTGACTCAGAAAGTGAGACCAAAAAAACAAACAAACAAAAAAAGAAGAAATAATTTTTTTATAACCCAGAATTTCCCTGGATGGACACAGAGGTCTTTAATTTCAAATAATATAAAGAAGGGCCAACAGGATGAGTGTAAACAATACATTACTGAGAATTTTATTTCAGAACTTTAAGGAGGAAAATAATAGTTCTGAAAGGCTTTCAGTTTGAAAAACAGATCATCCACACCAGGACAACAATTAAGTTAGGGTCAGATATACCTCTGAATTTCCAGACCAAGTGCAAATGCCTTTAAAATTTAGTGACAACTTTTGGAGTACACTGTAGCAGCTTTTACTTTCATAAACTAACAGATAATTCAGTCTACACATACTATGCCCATGATTGAGACAAAGGTATTTTTAAAAAATGAAACCTTGAAATCATTCTCCCCAAAAAGTAATGTGTTTCTTCAGCATCCTATAGTGACCCCAACCCTCCTAAATCTTAAGGAAATGGACTTTGTTCAATTCATTTTTTACTATTGCTCAAAGATTTAATCAACTGTTATGTCAAGTTGTGGATTTTTGTCCGATAGAGATGTAAATAACTTCTGTCTGGTAACAAAAACAAAGGTTACTGTTTGTGAACTTATAGGTCATTGACAGTTTTATGTCAAACTCAGCAAACTCAGCAATTGCTTATAAAAACACAAAATGCTCTTTGGACCTATCTTAAATATCTTACTATTACCCTTATTTATTGATATGTTGAATAACTTATTGAAAATACAATTTTTAATATTTGAAGGAGAGCTACAATTTTGCATTTTTGAAAATTAGGTTTAAAATTCCACATATAGCCTCCTTCCCATACATACATTTCCAAAAATGTCCCTGACAATGTACATACCACTCATCCCTTCCTCAAAGTTTCATCTTGTCACTGGATACATCTTCTGATAAAATGTGGTCTTTTCAAGTACTCATAGGATGGGTCTCCATGTTGTTTGGAGAATAAATGAAGGATAAAAACAGTAAAACAGTACTAAACTCATTGGATAAAGGAAATAATTAGAAACAAAGCAAAGTGGTCATTGTTTCATAGCTCATATCTTACTCAAAGGAACAGTGTGAACATTTTGCCCTAAAAGTAGAATGAGTCCTAGATATTTTTCCGGAAAGATCATTTTTGTCCATTACTCCCTCCCCGCTTCCCATGGCTTTTGGTTGTGGCCTCTAAGAGGAATGCCTTATTTTATGTTATCCACTAGCACATCTGAAAAGGGAATTTGAAATAAAGCATATCTGGGTTTCTAAAGCTCTTTATCATCTCACTTCCTGCTGATTTGTGTGGACGTGTCTTCATTTGAGTGCGAAGACAGCAGGTGTGAAGGGGTGTTGTATGGCTAATCACAATCTCTTAACTGCAGACACTGATAAATAAAGCCAGATATTGTTTTGGGTCATGGTTTCTGATTCTAGGGATGAAATTAGGAGAATCTGTTTCCTAGTAACAGTTCTGTTATATGCTCAGTTCCCCAGACCTCAATTTAATGATGTCCACCGAGGCATCAGCCTTCAACAATTTTAGACAACAGTTTGGATGGTGAGGAATAGTTAATCTGCTCTTGTCCCTGCTATCTGCACTTACACAATAAAAGTAATTGTCTCCTGTATCTGTCTGGCAGCACATAATAGGAGATTCATGGGAAGGGCCTGTGGGAATCAGGCTTCTCTCAAATCTCAATCTTATTGCCAATTTTAGTTCTGGCTTCCTCAACTCTGCTTACACTAATAAGCTTTGTGTTAAATAATTTAGCTTTTTTATCCTTACAAGGCCCCAGGTTATTAAAATCGCAGCCATCCTGAAAGATTGACCGGAAGCAAAAATGTGACTTTTCTTTCAGATGAGCCAATTTCAACCCAAGTCTATCTTTATTATAGGATATTACTGATTCTATTAGAAGAGAAAAAGTTAACAACCCATTCTAACATCCTGAATTTTCCATACCAAATCCCATAATGCTCAATTATGTTAGATACATGGTTTATATTGCAAGGTACAACAGACAACATTTTGTCCATTTGTTTGTCAATAGATAACAAGAATTACAACATTCCTATTTTGGATCATTATGATTCCCATTGTCTCAAACTACTTTTACTAAGAATTCCAGCTTTAGAATCTGACACTTCATGATACCAAATTTCAGCATGCATTAAGATAGGTACTTACAGTTATCATAAGCCTGAAATGGGATAATCGTAACACTTTCTACCCATTGCCTTAGTGCCTTAGGGCTGCTGTAACAAAGTGCCATAAACTGGGTAGGTTATAAATAACAAAAATGTATTTCTCACAGTTCTGGAGGCTGGAACGTCCCATAATAAGAGATCAGCAGATTTGGTGTCTGATGAGGCCAGTTTCTTCTCACAGGTGGCACCTTCTCGTTGCATCTTCCTGTGGTGGTGGAAGGGGCAAGCCTCCTCTGAGGCCTTGTTTTCTTTTGAGGGGGTGGTGGGAGGCGGTGGGCAGAATCCTGCTTTGTCACCCAGGCTTGAATGTAGTGGTACAATCACAGTTCACTGCAACCTCCACCACATGGATTCAAGGGATTTCCTGCCTCAGACTGCCAAGTAGCTAGGACTGCAGACGTGTGCCACCATGCCTGACTAATTGCTGTATTTTTAGTAGAGGCAGGGTTTTACCATGTTAGCCAGGCTGGTCTTGAACTCCTGACCTCAGGTGGTCCAACCACCTCGGCCTCCCAAATTGCTGGGATTACAGGCGTGAGCCATAGTGCCCAGCCTGGGCTTTGGGGTGAGGGAGTCTCTTCTAAGGGCACTAATCCTGTTCATGAGGCTCCACTCTCATAATCACTTCCCCAAAGACCCTACCTCTTAATACTTCACCTTGGGGGGTAGAGTGATAGGAATTCTGGGGACACACAAATGCTCAGACCATAGCACCCACCATACTATGTATTTGTTAGGCACACTGGATTTTTAGAAAAGTTAGTGCATAATTATCATTTATTTCAAGGTTGTCCCTTCAATAACAAATTTAACCCAGCCTTCATTTAGTTTTAGTAAAATATGTTTTATTTTCTATTATAGATATGATACTAACATGTATCCATGAATTCTTCAGCTTTTCACTTCCATACAAAACATAACTTTTTCTAAACTAAAGGGGCTGAAAAGCAATTTACAGAGAGAGAGAGAAATTGTTCAACGCCCTTTGTTCCAGGACAGCCAAATACAAGTCCATTGATCAAAACACTGTGAAAATAAACATTCCAAAGGTAAACTCTTCATTTTAGAGCCAGAGATCGAAACAATAATAATGTCACACTGTATTAACACCCTGCTAAGTTCAGTTCTTTTTATGTCCAAATAGTGCAGGGGCTGACTTCTCAGTATATCTTGGTTCCAGATTAGCTAATGTTTAAAGTCACCTCTCTGAAATCCTCAACACCACATTTGAAGAGTATAAATTACTGAGAATGTTGTCAACAGTTTTTACTTTCATAAACCAAAAGATAATTTATTTTACAAATACTATGCCTATGATTGAAACAAAGGTATTAATAAAAAGAGTGCTTTTGAAGTTCAAGACTATTTAATCCTATGCTAATATTACCACATACTACAGAAAGATACTTTTTTTGTAATGGCATCTACAGTAGCTATTGTAAACAGTGCTTTCAAATTTGCAATTTACTCTGAAGTTCTTTCAAATAGTTCTCTCAGAAGACTCCAAACCTCCCATTCTCTTTATCCTTGCTTTTCTGATTTTTATGAAAGTTTAATATGACTGGTGTGGTTACGGGTTGGAATTGAGTACACGTTTACATATTGCTTAGTCTCTCTTTTATCTGTATTAAGGCGACATTTATTTTTTAATTTTCAGAAAATTTTTATGAAGATAATTGAAAAGTATACCGAATACAAGTGGTATAACTTTAAATATCAAGAATATGTCAATGAAGTTAAATTACAATGTAAAATCTAAATACTTATAGAAAATAGAACATGCAATAGCAATCTTATGTTTAATATTTTATAAAATGAGTCCTTCAAACTTTGCTTACATTATTTTGAATGTTAAATTATAGGCAGTGTCCTAATATCTTGCCCATCATAATTACTCAGTAACTGTGTATTAAAATGAATTGTATCCCTGTGTCAGAGACTGGCTAATTCTTCACCAAATGCACTTTCTCTACCTCCAGGGTATGTGTTTATGGACTACAGTTCTCTCTGTGCCAATGCAACATGGGTTCTGGCCATGAAATGTGGGTAGAGACAATGTATTCCCTTTCAAATTTAACCCATTAAAAACTTCCCATTCCTGCATATTTACCCTTCCATGGTAAATTTGAAGCCACGTGTTGAAGATATTGGAGCTAAACAATGGGTGGACCCTGGGTCCCTGAATCTCCACTGGGAGGGGGCTGGGCTTCTAATCAGGAACCCTTGTTTTCAAACAGTTACATGAGTGAGAAATATTGTTTTAATCATTTTAAGTCATCACATATTTTGGATATGTTTCAGGAAGTATCATGACTTCATTTAATACAGACACTATTAAAAAACACTGCTCCCCTTTACTAGAAGAAATTAATAATGTCATTATTCAGAGATGAAACTTCCTCACTATCTGCTCTTAAACGTATACGGTACTCTGAGAATTCCTGGAGTTCTCTCATTTTGTTCATCTTGACAAAATTGCTTTTCTAAACACCTGCCCCCACATGAGGGTTCTTTTGAGTATGGGGTATGTAATCACTTCTCGTGACTGCTGTAAGAAAGTACCACAAATGGGTGGCTAAAAACAGCAGAGATTTATTCTCACACAAGTTTGGAGTCTAGAAGTCCAGAATCAAGGTTTCAGCAGGGGCATACTTTCTCTTAAGACTCAAGGAAAGAATCCTTCCTTACCCCCTCTGGCTTTTTGTGGTTAATGGCGATCCTTGGTGTTCTCTGGCTTCTAGATGATGCATCACTTTAATCTCTGCTCCATCTCTGTCCACGTGGCTTACTACCCTGTGTGCATGCATTTCAATATCCAAATTTCCCTGTTCTTATAAGAACACCAGTCATATTAGATTTAGGACTCATCCTAATACAGGATGACCTCATGTTAACATGTCTACTTCGGCATACTCTATTTCCAAAGACGGCAAAGATGGTCACATTCTGAGGTTCCAAGTAGCATGAATTTTGGGGGAACACTGTCTGATCCAGTACAATGTGGGAGAAAATAGAAAAGAAAAAGATTACATAAAGAAGTCTTTGTAGGTCAAGTAGATGTCAATGAAGACTATGTCAATGAAGTTAAATTAAAATTTAAAATCTAACATTCAGAAACGTAACTTTTCTGAATAATATTATAAAAATTTTCTATGTTCTGTAATATACAAATATAAATGTAAATAAAGAATGCAAACTGAAATGGGAAGGAGACCAAGAATGGCCAGTATTACATCTGACAATGACTTTTCTATATTGTTTGAGAACTTTTTCAAAGTCAAGATTATGGTTCTCAACTTTTTGAATTTGACTCTATTTTTTAAAATTTTTATTCAAATTGGATAGAACTTTTGGAACTTATGTTTACTAACTCACAAATCACTAGCATATGATCAGTTTATACATTTATTAAATTAAATGACAATATCATTCTATAGATTCAAAATAAATCTATAAATGACCAGAAAATAATGTCATTCAAAACTTCATCTCATTATGACTAAGTATAAAATATAGACAGACTACAAAGTGAGTTGATATAAAGGCATGTACCTATCATTTCCCATTTTCATATCTCTTGTCTCTCTTCAATAAATAAATATGTATATTCTCTTTTGTCATTCTTAGACCAGGAACTGACACCATAGCTTTTGAATAAAGAAAAATAAAAAATAAAGTGTGCTTGTGTCAAAGGTATAACACATTTATTCTGTAAATACTGAGTTAGCATTCACTATGTGTCATGCCCTGGTCTAGACACTCAGGATATAATAATGAATAGATTGTCCAGGTGTACTTGAAGGCTCGCTGTCTTCCTCCCTAAGTTGCACACCTTATCTCCACAGATTGGCCTCCGACTATAGCTAACATTTTCCTCTCCACAAGTGAAGCAAATTAGGTTTCCCGAGGTACATATTTAAACCAGAATACTGCACTAGAATGCAAAATGAAATGAGCTTGCTTCTTTTTCTACTCCAATTTTTTGATACTTAATTAGCTTTTCCGTATAGTTATAATAGTAAATTGGGTAAAATTGAGTGCTTTGAGCTCTAGGCCAGCATTAAAATGAAGACTGAATGATTATTCTGATAAAATACATACACAACCATCAACATTTGGGAGTGATCCTAAATCTATTTATGATTTGGGCAGGTGGGTTTTTATGACTATTGTCTGTAACAATTTTTCATAAGTCAGAACTGACCATAATTTAAAAAGTGGTGATTGATTTAAAAATAAATCCAGGCATAGGTACAGAAAGGAAAATACTACTGCAATAGAGGTAGGAGAACTATTACAACAGAAAAAACGCTCGGAACATAAGATCTGCAAAGCTCTGAAAGGATAAACAGAATTAAATTTTATTTATAGGGAAGAGTAAACAAGGCTAGAAAGAACTGGATATGGAGGAGTGAGATGAGTGAGTGGTGTAATCAGTTGATCGAAAAATGTTTTTTCCCTAAGGTTAGCTGATTCTCAGGAGGGACTTGTAAAAGAGAGACCAAAGTTGAGGAATCTGGAAAAAACTGACTAAATTTTGGTAAAGTTAGGTTACCCAGCATTTTTCCGTATTGGTCAATAGCAAAATTGTTCAGCTAATCATTTATGAGATAAAGAAATGGAATTTTTAGAGTCTGTGGCTAACATTGTGATTCATAGACAAGGGGGTCATCCATTAATCTAAGTCATAAGGGATGGTTGATTTTTGCAGTAGGCTGTTTCCTAGAACACAAAAGGCAAGAGGGAGAGCAGGGTGAGGAGGGAGCAAGGTGGAGTGTTCTGTACCTGTTTTATTTTTCAGGAAATCATGACTCAGTTAAAGTTCAACACTGTTGGAGAAAAGCCAATAAGAATAAAAGCACACAAAAAATAAGTTAATGTGTACCCTTAACTAAGCTCCTAGTCATTGGGTGGCTAAACCAAGTCATTTATTTCAGAAGGTAAACTGCATTCCACATGATCAATGCAAAAGTAACTGCTAAATATTTATCATAAAATTAAAATGAATAAAATTTTTAGTTTAGTTTTTCTTCCACAGACAATTTGCAAAAGCATAAAAACACGTCTTGTCTGCAATATTGGCATATAAATCAAATGATTAAGGATAATTCCTTCCTTAGAAAACACAGTTGTAATCACAAATCCTTTAAGCAAAAATTATTTATTCTACCTTAAGTTGTAGATTTTTTTGTCAGTTAGACATAATACTATATAATCTGTGATTAAACCTGCTTACAAAAAAGCACATGAAATATACCATATGTAAATGAGATGCAATTTAATAGTCCTATTTCATCTTGCAAATCTCGTTTTACTTCATCTTTATCTCATTTACTTTATCTGTGAATATGATTTGCTGAAGTTAATTCACCTACATCTTATGGAAAGATTACATTTAATATATATTAAAACAAGAATTTAATATATATTTTTCTCCTTATTAAGATTTGGAAATTAACAAAAATTCTAGAATCTTAATATGAGATATATAACAGGTTTTTTGTGTATCTCATTAGAAATTGCATAAATCTTAATACATAACTAATGAAAAGTGTTGGCCCAAAAATAGTTAGATTATAGCGTGAGCTAAATGCACAAATATAAGTGGTATGGTAGTGATTTAGCTATGTACTAGTGTGCCTCTTACAACTGCAGAAAAAAATATAAGAAGCTATTCTTTTTAGACATGAAATTAAATAGAGCAAATGTAAAAAGAGGTTTATTTCTTTACATCACCTAAGACCAGTGCATTTTATTAATGTGCTAATTTTACCTTTATTAAGATATGCATGAGAAACATTGCAGCAGCATTAACCATGTCTCATGTTCCTTGAGGCACAATATATAAATTAGGATACAACATATTTAGTTTAGGAAAACAAACTAATGGAAATTATACGTATATGTTGACTTCGTTTCATCTATCTATCTATGTATCAAATTTGTTCTTTATCTATATCATTGTTAATCAGCATTTCCTTTGAAATGTATTTCTTGAGACATAACTCATGTATAGTAAAATGGACAGATCTTCAGGTACAGTTTGAGAAGTTTTGATAAATATTAATACCCATGTAGACAATGCCCATTTCTCCCTAGAGATTCCTGTCATGTGCCTTTCTAGTCAATCACCCCACCACCAAAGGCTACCACTGTTCTGATTTCTGTCACCATAGGTTAATTTTGTCTGCTCTCAAACTTTATGTAAATAAAGCCATATGCTACACACTCCTGTTTTGGGGGGTGGTGAAGGGTCTGGCTTTTTCAATCAGCTCTATGTTTGAGAGATTCTTGCATTTTATTCTATCAATGGTTTACTTCTTTTTACTACTCTGTAGTTTTCATTTAAAACACAATTTATTTACATGCTTTCTGGTGAGAGTTCTCTGTTTGCAGGTATGATGTATAATGTTGCTAGAGAATTCTTTTTTTTTTTAATTATACTTTAAGTTTTAGGGTACATGTGCACATTGTGCAGGTTAGTTACATATGTATACATGTGCCATGCTGGTGCGCTGCACCCACCAACTCGTCATCTAGCATTAGGTATATCTCCCAATGCTATCCCTCCCCCCTCCCCCCTCCCCACCACAGTCCCCAGAGTGTGATATTCCCCTTCCTGTGTCCATGTGATCTCATTGTTCAATTCCCACCTATGAGTGAGAATACACTTATGCAATTCCTTTTGTGGACATATGTGTTCATCTTTTGGGTGATGATGGCTAACTGTTGAAGTTCTGGGTCGTGTTGTAGGTAAACATTTAACAGTATTGGAAACTGTCAAATTTGCAATTTTCTTTTTCTTTTTTTTTGATGAATTAAATTCTCTGCATAATCTTTACACAATTTCTATAATCTCTCTCTAAGGATCCTTTACATTTCTCCAGTAGGTCACAGCAGAAGAAAACTGCTGACTTGCATAATAAAGCTAACTCCAGTGTCATCCTGGTAAATACTTACCAATTGCCTTTCAGCGCTGATTGGTAAAATAAAAATGCTCCCTTCATGGCTGATTTCAAGCTACCAGCATAATGTCAACCAACTCTGAAAATTCCTGAAAATGTCACAGTGGTTCTTCCAGGAAAAGCCATTTTCAGGATCCATCTTATTTTTGGCAGGGAGAAAATAAAGCTGTACAACTCACTGCATCATTGGCCCTAACTCCTCTCAAATCTTTCTGTGGGAATGGACTGGATAAATAGTAATGTTTACTGAATGCTAACTATATGCCAAGCAGTATGCTAAATACTTTGAATGAAGTGTCTCTTTAAAATATTTATATCTACAACAATGCTAAGAAAAAAGTACATTTTTATAGATGAAGAAACTGAGGCAAAAATTAAGTGAAGTGCTTTCCCAATGCCCCACATATAGTAAATGGTGGAGCTAGCATTTCAACACAGACACTCTGGCACCAAAACCTCACATGCTAACCTTTATGTTGTTGCATAGCTTCCATTCTTCTAAACACAAAATAAGATTATGTTTTGCTGTTGAAGTACCATTCTGTGCATTGCTTAAAATCTTCATTAACTGAAATAATATTCTTGATAGTATAAATTGTTCAATTATACTTTATACAGGCTTCATGTAATTTACTTCATATTTCATCTGTGAAAGAAATTTGAATTCACAATTATATATAAAGACGCATTTGAAACTCAGAATCAAGCAATCATAAGGAAAGGATGACTTCATATTGCATTCAAAAGCTATTCAAGTTAAATTACCATTATCTTAAGTCATTTTTAAAGATGTTTTAGAAAGCTAAAAAAGATGTGTTTGCTTATTTGTAAAATTACTACACATATAAGAAATTATTGCTGCTTTGAAAATTTATATATATATGTGTGTGTGTGTGTGTGTGTGTGTATATATGTCTGTCCCACAGAATAAATATTAATGTCTCAAGTTTACCAAAGTTCAGCTCATGAACACAACTGAAATGTCAGCTGTCCTCAGTAAGAACTGATTCCTGAATGTCAAGTCCCCAAGTAAGTCTGACTTGTGCAGTGTAGATAAAGGCAGCAGGAGAGCAGTTAGCCTTGCCAAAAGACTTTGCTGGCCTCTTAGGTGCTCATGATAAGGAGATACCCTTCTGATCTGTCATTACTTTGAGCCATACATTTTAAAATTTTCATGTAAAGGGTACCAAGTGGGAAAGCCATTGCATCTCTTTACCTTCTTTAAAATAATCAAAGTCTCTAAAAGCTGAAACCTGAGGTACATTCTATTTATGTTTATAAAGGTGAAAATAACTTCAGAACATTGCAAGATTGTGCTTTTGATGAAGAATTGCTTCACCATTTTTAGCTCCCCTTTTCTGCCTTTTTAAAACTTTCAGTCACTTTTTTTTAAATGTTGAGCTCTAAACCATAAAAGACTATATGTTTCTTACATGCAAAGCCAGTCTATTTCATATTTTAAAGTCTGATTCCCATCATAATGTTGGCACTTTAAGAGTACAGTACTAATTAATGTGTTAATACTCTTATAGTGGAGGAACGTTTCTTCCATTATAAGAAATGCTCCTAGATAGAAAGGCTTTCCTATACAATTTTGGATGTGTTGTATGTCTAGTATATATAAATTTTGTCAAGAGTGTAGTGTGATTGTTTAGAAATAAAATATGAAGTTGGATTAATTAGATGTCAGTCCCAGTTCCTCCACTTGTTAATTACCTAATCTTAAATGATTTAAGTGCTTTTAACTTCGGATTCCTCAACTTTAAAATGGGGTGTCAATATTCATTTCATGAAACTGTTTTTGTGTTGTAATATATAAATAAAACAATCAACAAAATGCTAGAAACATATGCATTTACTTGCACATTTGCCTTCTATTTTGCTTCCCAAAATGATATTGTGTTATATCCTCACTACCTAGAATAGCATCTGATGCATAGTATACACACAACAAATATGCATTAATCAATATGTGGACATATAAATATATGTGAAAATATTTATTTAGTTCTCTTTTTATCCATTTAGCATGTTCTCTAATTTCAGGACACTGGTTGACTACCACAACAGCTTTAAGCCTGAAAATATTTAACATTTAGTATCATGTAGCCAACTATATATTCCTTCTTGTATTTCCGTAATTTAAACTTCCCTGTAACTACGGTCATATTGATGCAAACGTTCCCAAACCTCATAATCTTTCATTTCCATTTGTCTTCTCTACTCTTCTCAACACTGTTGAAAGTTTTCAAATAGTACCTCTCTACTCTATTTACTGCTCCTGCTTCTCTCCATGGCATTGTGGTTATTTCTGAATAATGCAGCAACTTTCTACCTTACTTACCACTCCAGTCTCCAAAACCCCACTGCCTCCTAACCCATTGTCCACAATAATAGCGAATGATTTTTTTTATTATCATCCCAAAATAAAATTTTCATGATGATTTTTTCCTAAAGGCTTCTATATAATATCCAAACACCTTCACATGGAACATAAAGCCTTTCATCATCTGAAATCTATCTACTTCTGTGGCCCACAGAGTAGATCGCCACAGGCATTCTACAGGCGTAAGCTCAGTCTACCATGGTCTTCTATGGCACCTGCATTTATGTGCATCTATGTGTGCCTAGGATACTGCCTTTCTATTTCTTTGTTGCTAACTTCTTTTTGAACTCCATAACTCACCCTGGGTGTTTCTTCTTTTCTAGTCCCTTCTCTAACAATGTTCCTAATTTCATATATACTTTCCTCTATTGTGGCACCAAAGAGTTGTGTGCATTGATCAACTTAAGTTTTGTTCCCTCAGTACACCATAACTCCTTGACTGATGAAATATCTGGCTAATTATTTGTCATATACTACCATCAACACTGATTCTTCTCCTTCTAGTACCACTATAATCACAATTACTAATAATATTAATAGGTAAAATGGGCTAAAAAATTACCATTTGCATTATTTCAACCTCTGCGTACATTTATACCTCACTAAAACACTGTGTGTCAGGTACTGTAAATGTCCTCATATTGTATATAAGTAAATTAAGATACAGAAAGTTGAAGTCACTTGCGCATAGTCACATAGCTATAGGTGGCAGGTCCAAAAGACAAACTGAGAGTCTAGTCTCAGAGTTTGACCTTCTAACCACTATAAATTCCTACTCATTACTGTTCCATTAGGGACTACTGAATAAATGGTTTTCCAAAAATGCAAACATAACTGAAATAAGAATCAATATATTTGAGACCACAGGTTCATTCTGTAAAGCACTATATTGTTTTAAGTTACATTGGTTTCATAATAAATTAAGTCTAGATTTAAAAGTTTATACATAACTTTGAACATTCATATAGAGAGAATTTTACTAATAAAGACAACTAAAATGTATGGCTTTCATCTCCAATGCCCTAATACTTCAGAATACTAAATTTAGTAATAAGAAAATGTGCTGTTTTTAACAGTAAAGTAGGCAATTAATAGTGTATATTTGAGGTGAGATGAATGGAAAAAGCCTCATAGAGGAGTTCATATTAAGCCTGGTCTTGTGTAATGATCAAGCCAGAGAAAGCAAAAAAGGCATTTCAAGTTGACCAACATGAATGGAAAAATGGAGCTGTGAAACAGTTTCCATGAGCAAGGGATAGAAGTCTGACATGTTAAAAATGCTAAGCGTCCAAGGGAGGTGACAGATAGTCTTAGGAAAGTACAGACAAATTGTACTGGGGATAACTTGTAAAGAGTATTCCTGGAAACTCTACTAAGGAGTCTGTCCTTTGTCTTGCAGAAGCCAAATGGCTCTTGAGTAATCTTTACTCGATTGTTTTCAAATGGCTAATGGCAGTATTTGTTTCATTTTAAAACACATATATTTCTACAAGAGCAGGAAATGAAACTGATATAATCATTAACACTCAGGCTGTATAGGTATAAAAGGTGTGAATCGAAGTCCAAAATCTCTAGCATGTAAGGAGTGTAACTTTGTTTTTCTATAACTCAAATCATTTCTATTTTTATGTCCCATTCTGCCAAAATAACAGGAATTCAGCTATAGCCATTTGGGTTCCAAACCCTTCCTGGAATCATGACTCATCTCAGAGGTTTTAGAAGATAATTGGAGAGAGGGGCGATCGATCCTCAACCATTACTCCAGGCATTGTTTAAACCCCTGCATACATTTATCCCTCACTAAAACACTGTGTGTCAGGTGCTATAAATGTCCTTCTTGCTTGCTCCCCAGAGTCAAGTCTGGAGCCTTTGTACCACATACTTTGATCATCCTGCATTTCTACCCTTGGCCCTTATGAAAGTTATAATTAAATATATATTTATGTAAATATGCCTGTATCAGTTTGTTCTCATGCTGGTGATAAAGATACCCAAGACTAGTTAATTTACAAAAAGAAGTTTAATGAACTCACAGTTCCACGTGGCTGGGAGGCCTTACAGTCTTGGCAGAAGGTGAAAGGAATGTCTTACATGTCAGCAAGCGTGAGAGAATGAGAGCCAAGCAAAAGGGAAAACCCCTTATAAAATCATCAGATCTCTTGAGACTTATTCACTACCACGAGAACAGTATGGGGGAAAATGTCCTAGTGATTCAATTATCTCCCACTGGGTCCCTCCCACAATATGTGGGAATTATGGGAGCTACAATTCAATATGAGATTTGGGTGGGGGCACGGCCAAACCATATCAAGGCCATTCAATGTCTTCTCTAATTTTAGGACTGTAAACTCCCTGAGATTGGGGCAGAATATATTCATCACTGTGGCATTGTTCTTAGCTCCATACCTGGAACATTTTAATGTTTGTTCACATTTTTCATTAATAAATGAATTAAATGATATCCCAATTTTCAAATTTTAAGCAAAGATCAGATCAGTGGGAGATGTATTTCTGGACAGGAAGTACTCTTTAGTGCCTATCTATTTACTTCAAAAATATTTTAAACTATTTTTCAAAATTAGGTTTATCCATGTATTTGGTTTAATTTCATTAAGAAGGTAACTGTTTTTTCAGAAGATACCTTTTTTTTTTCAGAAATGATTTGTTAGACATAAGTGACAAAGAGAAGAGACAATCTTAAGAAAGATTATTGTCTACCTTATTTGTATAGCTATGGAAACAAATGAAGACAAGCCAAATGAGAAAAAACAGAGGCAAAGGGGTCAGACACAATCGTTTGTCTTTGGCAGAGGCTGAATGACGGGCTGGAGAGTAGGAAAGCTTTATAGTGCAAAAAGGCAAGCTTTCAGGTATGGCCTTGATAAGAACAGGAGACAGGGAAACACTGGGTAGAAGAGGGTGGTTCCCTGGCAAAGGCCCCACCTTCAAGCTTGGATATCCACAGCCCTAAGTGGGAACAGGCATATCTGTTTTTGCACCCAAAACGTTGTTTTTTGGCCTGCCACACCCCCACATCCTGTACCCATATAAACCCTGAACCCCAGGTTCCAGGAGAAGATGAGCAGACGAGGAGATCAGGAGATGAGCAGATGAGGAGACAAGGAGGCTAGTAGGCAAGAAGTCATGTAGAGAAAGGGAAAACAGAAGAAACATCTAAATGCCGAGAGGTGTTCGGCTAGGAGCGGTCGGAGAGGCATTCCGCCACTGGACAGCCTAACTCCAGGGAAAGATCACCTTCACACTCCATCCCCCTTTCAGCTTCCCATCCATCCTGCTGAGACCCACCTCTTCGACTCAGTAAAACCCCCACATTCATCCTTCAAGTCCGTGTGTGACTTGATTCTTCCTGGACGCTGGATAAAAGCTCAGGATACAGAAAGCTGTCACACTGGCCCTCTACCCTTGCAGAAAGGCAGAGGGAGCTGGTTAACACTTGGGCTGTCTGCAGAGATCAGAGCTAAAAGAGCATTATAACACTGGGGTCACAGCCACCCAACCCTAGACACTACTGCAGGGCTGGAACCCAAAGCACTTGCCCTGGTCTCTGCACCTGCCAATCTGTATGCTCCCCCTCCTGCTAGGGGTTTGAATTTACTGCCGGTGAACAGAGAGCCACACCCCTGTCACATGCTCTGTGAGGGGGACCAGGGAACAATCCAATTTCAGTCTGATTGGAGGTTACTGGCATAGAAGAACTGGAGGCAGGCTAACTATGAGCTAGGTATCTTTTGTGAAAGGTTTGGACATATATATATTTGGTTAGTCTTGAGTTGGATGCATAGTACGAAAACAGAAAAATTGGCCATCACTGACCAAGTTCTGACTATTTTCATTGAATTGTTGTGGTTTGTCTTCCTGGTCTGGTTGTGGCAGAGGTAATGAATCAGAGTTTCACTGTCATTTACTGTCTGGCCACTGTGCATTTGTATATTCAGTCTCATATAGCTTGAAACACATATTTAAGGCAATACTGGCAATAATTTTTAAGGCAATAATAATGATACCAGGATCATACAATACACTTTTATATTCAGTCATCAATTCATTTCAAAAATATTTATTAAGCACCTATCATATTCAATGAACAGTGCTCAACAGTGAAGATATGGCATTAAACAAGACAGACACCTTGATACCATGCTTGCTTTCAGTATTCTTACTATCCAATATACTAGTACAAACCAGGACAGCTTTTTTCTCATTGATCCAACTATGAAAGCATATTAGAAGTTTTATTTAAAAATTTAGGTTTTGTGCAAAACTGTTTTATCAAGTAGGCTGCTTCTCACTGCAAGTAACTGACATCCTTTCTCAAAAATCACAGGAATCTGTAGGCTTATGTAATTATTGCAAGAGTACTGAATTATTGCAGGTTTTAAGCATGTTTTGATCAAGGCCATGCTACTGTTTTGTTGTTGTTGTTGTTGTTGTTTTACTTTTTGTCATTTTCAAATTCAAGCTGACCTCTATCATAGAGGTTAATGGTCAAAAGTTTCATACCTCACATTTGTCCTATATGCCATACAGAAAAAACAAAGTTTCTTTTGTAACCAACTATACAAGAAAAGCCCATCAATTGGATCCTAATCCTATGCTAGCTTTTTATTACTGCTGTAACAAATTACTACAAATTTAGTAGCATAAAATAACACAGATTTAGCCTCTAACAGTTCTGGAAGTCAGAAGTCTGAAAACAATTTCAGTGGGCCAAAGTCAAAATGCCTGCAGAGCTGGTTCTTTCTGAAGGCTCTCAGGGGAGAATCTGTTTCCTCATCTCTTTGAACCTCTCGTGTTTTCTTACAGTGGATGTTTGTATTTCTTGTGGGCTCTTCAAAGTGCATCACTCCAATGCACCATCACATCACCTTCTCCTCAAACTTTGACTCCTTCTGAACCCTTCTAATAAAGATTCTTGTAATGACAGTTAGGACCCAACCAAATAATTCTGGATAACCTCCACATCTCAAGATCCTTAACTTAATTACATATGCAAAGTCCCTTTGCCATATAAAGTAACATTAACAAGTTCTGGGGCACAGGCTGTAGACATCTTTGGGAGGCCATTATTTAGCTTACCGCAGGTGCCTAGGCTTGCTTTGTGGTTGTTGAGATAAGCATGGCTTAACCCAATTACGGAGGCAAAAGGGATGACATTACAGAGCAAGCTCTAAAGCTGAGAGTATCAAAACCACCATTGCAAAATTTTAACTGAGACAGTGAAAGAGATCTGACCTAACCAACTCTATCTTGCTTCTAACCTCCACTGTGTCCTTGTTCATTCTTGGGCATAGACTGAACTAACTTTGGGAGGAACTTAGTTTGTAGCTTATAGTTTGAAACAAAGCTGATAACAGGCCTTTCCCAAGGCGAATCTCCTTCTTGTCTGGGGACTAGACTGCCTTTATAGGACTAACAAATTAGCCACAAGATTAGAAATTATGGTTTAGGGCCGAGCGCAGTGGCTCACGCCTCTGATCCCAGCATTTTGGGAGGCCAAGGTGGGTGGATCACGAGGTCGGGAGATCGAGACCATTCTGGCTAATACGGTGAAACCCTGTCTCTACTAAAAATACAAAAAAAAAAAAAAAAAAAATAGCCGGGCGCTGTGGCGGACGCCTGTAGTCCCAACTACGTGGGAGGCTGAGGCAGGAGAATGGCGTGAACCTGGGAGGCAGAGCTTGCAGTGAGCTGAGATCGCGCCACTGCACTCCAGCTTGGGTGAAAGAGCAAGACTCTTGTCTCAAAACAAAAGAAATTATGGTTTAGGAGTCATGCAGCTGGAGGCTACAAGATTTTGTCCCTCCCTAAACTGCTCTTAAGATTAGTGCTTGAGATATTTTGCAGACCCTGCACTTGATGGATCAGCTGGCACCACCCAGAGTGAAAAACTGTCTCACCTGATTTTGTTGCCCCACCCATGAACTGACTCGGCATAAGAAGACAGCTTCGACTCCTCTCTTAGTCTGTTCTCATGTGACTATGAAGAAATATTCGAGACTGGATAATTTGTAAAGAGAAAAGGTTTAATTTATTCACCGTTCCTCATGGCTGGGAAGGCCTCAGGAAACATAATCATGGTGGAAGAAAGGCACCTTCTTCAAGGGCAACAGGAAGGAGAACTGCCAAGCAAAAGAGGAAAAGCCCCTTATAAAACCATCAGATCTCATGAGAACTCACTATTACCAGAACAGCATGGGAGTAACCACCCCCCTGATTCAATTACTTCTCAGTGGGTCCCTCCCATGACACGTGGTTATTATGGGAACTACAATTCAAGATGAGATTTGCGTAGGGACATAGCCAAACATTATCAGCTCCCTTTGATTTAATTGCTGACCTGACCAATCAGCACTCCTGGCTTACTGGCTTCCCCCGACCCACCAAGTGGTCCCTAATAACTCAGATCCCTGAAAGCTCAGAAAGACTGATTTGAGTCATAATAAAACTCCAGTTTCCAGCACAGCCAGCTCTGCATGAATTACTCCTTCTATATTGCAATTTCCCTGTTTCGGTGAATTGGCTCTGTCTAGGCAACAGGCAAGGTGAACCAATTGGGTGGTTACAGTATGATCAGATTCATCGTAACTGCCTTGCTGCCCTCAGTAGACACGGTGAATGCATGCTGGAGAGGCAACAATTCTGTCCATTTCCTGCTGTCATCTGTCAACTTAAGGATAAAAGCAACATCTCTAGTATGCATGGATACTGAGTGCAAATCTCCAGCATAGAAAATTAAGGAAAAACCAGGCCCTGAACACAGTAAAACAGAATCTTGTCTTTAAAAGATTGTTTTCTAAGGAAGAAGCATCTGGACTGAGGTTCAGTTAGACCAATAAACAAGGTAGAAAAAGTACCAGGAGACAGGTAAGTATAGAAATATTTTCCTAAGGAGGTCTGTGGTTAGGGGATAATTTAAATTTTGAAAGATGAGACAGAAAACTTAATTAGCTGTATGGTGTTAATCTCTAATATTTGCTGCTTAAAGCAGCTTTGATTCCTAAGTTAGTGTCTTGAACTGGAAAATTAAAATAAAGTTCTTCATAAAATGAGATGAGTTTTTAACATTTTATGACATGTTTAACCTTGGTGGTCAGTTCTTCTGAATAACAGCGATGATATCTAATTTTTCAAAGGTACCATGTTTTAAAAGTTAGCTTTCACTTGGCATATTTAGTCAAGTTTTTTTTTTTTTTTTATTGAAGAGAAGAAACTAGAAAGCATCGAAGATATTCAGTGAGTTTAGTAGTCTGCTCTGAGGCAATAAAACATGTTAACTAAACCATCAGTTGTGTGTCCACATAATAATTCACTTTACAGATGTTATTTTAGAATATATTTATTGATATTTAAACCAAATATTCTCAAGGTATTTACATCATGCGTTTTTCAAATTTTTTGGTTGTATTTACATTTCAGTGAAGGTAGAAAACGATTATTCACCATTTAATGAATTTAATTTTATATCCTTAAAAAGAAAAGTCAGCTGGGCTCGGTGGCTCACGCCTGTAATCCCAGCACTTTGGGAGGCTGAGGCAGGCAGATCACAAGGTCAGGAGTTTGAGACCAGCCTGACCAACATGGTGAAACCCCATCTCTACTAAAAATGCAAAAAATTAGCTGGACGTGGTGGCGCATCCCTGTAATCCCAGCTACTTGGGAGGATGAGATAGGAGAATTGCTTGAATCCGGGAGGCAGAGGTTGCGGTGAACCAAGATCACACCACTGCACTCCAGCCTGGCAGCCTGGGCCACAGTAAGACTCCGTCTCAAAAAAATGAAAAAAAAAGAAAAAAAAAATGCCTATAAACGTTTAACTCAAAGTAGTTAACTAATAATAATTTAAAGTAACAAAGACTTCATATCTGAAAAACAATATGTTTTTCAGATAGTTTAAAACAAACTAAAGTACATGAATATCAAAATTAAGTAGCTTTAATCCTTATTTAGGCTCAATGAGAATTGTTTCTTTATAGGCAAATCTCTCCATTGTAAAATAATACCTTTTTAGATAAGTAAAATAACACTTTCCTCCTGAAAGTCATAAATTTATAGGTTTTGTCCTGTCTTTTCAATATTGATGCTCTCAGTCAAGTTATACTAAATTCCAGAGATTATCTCCCATGAGACTACATTTTTTTTTCATCTTTAAATGTCACTCTCATAAAGGATTAGAAGTAATTCTACAGGTCATTGTTTTCCCTTAAAGGAAATATTTTGAAATAAAGTCCCATAATATATTCAGATAAGGTAGACTTCTGTGAAGTTTGAAAATACTACAGTGTATCTCTACTTTTAGTGATTCACAATCACAATAATATTCAGAGATCTAAGAAATTCTGAATTAAGTAAACCTGGTTAACAGTGCTTAACTCACAATTTCCAGAAATTACTCGCCCTGTCATAGATTTCATCAGGTCCTAACATCCAATGACATATCACAGAACTCGGTCATGAACTACTTTAGAATTTGGTAGTAGCCCTCCCTCCATATGGCATTCTTCATAAATGGCATGCCCCCCCAAAAATGAGTTATATCTCCCAAATGCATGACTTTGATAGCGAGAATCTGGGTTTGGAGGAGCTGATGAGCCCAGTCTCCACCCTTCACTGCATGTTCACCAAGTGCCCAACATGACTGCTTTCCTGTTCACTAGTTCATCAGCCAAGAAGCCTAGTTCAGGAGATTAAAGAAAGAATTTAGGTCACAGCATTAATATTCTCTTCTTCGAATATGATATCACATCTAGGAAGCTACCCTCTGATCTAAAAAGGGGAGAATAGAGATTGATAACAATTCTCTACTACTATGTTTGCTCTGAAATCTGTGTCACATAAAAGCCAGAGCCAATACTAAATAAGAGAGACAGGTACCAAGGATAGTTTTATACTACTTTATTTATTTATTTATTTTTATTTTTGTTTTTTTTGAGACAGAGTCTTGTTCTGTCGCCAAGCTGGAGTGCAGTGGCGATCTTGTGCAACCTCCGACTCCCGGGTTCAAGAGATTTTCCTGCCTCAGCCTCCCGAGTAGCTGGGATTACAGGCACGTGCCACCATGCCCGGCTAATTTTTGTATTTTTAGTAGAGACGGGGTTTCACCATGTTGGCCAGCATGGTCTTGATCTCTGGACCTCGTGATTCGCCCCGCTTGGCCTCCCAAAGTGCTGGGATTACAGGCGTGAGCCACTGCACCCGGCCGTTTTATACTACTTTAATTTAGTTTCTAAACAAAAAGAAAATAACCTGATATTAGAACATTCAAATATTACAGTACTATGAAAGTATAATTATTGAAAAAACCAAAACAGTATAAGGAAAATAAAATAACTTTATATCAGATTTCAAAATGGCTTTTTAAAACTCTATAGGAAAGAATAGATCAGACCTATAAGAAGTAAAAAGCAATGCACATATAAAACTGCATGCATAAACAGGAAGACTTGATTTCTAAGTTTAATATATTTTACTCAAAAAGGCCTGATGCCTTGTGCACAGTAGGCAAAATATCTTTTTGAGTAAGTAGAGAAATGTTTCACTTTATAAAATAAATTAAACTAGTGTTGACCTAAAGATTTTTATTCTAGCTTTCTAGATGTTAGCTTCTTAACTTTAGGGAATTAACTCTCTGTGTGACAACTATAAAATAAGAGTCTGGATACTCTATTAATATGACTCTCTTTTCAGATTCATATTGTATATTCTATTCTACACATTAATTGAATACTCATAATTACTAAAGTATAATTTTAGCTTTTTGAGAGAAACAAGAAAAGATCTACACACTGGTTTAAATACTAGAAAGTTGACATATGATTTTAAAGTATAAAAAATTCCTCAACAAACTAGGATCAATTCTTCTGTGAAACAAGATAATAAACTGATAAGTCCTGAAACAGATTTTTTAATATAAAAATATTGGAGTATTCGAGAAACTTTTTGGAGAAAAAAATTTACAAGCCCTAAAGACTGGATTCAAAAAGACTCCTTGTAGATAAACCTCCATCTAAGAAACCTTAAAATTGGCAAGTTATTTTTAGACAGAAAAGAAATGCATCCCAGATCATTGAAATAGTCTGTTCAAATTCTTAACTTTCCAGTTTCATATCTCTTTTAAAAAAAGAAACAAGTCTAAAATCAATGCATTAATTTGAATACAATAACACACATATAAGCACACACATGCACATACACACACAGTTATCAATATTCCTGCATCTACTCAGTTTCTTCAGGCTTTATAGTTTTCTGCTTGGTCATTTTTTAATTGATCTCTGCTGTATCATTTCTATCTGTTATGACAGAACTGCGCTTCCCAAATAGGTATGTTGAAGTCCTGATATCTGTGAAAGTGATCTTATTAGGAAATCAGGTCTTTGTAGATAAAATTATGATGCAAATTACGATGTGGATATGTCAACTATGGTGGACTCTTTATCCAATATAACTGCTGTCTTTATGAGAATAGAAGAGACCAGAGACCCAGAGGGAGAACAGCATATGAAGACTGAGGCAGAAACTGGAGGGATGTATGTACAAGCCAGGAAATGCCAAGGATTACTGCTGTCACCAGAAGCTAGAAGAGAGGCACTAAACAGGCTCTTCTTTAGACCCTCAGTAGGAAGCAACCCTGCTGACCCCTTCATTTTAGAGTTTTTAACCTCCATAACCCAGTCAATAAATTTCTGTTAAGTCACCATTTTGTGGTACTTATTATAGCAGTCCTTGGAAAGTAATGCACTGTGTGAAGCTGACAACATGAAAATTCTAGAGAACTCCATGGCTCCTGATGGTAATTACAATGCAATTTAGAGGATAAGGCTTATTTGACTACTTAATTTAAATTTCAGGTGTGAAATTGTTACAATGATGTCCAAATTTATTAATGATTTCTACTTCCTGTCTAATGGGAGAGATAAATTCTAAAATGTTTTCTTATTTTTTGCCTTATTTATAGAAAATTTTATAATCCTGACACATTTTAGAACCCATGGGAGCTATAATATGAAAAGGATGGATCAGATTTTGAGGTCAGTAAACTATGAGTCTGAATCCATATTTAGCCTTTTCTCAGGCTCTGCTAATTTAGGTAGGTCTTTTCTGAGTTTCATTTCTTATCTGATTCATGGTATTGTTGGCAGGATAAATTATATCAGGTTAGTAAGATTTCTGTAAAAATATAGAAATATTATGTTTTTTTCTTCACTGTTTTTAAAAGTAAAAGAAGTTAGAAGGCTGGGCGCAGTGGCTCACTCCTGTAATCCCAGCACTTTGGGAGGCCAAGGCGGGCGGATCACGAGGTCAGGAGATCGAGACCATCCTGGCTAACACTGTGAAAACCCCATCTCTACTAAAAATACAAAAATTAGCCGGGTGTGGTGGTGGGCGCCTGTAGTCCCAGCTATTTGGGAGGCTGAGGCAGGAGAATGGCATGAACCCGGGAGGCGGAGCTTGCAGTGAGCCGAGATAGCACCACTGCCCTCCAGCCTGGGTGACAGAGAGAGACTGTCTCAAAAAAAAAAAAAAAATTAGGAAAGTAAAATCTTTTATTCTTAATGTGCAGAGAAAAAGTGCCCCTTGAAAACTGTGATTTATCCCAATTTATGTTAACTCATTGGTATGTCTCACTCAGGTGAGAAGTGATGCATCATTCTTGGCAAGATATTTTCAAACAATAATGGTTCTCTTTCTCATATGAGAGCATTTGAAGGTTTTGACTTTTCTAGTCTTTATAACTAATGTTTAATAAACCTGTGCCACTTCTAAAGGAATACCAGGACACCAGGAAGAATATTTTGTGGTGTTACTGTTTTAACCTCAACTTCACAGTTTTCACAATAATGCTAGGTAGAAATCGGTCACTGAAACTCAATTCCCCATCTTTATTTGTAAAAATATTATTAACCTTCTTACAGAAATGGTTTGATTTTCAACGCTTCATGTCCACAATGTTAAAACGGTTGAAAGTTTCCAGAACCATAAGTCTAACCAACTTTTCTTCACATCATCCGTAGCAAATCATATTACTTTAGGGTATCAAGGAGTCACAATGGGGAAAAAAAGAAGAACAAAGATTGTTTTTGCTTTTATAACCCTTTGCTCTCACAATTCAACAGTAAATCAACAGTGAACATTTGGTTTGCCCGAGGCAAACATGAAATCGGCTTGCCTGTTTGGAGCTTATATTATCTTTTGTTCTTATCTGTAGAGTCTTCAAAATAAGCACAAATTCTTCTCTCTTAGAGACTCTCAGAACCAGTGGTAGTCCCCACTGAATTTATTCATTTCATCAAAATGATATGAATTTCAGCTGCCCAATTTTGTATGCGTGAAGAATATTGGTAATCTAGTTCAAAAGAAAGCCATAGAGAAGAATTCATTGCAGCAAACAGATAATTTCCCCTATAGCTAATTCTATTTTTATTCAGACATAGAGACTTGCCTCTGCAAGGCTATTGTTCTCTCAAGGGAGAAGACAAGTTTGTTGCAGGAAAACTATCTGACTGAACAGATAATTAAGCATACCAGCAAGGCAAGAAGAAAAAGAAAAAACAACAACAACAACAACACAAAACCAACCCCAAACCCTCTTATTCTAGATGATTTTCTCGCCAATAAAATCTGAGAGTCCCCATATCATTCCTCTGTTCAATGCCACATTCAAACTTTAATAGTGACCAAAGAAAATATTAAGAAGATGGAACAGATCAGCAGTGGTTTAAAAATGTTGCTGGTGGAAGGTATCTGAGTCATTGGCAGCAAGTCCATATGGATTTGTAGTAACTTCAATTCTTGCCTCCTCAGAAGAAAGAAATCTAGTGAGGGGCATCATGCAGAAGAGACTCAGCCAACTTTCAGAGCAGGAGTGGAAGTTTATTTTAAAAGGGTTTAGAGGCCAAGCGCAGTGGCTCACGCTTGTAATCCCAGCACTTTGGGAGGCCAAGGCAGGCAGATCACCTGAGGTCAGGAATTCCAGACCAGCCTGACCAACATGGTGAAACCCTGTCTCTACTAAAAATACAAAAAAAAAAAAAAAAAAAAAATTAGCCACACACACCTGTAATCCCAGCTACTCGGGAGGCTGAGGCAGGAGAATCGCTTGAACCTGGGAGGCGGAGGTTGCAGTGAGGCAAGATCAACCAATTGCACCCCAGCCTGGGAGACAGAGCAAGACTCCATTTCAAACAACAACAACAACAACAACAACAAAAACCGCACACACAAAACAAAACAAAACAAAAAAACAAAGTGTTTAGAAGAGGAAAGGAAAATTCACTTGGAAAAGACCCAAGTGGTCACCTGAAGGTCAAGGGCAGTGTTTAACCTTGATCCTAGGACCTTATAGGTTGGCCTCTTTACCATAATTCTTCACTGAGGGTGGGCTGCTGGCATGCACAATGCCCCCATTGCCCTTGGAAAGTGAGCATATGCAGTGTGTTTAAGTTGTGCCCATTTTGTGGCTTTCTTCCCTTTTGCAGTGGAGTGCCCCCAGAAAGTTACACTCTGCCATTTTGTCTCTTAATGCACATGCCCAGGAAGTTGCTTCTCCCTGGCATCTACATTCAGGTAACACTTTAGTGCAACAGGTGTGGACCATCAGGAAATGGCCTTTACCTGGATCTGACTGCCAATTTGTCACTTTTAGAAAGGTGATGTGATAACTGCTGAACCATCACCTGACATCCCTGGTGGGTGGGAGAGCCTTCTCCTCCCCCACTCATGCCTGTCTAACTATCTGTAACAAAAAACAGTAAGAGGAAGCAGAGATAAAGAGTTTGTCATGGAGAAGCCCAAACTGATGGGCCTATTTGAGCTGGCGGCTGCTTCATGAAGCACTGCTTTGATTTGTTAAGTAAGTGTATCAAGGACTTAGCTTAAATATATTTACTTTCCTACTTTTTTTCCTGTAGCTATTATAAAAGGTGATTCACTTTACGAAACAATGACTCTAAATGTAGGCAAAAAAGGATAGCATGCAAGTGAAACCATACAAACGAAATTCATGTGTTCTCAACACAACTAATAAAATGGCTCTGTCACCAGTAAATGAGGGCAAATAAATGTAAATCTTTGTTAAAAAAAAAAAAGTGTTGATTAGGCCTTCTGATATGTTCCACTACTGAGGACTAAGAGGGGGTTACAGGTGCACCCTTCATTTTAAAGATAGTACAAATAACTTGGCCTTTCCCTTGAGGCTTGTGGTAATATCAAGATTTTCTAGCATTCCTTCCATAAAGAGGTGGTTTCTATGTCTCTTTTTCTTGAAGTTTAATTGAAGGTTTAAACATCAGGTGTTTAAACCTGATGAAGGTGATATGGTTCGGCTTTGTGTCCCCACCTGAATCTCATCTTGAATTGTACTCCCATAATTTCCACATGTTGTGAGAAGGACCCAGTGGGAGATAATTTGAATCAGAGGGGCAGTTTCCCCCATACCGTTCTCATGGTAGTGAATAAGTCTCACGAGATCTGATGGTCTTATCAGGGGTTTCCGCTTTTGCATATTCCTCATTTTTCTCTTGCCGCCACCATGCAAGAAGTGCTTTGTGCCTCCCGCCATGATTCTGAAGCCTCCCAGCCATGTGGAACTGTAAGTCTAAATAAGTCTTTTTTTTTCTTCCCAGTCTCGAATCTGTCTTTATCAGCAGCATGAAAATGGACTAATAAACACAAGGTTACATTGAAATAAGAGAAATTTATCTAAGATGTCTAGAATATCACATAATCTTATTAAGGTATTTAGTATTTGTTACAGAAGTCAGATCCCATATTCTTGAATTGAGGATAAATTTTAAAAGACACAAAACATAAACATGAGCAAAATATTTACACTTACAAAATTAACACAAAATTTACATTCATTACATATTTACACTTATAAAATTTACACTCATTAGATATTTACACCTACAAAATTTATGATCATGACATATTTACACTTACAGAATTTATGCTCATATTACCTATTTACACTTACAAAATTTATGCTCATATTACCTATTTACACTTTCAAAATTTATGCTGTTATATTTAATAAACCAGTTGCATATGTAAATATTAATGTATGATACAAGAGATAACATAGGGCACTATATTCATTATTTTTCAAGTAAATGTAAAAAACTGAAGGGGTGGGTTGCCCCTCCACACCTGTGGGTGTTTCTCATTAGGTGGAACGAGAGACTTGGAAAAGAAAGAGACACAGACAAAGTGAAGAGAAAGAAAAAAGGGGGCCCAGGGGACTGGCGTTCAACTTACGGAGGATCCTGCCGGCCTCTGAGTTCCCTTAGTATTTATTGATCATTCTTGGGTGTTTCTTGGAGAGCGGAATGTGGCAGGGTCATAGGATAATAGTGGGGAGAAAGTCAGCAGGTAAACACGTGAACAAAGGTCTCTGCATCATAAACAAGGTAAAGAATTAAGTGCTGTGCTTTAGATGTGTATACACATAAACATCTCAATGCCTTAAGGAGCAGTATTGCTGCCTGCCTGTCCCACCTCCAGCCCTAAGGCGGTTTTCTCCTATCTCAGTAGATGGAATATGCAATTGGGTTTTACACTGAGACATTCCATTGCCCAGGGACGGGCAGGAGACAGATGCCTTCCTCTTGTCTCAACTGCAAAGAGGCGTTCCTTCCTCTTTTACTAATCCTCCTCAGCACAGACCCTTTACAGGTGTCGGGCTGGGGGATGGTCAGGTCTTTCCCTTCCCACGAGGCCATATTTCAGACTATCACATGGGGAGAAACCTTGGACAACACCTGGCTTTCCTAGGCAGAGGTCCCTGCGGCCTTCTGCAGTGTTTTGTGTCCCTGGGTACTTGAGATTAGGGAGTGGTGATGACTCTTAAGGAGCACGCTGCCTTCAAGCATCTGTTTAACAAAGCACACCTTGCGCCGCCATTAATCCATTTAACCCTGAGTTGACACAGCACATGTTTCAGGGAGCACAGGGTTGGGGGTAAGGTTACAGATTAACAGCATCTCAAGGCAGAAGAATTTTTCTTAGTACAGAACAAAATGGAGTCTCCTATGTCTACTTCTTTCTACACAGACACAGTAACAATCTGATCTCTTTCTTTTCCCCACAAAAAACAAGACATATCTATGAAACCAGTATGACTTGCATTACTAGTTGAAGTTTGTCTTTGTTAGGGTTTGCTCAAGACAATAATTAAAATGCAAGTAATTTATTTAGTAGTCAATATCAGTAAATGCCTGTATACAAATTTGGAAGTGAAACAAACAAGTAGGAAGCAAATTAAATAAGAAACCATTGTAGACAACTAGAACTTCATTCAACTAAAAAAATCTGAGGAGCCAGGACCTGGAGTATTATTCCACTATGTTTTATCAGTAATTGGTTGAAAGGCCCTGGGGAGAAAGTGGTGCTGATTCCCCAGAATTTCTAGTTTCAATAGATTTTGGCAGCTAGATAAATACTCAGGCAGAGGGACACAGGACAGAAAACTTAAGGCACCTTGCTTTAAAGTAGTAGCTGAGGTAATCTGGATGGGGGACCAACGCCTACCACAGTAGACAACTTGTACCACTCACATCTACCAAGTTAATTTTACACTGTCATCTCACACTTCTTCAAGATTGTTGCGGACAACTTTCTTAAAAAAAAATCCTCCAAAAAGTTAATCTTAGGAGCTTTACTGGGATGTCCACAACACTCAATGTTTCCATGGGATATGGAATAATGGTCTCAAAGAAGCAATATCCGTAATGCCTTATTAGATTCACCTCATCCACTCATCCACAATCTGAAGTTTTGCTGGTCTAGATTACTTACATGATGAAATTTGAGCCCCGGTGACCCTTTTTATGTCAGGCTATGGCTGATGCAATTGCCCATTCACAGTTGTCACTAGTCACAGAAACATCAATTTCATAAGTTCCAGACACTGTTTTTCTCTGCTGTTTATGTAGTACATGGTCAATTCCCCCTGCCAGTCTAGTGACTTTCTTGCTGTCTGGTTTCCTCGTGCAAGGAGTTCAAAGTGACTGAGGAGCCACCACAGCTTTACCTTACTGTGGCCCTGGGAAAAGTACCTTTCAGGGACCAGGGCCTTTAATCAAGCAGTGCTTACATTTACAGGGAGAAGATGCAGAGTTTCCACTTGTGGTTCACTGAGATATGTAAAAAAGGGTTCTTCTCCTTCCAACTTTTGGATCCCAGACTCATATATTCCACACAATGCAATAAATTATCATATACTGGCTGTTGGACCCTAGTATATTCTTCATCTTGAAGAAGATTGCCCCAATTACAAAAATGTCATAACCAGGTCACTAGCTATGCCTTTAAGAGTTCATCCCAGCACTTCACCAGGCTAGCAGTTTTCCTGGTGATGTATTATATGGTACTAAGACCTATTAAGCACATTATAAGATGAATTTGGAGTAGTACCTCAGTTACCACCAGAAATTTAAAGCCTCCATTCTAACGGATGACCTATAGTATTAATAACAGTTCAAACTCTTTTCAACAATCCTAAAAAGATTTGGGTATTCCTCTTTCTCCAAATACAGTTACTCTGGTGAATGGTCATAGGTCTCCTGGAGATAGACTGAAATAATTACTGCTATTTATATATGTTGTAGTTGCACTAAAACCGCTGGCATTCCTTTAATCAAAGGACTTTGAGTTTGAAGGATAGCTCTGTCCTGGAAATTAAGCCAAGGATTGTGATTTTTCCACTATGGCAGTTGACATTAGTTTTTTGCTCCTCCAATCTTTACCTTTCTTCATTATAGGATTTAAGAAATGCACTCAATAGCTGTCCATTTATCTTTTCCTTAAGAACACCATAGTCAATTAGCCAACCACAGATCCCTGGAGGTCCAGGAGTGTCATTTCACCCTTGTGTCTATTATCATAATTATGTCCACCTTGTCTCTGATAGTTAAGTGCTGAAACATAACCTCTATTATTTTGGAATCCTCTCTTCCTCAAGGACATTACACAATCCAGTTACATAAAAGCCTTTCTATCATCATTCCCAGCTTGCCGGGGATAGCCACCACTGGCTTCTCAATAAAGCTGAGAGCGCCTCAATAGTACATTCCTTATTGCTTTAGGGAAGTGATTGTCCTTAGAGGCCTCCTAGAGATCACAGTCAGCTGCTAGTTTCTTTGATCTTATTTAATAAATCTAGTCTAGCTTGCTGCCCTCTCAGCTTTTTGGTCTCAAAGCAATTCTGGCATTTCCACTTCATTTCTACTTATTACCTTGATTGTGTCTTTTTGTTTTGTTTTGTTTTAATTTTTTATGCTTGGAGAATCCCACCAGCATATTAAAGCTAGCTCCAGGTGTTCTGACAAGATATTAATTATGAAATAAAAAGATAAAAACTCAATTGCTAATCAACTCTACTTTATTCAGCCTTATATTCAGCCCACTTTGACCCAGAACCATCACAATTCATTCCAATTATGATCTGTTGGTTCTGGTTTGTTTCTAATAGCTGGATTCTCTGTTCTTTTGGTGAATAATTGTTTTCCTCGTGAAACAGAGACAGGGCTTTCCTCATTAAGCCATAATGAGGCTTGAGCCTATATATTAGTTTAGAAACAATGAGGGAAAGTGGGAGGTTTCATCTTGACAGGCACCTATCTCCTATAAGACCTTGCGTAGTCGTTAGGCAAGTAGTTTCCCCATAAGTGGAGCCTAAAACAAGAATATCTGTGCAAGTTGTTTCTTTGTAAAGTGATCTTTAGAAACACTGGATATGAGGAAAACAATTGAGAATTTGTACTGGATTGAACAATATTTCCCCAGAGTTCACGTCCACTAGGAATATGACCTTTGCAAACAGGGACTTTGTAGATATAAGCAAGATAAGGTCATACAGGGTTAGGGTGGGTTCTAAATCCAATAACTTGTGTTTTTATAAAAGAAAGGAAAGGGATATTTAGATACAGAGACACAGAGAAGGACACAGGGGAGAAGACCATCACACGGCAGAAGCAGAGATTCAAGTGACGCTGTTATAAGGCAAGGAATGTCAAGAATTATTGACAACCATTATAATCAAGGAAGAAGCACAGAAGGATTTTTTCCTAGAGCCTCCATAGGGAGTATGGCCCTGCTGACACCTTGATTTTAAACTTCTGACCTGCAAAACCATGAGAGAATATATTAATACATTTTCGTTAAGTCCTCCAGTTTGTTTTAATGTTATTTGAACATCTGTGATGTACAAAGTTTTCACTGGCTTCCTCCCTCTGGTCATCCAGAGGTCACTTTTGTTTAGCAGCTTTAGGAAAGTAATACAGGTAGGGAAAGAAAGGAAGCCAACAAATGTGGTGTGTTTTCAAGCTGTGATCCTCAGGATCACTGGTATTTAATTCCATCTGGGAATTCTGTGTACCAGCAGAGTATGTAGTCCTTAGTTATTCTTTTTGCCAGGTGCAGAAGTTGGATTAGTTATCTACCAAGCCACATCGGCTGAACACTGTTTCCAGGAGGTTATTTTATTCCCCAACACTTCTGACTTGGTATGCACTTGAGCACAGCATATTCTGATGGTCAGAGAGAGCTCTCTCAGTCCAGAAAACAGAAAGTCTAGGAGTTGGAACTAGAGCCTATGATCATGGAAATGGTAAGAGCCAGTGAAATGTAGATGGGGCACTGACAGTGTCTGCTAGAGATATTCAAATAAATTCACATTGTTTATTAACACTCAGGTTACAAGGACCATCCACATACAGATCTTCTCCCACCTAACTTTCCGGACTCTTGGGCTTAGCTGGTCTTCACAGGGTAACCATTTGCCAGACTAGATTTTGGCTGCAGTTGCTTTAGTTATGATTACTCTAGAAAAGTAGCCCTCCACAATTCAACAGAAGGTTGCTCACTGCTGTGTTGGTGACTTTGATATTCGGGTTTTCTCAAAGAAAGACTCAGTAGTCTTTCAATAGAAAACAATAGCATGCTGCCTGGCTTATTTTCAGACAGTCTCCTCTAAGCAGATGGTGGCTTATTTCACACTTCTGTGAATAACCATATTGCCAAAATGTTCCCCAATGCCAGGGTGTTTGTCTTGCCAGAGTCTTCCAGATTAGCCACATGTCATGCCAGAGCCAGCCCTCTCTAATTTCCCTTTGGCCCTGGTCCTGAGCCTGGATTACCTTCCCAGACTCTCTGTTCTCTCATTGTCTTTTCCATTATGCAGACTCAATGTCTCTCAATTGGGATAAACTTTGTTCATCACAGATGTTCTAATAACATTAAAACTTAAAGGGAAAGGATACGTATTCCGTTACTGTCAGGGGATCCTTTGGCTTTGCACAAATTTGTCTAGCCCTCCACAGTGACCTTCTAGAGTTTCTTACCAAGGGACTATTAGGAGGAATTATATTAATGACATAAATTTGGTTTTTATATAAACTTCAAACACACTAACGATTGTTAAAAACCAACTTGTTAATGAATGCTGTTAGTCACAAGAGGAAAAGAATATAAGGATATGAGTAGATTGTTTTCATATTCATGAAAGCTATTGGAAAAATAAGGTGTCTTTTCCATCAATAAAATGTCACTCTTCCATTAGGTGGAAGATGTGGAAAAATTATCCAGATATTAGATTAAAATGATTTATTTATTAAAAATATTTACTGTTGACCTACTTTGTGCCAACATTGTTTTAGGTGGTGGATGGATAAAGACTAAGAAACAATCCCTGTCCTTATGGAGTTCACAGTATGAAAGGGATGAAAGAAATACAATTAGTCTGCCAAATAACAAAAATGCATGACATGTGCCATTAGGAAAGGAAGAAATTACAGTGATTCAGATTAGAGAGTGACTGAAGCCAACTAACTCTGGATAATGTGTTCAAGGAAGACCTCTCAGAACTTTATTTTGAACCTGAGGGAATAGAAAGATGAAAGCACTAGGAAAACAGTTCCAATCTGAAGGTAAATGCTGTGCAAAGACTCTTATATTGCAGGAAACTTGGAATAGTATTGAATCAGAAAGCAGCCAGTGTGTCTGGAGCGTTGTGCTTAGAGATTACGTTGGGGTGCTCTCCAGCGTCCAGAAGATATAGGGCTATATAGGTGATAATGTTACCGGAAAGGGGTCCTGATCCAGACCTAACCCCAGCAGAGGGTTTTTGGACTTCGCACAAGAAAGAATTTGGTGCTAGTCCATAGAGTAAAATGAATGCAAGTTTACTAAGAAAGTATAAGACTGGCTATTCCATAGGTAGAGCACCCTCAAGGGCTGCTTATTGGCTATTTTTATGGATATTTCCTGATTATATGTTAAACGATGGGTTGATTATTTATGAGTTTTCCAGGAAAGGGGTGGGCAATTCCCAGAACTGAGGGTTTCTCCTCTTTTTAGACCACATAGGGTAACTTCCTGACATTGCTATAGAAATTGTAAACTGTCATGGCCCTGGTGGGAGTGTCTTTTAGCATGACAATCATTATAACTAGCATATAATGAGCAGTGAGGATGACTAGAGGTCACTTTCATGGCCATCTTGGGTTTGGTGGGATTTGGTCGGTTTCTTTACTGCATGATAGTTTATCAGCAAGGTCTTTGTGACGTGTATCTTGTGCCAACCTCCTATCTCATCATGTGACTAAGAATGCCTAATGTCCTGAGAATGCACCTCAGTAGACCTCAGCCTTATTTTACCCAGCCTCTATTCAAGATGGAGTTGCTCTGGTTTGAACACTTCTGACAATAGTAAAAAATGTCAGTTATTTTCCAAGTACAATACGTATTAAGCAAGTGGATAACATGATACAATTTATGTTTTAGAAAGATCCGTCTGCGTTTTGCATAATGTGTTGAAGAAGGATAGGAGAAAGTAGAGGGCCGAACTAGAATCCTATGGCAGTTGCCCAAGTGAGAACCAATCATTTTTAACTGACAGTGTTAAAGAAAAATAAATCTCAGGACCGGAAAATCACTAAGCCAAGGGAAAAGTCAAGCTGGCAACTATGTCAGGCAAACCGGCCTCCCATTTTATTCCTAAACAAGATAGCTACCAAGATAAAAAGCTACATACCTTCCCCACAATTTGCCCACAAGGAAATTCCTTGTGGACAAAGGACAGACAGAACTCAAAGTCATCCCATTGAGGCTCACCTGAGACAAATGCATAGCTGATTGCTTCCTCTGTCCTATGGTTTATGTAAAATGTAAACTCCCTGAGCCACACTAAATTGTGTATTCAGTGAAAGGCTGATCAAGGACTCAAAAGAATGCAACCTTTTGTCTCTTACCTACCTATGACCTGGAAGCCCCTGCCTTAAGTTGTCCCACCTTACCAGATCAAACCAATTTACATCTTACACATAATGATTGATATCTCATGTCTCCCTAAAATATATAAAAGCAAACTATACCCCTGGCCACCTTGGGTACATGTTACCAGGACCTCCTGAGGCTATGTCAGGGGCATGTCCTTAACCTAGGCAAACTAAACTTTTGAAATTGATTGAGACCTGTCTCAAATAACTTTTGGTTTACAAAAGATGTTAGGGTTTATGACTGCTTTTCTTCTAAGTTCAATCTGATTTTTGATTAATTAGATACAGCTTGATGCATTATGGCTGTGCAAGGACGTTGCAATGATGTTGAACCACATGTTCACATTGATTAAAAAGGATGAGTGAGCTTCTCCAATTTTTAATTCCATACCAGAAGTTACTCCAACATCATAGGTAATCTGGTATAATGATTTTAAAACTGCATTTAGAACACTGAATCGGAGCTAAATGGATATGTACTTTAATCTTTATCTAAAAACTTGGCACAAATACCACTTATAAGATATAGGAAGTTTATTCAATACATGACAATGTATTTAGTCAAATATATTCAGTAGGCTCAGATGGATATAAATAAATATAAAGTAAATGTTAAAAGTTGTCATTAAAAGAAAAATTTTTATTAAAACAAAATTTTAAAATAAAACTAAATAACTTTTATTTTATTAAAATGGCCCTGTTGGGACATTTTATTTTAATAAAATAAAAATTTTATTAAAAATGAAGATTGTACCTAAATTTCTTGGCTTGTATTTTTTGTTTGCTTGTTTTGCCATGACTCACAGTAATTTAATATTTTCGATAGTATCTTCTCATTTTTATTGTTAAAATTAAAAATTCACTTGGTGAATTTCTCTATTGTTAGTTTATTTTAATTCTATAGTAAACAGTTCAATTTACAATGAATTCCTTAGCTATTGATGTGCAAATTATAACACTGGACATATTCATTCTAAGGAAAATTAACGTAAGAGTATGAAATTTTTGCATAATGAATCACATAATCATTTAACAAAACTCTTTAACAACAACTGACTTTCCTTTTTCACAATGATACAATAGTTTTAGCTGTTTGTCAAATTGAAAGATTAGAAAGAAAAAAGATTGAATTACTGGGAAAGCCCTAGCCAATAACATGGTAACAAAATGATATATATGGTGTTACAAATAAATCAGTCTGGCAGTTTTAAATTCTAAAACTATTTTTGAAAACACCAAATGCTCCATGAGTCTTTCTTTCATGGACAGGCTGGTGAATATTATAGATCCTTAAATTCCTTCAAGTAGACCCTGCTTAAAAGCAGATGACATTTTCTTAAGCCCTCTGTTTGGAGCAGGTCTTCTTTCTTAGCAAAACAATCACTGAAGCTGACCTTAATAGTCAGCTATGACTATTTCCATATGGCTATGAAGAAATACCAGAGACTGGGTAATTTATAAAGAAAAATAGGTTTAAGGGACTCACAGTTCCACCTGGCTGGGGAGGCCTCACAAACACGGCAGAAGGTGAAGGAGCAAAGGCACATCTTACATGGTGGCAGGCAAACAGAGCGTGTTCAGGGGAACTGCCCTTTCTAAAACCATCTGATCTTGTGAGACTTATTCACTATCATGAGAACAGCATGAGAAAAACCCACCCCTATGATTCAATTACCTCCTACTGGGTCCCTCCCATGACACATGGGGATTATGGGAGCTACAATTCAAGATGAGATTTGGCTGTGGACACAGTTTCCATAACAAGTACCTAGAATCTAAAGTCGTGTATTCCAAATGCTCGAGGCCCCTTCCCTGTTTATGGGCTTAGATTGTTAGATAGCATGATATAAAATGGTGATTTTTTTAATCTAAAATTATTTAGATATGTTAAAAAACATTATGTTCCAGGTTGAAAGACAGAAACCTGATATGAGGGCAACTATCCATTTTAGACGGCATCTAAGACATATTCTTGTACCTATCACTGGACCGGAACCTATATATATGTCAAGAGGAAAGGGTAGTATCTCCTGTGAACCTGAATAATGGATTCTTCCTTGTTATTTGTACTTTTTTGTCACATCAGCACACTTGCAACCCTGTGCTATAGAACTTGAATGAACTTACATATAATCCATGTGGATAACAAGGAATGAAGAAGCTTTACTTACCTTGTTCTCCTTTTGTTGGTTTGAAGCTATGTTCTGTCTGAAATGATCCAGAGGAGGCAGTGGAGAATATATTCTGCAATATAAGAAATAAGAAAGGGGAGATCTCTAAAAATCCTACACACAGTAAAAGAATAATAAAAGAATGCTGTGAACAGCTGTGGACAAATTACTGTAAATACATTTGACATCATCTATGAAATGGACAATTTCTTTGAAAAGCAAACTACTAAATCTCACTCAAAAAGAAATATTTAATATATTGTGTAAATAGCCCTATATTTATCAAATAAATTGAATTTATAGTTAAATATTTTCTAATAAAAAACTTGAGGCCTAGATGGCTTCAATGGTGAGCTTCCCCAAGCATTTGAGGGAGAAATAATACCAATTTATGTAAATGCTTCCAGATAATTGAAGATGAATGAACACTTCTTAACTTACTCCTATAAGGCTATCAATATCATACGATAAAATTAGACAAAATATAACACAAGAAAATATGACCATCGATTCAAGAATTCTCAGCATAATTTTAGCAAAACAATTTCAACATTTAATCATGATTTAGGAGAGTTTATCTCAGAAATCCAAACATGGTTTAAAATTTTTAAAAGATAACGCAAATCACCATATTAAAAGACTAAAAATGAAAAATGATTTGATCATCTTAATATATGCAGAAAAATTTTTTACAAAACCCCACATTTATTCATGGCAAAACTCTCAGCAAAATAGGAATAAAAATAAATATACACAACCTGATAATGGGCATTCAGAACAAACATGTAGCTAAAATTAGACTTCATGGTGAAAGGCTGAGTAAATTTCTCCTAAGATTGTAAACAATATGAGAATGCCTAGTTTTACTGTTTCATTGTCTGAATTTTATTAGATAGCATGCATGATTCTTGTACAACTTTATTATAATTAAAGCACAATAAATCATTAATACTTAAAGTGTGCAATTTTATATTTTTACACTTTTATCTTGAAATAATCATCCCAATAAAAAAAATGAACAGATCCATCACCCACAAAAGTTTCCTTCTATCTCTTTGTTATCCTTTTCTGTCTCCCAACCCATCTATATGCAAACACTAATGTGTTTTCTGTCATAGATTAATTGTGTTCTCTTGGTGAATTAACCCTTTATCATTATAAAATGACTTATTTTCTTCTGGTAATATTATTTTCTCTGAACTATTCCCTGTCTGATATCAATATGCCTATTCAGCATCCTGTTGATTAGCATTACCATGATAGTTTTTTCTATAATTTTACTTTTAACATATTTGTTTTTTATATTTAAAGTTAATTACTTGTTGGTAGTATTTAGGTTTTGCTGTGTTAAAAAAATTTATTCTGACAATCTCTGTCTCTTAATTAAAATATTTAAGCCTCAGTTTCATATGGTTGTGGATATGGTTGGCTTAAATATATCATTTTGCTGTTTTCTGCTACTTGTTTTCACCTGCTCTTTGTTCTCCTTTTGGTCTTTTCCAGACTTGTTTTACATAACTAAGAAAAATTATGTGTATCCCTCCATTTACCTTTTCTAGTGTTCTTTATTGTTCCATGTAGATACAGATTTTCATTGATTATTCTCCTTCTGCTTGAAGGACATTCACATTTCTTATAGTAAAGATCTGCTGGTGATGAAACTTAACTTTTGCATACCTAAGTCAGTCTATATTCTATTTTTGTTTTCCAGGGATATTTTTTGTGCATATTGATTTCTAGGCAACTGTATTCTTTAGGGCTTTAATGTTGTTCTGCTGTCTTCTGGCTGGCATTGCAGTTTCTGATGAGAAATCTGTAGTCATTTTTATCTTTGTTTTTCCATAATTTTTTTTTATTCCTCTGGCTTCTTTAAAATATAATTGTCACTAGTTGTAAGAAATTTGATTAGAATGTATCTTGGTATAGTTTTTCTCAATTTTTTGGTGCATCCTAGACCTGGAGTTTATATTTTATATCAAATTGGGAGAATGTTCAACCATTATTTCTTCAAACCTTCTTTTTTGTGTCATCCTTGGCTTCAGGGACTAAAATTGCATGTCTATTTGGCTGAATGAAGTTATTCTACACCTTATTTATGGTCAGAACATGTTTTCAGTCTTTTTTTTTTCTCTGTGTGCTTCACATTAGATAATTTGAAATGTCACAAAATCTTCAGGGTGTCTTTTCACCAGCTGAAAATCTCTGTAGTTAGTGGCGCCTCTGCTTGAGTTTCACTTGCGTGCTCTGGGCTCATTCCACCCACTTGGCCAGGATGCACTTGGCTTGTGCTACCGGCCCGGATCCCATGCCAACCAAGGGCAAGCCAGGCATGAAGCAGCGAGGAGTATGTGAGCAAGCAAGCATGGGGTCCAGCCACTGCACACAGTGAGGCACATCAGCTGCTGAGGCAGGTGGGCAGCTCCAGATGCTGGCACACGTGCTGGCCCCCTGTGAGGCTGTAACTCGACCAGACGTACCGCAAGCAGCTTCCACTATGGGCACCAATCTTTGGACAAAGGGAACACTATGGCACTCAAAATGAAGACACCGGGAACCACAGAGCCCCAGAGAAGTGTTACTGTGTGTCATAGCCCTGTTTTGGAGATCCCTGAGGTCTGGGATCCCAGAAGGGTCACTGCTCTTTTCTCCTTCTTGTCTCCTGCAGTGCAGGAAGTGGAGGAGCATATTTCAGGGGGGCGTGTTTCAGCCCATTTGTGTTACTGCTCTTTCAGTCTTGCTGTCCCACTCTATCCTGAAGCTCCTGGGCTGGCCTGGCCCTACTGCTGCTTCCCATTGCATGGGGTGGCCACCCAGTGCTGGCAGAGGGTGGGAGGGCTATAGTGTTACAGCAGTTCAGGCTCAGGGAATCCTGAGGTCGGGGCTCCCAGAAGGTCACCACTCTTCATTCCCACAGTCCCGGAGCATGTCACCACCCACAGTTCAGCAAGCCAGCCAGAAATGTGTTACAGCTCCTTTTACTCCCACTGTTTGGCAGGTCCCAAGTTCTTGCCCTGCATTCAGGAAGAATTAGGTTATATAGACAACTGGAAGTTGAGCAAGGCAGAAAGAAGCTTTTTATTGAGCAACAGAACATCTCTCAGGAGACCTGAAGTGGGTAGCTCCTTTCTGCAGGCAGGACATACTGATGAATGTGGAGCTACCCAAAATGAGTAGCTCCTATCTGCAGGCAGGTAGTCCCTATGAGTGTCTGAGTCTGGTTGAGTATGGGGTGTTTACGTGCTCAGAATGGAGAAAGTGAATGCTGATTGGTCTATGGGCAGTCATGGGTATTACTGGAAAAAGCGCCAGTTGGCTGAAAGGCATCAAGGAAGTTATCACTCTGGATCACGGACTTCACCTGGGACTGGCAGCCCAGCTCTCAGGCTTCAGGACATCTCTGACTTGAAGGTGAAGCTTCACTGGGGACCTGCCTCTTTCCACCTAGGAACCTGACTGTGTCCCACTGCCATCAACATGCAATCTTTGGCACCGAGGCTGTACACACTGAGGGGTTCTTGCAGGCCTGTTCTGAGCTCCCTTCAGCCGCCCAGCCTCCCTCCCATGCTCGTCGGTGCCCAAAGTCTGGAGGCGGGGCGAGGAGGTAGGGGGCCGGCATGTCAGCACCATACCTCAAACATGTGCACACCCAGCTGGGTCACAGCAGTGCACGGGCTTGGCCACAGCTGTACTCCACACCACAGGGGGCACCAGGAGCGAGGAGAGGCCAGGGTGCAGGAGCAGGCACTTCTGAGTCTGTAGGGGCAGGTGGCTTCTCAGGCCCCCGAGAGCACAGGGATGTCTGCACCTGGAGCCATGGCTAGAAGGCTGAAGTTGTGCCTGGGAGCATGGGCTCCCACCTAGCCAAGTTGTTAGGGCACGAAATTCCTACTTAGGTCACCTGTTCCTGGCTCCTGCTGGTTCCACCTCCCCCACTGCAGCTGGCATTCTTGCAGCAGCTGCGCCAGATGGGCCACTGTCACCATCACTAATGCTGTTTCAGGTTCACCAAGAATTCCTTCTATGGTGTCTCATATGCTCAATTCTATCCAATGTGTTTTTTCATCTCAGACACTATTATGCTTTTTACCATTTGATTTGTGTCTTTTTCGTGTCTCCCATTTCACTTTTAAATATTCTTGTTGAATACAAAATAGAACTACCTTTTGGCTTAGCAATTCCACTACTGAGTATCTACCCAAAGGAAAAGAAATCATTATATAAAAAAGGCAACTGCACTCATATGCTTATCACAGCACTATTCATGATAGTACAGTCATGGAATCAACCTAAGTGTTCATTAATAGATGATTGGATAAAGAAAATGTGGTATATAGACACAACGGAATACTATGCAACCATAAAAAAGAATGAAATCGTGTCTTTTGCAACAACATGGGTAAAGCTGGAGAGCATTGTCCTAAGTAAAATAACTCAGAAACAAAAAATCAAATATTGCATGTATTCACTTATAAGTGGGAGCTAAACAATGGGTATATACGGGAATTATAGCTATGAGGGACTCCAAAAGAGCTGATAAGACAGAAGTGAGGCTTAAAAATTACCTTTTGGGTACAATGTTCACTATTTGGTTAGTGGATACACGAGAATCCCAAACGTCACCATTACATAATATATCCATGTAACAAACCTGCACATTTACCCCCTGAAACTATAAATAAAAAAAGAAAATAAATAAATATTCTTATGCTTTCCTCCTTTTTGAACATATGAATACTAATTATAATAACTGATTAAATAACTGTTCTATCATCTGTTATTTTTTATCTATTTTTATTGATTACTTTTTCCTTATCATAGTTTGTTTTTTCCCATCTTTTACATGTCTGATAAATATTAACTGGTTTTCAGAAAGTATAAATTTTACTTTTTTATGTGTTAAATGCTTTTGTGTCTCTTTATACACCTTTGCCCTTTGTTCTGTGACACACTTAAGTTATTGGAAACAGTTTTATCCTTTAAAGGCTTGGTTTTAAGTTTAGTTAGGCAGGCACAGAGTAGCTATTACATTAGAGTAAAATTTGACTCACTATGGAAACAACATCCTTCTGAATATTCTACCCAATATTTCCTGTTTTATTGACGTTTTTATTCTGGCTGGTGAGAACACAAATACTTCCTAGCCATGTGTGAATGTCAGGAATTGTTCCACTTGCTCTTTCTAGAGAGTCTTCACCAAAGCTCCCGACGTTTTGCTATGCATATTCTCTGATTTTGGTCAATGTAAGACTCAACGGGATCTCCCTGCAAGTCTCTAGATTCTTCTCTCTCTCTCTCTCTCTCTCTGTGTGTGTGTGTGTGTGTGTGTGTGTGTGTGTGTGTATGCATGTGTGCGTGTAAGTCTTTGCTCTCTGGAGTTCTGCCCTATGAATTATAGCTGCCATGTGCTCCCCAAGTTCTACCACTGTCCCTTCAACTCAAGTGGCTACCAGGCTTTGTTTATATTTCTACTCATACTGCAGACTAGAATCTCCATTTGTTTCTCTTCCTTCAGATATCATAGCCCTCTGTTGCCTTTTGTCTCATTTCTGAAAACTGCTGCTTTATATACTTGGTCTAGTTCTTTGCTTGCCTAGGTCAGGAGGGTAAAATCATCCTCTATTGCCCCTTCATGGCTGAAAGCAGAAGGTAGCATACATTGTTTCCATAGTTAGACAAAATATAAAATATAAACCTATTACCTTATTGATACAACTGAAAATCCGTGGGTTAGTGAAAGTATTTTTTTCTAAAACATGTTTTGGAGATAGGGAACCTGACCAGAATTACAATTCAGTGTCTACTGTCCATTTTCTTTTGATTTATATGGGATAACTAGCATCAACACACAGATTCTCATTGTGCTTCCAGAGACTAGAGAATTCAGGTCATTATTAAGAAGACCATAATTTTAATGTACTAAATATAGATATGGATAAATGTGGTAAATATATCAATAAGCCTCCTTAAAATTTTTAAGAATTCTTTTTTGTTTAATTGAATATGGTTGTGGAAGAGAATAGTTTAACCTGCAGATAAATCTATACAATAATTTTCTACCAATACTATTACAATAACACAGACTTTATGAAGAATAAGAATGGAGGAAGTAAATGTACTTGAGAAAGTGTTTATGGACTTAGATGCCTATATAGCATTGGTAGATAATGAGTAATTGTAACAAAAGAACTAGAAAGAAAAAGAGAGAATAAAAGTCAAAATAAGCAAACACAATTTATATTTTATCAATGTCCTGAGATCATGATCACTGAAAAGTATATGCTTATTAAATTAAACTTAGTTTAGATTGCAAAAGGCAAGGGTGGATGGAGTTCCAATGTTAGCAGATTTTAGAAGAGGAAAACTCTGGAAAGAGTTTGGCCAAAATAATTAAAGGGTAAGTTTATGAAAGAAAAGATAATAATTGTTTATCTCTGAGACTCTGATGAGAGTTATCTGTCATAACAGTTTAACATAATTGATAGTTTCCCTGAATTCACATCTATATATTTTTACCACTTTTTGCAACATAATTAACCCTGAACTGAAAAATAAGTAATAATTTAAAATAACTATTTTACTACATATGAGGGGCTCTACTGTCTTTATATTTTAGGGTCAAATAAAGCTGATATATCAAAGAGATCCTGAATAAAATGGAATAGACAACATAAAATTTAATGTCTCTCTCATTACAGTTTTAAATCAGTGGTCCATTTTTGCTCCATACAGACCCAAATTTCATTCAAGCAATCACTTCACAGTCCCATTTGGTGCTATTGTTGTTTTTATGGTTCAAGCCCACACATGGTTCTAATAATCCAGAAGAAAGAGTACTTAGAGGAAGTATGTTTATGTCATGAGTCCTAGATCTGGAATTGGCAATGTTACTTCTGCTCATAGTCTACTGTTCAGAACTTAAGTCACCAGTGATGAGGAACTACAGGCCTATCTAGTTGAATTGCTTTATGCTAAGCCAAAATTTTATTGCAACAATAGAAAAGGTATTATTTGATAATTATGACTTTCTACTATGATTCTACATGTCAAATCCCAAATTTATATTCTTCTTAAAAAATCTATAATCAAGGGATAAAACCTCAAATCAATTCAAAATCAGTTTTCATCAAAGTTCATTTTCATCAACAGCTATATCCATTTCACTCTGTATCCCACTTTTTAATCATAGCATTCTACTGGTGGAACTTAAATCACCCAAAACATTAGCTCCTCTCAACTACATGAAAACACCTCTAAAGATATATCCAAAATATTTCATTCACTCATTAAACAAATTTTCTGCAAATATTTACTGAGCTAGTAGAATACCACACTGGGCACTTGTCTAATCATACCAATTTTGAAAAAAAATGAGTCCTTTTGGACAAAGAATTGGATGAAGGAACTCCTAAAGAGTCATATTTTACAGGGACTCAATATGATTGAATACGAGTGGAAGAGGAGGATGAGGGTCCACTTTCTGCCAGTGTGAAAATGTGGTGCTATTCACCAAGAAGATATCAATGGTGGAAAAGGTTTCAGACAAATAATAACTTTCAGTTTTGTGATATTAACCTTGTGGTTCCTGTAAGACATTTGGGTAGATGCCTGGTTTATCGACTGAAATACAGTTTAAGAGCTCAGGATAGAGGTCTGATATAAAATCATAATTGTGAGCTTGTTATCATATCAGCGGAAATTCAATGATGCATGTCAGAAAGGCTATACAGGGATAGAACAGCCACTGAGCATCACACAACACTAAATTTAAACTACAGACAGAAAAAATCCAGTAAAAGAGAAAAATATGTCATAATCAGAGAATAGGAATAGATTGAGAAGATACAGATGCACCTTTAAGTTCCTTGAATATAAGTGCTGTGTTTGTCCATCTTTGCAATGTAGTACATGGAACAAAGGGAGGATACAATAAATGTTGACTGAATTAAAAATGACTGTTCTGTGTGGTAATGTGTTGCACATAATTTTTGAAATATTGTAATCTTTTTCAAATTTTGTTAAAAGTCATAAATATTTTTAAAAAACAATGTATCTGCATTTCAAATTATCTCTTATAATGTATTTGAATAAGTAAAATGCCAAATTCTAAAGGTACGAACAAATGTAAGACTGGTGATATAAATTGTCAAAAGCTTTCCAGAACTATTTTACCAATTTATATCTCCACTTTCTCTTAAGGCACAGGAGCATTACAAGCATCGATATTTATCTTTTTATTTTTCTTTTAGCTAATTCAATAGGTAACTCATGTTTTCTGAATATATTGAGCCATTGATTCTGTGTTTCTATGTACCACCAGTGATTTTCACCATTCTATACTGAACCTAAATAGCTTACAATAGATATTACGTTCCATTAATTTTGATATTTTTATAATGGGTTATTTTTATCAATATTATTTATGTGCTTTTTCCTACTTTGAGGTGGAACATTCAATAAAGCCTAATCACAACTGCTATTACTCCACATATTTTCTCATATATTACATAGGTATACCCAAAAATCCAACCAAAATAATCACATTTTATTGATATTACTAGTTGTCTTCTTTTTAACACAAATAAATGTGTCTTTTCTCTTTTTCTTTTTTGTTATGATTTTCACGCCTTTCCAAGTCAAATTCCACTCTAGAAAGGGCTATTCAATGAATCTAAATTTAAGTATTAGAAAGTACACTCTCATTCCCTTCTATTATTTGTCTGTTATCCGTTCTCATACTTGAATCCCCAGAACAAGTTAATTTAAGCAGAAAGAATTATTTACATGCCTTGAAAAAGATTGAGGAGCCAGGCTGATGCTTCCAGTAATACAGCAGATATATATGGAGGTCTATGTGTATAGGATTCTTTATATAAATTGATAGCTAAGTAGATTTTTACTGAAATCTACTATTTGCAACTCCACCCAATCCCCTGATTTATGTTTTGACTCTTCGACCAAGTTCCTCGCTATATTTTTATAATACATGTAATCAAAATAGTCAAATCAAAATAATATTTGATTTTAACTTAGTAATCTAACTGTAAGACCAATGTCTTTGACCATGTATCTACTGGTGCTTGTTTTCAGTAATTCAAGAAATGGGAAGCACATAGAAAGTAGTAGCACATATACTTCATGAGAGATGGTACTTTGTCTATTTTTTATTTTTAGTGCCTATTGAAGACCAAACACAGTATTTTCTCAATAAACAAAATGAAAGATTGTTTTATGAAGTGATGAGTTTTAATGAGAAATTTAGCATCAAGAAAAAGATAAAATAGAATGCCTAGTTCTCCAAGGCTTTTCATATTTCTATGTCCTTGTATTCCTTCCTTCCCATTCTCTTACTCTCACAGTTGGTTTGTCACCAACTTTAGAATATGGCAGTAGGAGTGCTACGTTATAAGTATTTTGTTCAACAGTTTTAAATTATTTTAGTAGAAAGAAATCACTGCCTATAACAATTATTCTCCCTCTTGATTTTAAGATGTTCTTCTGGAAAACCTTATCCTACTGCTAGTGCATATCGCTCTTATTGCGGAAATCTTACATACTCCACAGGGACTTTTTTAGTCTACCACAGACAACACTTCTTTAAAACCCTGACCATTCCACAATTCATCCAAAAACTTCATAGGGAGCAATGTCTGACTCAAGCTGAAATAATTAAACTGCCAAAGAAAAGTTCCTTTTCCCAGAATATTATTCTTTAAACAGCAAAATTTCTGGTACCTATTTCTTTACTTATGTCATTCTCATTTTAGGTTTAGAGCACTTGTAAAAGTAGAACAGCTGTAGGATCCATATTATATCAATAATTGATAGTACTGCATGTACACTGTGAAACATTTTTGTCTGTAGATGGAAGCACCTGGGGAAAAGAAGCTCGATATCAAAGTAGGCTCATTCAGATCTCTAACAGAATTAACAAATAAAAGAGAGATAAGAGACTAGAGGAAGACTGATTTTAGCTAAGAAGATGTAACAACATATAGTAGCTCTAGCTGGATATGGTGAATTTCTAAATGATGCCATTAGAATTCCCTAAATATAGCTCTATATTTATCATATAGAAAATTACTCCAGCTTAAATATTTTTTCTCAACAAAATTTTTCCTACATTTAAAAAATAAGTTACTATTGCATAATATACTGAGTATAAAACAGGTTACTTACTCAAATCCATGTATTTTCAATTATGTAGAAGGATGATTTATAGCATTGTATATAAAAAATTGCGTCATAATACTCTTAATATAGCACTTTACAACAGGCAAAACAATGTACATTATTTATAAATACATGAGGCTAAATTATATTAAAATGTTTGGGAGTTATAAAAATAGAATTCACTAGCAGTGATCTGTGGGAAAAGACAGAATAAAAAGAGAAGATTACATGATAAAGGTATGGATAAGGTTCTACTTTTTAAATTAAGTGGTTGGATTAGGGTATTCATTTTATTGTTTTATACAAAGCACATTACATAGACAATCGCAAATACACTGTTTTAAAAATTAAAGTGTTGTGATAATGATTTTCTGAAATACCATACAAATAATTTTCTTTCACTATTGGTAAACTGAGGATACCCTTAAATGGTGAATCAGGTTAAGTTATATGGATAAGTTGTATTAATAATAGAAATGCATATGAAATGGCAAATTAACAAAACTTGAAGAGCTGTAATAACCAGAGGAATATTTGATAATAATACATAGAATATTATCCACAATTTTTTAACAATGGGGGATCCATTTGAGCATGATAAGGACAAAGCATAAAGCCAGTCAAAATTGTTTTTCTTTGGAACCACAGGAAGTAAAAGACAGGGCTCAAAAAGGAAGGCTCTATAAATTTCTTCCTTGAAGAATCAATCGCTCCAAACACAGAGCCACCAAGAATACCAGAGGATAAATATAAACATGCAACTAGAGAACAGCTTAAAAGATGAGGTGGTCAAAGAGTAGAAATGCTGGAAATGGAGTTCAAACAAAATCTTTGAGAGATTATCCAATTTAAGAAGAGGTGGATTTAAGGGAGTATTCTAAGCAGCAGAAATTAGATTGTAATCAAGAGATAGGACCAAAAGCTGGAAACAATATCAGATTCAGATAGATCAGGAGACATAAGGAGCACTTGAAATAAAGTTGTCAGACCCTTGTGGTGATTTTGGAGTACAAACACATGTGCTGACTGCCTGAGGTTTGCTGAGTGCCTGAATCTTAACATTACAGAATAAAAATGGAAAAAAAAAAAAAGAGAAATCTGTGGGTATATTTCTTACCACTACACCTATACTCATACATATACTCATAAGCACAAACCAGTCCTAGTGTTTATAGTTGTCATTTTTAATAACATTTTGGGATAAACCTACACAATTAACAATAACAATGAAAAATAATCATGTTAATTTATTATTTACTTATTTGCTTTCTCCTTCACAACAAAGACAATTTTGTGGATGCAGGGATCTCTGCGTTTTCTTCATTCTAATCCAAGGTCTAGCAGATTATTTGGCACATATTAGGTGTTTCTATAAAAATTTGCTAGCTGAATTTCTGCCTTGAATTCTAGATTAAAATGTGAATAATTAAATGAATAAGTGAACTGATAAGAACTGATCATTATGAGCCCTACTTTTATATAAAAACCTAATGGTTTCAGAAAAAGTATGAATGGAGCATGGATACGATAAGCTGTTGAACCGGTTAGCAAACAACATATAAGTGAAATAGGAATATGAGAAATAGGCTAAATACATAGCTATTTAATATCTTTATATATAAAATTTTCTAAGTTTAACCAGAATATTTATTTTTATAATTCTTATTTTTAAAGACACATTTAATCAATTTTAATATTTTGTATAATATAGAATTGAAAATTATTCCAAATAGTGTATATAAAACAATATTAGATGAAACACTACAGTATGTGTTGAAACAATATGAGTTTTATGTTTATTATTACAATATACAATGTTTAAAATAATGTATGATGCCTACCTAAAGTGTGTCAAATTGTTAAAAAAAAAAACCATTTTGATAGGAATGCTGACTTTGCTTTTCTGTTATTGAACGTTAAGGTAGAAAATAATAATAACATAGAGATCTGTTCTACAAGATGAACATAATATAAAAATATAGTTATTTAATTTTTTGATTTATAAAAGGAAGATTTTGGCTCAGCAGGTTCTCTGATTATTCACTTGCCCCTTGCTATATATATATAAAAGTTGAACCCAATGTTGAATTTAAATAAATGAAAATAATTCTAGTTCTATAACATACAAGCATATATATATGATATTGTAGTGAGTACTGAATTATATGGCCAACATCAGATGTATTATAAGTTATATGACTAGTTTTTCTTTTTTTTGTTCAAGTTATTTCCTATATTCTTGCCATAATAGTTTCTATATGTAGCATACCTGTAATATCTTGCATAACATCAAAACAAATTGTTCTTGTTTTTTATGTAAAATTGTCTGCTTTTTATTTTTGAGGATACATAGTAGGTTTATATATTCATAAGGTATATGAGATATGTTGATACAGATGTACAATGCATAATAATCACTTCAGAGTAAATAGAGTATCCATCACCTTGAGCATTTATCCTTTCTTTGTGTTATAAATAATCCAATTATATTCTTTAGTTATTTAAAAATGTACAATAAATTATTGTTGACTGTATTCACTCTGTTGTACTATCAAATACTAGATCTTATACATTATATCTAACTATATGTTTGTATTCATTAATCATCCCCACTTCCTTCTCTTTCCCCATTACCTGTCCAAGACTCTGGTAACCATCATTCAACTCTCTGCCTCCCTGAATTCAATTGCTTTAATTTTTAGCTCCCAGAAATAAGTGAGAACATGTGAAGTTTGTCTTTCTGTGCCTCATTATTTCACTTTGGCATCATGACCCCCAGTTACATCCATGTTGGAAATGATAGGATCTCGTTCTTTTCTATGGCCGAATAGTACTCCATTGTTTCTATGTACATTTTTTAATCCATTAATCTGTTGATAGATGCTTAAGTTGTTTTCAGATTTTTGCTATTGTGAATATTGCTGAAATAAACACGGGAGCGTGGGATAAATGGAATAAATCCCATTTAGTCACCATGAATGGTGTTTTTAATATGTTGTTGATTTTGGTTGGCTAGTATTTTGTTGAGGAATTTTGGATTTAAAATTCATTAGGGATATGGGTCTGTAGTTTTCTTTTTTTAATGTGTCTTTGTCTGGTTTTGGTATTAGGATAATACTGGCCTTGTAGAAGGAGTTTGAAAGTATTCCTTCTTCCCAATTTTTTGGAATAGTTTGAGTAAGAATGGTATTAGTTCTTCTTAAATGTTTAGTAAAATTCAACAGTGAAACCATTGGAACATGTGCTTTTCTTTGTGGGAGACTTTTCATTATGACTTTGACTTCTTTACTTGTTACTGGTCTGTTCAGGTTTTGGATTTCTTTATGATTCATTCTTAGTAAGTTGTATGTGTCTAGGAATTCATACATTTCTCCCAGGTTTTCTAATTTATTGGTATGTAGTTGCTCATAATACTCCCTAATGATTCTTTGAATTTATGTGGTATCATTTGTAATATATCATTTTTCATCTTTGATTTTATTTATTTGGGTCTTCTCTCTTTTCTTCTTAGTATGGCTAATACTTTGCCAATTTTATCTTTTAAAAAAATAACTTCATTTCATTGATCTTTTGTAAATTTCATTTATTTCTGCTCTGATCTTTATTATTTATTTGCTTCTACTAATTTTGGGTTTAGTTTGCTCTTGCTTTACTAGTTCTTTAAGATGCACAATTAGGTTATTTATTCGAAGTTTTTTTTTTTTTCTTTTTTTACTTTTGTGATGTAGGCATTTACAGCTATCAAATTCCCTCGTACTACTGCATTAACTATATTCCATAGGTTTTGATATGTTGCGTTTCCATTATCATTTGTTTCAAGAAATTTTTCAATTTCTTAATTTCTTCATTGACCCCTTGGTTATTCAAGAGCATATTCTTTAATTTCCATGTGTTTGTATAGTTTACAAAATTCCTCTTGTTATCAATTTCTAGTTTTGTTCCATTATGGCCAGAGAAGATACTTGATATTATTTCATATTTTTTAATTCTGTAAGACTTGTTTTGTGGTCTAACATACAATCTATCCTTGAGAGCCAAGAAAAAGAATGTATATCCTGCAGCCATTGGATGAAATGTTCTGTAAATGTCTATTCGGTCTAAAGTGAAGATTAAGTCTGATGTTTCTTTTTTGATTTTCTGTCTAGAAGATCTGTCTCATGCTGAAAGTAGGGTATTGAAGTTTTCAGCTATTATTGTATTGAGGTCTATCTCTATAGCTCTAATATTATTTGCTTTATTATTTTGTATATCTGGGTGCTCTAGTGTTATGTGCATATATATTTAAAATAGTTATATTTTATTGCTGATTTTACCCCTTACTCATTATATAATGATTTTCTTTGTTCCTTTTGATAGTTTTTGTCTTGAAATCTATTTTGTCTGATGTAAGTATAGCTATTCCTGCTTTTTATTGGTTTCCATTTGCATGAAATATCTCTTTCTATCCGTTTATTTTTAGTCTGTATGTGTCATTATAGGTGAAGTTTTGTTTTGTTTTGTTTTGTTTTGTTTTGTTTGTAGGCAACAGTTCATTGAGTCTTTTTTAAAGGATCAGTTCAGTCACTATATCTTTTGACTGGAGAGTTTAGTCCATTTAAATCCAATGCTATTATGAATAAGTAAGGACCTATTCCTGCCATGTTGTGGTTTGTTTTCTGGTTGTTTTGTGGTTTTTCTCTTCCTTCATTTTTTCCTTGCTCTCTTCCTTTTAGTGAAGGTAATTTTCTCTGGTGGTATGATTTATTTTTTTGCTTTTGATTTTTTGTGTATCTGTTGCATGTTTTTTGATTTGGGATTACCATGGGACTTGCAAATATTTTATAACCCATTATTTTAAACTTATAACTTAATTCAGATTTTATAAACTAGCAATCAAGCACTAATAAAAACTATACACATTAACTCTGTCTCACCACTTTTTAACATTTTGTTGTTTATTCACCATAAATACAGCGTTATGATATTCTGTGCACTTATTACCAGTGAGTTTTGAACATTCAAATAATTTCTTATTGCTTTTTTTTTTTTTTTTTTTTTTTTTGACAGGGTCTTTCTCTGTTGCCCAGATTGGAGTGCAGAAACATGATCTTGGCCCACTACAGCCTCAATTTCCTGGGCTAAAGAGATCCGCCTACGTCAGCCTCCCAAATAGCTAGAACTAATTTTTTATTTGTTTATAGAGAGAGGATCTCACCCTGTTGGCTAGGCTGGTCTCAAACTCCTGGGCTCAAATGAACACCCTGTCAAAGTGCTGGGATTACAGACATAAGCCACCACACTCAGACTTATTGTTCATTAAGGTCCTTTTTTTGGGGATTGAAGAATTCCCTTTATCATTTCTTTTATTTTTTATTTCATTATTATTATTATTACTTTTTTTGAGACGGACTCTTGCTCAGTCACCCAGGCTGGAGTGCAGTGCCGTGATCTTGGCTCACTGCAAGCTCCCCCTCCAGGGTTCACACCATTCTCCTGCCTCAGCCTCCCGAGTAGCTGGGACTACAGGCACCTGCCACCATGCCCAGCTAATTTTTTTTTTTTGTATTTTTAGTAGAGATGGAGTTTCACCCTGTTAGCCAGGATGGTCTCGATCACCTGACCTCGTGATCCGCCCTCCTTGGCCTCCCATAGTGCTGGGATTACAGGCGTGAGCCACGGCGCCCAGCTTATCATTTCTTATAGAACAGGTCTGATGTTGATAGTATCCTTCAGTTGCTGTTTGTCTTGCAAAGTCTATTTCTCCTTCATGTTTGAAGAATATTTTCACTTATGATACTATTCTAGGGTTTGAGTTCCTTTTTTTTTTTTTTTTTCCAGCACTTTAAATATGTCATGCTACTCTCTCCTGGCCTGTAAGGTTTCCACTGAAGAGTCTGCTTCCAGATGTATTGAAGACACATTGTATGTCACTTATTTATTTTATCTTGCTGCTTTTAGGATCCTTTCTTTATCCTTGACCTTTGAGAATTTCATTATTAAATGTCTTGAGGTAGTGGCATTTGGGTGAAATGTGCTTGATGTTCTAAAACCTTTTTGTGCTTGAATACTGATATTTTTCTATATGTTTGAAAAGTTCTCTGTTTTATTATCCTTTTGAATAAACTTTCTACTCCATCTCTCCCTCTCTCTCCTTTTTAAGGCCAATTACTCTTAGATTTACCCTTTTGAGGTTATTTCCTCAATCTCGTAGGTGTGCTTCATCCTTTTTTATTCTTTTATTTTTTGTTCCTCTGACTGTGTGTTGTCAAACAGCCTGCCATCAAACTCACTAATTCTTTCCTCTGCTTGATCAATTCTGTTGTTAAGAAACTCCGATGCGGCCGGGTGCAGTGGTTCACACCTGTAATCCCAGTATTTTGGGAGGCCGAGGTGGGCGGATTACAAGGTAAAGAGTTCAAGATCAGCCTGGCCAACATGGTGAAACCCCATCTCTACTAAAAATACAAAAAATTAGCTGGGTGTGGTGGCAGGCGCCTGTTACCCCAGCAACTCGGGAGGCTGAGGCAGGAGAATTGCTTGAACCCAGGAGGCGGAGGTTGCAGTTAGCCAACATAGCGCCACTTCACTCCTGCCTGGGCAACAGAGTGAGAATCCGTCTCAAAAAAAAAAAAAAAAAAGAAAAGAAAAGAAAAAAGAAAAAGAGACTCCAGTGCATTCTTCAGCATGTCAATTGCATTTTCAAATCCAGAATTTCTGCTTGATTCTTTTTAATTATTTCAATTTCTTCATTAAATGTATATGATAGGATTCTGAATCCCTTCTCTGTGTTATCTTGAATTTTTCTGAGTTTCCTCAAAACAGCTATTTTGAATTTGGTGTCTGAAAGGTCACGTATCTCTGTCCCTCTGGAATTCATTCATGGCACTTTATTTGGCTTGTTTCGTGAGGTCATGTGTTTCCTGGATGGTGCTGATACTTGTGGATGTTTGTCTGTGCCTGGGCATTGAAGAGTTGGGTATTTATTGTAGTCTTTACAGTCTGGACTTGTTTGTTCCCCTCCTGCTTGCAAAGGCTTTCCAGGTATTCTAAGAACCTCGGGTGTTGTGATCTACATTTTTGGTCACTTCAGCCATATTTGCATTAGGGGGCACCCACCCCAAGCCTAGTATCACTGTGGCTCTTGCAGACTCATAGAGGTACCGCTTTTGAGGTCTTGGATGCTATCTGAAGAATTCTCTGAATTACTCTTTTTTCTCTTCCCTTAATTTCTTCTAAACAAAAGGAGTCTCTCTCTGTGCTAAGCTGCCTGGAGCTTGGGGAGGGATGACACAAGTACTCCTGTGGTCAGCACCACTAGTACTGTGCTTAGTAAGACCTGAAATCAGCATAGCACTGAGTCTCATCCAAGGCTTGCTGTAACCACTACCTGGCTACCACTTGTGTTCGCTCAAGGCCCTAGTGCTCTACAATCTGCCAGTGGCAAACCCAGACGGTCTTGCACCTTTCCCTTGAGTGTAGTGAGATCCCCTGGCCCCAGGTTCACAGATGCCATCTGAGATCCAGGGCCTGGAGTTGGAAACCCTGGGAATCTACCTGATGCCCTACTCTCCTGCAGCTGGGCTGGCACCCAAGACACAATACAAAGTCCTTTCCATTCTTCTCTTTCTTTTCCATAAGCAAAGGAGTCTCACCCAATGGCCACTATCACCCTGGGCCCATAGCAAGAACCTCCTGGCTATTACCAATATTCCCTCAAGGCCCAAGGGCCCTTCATTCAAGTTGTGGTGAAGTCTTCCAGGCCTGAGACACTTCCCTCAGGAGAATAGGCTCCCCTCTGTTCTAGTATAGATCCAGAAATTCTGTCCAAGAGCCAAGGCCTTGAATCGGTAACTCCAAGAGCAGACTTGGTGCTCTACCACACTGTGGCTGAGCGGCTACCTAAGCTGCAAGACAAAGTCCCCTTTATTCTTTCCTCTTATTTTCTCAAGCAGAAGGTGTCTCTCCCTTGAGCCACCACAGCTGGGAATGTGCTGGGTCACACCTGAAGCCAGCACATCTCAGAGTCTCACCCAAAGTCCATGGTGAGTACTACCTGGCTACTACTTCTGATTATGCAAGGCCCAAGGGGTCTTTGGTCAGCAGATGATGAATCCTGCCAGGACTTGATCCTTCCCTTCAAGGTAGCAGGTTCTTTTCTGGCCCAGGGTGTGTCTAGAAATGACATGCAAGTGGTAGGTTCTGGAATGGGGACCTCATGACTCTGCCCAATGTCCTACTCTACTGTGGCTGAGCTGGTATCCAAGTTGTAGGACAAAGTCCTCTTTACACTTCCCTCTCCACTCTTCAAGAAGAAGGAAGAAGTATCTCCCAAAGCTGCAAGCTGCATTGCCTGGGGTTGAAGGAGGAATGACACAAGCACTCCCTTGGCCACCTTGGCTGGTGTCTCACTAGGTTGTGTGCCCCTCAAGTCTACTGGTTTAAAGCTCAGCACAGCATCAAGACTTGCCCAGGAATTGCAGTCCTTATGGTTCAGACTGCCTTTTGAGTTTATTTATAACCCCAGAGCCCTTTAGCCTGTGGTATTAAGGTTTGCGAGAACTCAGATTCTGACCATTGGAATGAGCTAGAGTGGATTTTCCCCTAGCTAGAGCTTATCTAAAAGCTCCCCCCATGGGCACTGGCTGAGTTCTTCCCAGTGTTGCTTTCCACTATGACAGGGCAGTACTGTGTTCCAATGCAAAGTCCTGCAATCATTGTGCTCTCCCTCCCTCAGATGCACAGATTCTCTCTATGCAACATGGCCACTGCTTGGGGATGGGGGAAGAGTGGCATCAGTAATTGAGACTGTCTTTCCTACCCTTTTCAGTGCCTCTTTCAGTGATATAAATTCAAAGCCATGTACTATAATCACTTACCTGAATTTTGGTTCTTATTAAGGTGCTTTTTCTTTGTATGGATAGTTGTTAAATTTAGTGTTCCTGTGGGGAGAACAATCAGTGGAGGTTTGTATTTGGCCATCTTACACGACCTCAAAGCAAATTGTTAAGTACCCTTCTTTTGAGATAATTTCCTATCCCAGAATATTTTCTTTTTGGAGTAGTAATTTCTAGATAATATACAAGTTTCATGTGATGTAATACTTGAACATTTTTTATCATATACAGATTTCACTTTGTAAAACTGAAACATTATTGCCCAAATAAATTTTTGTTACTATATATACTAAATATTTAAGAGAGTAGAGTTCCTTTAACTATTATGGTATTAATGAAAAAATTAACAACATATTAATTTTGATTCCACTGCTTCTTTTTATTTTAGTACACAAAATTTTTAATATTAATTGCCTTCATCAAGTGATTCTTTTGTAGTTCCTTTATATCGTAAAAATTTAAGAAAGAAAGCCACTACTTCACTGGGAGTCTTGGAGTTCTGTGAAACATTCTCTCTCTCTCTCTATCTCTCTGTCTCTCTCTCTCATACACACACACACACACACACACACACACACACACACATACACACACACAGTAGATCTACTACTCAAAAGAGTAGAGTAGTGGCAGGTTCAGCTTATAGAAAAGATTAAAACTCAGCCATCAGGGCTGGAAATTGCCATATATCCTATTAAGATTTTTCTCTCAGCATTTTTATTGCTCTACTCTGATGGAAAAATTGAAAATTACTGCCAAAGAGGGAAACTCACTGAGTTTTTATGGTCCTCACTTTGTTACCTGTTGTTTTAGCACCTATGGATTTGTAAAATCTATCCACATGAATCTAAAAGTAAGAAAAAATGAAGCCTGGATTCTATGCATTGGTGGGGAGCAAATAGTTCAGTTTTAAATGAATACTACATTAAGAGATCTATCACATTGCATAAGAAAAATTCAAATGCTTAAAGACATTAGAATTATTGAAAAAATATATTATTTGATCTTTTTGTCTCTCAGGTTTTGAACCAAAAAAATAACTATGTGTAAAAAGTTTCACTTTATTCTTTTCATGCAATTTTAGTGTAAGTTGAAATTAAAGAATTATTGTATTCTACTTATTTAGAATTCAACTTTTTCTCTTTTGTTAATGTTTTGGGTACAAATCTTATTCTAACTCATAATAACCTAACTCAGACATTAATATAAAACACAGTTTAAAATAGTTTATCATCAATGGATGTGGGATACATACGTGTTGCTGGACAGGAAAGGAGGGTGGAAAACAGCCATATCATAAAAATACATGTATTTGTTTAATGTACTAGACGATTCTTTTCAAATATTTGATTATATTTTTCAGTATACAGGCTGAGGAACATTGTATTAATTCAACCCTTAGCGTTTTCCTGAAGCCCAAAGGTGAAAATAGTAAACATTTTAAATTAAAGTGAACTTTCATATTAAAAGAGGTAGAGAAGAACTTATGTTGTCAAGAATATCAGTCCAGTCCTTTATTATTCCAAGATAATAAAATGTAATATTAATAATATATTATGTTGTCCTAAGTTTTCTTTTCTTTAGCACAGAAGACAGATTTTCTAGAAATTAGAAGAAAGTTTTTTCTCTATCTACCCACTTTTCCTCTGAGAGCAAGCCCTAGGGGACATCAAAGCAAATGTTATATTCACTCCTAGTTACAGCCAGCTGAGGCTTGACAGGAGTAATCTCCTTGAAGTGATTCTCTTTGCTAATACTTTATGCTTATCACTGTCAAGTAGTTATTATCATTGACATCTGGCAGAATTTCAGAGCTTACCATGTTGTCTAACACCTGCCAAGGTTTATGCATATAGCTCAGAAATTTATTAGGAGCTGCTCAAATTAATTACTGTTTCATTCAGTAATTGGATAGTAGTCTTACATATTGATATGCATATCTTATGACAAAATATTTTCCCATGCTATTAAAATAAACTACACTACATTTAAACATTGTTGAATGGTAACTATTTTTAGTCATATGTCTATCTATACAACCAGTTCAGATTTCTGTACTTCTTATATTTACTTTACTTCCACTATCAAAAATAATCCGTAGTGGAAAAAATAATCATTAAGGATTAACTTATAAATTAAAAAAATAATTTATGTATGTTGATATGTAAATACTTTCTCAGTGCTTTTTATGGTATAAGCTGTATTATTAAGAAAGTAAAGAATGTGGCTAAAATAAAATCTATATTATGTACACTTGTTTTATTAACATTTTATCTATATTGTAACCATTAGTTTTATGTTTACAACTTTGATTCTTCACTGAAACTGGGAATTCACACTCCAAGTAATTCTATTCTGTGTATACAAATTCAACATATACAGAGTAGAGATTTTAGGCTTTATGAAAATATATATCTGCCTTAACCTTACCAACACAGGGGATTATTACAATATTTTGACAATTTTGGATTTTGCCCTTATGAAAAGCCAAAAGTATTTTTTTCTGCTGCTTCTAGCTACAGTGATTATTATATCTCAAAAAATCAGAAAAGTTCTCACTTCATTAATTTTAAGTTTCATGATTTAAAGTGTTCCTTGTCTCCAATTTATTAATTCATAACAATGCAGACAGCAAAGACATCTTCAAATGAACTCGCTTGAACTCAGAGATTTGGTTAGATTCAGATATTGGTTTGCAATGAATAAGAGTCATAATGAGAAGGAGAGAAGAAAGGATTCCTTCTTTTGGCCACATTCTTTGTGTTCTCTCCTGGAGGTAGCTTCTTAAAGTCTTCCTTTTACCAAATTCCAGTGAATTTGTTATGATCAGTAAAAATTTCCTGAATCTGGGCTTTATGCGATCATAGTCAACAAAGGAAGGAGTTTTTGATGGTCAGTACAACCATTTTACAACCCATTGCATATTACAATACCTTTATCTTGATATTTCTTGACATATTTAATTTTCTATTAATATGGTTTGTATATGTGTCCCTGCCTAAATCTCATGTTGAATTGTAATCCCCAGTGTTGGAGATGGAACCTGGTGGTAGTTGATTAGATAACGGGGGAAATTTCTCATTAAGCATTTAGCACCATTCTCTTAGTGCTGTTTTTGTGATAGGGTTCTTAGGAGATCTGGTCGTTTAAACATGTGCAGCACCTCACCTATCTCTCTCCTCCTCCTGCTCCTGCCATGCCAAGATGCCTGCTCCAGCTTTGCCTTACACCATGAGTAAAAGCTCTCTGAGGCCTCCCCAGAAGTAGATGCTGCCATGCTTCCTGCACACCTGCAGAACCATGAGCCAATTAAACCACTTTTTAAATATAATTTAATCAGTATCAAGTATTTCTTATTAGGAATGCAAAAGTGGTAGACTAATATAGAAAACTGGTACCAAGAAATGGGGCATTGCTATAAAGATACCTGAAAATGTAGAAGCAGCTTTGGAACTGGACAGTGGGCAGAGGTTGGAAGAGCATGGAGGGCTCAGAAAAGGAAGAGAAGATGAAGAAAAAATTGAAACTTTCTAGAAACTTGTTAAATCATTGTGACCAAAAGGTTGGCAGTGATATGGACAATGAAGTCCAGGCTGAGGAGGTCTCAGATGTAAATGAGAAACCTACTGGGCACTGGAGTAAAGGTCATAATTGCTATGCTTTAGCAAACAGCCTGGCTGCATTGTGTTCCTGCTCTAGCAATCTTGGAACTATGAAACTGAAAGAGATGTTTAAGAGTATGTGGCAGAAGAAATGTCTAAGCAGCAAAGTGTTCCAGAAGTGGCCTGGCTGCTTCTAAAAGCCTGTGCTCATTTGCATAAAGAAAGAAATGACCTGAAACTGGAACATATATTTAAAAGGGAAGTAAGGCCAGATGCAGTGGCTCATGCCTGTAATCCCAGCACTTTGGGAGGCTGAGGCAGGCGGATCACTTGTGGTCATTAGTTCAAAATCAGCCTGGCCAACATGGTGAAACCCTGTCTTTACCAAAAATACAAAAAAAACAAAAATATAAACAAAAAAACTAGCTGGGAATGGTGGCACATGCCTGTAATCCCAGATACTCAGGAGGCTCAGGCTGGAGAATCGCTTGAACCTGGGAGATGGAGGTTGCATGAGCCAAGATTCCACCACTGCACTCCAGCCTGTGTGAAAGAGTGAGACTCCATCTCAAAAGTAAATAAATAAATAAATACATACATAAATAAATAGGAAGCAGAACATAAATGGTTAGAAACTTTGCAACCTGGCCATGCAGTAGAAAAGCAAAACCCATTTGCTGGGGAGGAATTCAAGCAGGCTGCAGAAATTTGCATAAGTGAAGAGAAGCCAAGTGCTAATATTAAAGACAATGAGGGAAAGGTCTTGAAGGTATTTCAGAGACCTTCTTGGCAGCCCCTCCCATCATAGGCCTGGAGGCCTTGGAGGAAAAAATGGTTTTGTGTGCCAGGGCCAGGCCCCTGATGCCCTGTGCAGCCTCAGGACACTGTTCTCTGAATCTTAGCCACTCCAGCTCCAGCTGTGGCTCCAAGGGGCTCAGGTATAGCTCAGACTACTGTTCCAGAGGGTGCAAGGCATAAGCATTGGTGACTTGCATATGATGTTAAGCCTGCAGGTGTGCAGACTGCAAGAGTTGAGGCCTGGGAGCCTCCACCAACGTTTCAGAGGATGTATGGAAAAGCTTGTAAGCCCATGCAGAACCCTTCTGTAGGTGCAAAGCCCTCATGGATAACCTCTACTAGGGTAGTACAAAGAGGAAATCTGGGGTTTGGATCCCCAATTACAGAGTTCTCACTAGGATGCCCCCTAATGGAGCTTTGAAAAGAGGACCACTGTCCTCCAGACACCCAACTGGTAGATCCACTGGCAGCTTCTACTATGTGCCTGGAAAAGCCAAAGGCACTGAATGCCAGCCCATGACAGGAGCTGCAGGGGCTGCACCCTGAAAAGCCACAGAGGAAGAGATGTCTAAGGCCTTGGGAGCCTACCGCTTGCACCAGTGTGCTCTGGATAGGGAACATGGAGTCAAAGGAGGTTATTTAGGAGCTTTAAGATGTAATGATTCCCCTGCTAGGTTTTGGACCTGCATGGGGCCTGTAGCCCCTTTGTTTTTGGCCATTTTCTCCTTTTTAGAATAGGAGTATTTAACCAATGCCTATATGCGTATACCCCCATTGTATCTTGGAAGTAAATTTTTTTTTTTTTTTTTAAACAGGCTCATTGATGGAAAGGACTTGCCTTGTCTCAGATATTTTGGACTTTGGACTTTTGAGTTGATGCTAAATAAGGTAAGACTTTGGTAGACTGTTGGGAAGATATAATGATTTATTTATTTATTTTTTTTATTTTTTTTTTGACAGTCTCACTCTGTAGCCCAGGCTGGAGTGCAGTGGTGGGATCTTGGCTCACTGCAACCTATGCCTCCCGGTTCAAGTGATTCTCCTGCTTCACCTCCCAAGTAGCTGGGATTACAGGCGTGTGCCACCATGCCCAGCTAATTTTTGTATTTTTAGTAGAGATGGGGTTTCACCATGTTGAAGGGGCTGGTTTCAAACTCCTGACCTCAGGTGATCCACCCGCCTTGGCCTCCCAAAGTGCTGGGATTATAAGTGTGAGCCACTGCTCCTAAAGGCATAATGATATTTTGATTTGTGAGATAGACATGATATTTGGCGGGGCCAGAGGTGAAATGATATGGTTCAGATCTGTGTCCCTGCCCAAATCTCATTTCAAATTATAATCCCCAGTGTTGGAGTTGGGGCCTGATGGTAGGTGATTGGATCATAGGGCCAGTTCCTCCTGAATGGTTTAACATTACCTCCCTTGTGCTGTTTTCTTGATAGAGTTGTCACAGTATCTGACTGTATAACCCTTTTCCCATTTAGAAAATAAATAAATAAATAAATAAAATAGTAAGTGCAGCTCACTGCCAGTGCTCATTTAATTTTACATAAATTTTAAATTTATTTACTTTTACATAGGCATGCTCTTTTAGGCTGAAGAAAATATGACTGATTTCAGTGTGAAAATAAAATATAAAAACTGTTCTTGGAGTTATATTTAAGGAGAACTAACATCAGAATCATCTGAATTATCAGAATCATCTATTTTGAAAAAATTAGAATCATCAAATGAATCTTTTGAACAATTGTTTGAGAACGATGTTAACATAACACATAAGAATGGTATGTTTTCTAGGATTTGAAATTTTCAGTGATTGAGAATTACTATATTTTATAAACAAAAATACTACTACTAAGAACAGAATGCTATAAACAGAATAATGTCTTTTGTTTCCAAAATTGATATACTACAGCAATGTGAAAATAATAATAAAAGTGAGATATTTTGTGGCAAAGTTATCTCAGGGTAAATGCTGCAGCTGCAAGTGCCACTGGCAGGTATTCTCAGGGCAAATGGAAAAAGGGATAAAAGTGTGTAGCAGCTCCCCCGTAACTCTTCCTCCTTCTCCTGCCATGTGAAGATGCCTGCTCCAGCTTTGATATGAGTAAAAGCTCCCTGAGGCCTCCCCAGAAGCAGATGCTGCCATGCTTCCTGGACAGACTTTGAAACCGTGAGCACATTCAATCTCTTTTCTTATAAATTATCCAGTCTTGGGTATTTCTTTATAGCTATGTGAGAATGGACTAATATGTCTACGTATTAAATTTAAGCATTTATGAGATTTTGGTAAAAACATAGAATTAAAATGAAACACAAATATGGCATTTCCTTCCAGAGTTCCCTAGATTTTTCTAGCTGGTTGTCTAAATGAAATTTATAAATGATCTATTGAAACAATATATTAGAATAATACACAATGTCTAATCTAAACTCACGTATGCCAAATAAGCAAAGTAAAATGAGAAAACCCATAGTACTTCATGGTTTTTGGTCACAGGAAAACAGAAATACACATAGCTGTTCTTTTTAGGTAAATTCATAACAGCTGGACTTTAACAGACACGTATCTTTATAAAAGGTGAAAATAAATATATGATGTTTTGCAAGCTTTTCTTTCATGTTTTTAGCAATTTAATGAGAGCCACATAAAATATCTCTATATCATTCTCTCTCTCTTGTAATTTAATGGGCTATCTTTATACCTATACACACACATCTGTATGTGTGTGTATATAGAATAAGATATTCAACTGTTAAATCACTATATATGTACGTATATATAGCATTTTTATATGCATATTTTTATATGTATGAGAAATTTGATGTTTATTAAAGTACTGAAAGCCTAACAGGAAAACATGTAAATGATATATAACTAGTTTAAAGACATGATCAGTAGTGCTATCTGCTATTGACCATTCTCCACCAATTATGTCTTAAAATTTATATTTGATTTCTGAAGTAATTATTAACCATATTTTAAGCTATAAGAAATTGAATATCAAAATATTTCAATGACTTGATATAATTTTTTGACTATCAAAATATTTCAATGACTTGATATAATTTTATAAATAATATAATGTACTTTTCTTTCTTGTTACCCCCTGAACTACTAGCATACCACTCCATATTTCTATTTCTTTGCAAATGTTCATCATGTTATTTGATGTCCGGGAAGAAGGAGTGGAGACAATTTGCTGTCTTTCACAATTGATCAGGATTACATAGCATTTATTTGAATGTGGTAGAAAACAAATATGAAATAGCTCTGCTAAATGTAAATGTAATATGGTAAATATATTACAAATAATTCTAATTTTCAATCAAATCACTTTAAAAATGAGACTTTCTTTTGTACAAAAAGAGTAAAAAAAGATGACACAAAGGTGGAAATTACAGAATTATTAAAGTAAAATTAAATATTAGATACACTTTGTTTGAAATACTACAGTATTTTAGGTAATAATATGGCTTTATTGACTGTAATAATACTATATTGCATTGCTTAAAATATTATGTTGCAACAACAATCATCTTTAGAAAACACAAAATCCCATTTTAGAGGTTTTTCCATTGGTTCACAAAAACTGCTATCATAGATACCAGAATGAAGACGTAATTCACACATATATTAAATGTATAAGAAGATTATTGGGTATTTGAAATTAAACTTAAAAGTATAAGAATCAACATTATTTTATTTTCAAATAATCCAGGGCACCCAGAGTTTTAAAGAAAACCATAAAATATACATATAAACTGTTACTATGCATCACATTCTTCTCAGAACCCTGAAAGTTGTAATTGACATGTTCTGTTCATGAAGATATAGTATTATTTCAAGGAATGAAAGCAGGTTCACTGTGCACTGGTTACCATGCCAATTTTTATCACTTGCACAGGTCCTGTGAGACAGAAAACTCACACAAATTACAAGAAGCAGATTTATTGCTTAAAGATAGGCAGCAAGGGGAAACAGAAGCCTAGGTTTCATTTTGAGCCAGTTTCTCAAGGCTCAGAAAAGCTTCCCAGCACAGATGGAATCAGTCTGCATGTGTCCCCACTTGCACCACAATGGGAGGACCCCAAAATGCAGCCCACCTTGGGTTTTATGCCCTAGGGGTCACATGACATGGCACACTTAATAAATGAAAAATATTCTGTTTCTAGGTGAGACGAACCGAGACCAGACTTTTCTGGCCAGTTCCCCATAGTCTCAAGATGTTGCATTCCCAGTACATTCTATAGTTATTTTTGAGACCTAGTAAGAGGGAGAGAAAAATTGGGTCAGTCCACGGCCACTCAGAGAACTATCCTGCAGGAATTGACATTTTCATAGTCATTCAATATGTCATTATGAGCTTGCCACTGTACTATATTGTATCAGAACACATATAAAGTAGATATATTTCTTACCTTTGTGTTCCTTATAGTATAATAGGAGGCTAATTGGACAAATAAAATATTACTGCTAGAAAGTGAAGAAATACACTCTTAAAAAACAATGTGACTGAATCAACAAGCACAAAGTCAAGTGATAATGAAAAACTAGCAAGAATAATTGGGCTCTAGGTGACATTCTGTCATTGCTTATGTGTAACCATTGCTAATTTTTCTAACTTCTGAGAGCTATAAATTAGCTATGAAATGAGAAAGCCGATTTAATTTCCCCAGAGTTTTTTCAACCACTAAAATATTATGACATTCTAAAAATTATTATTGTTATGTATTGATTTTTGTTCAATGGTGTAGCCAACTCCCTAGAGCAATCAGCAATTTTTTCTTTTTTTGAGACAGTCTTGCTCTGTCACCCAGGCTGGAGTGCAGTGGTGAAATCTCAGCTCACTGCAACCTCTACCTCCCAGGTTCAAGTAATCCTCCCTCTTCAGCCTCCCAAGGAGCTGGGACCACAGACATGTGCCACCACACCTGGCTAATTTTTGTATTTTTAGTAGAGACCACATTTCACTATGTTGGCCACGCTGGTCTCAAACTGTTTACCTCAAGTGATCCACCTGCCCCAGCCACCCAAAGTGCTGGTATTATAGGAATGAGCCACCATGCTTGGCTAATAGTCATCTTTACTGAGGCCAGCATGAATAGGTCTTTAGGAGAAATAAGGTGATTGGGACATTCTGTTAAGTTGGAAATGATGGTAAGTTAACCAAATCAATATGGTATGTAGAAAGTTGGATACATGTGTGTGAAGTGAAACATTAAGGTTTTTGTTGGAGAGACCTATGTAAATTTACGTTGTTGCCATATGTTTGGCATTCAAACCATGTAATTTTTGACATTATATGGAGAGAGGTAAAAAGGAAGAGAGGTTAGGAATGAATGTCAAGATAGGGATAGGAAGTAGAACTAGAGAAGTGACCAGAATCATGATATAAAGCACAGGTGTTCTGTATACCAGAGCCAGAAAGGAGAGACTTGTAAAAGAAGGGAGTAGTCTACCCTGTCACGGGTAGCTGAAATACTGAGTAGAAACTAGTCATTTGACAAATATCTACTGCCCTCCTACTATGTACCAGCTACAATTCTAAGCACCTAGAATGTACCAGCAAGGAAATAAAATCTCCCTCCCTTGTGGAACTTTGCTTCTGTTCCTCAAATTGGAGACAAAATAATAAATAATAAAAATGTTAGTGAAATAAATCACCAAGTATTTTGGAAGGTGATAAATGCTATGAAAAATAATGTAGAGCAGGTAAGAAATTTGAGAGTACGGCAACCTAGCTGAGTGCAGCAAGGGATGAGATCAGAGAGATAATGGTAATTGGCTTTCACTCAGAGTTTGAACAGATTGGTGACATGATATGAGTTGTATTTTGAGAGATTTATTTCTGTAACTTTTTATCAAATCTGCTTTCAGGCAGACAAACGTGGAAGCCTATTTCCATTTAAAGGCTATTACTATTGTCCACAGGAGAAATGATGGCTTTGACCAAAGTGCATAGGAAAGGTGAAATGTGGATAAGCTTTGAAAGAAGCTCCAACAAGAGTTCCACACGAATTGAATGAGATCTCAGGCAAAAAGGGGGAATTCAAGGATAGTGCTAATGTTTTGTTTTATTTTTTTTTTGGCCTGAGCAACTAGAGTGATGAGATACCATGAACTGAGGTATGATAGACTGAGACTGGATCTGGAGACATTCAAGAGTTCAGTTGTGCCTGTGTCATATTTAAGATATTTGGCATTAGAGGCATTGTAGGGAAGGTTGAAAATGTGGATTTAGAGGACTGAAGAAAAAAATATGAGCTGGAGCTATCAATGTAGGAGTTTCTAAACATATAGATAGTATTTAAAGACATAAGACTGGGTGTGATTACCTACAGAATGGGTATAGACATAAAAGATATCTTGGATATTGCAAGAAAAACTAAAGAATCCATCAAAAGATACTGCTTACTTTGGTTGCATGTGAGGTAGTGCTCATTTATATGTTAAAGAGAGGCTCTCAGAAGTAAGTAATAGGCAAATAGGAAAAGTAATGTTAAACCATAATATACACTATTTTATTTCGTTTTCTTAACAACCCTACTAATGAGTTGTGTAATTATTTTCATTTCAAATCATAAAAATTTGTCCAAGGACACACATTGAATAACTGACTGTCATATGTTACCAACTTTTTAAATACTAGGCAATATTATAGCTTATACTGCTCTTGTATTGATCTCTCCCTAAAAAATTAAAGAAAATACATAGGGCAGAGAAAAAAGACAACTACAAAATTATGCACTGATTGGACACTCATATGCATTTTTTCAATCAATAAATACATGTATTTGTTGATTGAATAAAAACATTCAGTGCATTGTTGCTTGGGAATTTAAAAGGATATTTTGTAAATATCTGAACCAAATCTCAGAACTTCTAATCAGCATTTGGGTCTCATTAAGTGCTTTCTTTCCTTTATATTCCTTAGGTTGCCATTTGATTATTTTTGCTAAATGATAGCTTATTTACATCTTTGCTTTTTATACATTCTCTTCTCCTCTAGTGTCTTTTCCATTCTTGATATTAAGCAATTTTCAATACTCTTGCTAAAGTCTCAATTATTTTAATTCTTGCTTATTTCTGTTCTTTCAGCTGTTTTATACATATCTTGCAGTGCATTAAAATAAGTTTTAACATAGACTAGGGAAACAAACAAATAAACAAATAAGCAAAACTAGAGAAGCCAAATAACTGAGACCAACATTGAAAAGTAAGATAATATCATGTAACCTTAAGTAAGAAATTTATTAGATGAAAAGGAAAGATTAAAATAAAGTTCTACTAGAAAACAAGTAAATAGAAGGAAACAGAATTTGCTGGCTTAAATAAACCTCTTCTGAATTAATTACTGATCAAAGTATTTTTGATTATGTTTATCTGTCAGCTTAATTCTTGAGAATGTTTTTTAAGCAGAAATCTTACAGGGATACATTACAAATCTAATGCTAAATTTTATTCTATGATGATTGTATTTTTCATCCAACATAGCAGTATTTTGAATATCATTCATATGTTATTAAAATGAATACATGACACATTTATGGCACTAACAATTTAACATGTAATTAATTAGGATGACATATGTAAACACTTCTTGCAGTGCAAGAATATTGTGGATTGAAAAATGTTAGTGTCTTTCCTCCCTCAGAAATATTATGTATAATATGTTTTGTGGTTTTCAGCCTATTAAGGGAGTACATTGATGATTTTTATTCTCACTCACTCATTGAAATAAGTAAACATAAATAAAAACTTGTTCTCTCTTAGCTCTCTATTGAAATGAATTATTGTGAGTAGGCACTGAATACCTTTGCCTGCTTAGAAAGACTCTAATTCAGCCCATTAATAATAAGGCTTCCAAATGAAGCAGTCCACTTTTTGTTTTCTATCAGAAGACACAGAATCAGAGAATTCTTTCTGGTAAAATCTGGGCTGTAATGTTGGTTTTTTGGGGGTTCTGATGACAGGAATAGTGTTATGGTCCACATTTTGGGATCATGAGAGTCACTCAGTAACATTATCTTTAGAATGTCAATAAAAATTGTACACTGCTGACTGGGAGGAGATGGCAAGTTGAGAAATCGACAGTGTTTTTAGACGTCTTTCTCCTCCTAAGATTTCCACATTTACCTCCTGGAACCTTATTGCCAGCTAATGCCACCTTGTTTCTCATCTAAAATAATTTTAGTTAAGCAAAAAAAAAAAAAAAAAAAAAAAAGAAAGAAAGAAAACAAAGGAAAAAAAGTGCCCTCTCTCTTCTCACAAGCAATATTTCAACCTGATTAACGATGAACTTTATTATTATACATTAGTGACTTCAGTATCCACATAGGTGATCATATTATAAACAGGCACTGAGAATTTGATGTCTATAACGACCACAATCTTTTTCTTTATATCTATTTAGAAAATCACACATTGTAAGAACACCTAAGACCTTGATATTTCCCAGAAATGTACCTCTGAAATATTATGTTTCAAATGCTGAGTTGTGCCTGTAGTTTTTCTACACTTATCTCCCTCATCATCTTAACGTAAACTACCTGGCTTTTTGACATTACGGTGTTCTATTTCACATCTACCAATTCCTTCTCTGTTATGTCTAACATGACATTGTTTTGTTCCCAATTTGGCTTATAGTGTACTATTTTAAAGAAAAAAAATCCACATAAGTAATTTAATAATATTCTTTGAACTGTAACTGCATTATCAATGTAAAATAGAAGCTAAAATGAAATTTTAATAAAGAAATAACAAAAGGATATTTAAAAGTTAGTTGGGTGAAATATATTTGACAAGAAGAAGGGTGTAGGCTGAGAAATGAAAAGGTGATAAGGCTACCAAAAACTGTAACACCAACATTAAAATCTGTTTTAGAACAATAACATGTAAGTCAATACTGTAGGACATGAAATAAATGATAGGGTAAAATAATAAATTGCAAAGCTCTACAGATGTGTTAGGTATAAGATTTTCCACGTGGGAGTGACATGCCTGAATATTCTAATTTTGTAATTAAATTCTTTTAGGCCCTGATCAATTCTCTCAGATTTTTCACTGTAACTGTTTGTGACTGTATAAAGGGAATTCTTGATCATTTTCATAAGTCTATATTCATTGAGCACTGTAATATTTAGTGGAGTTTATTCTGATCCAGAGTCACTGCTAATCAATCATAGTGTAATTTTTCACCAATAAAAATAGGACATTAATATGTGTTTAATAAAGAACATAATTATCTTACCACTCCCTACATAATTATCATTCAAAATCTCACCATGCATAGGTAATCACTGCCAAAATTGTGTTTGCATTTGTTTTCCCAAGCCAAATTACCATTCAGCTTCAGGATTAGGCAAACGTAAGTAAACAAAGTAGACGTTGTTTTTTCTTTCAAAAAACCACAATTTAGTTGTATATGTTTGGATACCACTGAAAGTAGTTTTTTAAAAGATTTGTTTGTATTTCTGTATTGAAATTGAGAGGTATTACAGAGATGTTTTCCTTAAAGTGCATTAAACCACTTTATTAAAACTTTAACAATCTGGGACAATATTTTAGTGTCAAACAGAGACAGAGAGAGACAATGATCTCAGAGAAGAAGAAGAAAGATTATTAAAACAGACATTCACATTAAAAATAAGTTTCAAATTGAATAAGTATTTAATAATGGTAATTAAGCAATTAGTCAACACTTTAAAGATAAATCTGGTAAAAATCTATTTCAGCATAATTACTTACAATGAATGTTAAGTGACAAAAAAAATTAAAATTTAGTTGCAAAGGAAAACTTGTTTCTGGCAGTCCATTTCATTTTGTTTTGGTAAGGGTTCCCTGACTTTCTTTGAGTAAATTCAAAGAAACTTGAATAAATTGGGTGAAAAAATCCATCCCTAGATTCAGAGGAATTGAATGTACAACCTGAACCTTAAAAAATCATCGCATTTTGTTTCTTGACCTCACAATGTTTATCCCATGAGGGGTGAATGTATGATGTAATTTGGACACACGTGTCTAGATAACGACAGGCTTTTGTTCTTGCAACAGGACAAGAGAAATATTTTTAAAATGAAGCAATACAAATGACTCGACACAACACAAATATGTCCGATCTCATTAGTAAACAAATATATATATATATATACATTTATATATATCTATCTATATATATTTAAAGGCCAAATAGCTGAAGGTGTCTTTCCTTTTACATACCTAACTTTAAGTGATAGATTGCAGAAGGCAGTAGGATGTACAGCCACAGAAGTAACTCTGTTTCTCTCTATCAACCTAAGGGCTCCTTCCATCCAGCACATCAGAACAACAGTAAATGTTTCTCATATGCTGATCTCTGCTATAGCGGTATACCAACCCTAGGGCTCTGCTATGCTTTATCCACGATAAACCATAAGGGATGACCATAGTTTTGCTTCAAGTGTGTCTGTTTTTCTATGTTTTCTTTTCTTTCTCTATTTTACATGGGTGACCATTTCAAGGTTTTTTTATTTTATTTTACTTTAAGTTCTAGGGTACATGTGCACAACGTGCAGGTTTGTTATATATGTATACACATGCCATGTTGGTGTGCTGCACCCATTAACTCATCATTTGCATTAGGTATATCTCTTAATGCTATCCCTCCCCCCTCCCCCAACCCCACGACAGGCCCCAGTGTGTGATGTCCCCCTTCCTGTGGCCAAGTGTTCTCATTGTTCAATTCCCACCTATGAGTGAGAACATGTTGTGTTTGGTTTTTTGTCCTTGTGATAATTTGCTGAGAATGATGGTTTCCAGCTTCATCCGTGTCCCTACAAAGGACATGAACTCATCCTTTTTTATGGCTGCATAGTATTCCATGGTATATATGTGCCACATTTTCTTAATCCAGTCTATCATTGATGGACATTTGGGTTGGTTCCAAGTCTTTGCTATTGTGAATAGTGCCACAGTAAACATGCGTGTGCATGTGTCTTTATAGCAGCATGATTTATAATGCTTTGGGTATATACCCAGTAATGGGATGGCAGGGTCAAATGGTATTTCTAGTTCTAGATCCTTGAAGAATCGCCACACTGTCTTCCACAATGGTTCAACTAGTTTACAGTCCCACCAACAGTGTAAAAGTGTTCCTATTTCTCCACATCCTCTCCAGCACCTGTTGTTTCCTGACTTTTTAATGATCACCATTCTAACTGGTGTGAGATGGTATCTCATTGTGGTTTTGATTTGCATTTCTCTGATGGCCAGTGATGATGAGCATTTTTTCATGTGTCTGTTGGCTGCATAAATGTCTTCTCCTGAGAAGTGTCTGTTCATATTCTTTGCCCACTTTTCGATGGGGTTGTTTGTTTTTTTCTTGTAAATTTGTTTGAGTTCTTTATAGATTCTGGATATTAGCCCTTTGTCAGGTGAGCAGATTGCAAAAATTTTCTCCCATTCTGTAGGTTGCCTGTTCACTCTGCTGGTAGTTTCCTTTGCCGTGCAGAAGCTCTTTAGTTTAATTAGATCCCATTTGTCAATTTTGGCTTTTGTTGCCATTGCTTTTAGTGTTTTAGACATGAAGTCCTTGCCCATGCCTATGTCCTGAATGGTATTGCCTAGGTTTTATTCTAGGGTTTTTATGGTTTTAGGTCTAACATGTAAGTCTTTAATCCATCTTGAATTAATTTTTGTATAAGGTGTAAGGAAGGGATCCAGTTTCAGCTTTCTACATATGGCTAGCCAGTTTTCCCAGCACCATTTATTAAATAGGGAATCCTTTCCCCATTGCTTGTTTTTGTCAGGTTTGTCAAAGATCAGATGGTTGTAGATGTTTTGTATTATTTCTGAGGCCTCTGTTCTGTTCCATTGATCTATATCTCTGTTTTGTTATCAGTACCATGCTGTTTTGGTTACTGTAGCCTTGTAGTATAGTTTGAAGTCAGGTAGTGTGATGCCTCCATCTTTGTTCTTTTGGCTTAGGATTGTCTTGGCAATGTGGGCTCTTTTTTACTTCCATATGAACTTGAAAGTAGTTTTTTCCAATTCTGTGAAGAAAGTCATTGGTAGCTTGATGGGGATGGCGTTGAATGTATAAATTACCTTGGACAGTATGGCCATTTTCACGATATTGATTCTTCCTTTCCATGAGCATGGAATGTTCTTCCATTTGTTTGTGTCCTCTTTTATTTCTTTGAGCAGCGGTTTGTAGTTCTTCTTGAAGAGGTCCTTCACAGCCCTTGTAAGTTGGATTTCTAGGTATTTTATTCCCTTGTAAGTTGGATTTCTAGGTATTTTATTCTCTTTTTAGCAATTGTGAATGGGAGTTCACTCATGATTTGTCTCTGTTTGTCTGTTATTGGTGTATAAGAATGCTTGTGATTTTTGTACAAGCATCTCGCTCCATCGCCCAGGCTGGAGTGCAGTGGCGTGATCTCAGTTCACTGCAAGCTCTGCCTCCTGGGTTCACACCATTCTCCTGCCTCAGCCTCCTGAGTAGCTGGAACTACAGACATGTGCCACCATGCCCCTCTAATTTTTTGTATTTTTAGTGGAGGCAGGGTTTCACCATGATAGCCAGGCTGGTCTCGATCTACTGACCTCGTGATCGGCCCACCTCAGCCTCCCAAAGTGCTGGGATTACAGGCATGAGCCACCATGCCTGGTCTTGTTTCAAGTTTTATATCCACAGCTCTTATTAATACTCTTCAAATTCTCTTGTTTGCCCCTCTTTATCTTTAATTACGTGTTTAACAATATCAAATGTATACTTTGTAGTTTGAACTATATGAATCATATGTTATTTGTTTATACCATTTAAAGTTGTTTATTATATTTATTTGCAAACCTATATTTTTTAATGTTTTGAGGTTCTCTGTAAAACTTATTAATAACTCCCAAATAACAACACTGTGCTTAATACAGATGTGTTAACAAATAACCAAATAATAAATATGATAAAATCTAACTGAATGGGGAAAATCATTAGCGTAGGGCTTTAGCATATTTATTCTTTGACTTCCCAAACTAATCTTCTCAACAGAGAAAATTGGAATTTCTTAGCAGGCACATTTTCTTGAGTCATTCTTTTTTTTTTTTTTTTTTTTTTTTTTTTTTGACAGAATCTAAGGCTGGAGTGCAGTAGTGGGATCTCAGTTCACTGCAACCTCCACCTCCCCAGTTCAAGCATTTCCCCTGCCTTAGCCTCCCCAGTAGCTGGGATTACAGGTGCACACCACCGTGACTGGCTAATTGTTTTTGTATTTTTAGTAGAGACAGAGTTTCACCATGCTGGCCAGACTGGTCTCAAATTCCTGACCTTAGGCAATCTGCCTGCTTTGCCTGAAAAAGTTCTGGGATTACAGGCATGAGCCACTGTGCCCAGCCTCTTGAGTCATTCTTGCAAGGAATTTTACTTGGATAAAAAAGGTCCCTAACAGATAGTGGAAACCCAGATTTTTCTATTTTGCTTTCTTTTAATGAATGTAGCTATATATTGAAGAATGAATAAGTGGAAAAGAAAAGAAGGAAGACATGAAATGAAAGGAAATTTGACAATAGTATGATACATTGAAAGACCTGAGAAAAGTATGGCAAGATTTAAAGCTTATTATTTTGGGCACATAGAAAGCAATTAAGAAAATGGTTACATGGAAATATTGTTAGTTGCCTCAAAATCGTGCATATCTTTTTTTTTTTTTTTTTCTGAGTAATAAACTTGAGAAGTTTTTTCTGCTCATAAGAAAGACTACATTTCCGCTTGGCCTAGCAACAAAGTCTGGTCAATCTACTGAGGTGGAAATATCACATTGCAGCTTCTGGTAAGCTCCTTGTCAAAGATAAATCCTAATGGGCAAAGTTAAACAGGCAAAATACCTTATTCAGAACAGTTGCAATAGGGGAGAGAAGTTGAACTCAACTATGGTTAATCCAAATGGTGGGTGGAGAGTGTTAAGCACTGGGATGGATAGTGGAAAAGTACTGTTCATCCCAGTAATGGAGGAGAGGACATTAGGTAGGGTAGGCTCATCAGTGGGATGCATTGAGCATGTTGAGTTATTCCAGAGTTTGCTAATGTTATCCTCTGTTATTAGACCACCTGTGTTTCATAGTTGGTGCCCATCAAAGTTAGGTTCCTATCCTTTCATGGAAACTGATAGTGACTCTATTTTTCTTGATAATTTCACTCCAAAAGGATAGCTCCTAGGCCTTGAGAAAGATATTCTTGGGTTATAAAACTGGGCAATAGGCTGAGTGAAGGTTTATATACATTTGAAAGGGGCAAGGGAAATATTTGCAATTACAAGTTTTCTAAGGTAAATACTCTAATAAAAGGGAGGCTAGAGGCCTGTATTAGTTCATTGTCACACTGCTATGAAGAAGTATCTGAGATTGGGTAATTTATAAAGGAAAGAGTTTTAATTGACTTACAATTCCTCATTGCTGGGGAAGCATCAGGAAACTTATAATCATGGCAGAAGGCAAAGGAGAAGCAGGCACCTTCTTCACAGGATGGCAGGACAGGGTGAGGGCAAGCAGGGGAAATGCCAGATGCTTATAAAAACATCAAATCTCTTGAGAATCACTCACTATCATGAGAACAGCATGGGGGAAATCACCCCATGATGTAATTGCCTCCACCTGGTGGCATCCTTGACACATGGAGATTACAATGTAAGATGAGATTTTGGGTGGCGACACAACCAAACCATATTCAGGGCCTATAGTCAGAAAGAAACTTGTCTAAATTTTAGTCAAGTTGAGCAAATTGTGAAAGTAGTCTTAATGGCATTTAACAAATTAATAAAAAAGATACATGAATATATGTGACTTGTGGCCTTTATTCTTTTCCTTATTCTTAATAACTGGAATGTGGAATACTCTTTGGACTATAAGAATATGGGCTATATTTTGGGTTTACAAGAGATTCTAGGTCTGTGAGGACTTTTTAGAGAAAAGTATGCCATATTTGTCCTGAAATGCACACCCCCAGATATTCTGAGTGTTTAAACTATTAGGGGAATTTAATATCTCTTACTGGCAGCCGAATATAATCCTAACTGGTAGCACTTACTTGTTAAATAAAAATGAATCCAAATAGATTCCAAAATAATATCTCTCACCTTCAGCATGAGGACTAAGCTCTGATTTTTTGTCTTGCCCAAATTCCTACCTAAGGGGTCTGGGGAATCGTGCCCTACAAACCATGGATTCTTATCAGATGGGTTTTATTTGACCCTGTATATTGTGATTTGCCTTTCAATCTGACTCTGGCATAGCAAGATAAGAAAAAAATATTTAATTTCAAAATATATTTCCTCACCAAGCCTTGAAATTGCCCTGCTGTTGTGGGAAGTCAGGGACCCCAAACGGAGGGACTGGCTGGAGCTGTGGCAGAGGAAACATAAATTGTGAAGATTTTATGGACATTTATCACCTCTCTAATAATACTCTTATAATTTCTTATGCCTATCTTTATTCTCTGAATCCTTTTATCTTCATAAGCTGAGGATGTATATCACCTCAGGACCCTGTGATGATTGCATTAACTGTACAAATTGATGGTAAAACATGTGTGTTTGAACAATATAATATGAAATCAGTGCACCTTGAAAATGAACAGAATAACAGCGATTTTAGGGAACAAGGGAAGGTAACCATAAGGTCTGACTGCCTGCGGGGTCGGGCAAAAAAAGCCATATTTTTCTTCTTGCGGAGAGCCTATAAGTAGGAGAGATATCGCCAAATTCTTTCCTAGCAAGGAATATTAAGACCCTAGGAAAAGAATTGAATTCCTGGGGGGAGGTCTATAAACAGCCGATCTGGGAGTGTCTGTCTTATGTGGTTGAGATAAGGACTGAAATACACCCAGGTCTCCTGCAGTACCCTCAGGCTTATTAGAGTGGGGGAAAAAAACACTCCCTGGTAAATTTGAGGTCAGACCAATTCTCTGTTCTTGAACCCTGTTTTCTGTTGTTTAAGATGTTTATCAAGACAATATGTGCACAGCTGAACATAGACCCTTATTAGGAGTTTTTGATTTTGCCCTTTGCCTTGTGATCTTTGCTTTGCCCTTTGCCTTGTGATCTTTATTGGCCTCAGAAGCATGTGATCTTTGTTCTCCTTTTTGCCCTTTGAAGCATGTGATCCTTGTGACCTACTCCCTGTTCATACACCCCCTCCCTTTTGAAGTCCTTAATAAAAACCTGCTGGTTTTGTGGCTCAGGTGGGCATCATGGACCTACCAATATGTGATGTCACCCCCAGAGGCCCAGCTGTAAAATTCCTCTCTTTGTACTCTTTCTCTTTATTTCTCAGACCGGCCGACACTTAGGGAAAATAGAAAGAACCTATGTTGAAATATTGGGGGCAGGTTCCCCTGATACCCTGCAAAGTCTCTTCTGTGAAAAATCCACATTCTATAGAGAATCTCCTTTCCCCTGTGTTTTCCTTCCTTTATTTCCAGATCTAGGAGACAATTAACTAAGAGCCAGGCACCCTTTTAGGACCCATAAGAAACATTTTACAACCTGCTCTCTCTCTCTCTCAGTCTGCTGAGAGATTCCTTTGCACAATAAAACTTGGTCCCCACAATCCTTTATCTTAACCTGAACATTCTTTTCCATTAATCCCAGGTCTTCAGATAAACTCAATCAGAAAATGTTTAAATTTATCTATAGTCTGGAAGCCCCTGCTTTAAGTTGTCCCACCTTTCTGAACCAAACGAATGTACTTATTCAATGTATTTGATTGATGTCTCATGCCCCCCTAAAATATATAAAACCAAGCTGTACCCTGACCACCTTGGACACAAGGTTCTCAGGACCTCCTGAGGGCTGTGTCACTGGCCATGGTCACTCGTATTTGGCTCAGAATAAATCTCTTCAAACATTTTATAGAATTTGTCTCTTTTCATTGGCAACCAACACATGAATTGCCTTTTGAAATCTCTTTATATTTGTTAATTCTGTATTCACATTTATTATATCTTCTATATATTTTGTTATATATACACATACATATGGATTTGTGTGTAAATCCTTTTCCAGCTTGATTCAAAGCTGGATCTTATATTTTGTATGCCCCTTAGGGAATTACATGGTAACTACCTATTAGTGATATTTGTTTGAATAATTATCTCTATTTTAGTAACATCTATCAGAATTGTGCAGAATTTCTAATATAATATTTTGTGTGTGTTGGATTACATCAGAAAAGATAGGAGTTTGTGAATAATTGATCATTTTCTACATGTTATGTTAAACAGTAAAACCAAAAGATAGCAGCTAGCATGGAAGAGTGAAGTGCAATATCCCTTGCTAAGTGGCTTGATTACTAATTGATTTGGAATAATACTGAAGTAAAAGGCAAAAAGCATACAGGGGAACTTTTTTCATCCTTTAGAAACCTTTGAAGATATCAATCTTAACTTTTCTGAGCTTCTTTGTTCAAATAAAATTTTAGCTACTTCAGCATATAGAGAAACTCAAGGTAAAAAGTAATGACCTTTCAAGCTTGAGCAAACAGGAAATTTTCTCATTTTTGTTATGGATATTTTATTGAGACCTTTATAACCAAGATAAATAATGTAAAAGCTTAGTGAAGAAATGTGGTCCACAATAAATATTAAACAACAAGATAATAATGATAATGATTTTTTCATTGAAGACAGCTTTTGAATTTTTGATTCAAACTATTAGCTTTGGGGCTTAATAGAGTATTGATTGTACATAAGGGCTCTAAATAACAATAAAGTTATCCTCACAAGTGAAAATAATCACGTAAAAGAGCTTCTAATTAAAGTTGTAATTTATTACCATAAAATAAATTTTATTGCTATAGTTTATGACCACTATAGCTGAATAAATAACTCTAATTGTGATCAATAAGTATTGACTAGTTGAAACGAGTTGGCTGCAGTCTATTCCAAGCATGCAAGCCAGGACACATTTGTAAACACCAAAATTGTCTTTCTTTAAGTAATTCATTGTGTTAACAAAAATGAAATACACATACAATTTTAAAAAATTAACTACTTTTTCCCCTAAAGGGTTAAATTATTTAAATGTTTGAATACATTTGCTTATCCCAAAGTCAATTTACATATTTGAATAGGTTTAGAAAAGTGGGGAACCAGTGTTTGAAAAGAGATATCTCAAAAGAGAAAGCACTTTTTTTTTTTTTTTTTTTTTTGAGACAGAATCTCGCTCTTTTGCCCAGGCTGGAGAGCAGTGGCACGATCTCGGCTCACTGCAAGCTCTGCCTCCCAGGTTCATGCCATTCTCCTGTCTCAGCCTCCTGAGTAGCTGGGACTACAGGAGCCCGCCATTGCACCTGGCTAATTTTTTTGTATTTTTAGTAGACACGGGGTTTCACCGTGTGTTAGCCAGGATGGTCTTGATCTCCTGACCCTGTGATCTGCCCACCTCGACCTCCCAAATTGCTGGGATTACAGGCATGAGCCACCTCACCCAGCTGAAAGCACATTTTAAACATGCTCTTACTGGATAATGAAAAGAAAAATCAGCCATTTCCTTTTGCAAGGTATCATCAGAGTTGAGACAATCACCTTTGTGTTCAATCTTAGTTTAGGATTTATGTATTTACCTGTGAGAGTAAAGACATTCAAATTATATTCATATTGCTAATTTTATCCAAAAATATTTATTGAGTGCTTCTTATGTGCTAGGCATTGCTCTATGTGTTGAGGGCCTTATGTATATTACTATCTTAAGAATAACTCAGGGCTAAGTAGAAAGTGGAGAATATAGTTTTGATCTCTAATAAACCAGGTTTTAAGTATCAGGACTGCTGTAAACATTTCATCTGTTATTTAACTTTGGTTTTACTGTTTCTTCTTATACAAGTTGAAAACAATAATAACTAATTTGTTGGGTTGTTGTAGGGTATAAATGAGATGACGATATGAAAAGTACTGGTACATTATAGACTACAATGGATGGTTGCTTACCATAATTAAATAATAAGTAATAATTGTAAACAGTTATAAGCATTCACAAATACATTACTGGTGGTTGAGATTTCAAGTGATCAAAATATGTGAAGATCCATCTTTATGGTTCTTGTTTCATTTTGATACAAAACTTGAGCCACATCCAACATTCATAAAATTTTCATATATTATATCTCATATGTGATGTGTTCACCAGCATTTCCTGATAAGATTCTGTATGGTAGCTCCTAGACATTGCCACTTTGTAAACAACTGCATGCAGCCTAATCCCCAGAAATCCATCTAATTTTGGGGAAACTATTTTTGCTTCCAGTGAGTATCACTGCATTACTTAGGCTTTAAAACTACTCTAAGTAATACCAATGCACTTCTTTTTTACTTTTGATGGCTGATTTTTTTTTCCAGCTACTAGTGTCTACTATTGGAATCCTTAGGATGTCAAAAGTTCTGTGTTGGTCTGTGGTTAAATTGAAGAGAATGCCACTTTGCATTTAGGCTGTCTTCTATGAGAGAAAAATCAACATCTTGTACCTCAAAATTTTAGCTTTAAGGGAATAAGTTCTTTCTATTCACAATTACAGTCCTCAGGTGAAATTCACATATGATTTTCTAAACCTCTGTTGTAAACAACTTACCTAGCTTCTCAAATAATATTTTTTATTATTTTTATTTTATTCTCTAATTTTATCAGTTGTATATTTTGAATGGCATTGTTTCTTGAGGCTATGAGTGTTACGCAGTATAAGATAACTAGCATTATTTAAAATGCAACATTGGAATTATGAGTAGATCTCCTTTCAAGATGGCCATGATTAGTACTCTATATTAATAATTCTTTACATCTACATTTTGTTTAATCAGAAAATTTTAAAATCACATTGCATTAGTTTTCTAAACCTAGAACCATTTTTATGGAATTTTAAAAAAACACTCTGAACATTCCTTTCTAATATACTAATTATAAATAGTTAATAAAGCAAACATAATATTAGAATTAAATTGAAGATCATGGAGTAAATAGCACATTATATTCTCTACTTAATAGATTATCCTACAATTTCAAAGCCTTTTAAACCATTTTAACCACTGTGAAGTAACTTTGTACATTCTAGCACCTGCCCTTATTTCCCACCTTGTCTCTGAACCTTTTTTTCTTTAGCCTTTATCAGTGAGTAAATGTCTATTTTGCCCCTTGCACAGTATTTGTATGACATACGAACTTCCATCTTGAGACAAGTAAAGTTTAAGTATATTTCAGTTTTATTCTAGCCCAGCTCTTCTCACTATTAAGCTCTTTGAGGATAAAACTTTGTCTTATTTTTCTTTGTAGGTCCAGAGCTTAGCATTGTGCTTTGCTAGGCAAGCATTCAATTTGTATTTAATAGTAGATGAGTAAATAAAATTTAAAAAATCAATGAATGTCTATTATATATTTGAAATCATCTGAACATATTTATATAAGAACATTATAAAGTACTATGTGATATATGACTATATTTTATGTACAATGTATATACACATACATATAATGCTTGCTTTTTTACAAAATATTTTATATCCTATGCTACAATTTGCTGTTTGTACTCAACATAATATTATAGACATTCTTTCACATGAAAGAAGTAGTACTCTATTATTTTTAGTGACTATATAATATCCCACAATGTAGTATGTTAATTTCTTTATTCCTCTATTAATGGATTACTTACAAATTCAATATTAATAATGATGCATTAATAAAGTTGTATGCATTTACAAAGACTATATTTTAATAGAAATTATTGAGTCAGAGGTATGTAAATTATATTTGTATTTGTGCTGCCAAATCAAACACCAAATATTTGTTCAATAGTTTCCAGTCTTTTAAAATATATACAAATGTATGTTTGTATACATGTAGATAGATGATAGATGATGGGTAGGTAGATAGGTAGATTGACATGAAAAGGGAGAAGACAAAGAAAGGAAGAAAATGAAAGGGAGAGGAAGGGAGGGAGGAGAAAAGGAAAGAAGGAAAGAGAGAAGGAGGGGTATCTTTGAATATATCTGTATATATATGTGGCTGTGTCTGTATATATGAATATATACATTTTAAGAAAATGCAATTTATAAAGTGTTCAAATAAATTTAAAAAATTCTTAAAAAGGTGGAAATCTTTATTAGTCAGTTAGGATTTAGAGATAGATTAATAATAAGAGATGTCTCTTGAACATGTTACTTTGCAAGAAAAAATTATGACCTTTACCATTTTCTGTCTTCTTCAGTTTTTCTCCCTACCTTCCTTTTTAAATTCCCCTTCTTCCATGTCCCCTTTTAACACACAAATATCAGCCTCTAAGGAATCAGGGCACTTAGCAGACATCTTAGCTGGCATTCCCAATGCCTAAAGAAGTGGGGTGCTGAGAGGGAGGGGAGGCAGACTGGTTGCTTTGTGGGTGTCGGATGCCTGAGAAAGAAGGATCACGGTTGGGAGGGTTTGAATGGCACAAGTCTACTGGGCTTCTCAGGAATCTGACCCATTTATCATTACAGCAAGTCACAGACAATGTTAAAAGTGGGTGAAACAAGAAAGAGTAGCATGGGATATTGTAATTGTTATGGAGATAACCACCAGAAGAAAGAGCTTATGTAGTATGCATCCTTCTAGATTGTGGAACTAGGTGTCAAGAAGAGATGGCTTTGGTGAGAATTGTTTTAGAAATACTTGAGTTTTTAAACAATATTTGCATATTATTAAATACATTTTACATTATAAAAAGATCATATAGATCTTTAGTATATTTTGGAACTATATTTATTAGATATATTTTATTTTTAATTTGAGGGCTGTGATAGTTTTATGGTTAACTTGTCTATTCTACAGAACCCAGTTGTGTGGACAAAAACCAGGCTAGACATTGCTGTGAAGACATTTTCGAGAGGTAATTAACATTTAAAACCAGTTGACTTTAAGTAAAGCCAATTACTTTTCATATTATGAGCAGGCCTCATCCAGTCAGTTGACGGCCTTAAGAGCAAAAACTGAATTCCCTTTGGAAATAAAGGGATTCTGCCTTATGGCTATAACATAGAAAGCCCAGGTAAGTGTCCAGCCTACTGTCCTGCCCTATGGATTTCAGATTCAAGACTGCAATATCAACTCTTACATAAATTTTCAGCTTGATCTCCTATAGATTTCAAATTTGCCAGCCAACACAATTGTCTGAGTCAATTCCTTAAAATCTCTTTTTCCTTTCTCTCTCTCTCAGAAGACACACAAACACACACACACACACACACACACACATTCTGTAATATGATTTGTATCTCTGGAGAATGCTGACTGAAACAAGGGCCTAAATGTTTTAACAGAGGGCATTCCAAGATGGCCAAATAGGAACAGCTCCAGTCTGCAGCTCCCAGCATGATCGATGCAGAAAACGAGTGATTTCTGCATTTCCAGCTGAGGTACCTGGTTCATCTCATTGGGACTGGTTGGAGAGTGGGTGCAGCCCAGCCAAGGGAAGCCGTCACAGATTACCTGGAAAAATTAGACACTGTTGCCCAAATACTGTACTGTTCCCAAGGTCTTAGCAACCAGCAGACAAGGTGCTTCTCACCTGTGCCTGGCTTGGCGGCTCCCACACCCACGAAGCCTTGCTCACTGCTAGTGCAGCATTCTGAGATTGATCCCTGAGAAGGCAGCCTGGCTGGGGGATGGGCATCTGCCATTGCTGAGGCTTGAGTAGGTAAACAAAGCGTCCAGGAAGCTCAAACTGGGTGGAGCCCATCACAGCTCAACAAGGCCTACTGCCTCTAGATGCCATCTCTGTGGGCAGGGCATAGCTGAAAGAAAGGTAGCAGACAACTTCTGCAGACTTAAACGTCCCTGTCTGACAGCTCTGAAGGGAGCAGTGGTTCTCCCAGCATGGCATTTGAGTGCTGAGAATGGACAGACTTCCTCCTCAAGTGCATCCCTGACCCTTGTGTAGCCTAATTGGGAGACACCTCCCAGTAGGGGCCCACAGACACCTCATATGGGCTACCCCTCTGGGATGAAGCTTCCAGAGGAAGGATCAGGCAGCAATATTTGCTGTTCTGCAGCCTCCGCTGGTTATACCCAGGCAAACAGGGTGTGGAGTGGAACTCCAGCAAACTCCAACAGACCTGCAGTTGAGGGACCTGACTGTTAGAAGGAAAACTAACAGAAAGGAATAGCATCAACATCAACAAAAAGGTAATCTACACCAAAACCCCATCTGTAGGTCACCAACATCAAAGACTAGAGGTAGATAAAACCACAAAGATGGGGAGAAACCAGAGCAGAACAGCTAAAAATTCTAAAAATTAGAGTACCTTTTCTCCTCCAAAGGATCACAACTCCTCACCAGCAATGGAACAAAGATAGATGGAGAATGACTTTGAGGAGTTGACAGAAGTAGGCTTCAGAAGGTCAGTGATAACAAAATTCTCTGAGCTAAAAGAGGATGTTCGAACCCATCGCAAGGAAGCTAAAAACCTTGAAAAAAAAATTAGACAAATGGCTAACTAGAATAAACAGTGTAGAGAAGACCTTAAATGACCTGATGGAGCTGAAAACCATGGCACAAGAACTCTGTGATGCATGCACAAGCTTCAATAGCTGATTTGATCAAGTGGAAGAAAGAGTGTCAGTGATTGACGATCAAATTAATGAAATAAAGCAAGAAAACAAGGTTAGAGAAAAAAGAGTAAAAAGAAACAAACAAAGCCTCCAAGAAATATGGGACTATGTGAAAAGACCAAATCTACGTTTGATTGGTGTACCTGTAAGTGATGGGGAGAATGGAACCAAGTTGGAAAACACTCTTCAGGATATTATCCAGGAGAACTTCGCCAGCATAGCAAGGTGGCCAACATTCAAATTCAGGAAATACAAAGAATACCACAAAGATAATCCTCGAGAAGAGCAACCCCAAGACACATGATTATTGGATTCACCAAGGTTGAAATGAGGGAAAAAATGTTAAGGGCAGCCAGACAGAAAGGTTGAGTTACCCACAAAGGGAAGCCCATCAAACTAACAGCGATCTCTCAGCAGAAACCCTGCAAGCCAGAAGAGAGTGGGGGCCAATATTCAACATTCTCAAAGAAAATAATTTTCAACCCAGAATTTCATATCCAGCCAAATTAAGCTTCATAAGTGAAGGAGAAATAAAATCCTTTACAGACAAGCAAATGCTGAGAGATTTTTGTCACCACCAGGCCTGCCTTACAAGAGCTCCTGAAGGAAGAACTAAAGATGGAAAGAAACAACCGGTACCAGCCACTGCAAAAACAGGCCAAATTGTAAAGACCATTGAGGCTATGAAGAAACTGAATCAATTAGTGGGCAAAATAACCAGCAAACATCATAATGACAGGATCAAATTCACACACAACAATATTAACTTTAAATGTAAATGGGCTAGATGATCCAGTTAAAAGACACAGACTGGCAAATTAGATAGAGTCAAGACCCATCAGTGTGCTGTATTCAGGAGAGCCATCTCAAGTGCAAAGACGCACATAGGCTCAAAATAAAGGGATGGAGGGAGATACACCCAACAAATGGAAAGAAAAAAAAAAGCAGGGGTTGCAATCCTAGTCTCTGATAAAACAGACTTTAAACCAACGAAGATCAAAAGAGACAAAGAAGGCCATTACATAATGGTAAAGGGATCAATTCAACAAGAAGAGCTAACTATCCTAAATATATATGCACCAAATACAGTAGCATCCAGATTCATAAAACAAGTCTTTAGAGAGCTACAAAGAGACTGAGACTCCCACACAATAATAATGGGAGACTTTAACACCACACTGTCAAAATTAGACAGATCAACAAGACAGAAGGTTAACAAGGATATCCAGGACCTGAACTCAGCTCTGCACCAAGCGGACCTAATAGATATCCACAGAACTCTCCACCCCAAATCAACAGCATATACATTCTTCTCAATACCAAAGTGCACTCATTCTAAAATTGACCGTATAATTGGAAGTAAATCATCCCTCAGCAAATGTAAAAGAACAAAAATCACAACAAACTGTCTCTCAGACTATGTGCAATCAAATTAGTACTCAGGATTAAGAAACTCACTCAAAACCGCACAACTGCATGGAAACTGAACAACATGGCCACTGAATGACTACTGGGTAAATAATGAAATGAAGGTAGAAATAAAGTTGTTCTTTGAAACCAATGAGAACAAAAACACAATGTACCAGAATCTCTGGGACACATTTAAAGCAGTGTGTAGAGGGAAATTTATAGCACTAAATGCCCACAAGAGAAAGCAGGAAAGATCTAAAATTGACACCCTAACATCACAATTAAAAGAACTAGAGAAGCAAGAGCAAACAAATTCAAAAGCTAGCAGAAGGCAAAAAATAACTAAGATCAGAGCAGAACTGAAAGAGATAGAGACATTAAAAAAACCTTCAAAAATCAATGAATCTAGGAGTTGTTTTTTTGAAAAGATCAACAAAATTGATAGACTGCTAGCAAGACTAATAAAGAAGAAAAGAGGGAAGAATCAAATAGATGCAATAAAAAATGATAAGAGGGATACCACCACCGATCCCACAGAAATACAAACTACCATCAGAGAATGCTATAAACACCTCTATGCAAATAAACTAGAAAATCTAGAAGAAATGGATAAATTGCTCGACACATACACCCTCCCAAGACTAAGCCAGGAAGAAGTTGAATCTCTGAATAGACCAATAACAGGCTATTGGTCTATAATTGAGACAATAATTAATAGCCTGCCAACCCAAAAATGTCCAGTGCCAGATGGATTCCCAGCCAAATCCTAACAGAGGTACAAAGAGGAGCTGGTACCATTCCTTCTGAAACTATTCCAATCAATAGAAAAAGAAGGAATCCTCCCTAACTCATTTTATGAGGCCAACATCATCCTGATACCAAAGCCTGGCAGAGACACAACAAAAAAAGAGAATTTTAGACCAATATCCCTGATGAACATCGATGCAAAAAGCTTCAGTAAAATACTGGCAAACCGAATCCAGCAGCATATCAAAAAGCTTATCCAACATGATCAAGTCGGCTTCATCCCTGGGATGCAAGGCTGGTTCAAAATACACAAATCAATAAAGGTAATCCATCACATAAACAGAACCAATGACAAAAACCACATTATTATCTCAATAGATGCAGAAAAGGCCTTTGACAAAAATTACAGCCTTTCATGCTAAAAGCTCTCAATAAACTAGGTATTGATGGAACGTATATCAAAATAATAAGAGCTATTTATGACAAACCCACAGCCAATATCATACTGAATGGGCAAAAGCTGGAAGCATTCCCTTTGAACACCGGCACAAGACAAGGATGCCCTCTCTCACCACTCCTTTTCAACGTAGTGTTGGAAGTTTTGGCCAAGGCAATCAGGCAAGAGAAAGAAATAAAGGGTATTCAATTAGGAAAACAGGAAGTCAAATTGTCCCTGTTTGCAGATTACATGATTGTATATTTAGAAAACCCCATCATCTCTGCCCAAAATCCCCTTAAGCTGATAAGCAACTTCAGCAAATTCTCAGGATACAAAATCAACGTGCAAAAATCACAAGCATTCCCATACACAAATAACAAGACAAACAGAGAGCCAAATCATGAGTGAATTCCCATTCACAATTGCTAAAAAGAGAATAAAATACCTAGGAATCCAACTTACAAGGGATGTGAAGGAATTCTTCAAGGAGAAATACAAATCACTGCTCAACAAAATAAAAGAGGACACAAACAAATGGAAGAATATTCCATGCTCATGGATAAGAAGAATCAATATCGTGAAAATGGCCATACGGCCCAAGGTAATTTATAGATTCAATGCCATCCCCATCAAGCTACCAATGACTTTCTTCACAGAATTGGAAAAAACTACTTTAAAGTTCATATGGAACCAAAAAACAGCCCGCATTGCCAACTCAATCCTAAGCCAAAAGAACAAAGCTGGAGATATCACATTACCTGACTTCAAACTATACTATAAGGCTACAGTAACCAAAACAGCATGGTACTGGTACCAAAACAGACATATAGACCAATAGAACAGAAGAGAGGCCTCAGAAATAACACCACACATCTACAACCATATGATCTTTGACAAACCTGACAAAAACAAGAAATGGGGAAAGGATTCCCTATTTAATAAGAGGTGCTGGGAAAACTGGCTAGCCATATGTAGAAAGCTGAAACTGAACCCCTTCCTTACACCTTATACAAAAATTAATTCAAGATGGATTAAAGACTTAAATGTTAGACCTGAAACCATAAAATCCCTAGAAGAAAACCTAGGTAATACCATTCAGGACATAGGCATGGGCAAGGACTTCATGTCTAAAACACCAAAAGCAATGGCAACAAAAAAGCAATGCTTTTTTGGCAAAAAAAAAAACAAAAAAAACAAAAAAACAAAAAAAGCAATGCTCTTTTGGCAGAAAAAACAAAAAAAGCAATGCTTTTTTGGCAAAAAGCAAAGCCAAAATAGACAAATGGGACCTAATTAAACTAAAGCGCTTCTGCATGGCAAAGGAAACTACCAGCAGAGTGAATAGGCAACCTGCAAAATGGGAGAAAATTTTTACAATCTACCCATCTGACAAAGGGCTAATATCCAGAATCTATAAAGAACTCAAACAAATTCACGAGAAAAAAACAACCCCATCAAAAAGTGGGCAAAGGATATGAACAGACACTTCTCAAAAGAAGACATCTATGCAGCCAACAGATGCTCATCATCACTGGTCATCAGAGTAATGCAAATCAAAACCACAATGAGATACCACTTCACACCAGTTAGAATGGCAATCATAACAGGATGTGGAGAAATAGGAAATCTTTTACACTGTTGGTGGGAGTGTAAATTAGTTTAATCATTGTGGAAGACAGTGTGGCAATTCCTCAGGGATCTAAAACTAGAATTACCATTTGACCCAGCAATCGCATTACTGGGTATGTACCCAAAGGATTATAAATCATGCTACTATAAAGACACTTGCACATGTATGTTTATTGAGGCACTATTCACAATAGCAAAGACTTGGAACCAACCCAAATATCCATCAATGATAGATTGGATGAAGACCATGTGGCACATATACACCGTGGAATACTATGCAGCCATAAAAAACGATGAGTTCATGTCCTTTGCAGGGACATTGATGAAGCTGGAAACCATCGTTCTCAGCAAACTATCACAAGGTCAGAAAACCAAACACCACATGTTGTCACTCATAGGTGGGAATTGAACAGTGAGATCACTTGGACACAGAGCAGGGAACATGACACACCAGGGCCTGTCGGGGTTGGGGGGGCTGGGGGAGGATAGCATTAGGAGAAATACCTAATGTAAATGATGAGTTGATGGGTGCAGCAAACCGACATGGCACATGTATACCTACGTATCAAACCTGCGCGATTGCACATGTACCCTAGAACTTAAAGTAAAATAATAATAAAAAAATTTAAGCATATTAATAATCCTTTAGTTTTCCAGAAAACAACAATTCACTAAGATTAAGAAATTAGCTTTGATCTTAACATCTTAATTAAGGGCAAACTAATTAGAAAAATAATAATAATCTCAACTACATAAAAATAGATGTATTTGTATTTGCAAAGCAGTATCAAAATAGTCAAGATCTCTGTTCACAAAATATCCAAAGCCACAATGTTACTTTACTTATACAAGTATTACCTATAACCCTGTTTAAATTCTGAGACAATATGTTTATATATTTTCAAAAACTGTCACATATACTATTAGACCCAGAACATGCTCAATTTGAAAGCAAAATATATGAAGGCAGAATTTTTTGTCTTTTTTTCATTGCTGTATTCCCACTGCCTAGAACAGTGCCTGGTATTTTGAAGACACGTAAAAAAGTGCTTTTGTGAGTGAAGGAGGAGTGAATAAATGAATGAGAAAAAGGGGGAAATTATTGAGGAAATACTGAAAACTATATATTAGCCAAATTACTTATAGTACATATTAGTATATTAAAGTCTTTGAAGATTCCTACATCAAATAAAACTTCTTTTGATTACATTTTAGCAACTCTATTAACTGACAAATAAAACTTTTTATCTAATGTTTTATACCTAATTTCTTACAGAAACTTTCAATACCCAGAAAATTCAGTTGGAATATATTTTCCAGTAGATATATTTTTGAAAACCACATTGTTTACAAAATTCAATTTATGGCTGGGCACGGTGGTTCACACCTGTAATCCTAGCACTTTGGGAGGCCAAGGCAAGAGGATCATGAGGTCATGAGATCGAGACCATCCTGGCCAACATGGTGAAACCCCGTCTCTACTAAAAATACAAAAAAATTAGCCAGGTGTGGTGGCAGGCACCTGTAATCCCAGCTACTTGGGAGACTGAGGCAGGAGAATTGCTTGAACCCGAGAGGCAGGGGTTGCAGTGAGCCAAGATCGCACCATTGCACTCCAGCCTGGGCAAAAAGAGCAAAACTCCATCTCAAAAAAAAAAAAAAAATGCAAAATTGAATTTACATAAGGTGATCCAATTGCCCAAGAATGACTTTTAAATACAAGTTTTTTTGTTTTATGTTGTTTAGAATGTCAAATTTTAATCTTAATGTATATACATTCAATAGCACCATTTTCTCACCCTAAAAATGCACTATCGTAGATCAATGAAATGAGTTACATCTCACTGACTACTTTCCTGTCATCCTTATTTTATACTGACAAGATTGTCTGAATTTCTGTTTTATGATCCCAACTCATTTATCTTTTCTGATTGTTTCCTTTGCAAGTATTGTCATTTCTGTTTCTACAAAGAGATCCATTAATATTTGTGTAACATTCAGTTTGCTAAAGTGTCCTCCTCTTCTTACTATTAGAACAGCTAGTAAACAGGCACACAACTCTTCTTCTGAAACTGCATTTTAAGTCTAGTTCTTGGCTTCTAGTCATCTTGCCGTTCTTCTTCTTCTTTTCTCCCATGCTATTCTTTTTCTGATTCGGAGGAACCTAACTGAAAATGGCACACACAAATTGACATTGACTGGTTACTCTGTTAGGTTTTATAATGGACTTCAAAAGAGAGGTATAATCTCTAATTCAACTGTTATCACCTAATAACAAAGGAGATTCATTGATTCTGCAGAGACAAAACACCAAGCACTCAGAAAATCCCAATTCACTTTAAAAATTAAGGCTGTATTATTTTTCAGTAAATCTTCATTTTATTCTGAAATAAGACAATATTTTACAACTCCTTTGCAAGCACCTTAATGAAATGATTTGTACATTGACAAACTAAGTAATTCTTCCTTTCCTACTTTATTTCTTGGCTTTTGTTTCACTTGATTTCTTATTATATATTATAATAAAATAATGCGCTCATCTGGAGTCTATTGGTTTAGTTCAACAGTTCATATAAAGATTTTAAAGTCAATCAGAAATTATTTCTTAAATACAAAATATTTCTCTCAACAATTTATCAATTATTTTCTTCATATGTCAAAAGTTTTAGTGCATCAATTATGCAGGCTGTAATCTTAGTCCATTTTAGCTACCATAACAAAAATAGCATAGACTTTACGGATTGAACAACACACACTATTTCTTGCAGTTCTGAAGGCTGAGAAGTCCAAGGTCAAGGTGCCAGGAGATTTGCTGTCTGATGGGGGCCCACTTCCTTGTTCATAGATGGTGGTTTTCTTGGATAGCGGAGATTTAAAAGATATATACAACCACACACAGATACAGTTCCGACTATACATATATATGATCCTATTCATATGTAAAGAAATTCTTAGTAAAATATATGTGAAATTGTGTCTATAAAGGTATACATACACATTTATCCAGATTTAACAACAAAGATAGGAATTCTATTACACAAGGAATAATAGCTTGTCAAGGTAATAAACCCAGAAAGCTTCACCTCCTCATAAGCAGAGAGGATCTCTTGATATTCAAGGTTAAAGATAAAGTCTCTTTCTCCAGAAGGAAAAACAGGCAGATATACTGGCTGTTCCTGTATAAGCACTGAGTGGCATAACTTTGGAGTTCCTCTCCTGTGAGGCAAATCCACTCCATGCCCAGATATCTGGTTCTCACTGTTTGAAGACTGGGATTCAATAAATGTGTACTAAGATGCTACTCTGGCTTGGTGGTTTTGGTGTGTAAAATAATACGTGGTATGTTTCTCTGATCCAGCAGTCTGAAATATCTCTCAATATATATAAAACTATGGCAGACTAATTGATTAGCTTGCAACTAGAAAAACACCTCAAGCCCGCAATACTTTATTATTTCACATATAATACCTACGATATTCTACCCCTCAAAAAAACAGAAGAATCTGTTCTCAAAACAGACGTATCTGTTCTCAAAACAGTATTACTTAACATCACACACCACTCTAAATAATATAGTTAAGTAATTAATTTACTTTTTGAGACAGGGTTTTGCTATTTTTGTCCAGGCTAAATTTGAACTCCTAGGTTCAAGTGATCCTCCTGCCTTAGCCTTCCAAGTAGCTGGGACTATAGGAATGTACCACTGCACCCAGTTTATAGTTAATATTTAGATAGAGTTTTTCAAATCTTTTAAAATATCCAGGTGTGCATGGGTATAGTTTATGATAATATCCAAAAAACAAGCATCTGTTCTGGTGTAAAAAATCAATAAGCTGTAATGAAATTAAAAAGTCATAACCTAGGATGATAATGATGCAAATATGCAGTACTTCTACTACTGGCTATTCAGAAGCAGGCCAAGCTTTATGATTAAAAACACAAACCTTCACAAGACTGACCTCACTTAAGACAATAGTCACAAATGTAAGGGTTCTCAGGCTACATTCAGTTTTAACCATTGGCTACAAATCTGTAGGTAGCTGCAACAATTTCAAATTCAATACTTTGTTAGAATAACTCACAGGACTCAGAAAAGTGCTATACTTATTATTCTGGTTTTATTGTAGCAAAAATCACAACCAGTCAAAAGGGAGAGACTCAGAGGGAGAGGTCTGGGAGGGTGCCACCTGCAAAGCTTCCATCATCACTAGGATCATTAATCACTTGGCACATCAATAGATGACAGTATGCAGAGTATAGCCAACTAGGGAACTTCCTATCACCCTCAATGTCCAGGGCTTCTCTTGGGGTTTCATTATGTCGGAATGATTGAATCATTGACCGGGAGATTAAAGTCAGTCACTAGCCTATTCTTTTCCTGAGATTAGGCTGACCCTCTAATTACATAGTTGGTCCTTCTGGTGGTCTGCCCTCATTCTGACTCATTTTGTTAGCATAAACTTTGTAGTGGCCCACCATGACTCAGCTTATCAGCAAAATAGTTTGAGGGGCCCAGCATAAACAACAAATATCCTTAGGCTATCCCATGGATTTAGAGGCTACCTTCTAGAAACTAGGAAAAAAGATCATCCAATTATTTTTGTTTACAGAGTATATTTTACATTTTATAAAATATAAAATATTTTACATTTTAATCAGAAATAAACACACAGAAAAAATAAATGTTTTTATAGTATATGTTAATAAATGTTTTATTAAGAAATGTTAATATCTTGAACAGGTAAAGTTCTATAGAACTCTACTTTTTACATCAATATATTATATTATACAAAGAGGCAGATGTGGCCCTATCATAAGCAGAATATCAAAAACTGATGTATGTTTTAAAAAGTATTCTCCTCTATTTGTAAAGCTAAGAGAATATTATCATTTGAAGTATCCAAGCAGAAGCAGTATAACTGTCACTATCTGAGATGGCAGATTAGATGACTTCTAAGTTATTTTTCTATATTCCAAGAATCTGTTATTTTGAATTTGTGGTATATTGTTCCGTGTGTTACACCCATTCTGAAACTGTTTGCATCACTGATTTCAAAACATACTCCTTTTTACTTCCAATATTTCAATGAATGATACCAGTATCTGATCAGTTTCACGAACCTAGAAACCTAGGAATCACCCAAGACTCTCTCCCAACTGCAATCCATCATCAAGGCCTTTGAGGTACACTCCAAAAAATAACTTCAAATTTTTCACATTTGTTCAGTGTTACTATCACTGACTTCATCCAAGATCTAATAATCTGTGAGATCGACTGCTAAACTACCTCATTCTGAACTCCAAATGTGACTCAAATGTTAAGGCCACAAAGTGAGAAAATGAATAATTAACACGAAACTGCCAATCTCAGAAAAAACAAAAGTGTTATAGAGACTCATTTATTCTAGTACATAAATATTTATATAATCAAGTGTCCAGTCCTAATAAATGTAATCTCAATAGTGCCTTCAAGTATGTTCTAAATCAAACCATCTTTCTTTTATTCCTTTTTTTGTCCTTGGTGTGGGTACTGAAGAAGAAAACGTTTAGAGCAAAGCAGAAATTACTGGGGAAGCTTCTTAACAAAGTCCACAAGAGTCAAATATCTCTTTTATCAATAAGTGTCATCTTCACATACTTCAGAATAAATATGAGTATTCTGTTCTTTATGGTGTACCATTTGGAGTAGTAAATTCCATTGACAGTGACTTTAGGCAATGTGACTGAATAAACTTTATTAGGAAAAAAGTCCTCTAGGTGTGTTTAAGCACAATCCTTTTGAATTAGTTCCTTAAAGGGCATATATTATAAAAGTTCTACCTGAAATATCTAAAATGACCATGAAATTTTCCATGGCAGAACGTAATCCATCCCAGAAGTCATATGCTCTTGTGAAAGCTAAAATGATAATATTGTATCTTCCTTTTGTCTCTTCAGTAAATGACACTGTTGGGGAAATGATTGTCCAGTTATGTCAAAGTCACTGAGGCAATAAAATGAACTTTATCATTCACATCTAATAAAGAGAGTCACTGAACTGTACTAAAATTAAATCCACATTTTATTTTTTGGAATGGACAGAATATGAACAGAAACTGAGCTCCAGTAATTCCAATTTTGGAACAGAAAGTTACTTCTCTACTATTTCAGAAGTTTTGAAGGACAAACTTTAGATAGAAATTTATGAAATAATGAATCAGATGCATAATTGCTGAAAATTCTTACAAACATAAAATTTTATCTATTTAATGATTTAACATTATGGTTTGCAGTTTTTTCTTCCCTATTTTGGAAGTAATCAAACTGCCCAGGATAAAGACATTTCTTTTTTTTTTTTTAAATTATACTTTAAGTTCTAGGGTACGTGTGCACAAAGTGCAGGTTTGTTACATATGTATACACGTGCCATGTTGGTGTGCTGCACCCATTAACTCGTCATTTACATTAGGTATATCTCCTAATGTTATCCCTCCCCATTTCCCCACCCCACAACAGGCCCCAGTGTGGGATGTCACCCTTCCTGTGTCCAAGTGTTCTCATTGTTCAATTCCCACCTATGAGTGAGAACATGTGATGTTTGGTTTTTTGTCCTTGTGATAGTTTGCTGAGAATGATGGTTTCCAGCTTCATCCATGTCCCTACAAAGGACATGAGCTCATCATTTTTTATGGCTGCATAGTATTCCATGGTGTATATGTGCCACATTTTCTTAATCCACTCTATCATTGTTGGACATTTGGGTTAGTTCCAGGTCTTGCTATTGTGAATATTACCACAATAAACATATGTGTGCATGTGTCTTTATAGCAGCATGTTTTATAATCCTTTGGGTATACAACCAGTAATGGGATGGCTGGGTCAAATAGTATTTCTAGTTCTAGATCCCTGAGGAATCGCCACACTGTCTTCTACAATGGTTGAACCAGTTTAGAGTCCCACCAACAGTGTAAAAGTGTTCCTATTTCTCCACATCCTCTCCAGCACCTGTTGTTTCCTGACTTTTTAATGATCACCATTCTAACTGGTGTGAGATGGTATCTCATTGTGGTTTTGATTTGCATTTCTCTGATGGCCAGTGATGATGAGCATTTTTTCATGTGTCTGTTGGCTGCATAAATGTCTTCTTTTGAGAAGTGTCTGTTCATATCCTTTGACCACTTTTTGATGGGGTTGTTTGTTTTTTTCTTGTAAATTTGAGTTCTTTGTAGATTCTGGATATTAGCCCTTTGTCAGATGAGTAGATTGCAAAAATTTTGTCCCATTCTGTAGGTTGCCTTTTCACTCTGATGGTAGTTTCTTTTGCTGTGCAGAAGCTCTTTAGTTTAATTAGATCCCATTTGTCAATTTTGGCTTTTGAAAATGGCCATACTGCCCAAGGTAATTTATAGATTCAATGCCATCCCCATCAAGCTACCAATGACTTTCTTCACAGAATTGGAAAAAACTACTTTAAAGTTCATATGGAACCAAAAAAGAGCCCACATTGCCAAGTCAATCCTAAACCAAAAGAACAAAGCTGGAGGCATCACACTACCTGACTTCAAACTATACTACAAGGCTACAGTAACCAAAACAGCATGGTACTGATACCAAAACAGAGATATAGATCAATGGAACAGAACAGAGCCCTCAGAAATAATACCACACATCTACAACTATCTGATCTTTGACAAACCTGACAAAAACAAGAAATGGGGAAAGGATTCCCTATTTAACAAACGGTGCTGGGAAAACTGGCTAGCCATATGTAGAAAGCTGAAACTGGATCCCTTCCTTACACCTTATACAAAAATTAATTCAAGATGGATTAAAGACTTAAATGTTAGACCTAAAACCATAAAAACCCTAGAAGAAAACCTAGGTAATACCATTCAGGACATAGGCATGGGCAAGAACTTCATGTCTGAAACACCAAAAGCAATGGCAACAAAAGGCCACACTTCATAAACTCTCTTGTTGTTAAGTGTGGCCACATTGTTAATTTTTGGCTAATAGGATGAAAAGAGAAGTGCCATGCATCAGCTTCAAATTTCTTCAAAAGACAGCTGATATGGGGGTTTTCCTCATTGAATTTGTTCTTTCCTCACTCCTGCTGCCTTTATACAGATGTGATGACAAGTGCTAAAGTCTTAATATACCCCATAGAGAAAACTGAGGGAGTTCAGGTGTATCAGTGATGGAGTGAAAGGGTCTTGGGGTCTCCATGAGGAAGAGTTGCCATACTAGCCCTGGTATGCATACCTTCAGACTTTATGTGAAATAGAAATATACTCTTATCATCTCTCATTTATGATGCTCTTAATTTGGTCCTCCCAGTAAAATCTAATCCCACTAGATGCTGTGACATTTCCATGGGAATAAAGATACTCAGGGCAGTGCTACTCAAAGTATGGTCTGCTATGAATTATTTGTTATAGGTCTTTGATAGGCTAAGTACAGAAATAGGCAATAAACATTTAGAAACTTTTTGAGGACTTGACAATGACATATTTTTATTGTTTTTCTTTTTTAAGTAGTAATCTGTAATCGTTTGGATTTTTAAGGTATCTTTATCACAGATAATTTGAGACTGCTTAGGTGATATGTATTGTTTATCTTTTATTTTTCCATTCTTAAATAAAAGTTGCATGGATGGATTGTGGGCTTTATCTAGAAAAACTAAAATGCCTAAACAGATATGGAAAGTCATTCTTTGTCTGCTCTGTTTCTATTGATCCTGAAAAACTATCATGGAACTCACTTCAGCTATTTTTAAAATTATATTTCTTGCATTAAGCATTCTAAAAACCTAATATGAAACTCTTATATGATATTCTAGAGACTCTAATAGAGATGATGGCAGGTTCTTTGCTGAAATATTGGTCCTAGGATTTCTCCAAGTTAGTGACATGAGTGTATAGTGATAGGTCCAACTATGGAAAAGTATCTACCACAGAACAGGTCAACTTTGGCCAAGAAAATAAGTCAATATTAGTTGCAGTTCTTAAATAACCTGGAGGGAGGGAGGGTGAGGAGGAAAGGGTAAAAGGGAGAGAGAGAGAGAGAAAGAAGAGGGACTGAAAGTTGTTATGCTTCCTATAGCTCCTTTACATGTGTGGTAGTAGTGGGATTTTATACTGGAATAAGTTTATGGCCCAACAGTCAAGCTACTAAATAATTACATCATACTTTAGAAAAAAGTAAAATGAAACTTGAAGATAATAATTACTACTCTTCTACAAAAATATATATATGTAGAAATATAAATATTTCTCTCCCAAATGGCTTCTATGAAACAAAAAAGAAAAGCAAGCAATGCATGCTTCACAAACAGAATTTTCTTATTTTGTGTCTTTATAATTTTCCAGGCAATGTGCAATTCATTTCAATTTGTAGCTTTATTTATTGCTCAGTTTTGTTTCTTTCTTATTTGCTATTGAAGATTACTTTATAAAGTCTATCAAATATACAGCTTAATGAGTAGTTTGGCTTCTCTTTTTACTGCTGACCATGAACAATGCAGGAAAAAAACTAAAGAAACAGCTTTATTATTACCTACTGCCACTAAAAGATAAAGCATGGCTTTGTTGTTAGGGGGAATTGGATGTCTTTTCCAATCAGATATGAAGAGAATATAAATCTTGAGTGTAAACAGCATTTAACTAAGAGAGAAGTGTAGATATAATTAAATTACGATTCTCAAAACAAAACACTAATGCCTTTACTATGAACAAGATAAAAATGTCTTGAAACAGCAGTGATGTATAGCCAAGATATTTTCACAAGGAGTACAATTAAATTACATTTCATTAAAAAGTAGCTAACACTATAATTATTGGATGTGTCTTATACAGAAATGACTAATCGTTTTTATGTATTTACTTCATCCCAGGTACTACATAAAATCATATTAAAGAGTAACAACCCGATTTCACAGATAGGAACTGGCACCTATTTAATACGGCTTTCAAGAATAAACAATTTTATGTTAGAATAAAAACAAAAGAATAAAAATATAACTAAATAAAAATATAATAATAACAATTACAGCAAACAAGTGCAACAATAACAAAAAGTATTTTAAAAAACTAAAAATGAAAATTGTATTCTTCCTAGTTGTAGATAGATGTTGAGCACTGGGAAAGGTATCATTGGATTTATTTTTTCCTAATTGAAATACAGCTATACTGTTGGCAGTCATTAACTTCAATAAACCTTTCAGGCAACCATGATTTTTTTAAAAAAATTAGAATTCTGAAAGAATAATCAGAGTTTCCTAATAAGAAACATTATGCCACTAAATTGTATTGTAACAAAATGAAAATGTTAACTCACCTTCTAAATACAAAACATCACAATGTGTAACAGAAATTTCAAACTTGTTATCCCCTTTAAAGAGTACCCTTAAAAAACATCAGGATGAAAAAATTAGAAATAAAAACATGAATTTAGAAGATCTATACTATTCGGAAATGAAAAATTTGGAAAACCTCACTGTATCAAATCTGTAAATATTATGGTTGCTTTCATATGGACTATTTTTTAGAGTTTAAAGCATAAGATCATACTTAATGCCTTAGTAATTGAAAACAATCATCTTGACTTTTTCTCCTTTGATCTGCATTGCAATAAAAAAGGGATTTGGATAGAAAAATGAAGTCTGTAAAGAAATACATTTAATTTGTATGTTAGTATTCAGTAGTTAACAAGTGAATGTTAGAAATCACTTTTCACTGGAAAAATTAAATTTGTTTACATTTTGTGGAAAAACCAAACTGAAATTTTTGGATTAGCTAAAATATTTTAGAGACAATGCCCACTCTTTCAAAAAGAGTAAAGAATCTACCAAGGTCTGTAACCTACATCTTAAAGATAGTATCTGAGTTTTGAGCCTCAAATTATCCTGTGTTCATATATTGGAATAGGAATAGTTTGGTTTTCTGATACTGGCTATAAATGTCATAGTTAATTCTTGTCCTTGGAAATACATGTTATCTACTCTAGTTGACCTTTCATTCAAAGAGGTAGTATAAAAAGACAAATAGCTAGGCTTCGTTGAGCCTACAAAAAATAGATGAATTGTTTCATACCTGTATGGATGTAACTTTTTGCTTAAGAAATTCTCAAATGTGGCAGCATTCAGTTTTAAGACTTGCTTCTTTTATAATATCATAGCAAAATTATGGCAGATTAGTTAACATTCACCTAACTCAAATTTCTATTTTGCTACCATTATTTACAAAACAAACAAACAAAACTCAAGCATTGTACCTCATCAAATTAACAGAGTAGTTCTCAAGAATCCAATTTATAACTTTTGCTTGTATTTTTGATTCAGGGTTTTAACTAGAAAACAGTAAGATAATTTTGCTGAGTTATAAAGAATATTTAAATGTATGAGATAACTGGCCTTACTATATTTATCCTATTTTTTATTTTCCTGCTTCCATCTCAGTGCCAACCAGATGACAATGGAAAAACCAACCAAAGTCTGCCGAATATTTAAGAGGTATATTTGAGCCAATACTAGTGACCACAGCCCAAGGTTGGAATGAAAGTTTCATAAATGAAAGAAAAAAGCTCTTTGCAATGGAGAGGGTAGCCCCAGTGGGTTGCTGTTTTTACAGTTGAATTCAAAAGCTTTTACAAAAAACTCTTCTCACCTCTGTGGCTGTTTGAATAACTTCTCGTACCTGGAAAGCTGTCTGTATGATTCCCTCTTATGTATGTACTTGTGGGTATGTCTCAAGGCAGGCACAACGCACAGCTTCTCTTGTTTGTATAACTGTGGGTTCGCTCTAGGTAAGCCCCACTCCTCCCTGTGTAAGTTCCCACTGAGCCCACTGTGTATATGGCTGAAAAGGGGAGGAAACTTTTTCCTGGGAGCTCACTAATCACCAAAGAGCAAAAGGCTTCTGTGCTGGACTCTGCCTGCTTATCTGTGCAGGTGCAGCTTGAGTTTTCCCCAGGCTGCTCTATTTTTGCCTGTAGCTGTGATTTTTCAGGCAGGCTACTTCTCCCAGCCTTAATTGTTTACCTAATTGAATTTTCCTTTTCTTTTTCCTCACTTTGAGTTTCCCTATCAATTCAATAACTTGCCATAAATAGTTACTGTTACATTTCTAGAGGCCTTTTGTGTTTGATTTTTGTTTTGTTTTGATTTTAAATACTTTTCAAGTGTTTGCTAAGGACTAGTCACTGAACTGTAGGGGCCAGGGGAAACTTTCCCTTCACTCTCTGACAGTTTGCTGAACATCATCTCACAAAGGTCAGATTAATAGGAGAAATGGCATACACATTTATTTGATCATAATTTCAGGTGACATGGAAGCCTTCAGAATGAAGACTCAAAGATACAGGGGAAACTGTCCGTTTTTATGCTTAGGTTAAACAAATTATGAAAAGCCATGGAGAAATATTATTGGAGGACAAGGGTATAATCTAATGCTAAAAGACTGGGTAGTGAAACACAACAAGGTCTGTTTGTTTAGATTTTTCTTGGCCTCTGCGTGCCACATTCTTTCCTTCTGGGTATGGGGCAAGGCCCTCTCTGGAATGGGGTTTTTATGACCTACAATCAAATAAGTTAGGCCAGACTATTTCTCTTCTTTTTTCTCTTTTACTTTCAACTTTTCTTGTTTTTAGAGATGAGGTTTCAATCTGTCAACCAGGCTGGAGCTCAGTGGGCTTAAGGGATCCTCCTACCTCAGCCTGCCAACTATCTGAGACAACAGGCATGCCCCTCCATACCTGGCTAATTTTTTAATTTTTTTTTTTTTTTTTTTTTTTTGAGAAAAGGTCTCATTATATTGCCCAGGCTGGTCTTGAACTTCTGAGCTCAAGTAATATTCCGGTCTCTGCCTCCCAACATACTGGGATTACAGACCTGAGCCACCACACCTGATGAGATAATTTATTTACGGCCAATTTTTACATAGAAAGGTGGGGGAAAGTAAAGATCATATTTAATGACTGGCTTTAGAGGAAAGGGGTTCTGATTTCTATGATCTGTCTTGGACAAGAGGGATTCTAGTTACCTTGGTGAGCCCAGCGGGAGAATGAGAGGCCAGACAGGAGGGCAGGAGAAGGTCAGAGAGAGCTGCTTCTGAGGCCTTTATTTGGGGGTGTTGTTTCCTGAAACACTGAAGGGCTAAGCCATTTAAACATTTTTTACAATTAACCCTATCAATGTATTCACAGATGATTTTGACAATTAAACCTCTCAATATAATTATAGATTAGGAAACTCAGAAACAAAGAAATAAGGTTTCTAAAGTTCTATGTCTGGAAAAAGGCAGAACCTAGACACAAGGTTCACATAATAGTTAGGGGATGTTGATGTCTTAGGTTTTGGGAAAATTAGCATCACATTACATATTTATATGTTAAAACATGATACCTCTTTTACTCTGGAATCACCTTAGCTTTTCTTTTAGTATATTCTTTGTGTGATCTGAATTCAAATTATAATTTTTTAGCTACTAAGAAAAATTTCTGTATATATAAGAAAATGTTTTTTTGAAACATATGTTATTGAACTCGCTACAAATGAAAGAAAAATATAAACTGGCCGGTAGTTCATCCAGTAATTACTACTATTTGAATTTTGATCTACAATTTATAGTTCCAAAGAAAATAAAAGTAGGTTAATTGATGCATATATTGTTTCTTTTTCTGAAAGACTTACAGAAAAAAGGCACCCTAAATTTTCCCAAATATAAGCTACTTAATACTGTTAACATAAATTCAATGACATTAAATGGTTTGCATTTCCTAGGCTGTATTAATCAGAGTTCTCCAGAGAAACAGAACCAGGTTCTGCTTATAGATATATCCAGTTTTCTAAACAGAACATGTGTGTGTGTGTGTGTGTGTGTGTGTATATATATGTGTGTGTATGTATATGTGTGTGTGTGTGTATATATATATACACACACACATATATATATATATATACATACACATATATATTCCCAGAAGAAATTCTGGGAATTTCTTCACTGACATTTTATATATAATCTCTTTAATATAATCCATATATATATGTATAATCTATATATAATCTCTATATATAGATATATATCATTATATATACCTATATATCATAATGATATATATAATTATATATACCTATATATCATAATGATATATATATCATTATATATACCTATATATAGATAATATATAGATAATGATATATAGATAATATATAATATAATATATATTATATATAGATATTATATATAGATATATAGATATATAATATATAGTATTATATATAGATAGATATTATATATAGATATATAGATATATATAATATATAGTATTATATATAGATAGATATTATATTAGATATATAATATAATGTAATAATATTATATATCTATATATAAACTATATATATAATCTGTATATATAATATATTATATATATAGAGATAAACATATATATATTTCATTGATTCATATGTATCATGTATATGGGAGCTTTGTTTTATGAATTAGCTCACTTAATTATGGAGGCCTAAAATCCCTTGATCAGCCATCTTCAATCTGGAGAGCCAGAGGAATCTGTAGTATAAGTACCAATCAAAGCCTGAAGGCACAAGAACCAAGAAAGCCAATGTTTGAGGTCAAGAGATAATGGATATCTCAGCTTAAGCAGAGAAAGCAAATTTGCTCTTTCTCTGCCTTTTTGTTCTATTCAGGACCTCAGTGGATTTGATGATGGCCACCTATATTGGTGAGGGCAATCTCCTTTACTCTTTACTCAGCCCACAGACTCAAATGCTAATCTCTTTCAGAAACACTGCCGCAAACACACCCGGAAATAATGTTTTACTAGCTATCTGAGCATCCTTTGATTCGTTCATGTTGATACATAAAATTAAACCTCACAGAGCACTTCATTAGAAAACAATTTGGGATTTATTTCTGAGCTTCCGAAGAAAGGAACTAGCAGAAATACCTTCCTCTTACCAAGGGTTAGTGGTGGTAGGCTTGCAGAGGAGAGGGGGAAGTTGCTTAGAGAAAAATATATGTAATTGCTTTTTATTTCTTTCTCCAACCTACCTCAGATGTCTCCTCCAAGCCTTTCTATTCTTATAAATGAGACTTTCCTTAGTAAATTTGTCTTTATCTCCCAAAGTAATTTGATGTTCCCTCATCAACCTCTTTTATATCTGGCACTTAAATCCATCATAGAACTTACACAAGCTACAGAAATTCTTACCTACATATGTTTTCCTTCTCACTGTTATCCTTGATGTAAAGAATGATGCATTTAAGACGATGCCTTCAACACTGATTTGGATTCCTGGCATTATAGAAGGAATTCAATAAATATTTGCCAGATAAATATATTGCATTATGAATATATTACATTTATCTTTATTCTGTAAGTAACACAGAATTAGTTATTCATTTTAATATGGCTCTGTAATTTCTACATGCTTATACAATTTCAAAGCCAATTTTTTCCTGAAAATTTCTGAATTGTTATGATAGATATTCTGTTTAAATTAATAGCATAATATATGAATAGTAGCATTAGACTAATGAAGTTTTTCTATTACTAATATCTTTTATAGCCAGAGATATAATTAATTCAGACTGTAAATGTACATCTAAGAATGTGAAGCATTTATTAAAGAAATGTAGTTATATAAGCTAAACTACTAAACAGGAAACACATAGGAAATTAAAGACTAACCACCAAAACAGAAACATTTTGTTGACCTCTAAATCTACTCATCTGTTTCTATGCTTCCTCATAATACTTACGGGCTGTTAACTTCCTAGGTTTTAGAAAAATTAACATCATATCACATATTTAGATGTTAAAATATGACACCTCTTTGACTCTGAAATCACCTTAGCTTTTCTTTTACTACATTATTTGGCATTGTTTTGTTAGGTCAATTCAACAGTCATGGTTTTCGTCTCCATGGTTACTTTTGCAAATGTAATTTGGTGAGAAGATCAGAGTAAAAATCAATCAAAGCAGTACTTGGACAGGCAATTTAACTATTCTCCTGAATGTTACACTTCATGGACTGTTTTCTAGAGTCCTTTAGGAACTCAATTTTTTAAACTGACATCAAATTAGCTTTCACGTAATTTCCTTCTTCAAATATTTAAATTAAAAGTGAATTCCTGATAAGTATCTTTTACATGCATTGTCTAAGTATGTCATTAATATAATCTAATTATTGCATATCACTTATATCTGGTATTAGAAGTGAGGAAAAGGAAAAGGTTTTTGAACATTTGAAAAAATATAGGTATTCAAACATATTATTTTTAAAAGAACATCATTTGTATCTGTGTGCATGGAAAGTATGGGATATGACTTGTAAAAATTGTAAACAGTCTAAGCTCAACTTTCTAAATTACAACTAAGCAGAAACTGACATTCAAATTTATGTTTAGCTATCTTAACTAGCAAAGATCATCTGTCCTAAATTGGGGAACAATGTGATAGAGTAGAAATATACTAGTTTTTGCAAAAATATCAAGTTATAATTAATGTAGCAATTTTATATACAATTAAATACATTATATATTTTACTATAAGTAATCTGGTATCCAAAAATAAGCATAATAGTTTAAGCTAATATGAAGCATTTTTCTCACAATTATATTAGAAAAATAGATTGACAGATATATACCATAAAATTCTGTTTTTAGCTCTACAAAGGGTAGAGTGTATCTCTGAAAAAAAAACAGTATTTTTAATAGGGAGATAATAATGAATTAATAATACATATAAGAATAATTTACAAATATCAAATATTTTTTATATTTTTGAGTGGGTGTGTTATGTGCTTGAGAAAAAAGAGTATTAGTGTTTTTTTCATAGAATAAAAATCCATTTTTAAACTACTTATATCAACAAATAATATTTTTCCTAAGTTTGCAAATATAACTTTCGAAGTCTTAGTGCTTTAGTTATAAATCTAGGAAATATAGATAATCTATTTTAGGGAAACCTTGATTAATATGTGCTTATGTAAATTTAAGTACATTAAAATTCCTTAAAAATTCTCATTTACAGCTTATTTTAACTCCTTGAAACCTTTTAATCTACATTCATAAATGCAACTTAATTCATTTTAAGCTTTTGAAGTACTTATCCTAAGACAGAAACTTCAAAACATTAGTCAACTCTAAAACTACAACATATTAAAATTATATATTAAATGGTCAGTTTGTAATATTAAAAATTATTCATAAATGTTGCCATTTTTAACTTTTCTGCATACAATTTTAAATTTAAAATTACTTTCTAAATTAGAATTTCAGGTCAATTTTGATTGAACTTCTAACATCACAATCTGTTGATATAACCATTTTAAATATAATCCCTCACTTTAGTACCAAATTGTTGTCGCTATGAATTTGATGTACTTCATCATCTATATATCAATCCTAAACCTTTCAGATTTCGAAGACACAAGTTCGTCACTAGGCAGTAAAATAGGTTTGCCCCTCTAAGCAAGCTGGGTTTTAATTCTCACATAAACTGAACTTACTATCTCAATAACTGAAGTTGGTGAGAGGCGCTGATTGATAAAACTTAAGAGATTTGACTGTGAGACCAAGCCTACTTCTGTTGTCTCCAGTCTCAGTGGGCTAAAAGAGACAGTAAAACAATGGGTGTAGGAAGAATATAAAATCTACTTTTTCTTGCATCTTCCTTTTTAAAAATTGTAGCTTTTTGTAGCTGTAACTTTCTGCTTATCATATATCCCATTTTACCTAGCTAATTACTATTTCTCCGCTGGGGCTTGGGAGAAATCCAAGCAGTCCTCTTCTTCCCCATCTATTTTCAGAACCAATTAAAAAATGAAAAAGCAGTTGAGAACTAAAACATTAATCTTATTCCTGATAGAGCTGACACTGAGGTGCATAAATTACAAGAGAGAGCTAAGCAAGTTTGCCAACTCTTCATTTGATGCTTTCATTGAGAAAACCAGAAACTAAATAGAGTTTGCAGAGAAATAATTACTGAAATTGGTGTTTCACAAAGTTTAATAAGCCACATTAGGGTATCTGTTAAAAAACAAGATCTCATTTAGTATCTCTGATTGGGCCCTCAGATACAGCATTTCTAATAAGCTCCTAGGACTTTGGTTAGTAAGGACCTAGTCCAGATGTTAGGACACTTTCTCTGTAAAGGGCCAGACAGTAAATATTTTTGACTTTGTGGGCCATGGTGGTCTCTTCTGCAATTCTTCAATTCTGCTAGTGTAGCTCAAAGGTAACCACAGCCAATGCAATGTAAAGGAGTTGGAATGACTGTGCTTAAATAATACTTTGCAGGCATAGAAATTTGAGTTTCAAACAATTTTCATGTGTCGTAAAATATCTTTCTTTTGATATTTTTGTCAACTATTAAAGAGGTGAATACCCATTCTTAGCTCATAGATAAGATAACATGCACCAGGATTTTGCCTGTGCCCCTATATTGCAAACCCCCAACCTAGATTTTTGTCTTAAGGTGGCCTTAGTAGAGCCAGATAGAGAAAAAGAGCAAATGTCCCAAAGCTTTCATAGAGAAACAACTGGAAAAATAGAGTAATGTCAATTGTAAGAAGAAATACAAATTAAAAATCAGAGGCTTAATTCTCCCTGTTAAGAATAAGAGACAAAATGTTCTGTCCCCTCCGTTTTCTCAGAGTTTTTACTTTTAAAAAATGTCAAATTCTAAGTAATTTTCCTCTCATTGAAATATATAAAAATCCTTTCAAAATCTAAATAGGCCTTTGGTGAGTTTTGTAATGTAAGGATGTCTCTCTCAAAGACCTGTGAGCCATTCCTTTGAAATGTAAGACATAAGGAAGAGAGCATCCCTAGTTCCCAGTTTCTATGGGAGGTTAGGAGACTAACTTCCCTTAGCACATTGCTTCAAATTGCCAAATTACTGGCTGTCATAAAGTTTTGAAAAATTTGCTTTTCTTGTGGGTAAAGCTAATTAGCTAACACAGATGGTCACTCCAACTACCAGATAAAGCTAGAATGAATTATGTGTTACAAATGGTGTTGTCAAGTCCTCTTACTTGACTAGATACAGTGGCTAGATTTCTTTCTGGTTTTCGTAGTGTCTTAGTGATTGCCTGTGATGTGCATCCCATTCTAGTTAAATCTCATTCAATAATAAAATAGATTTATCAACTAACTTTGTAGAGAGAATTTCTTGGTTGGGAGATGACTTTGAGAATTAAAATAATAGTCTATGAACTTTATTAATTTGTCTCCTACAAAGATGTAACTTTCCCTTATAAATATTCCACTATTACTCTTTGAGATAATTTCAAAAGGCTATGAGATAATTTCAAAAGGCCTAAAATTGTGCCATCTTATGAAGTACAGCTGCCTCATTTGTAAAACTAATATCTTGAGATTAGCCAAATTTTGTATGTATATTTTGCTGTATGTTTCTAGAATTTGATAGGCACGATAATTAGATACTTCACATATACACAGATATTAATTCAAACTACATTCACAGATCATGTACATGGATATAGTTGGAGCATTTTAAATTTATCATTTTATATTAACATGGCTTTTGGTAATTGAAAAAATTATTGACAATTCCATATTATCATACTTGGAAAAATATAAAATATCTATCTATATATTCAGAATATATAAAAATAAATTGTGAAAATGTAACCATTTATTTTATTTATTCAGAACGGATATTGAGTCCTATACGTACCAGGCACTGCGCACAGCACACATTGCCTATACCCAAGAGGCTCACAGATGTAAGAGAAGACAAGCTAATACATGCATGATTACATCACACATCAATGATGTTGGAAAAATCATTTCCAGGATACTATGGAAACACATGTCAGGGGCATCTGGCTTAATTTTGTGGATGTTATGTCTGAATCCTTAAAAATGATGTTAATAGAATACATCTTTTGTGTGTTCCTAGTAATGTGAAGAGAGATTTTTCCCTAGACACTCCTGGTCTGGGAAAATACTCTTCTGAAATTCATTTATTATCCCTCTAAATGATAGTAAAATCAAAAAGTTATTGTCAGAGACTTCTTTGGCTTATTGACTTCTGCACCCTTAGGACTAATTCAATGAAAGGAGAAACTTAAATCCAAAATGTCCTTAAAGGCATAAACCCTCTGAAAATTCACAAAAATTTCAAGGAAGATATGGTAACATCTAGATTGGGCTGGGTTGATGTGATCTGGGTCTTGCAAAACAGTATTTTTCAATAGATAGATAGATGATAGGTAGGTAGACAGATAAACTCAGCTTATTCCATATAAATTGATAGAACTTTGAGGTCAAGTAGAAACTTAGCATATATTAAAGAGGCCACATATTGGCATATATTAAAGAGGGAATGAGTAAATAGCATCAAAGAGACAATGATGCAGGGAGTCTCCACTGAAATGGCAGTGACAGAATCTACCTATAATGCAGTAAGGGTAAGGTCGTAGAAACTAAGGTGGAGAAAAGGGATTAAGGAAGTTCAGAGATCTAAGAAATGTTGCTCTCATTATCTGTAGGATAATATCCAAAGCAGTCTCCTGAGATAAAACATAGGCATATGAAATTAATTTGTTAATAAAGATGGAATGGTCTTTTTAAAGGTATTTAACACTTAGGGATTAATTTCTTACTGGGAAAGTTTTATAATTTATGCCACAATTAATAAACAATAAGTGTAACTTTCTCAATGTACAATTGCCATCACAGGTTACCTGTCTTGTAATTGAGTAAAGCTTTATCTTTTTATTATTTTTGTTAGTAAACTTTATATTTTTACAGTTAGTGAGATTAAATGTTTTATATTTTGGACACTATTATTTTAAAAAGTCTGTTTACAAAATTTGCCTACTTATAAATAGATTTTAGTTTTGTTTCCTTTTCAAATTTCAGGGCAAATGTTATCTACTACTGAGTTAAATTTTAAGGGGGCATCGCCTTTCTTAAATAAAAACTCCTAAATTTAACAGATAAGGAAATCAAGGCTTGTAGGTTCTTATACATTTTGCAGTTAGGCACTAAGCTTGTATTTAAACTAAGTCTGAATAATGAGATTAATATGATAATAAATTCAAACCCAAGTAATATGTTCTATTGTCATCTAGCCTCATTATATATAAAGAATCACAACTCTTTTTTTAATAAACGTCTTTTTGTCAGTTTCTTACTTGCCTATTTTTGGAAATTTATATTTTTGTGCAGTACAGTTTGTTGAGTTTTCCTTTGTGATTTCTAAAATACACTTTTCCTTTTCTTATTAGTACAAGTTATGTTCTTATATTCACATTTTAATTCCTTTGGAAGATTTAAGAGTTTATTCCAACAAAACTTACTTTTCTCTCCATATTTGTGATATCACATTGACAGTATACTAAATATATGCATCCTGTTTTCATTGATCCTTTGCATGTAATTTTTACACAGTAATTGCTGATTAATTTGCATAGACCACTTATACTTTTTTGTATCCTTTATTAAAATTTTATTTTTTATTTGATTGCTTAAATGTGCCATAAAAGCTCAGGATAAAAAATATATTTTTTAAGCTACAAGGATGATGTACTCTTAAAATTGAAGCTATTTATTTGTCATTTGAAATCTCATATGTATTTTTAAATCTAGTTAATTTGTCAAAGACATATTCACTCAGCCATTTAGTCTGCACAACGTTCTCAGGATACTATTTTGTGGAATGGAAACACAACTACTAGGAAGGCAGATAGGCTGCCTGTCAAAAGTTTTATATTCTCCTGGGCACAATGAGAAGATAAACAAAACAAAAGATTTGTAATAATCATTACAAGGTAGTTGAGTTGTTTTTTCTGTTTTGTAATGTTTAAATGTTCTTATATTAATATTATAATTACATTTGTTTATGAGATAATTTCACTTGATAGCCCAGATTTTTATTTATTGTTTTGTTTTACTTCTGGGGTTGTTCTTGGAAACTATGTATATTTCTCTATGGCTTACGATACAATTTAAGAATTGTTTTCATTAGTAATGTATTCAATTGAGTTTAAATACTAATTATGCATTATTCTCTTTAGACTTCAGAGAATAAGTGCAGAGGAAAAACCAGGGTAGTGAGAATGAAGCAATGAAATTTTCATTAGCATGTTCGAAAAGTATTATAAGGGTTCTGAACATTTTGTGGATGTATCAGTCTGCTGGGCCTGCTGTAACAACATATCACAGGCTGGGCGGCTTAAACAACAGAAATTTATTTCCCACAGTTCTGGAGGCTGGATATCCAAGATCAAGGTCCTGCAGGGTTGAATTTCTGGTGAGGGTTCTCTTCCTGCCTCGTAGATGTCCACTTTGTCTTCACATGGCCTTTCTTCTTAGTGCATGCCAGCAGAGAGAAAGGAAACAAGCCCTCTGGTGTCTCTTCTAAAAATGACTCTAATTCCATTAGGTTAGGGCCTTTAGTTATGATCTCTTTTAATAAAAATTATGTCCTTATAGTGCCCAGCTCCAAATGCAGCCACGGTGACATTTAAGGCTTCAACATATGAATTTGGAAAGACATGAACATTCAATTCATAACAGTGGTATAGGACCTAAATTTGGGGAGAACTTTTCTAATGATTAAGGCAAAAATAAAATATTGTTATTTGCATAATTCACAATAATCCTAAAAATATAACAGTGACTTAGTCAAACTAAAACTATTCCATATACTGTAGCCATTGAACTGTCATTTAAGACCACAGCATTTGATACAATGAAGTAATGCTGAAATCAGAATTAGCCAGAAATGCTTTTAGAATACACATTTCAAATTCTCAATTTGTTTTCCAGAGTAATCTCATTAAAAGTATATGCATAGGCCAGGCACGGTGGCTCACGCCTGTAATCTCAGCACTTTAGGAGGCCGAGGCGGGCAGATCATGAGGTCAGGAGATAGAGACCATCCTGGCTAACATGGTGAAACCCCGTCTCTACTAAAAATACAAAAACAAAATTAGCTGGGCGTGGTGGCAGGCGCCTGTAATCCCAGCTACTAGGGAGGCTGAGGCAGGAGAATGGCGTGAACCTGGGAGGCGGAGCTTGCAGTGAGCTGAGATCTCACCACTGCACTCCAGCCTGGGTGACAGAGTGAGACTCTGTCTCAAAAAAAAAAAAAAAAAGTATATGCATAGTGCCTGAATTAATTAAATGTTTGTGTTCAAAGTATAATAAAGTCTACCATGGATTGCCTTTAAAAAATTGTCAGTTGATTTTTGTAGATGAGACTTATTATCTATTATCCATTAATGAGCATTTCAAAATTAAACTGTATTTTTTATATCAAACACAATTCTTAATTTTTGAACTCTGGGTAAATGAAGAGAGGAAGAAGTGTGACTTATAATTATTTACATATATAGTTTTCTTTTGAAACTAATGTATTTATAAATAAAATACCTTTTTATTTAGAATACTATCAGAATAGTTAAAACTAGATTTTTTTTTCTTTACATGTATTCATGAAAAACACAGGCACACACACTGGGATCAGAGATTTACTAAGGTGGGAAATCATGTTCACACATATAACTTTATATAAGCTATTAAAAGACAATAGCTTTCACATTCTACATCTATAGTTCTTTATAAAACGTTAATTTAATTACTGGCACACCAATTAAATTAACATCTTGTGGTACTGAAATTTCAGTATTGGCACATCCACTAACTCTTAGTTAACTAAAGTATTTGATTACATATAATTCACATTCCTCACTAACAATGTAAGTTAAACAATACATGAGAGACAGAGAAAGGAATATGATAAATGTCATTATTAATTATATTATGTCAATTTTGATGAAATTCCTTTAAATTTATCAGGAAGTAAAATAGTGAATTCCACACTGATACATCACATTGGTTTTAAAACATTTACAATTAATGTATTGAAAATGTTGTTAAATTTTAGTTTAGTTTATTTTGTCCTAGAAAAACACTTCATAATGGCTCTGAATTCATTATTCAAACTACTCCTCATAGTCTCCACATGATAAATTTGATATACACAATTACTGCAAGCAATATAAGCAGAATTTGGCTAATATAATCTATATACAAAAAATGATTGAATATAGCAAATTAGTTTGGAGAAATTCTCAGGAAAATAAAACCATTTATAAAAATGTTAATGTTAACTTTTTGAATATGACCACTACAAAATTTTACTGTTTTTTTTAAACAGACATAGATCAACTTATCTTTTCCTCTGTTCTTTAAAATTTGAAAATTAATTTATCCACTTCAGAGTGCTAATATTCTCTATATGCTCTGTATGTTGGAGAAAATATGTGAGTAGAATAGATAGTGTACACTGGGAGGAGAGTGCAAAGGGATGCAAGCCGATGCTGTCAGAACCAACCAGAAGAGGCCAAGATCCTATAAAATATAATGTACTAAAACAAAGGTGCACTTAATTATGGCTACGTGATACCACTCGGTGTACTGCATATCTGTAATCATTAAAAAATGCAACATATTTTAATTGATATAAATTTACTATTTTTTATCACTGTTAACTAGATGTTTTAATTACAAGTTGAATAGATCAGAAAAGTAGACTCTAAAATAAATAGGAATTTTAAGATTTAAATTTTTTAAATGTCTACAATAGTAAAACGTTATCAGTACTGTTTTGATCACATGACAGTTTGTAGAATATAATGATATACATAAATTTACTTAGTTGATTGTTTATTCTATAAAATGTTATCTTTTAAATTTCTTTATTTAAAAAATATTTTAAGTTTTTAAATAATGATTTTTAATGCCTGTAATAGTTAAATGACATCAGTACTATTTTGAACATGTTATTGTAGAGTATCAATGGAATGAATAAATTTATTCAGTTGCTTTGTTCATCTTATAAAATGTTATAAAATTTTTATTTCATTTATAATGTTTCCATATTTTCAAGTGAAAACTAAGTTATCACCTTCTATCTAAATTTTAAATTAAAAGAAATGTTTTAATTTCATTTTGAAAAGTTTTTGATAGTTTAGTTTTTTGTTTGTTTTTGATGGATAATTGTTAATAGTTTACACTATTCATTAAATCATATCATTATATTAGCCATCTCTAAAACTATATCTGAGTATAGGGAGAAAAATTTACAAAATAAAGATGGGAAATAAGTAAGGTAAAATTAGCTTTTTCACAATTACATTGAGCTTAGGAAAAATATTATGTCATAAATATAGGTCTTAAAATACACAAATCATATACTATATTTAAATTAAGAACACATGAGTACAATCTTCATTTAGGATGCACCAAGTAATACTAACACACGAGAATGTATGTCCCTTCTATGCTGATTTTGCTGAGGGTTTTAATCATAAAGGGATGCTGAATTGTTTCAAAAGCTTTTTCTGCATCTATTGAGATGATTATGTGATTTTTTGTTTTCAATTCTGTTTATGTGGTGTATCATATTTATTGACTGGCAAATACAACAAAAACTATGATAAATAGGTGGGACTTAAACTAAAAAGTTTCTGCACAGCTAAAGAAACAAGGAGCGGAGTAAACAGACAACTCACAGAGGGGGAGAAAATCTTCACAATCTATACATCTGACAATGGACTAATATCCAGAATCTACAAGGAACTCAAACAAATTAGCAAGAAAAAAATGAATGATCCCATCAAAAAATGGGTAAAGGACATGAATAGACAGTCTCTAAAGGACATATACAAATGGCCAACAAACATGAAAAAATGCTCAACATCACTAATGATCAGGCAGATGCAAATCAAAACTACATTGTGATACCACCTTACTCCTGCAAGAATGGCATAATAAAAAAATTAAAAAATAATAGATGTTGGCAGGGATACTGTGAAAAGGGAACACTTTTACACGCTGGTGGGAATTTCAACTAGTACAACTACTATGGAGAACAGTGTGGATATTTCTTAAAGAACTAAAAGTAGAACTACTATTTGATCCAGCAATCTCAGTACTGGGTATTTACTCAGAGGAAAAGAAGTCATTATACAAAAAAGATACTTGCACACATGTTTATAGCAGCACAATTAGCAATTGCAAAAATATGAAACCAGCCCAAATGCTCATCGATCAATTAGTGGATAAAAAATTGTGATATATATATATATCACATATACATATATCACATATATATATATCATATATAGTATTCCATTGTGTGTGTGTGTATATATATAATGGAATATGTGTATATATATACACACACACAATGGAATACTATATATGATACACACACACACACACACACACACACACACACAATGGAATACTATTCAGCCATAAAAAGGAATGAAATAACATCATTTGCAGCAATCTGGATGAAATTGGAGACGATTATTCTAAGTGAAGTAATTTGTTAATGGGAAATCAAATATTGTATGTTCTCACTCATAAGTGGGAGTTAAGCTATGAGGATACAAAGGCATAAGAATAATACAATGGACTTTGGGGACTTTGGAAAAAGGATCAGAGGTGGGTGAGGAGTAAAAGACTACAAATAGGGTACAATGTATACCACTCCAGTGACGGGTGCACCAAAATCTAACAAATCACCACTAGAGAGCTTACTCATTAACCAAACACCACCTGTTCCCCTAAAGCCTAGGAAAATAAAATAGAAGAATAAAAAGAAAAAATAAATTAAAAAATAAAAAATGGGCAAAGGACTTGAATAGACATTTCTCCAAAGATTATATAAAAATAGCCAGCAAGCAATGATTGGGGAAATGCAAATTAAAATCACAAGGCAATAGCTATCACCTTATGCCCATTATGAAGACTACTTTCAGAGAAGAAAAAAATATGTTGACAAGGATATTCTGTACACAGTTGGTGGGCATGCTAAATGGTGTGGCCCCTATGGAAAACAGTATGGTGCTTCCTAAGAAAAAAACCAAAAGCAATTTCAATTACCACATGACCCAGCAATTCCACTTTTGTTATATGTGGTTAAAAGGATTAAAAGCAGCATCTTGAAGAGATATTTGCACATCAATATTTGTAGCAGCATTATTCACAAAAGAAGTGAAAACAACCAGTGTCCATGTGTAGATGAATGGATTAAAAAATATTGCATACACATCCAATACAATTTTGCTCAGCCTTAAAACAGGACATTCTGTCATATACTACAACATAGATTAACTTGGGGGCATTATGTGAAGTAAAATATAGTAGTTACAAAAATTACTGTATAATTCCGGTTACATGTAGCCTCTACAGTAATCAAGTTCATAGAAACAAAAAGTAGAATGTGGTTGCCAGGGGCTGGAGGGAGAGGAAGAAAGGGACTGGTTGAATGAGTATAGAGGTTCAGTTTTGCAAATCAGTTGGCTGCCCAACAGTGTGAATATGCTTAACACTACTGAATGGACACTTGGAAATACTGAAGATTGTAAAGTTGATGTTGCACGTTTTTCACCAGAATGTAAAAATAATCATTGATATTACCCTATTATCTTTTAGCTATAATGGCATCATTTTCTGAAATAAACTGTGTCTAATACATTTGACCATGTGTTCATTTTGAGAAAATTCAAATTTCCTAATGTTTCCTTGAGACAAACTCTTTCTTAATATTTTCCTTGGTTGTTAGATTTCAAATATTTTTGGCTACCTAACAATAAAAGTCAATTCCATAGTTTTCATTGTTTTTTTTATAAAATAAGGTTTTCTTGCCTCTTCTAGCTCCTACACTAGTCTCAGCACTCTTATTAAGCAATGTGTGTTTTCTGGGCACCAATGATAACTGTCTCAAGTGGGTGAATACAGAAGAAACAAGAATTAAAATTACATTTGGTGTCAGCATAGCATTACGTTTTTATGGAGATACATACTTCTTTAAATTTGAAAATCAGACAATATAATTGCCTGTCTCTGCAAGTATATACCTTGTTGACTTTATCCTTACATTTGATTTAAAATTTATTAAAAATACACTGATAAATGCAAATTTTTTGATCATTTATTAATTGTAATTAAAATTTACATGGGCCTATTTATTAAGGACATTGTGTAATGTTTCCACTTTGTTTTAAACAATTACAAACATGTGGCTTAAAATAATGTACAGATCAATGTAACAAGTTTGAAAAATGGGCGATGAGAATATGAAGTCTGCCTTCTTTCTAGCAATAATCATAAACATTCCAACTTAATGGATCATATATTTTTCTTTTGAAATTCTAAGTTTGTTTAAGAACAAAATTCTAAAGGAGTTCAACATGCAATCGTTATATATATCATTCAGAATCACTAGCTTCCATGCTTACACTGAACTCAACATAAGGCAAAAGCCCAATAATTATACTAAATCTTTGGCTCAGTGTGTTAAAAAAGCAAAGCAACATGGTAAGCCTAGTGAAAACAATCCTTTGTGTTTGCCAGTTTCAGATTGCCAATATGGTTGCAATAAAATTCAACCATTATCTCTGATGAGATATGCAGCTTTGATTAGTAGGACAGTTTGTTTTCTGAATGCAAGATACAAGCATGAATCTGTTTCTCTAATTGTTCTCATAGCTTAGGAAAATGAGGCAGAAGCAGGTTTGTTTTAATAAAGCATAATTCTGCTTCCCGTTATGACCACATATGATTAGAAAAACAGTAAACCAATCAGATACTGTCAGATGAAATATTCTGTTTTCTACTCTTGGATATTGCCATAGACTATAAAATGATCCAATGAGTTGTGGTCATGAAACTATCCATGTCACAAATATTGGTCTCTCCTTTCAACTGCTCAAGAAAAAACAAGCCTTTGGTAACTCTAGTTATTGTATGCTATAATACAAAACAAATTACCAATAACCATTCCCGAACTAACTAACATATGGCCAGACATTTTTCCTGTATAAGTTTAATGTTTTCTTGTTTCCTACTATTCTGTTTGATCTACTAACTCTTTCGACATCAGTAGGTAACACTACAGAGATCCTTGTTCTTGAAGAGTTTTCATCTCTGGAAGTTCTCATTCTTGCCATTCAATATAAAAATAACCACTCCAGCAAGTAAAATCTTTCCAAGTAAAATATCAATAAGTCAAGGTTGCTTGATGACTACCACACAGGCACCTGCTCTCCCAATATTCAAGGAAGCCATCTGTTAAAAAAGATGAAACACAACTTAAGACAAGTTTTCATAGAAAAATATAAAATTTATATTTTAAAAGATTATCTACATGAAAATCATAAATAAATGTGCTTGTTTTCCCATTTTAGCCAGAAGTAGTACAATAAAAATGAAAACACTGAAAATGGAATTTTAAAAAAGCCATGATTTGTATATTGAAAATTTTTAAGCCTACAATTTTTATGGAGTTTTAAAAACAGTAATAAAACATTTAATGATTTTTTATTGAAATTAACCTGCTATAGAAAAGTTTCCATCAAAGCTCTATTCTGGAGTTTGCATGGACACATTTGTGATAATATTTCATAGTGATAGCTTGGAGTATATTTTAGGTGAAATAGCTATTACACTTACTGCAATGATTTTGAAGTTATTTCCCCAGATATTGTATTGAATTTAATGTGTTATTCATTCACTCTAGACAGAGACATACAATGAAATAAATTCAATATTTTGTCATAAATAGGCCATAATTATAGTTGCTATATGCTTATTAAAAATTTTCCATCTTATGACAATCACTGAAATGAGAACTGAGTATTTTTTTAATAATGCTGAATATGGAAATAGTTAGAAATATATTAAAAACAATAATTTTTACAGAGTTTGTAATGAAAATTTATTCTTTGGAGACAAGCCAACATTTTGATAATTTGAGCTTTTTGATATCAATAATTTTTATTACAGTTTTCTAAGAATATCAGGGTAGACTAGAAATTACATGATATTATTTCAGAGTGAAAAGAAAGTGTATAAAATGTAAGAAATAAAATAGCTGCAGACAAAGTAGCCTCAAATCACATGCATTATCTTATTGATTGAAAAAGGACAGATTCTTATGCTCTAAATATGAAAATTACCTCCATTTTCTACCAGTTATTTTGAATGTATTTATTGTTACCCATCATCCACTGTAGGTTAAAAAAATCCACATGCTATTTATTTTTTATTCTTTTAATGGATTATTTGTAAAAGCTAATTTAATGTAACATCACTTGTCTTCCTCATAGAATTATTGCATAAAATGAGGGTAGGGAAGGAGCATGTGAATATATTCGTGACATATTTGTGTGAAGAATAATTTTTATAGGTCACCACTCTTATCTTCATAATCACATCTTGTACTGTTATCTCCATGACAGAGATGAGTGAATACAGTATCAGGAGACAATATGTTAATCCCACAGCATCAATGTATGCAAACCTAAGTTCACCTGACTCCAAAATGCATGTACTTTCCCTGGTCTTTCTTTTATTATCTAATGATTTTCATGGATTGTCTCACATCAGAGTCATTTAAGAAGCATTTACAAAATACAGTCATGCACTGCATAGCTGTATTTTCATCCTTGAGGTTCAGGTCATGGATGAACCACATATACAATGGTGGTCCCATAAGATTATAATGGAGCTGAAAAATTCCATCGTCTGGTAATGTCATAGCCCTCTTAACATAGCACAACGCATTACTCAAATGTCTGTGGTGAAACTGGTGTAAACAAACCTGTTGTACCACTTTTTTGAAAATGGAAAAAAGCTCATAGAATAAGGATATAAAGAAAAAATTATACAGCTGGACAATGTGTTTGTGCTTTAATGTAACTATTACTATAAAAGAGTCAAAAAGTTTTAAAAATTTAAGAGTTTAAAAAGTAAAAACCAAATTACAGTAAGCTTAGGTTAATTTATTATTAAAGAAAGAAAAATATTTTAAAATAAGTTTAGTGTAGCCTAAGTTTAGAGAGTTTTTCAAGTCTGCAGTAGCATATAGTAATGTCCAAGGCCCTCACTTTCACTCATGACTCCGTCACTGACTCACCCAGGGCAATTTCTAGTCCTGCAAGCTTCATTCAGGTTAAATAAAAAGAGGTGTGTACCACTTTTTATCTTTTATACCATATTTCTACAGTACCTTTAGTATGTTTAGATATGTTAGATACACAAACAAACACCATTCTGTTACAATTACCTAGAATACTCATTACGGTAACATACTTATATAGCTTTGTAGCCTAGGAGCAATAGGCTATATCATACAGCCTCAGTGTGTAGTAGGCCATACCATCTGGGTTGGTCTAAGTATACTTTGTAATACGTGCACAATGATGAAATTGCCTAAGGATGAATTTCTCAGATTGTATTTCATTTTTAAGGAACGCATGACTGTATATGTTCACAAGCCCTATCACTAAATGGAAATGGGATTATATTGGGTAATTGTATTTTTGGCAACTTTCCCAAAGGCTCCCTGATGTCCATTCAATACTCAGTACTGTGTACTAGACTACATATAGAGTGAGTAGCTTAACTTTATATCTTCATCTACATTTATACCTCTATCTCTATATATGCATGTGTGTATGTGTGCATGTGAAAATGAATCCTTTCTGTTTTTTCAAAAAACAAAATGTGATATTCCCCTTGTGTTTCTTATGTCAGTGAATGACACCCCTCTCCATCCAGTTGTTCAAGATAGAATCCTTGACCCTTCTTTTTACCTTACTCAACTCTAAATCTGAATCATCAAGCACTCTAAATATATCTCCAACAAGTTTAATTCTATCCATTTATTCTGTCTTCCACATAGCTCAGGTTACATAATGTAAACCACATCTATCTCTCAAAACTTAACGATTCTGTTTCTTGCTCAGTGAGACATACCACGTGTTCTTCCTCTGGCTCTTACCAATGATGTTCCTTAAGCCAAAGCACTCCACTATTTTCATCTGGTTAGCTATTACTCATTTGTCAGGCCTCATTCCACATATTTCCTGAAAGAAGATTTCTCTGCCCAGTGCACTTAAGTTCTATCATAGTGCTATTCTCTTACCAAATAATTAATCATGCTATTTTAAACATTTGGTATTTTTCCACATAAGTACATTTTAAATGTTTAAGAAAAGTTTTCCTTCTTTTCTCTTGGTCCAGATTTATTTAATACATATTTTTAAAAATCTGCCTTTGTTCTCCCTCCAGGGGTTGTACCTTTCAGCATGAGTAATATGATAACCTAAAAAGGTTGGCCACAGAACCAATGAAATAAAAGTAACGCTGAATGTAGATATTTCCCCAGGCTTCTCTGTAACAAAATTCTCAATATATCATTATCAATATATCTTATATATCTATTGTCTACAAATAAATGAAATGCATACACAAAAAGTACACTTAGTTGCAACAATAGTTCTCAATTTATTTGAGATACATTCATATTACCTCCTACTCCCAGCCAGAAACTATACTAGTCTTTAGAGACAGGTTAATAAATGACACATTGTCTTTGATTCCTTATGACCTGTAGATGAATGCAGCATGATAGTACTATGACAGTATACCAAGATAATACATTATTAAAGGGCAATTTTACTTAGGCTAGGAGAAATGGAATAAAGTTCTCTTTACGTCTTGAAGCACGCGCATTATTCTTTTCAAATCAAACACAAAAAATAAGCTCGGTGTTAAATCACAAAAGTCAAATTTATTTAAAACATACATAGATACACACGTGTATCTATACATATGGTGTGTGTATGCATTCTCTGTAAAACAAAGGCACAAAACTGTTAATCAATTCCTAATCTATTTCCAACTCAAGCTAAACTGGGTTTTTTCCCAAATATTCACATATTTGGATATTTTAATATAGTTTGCTTATTTATTTTAATAATCAGCCATTTGTGGCTGCTAATATTATATGGAATAACCAATTTAGTCCACTTACAGGACATATGGAGTGAAAGTGACAGGAATTTAGCAAATATGGAAAACTTTTCAAGTAGGCTAGAATCCTGAAAATTTTTAAAGGGATTTTGTGTGGGTCTGCTGCTCATCCCTTGAGAGTCTTAAAAATATAAATAATGAGAAGATATGGAAGCAAAATCTTAAAGTAACTTAACCGTTTTAAATTTAATGTTTATTGTATTAAAATAAAGTTGTTATAAAATATTTTAAATGCCACTTTGCTGTTTGTAAAATACTATATGATCCAAAAAAGTATAATAAAATACAGATGAAGGAAAATGATCTTTAGGAGTCTTTTACCTATTACTACCTACTACATATATTGTTTTGATTTCAATTTTAGAGGATGATAAGCATAATGTCTCTTTATTATAAATATGTATTCAGATATTATATTACATCGTTTATATAAGCATAAACTTCCTTTATTTAATGTTCTTTTAAGTGGAACATTTAAAATACACACCATTTAACTAGTACATTTCCTTAGCAAGTCAACAATCATTAATTAATGCATGCAGGGTTTGCTTTGGAAACACTAGGGACTCAGAAAGGTACAGTCAAAATATATCCTTCGAAATTTTAGTGCAATAATGTGATAACGTGAAAAGCAATCATTACTTGCTTTTTTTTTTTTTTACATACAGTGCTCTCTGAATAAGAAATGCTTCTTCTCTAGCAATTAAAGTAAAATGTAGAAAATAACAAGACTTAGATCTCTTGATATTTCCCCTTCTTTTCTCTACTCCTCCTTCTTTTTACTTACTTGGCTAAATGTACCTATTTTTGTTGAAGTCAAGAGTTTTCCTTTAAAGGAGAAGAAATTCATAATGCAGGTACCTTAGTCTAGCCATTAGGAATTTGGTTTTGTACTCCGAAGTTAGTCTGACTAAATATTGTTGCTGAATGCATACCATCCAAACTGGCAAAATCAAGGAAATCATGTTTTGTTAAAAGTAAATATCTTTAAAACAAATGTACTGTAATCAAGTGTTCAAGTTCTTTAGATAAATTGTAGTCAATTTCTTTGACCAAAATCAGATCCTTCCACCCACTGAGGCAATATGAAGAGATGTGGTTATTATTCTGCTTCAATTAAATAAAGCTTTAGAGCTGCACTGCACTCCTAGATGGAAACTATTTATTTGAACAGTATCTTACTTTTAGATTTCTGGTAAAAGCGAGAAATAGTAGAAATATTGAGAGATTTGGAGAAGAATGAAAGTAAAGAGAAATCTAATATGTAAGGACACAAGTCAGAATGTATCGATTCCCTCCATCATAAGCAAGGCCACAGTAGCTCTGCAGCTAAGATGTTTTTCACTATAATTAGTTTGCCCTGGCCTCATCTTCCCATCGCACTCACACACACCAACACACATCCTCTAGTTATGTGATTACAATGGGAGCTGCTTCATTCTAGCATGATCCTGAGTCTCTAACTACAGTTAGAGTGTATGTAAGGCATAATGCCTCACCTAAGATAAACCAGTCATGTTACTCCAACTTCCTGGACAAAATGATTGACAAGGAGTGAGCACTCACTACATGACAGGCTATGCAAAGCCCTTTCCTGTTTATTCTTTTAATTGAACTGGGATTTTTAAGAGGTTATTTTCTGTTTATGGCTGTGGGGATTACTACTTGGACTTTCCAGCAGCACCACCAGGTGAAAAATTCTCTCTGCAACAGATAAAAATGGACCTAATAAGCAGTAACAAAAATGAATGCCAGGAAGGTTGATTTCTGCAGCCTTTATATTGTTTCTAAAACCAAACATTATAAGTTAAGGTTTTGTGAACCGATATATTACACTTTTATTTTTTGCTTCAGGTAACTCAAATTCAGATTCTGTTTCTTGTTGTGGAAAATGGAAATCTTATTAAGCATGTATGTTACTTTTTAATATATATTTTATAGGTATTGTAGCAATAAAAGTACACAAGAATGTATAATTTAATGGACTTTTTACAAATCAACACAATATTGGACAAAAACGATCACTTTTGTTTTAGGGTAATTTGACTAGATTACTGTTTGTATACCCCTCCTCCACAGAAAGTAAATGAAATAAATTCTTATCCTTGAAGTGAATTATGCTGATGACAATCTTACCTGTGTCCACTCATTAGTTTGCGGGTCATAGGATTCCATAGTGTTGAGGTATGTCTGTCCATCATACCCACCAACAGCATATAATCTGTCACCAAGGAGACAGACCCCAACAGCATCTCTGGGCATACTCAAAGGAGCCACCATGGTCCAAGTGTCTGTTTTGGGATCATATCTAAAATTCAATGACAACAGTACATAACATATTCTAATCACATTCAACTTTTACTATAAAAATTTTACTTTTTACAAAGCCTGTCATGAAAAAGGAAACTACCTTTTTTTTTCTCTAAAGGCTCAATCATTTGAGCAGGTATTCTAGAATGAACATCCATTATGTCTAGCTTTCTAAACTTTAAGGTATTTTAAAAATGTATTCAGACTCATAGATGAATGCAGATTGATTCAACAAAAATAATGTCATGATGTCTTTCTACAAAAAAGTGTCAGATATATAAATAACTATTATCCACAGTAGAATTAGGGTATTTAAAACAGATATATGCAGACTCCTATGGTAATGAAGCAGAAGAAATTGTTAAAAATCTGGGAGCATTGTGGAATACTCGATAGATGAAGTTTCCTTTAAACCAGTTCTGAAAGTCTAGCCTAAATTTGCTAAGAAAAAAAAAGGAAAGATTTGTGCAAAAATAACTGTAGTGTTTTGTTGTTGTTGTTTTGTTTTGTTTTTTGTTTTAATGCATGGTCCGCTTTGAGGAAACAGTTAAGTAGTGTGACTAAGTTTAAGAAAGACTGAGGAAATTGTGTGCCTCAAGATGTAAGTTTTGATTAGCTTATGGGATGTTTGATTCCCTGGGTAAGAAGGTACTTTCAGTTTATTCAATAGAAAAATAGCCTTTGAAACTTGGGGAAATAATTATAACATGAACACAACTGGGTTTAGTGACATTGCTCAGGATTCACAGTGAGGGAGAGACTAATAATTCAAGAGATCAAAGTCAGAAGACTGAACTTATTGTTATTAAATTTAAACAAAAAATTTATTTTCAAGAAAATTTGATAACCATATACTACATACAGATATTTTATATTTTGAGTAGCCAAACCCTGAAGACTCCTTTAATGAATGTACTCTGAATGAATGAAGAAACCGTACCTTTGCCTTTGGCCCACAATTGCAGGTTCAGATACAAAAACAAAAAGGGTGGTAAGAACCCAGAAGAATGAATATAAAATAAAACTGTGAGAAAGGATTTTCTGACAAACACAGCAAGTAAATTCTTAGTTTGTTTTCCTGCTCCACTTTTTTTCACCCATTCAATTTTTAACTCGTAGACTCCTAAAACAAATGAAGAAACAAAAATACCTATACTTTACTGAAAATAAACAAGGTTGTTACAGAAGATCTGGAATTTATATTTCACAGAGAATATTCATATTACCCACAATGTTATGTGAATTTGCACACTGTGGTTGGGGGGGTTGTGCATTGCCAAGATGATGTGTAAAATGAGGCGCTGGTCGAATGCTAGAAAACCAGGATCACCTTGAAACATAGGCTGCCCAGCACATAAAAATTTAATTTTTAGTTGTGTAGTTAATAAACACAAAACATCACAGATAGACGCAGACATACATAGACACACACACCAACACAAGTACACGATCTATGCCATCAAAATCTCCTTTAAAAATATTTAAACCTTTTCCACAAGCATTTTGAAATATGCAAAGATTCTTAAACATCAGAAAATAAAAGATACCACAAGGGAGAAAATAGTTCAATCCAGAATGTGGAATATTTTATAAAGTAACTGACTGAATATTTAATAACCAATAGCAAAAGATAAAGAGTAAATAATTAGGAAGAAGTAACTAAGTTAAATGCGAGTTAGAAATATAACAAAATATAGTGAGTAGCCCTTACTTGGATCCTAATTCAAACAGACCAACTGTTAAAAAATGTTTGAGACATTTTGGAATATCAGTGAGAACCCAAGCATTACCTTTTAATAAGCAATTATTGAAGTTTTTATTAGCAGAATAATAACATTGGAGTTACATTAAAAAATAAAGTGCTTATTATTTTTGTTTGTTTCTGGAATAATTCAATAATGTTTTGGGTTGAAAACATGTTCAGAAATTTCTCTAGAAAACTTTAGGGAAAAAAGGAAGGACAGAGGGCAGAAAAATGGATGAAACAATAAAAACAAATTTGTGATAGTTGTTGAAGCAGGGTAATGATTATAGGGGAGTTAATTGTATCAGTTGCTTTTTGTTTGTCAGAAAATTTTTCTAGTATGAATAACTTTAAAGTGAATAATTTATATAGAATACAGTCTGGATTTTGTCACCATCCTGTCACACAAGCAATTTTTCTGAATTCATATTATCCTCATTTAATTATTATTCAGCTTTATAGAATTATGTTAAATATTGTCTGCAAAGCAGACTTTATCATGTTGCAAATATATACTTTTTTATATCATGTTGCAAATATAAGTATATATATGTATATATACTTAATAGGTCATGGGAACTGAGAAAACAGCAAACGTTAGTGTGCTAAGCAATAATAAACTAATTTCCAGAGGTTTAGTTCTTCAAGTAAAACTCAAATGTTGCAGGGGAAACTTTAAGAATACTCATTTGTCCTACATTTTGATACATATTTAAGAAATACTAACCTGCAATCAGAAATATATACATATATATTTTAAATTTTCTAAAAAGTAATTTTACAATTTTAATGCGTTTGTTGGAAAATACAAATCTTTGAATTAGATGTGCCTGTTTTCAGTAGTAGGTAACATATCTGAAATGTGTAATAACTACTTTTTAATTAATATCTGGTAATGGTAATAATATTTAAATTTATATTTTACCAGTAAAACCAAACCAAAACAAAATCTGAGTCACCTGACATAGACACACTCAGATATTTAGGAAGAGAAGAGATCACACAAATTTTAAATCTCCCAGTAGCCATTGTTCTTGTTCTCAAAATGATGACTTTAAATTGATTTTTCTATATTCAGGAACTCAGGGATTCACCTCTCAGCCTGGGACATACAAAGTTATTATCCCCAAAATGAAATAAGCAATCTACAGATGTATAAGCATTGTCCAAACATTCACTAATAGTGAACTCTGTCATTTTCAGGTTATGTTTCTGAAAAACTTGAATTCTAAGCAGCCATTTTTTGCCTCTAGTTGCCAGTTTTGTTTGTTTGTTTTTTTAATAAGGTGATGGGTGTGGGGTCTTACTGTATTTAGGCTGTCTGCCTTTCCTGCATCTTACCTTGGCCTTCCCGGTCAGAGTGTGAGCTCCATATCAGAGACTCTATTAAGGTTTATAGCCCTCAGGCAAAAGAAGTGCCAGTATATAGTGGTTAAAATTAGCTACAAAATGAAAACTTGTTAAGGGCATATGATAGTCACAGAATAAAAGTTAATTTCTCTTTGTAAAACCAAATTGAATTTTTTAAGAAACCATTAATTTTTCAAGCATTAGTGTCATTTTCATACTTTAAGGATAATAATTGGCCTTAACATTTTTGAGGAAAATTGTTTTAAATATAAAATCATTACTTTGTTAACAAATAGAATTGAGAATGTTTCTTTTCCCAAGTTTGTACAGGAGATATTTAGATAGAGAGCAATTAAACAATAAAGAAGTGATTTATAGTCCAGTAGGTTTGCCTGTAAAACGAACAAACAAAATCAAATTAAAAACCAAAGAAACAAAAAAAGAAATAAATGAAGGTCCATGCTGTGAGAATGGATAGCCTGCTTCAAAAGAATGGCACATAGATTTCAAGTACATTAATCACAAAATCTATATATTAATTAATTTTAAGAAATTAGATGTGAATTGAGCAATCGAGAGTGACAATAGTGTTGGCTAAAAATAAATACTTTTATTTTTTCCTGTAAAGAAAACCAACATTTACCAGGTTTCATGACATTATCAAAAGAAATGTTCCTAGACTTTAAAAACTATTTATATTCTGAAAATATAAAACAATTAATTTCAATACAAATTATTTGTTTATAACTGCATAACGGTAATAATGTTCCTAATAAACATTTTCATTCAGATGTTTTTGTATGTATGCATTTCTGAAGGATATTAGCAATGGGATTTCTGGGTCAGAGAGTGTATACTTTGAAATGTGGTAAATGTTGACAATTGGTATTACAAAGAGGCTGTGTTAATTTACACTCCACTCCTACCATCAGTGTAATGAGCATGTCAGTTGTTCTACATTCTCTCCAACATGCAGTATTATGTGTATTATGTGCTTTTTCATTTTAGACTTTCTGGTGGGTAGGTGATGGTATAATATTGTAATTTTAATTTGCATTTCCCTGACGACTAATGCCATCCAATCATTTTTTTTTTCCCAGTAGTCATTGCCTATTTGGATATCACCTCTTGAAGAGTTCTTGTTCAAATCTTCTGCCTAGTTTTTCTGTTCTTTTAAAAATGGTATCTAGAATTTGCCTATATATTGGAAACAATGCTTTTGTTGGTATATGTATTGCAAATAGTTTCCCCACTCTCCAACAAATTTTACCCTCTAAATGTTATCTTCTGAAGACATTTTACTGTCATATTTTCTTTATAGATGATCCTATGTAGGTCCAGGTTAAGAAGTCTTTCACACCTCATTTTTTTTTTGAAGGTGATCTCCTGTGTTGTATTCTAACAGCTTTATTGTTTTATGGGTAATATTTAAATCTAAAATCCAGCGTGAGTTGATATTTAATGTGATATGCAATAGAGGGTAAGACTACAATTTTCCACATGAGATATCCAAATCACCCAGCCACATTTGTCATACTGGCGGCCTTTCCTCACTCCTCTTTGGTTTCTCCTTTGCCATAATCACGATTCTTTATATGTGTGATTTTGTTTCTGAACACAAATCTATTCCATTTGTCTATTTATTTATAGTGTATTGGTACTACAATGTCTAGTTAAAATAATTTAATAATAAGCCTTTATATATAGTTTTTCAAGGTTGTCTTGGAACTTAGGACCCTTTTCACTTTTATTTAAATTTTAGGATCATATTTCCAATATATACACAACCGCAATCAAACTACATGAAACAATTTTAATTTAAAAAAGACTGCATTAAATTTATAAATTTTGTTTTTGTTTTTTGGGTTTTGTTTGCTTGTTTGTTTTTGAGAGAAGGCCTCAGTCTGTCACCCAGACAGTGGTGCAATCTCGGCTCACCACGACCTCTAGAGATCAAGAGATCTTGAGCACCACAATCTCTGGTGCTCAAGCAAACCTTCCACCTTAACCTCCAGAGTAGCTGGGACTACAGGCACGTGCCACCATGCCTAGCTAATTTTTTTATTTTTATTATTATTGTTTTCAAATTTTAGTGAGATGAGATCTCACTATGTCACCCAGTCTGGTCACAAATTCCTGGGCTCAAGTGATCCACATGACTTGGCTTCCCAAAGAGCTGGAATTAAAGGCATAACCCATCATGCCCAGCCCAATTAATTTTTTTATATTGACTGAGTATATAGCAATCTTATTAATTCAATCTAACAGTTTCTAGTTTGATTCATATGAAATTATTTGATATTTATCACATAATCTTGAATACTGGCATTGTTATTTATTCCTTTCCAATTGTTGGCAATTTGCTTTCTTTTTATGCCTAACACTGGCTAGCTGTTCTGTTAACATGTCTAATAAAAATGGTATTAGCCATCATTTTTTTCTTCTCATTCTAATGAAAATCACAAAACATTTCAATATTTGACTATGAATATTTTGTAGATTCTCATTATCGAATTAACAACATTAGTTTATTTTTCAAGTTTGGTGAGCATTTTTTTATAATGACTAGATATTGACTTTTATCATTTTTTCACTTATTCAGATATTCATTTAATTGTCATTGTATTAAGTTACATTTATTACTCTTTTCAATATTAAACCAAATGTGCCTTTATGTGATAAACTCACATTGGATTTATATACATGCTTTATCAAACTGATTCTGTCCTAAGAGAATTCTAAGAATTAAAGTTTTAGGGTAGATCCTAATAATTTGAAATGAAAATAATTTTTTTTCATATTTTAGTTTATGACATATAACTTTCTAAAAAACATATAAATAATGGTAGTGGTATAATGGTTACCGTTAGAGACAATATTTGTTGGTACACATGGTATTTCTACCAAATTTTACGATATTCTGGGTCATAGAGTAAACCTCAAATGATTACAAAACCTTGAAATAGTTTTGAGTTCACTGTTAATTTTAACCCCAAGACAGAGGAGAAAGCAGTCAGCACAATGTTAGAAAAAAATCTCCTCAATATATTCAGGGTGTTTCAGGCTCTTATGCTGATGACGTGCTTAATGTCTATTTTAAATGTGTAGTCTTTTTTGATATACTTATTGATATTCTCCCAACTTTTTAAATCCCCTCCTTAAAAATATAATGGGCATAGAATGATCCAGAAAGGAAGATGGAAAAAATAAATTTCTGCTTCCCTTCTCAATATCTGTTGTTCATTTTCAATGCAAAAAAATTTTAAAGTTAATTTGATTTCAACTTCTGTATAATGATGAATGAAAAGTTCTATTTTGACTTACGTCACATTTTATTACATCAATTTTTCAAGGTTGAGGAGAAGAGAAATGAGTTGTTGACAGAACAAAAAGAAAACAAGAAAAAGCTGAACAGCTCTTTGACTCCTTTCAGATGCAGTTGTCACAATAAACCTTTAAAAATTATTTTAACTACTGTCAGTCAGCAGAACATGGATTATACCCAGGAAATCTGAATGCCAGTTTAAACAAACTTTAAAAATTGGATACGCTTAACAGTTCAAAACTAAAGAACAATAGATTATTTATATAATCACTTCCTCTACTAATATGACAGAAAACCATAATTAGCACTATAAATCCAAATTATTTTTATTTTATTTTATTTATTTATTTATATATTTTTTGAGACAGGGTCTCACTCTGTTGCCCAGGCTGGAGTGCAGTGGCAAATGATGGCTCACTGCAGCCTCAACCTCCCCAGGCTCAAGTGATCCTCCCACCTCAGCCTCCCAAGTAGCTGAGGCCCCAGGCATGTGCCACCACACCTCACTAATTTTTGTATTTCTAGTACAGATGGGATTTTGCTCTGTTGTCCAGGCTGGTCTCAAACCCCTGAGCTCAAGCAATCCACTGTTCTCAGCCTCCAAAGGTGCCAGTATTACAGGTGTGAGCCACTGCACCCGGCCGATATCCTTCTATCTATATAGAATAATGCTTGTTTCATTTATTCGTGCATATTTGTATTTCCACAGAATCCTTCTTCCTCTAAACATGCAGATAAATTTTCATGATGCCAGAAGAATTCTGGGCAGCATATCTAAGGACAGCAGGTTATTCTGTCACCTCCTTTCTCTGTCGCTCCTCATAAGCCATTGAGGGAAACAGCAAATCACATAACTAAATTGGTATAGCTATTGTATCAGCTACAATTGCTGCATCTACTTATAAAGCACGGCTCCTAAATACTTAGGTTAGCATAGAATCCTTGATATGGTTAGGCTTTGTGTCCCCACCCAAATTTCATTTTGAATCGTAATCCCCAGGTGCTGAGGGAGAAACTTGGTGGGGGGTGATTGGATAATGGGGGTGGTTTCCCCCACGCTATTCTTGTGACAGTGAGTGAGTTTCCATGAGATCTGGTGGTTTTATAACTGGCAAGTTCCTCCTTTGTGCACTGTCTCTCTTGCCTGCTGCCATATAAGACATGCCCGCTTCCCCTTCTCCCATGATTGAGGCCTCATCAGCCATGTGGAGCTATGAGTCAATTATACCTCTTTTCTTTATAAATTACCCAGTCTAAGGCAGTTTTATTATTTTTTTTTTTTTTGAGACGGAATCTCGCTCTGTCGCCCAGGCTGGAGTGCAGTGGCACGATCTCGGCTCACTCTAAGGCAGTTCTTTATAGCAATGTGAAAATGGACTAATATAATCCTCATATTAACATGGTCTATCCAAAATTTGAGCATGATTGCTAGCCAATAGCAAACATTATGAATGCACAGTAACAGAAAAACAATGACAACAACAAACTAGCTAGTTCTTTCATGCTGAACTCATGCAGCTGACTCCAGCAATAATATATCGAATGAGAAAAGGTTTGGGGGAGGAAGAGGAAGGGGGAAAGGGAGAAGAAGCACATCACAATAATATATCAAAATTATTTTGATACTCATTTGTTAATAGTGTTTAGATAAGATATAAGGATATACTTTTCAATTAGTATTTGAACAATTGCTTACCTCTTGAGGCCCCATCTATCTCAAAAATTTTCTGCTTAAAGTATATGGAAATAATACTCCGCCAAGATGAGGCAAATGCAAATTTGGATTTGCAATACCAAACAAATTTCTACCAAATTTTATGATATTCTGGGTCATAAAGTAAACCTCAAATGATTACATTTGCCTTTCCATGAATCCATCTCAACATCCACCCATCCTTCCGCTCTTATCAATCTATCTATCCATTTAATCCATTTATCTTCTATGATTTCTCTATCAATTCATTTGTCGGTATAACAACCTATTTACAGTTTATCTCAAGAAAGTTTTCCTTGTGGAAATATTGAGGTTCATTTTTCTTAGTGTCTGACTGATTCAATACATTCTTGTTATATGCCTATTCTGTGCCAGAAATTGTACCAAGCACAAGAATATAGAGATGGGTGGAAAGCTATCTTGGGCAGTATCAGCACATGGCACCTAGTTTAGTAAAAAAAAAAAAAAAAAAAGATGTAAAAAGAATCTTAATTATAATGTTAATAATCAGTACAAAGAAATAAAACTCAATTTTTCTTTCTGGTCAAATTTGCAATATGAAATGATCCCTCTGGCAACTATAAGAAGAATGAATTAGAAGATGCAGAAGTGGGTATTACAAAGTCTGGTATAGAAGGTTCCTATTATCTTGACACCCTTCTTTCACCAGCCCTCATTACTGGGATGCAGATGTGAGGGCAAAGGTGGTTCTGATCTATTTTTACTCAGCAGTGGGACTGATGCCTTTGAGCATATTTTCTGATCTGTTGCCTAGATTCCAATTTTGTTTGGTATCTTAAAGATTTACTTATTTATTTGTCTCTTTCTTCTAATACTGTAAGCTCTGTATAGCATAGTGCCAAATACATGAAAAACAATAGTTGCTGACTAAATAGGTAAATGAATGAATATTCTTTGCCTAATAGATGACATCTTCTGGACCTAACTTCTCCTGAAACTCAAGGCACATTTTGGACACTGATTTTGTCCACCAAGATGCTCTTACTAGGGTGAGGCTCAGTCACAAAATTAGTTTTCATCTGTTCCATAAACTATGCTAAAGTCCTCATTCTCATTCAGTCCCTGCCTTCTACCTTCTCTGATTTGAGGTGCCATTGTTATTTGTGCTTAAGACAGCCAGAGTGCAAACAATTTTTGATAAACATTATATAACTGTACTTAACATCACCATTATATAATAGTTTACATTTCTATAGGAAATCATTGTGATATAATAAAATGTGATCTATCCAACTCTCTACAAAACATAGCATTGCACACTATTCTTGCTATTTCTAATGATGTTTGCCTATGATTATATACAAAACATTTTTACATTCTATGTGCAAAATGGTTCCAAAGAGGCACAGTTGCATATCTTGATTTATTGAGGAGTTACACGTGAAATCATCAATATAGAAAATATGTTATAAAAAGTGCAAAAGTACTATTAATCTGATGGGTAGTATGAGCTAGGATAAGAATCATGATAATGCTGTGTGCTCCTGCATTACTTAAGCTGCTCATATCCACTGCACTCCTATAACTCAAAATAGCCATGCTTTATTTAAATGTAATTTTCCAACATAAATGTATTCCTAGACTGAATTATTTATGCCTCTGTTCACAAACAACATTTCAATACATTATAAAGTCGAGTTGGATGAGAATATTTGGATGAAATATCATTTCATTAGCAGCATTTATATAAGATATTCAAGGTAAAAGTAGGAGGCTCATCATATTCATCTCTTCTCTTCATTTACTCAAGAATTTAGCAGAGAAAATGTAAATGAGTCAGTTGTCAGTCTATTAGCAGCATTTTTAAAATAAATGATTGCACATTTGTGAGTATAAAAGTATAAACCTATTTATTAGGACTCTGGCCACTGTCTTCATTGTGACACCTGTAGTTCCTGATTTCCGTGGACTAGAAAATCTTAAAGTGAAAATGCAGCGAACTTAATGCCTTTCTCCATGTGTATACAGCCATAAAGCTACAGTCCATTTCACAGAGTAGCAATATTGGTAAACATTGTTTCTGTGTTTTATCCAATTTGAACACAGCCTGCTTACCAAAAACCATCTCTTGCCAATGGACTTATCCTCAGTAAAAATAATTACTCATCCTTAGAAAAAAATTTCATAAATGGAAAAGAATATCCTTTTTCTACCATCTATACCACTTACAGGCCTCAATCAGGATACAGACTGTGTTTTCCTAACATAAAAAGGAAAATTTGTCTGCTGTCAGTGCTATCAGCCAAACATCTCGCTTTTCTCCCAGATACAAGTTGGGATACTGCTCTCCCAAAAATCTTTCTGTGGCCATGTTACTGGTTTATCATTGTAGTACAAACAAAAGAGAATTCTATTACTTGCAGTTGAAATCTTTAAAGACCAGTGAAAAATTTACTACTCTCTGGCTTTTTCCTTTTGACATAGAGACCAGCAATGATCAATATTCTAGGTTATTTTTCATTTTGAGTACCAGAGTGGTAATATCATGGATATGTAGCATGAATGAGGAAAAAAAGCATCACGGTATTAAACCACTGAGAGTTTTAAAGTTATTTGTTACAGTAGAGTTACTTATCTTATACCAATTGATAAACCAATTGACCTAAATATTCCCTATCCTCATTTCCCCATGGATCATTATGTATCCTATGTAATAGGAAATATTAAAATATTACCATGATCTTACTAAGGACTCTTCAGTCCTTACTGCATACCATATAATAGTTCTAAGTAACGCACAGCCCAAAGAGAACTCAGCGATACTTGTGCCAGAAGTCTCTGCATTGTATTCCTAGGCCTGAAGCCAAGGTGTCATCCCACTCTAGCTTCTATGCACCTGGTCAATTTTAGAAAGAGTTATAAGAGAACCTATGTTTCCTTCATACACCAGGATTATTAAAAATATAGCTCCAATCAGTCTGTCTTATGTTAAAAATGGTATGTCATAAAATAAGAACTTAATAATTCACCTTTGAGAGTTTGAAAGGGTAGTAAAACAAGAACAGAAGAATAGAACACAGAAGCAAAATATCCAATATTTTTAAAAGCGTTAACAAATATTCACTTTCATAAATCACTCAAAACTTCATTTTAATGTGTGTTTTAAAAGTATATCAAGACAAAATTTAAAGATTATTTAAGGACTTGTGAAAAAACATTGTGGGGATTTAAATAAATATTAGTTGAAGGGAGGAAGCAAGGAATAAAAAATAAGAAAATAAAAGAACGTGTGTGTGTGTGTGTGTGTGAGAGAGAGAGAGAGACAGAGAGAGAGAGAAAGGAGTTAAAAATGTATCTCTAGGTGTTGAATTTACCCTTCCTAAATAATGCAATTTTTCCAATCACTTGAATCAGGCATCAATGTGATTTGCACTGTCTCTTTCGCTGTAACAGTGTCCTTGGGGTCTTACCTTTCTACATAATCCAGTAGCCGGGAACAGTGATTTGAAGCAGGAGCATCATGACCTCCTACTGCATAAAGAAAACCGTCACATGTGGCCACTCCGACACCCCCTCTCCTCTTACACATGGGAGCACACATGTTCCACTTGTTTGTATGAGGATCATAATATTCCATTGAACTCAAACAGGAACTTCCATCACGACCTCCAACTGAATACAACCTAAAAACACAATTGGAAAAATGTGATTTAATATCATAGTCTGGATGACAAAATATAGAAAAGAAAAGGTCCTTTAAAATAAATTTTCACAGTATGAGGCTCAAATGTGTTGGAAATATATTACTTTGCAGGGAGATTTTGTTAAAGATACCCAATAAATGATCATATATACTAGAAATTTCTATTTTTGTATAGAAATTGCAGTATACTAGATGAAATTAAGACAACTATAATTTTCACCTCTATTTCTAGAAACTTGGATAGATTTAAATTGCATACTGCAAAAATAATATTAGTATATTAGTTTAATAAATATTAAGAAATGGCTATTAAAATACAGAATAAAATATAAGACAATGAACATAAACAGGAGAAAGGCATTATCCTACTTGTTGATAAGCAAGTGATTTGGCAGTATGTAACACATGCCTGCACCTTGTGTTCCATCCTCACAGTTTAGAACAATAAATAAATGTAATAAACTAAAAGTATTATCTTAACAACAACTTTCTTACTCAGTGCCTATACTATAGCTAAAAACAAGACTTTACAGGAAAAAAGAATGCAACAATGTTAGTATGATTGAAAATTGCTGAAGTTTACTTGATACACTCATCTTGCTATAATTATTTTATTAATGAGAAGTATGATAGAACCCCCCCAAAATAAGTTATGCATCATAAATGGTACTAACATGATTTGAATACATTGTCTAATCCTAATAAAATAGTCCTTCCCCATTTAATCATAGTCATGATTTTATCACAGTAAGGCACAGCATTGCATTTATTTACTTATCCATTTGCGCACTACATATTTTTGAATGTTTAGGGTGTGTCACATATTGTTAAAACTTTTATTGATATGTCCATGAACAAAATAGGAAAAACAAATCCATGCACTCAATTCTACTGAAGCAGGGATAGACAGAATATACAAAGTAAACATAAATATCATTTACTACTGGGGAAGGTTCAAAGTGCAAGGGACATAGAATCCAGAAGCAGGATCAGTAACGCAACTGGTGAGGGTAGAGATTGTGGATACAATTTAAATAAGTAACCAGAAAAGGTCTCACTGAAACCTTTTGCAAAAAAACTTGGAAGAGAGTGGTAGTGATTGGAGGTGAGTTCAGGATTATCTGGGGAAGGAAGATTTGAGGATGACTAAATAGTGAGTGAAAAGTTTCAGAAGCAGGAAGGAAGTCAGTGTGGCTGGGGCAGAGGCTGAGGTGAGAGTGGTGGTTCAAGGTGAATGGCAGCTTACAAGGTGCATGTAGACTCTTCTCCTGAGTACAACAGGAAGCCATAGTGGTTTTTGAATAGAGGGAGAATATGATTTGTTTGTGTTTTAATGAGATTAGATGTGTGAAAGGAAAATAAATCCTGGGACTCCCAAATCACTAAAGCCAAAGGGAAGTCAAGCTGGGAACTCCTTAGTGCAAACCTGCCTCCCATTCTATTCCTAGAAAAGATAGCTACTAAGATATATATCAAAAAAAAAAAAAAAAAAGCTATGTACCTCCCTTACAAGGAATTTCCTTGTGGACAAAGGACAGCAGACAGAACTCAAAGTCATCCCTCTGCTCATAGAGATAAGTGAATATCTGAGTGCCTCCTTTGGAAAAGCTAGTCAGAAACTCAAAAGAATGGAACCACTTGTCTCTTAACCTGCCTATGACCTGGAAGCCCCCTCCCCATTTCGATTTGTTCTACCTTTCCGGAAGGAACCAATGTATATCTTACACATATTGATTGATGTCTCGTATCTCCCTAAAATGTATAAAATCAAGCTGTGCCCCAACCACCTTTGGCACACATTGTCAGGTCTCCCGAGGCTGTGTAATGGTCATGAGCCCTTAACTTTGGTAAAATAAACTTCTTAAATTGACTGAGACCTGTCTCAGATATTTTGGGTTCACAGATGAAGTTTTTTCTTTACTATGGACAATATATCCAATATAATATATTTATAAGTAGACTTAAATCTATAATATTCAATTTCTAAATAAATGCATAGGAAGACAGTATTACTTAGCATAAAATCAATCAGGATGTAGATTTACAAATTCATGCTCTAATACCATATAATAACTCTAAAATGTGATATGTAAAATTATTTTAAATCCTGGGAATGTTTTTCTAAAGCTGTTTATGTTTCTCATAATGGCTGCCATAGTAAAATATATCTGATTGCCCAAGTGTTCCCTTTATGCGTGTAATACCTCTTTGCTTGATTACTCACAAGTAGTCTGCTAACTCTCAATCTTGTGGTATGCTAAAATTAACCAATAGGAACATTTTAAAAAACAAGTATTGAACAATTTAGCTTGCAAAAACACCCAGAAGTGAAATAATCATTCACTTACAAGTTTTTAATCATTCTAAACACCTTATGAAATCTGAACCTCACTTACTTCTGTTTCATTTAAATTGATGATTTAACTCAAAAGAAGTATGGAATAACCCTAAGATATTAAAATGTAACTAAATGTATTTTGCAGGGACTTTACTTATGGGCATCTTTCTGTGAGACACCTAGCACAGCTCTCGTACATAGTTTATAAATAAACATGATATGAACTTCTTACTCTCTATTGTTTTAAAGGAAATGTTTACTTCAAGCTGCTCTATTTATTCATAAACATTACTCTGATAAATTATACTATTGAGTTATTTGAACCAAATATTGTTGATAATTAATAATAAAATAGTTCTAGGCAATAATAGATCACACATTTTCTGTTTCTGAAATTATTTCAAAAATTATATATAAATATATACCTAAATTTACATTAAAAAGCAATGATGACATACAACCTACCAAGACTAAATCATGAAGAAATATGAAATCTGAACAGACCTATATCTATCTAATCTAGTATCAAACTACATATAGGTCTGTTCAGATTTTGGATATTGAATCAGTAATCAAACTTCCCAACAAAGAAAATTCCAGGAGCAAACAGATATATGAATAAATTCTCAACAGCACTAACCATCAGAGAAATGCAAATCATAACCACAATGAGATATCACCTCACTCCAGTTGCAAAAGCTATTGCCAAAAAAATCAAAAATAATAAATGCTGATGAGGATGTGAAAAAGGAGAAACTCATACATTGTTTATGGCAATGTAAATTAGTAAAACCATTACGAAAACCATTACGAAAAACAGTTTTTTGAGGGTAGTCCCTCAAAAAATTACAAGTAGATTCACCATATGATCCAGCAATCTCACTACTTGGTATATATTCAAAGGAAATGAAACCAGTTTATAAGAGAAACAGCTGCACTTCCATGTTTATTGCAGCACTATTCACAGTAGCCAAAATACGGAATCAACTAAATGCTCAACAATGGATAAATGGATAATGGAAATGTGCTCCATTTGTTGGAACACAATGGAATACTATTCAGCCATAAAAAGAATAAACTCCTAATATTTTCTATAACATGGATGAGCCTGAAGGACATTATATTAAGCAAAATAAGCCAGGCACAGAAAGACAAATACCACATTATCTCACTCACATGTATACTCTAAAAAGAATGTCTCATAGAATTTGAGAGTAAAACCATGGTTATCAAAGACTGGAGAGAACTAGTGGGGAGGGGTAGATGGAGAGAGGTTGGTCAATGGGTACAATTTTGCAGTTAGGAGAAATAACTTTTGGTACTCTATTGCACATTAGAGTGACTACGACTAAGAATAATGCATTGCATAGTTTGAATAGCTAGAAGAGAGGATTTGAATGTTCTCACAACAAAGTAATGATACATGTTTAAGGTGATTAATATACTAATTACCTAATTTGTTCATTAGACAATATATACAAGTATCAAAACATAGCATTATAACCCATGAATATGTATAATTATTATGTGTCAATAACAAAAAAAGAAAGTAAGCCCAGGACCAGATGACTTTACTGGTACATTCTCACTGTAAACCAAAAATAAAATTCTAAGGCTCCCAATGATATGAATAGACCCCTCCTCTTGGCCAAAGGCACTCTCGAGTTAACCTGAAAATCTCATTCAGGCCATGATAGAAGAGGAGGTTGGACATACCTCATTAAACCCCTCCAGCATTAACATCAACATAGACCTTAAGTCTGATATGAAACATTTACAATCTATTCTCTCTGAATGCTGCTGCTTGGAGATTTCATCTACATGATAAAACCTAGGTCTTCATAACCCCTTATCATAACCCAGACATTCCTTTCGGCTGATAATAACTCTTTCAGCCAGTTGCCAGTCAGAATTTTTTTTTTTTTTTTTTTTGAGACGGAGTCTTGCTTTTTTGCCCAGGCTGGAATGCAGCGGCATGATCTTGGCTCACTACAACCTCTGCCTCCTGGGTTCAAGTGATTCTCCTGCCTCAGCCTCCCAAGTAGCTGGGACTACAGGTGCCCACCACCACGCCTGGATAATTTTTGTATTTTTAGTAAAAACAGGGTTTCACCATATTAGCCAGGCTGGTCCGAACTCCTGATCTTGTGATCCATCTGCCTCGGCCTCCCAAAGTGCTGGGATTACAGGCGTGAGATACCGTGCCTGGCTACGTGTCAGAAAAATTTAAAGCCTATGTATGACTTGGAAGTCCCCAATTTTGCCTTGGAGTAGCCCACCCTTCCAGACTGAACCAATGTAAATCTTGCATGTAATGGTTGATGTATTAGGTCTCCATAAAATGTATAAAGCAAGCTGTACCCCTGACCACCTTGGGCACATGTCGTCAGGACCTCCTGAGGGTGTGTTATGAGTGTGTCCTTAACCTTGGCAATATAGACTTTCTAAATTGACTGACACCTGTCTAAGAAATTGTGGGTTCACATCAGAGACACTTAAAGAAGAATTAATGCTAATTCTTCTCAAATTCTTTCATATATTGAAGACAGAACACTTCTGAACACACTCTGTGAGGTCAGCATTGCCCTAATACCAAAGCCAGACAAAGACACCACCAAAAACAAACAAACAAACAAAAACAAACAAACAAAAACTAGAGGCTAACATCCCTATGAATATACATACAAAAATTATCATAATACCTGCAAACTGAATCCAACAGTACATAAACCACGACCAAATAGAATGTATACCTAGGATGCAAGGATAGTTCAACAAAAAAATCTTGATTAAAGCCATACATACACCACATGAATAGAATAAAGGATAAAAATCACATGATCATCTCAATAGATGCAGAAAATGCATTTCGCAAAATTCAGCACATTTTCATGATAAAAACTCAACAAACTCGGATAGGAAGAAATGGCCTAAATAAGAAAATTAATTAAGATGCTATATATTAAACCAAATTTGCCCAGTAAAAAATCTATTATGCAGGAGGAATAAGCGAATTAGTAAATATCATGTTTACATCTGCTCTACTTATTTCCCCCAAGCCTCACCAGCGTGATTTGGAGCAACTCAAGTGAATGCTGCACATGTGGTGGGTTTGTTTCACATCCAAGGGATCTCTGAGTTTTGGAAACTCTAATCCTTTAAAAAGGCTGCCAGAAAACCTGTCCAACCTTTGCCCTGAAGGGAGACATTATCTTTATGATTCTGGTCAAGGAACAATTCTCTACTCTCTGACCAAGAGGAAGTCACTATCTTTATCTTCCAACTCTTTGATTTACAAATATCCTGAAAATATGTTATGAAAAACAGTCACCAGTAATTATTGTTTGGAAAATGTGTAGTAATGCTAAAATCCCATGGACAATTGTCTGTTAACCCTCATGTCTTGATGTCCCAAAGTGGAGTCCCAGTTACCACAACCATGGTTCAAACAGCAGGATGAAGGAAAATTGGAAGAAGGAGCACCATCCCTCCCTTAAAGAGTCTATCTTTTAGGGTGCACAACTCACTTCTCACATCTCATAGGTCAGAACCAGACACATGGTTATACCTAGTTCGTAAGACGCTGGAAAGTCTTGTCTTTATTTTAGATGGCCATATGCCTCATTAAAAATGTGTGTTTATATTGTCATATAAAAAGGAGTGAATGAGTATTGGTGGATAATTAGCCAAACTCATTCATACTCTATCAGGCTTCACAACCTCATTTACCAGCTATGTGTTATAATAGTAGCAAGTGTCAAGAGGATTTTGCAATAGACATCATCATTTATTAGGAAGTAGAAAGAAAAGCAGTCACCAATGTATTGTTGTAGCTTAGTGAAATCTTGTTCACTGTCCTGTAAGGCACATTAACAAGTACCTCCCACAGAAAGGCAGATATGAGAGTAATCTGACAGCAGGATTGACAAGCTTTCTCATGGCATCAGAAGAAAGAGCTAGTGCCATAGCACTGGATCTTTTCTAGCACTATGTAGCATGGTGCATTCATATTTACTTTATCATAGGTAGCTTTTTATTACATATGCAGGGTTATTTCTACGCATCTCTCAGTCAGCTGAGGTTGTGTCTCCACTAGAAAGTCTTTTCTGATCCCATTTTGTCTTGTTCCCTGAAATTTAGCTTTATTTATAATCTGTATCCTAGGTATAGTTATTTACAATTTTTCATACTTTACCAATAAAGTATATTTCAAGGAAAGTGCACAGAAAGCACTCCTATACCATTATGTAAATACTAGAATGTTTTGCTAACTAGCTTGGGATATTAAATGTAATTTTCACTCAATTTGGTTACCCAGAAAAAGTGTTTAGGCATCCTTTCTGTTGCACAATAAAAGGATTAGAATCCCTCAACTCCAGTGCCTTTGAAGAAACTCTCTAGATCCAGAACTTAGCTTGGTTCTTTGTTTTCTAATTAACGAAGAGCTCTTTCATCAGATGCCATGAGAAAGCTTGTTAATCCTGCTGTCAGATTACTCCTATATCTGCCTTTCCATAGGAAGTATTTTAACATGCTTTACAGGACAGTGAGTGGGATTTCACTAAGCTACAACAATACATTGGTGACTGCTTTTCTTTCTAGTTGCTAAGAAATGATGGTGTCTATTGCAAACTCCTCTTGTCACTTGCTACTATTATAACACACAGCTGGTAAATGAGGTTATGAAGCCTGATAGGGTCTACCTACCTTTATTTATTAAAACATACCCAAATTTATGAAAATAATCTGACAATTGTAAATATGTGAATTAATTTAGATCAATTCATCATGTATCCAAACTTGGCAGAATTCACCAACCCAAAACTGTTAGTTCAACCTTAATCCCTCCGTATTTCCTCTGCTCCAACTCTACGCGTTTTATAATTCTGCAACTTATTTGTTATTGTTTTCTAGTTCCTTTTAGTATAATGTAAGCTCTCTGAGGGCAGAATTTACTTATCTTCTTTGATATATCATCATGACCAGTACATGTTTGTGAAATTTTTTAAAAAATGAATGAAGCACTTGTTTTTAATTCTAGAAAAAATAGTGATTTATCTGTGGAAACTTATCAATGAAAAAGCACCTGTTTAAGTTCCACTGAAGCAAGACTTTGACAAATGGCAGGGAAAATTATTAATTATGTGTCTCGGGAACACAAAAGTAGGGAAGAAAGAAAGATTAATTTTAACTGGGTGGATTCAAAAACGGTTCATAGGAAAGGTACAGATTAAACTATGCTTTGGATGGTAGAAAATATAAATAATCTTATTTTGGTTTTAAGCAAAAGCAGATCTTAATATATTTTAACATTTCTTGACACTATTGTTTTTAAGTACAATAAACTCAGTCCTGTTAATACTGATCTTGCCACACAGATCTTGCACATAGAGAGCTAGACTTGGGTTTGTTTATCAATCTAGAGAGTTTTCAAATGTATTCAAAGACCAAGTGAATATTGAGCATGAAACTAAGTGGACAGTGAATACTGGACAGTCACAAGTTAATAAGAAAAAGCAATGAAAGGGGAATCTAGGCAGAAACGAGTAAGTGAAAAGGCAAAGGGGTGTGGACAATCTAGGTAGGTTCAGGGAACTGGAATGATTTGGTATGGCTGGGACATCAGGTGGTTGTAAGGCAGGTGTCAAGAAAAGAGAATGGAGAAAGAAAGTGAAGTCTAAGCTATTAAAACCACTGTATTCCAGAATGAAGAACCTGGAAATGACCATGCTCAAATATGGCACCAAAATGAGTTGTTGAAATACATTTTAATTCTGAGGCATAATTTATTAAATAATACGTTTCAACAATTGGCATATATCTTAGCCAGTCAACTATTGTGATGAAATTCTACTAATTGTACAGTTTCCTTGAGCAATTAGAAACAACTCTTCAACCAGAGTGAATATTTATAAAATTGAAATGAAAACACATCACTGCTCTTTTTTTTTTTAATCTTTGCAATATTTTTACCTCAGCCAAGTTACTATATGATCTCTTTGGGGCCACTCCCTGCCAAACTTAAATTTTGCATTTTATATTCAAGGACTTGATACAAATTTTCTTTCTTATTGGAATGATTCCCCCCATCACATATCCATTCTGGATATCTAATAAATCAATCAGGTCCCTTAAAAATCATCTCTTTCAGTATGTGAATTAAAATTCTCCTGAGCTGACTAGTAGCCCCAACTGAGATTCAGTAAACAGCAATTTCTTTTTTTTTCCTTTCTTTTTTAATGTGTGAGTCTAAGATTAATTAAAATGTATACAATTTGGGGTGCCACCTTTGAGAAGAAGAATACCAAAATTTGAATAAAAAATAGAAACAGAGTGTTGGAAGGCACTATGCAAGTGATGGACCTTGAGGCTTAAGGCACCGTGCTAGGTATTAGGACATAATAGAAAAACAACAGACAATGAATCCTGCTTTCATGATGCTTTAAGCCATATGTGCTTCAGACTGAACAGAAATTACAACTACCTTGTAAAAATTATTTGTTTGTTTGTTTGTTTGTTTGAGACAGAGTCTCTGTCTCCCAGGCTGGAGTGTACAGTGGCACGATCTCAGCTCACGGCAGCCTCCGCCTCCCGGGTTCCAGAATTACTAACATGAAGCTTTGCACGCCTGTAATTCTAGCACTTTGGGAGGCCAAGGCGGGCAGATCACCTGAGGTCAGGAGTTGGAGACCAACCTGGCCAACATGGTGAAACCCTGTCTCTACTAAAAATGCCAAAAAAAAAAAAAAAAAAAAAAAAAAGCAAAGCGTGGTGACGCATGCCTGTAATCCCAGCTACTTGGGAGGCTGAGGCAGAATAATTGCTTGAACCTGGGAAGCAGAGGTTGTAGTGAGCTGAGATTGTGCCACTACACTCCAGCTTGGGTGACAGAGCGAGACTCCATCTCAAAAAAAAAAAAATTATTAACATGAAGATTTGAATGAATGAATGAATGAATCCATTTTGCCATAGTAAATCATGAAAGAAACTCTGTTTTTATACATTTTGCAGATTCTTAAGGGGGTGGTACTACATATTTATTAAAATTCAAGCCTACTTATAAGATGTGTTCAGGCAGAATCAGTATCTGTTTGTGAGCTAAGAAAATTTTTTAAAAATCACAAAAAGACATTTTAGCTAGAATGTAAAGTGTAAAAGAACCAAGCCAAGACAGCTACCAAGAAGAAACAAAAATAACCACTAATGTCTGTCTGTATTGTTTGGGGAATCTGAGGTTATATTTGGCCAAGCACCACACATCGACGTTTATTCACTTTTTTTTTTGTATTTTCTTTATTCACCAAGTAAGTCTGGCTGTGCTGGCATATTTACCCCTTAGCTTAATCTGTCTTACTAGAAGACTCACTAAATTTGTTATATGAAATTGATGCAATTTTGGTCTTGAATCCGTCAGAACACACTCATTAATTTTAAGCCATAAACCAATTTCTTGGGTTTTTTTTCCACAAGAAATAGTGTCATGAATAACCTAAACTTAAGATAAGTGTTCATTGTTTTTTATTACTCTTAATTGGAAAAAGTGTTGAAAATAATATTTAGGGAAACAACAGCCAGGTTAGAATGACACATTAGTGTTATGTGATAGCAAAACAAGGGGAAAAAAATCACGTCAGCAGAGGTGAGGAAAAAAACAAACAAAAAAAAAATGTAAGAGGGTGGTGTAAAAACAATTTTCTGCTATGGGTCTGAAGTAAAAGGTCATTTTCTAATGATTATGTTTCTGAGTAACGCAGGAAAAGTACCCAGACATTAATAGCCAGTCATCAAACCACAGAATTTTAAAGCCATTAAATCACACCCAGGGAGAAGAAAAAGATGCCAAGTAAAAGCTCCACTAACTCAATTTAAAGGAAAAAAAAAATCAAGTAAAAATGGAGCCATTCAAAACATTTTCACAGAATAGAATTAAAATTCATATTTAATTAAAATGTAAGCAATTTTGGCAATGTAAGAATTAAAAACTTCACGAGTATTGATATCACATTCTGATATTTTTTACGAAGAAAGATACTAGAGCAAAACAGGATTTCTTAATATATGATGTATGCTAGCTGACCAAAAAATACAAGTACAGGAAAAGTAATCTGAATAGTGATTTCTATGTATAGTCAATTTAAAAGCGACAGTAGAAGAAACTAGATAGACAATTTAGTCAGAACAGCATGTAAGAAATTGCCACAAGACTCTGCGTTAAATATTTTCTCCATTTATTTCTGATTAAGATTGGAGAATATTTACAACAAAATACATATTTTAAGGTTATTCAAAGTAAAGTCATAAAGAAGGTCACAGAGCTATAATGCAAGCTAATTATCCAAAAAATATGGATAAGTAATGTACTAACACTTTAATATGTGTGTGTGTGTGTTTTCATTACAAAATAATGTAAAAAGTGAATAAGATAATGAAAGGACAGGATACTTCTTACCCATATTAGGCAAATTTGCTGTGTTAATGAGATATCCATTTTAAAAACAATACCAGGAATAAATCTATTGCTGTCAATGTAAATGGTAAGAAAAAGTCACTAAATAACCGACTGTTACTTATAAATAGTGATTAGAAAACATAAAAAGGCAAAAAGGATTATGCTTTCCTCTATTATCCTCTATTAGAATTATAAAAATTTCCAAGAGAACATCCATTCCTTTTTTTTTCTGGATACAGGATCTTGCTCTATCACCCAGGCTATAGAGCAGGTGGCATGATCACAGTTCACTAGCCTCAACCTCCTGATTCAAGTAATCCTCTCACCTCAGCCCCTCAGCCTCTCAAGTAGCTTTAACTACAGAAGCATGCCACCATGCCCAGTTATTTTTAAAATTATTTGTAGAGATGGGGTCTTACTACATTGCCCAGGCTGGTCTCAAACTGCTGGACTCAAGCAATCCTCTCGGCCTCCCAAAATGTTGGAATGACAGGGGTGAGCCACTGTGCCTGGACGGAGAACATTCATTCTACTATTATTGTAAGTTTTACTATCCATGAATAGATATACCCACTGGATAGTTTTACTTTTAATATTTAATATTGAAGAATGTTAAATTTTATCATTGACTTCCAAATTAAGTGTTTTTAAAGAAAAATATTGTAATGCTTAAAAAAATCATTTTCAAGAGAAAATGTGAATATAAGTAGAAAAAGTAGTATTAATAAATGTATATATTTACATGTTACACAAATTGGTGTTAATAAAATGTGTGTATTATTAAATATATACATTTTCTATTGAATAAAGTGACAATATTAACACAAATGAAAATAATTTTTCTATGAATGTCATTAAAAGGCACAACGGAATAAAAATTGTATTTGAGAGGAGTGAGAAGCAGAAGGTAACTACTTCATATAGAAACAATTCCAAGAAATTACTTTTAGAAAATTTGCAGATAGGACTGAAAGTTGGTAATAAAATATTTTAATTCCTTCTCCTAGAAGTCTCAGTATTCCTCAGAAGGTAATGGAACAACCAACCATTTTTTATGCAAGCAGCCCATCACTATAGGCTGTGTATGATTTTAACTTCTTTTCACTTCTACACAGCAGCCTTCCAAAGCAGTGGTGATAGTAGGATTTGGAGTTTTTCTCAGCAACTATAGCCAAAAGAAGTCTAGCAGAAATGGTTACAGATATTTTTTGATATTGAGAGTGATTATAGTGTAAAGTTCGATAGCGAACACTTTATACATTACTGCAGAATAAAGCTTTACCAAATACAAAAAAGAGATTGAATTGACAAGTAGCTATTTGCTTTAGCTTTTTGTGCTTCTGGTTCACCTTTTCTTTCTTATCTAATAGCTTTTTAAAAATAATAATGGATATTGACACTAAGGAAACTTCTAGCAAAACATTTGAGAGCAGGATTTTGAGAGCAAATAAATGTATCTTGAAAAAAATTAAGAGACTTAAATATTATGTGACAGGGAAAGTCACAAGTAGTAAATAGAAAAACAAAGTGAAACAAAGCATGTAGAAGTTTTTCCATCATATAAAAATATTTTATTTTTTGACCTAAAAACATATACTTTAAAGACTTTAAAGATGATAAAAAGACTTTAAAGATGACAAAGACTTGACAGATACAAGATAACACACTCAAGGTGGTTATAAAGGTGATTGGAAGGAGGGGAGTCAAATAAAGATATCGTGTAAGAAAAGTTAAAATGCAAAAATTTTAAGTCTGCATTGGAGATACAAACGATCATAAACAAATTGGCATTGATTGAATTCATGTATTTTTTTTAATTGGCGAAGGAGACTTATGGCAAAGAAATCAGTCTTAAAACACACATAGAACCATTAATGTAAGTATGTGCTAAAACATATCTCAAATCAGAGAACTAGAATAATGGGAAAAGGAACAATTAAACAAATGAGTCTCAATAGATTAAAAACTTTCCTAAGCAGAAGAAAGACAGAGTTGAGATCGTTAAAATGAATCTCCAAGTAGTAATTTAAAAGAATGAGAAGTAGGCTTCAGATTGTACATCCAGAAACATTTTGATTTTTGAGGAGGAAGTACAAACTTTTTAAGCTGTTGTCTCTCAGGTCTACATCCTCTCCTGTATTTTCTGCTTTTGAAATAAGGGCTAAATCTCTGAAAACCACTTTTCTGCTTTGCCACCTGGTTCCCTGTTAGGATCTGACATCAGTGGGTGGCAGAGACTGAAAGACTAGAGGAGAGTAAAGGGTCTTGGTTTTTTGTTTGTTTGCTTTTTTTTTTTCCTGTGAGTGTCACCCCATCCTTTTCTCACTGTAGCAGCCCTGTAGCAAGAGTTGCTCTGTAGCACCAGACACACCTAGTTTGCGGTTTTTCTAAGACACGCAATTGGCTTCATTGAGACTACTCTAAGCCATTGGCGCCAGCAGATTGGCATCTTCTTCTCAGAGCTCTGGGTCCCAGGTCTTTCCTTCTGAGACTAGTTCCAGCTAAGCAGTGGCCCAAATAGCAGTTGACTGAATTTCAGTGCACAGGGCCCTTCCCCAAGCTTCTAAATCTTAATCATTTTAACCATGTCTTTTAGTTCTCCACCCCCAGGAGAGGTAGCTATTATTGTGAGTTGATTAAATTACAATATAGTGTTATTTTCTTGATTTTTGGTTAACTAGTAAGTTTTTTTACTTACTCAACAAAACTTTATATTTAATATTAAAATACCTTTGTTTAGAATAACTGATAAATGACTGTTCTGATTTCTGGCTCTTGACTGAATGTTAACTAATATAAACATCGTAAAAACATCTATAAGAATAAAAGTTTGGGTTGTACAAACACATATGAAAGATAAAAAAAAATCACTGAACTTACATATCTCCCCCACTCCCCCAAAAAGATAGAATGTAAGTAAATAATATCTATTGAATTTTAAAAATACAAGGCAGAGATATTAAATTACTTAAGCTAATTTGCAAACAATGTGAGAAGACACAGGAAAGTCCCTTTCAGACATAGAATCTAATAAATTACATAATCAACACGTACTTACTGGAAAGTAATAATAATAAAGTGAGATGCATTCACTTGGAAATGATTAATTTTCAGAATACATGAAGAACTCCATAAATCAAAATGAAAAAGAGAACACACAGAAATAGAAACAGAAAATTTTGAAAATAAACTTCAACAGAAGATATACAAATGACTAATACATACATTAAAGATGTTTGATCACATCAGTTCTTAGAGAATGTGATAGCACTAGTCATCAGAATGGATAAAGATAAACAAAAGACAAGTCGGATGTTACCAAGTCAGTAGGGCACATGGAGCATTCAGAATTTAAAAATCTGTTAGTGTGTGGACAAATTAGGAAAACCACTTACAAACACATTTGAGCAGTATCTACTAAAGCTGAGCACAAGAATAAGTAAAGCCTAGTAATTTAAGTTCTAGGTCTACAGCCAGCTAAAATGTGTATGTACATTCACCAAAAGATATACTTAAGAATATTCATAACTGCATTATTCTTAATAGTCAAGAAGAGGAAACAACTGAAATATCCAACTACACTCAGTAGTTGAGTGTAGGAGAATGAATAAATTAAATTGTAGTATAATAATTGATAGAGTTTTGATGTGTGTCTCCACCCAAATCTCATATTGGAATGTACAGCTCAGTGCTGGAGGTGGGGCTTGGTGGGGGTAATTGGGTCATGGGGGCAGATTTCTCATGAATGGTTTAGCACCATCCCTCTTGGTACTGTCCTTACAATAATGAGTGAGTGCTCGTGAGATCTGGTAGTTTAAAAGTGTGTAGCACCTCCCACCTGGATCTTTTGCTCTGCCTTTCACCATGTGATGTGCCTGCTCCCCCTTGGCCTTCTGCCACCATTGTAAGTTTCCTGAGGCCTCCCCAGAAGCTGAGCAGATGCCAGCATCATGCTTCCTACATAGCCTGAAGAAGTGACAGCCAAGTAAAGCTTTTTCTTTATAAATTTCCCAGTTTCGGGTATTTCTTTATAGCAATGTGAGAATGAACTAACACAGTAATAAAGAAAAATAAACTCCAAGAACTATTAATACTATAATTTGTTAAACTCTGAATTTAAAGACAAGAGTAAGTAGAACTAAGTCAAATGAAAATTACTAAGAAAATAAGAAAGAAAATAAACATAGCCTCTGTGTATGCTTGTTTGACTAAAAATAAAAACAAAACCATATAATGACACTGGCAAATGCTATGACAAGATGAAATTAGTGATAATACTAACAGAGAAAAATAACAAATTAGGACAATCACAATATAGAATGAAGATACAGCAATACTAAATAAATGATTTGTGGCAGTGATGAAATTAGAAGTGATATGTGACTGCCATCTGTTAAATTTTAGAATATCAGTAAAATAGAATATTAAAAGTACTATATATAATAGTGTACATAAAACTTCTACTGTCATTTCTTTCTCATGCTCAAGAAAATACACTTCTCATGATTAAAGTCAATTATAGCAGATAAATTGTAGAAAGCTTCTTCATGCCATGATGTTATGCTAAAATAAGATTTTATATCATAATGAAAAATGTTGTGAAATCTTTTATAAGCAACTTTGATGCAAAATCATAGCTGGAATATGGAATTCAAAAATTAAAGAATTAATGCAATATGAGCAAGTAGGATTTACTTAGATGTGTAATATGATTTATAGTTAGAGTATTTATGCAAATTACCACATAAACAGATCAAATAAGAAAACAATCATCATCTTGACAAATTCATAAAATGTATGCTAATTTTAGAAAATAAAATTTCCACTATGGAAGCTACAGACAATAAAATACTGCCTTTAACCTTAATCAATATATGTATCTCAAATAACAACTGATATCAGAGACTATAAAGCACTATAAAGGTTTTCCAATTAAAATAGATAGATAAGGACACCTGATATCACTACTATTTAGGTAATCATTCTAAAAATATAAACAACACAATAAAAAGGAAATAAATGTATATTAAGAAAACAGAAAAAGTTTCCTTACTAGTTTATTAAATGTTTATCTTTCTAGAAAATCTATTATAAATTGAATACTAAATATAACATATGCATTTAGTTAAATGGTTATATATAAATTATCTTTTATAATTTAATTATGTAATTATTAATGTATAAATAGATATAAATAAACACATAATATGTAAAATATTAAAAAATATAAATAAACATGAATAACCTCAGAAAGAAAGAATAACCATGCCAAATTTAAACAGCACTAAAATACAAGGAGAGTAATTTTAAAAGATAAAAGTACAACTATCTTCTCAGAAGGAAATATTAATATTTCCAATTTAGAGATCCCACATCTTTCTCAAATTAATCTGTAAATATTTATTTACAGGGAAATTTCTGAAGGGATGTTTAAGATGACTTTTTAAAATCTGAGAAATGTATACCAAAGTTTAAGTAAAATAATTTAGAGGATAACTAACCAAAAGAAATTTTGAAAAACAATTATTATAAGAAATATGCCTTACCTTTGCATTAAACAAAATATATAATGTGAATATGTATTCATTGTATATGTGTATCTGTGTGTATGCACATATACAGTGTTAAGTCACTTTTTATGAGCAAATTCAACAAAAACAAAGATAAATAAATGGGAATTAAACTAAAAAAGTTCTGCACAGCAAAAGATACAATCAGCAGAATAAACAGACAACGCACAGAGCGGAAGAAAATATTCCCAATCTATACCTCCAACAAACTACTAATATCCAGAATCTACAAGGAACTCAAACAAATTAGCAAGAAAAAAACAAACAATCCCATTAAAAAGTGGGCTAAGGACATGAATAGACAATTCTCAAAAGAACATATACAAATGAGGAACAAACATATGAAAAAATTCTCAACATCACTAATGATCAGGAAAATGCAAATCAAAACCACAATGGATTTAACCACCCTACTCTTGCAAGAATGGTCATAATCCAAAGATTTTAAAAAACCAGATTTTGGCATGGATGTGGTGAAAAGGGAACACCTTTACACTGCTGGTGGGAATGTAAACTAGTACAACTTCTATGGAAAACAGTGTGGAGATTCCTTAAAGAACTAACAGTAGGATTACCATTTGATCCGGCAATCCCACTGCTGGGCCTCTACCCAGAGGAAAGAAGTCATTATACAAAAAAGATACTTGCACATGCATGTTTATAGCAGCACAATTTGCAATTGCAAAAATATGGAACCAGCCCAAATGCCTATCAATTAGTGATTGGATAAAGAGATTGTGAGATATATATATATATATATATATATATATATATATATATATATACACACACACACACCATGGAATACTACTCAGCCATAAAAAGAAATGAAATAATGGCATTTGCAGCAACCTGGTTGGAACTGGTGATCATTATTCTAAGAGAAGTAACTCAGGAATGGAAAACCAAACATAGTATATTCTCTCGTAAGTGGGAGATGAGCTGTGAGGATACAAAGACATAAGAATGAGACAATAGGAGGGAGTAGCCAATATGGCCAAATAGAAACAGCTCTGCTCTCGGCTCCCAGTGAGAAGGAAAAAATGGCAAGTGAATTCTGCATCTTCAATTGAGGTACCAATTTTCTCTTATTAGGACTGACTAGGTGGTTGGCGCAACCCACGGAAAGTGAGGAAAAGCATGGTGGAGTGAAGGTCCACCAGGAGATGTACAGGGGCACTGGGAGCTTCCTTTCCTAGCCAAAGAAGGCAGTGAGGGATTGTGCTACCCCTCCTTGAAAACTATGCTTTTCCCATGGATCCTTGCAATCCACAGATCAGGAGGTCCCCTCATGAGCCCATACCACCAGGGCCTTCAGTCACAAGCACAAAGCCGTGCAGACTCATGGTGGCTGCTCGGGCAGGCAGCTGCTGGAGCAGGCACTGGACACAGGAGTATTTGCATACTTATGCTCTGGAAACTCTCATGAGGCAGGAGATCCGTCCACTCCCGGGGGAAGGAGGCTGATGCCAGGGAGCCAAGTGGCCTCGCTCCCACAGAACCCCACAAGCTAAAACGTACTGGCTTGGAATCTCTGGCGGCCAGCACAGCAGGCTAGAGACTGCCCAAGAAGATGGGTTCCCAGAGAGGGAAGGGCTGCTGCCATCACTGTGGCTCCAGTCAGCTGTTTCCCTCTGCTGCTGGTGCCAGCAAGACTGGGTGGTCTGGACTGGGAGCAATTTCTCACAGGGGAACACAGTGACTGGGTCAGTTCGTGGCCAGACTGCTTCTTTAAGCAGGACCCTGATCCACTCCTGCTCACTAGAGGGGGACTCCCCATGGGAATTTCAGCATCCCCAGCCAGGGATTTATGAAGAGAACTCTGATATCCCTGAGAGGAGCCCATAGGAGGAGAGGCAGCTGTAGTATCATGCATCAGTGGTGTCAGTCTTTTCTGGCTGCTGGCTCTGGAGAGTAAGGGCAGCCCAGACGAGGAGGATTTTCCCCAGCACAGCACACCTGCCCCACCAAGCTGCAGTCAGACTGCTTATTTAAGTGGGTCCTTGATCCTGCTCCTCCTGACTGGGTGAGACCTGCAAACAGAAGTCTCCAGACACTTCGTACAGGAGTGTTCAGGCTGGCATCAGGTTGGTGCCCCTCTGGGACAGAGCTCCATGAAGAAGGAGCAAGCTGCCATCTTTGCTAGTCTGCCGCCTCCAATGATGGTATCTCCAGGGGCGGGACAGACCCAGGCAAATAGCATCTGAAGTGGACTCCCACCAAACTGCAGCATCCCTATGGAAAAGGGACCTGACTGCTAAAAGAAAAACAAACAGAAAGCAACAACGACAACATCAATGAAAAAGACCCCATAAAAACCCCATCCAACAGTCGGCAGCTTCAAAAATCAAAGGCAGATAAACCCATGAAGATGAGAAAGAATCTACACACAAAAATGCTGAAAACTCAAAAAGCCAGAGTGCTTCTTCTTCTCCAAATGATAGCAACATGTCTCCAGCAAGTGCACAGAACTGGGCGGAGGCTGAAATGGACGAATTGACAGAAGCAGGCTTCAGAAGATGGGTAACAACAAACTTCACTGAGCTAAAGGGTTATGTCCTAACTCATTGCAAAGAAACTAAGAACCATGATAAAACACTACAGGAGTTGTTAACCAGAATAACCAATTTAGAGAGGAACATAAATTACCTGAGAGCTGAAAGTCAGTCACAACAGAACTTTACAATGCAAACACAAGTATCAGTAGCTGGATAAGCCAAGCAGAAGAAAGAATATCATAACTTGAAGACTATCTTGTTGAAACAAGGCAGGCAGATAAGATTAGAGAAAAAATAATAAAAAGGAATCAACAAAACCTCTGAGAACTATGAGACTGTGCTTAAAGACCAAACCTACATCTGATAGGGGTACCTGAAAGAGATGGGGAGAACAGAACCAAGTTGGAAAACGCACTTCAGGATATCATCCAGGAGAACTTTTCCGACTTACCAAGACAGGCCAAAATCCAAATTCAGGAAATCCAGAGAACCCCAGTAAGATATTCTACAAGAAGACCAACCCCTAGACACATAATCATCAGATTCGCCAAGGTCAGAATGAAGAAAACAATGCAAAGGGCAGCCAGAGAGAAAGGCCAGGTCACCTGTAAAGGGAAGCCCATCAGACTAATAGCAGACCTCTCAGCAGAAACCCTATAAACCAGAAGAGACTGGGGGTCAGTATTCAACAGTCTTAAAGACAATAATTTCCAACCTAGAATTTCATAGCTAGCTTAACTAAGCTTCATAAGTGAAGGAGAAATAAAATATTTTTCAGACAAGCAAATGCTGAGGGAATTTGTCACCACCAAGCCTGCTTTGCAAGAGCTCCTGAAGGAAGCACTAAATATGAAAAGGACGAACTGTTACCAGCCGCTACGAAAACACACTTAACTATACAGACCAGTGACACTATGAAGCTACTACATAGACAAGTCTGCAAAATAACCAGACAGCATTATGATGTCAGGATCAAATTCACGCATAACAATATTAACCTTGAATGTAAATGGGCTAAATGCCCCAATTAAAAGACACAGAATGGCAAGCTGGATAGAGTCAAGATTCATTGGTGTGCTGTATTCAAGAGACCTATCTCACATGCAAAGACATACACAGACACAAAATAAAAGGATGGAGGAAAATTTATTGAGCAAATGGAAAACAGAAAAAAGCAGGGGTTGCAATCCTAGTTTCTGACAAAATAGACTTTAAATCAACAAAGACCATAAAAGACAAGTCCTTGAAGAGGATTGACATATTGTTTGCATTTGTAAAAGGATTTCTCTGGAAGCCTTCATAAATAAGACTGAAGAGAAAATAATTAAAAAGATCAGACTAGAAGCTGTTGCAGTTTTCTAGGCAAGAGGTGATACTAGCTTTGTTTAGATCTGTGGTTCTCATGGGGAAGACAGGGGCTGTATTTTGCCACTTCCCAGGGGATAGTAGACAATGTCTGGAGATATTTTTGCGTGTCACAATGAGGTGGTGGGTGAGGGGCATCTAGTGGGTAGAAACCCAGGACACTTCTAAACACTCTGAAATGCACAGGACAGAAGACTTCTTTCAACAAAGACTCATCTAGCCTCAAATATCGATAGTGTTGAGGTTGAGAATTCTTGATTTAGAGGGATAGGAATGAAGATGCTTGGAAAGTAAACTAGTGTAATTATGTAAAGAAAGATATATTGAACACCAAACTTTTAGTAGTTTTTTGAAGGCTACTCAACTATTTATTCAAAAATGATATAAATATTCCCATGAAATGTATTTGATACTTCTTTAATCATCAGTTAATGTGAAGAAATTTTGGGTTCCGTTGTCTATAGAGAGAGCACCAGTCTTTATTTGTCAATTTAAAAATATCAACAGCTTAAAATGTTTTAAAACAATTTTTACCAGCTTATTACAACTTATTTTTCAAATAATATTTACTCAGTAACTTTTTTTCTAAGATTAAAAAAATAAGAAAAAAATTTACTTACTTGCCATTCAATGCTGCTACACCAACTGTGCTCCGAGCAATTGACATACTGGCTACAAATGTCCATTGTTGACTCTGTGGATCCCACCTTTCCACTGTATTCAGATAGCTCCAGCCATCATGGCCTCCCACAGCATAAATAGGGCCTTCAAGTACTGTTACACCTAAAATATTAGATAAATGAATGTTGTGCCTATAGTTAATATCATATTGTACATTTAAAAATCTGTTAAGTGGGTAGATCTCATGTTAAGTGTCCCTAACATAATAAAATGAAAAAATTTAAAAGATTGAATAGATTTATTTCACAGTGAGATTTTAAAAATCAAAGCAACAGTACAAAACTATGAATTCATTCAGCATAGACTTCAGTTGTTAAGAAACTATTACAATCTCGTAGAAACTACCTACCATTAATTGAATCATTCCATTAAAGTGAAAACAAAATTGGGAGCCAAAAATAGTATTATGACCTAGATGCTTTATAAAATAATACTAATTCCCATATTTATGACCATATGAAGAAACAGATACTAAATTCAAAGGTAAGATGTCTTGGGCCTCTACTTTTAAAGAGCATTTCTACACTGCTATTTAAAATACTTTGTTACTTACAACAATGTTACCTTAAAGCAATGTAATATTACCAATGTGAATTTCAGAATAGTATTTTCTGTGCTTTGGCTTCCCAAAAAGGTTAAAATAAACTTAAGCAAAGCTTAGAAAATATGACATCTTTCATATTATTAGCTAAAATTACTAAACACAAGCAATTAAATAAAATTAATAGAGAGCCATCCATGGGAAGATATATATATATAACTAGTACTCATTGCTTTTCTAGTAAACTCACATCTTCATAAATAAATTTTCTTAAATGCTCAACAGTTGCTAAATATTTAAATATAATGTAAATATTGATCGATGTGCTCTTTAGCTGTACAGAAATTCTGATGAATATTTCCTAAAAGGGTATAATTTGAAGCCTGATTATAAAGAAGTCTGAAGCATCTGTGAGTTTTACCCTATTACCAAGCTGACAAATTAGACTGCCACAAATTTATGCATATTGATTAAGACATGACTCCTAGATCAAAGAAGAAATACAGTTTATTACTCATAGCAACAGCAATAGTCAGAGTATCATCAATTTTTGTTTCTGTTGCTGCTTCCCCACGCCCCAATTCCCATAGGGTGATCCAAACAAGGTAATCAAAGTGACCTTACTGTTTCCCTTCTCTTGATCAAACTTCAGACAGTTTCGTCCTGTGTCTAGAGCCGTGACTTCATTTTCCTTAGAGCATTTACTTTAGAAAACTTATAACTGTAAATTATTTCTCTGCTTCTTTGAGATGTAAATCTTTGATAAAACCTCTTGCCAGTTTCACAACCCAGGACTGTCTTTCTCAAGGACTCGGGAACTGCAGTTCCTTTGAAATTTAGTCATTAAGGTATTCTATCTCCCAGACTCCTGAAAGTATAGGAGCCTAATTCCAGTTGGTACCTTGCTGCAAGCTATAAAACTACTTTCTGAAATAAAGACAGAAGAATGTTAACCATTCTTTTGAGTAAGGCCAATTAGCAAACACAGATTGCCTATGATCCACCTACCCAATCTGGTTCCCAAAAACTCTACCACCTTTGTTTTAGAAGAGTTGAGTTCAGTCACAGTTTTATCTTCTCTTCCTTATTGCAAGCCTTCAATAAAGTCTTTCTTGCCTGTTTACAATTGCCTCATATAATTTTGCTTTGAGAAGGGTTAATTGAAACCTGTACATGCAGTAGATTGTATTATAGAAAAGAACTATAATTTATAATGGACAATAAACATGCATACCCATTGCTCAGGAAGGAGATATTATCTTTATGCTTTTAAGCATGACTGCATTTTATTTTGGAGACAAGAACTATCTCTCTGTTCTTAGTCTTTCTGTTAAAATAACCTCCTTTTAAATATATTCCAGAACAAAGGACACTCAGTAACTTGACTTTAAAGATGTGCAGACATATGAGAGACCCATGAAGAATTGTCTCCCAAAACTGATGTGAAAATAAAATGACAACTCATTTATTCATTCATTCATTTAACTATTATTCATTGAATGACCTTTATGTGTCAGGAATTATTATTGGCACCGAGGACACAGTGATGAATTAGGTAAAGTCTCTGCCCACAGTGAGCTCCTATATCAGTCAATGAATCAACTAAAATGGAATAAGTACATTGTTCCCAATAAGTAAGCATGCTTCACACATATTACACAATTATACAATTATAATTTAATACAAAATAAATGTAGCCGAATAGCATTAAAAATGTTCTACAACACACATTCAACTTAGGGATGTTATTTTACACAACTCTATTCATATGGAGGGATCGTGTTTTGAGTGCAGGCATAGTTAAAATTAAAAAGCATAAACTTCAAATCTTGTTCTTTCATTAGGTAGCTTGACATAGGAAATGGGGATTAGAAAAGATGAGTAAATGTGAAGGTTGAGGTTATTTCAAAAGGATATGATATATCTCATAGGCTTTTTAGAGAAGTATAGGTAGATATTCACATGTATCAACAATAATTAACTATATGGAGATTAAAGTGAAAACATCAGTGAAGTTTTCAAAGAGATCCTGAAATCAACTTTTTACTGAGCACCAATTAGATACAGAGTAGACTTTAGAATACGTTGTGTGCCTTGGGTTGGGTAGAAAATATTTTCATTGATTTATGCTCTTCTGGAGAATATGATATCTATCTGAAAGGACCAGATCACTAGGATAATTTAATAAACTTAATAAATTTGAAGTTTGTTATAAGAGCAATGGAAAATCACTGAGATATTTCATAATAGGGATGTGATTGCTATGACAAATTTATTCTGGATGTTTTGTAGCAAATTGATTGGAGTCAGGTTAGGTGGCAGTAGGGAGATGATTAGAAGAAAATTTCAGAAATTCAAAAAGTACAAGGTAGTAGATTGAATTAACAGGTTTCAGTTCAAACAGATAAAAGTGAAAATATTTGAAATATACTCACATATATTCTGGGAGTCTTGCTGTTGGAATTTACTAATAGAATGTATAGGGGTATATGAATAGAAAGAACAAATCAGGGCTGGACGTGGTGGCTCACGCCAGTAATCCTGACACTTTGAGAGGCTGAGGTGGGCAAATCACTTGAGGCCAGGAGTTTGAGACCAGCCTGGCCAACAAGGCAAAAATCTCGTCTCTACTAAAAATACAAAAATTAGCTGGGCATGGTGATGCATGCCTGTAATCCCAGCTACTTGGGAGGTTGAGGCAGGAGAATTGCTTCAACCTGGGAGGCAGAGGTTGTAGTGAGCCAAGATTGTGCCACTACACTCCAGCCTGGGCAACAGAGTGAGATTTTGTCTCAAAAAAAAAAAAAAAAAAAAACCCAAAAAAACAAAACAAAACAAAAAAACGGAAAAAAAAAACAGAAGAAAGAATAAATTAGGGATAAATAAATTGGTTAAATAATTGGGTAAATTTTAAGGGTAGAAAAGTTTGAAAATTATTTTTGGGGAAAGCTTGAGAATTCTATTTTGGATATATCATGTTTAAAGGGACTATTACACATTTAAGTGGGGCAAATAAATAGGCATGCCTATAGTTCAAGACAATGTTAGAGGTATATGTAAAAATGTTGGAGTTATCAGCAATTTTATGGCTTTTAAAGTCATAGTCCTAGATATAATCAGTTAGGAAGATACTATGAAGAGAGAATGTAACAGAGAACATAATCTAGCTTTAAGTAGCTCTAGTATTGGTTACATGAAGAGAAAACAAAGAAAATAGAGAAGAAATGGCCAGATAGGTGAGAGAAAAATCAGAAGCTTTTGGTATTTGTAAAGTAACAGTGGAGAAAGTTTCCAGGAGGATGGGCTTATCATTGGCTTTCATATTTCTGACCAACTGCATATTTCTGTAGGATTTGAAAATAGGTTCTGCCCATGGTTTAATCCATTCTGGTTACTACTTAGTGATATATCCTGTAAACATCATCCATATGTGCCTTGTTTTTCTTAATTGCTGAGAGGTTACATGACTTTATATAAATGTTTCACTCAAAGTATAATATATATATAATTACATTAATATACAATATATAAATATATATTAAATTACATTGTATATGTAATGTAAAACATGTAAGTGTTCAGTTTGATGGTGTTTTATCACAAGAATATCCCTGTATACCTACTATCACTTCCACTCCAAAACCTCTCATGCAACTTCCCGAAAGGTACACCCCCCTCAAAAGGTAACAATATTTTTTTCAGTTAATTCCTCAAAGAATAAGTTTTTCCTGATTTGAACTTATAAATTAAGTAATATAATTTAAAAAATTACTTAAAGTTGTTATCTGTGACATTTTTAGTCAGAAATTAGGTGAGATGGTAACATTTTTAAATTACAAATATTATTACAGTGTATGATTATGCCACTTTTATAGCTCCATTCTATTGTTGATGAAAATTTGCATGGTTTCCAGTTCTAATATTTTAAAAATAAAGCTGAAATGTACACTTTCTTGATGTACATATGAATTCATTTTACCCAGATGTAAAATTTCTGGGTTATAGAATATACTTACATTGAAATTGAGTAAATGCATCAAAAAAGCTTTCCAGGTTTTTTTTTTTTAAACCAATTTTTATTTCCCCCAGTAAAGGAGAGGAACCTCGTTGTCTGATAATCTCTCCACAACTTGTCACTGTGAAACATTTTAATTTTAGTCATTCTGATGAGTGAGTAACGGTATCTCATCATTCTGTTAGTTTTCACCAAGTTGATGACTGGTAAAACTAAGCATTTGTTCATGTGTTTTTTGGCCACTTGAATCTCCCTTTTTGTGAAGGCCTGTTAAAAACCTCTTCATTTTTAATTGGATGTCTCTTATTAATTATATCATTTTATCAATTTGTAGTAGTTCTTGTAATCAATTTTAAATATGGATATAAATTGTTAATTTTAAAAAGTATACTTATTAATTCTTTGTTAATATTTGCATTACAGATCTTTTTCCACTGTGAGGCTTGCATTTTCACTTTCTTAGTCTTATCTTTTGATGAAAAGGAGTTAAGTTTACTTGATTTAGGAAAAAGATGTTACTGCAGTAGCAGAAAAAATATTTTTTTAAAGCAATAATGTTGGTGGAATTGATATCCACAAATATAAAAATGGACCATGACCAATACACAAAAGTCAATCTAGATGGATCATAGGATTAAATATAAAAATTAAAACAATAAACTTTTCAGAATATAATGGACAAGCATAACTAAAATAGATAAGCATAACAATGAATATTGAGGAAGACAAATATTTCTTGAACAGAACATGAAAAATACTTGTTCTAAATTTTAAAAAATTGTAACATAAAAATTAATATCCTTTTGGTATTTCATATGAATTTTTAATTTTTTTGCAATTTTCTGAATTTTCCCCCAATATCCTAATGAAATATCAATTGAGATGGTATTGAATACACAAAATTTTTTAGATAATTAATATCTTTACAACATTGTCTCTTCTAATCCAGAACACAGTACATAGCTTCATTTTATTAAGATTTTAACTTCTGGGGTAATGTTTGTTTGAAATTTTTATTAGAACTTTTTTATATCTATTACTGAAATGATCACTTTGCATTTGATTTCCCTATGCTATTGCAACTGGCATTTTTTAATTTTCTATTTGTTTCATCAATAAATAAAAAGAAAATAGTTCTTATGTATTGACTATATCCGGTAGCCTTGTGAAATATTTATAAATAATTGTCATAATAATCCACATTTTTTTGTATTTTCTATGTATACAATTATGTCATCCCAAAATAATACCAGTTGTATTTCTTTCAATATAATTACTATACATTTTAGTTCTCTATTTTGGCTTATTTCAATGACATTATACGGATACATATTTGGCATTTAAAATTCTTCTTGCTGAATTGATTGTTAAATATTTCCTTTTATTTAGTAATGCTTATTGCTCTAAAGTCTAATTAATTTAATTAGCTACACTAAGAATTATATAAACTCGAATTTATCTAATTAATCAGCTACACTAAGTTTCTTTCGGTTCCAATGTGCTAATCTTTGACTTTGGTTATTTAATCTATTTATACTCAATATAATAACTGATTTTATTTGATACAATTTTAATATTTTCTTACTTGTTTAATCAATTTTTTTTCTCATTTTCTTTCTCCAATATTTTTGTTGTTGTTATTGTTCTATGGGTAAAATATTTCATTTTTTTTCCTTTTCCCCATGTGTCACCTTATTGTTGAGAGAACGCAAATGATTGAGTTTGTCAAACAGGTAGTAAGATTATCACATAAGGCTCACACAAATGAGAGACCACAGTCATAATCAAGATTTACTAATAATATCAAGGAAAAAAGGTATTCTGAAGCATATGAAAAACTGATAGACATCTAGAACTTTTCTGTCTAGGGAATTCCTTCCTTTCTTTCCAGGGTCTTGATGCATTTGTGTAAGCCTCCATAAAAAGGTTAAACTCTAATTACTGCCTCTGTCATTCAGAGACTGTAGCTAGCCCTAGCTGCCAGATTTCACTTTGATTTTTTGACTGAAGAAAGAAGAAATAAATAAATTTCTCCAGAAATGCATGGAGAAAGTCGAAACTAATGTTGAGTTAATCTTTGTACTCTTTCCATCTCTTTCACATCTTGTTCTCAAGTCCAGGCTTCCTTAGTTTCTCTCTGATGACTTTAAGAATTTGATTTGTTTTATTTAGCTTTTACAGTTATACATATTAGGAAGCTTACTCAGATAGCAGATACTCCATCAGGGCCAGAAGTTAAATTTGTGAGTTAGCTTTTAACTTTATTTTTAATGTAAACATTAGATAATGTAATATAATCTACTGTATTGATTGTCATTGTTTTGGTTTTTGTTTATATGTCAGTAAGAGTTTCCTCCAGTGCTACCATTTATATAGGCAAGTTTCTATTTCTCTCTATATTGTAATTTATTTACTTTAAACTCGGGACAACTAGAATAATTATCTCATGGTATTATGATGAAGATGATAAGAATTAATATGTAAAACACTTAGAACAGAATCGGATTCATTGCAGTCACTCAGTTTTTGCAAACCATTGTAATTGATATTGTTGTCTTCATACTCAAGCCTCAGGGACAATATAAAAAGGAAATTCATGAAAGAGAATATATATAAAGGTCCTATAAGCATATAAAAATGTTCAATAGAATTAGTAAGTAGAACAACCAGGATATTAAAATAAAACATCTTTAGGAGAAAGTTTTAGCCATCAAAAAACTTTAAAGCATGACAATATCAAATGTTGCTAAGAACATTAGGAATTGAGAAGTCTTATATATTGCTGATGAATTGAAACTTAGGAACACAATTATGAAGATAAATTTAACTATTCTTAGTGAAAATATTGTAATCTAGCTTTCATAGAAATATGAAATATTTTATAATTAAAAATATATTACTATACACAGCAAAATATACTAATTAAATACAAGGACTAGCAAATATTTAATATAATAAGCCAAGGAACATTTACATTATCCATTAATCTTTCAACACAGGTATCTATTCTTTGCTCTAAATACTAGAAAGTTTACCATCTCTCTACTGGAGATACAATAGAGCCTATATTCTAGAGGAGAATACAGACAATAAACATACAAATATTGAAAGACTTATATATTACTATCTTTTAATTAACCAAAGTATTGCCAGTGAGACTATCAGAGGTGGCGACAGAGCAAAATGCAAATGAGTTCTGGTTTAGGAGTCTTCTTGGGCCCAAATCCCAATCCACTGTTGCCGCTTGTATTAGTCCGTTTTCATGCTGCTGATAAAGACATACCTGAGACTGGGAAGAAAAAGAGGTTTAATTTGACTTACAGTTGCACATGGCTGAGGAGGCCTCAGAATCATGGCAGGAGGTGAAAGGCACTTCTTACATGGTGGCAGCAAGAGAAAATTAGGAAAATGCAAAAGCAGAAACCCCTGATAAAACCATCAGATGTCGTGAGACTTATTCACTACCATGAGAACAACATGGGGGAAACCGCCCCCATGATTCAAATTATCTCCCCCTGGGTCCCTCCCATAACATGTGAGAATTATGGGAGTATAATTCAAGATGAGATTTGGGTGGGGACACAGAGCCAAACCATATCACCACCAGTATGACGTCAGAGAACGATATTTAAATGTTTTGTGTCCTAGTATCCTCATCTTTAAAGAGTATATAACTCATAGTATTTGTGTGAAGATTAAATAGAAAATGCATATAACAGTGCTCGGCAAATGATAAACTTTTAATACATTTTAGTTGTTACATAAATCAAATGGTCAGGATGGTCTGTCTTAGGGGTGGTCACTAAATCTAAGAAATTAAGAATTGCAAGCAGAATGATAGAGCAAGTATAAAATATGTCACTACTCTCAAAACTTAAATTCCTCTCTCAAACATCTCTAACTATAATTAAATTGTTTAGCAAGTAACATGTTCCCAGGATTGTTGTTTATTTTAAATATCTATGTTTTGAAAGTATCCATGTTTTCCTGGAAAATATTCATACTTTATGCTTCCACATTATAAAGGAATATATTTTTGTAGATTGCCACAATATTTTCAAACTCTAGCTGCATTATTATGTGATTCTCATATTTCTTGCAGCTGTGATGATTTCCTTGCAGAATGGGCTCATTAAGTAGGGTGAATAATTGGACTAGAATAATTTCAAAATCAAAATTATACATTCAACTACTTCCTAATGGTTACTAAAAATATCTTTATAGATGCAGCAAGGTTATGAGTTTAAAAATATTTTTCTGTGTTATGTTCAGTATCAATATTAAAACTGCATTCTAAAAATAATTATCTAATAGAAAGAAGAGAAACATCTAAAGTCATTTTTCATACAACTCAAGCTTAATAATTACATGATGACTTCTGATAATTTTTAAAATGTCTTTTAGATGTTTTATGTTGCCAAAATGTACTTTTTCCGGTACATGTAATTATTTATAATTTTTGGACTGTAGCTTTTTGCATATACTCCCCTTGAGAATTCTGCAGCAAAATATTTACCAGAATTTTTCTATATAAGTTTTTAAGATAGTTTATTGAAAGAAACAAACTATCGTTAATTTTCATGTAACATGGCACACGTTAAAATCAAATATTCCCATATGGGTTATAGAACACATAACTACATCCAATGAAGATGTTGGCCTTCGAATATGGAGTAGGAATTGAAGAAGATAATGTCTATACAGATCATTCCCCATAATGCTGTCACATTTTAGCAAAAGGTTGAGCCTCCATAATTTCTCTGAAACTAATTGTTATTTCTGTATCAATGCAACCAATTTGTTCTGAAAAAGAAATTATTATTTTTCTTTACACTTGTTAATATTATCCATTCAGAATATTGCTAAATATATTCTAAGCTCTAAACTGTTTCAATAAAAAAGGGTTTTAATTATGCAAAATAATAACAATGAAAAGCTAAGTTTTAGTATTGCTTTACTGTTTGCCTGTTAGCCATTAATTGTATCTTAATTTGAAAAGCATTAGCCTGTAAAATGTATTTCCTTTTGTCTAGGTAGAATATATTTATTTTAAATTAATAATAATGTATTTAAATTTATTTTGATTTAATAATTGTGTTAAATTACTAAATTATTATTCATCATATTAGTCACAAAATATATCTAAGTCACCAGTGGCTTCATAATATATATATGACCTTCCAGGTATAACTTATTTAAAATCTTCCTTTCAAAATAATTTGTAAAAATCCTCATCGTGTATAAAGTATCACCCAGTAAATACGTAAAATCAGTGATTAGGGTGACTGAATTCCAATGCCTTTAGATAGTTTTACTTCAGAAACAAGAAATAATTAAGTAATAGTTCATAGAATTGAACACTTCAGTGTTTTTCTGTGCAATGAATTAAACAAAACTTGCATATTAAGGAAAGAAATGGATAAGTAAAATTATACATATTTTATATAAATTATAAAAATTTTCCAGTGAGATATTAAATATACATGTATGTGTGTATATATATGCATGTGTATATATATGCATAGTTTTCACAAAAATCACCCCAAAATATATAAGCATATAATATACAATATATACAAGCACTCTATATAAATTTCTATATCTGTGTAAGTACTATGGAAATATTAACAGATTAACTCATATACTATTTTAAAATGCTGATCATGGGCCTAATACAATGTAGTGTTTTGTATAAACAGTTTTCACATAATTCTACTAAATTATGTAGCATTAAGATTTTTTTGCTTGAGCCATAGAAAAAATATAATTTATAGCATTTAGATATAATTTATTTCATTCTTTCTTTGGCTGACAATAGTGATTATCCATCGTGGTTGCACATTGAAATCACCTGGGAACCTTTGAAAAAATACATCTGGAATATGGTGATTCTAATTTAATTGAACTGGGATGAGGTCCAGACACAGAGATGTTTAAAAGTTCCCTGAGATGATTTTTATGTACATTCACAATTGACAATAACTGCCACAGTGAAACATGACAATCGTACTAGTATCATTGCAGAATGTCCCCAACCAATAACGTGCCTACTCTACAAGCCTCTAATATCTTTCATTCATGTCATGTGTGTATGTGTGTGTGTGTGTGTGTGTGTGTATCTGTGTTAGGAGCATGTGGGCATGTGTTATGTGTAGGTGTATGAAATCAAGGCTGTCAGGTAAGTTTAGCAGTTTGCTAACTTTCAATTTATTGTTATGCAACTTGCATTTCATGGATTCATTCTTCATCAATCCATATTTCCAATACTTATGATATGCCTTCTATAAGTTCATACCCTCACAGAACGCGTACAGGTGGATATGAAGGGAAAAGGCAGGACTTGCTGAAGGACACAAATAGGTGCTACCTTACTACCTGTCCATGTGACAAAAGAAATGGTTCTTGTCCAAGGTGAAAAGTGATGACTGAGCTAATATCTGGGGGAAGATTAAGATTTATGTGGGGATGAGGAATTCTTGGCAGAAGAAACACTTGTGTTGTGATAAGAAGAATTAGAGTATTTCTGAGGAACTGAAAGAAGGCCGATGTGGCAAGAAAACTGGAGAGTCAAGGAAGAGGCAGAATGATGTACAATAAGGCTAAATGGTTAAAAGACCATACAGTTCTAGATCCCTGAGGAATCGCCACACTGACTTCCACAATGGTTGAACTAGTTTACAGTCCCACCAACAGTGTAAAAGTGTTCCTATTTCTCCACATCCTCTCCAGCACCTGTTGTTTCCTGACTTTTTAATGATTGCCATTCTAACTGGGGTGAGATGATATCTCATAGTGGTTTTGATTTGCATTTCTCTGATGGCCAGTGATGATGAGCATTTTTTCATGTGTTTTTTGGCTGCATAAATGTCTTCTTTTGAGAAGTGCCTGTTCATGATTCCTCAGGGATCTAGAACTAGAAATACCATTTGACCCAGCCATCCCATTACTGGGTATATACCCAAATGACTATAAATCATGCTGCTATAAAGACACATGCACACGTATGTTTATTGCGGCATTATTCACAATAGCAAAGACTTGGAACCAACCCAAATGTCCAACAATGATAGACTGGATTAAGAAAATGTGGCACATATACACCATGGAATACTATGCAGCCATAAAAAATGATGAGTTCATATCCTTTGTAGGGACATGGATGAAATTGGAAACCATCATTCTCAGTAAACTATCGCAAGAACAAAAAACCAAACACCGCATATTCTCACTCATAGGTGGGAATTGAACAATGAGATCACATGGACACAGGAAGGGGAATATCATACTCTGGGGACTGTGGTGGGGAGGGGGGAGGGGGGAGGGATAGCATTGGGAGATATACCTAATGCTAGATGACGAGTTAGTGGGTGCAGCGCACCAGCATGGCACATGTATACATATGTAACTAACCTGCACAATGTGCACATGTACCCTAAAACTTAAAGTATAATAAAAAATAAATAAAATAAAAAAAAAAAAAAAAAAAAAAAAAAAAAGACCATACAGTGTGGGGCCTTGTATGCCAATATGATTTATTTTATCCTAAGAGTAATGTGAAGTTACTAATATGTTTTAAACAGAGACATGATGTATCTGCCTGTATTTTTCAAAAAATTTCACACTGGCTATGGTGTGGAAAAATGAGAATAGATGTGGCCATGCCAAATAATGTACGTGAGAGGTGATAGTATCTTGCTTGTCCTGATGTGATGCAAGTTGATATAAGGAAAAATGAAGGACTCGGGAAATATTTGCAAATTAAGAGGATGTATTTATGAATTTCTTTGCTTACACTCCTCCCTCATCTATCCATCAACACAGCCTGTTATTCAAGATTACAACCTGGCAATGTGACCTTGGAATCATTATTTAGCTTCTTGTGCCTCAGTTTCTTATCTGCACAATGGAGTTGCTATAATATCTAACCCATAGTGTTGTTACAAGGATTTAATGAAGCGATATATACAAAGTACTTAGAAAAGTGCTTGGCACATCTTTAACATTATATCAGTATTCAATATGTTGAAGATTATCATAGCAATGTATCAAGAACCTACATCTTCTAACCAAGCTTCAGTCTATAGTATCACTGTAGAGATACGAGAAGAGACTATTGAAGGAATCAGTTAAAGATTTAACTATTGCTAATGCACCCCGTTGCCTCTATTTCTGAGGACTCTATCTATGTTTGATTTATCTAAGCAATTAAAAATATTGTTCCAGAATCTTCCACAAATATTGTCCTGTCAAAAATATTTTAAAAAGTAAATTAGCAAAATATATTTTGTTAATTATATTAATATGTATCATGAAAATCTCAAGGATGATTTCATGTGGTACATAGACATTGTTTTAAAGTGCAATGTTATAACGTGAAAATAAAACAAATAACAATCGTTTGCAACTTTGGGATTCTAGCTCTAAATGTCAGCTTTCCATGTAGCTAAGAGTTGTTTTCTTTTAAAACAAAAATCACAGTTGAGGTGACATTGGTAAGTGCTGTAGGGCTTACAAGCTCCAATGGGAGATATCTCAGAAGATGAGGCCACTGACCTGGGGGTTTAAAGGTTGGGTAGAATTTTGACAACCATAGATGCAAGCCATTTTAAGTGAAAGGAATCACTTGAGCGGAACATAGAAAAAAACTCAGGCTATATATGGCCATAAGCGAATAGGTATTTTATAACTGGCTGTTGTAGCAACCATTTAAATGTGCTCACTCATAACTGAATACAGCCTCTCTGCATCCACTGCTGCCTTTGCACCAAAGCCACGCTTCTTACTAACCATTTCTGGAGAGTGACTATGCATGGTGGAATTACTAATGCAGGCCCATTCTTTTAAGACGTGGGTCTTCCTGAACTGGAGACTTTGCCTCTAGGATGCCTGGCTGAACTTTTCTTGGAAGTGTGTTGCAGTCTGAGATTCTTCCTGCCCAATCCTTCTTCCTCCCATTTTGCCTTCATGGGAGTTAGTTCTAAAGTTTCTCCCCCACTTTCTCCTGCTCTCTTCCTCTCTGTCTTTCAGGAGTGTTTACTGTAATAAATCTTAGGGACTCTTCTGCTCAGTGAACCCAAACCTTCATAGCTGTTAAAATAAAAAGGCTGTAAAAAAGGCTGAAAGAAATATGTTTAGTACTAGGACATAAAGGCTTTGATAACCAATTGAAGTAAAAATTTTATCTGAGACTCAGGAATCGAGTCAGGAATTTTCACAAGAGGATGACATCATTAGAACTGAACTTTCATTCGTTTAACCTGGCTCCAGCCTTTAGGATCATTGCAGGGAATATGTGAGGAGACAAGTGATGATGCTGTTACAAACAAAAACAGAACTTTTCTGTTGAAATGAATGAATGAAGATGACAAAGTGTAAATGGAATCACTGGTATAAAATAATACAGATGGGAGACAAATCATAAAGATAGTATTAGTAGGGCCAGATCTAGATTTTATTTTTCAATATGACAGATAAATCAAATGAGAATATTTGTTAATTTTTTCCACAACAGAAATTGAGTTTAAGCTATTCTATTCAATCATTGGCAAAAACATTAAAAATTCAGTAGGTGTAATGTTAATGTCTAGGCAATTGTCCTACTTGAAGATTATTCTCTACTGTATTATAGCAGGGTTCTGTTGACATACACAGGATTCCGTGTATACCAATATTAGCATCTTGACATTCCATGTTCATTTTCCATAATGGCATAGAAGTAATTGGAAAAAAAATTTTGAGACGAGTCTTGCTTTGTCACCCAGGCTGGAGTACAGTGGTGCAATCACAGTTCACTGCATCCTTGACCTCCCAGGCTCAGGTGATCTTCCCACTTCAGCCTCCGAGGTAGCTGGGACTAGAGGCATGGTCCACCATGCCTGGCTAATTTTTTTTTTGTTTTTAGTAGAGATGGGGGTGTACCTATGTTGCCCAGGATGGTCTCGAACTCCTGGGCTCAAGCAATCCACCTGCCTCAGCCTCCCAAAATGCTAGGATTACAGGTGTGAGTCATTGCACCCAGCCAAAAATTAATATTCTGAATGTACTTCAGTAGGAGCTACCCTTTAAGAAATGATAGGATTATTAATAAAATTAATGAGACTCAATATAATTTTCAGGACAACCAACTCTCTGAGAGTTGTAGTAATTATTCTCAAAAATATATTATCACATATTGATGTTATTCAGGGATGTTAAAAATGTAAAGTCCCAAATAGATGAAATGCAGCTATACTTCTTTTCTCATTTGTTTACAATTTAATAAGGGATGAGGACATATCCTTTTCGTATATACAAATATCCGAACTTACCATAACACCTACCAAACATTTGAAGCTCAACAAATTTTGGCAAATAAATGCACAAAGTTTGTGTCATATGAAAATTGTTATTATTATACATCTTCCAAATTTTAATATTTTACTTTCCAACTGGATTGTAAGCTTTTTAAGAACAGGGCCTGTGTTTTACACTATGCACTCCCCATAGCACCTAATAGACTCTCCTAACTCCAATTCATTCTTCATATTGCCACTAGAAAAAAAAATCATCCTAATACAAATGCCATCAGGCACCTTCCTGCTCATATCCATGTTTAACATTCTCTCTGCTGTTGCACAATGGCTTTTCTTTTTATCCTGGCCTTACACCATTGTTCGAGTCTTATTTTTGTTACATTTCTAAATCCTTTATCATTTGGTGTATTTTGCTATTACCCGAATGTTCCCTGAATTTTAACACTCTGAACCTCAGCTTATCTGATGAAATTCCACTGTTCTTTCAGATCTGACTCAAATGGGAAGTTTTCTGTAAGGTTTCCTATTGTTTTAGTAGGATTTTCTTCTTCCTGCATCTATGACCCTGCAATACTTTGCTTACTTGAATCCTTATTATGAGATGTTACAGACTGAAATGATTTGGGTATTTATGTCCTCCAAATCTTATGTTGAAATGTGATTCCCAGTGTTGGAGGTGGAGCCTGGTGGGAAGCGATTGGGTCATGGGGGTGGATCCCTCATGGGCTTAGAGTCATCCTCTTGGTTATGAGTGAGTTCTAGCTCCTTGAGTTCACAAGAGATCTGTTTGTTTAAAATAGTGTGACACCTCCCATTTCTCTCTCTTGATCCCACTCTTGCCACGTGATACACCAGCTTCTGCTTTGGGATGAAGGAAAAGAGGAATCTGGTGTATCACGTGACAAGAGCTTCCTGAGGCTTCACTAAAAGGTTTGTGGATGCCAGCATCATGCTTCCTGTACAGCCTGCAGAACCATGAGCCAATTAAACATCTTCTCTTTATAGATTACCCAGTCTCTGGTATTTCTTTATAGCAGTTCAAAAGTGAAATAACACACAGGAACATTGCACAATTTGTAAACACATGGTATTAAAATATCACTTATGTAGTAACATTATATAAGCTTCTACTTTATATTTGTTATATATTTCAAATATGATAGACCTGAATTAGTAGAGATATTATTTTAATGTAACTAATACATCTTTATATTTGAATTCATCTCCAAAGTAATTTAAAAAAAAAGCACTGCAGAAAAAAGTTAATTATGTAATGCATTTCACGTTAAAAAGTCATTCAACAAGATTATCTTGCCTCAGTCAGATGTACAGCCCATTGCTTACCCTTTTATTGTATTTCAATAACTGCTAAATTAGATAAAATTGAGGAAATTACTCTGCATTTATAGTAAATAAAATAAAACATGTGGGTAGTGGGAAAATCATACGTTTTGAAAGCTGGCTGTTTGCATTCAGCCTAATCACTTATTAGCTGTGGGATTTTGTGAAAATTTCTTAATCTTTTTGATTCTCACTGTGTGAATCTTGTTCCCTGAGAGTATTCTGTCCCAGGGGCCTCACTGTTTTTCCTTGCCATTGGGCCGTTAGTGGAATTTATTTAGTTTGCCTCAGTGTATTCCCCTTACTTCAGATCTGGATGATTTCCATCCTTTCACTTCAAAAGGAACCTGAGCCACATAAGTAAGTTGACCCCCACCCTTCCCAGGAAGCATCTTTCACCAAATGAGGCAGTTGTTAATAGACTTTTTCACACCCTTACTCCAAGACCATAATATCTACATATGTTGAGGTTGGATAACTCTGTGGCAGTTATTGATAATTTATGTAGCCATACCTGATACAGAAAGGGATAATACTAGTGCAAAATATTGGGGGATAAAATGGAATGAGTTTGAAGACTTCTATATATTTTAATATTAGATTTTGTGACTAAAATGAATTTCTGATCAATATTTTATTGATTCTCTCTTTAAATTCTTTATGGTCATCATTAACAAAACACTTTGCCCTCCAATAGTAGCAATTTGCAGAAACTACTTTTTCGTTATTAACCAGACTCTGACAATTAATTGGTTTAAATTGAGCTTTTAAAACTTGCTGTATATATAAACACCAAAGTAATAATCACCAAATTCAGAAAGATTTTAGTAGAAAAGAAATGTGAAAAATTCGAAAAATAGAAACTTAAGATTCAATATGCTAAATTAACATGGTAAATTAAGTAACTAAATTAAGAATCAAACTATCTGGGATGATTCAACAGGATTGTTAGCTGAGGATTCCATGATGTGGCCTCTGTGGTGTTCTCCAGCAGTTTGTATAAATCCCTATTGACAGAAACAATTATAACTAAATGTATTAAATATCAGAGAACCATGAAAATAATTCAAAGATAATCCACATGTGAACAGTTAGTTAATAAACCCCCTTTGTCCTGCACTGGCTAGGAATCTTTAGCAAAGACAAAAGTGTCACTAAGGTTATCCTTTGCAAATATCATCAACTTTTTTTGTAATTAAACAGAAACAAACAAAAAAAAACCCCTCCAGTTATTAGGCAAAGTATCTGGCAAAGTATTTTCTTGGTATTCAGTTAATTCTTGTCCTGCTTTGGTTAGCATTTTTTATAAACCAGTCAATCTCTTCATTAGAATTCTGAGAATTTTTACCCAGTCCAAGCGATATGATCCTAAATCTTTTAGAAACCTACATTCAAGAATACTTATCAGAGTCCTTTTTTATCATTTCCATGAACCTCCTTGAAGACACAAAACTTTAGGATTTTACTCACTTGTAAGTAACTTACAGAAAATGCGTAAGAATATGAACAAGACCACATATGGTCATTGTTAAAGATGCAATTAACGAGACAATTTCATTATTTCTGTGGCCAAAATAATTTAACATAATAATCAAAATTTTGACTGATAAAATATATCAAGACATATTCAAATTTTAGGAACCTTGTAAAATTTTGGAACACATATTAATAATATATCCATAAAAATTTAACTCAAAGGTTAAGCATCATGTATTATTTGACAATAGTCCCCATATAACTTAATATGTCAGATATGAGTGTTTATTATTTCTATTTTGGATGCTTCAGTGGCCCTCTGGGGCAACCCAAATGAAGTTAGTTTGAAGTCAGGAAGACTTAATTTTAGAATTTGAAATTTGATTTGGGGATGGCTGTCAAATAGGTTAAAGGTTTAAAGCACTTAATCAAATAAGATCACATGTTGGCCTGGCAGTGGCTTACGCCTGTAATCCCAGCACTTTGGGAGGCCGAGGCCAGAGGATCACCTGAGGTCAGGAGTTTAAGACCAGCCTGGCCAAACCCCATGGTGAAATCTCGTCTCTACTAAAAATGCAAAAAATTAGCTTGGCATGGTGGCAGGTGCCTGTAATCCCAGCTACTCAGGAGGCTGAGGCAGGAGAATCTCCTGAACTCAGGAGGCAGAGGTTGCAGTCAGCCAAGATCGTGCCACTGCACTGCAGCCTGAGTAACAAGAGCGAAACTCCATCTCAAAAAAAAAAAAAAAAAAAAAAAAAAAAATCACAGGTCATTGCAATAACTATGATTCATTTAGCTAAAGTGGTAATAAAAGGTTTTTTAAAAGTAAAAACCTTTATTTTCTGATGGAGATATTTAGTTTTTCAAACCATCAAACTATCAGAAAATCTGAGATAGCATGAAACAATCCATCTCTTCTCTCTCCTTTTTTTTTTTGGAGTTTACTCAAAAGGTGAATAAAAATCTTTTACTATCTCTTATTAATGATGATATACTAAATTCTTGTTCAAAAGATAAACCAATTTTTTACTTTTATATTAGTGTATTATCAATACAAAAGCTAATTTTAATAATCCAATAAACCAATTCATTTAATCCTGGTCAGCTTTTGACCACACAAAAAAAGATTTCCGTAAACCTTTTGTAAGTTCTTATAATTTTTTTCTGTTTTCCTCAACTTTTTAGATCCATTTTGTTTTATCTGTACCATTTTTTCCTTCATTTTGAAACAACATTTAAATAATCTCTAAACCAGACAAAATGACTTTTTCTTACACAAAAATCACATCTTCATGCCTTTTAAAATAAACTTTTTCACTAAAGCTACATCTTTCTTTATGAAGTCTGTATATAGAATTGTCATATCTAGTAGTTTTAATTACATATATTAAGTATAATTTTCACTGTTAGTAATCCTAATTTCCAGTGAAAAATTTAGGAAGTAATTTTGAACTGTTTTATAAGAGCATTTATAGAAAAGAAACATCTCGTAATTTTTTAAGAAAGCTATTTCCTCAATTTTTTTTGTTTACTGACAGATCTAATTATATTTAGCTTTTCCATAGCATATAAAAATAAGATGACTGAGTACATAATAAACCTAAACTATGTTTAATAATTAATGTTTCCGTATTTTTATTTACCTAGAAAATACTCATTTTATGATTATCTATTAATTAAATATAACATGACTTAAATAATTTAAATTGCTGAAAATAAGTTTGAAACGATGACACAGGTACCCTCCCTAATGTTCCCCCCAGGGTGTTCTGGGTCCCAAGAACTTACATGGCACCCATGGATGGAAATTAAGGGCAGGGCTTGTCTATGTCCAGAATTAACATGCCAGGTGTAGAACTCAGGAAAGAGAACACCTCCCAGTAGGGAGGCAAATCTGGGCTGAGGAAGATGGGTCTATATTAAGATTCACTCTGCCTTGTAGCTGTTGACCAAGGCACAGAGTACATGTTCTCAAGCCTCACCATGGCCACCTATCCAGACCTCAGAATCTAGAGACTCAAAACTAAAGACGTAAGCTCACAGTAGGATGTGTGCAAGGCTCTGGGGGTGCCCAGCAGCCATCTTTGACAGCATTAGCACATGAACAAATCAAGCAGGTATCAAAAATATTATCGAACCAATAGTTTTATAACCTAAGAACATGTAGCAGAGACTGCATAAACCTGTCTAACCAGAAGACACAGGCAAAAATGTCTAAATTATATTTAATAATGATAATTTGGAGACATTTCTATTTTATTTTACCAATTTTACAGTTAGCTTTATTTACTAAACATTATCTTAGATCACATAGAAATATTACATATACATAACATAAAGACATATAGACAGAGACAAAGTAGATCTTATAAGTTTCATTAAGATTTTTTATTTGCCAGCTTACAGATAGTCTGAATGTGGAAAAGAAAACTATCCATCTTCTAGTTACCTGCTTCATTGCTCTACTCAATTGTTAGGTAGGCAACCTTAAATTCGCATTTCTACAGGGATGACTTTTAGGTGAAATAAGATAGAAAATTTATATCTCAAAAACTCAGAGCTGAGACTTCATGCCTAAATATTGTATCGTCATTTGCCCAAACCAAGGAAAAAGACCATAGGCAAAGGCCCAGTTAAGACAAGATTGCCAGGCAAAGCACCTGAAACAAAGGTAAGACTGGTTAGGCAAACTTAACAAATTGTCATTAATTGTTATTAAACTTAAAACAATAGTAAGAGTTTCTAGTGACTCAAACCCTCCTCTCTTCCAGTGTACATAGGCAAAAAGACACCCTTACGAATGGAGGTTTTCTTTAAACCTCTTCTTTTACAAAAGGTTTTTAAATAGTCTGGTAAATGTCAAAAACGCAAATTTTGAATACCAATTTAGTTCAATAATCAGACTTTTTAACTTAGTTTCTGATCCTTAGCTAAAACTACTACATTCAGTGCTAAGCCTATTAAGGAGTAAGACAAAGAAAGCATACTCTCCGCCTAGACTCAGTATGGATAACTGAAAAAGAAACCAGGGATTGAGAGCCTCAGCTGAGGACCTACCTTTTGTAAACACCTTATCCAGAATTATTTTCATCTTTGGGGCAGGATAGTAACTAAACCAAAAGCTTAGGATATTTTATTATTATTATTATTATTATTATTATTATTATTATTATTATTTTGAGATGGAATTTCACTCGTTTTGCCCAGGCTGGAGTGCAAGAGCACAATCTTGGCTCACTGCAACCTCGGCCTCCCAGTTTTAAGTGATTCTCCTGCCTCAGCCTCCTGAGTAGCTGGGATCACAGGCATGTAGCACCACACCTGGCTAATTTTTTATTTTTAGTAGAGACAGGGTTTCATCATATTTCCCAGGCTGGTCTCGATCTCCTGACCTCAGGTGATCCACCTGTCTCAGACTCCCAAACTGCTGGGATTACAGGCATAAGCAACTGTGCCCTGCCACAAGATTTAAATTTTATCATCAATTAGTCACTTAAGCAGTTTATCTGCTTTTTATACAGACTTTTTTAAGGAGGCAATACAAATACTGAAATATTTTTAGATGTTTCTGCACATCAATAAGCATGCTGGATGAGCCTAAGAGGGGAGTCTTCAATTTTAAATGCACTTTTTAAAATACAATATAGTTTATTTTGAATGTCCCACTGTAATTTTAAATTATCTTTAGTAAGATTTTGCCATTTTTATGATTGCTGCTTCTGGGGCCTAATTCTGGGAGCTTTGGAATCAGAGAGAAAGTTTACCGACAACAGAATCTCCCATTGTTGCCAGAGAGCAATGAACAAAATGGGCCCAGTTGACACCTCACTTGGTCACTCAATGTTCCTGGGAGTTCCAGGAAAAGCTTAACTTTAAATCCCACTTCTGGCACCATCTGTTAAAAGAAAACCTTAAGACAAATTAAATTTGAAAATGTTTAACTGAACAGAGAACAATTTAAGAATCTGGCAGCATAATGAACCAGAATAGTTTCAGAGTGACTCCGGGGCTGCCACATGGTCAGACAATATTTGTAGACAGAAAGGAAAATGATGCACAGAAAACAGAAATTGAGATGCGGAAATAGCTGGATTGGTTACAGGTCAGCATTTACTTTATTTGAACACAGTTTGAACAGTTGGCTGCCTGTGGTTGGCTGAAACTCTATTTATTAATACAAAAATAGGCTACAGCCTGTTTACATCTCCAGTTAGGTTACAGTTTACTAGGTATGATGCAACCTTAGGCTAAACTTGATGTACGGAGGTGGATTTAGGTTAAACTTAGGCTAAACTTGATGTAAGGAGGCAGATTTGGGATAAACTTCATTTAACAGTATATATAAGGTTGGTGGACAATAATTAATTGAATACCAGGAAAATATTATGCCAGATTTTCATGCTACATCAGTCAGTACTGAAATTGTTAAGATATGCCCTTTGGATAAACTCCATGGTCCAAGTCAAATTACCAATGATAACGCATTTAATAAATGTGCTATGCACTTTAATTGGAGAAACAAAATTGGTCCTTGAAAGGATATAAGTCCAATGTTAAGTGTTGACTCATGGGGAGTCTCAGTGGCTGCCTGGTTTTTCCTGAATCCTTGAAGCTTCCATTATTAAAAGTTCTTCACTCAATGACTCATCATGGAATAGATAAAATGATCCAAATTATATTAAAATATATGTTGATGGATGACTGTTCTAAATTGCTAAGATGGTTTATGATCAATCTTTAGTTTGTCAAACCCATAATTGTTGAAAGATAATCACAACTTCAAGTATATTTCTGTTACCATTTGATCGTTTAGACAGATTTCATTCAATTACCATTTCTCAATGCACCTTTTCTGGTTTAGAAACTTTCCCATGCAAGAGGCCCAATGCTAACAGTAGTTAAAAGGTTATCAGAAAATACGTTTCCCTCATGGGGCATTTCTAAATAAATCTTCAGCAATAGAAGTACTTACTTCACTAGACAAGTTGTAAAATCTGTAAATAAGGTATTACAGACACAATGGCATTAGGCAAAGCTAACTGAATTAACTGAATTTTCTTGGTCAAAGGTATTGATGATTGATGACAATCAATCTACTTCCCATGGAAAACATAAATTGATCCTTTATGGGATAGCCATTGGAAGGCCTATCCCTAAAATTAGATCAGCTTCTCAACTCTGATATGACTAAGTGCTGCAAGGCTTTAAAGCATTATGCCAAAGTGTATTTTCACTAGGTAAAGGATGCTTTTCATGATTCACCAACTGAGGACAATCAAACTCTTCATGATCTAAAATCCATGTCTTCTGGAAACAACAGCAGATAAAGAGTGTCCTTGAGGTCCACACTGCAGGAAAACTTTATTTTTTTATTTATTTATTTTTATTATACTTTAAGTTTTAGGGTACATGTGCACATTGTGCAGGTTAGTTACATATGTATACATGTGCCATGCTGGTGCGCTGCACCAACTCATAATCTAGCATTAGGTATATCTCCCAATGCTATCCCTCCCCCCTCCCCCCACCCCACAACAGTCCCCAGAGTGTGATATTCCCCTTCCTGTGTCCATGTGATCTCATTGTTCAGTTCCCACTTATGAGTGAGGTTATGCGGTGTTTGGTTTTTTGTTCTTGAGATAGTTTACTGAGAATGATGATTTCCAATTTCATCCATGTCCCTACAAAGGACATGAACTCATCATTTTTTATGGCTGCATAGGATTCCATGGTGTATATGTGCCACATTTTCTTAATCCAGTCTATCATTGTTGGACATTTGGGTTGGTTCCAAGTCTTTGCTATTGTGAATAATGCCGCAATAAACATACGTGTGCATGTGTCTTTATAGCAGCATGATTTATAGTCCTTTGGGTATATACCCAGTAATGGGATGGCTGGGTCAAATGGTATTTCCAGTTCTAGATCCCTGAGGAATCGCCACACTGACTTCCACAATGGTTGAACTAGTTCACAGTCCCACCAACAGTGTAAAAGTGTTCCTATTTCTCCACATCCTCTCCAGCACCTGTTGTTTCCTGACTTTTTAATGATTGCCATTCTAACTGGTGTGAGATGGTATCTCATTGTGGTTTTGATTTGCATTTCTCTGATGGCCAGTGATGATGAGCATTTTTTCATGTGTTTTTTGGCTGCATAAATGTCTTCTTTTGAGAAGTGTCTGTTCATGTCCTTCGCCCACTTTTTGATGGGGTTGTTTGGTTTTTCTTGTAAATTTGTTTGAGTTCATTGTAGATTCTGGATATTAGCCCTTTGTCAGATGAGTAGGTTGTGAAAATTTTCTCCCATTTTGTAGGTTGCCTGTTCACTCTGATGGTAGTTTCTTTTGCTGTGCAGAAGCTCTTTAGTTTAATTAGATCCCATTTGTCAATTTTGTCTTTTGTTGCCATTGCTTTTGGTGTTTTAGACATGAAGTCCTTGTCCATGCCTATGTCGTGAATGGTAATGCCTAGGTTTTCTTCTAGGGTTTTTATGGTTTTAGGTCTAACGTTTAAGTCTTTAATCCATCTTGAATTGATTTTTGTGTAAGGTGTAAGGAAGGGATCCAGTTTCAGCTTTCTACATATGGCTAGCCAGTTTTCCCAGCACCATTTATTAAATAGGGAATCCTTTCCCCATTGCTTGTTTTTCTCAGGTTTGTCAAAGATCAGATAGTTGTAGATATGCGGCGTTATTTCTGAGGGCTGTGTTCTGTTCCATTGATCTATATCTCTGTTTTGTTACCAGTACCATGCTGTTTTGGTTACTGTAGCCTTGTAGTATAGTTTGAAGTCAGGTAGTGTGATGCCTCCAGCTTTGTTCTTTTGGCTTAGGATTGACTTGGCAATGCGGGCTCTTTTTTGGTTCCATATGAACTTTAAAGTAGTTTTTTCCAATTCTGTGAAGAAAGTCATTGGTAGCTTGATGGGGATGGCATTGAATCTGTAAATTACCTTCGGCAGTATGGCCATTTTCACGATTGATTCTTCCTATCCATGAGCATGGAATGTTCTTCCATTTGTTTGTATCCTCTTTTATTTCCTTGAGCAGTGGTTTGTAGTTCTCCTTGAAGAGGTCCTTCACATCCCTTGTAAGTTGGATTCCTAGGCATTTTATTCTCTTTGAAGCAATTGTGAATGGGAGTTCCCTCATGATTTGGCACTCTGTTTGTCTGTTGTTGGTGTATAAGAATGCTTGTGATTTTTGTACATTGATTTTGTATCCTGAGACTTTGCTGAAGTTGCTTATCAGCTTAAGGAGATTTTGGGCTGAGACAATGGGGTTTTCTAGATATACAATCATGTCGTCTGCAAACAGAGACAATTTGACTTCCTCTTTTCCTAATTGAATACCCTTTATTTCCTTCTCCTGCCTAATTGCCCTAGCCAGAACTTCCAACACTATGTTGAATAGGAGTGGTGTGAGAGGGCATCCCTGTCTTGTGCCAGTTTTCAAAGGGAATGCTTCCAGTTTTTGCCCATTCAGTATGATATTGGCTGTGGGTTTGTCATAGATAGCTCTTATTATTTTGAAATACGGCCCATCAATACCTAATTTATTGAGAGTTTTCAGCATGAAGGGTTGTTGAATTTTGTCAAAGGCTTTTTCTGGATCTATTGAGATAATCATGTGGTTTTTGTCTTTGGCTCTGTTTATATGCTGGATTACATTTATTGATTTGCGTATGTTGAACCAGCCTTGCATCCCAGGGATGAAGCCCACTTGATCATGGTGGATAAGCTTTTTGATGTGCTGCTGGATTCGGTTTGCCAGTATTTTATTGAGGATTTTTGCATCAATGTTCATCAAGGATATTGGTCTAAAATTCTCTTTTTTGGTTGTGTCTCTGCCAGGCTTTGGTATCAGAATGATGCTGGCCTCATAAAATGAGTTAGGGAGGATTCCCTCTTTTTCTATTGATTGGAATAGTTTCAGAAGGAATGGCACCAGTTCCTCCTTGTACCTCTGGTAGAATTCGGCTGTGAATCCATCTGGTCCTGGACTCTTTTTGGTTGGTAAGCTATTGATTATTGCCACAATTTCAGCTCCTGTTATTGGTCTATTCAGAGATTCAACTTCTTCCTGGTTTAGTCTTGGGAGGGTGTATGTGTCCAGGAATTTGTCCATTTCTTGTAGATTTTCTAGTTTATTTGCGTAGAGGTGTTTGTAGTACTCTCTGATGGTAATTTGTGTTTCTGTGGGATCAGTGGTGATATCCCCTTTATCATTTTTTATTGCGTCTATTTGATTCTTCTTTTTTTCTTTATTAGTCTTGCTAGCGGTCTATCAATTTTGTTGATCCTTTCAAAAAACCAGCTCCTGGATTGATTAATTTTTTGAAGGGTTTTTTGTGTTTCTATTTCCTTCAGTTCTTCTCTGATTTTAGTTATTTCTTGCCCTCTGCTAGCTTTTGAATGTGTTTGCTCTTGCGTTTCTAGTTCTTTTAATTGTGATGTTAGGGTGTCAATTTTGGATCTTTCCTGCTTTCTCTTGTGGGCATTTAGTGCTATAAATTTCCCTCTACACACTGCTTTGAATGCGTCCCAGAGATTCTGGTATGTTGTTTCTTTGTTCTCGTTGGTTTCAAAGAACATCTTTATTTCTGCCTTCATTTTGTTATGTACCCAGTAGTCATTCAGGAGCAGGTTGTTCAGTTTCCATGTAGTTGAGTGGTTTTGAGTGAGATTCTTAATTCTGAGTTCCAGTTTGATTGCACTGTGGTCTGAGAGATAGTTTGTTATAATTTCTGTTCTTTTACATTTGCTGAGGAGAGCTTTACTTCCCAGTATGTGGTCAATTTTGGAATAGGTGTGGTGTGGTGCTGAAAAAAATGTATATTCTGTTGATTTGGGGTGGAGAGTTCTGTAGATGTCTATTAGGTCTGCTTAGTGCAGAGCTGAGTTCAATTCCTGGGTATCCTTGTTGGCCTTCTGTCTCGTTGATCTGTCTAATGTTGACAGTGGGGTGTTAAAGTCTCCCATTATTAATGTGTGGGAGTCTAAGTCTCTTTGTAGGTCACTCAGGACTTGCTTTATGAATCTTGGTGCTCCTGTATTGGGTGCATATATATTTAGGATAGTTAGCTCTTCTTGTTGAATTGATCCCTTTACCATTATGTAATGGCCTTCTTTGTCTCTTTTGATCTTTGTTGGTTTAAAGTCTGTTTTATCAGAGACTAGGATTGCAACCCCTGCCTTTTTTTGTTTTCCATTGGCTTGGTAGATCTTCCTCCATCCTTTTATTTTGAGTCTATGTGTGTCTCTGCACGTGAGATGGGTTTCCTGAATACAGCACACTGATGGGTCTTGACTCTTTATCCAATTTGCCAGTCTGTGTCTTTTAATTGGAGCATTTAGTCCATTTACATTTAAAGTTAATATTGTTATGTGTGAATTTGATCCTGTCATTATGATGTTAGCTGGTTATTTTGCTCGTTAGTTGATGCAGTTTCTTCCTAGTCTCAATGGTCTTTACATTTTGGCATGATTTTGCAGCGGCTGGTACCGGTTTTTCCTTTCCATGTTTAGTGCTTCCTTCAGGAGCTCTTGTAAGGCAGGCCTGGTGGTGACAAAATCTCTCAGCATTTGCTTGTCTGTAAAGTATTTTATTTCTCCTTCACTTATGAAGCTTAGTTTGGCTGGATATGAAATTCTGGGTTGAAAATTCTTTTCTTTAAGAATGTTGAATATCGGCCCCCACTCTCCTCTGGCTTGTAGGGTTTCTGCCAAGAGATCCGCTGTTACTCTGATGGGCTTCCCTTTGAGGGTAACCCGACCTTTCTCTCTGGCTGCCCTTAACATTTTTTCCTTCATTTCAACTTTGGTGAATCTGACAATTATGTGTCTTGGAGTTGCTCTCCTTGAGGAGTATCTTTGTGGCATTCTCTGTATTTCCTGAATCTGAACGTTGGCCTGCCTTGCTAGATTGGGGAAGTTCTCCTGGATAATATCCTGCAGAGTGTTTTCCAACTTGGTTCCATTCTCCCCGTCACTTTCAGGTACACCAATCAGACGTAGATTTGGTCTTTTCACATAGTCCCATATTTCTTGGAGGCTTTGCACATTTCTTTTTATTCTTTTTTCTCTAAACTTCCCTTCTCGCTTCATTTCATTCATTTCATCTTCCATCGCTGATACCCTTTCTTCCAGTTGATCGCATCGGCTCCTGAGGCTTCTGCATTCTTCACGTAGTTCTCGAGCCTTGGTTTTCAGCTCCATCAGCTCCTTTAAGCACTTCTCTCTATTGGTTATTCTAGTTATACATTCTTCTAAATTTTTTTCAAAGTTTTCAACTTCTTTGCCTTTGGTTTGAATGTCCTCCCGTAGCTCAGAGTAATTTGATCGTCTGAAGCCTTCTTTTCTCAGCTCGTCAAAGTCATTCTCCATCCAGCTTTGTTCCATTGCTGGTGAGGAACTGCGTTCCTTTGGAGGAGGAGAGGCACTCTGCTTTTTAGAGTTTCCAGCTTTTCTGTTCTGTTTTTTCCCCATCTTTGTGGTTTTATCTACTTTTGGTCTTTGATGATGGTGATGTGCAGATGGGTTTTTGGTGTGGATGTCCTTTCTGTTTGTTAGTTTTCCTTCTAACAGAGAGGACCCTCAGCTGCAGGTCTGTTGGAATACCCTGCCGTGTGAGGTGTCAGTGTGCCCCTGCTGGGGGGTGCCTCCCAGTTAGGCTGCTCGGGGGTCAGTGGTCAGGTACACACTTGAGGAGGCAGTCTGCCCGTTCTCAGATCTCCAGCTGCGTGCTGGGAGAACCACTGCTCTCTTCAAAGCTGTCAGACAGGGACATTTAAGTCTGCAGAGGTTACTGCTGTCTTTTTGTTTGTCTGTGCCCTGCCCCCAGAGGTGGAGCCTACAGAGGCAGGCAGGCCTCCTTGAGCTGTGGTGGGCTCCACCCAGTTCGAGCTTCTGGGCTGCTTTGTTTACCTAATCAAGCCTGGGCAATGGCGTGTGCCCCTCCCCCAGCCTTGCTGTCGCCTTGCAGTTTGATCTCAGACTGCTGTGCTAGCAATCAGCGAGACTCCGTGGGCGTAGGACCCTCCGAGCCAGGTGCGGGATATAATCTCGTGATGCGCCGTTTTTAAGCCCGTTGGAAAAGCGCAGTATTCGGGTGGGAGTGACCCAATTTTCCCGGTGCCCTCCGTCACCCCTTTCTTTGACTCAGAAAGGGAACTCCCTGACCCCTTGCGCTTCCCAAGTGAGGCAATGCCTCGCCCTGCTTCGGCTCGCACATGGTGCATGCACTCACTGACCTGCGCCCACTGTCTGGCACTCCCTAGTGAGATGAACCCGGTACCTCAGATGGAAATGCAGAAATCACCCGTCTTCTGCGTTGCTTACGCTGGGAGCTGTAGACCAGAGCTGTTCCTATTCGGCCATCTTGGCTCCTCCCCCCCAGGAAAACTTTAAAACTTTGAATCTTAGGCTCATAATCTCACAAATCAGAAGGGCTGCTCCAGACTCTTGGAACTGTGCACCCATTGAAGACCTTAAGGTAAAGCTAATCAGGGAAGTTTCTCCCCAGAAGCAGACAGCATCCTAGATTGACAGCTTTCCCAAGATCATAAGTTAAGATTTCTCTGCCATCATGAGACTCTTACCTCAATTTTTTCTTATGTCTCTATGAACAATAAAACTGGAAAAGGGGTCTTGTGTGCACCCATGGGGTATATCTTTATTTGTGGAGGATTTTGTTTCCAACCTTATACATGGGCAGAATTATGCTTTTGATTGATGGGAAATGAAGGGCCAATGTAGATAAGGAAGTTTAGTCATAATTTTCTTGCTCCATAATCAGTCAGAAGCAGAACATTTGTCCACTCCTCTTAACCTACATCATAAGTTTCAGAGAAATTGCCAGGAAACATTTACTCTTCTGGATGGGCATCCTTTGTTAGGTTTCTTTCTCCATGATTTGGAATAAATGAGGCAAGAATTAGAAATGCGTCCCTCATAAAATGTTCTATAGCAGATTCTACTGCAAAGGCCACGGTTGCACAACAGATTTCGTTAAATTTTCTTACTAGAGTTGTGCTAGGTAACAGAATTGACCTAGATTACTTACTGGCTGAATAGAAAACAATCTGTGCAGTTGCTGACACTTCTTGCTGTACATGGATGACTAGTTTGGGTATTATAGAGACTCAGTTGCAGGAGGTTAATAAACTAGCCCCTAGATCTGGCTCATTCTTTGATCTATTTTAATTAGTTGGTTTGGTTCATGAAGACTTTTGCTAAGCAGCATCCTCTAAACTCTCGATACTATCTTCCTGACGGTCAAAATAGTAGTGTCCCTGGTGCACTGTTTTCTCTCAAAAGTTGTTAATGTTTACATGTATGCATATGTAGAATATCAAATGTGCTCTCTTTGACTGAGATGACAAAAACTCAAATAAATGTGTGATCACGACGACACTTTAACCTATGAATGATGTGCGAGACCTGAAACCATAAATGATAGTAATTGGTAGTAGCACTAAAGCCCCATTTTGGTCACACTCTCAACTAGGTGAGAACCTGACCAAAAATGTGGAATTGTTAAACAAAATGATGGGAAGCCAATGTTCTGAAACTGAGCTCTTGCACTAGGCCCCCACAGACCAAATTAAAATGGAGTCACTAGTGCTAAATGCTATGGAATCAAACAGAAATGTTAAAGAAGATAGATCCCAAAACAGAGCAGTGTTTTATTTTTCTCCAGAAAACAGGAGATTCCAGCATAATAAGAAAGTCTCCTCTGTTGTAACCCTTACAAAAAAGTAACCTGAAGTAACCATTTTTTTTCTCTATTGTTCTGTTTTCCTGTTTCCACCTTACAAAACCCACTGCTCTATTGCCTAGTGGGATTTGATACCAAATAAGTCCACTTTCTATCATAACAGAATGACATCTATGCCTGAAGTTTTGATCAATCCCTCAAAATTGAGAGGTTGACAAAATGGGGGAAATCGTTGAATTAAATTTAGCCTGAAGCTGCTTCCGTGCATATTTTAAGTTTGCCTTAAAGGTTTCTTTATTCATAGTGAACTGTATAAATCACAGAATTTCAGCCAATCACAGGTGATCAACTGTTAAAACCATGTTTAAATAAGGCAAATGTCCAGCTGTCACCAATCAAGTTGTTTCCATACACTGTTTTCTGTACATCACTTTCCTTTTTCTGTACATCACTTTCCTTTTTCTTTCCATAAATATTATTCAACCACCTGGCAGAATTGCTCTGAATCTATTCTGGTTCAAAAGGAGGCCCAATTTTCAAATCATTCTTTATTCAATTAAACTCTTAAAATTTTTGTCTTAAGTTTTATTGATTTGTACTCAGTAGAAGAGATATGACCTTATCTCATCTATAAATGAATAAAGTCCTAAATTCCTACCATTTCTACTAAAAAATGGCACAAAGAAAAAATACTTGGCATCTCTATCATAAGTATGTATGTAAGAGTTCCAAGAAACAAAAGATTGAAGCCAATGTAAGTCTTTGGGAGAAAGTCTTCTAGACACTTGCTGCTCAATGAGTGATCCTGGCACCAAGAACATCAGCATCATTTGGGAACATTTAGAAATGCAGAATACCTCTCAACCCAGATCGACTCAATTCTAATCTGAATTTTAAGAAGATTCCAAGGTAATCATATGCACATTAAAGAAGTATCTATGTTCTTCAAAGAGGAAAACCTATACCCTAGAGGGTGCATAATGCAATTATTTGGGGTATGTAAATAAAATATTAGAAGTTACCTTTTCTCCTTTTCTCATGCTTTCTTGTATATCTTTGCTTTTTTTTTTTTTTTTTTTTTTTTTTTTTTGAGACCCAGTCTTGCTTTGTCGCCCAGGCTGGAGTGCAGTGGCGCGATCTCAGCTCACTGCAGCCTCCACCACCCAGGTTGAAGTGATTCTCCTGCCTTAAACTCCTGAGTACCTGGGATTGTAGGCATGTGCCACCATGCCTGGCTAATTATTATTTTTTGAGTAGAGATGGCATTTTGCAATGTTGGCCAGAATGGTCTTGAACTCCTGGTCTCAAATGATCCACCCTCCTCAGCCTCCCAAAGTGCTGAGATTACAGGCATGAGCCACCGCACCTGGCCTATCTTTGCATGTTTTATAGTGACGGTAATCTTAGTTCATTAATACATTTATATACTTTATGAATAATATGAAACACATATTGACATAAAAGCTCAAGATTTGTATACTAATAGATATCTTATACAAAATGTTAAAGACCATTTCTCAGACCATCCTTTGCTTTGCTATCACATAAGCACATACTTATTTCAGGTAAGATAATGAGAGCTTGATTCAAAATTAAAATTGTTTTATAATGAGAGTCAATACTAGGTAATATTAAAAAGGAAAAACTCTTATCTTTAATTCCTACAATGTCTGTGTCACAATGTCCATGTCACAGAGACTGATAATTGGCCACCACACTTTCTCTCCTCCTTGTTCTATCCTAATAGAGCCACTAGTTTTTAGCTGGCTATATAGCCATACAGGAAGATAAAAGATAGAATTTTTAGTCTTTTACAGCTAGATAGAGTGATTTGACCAGAGCAGATGTATACTTTGGAATGCTGTGCAATGGATAGAATTGAAGCAACCACCCAGGCAATGCTACCCTCTGATCTGTTGCTAAACAGAGAAGGAACAAGCGAGAAGACCTCTGATACTCTAAGGGCTTTCAGCTGAATGGTGGTTTTGCTCCACAGAGGCTCATCTCCTGACTTTACCACAGGGAAAAATTTGTTTCACCTAAGTTATTGCTATTTTGGATTTTACTCTTAGCCTCAGTTGACTAACAGATTCTAACAGATTCAGCTGGGGAAGAACATTAAAGTTCTTTGCTTTTGTAGATGATACCGAAATCTTCAGCAATCTCTATTACATGTACTAATTCTGCTTTGGAAAAAATCCTATATTCCAAACACATCTCAAAAGTGATACAAATAATCTGTAAACAGTAAACTGCCTCATGAATTTAACATTTCCTATATAGAAATATTATTGACCATGAAATAAGATTTTAAATTTAGCTTGGAGGACACACACCATATGGAAAACAGCAATCAAATATAGGAGGAATTAACACTTAAAGGTATAAATTTTTCATAAACTACAAGAGTTGTTTTTCATTACTATACATTAGCTGTTTCAAATATGCAAATGTTAAGTTCCTGTATTTGTCTAAAGAAAGTAGGTTCTCTCTCTCTCTCTGTGTGCATGTAATATGGAAAATAGAGTAAAAAATGCATTTCATGTATTTTTAAACTTCCAATTTTTAAGTTTATTTTATTTCACCGAATTTATATATATATATATATATATATTTAGAGTGCATGACTCTGTTTATAACTAAATGAGCAAAAAATAATAATGATACTTCAGTTACTTCAGAAATATGAATTGAAAAGAAGGTGGGAGAGAAAAGGCAGTATGTATAAATATCCTTTGTCTTGTCAAGGAGGAAATTCTGGAAAATATCCCCAGTAGATTTTCCCATATTTCATTGCCCAAAGCTCAGTCACAAGTCTATCTTTAGGCTACTGACTGGCAAATGGATTAGATTCTCTTAATGATATTTTTGGGTTGTCAAAGTACATCAGGTAAAAATGGGGTTATTGTAGAAAAGATAAAATGAGGTAGCTAGCTGTAGATAGACAACAAGCAGTGTCTGGCCTAAACATTGCAAACCTGGACAAGCCTGACTGGAATAAAACAGTTATTGATAGTAGCAATGTTAGTACAAACTAATTTTATGGAAAGTAATTAATATACTTTTACATATTTGGTTATCTTCTATAAACTGACAATGAACAGCATAGACAATTTTGGTATACATTACCCATATCAAAGTAGCAATTGGTATTTTTCTAGAGTTTTTCTCCCTACTTCAGAAAAGAAACGAAAAAGATACTAGGTGTAGATATATCCTACTTTAACTTAATTATTGCTATATTTATTAACTGCTTAATTACTAAAAGTAGTTGGAAATAAAAGACAGATATATTAGCATGACTTTTTGTTTCAGGCCAAACTAGAATTACTTGCTTAAAGCAAAATATATTTTAACTGATGTAAAAATTCAAAAAAAATTAAAAACATGTACATAAATTTTGAGTAACAGAAGGATCATTAGGAAAAACCTAAGTTTGTTATACAGAACTTGCACACTAACAAATTTTACACTTTCACAAATAAAAACTCTGTTTTAGCAACCTCTCTTCTCTTTTAAGAAATATCAGTTATCCAGGCATGGTAACTCATGCCTGTAATCCCAGCACTTTCGGAGGCTGAGGTGGGAGAATTGCTTGAGGCCAGGAGTTTGAGACTAGCCTGGGTAACATACCGAGAACCTGTTCCTACAAAAATAAAACTTTTAAAAACAGTAAATATCGGTCTATACTAATATAATCACTATATCCAATCCTTAAAATTAATTTTGCAGAATTTTAATAGATTGATCACCCATATGATGATAACATCAATAGATTATATTTCTAGAATACCTTTGAGAGCTTGTTCTTTCCTTTCGTTTTCTCAGTATTTTGTCTTAATTAATTCTGACATCATATTCTTCAGTAGCCTTCTAATTCAATTTACTACCTCCATATCCATGATCTTCAATGATTCTTGATGTGTCTATCAGATTAGTCTTCCAGTGGCATAGACTACTGCTGCTCAAAAACTTCAAAGATTTTCCACTGTCCAGAAAATATTAAAGAGAAAATCTCATAATATGACATAATACTTTAATCAATATCTGGCCTCAAACTTTTTTCAAATTATATCAAGGATAATTTGTAAAGTACTATATTTACAAAATATCTAAATTAGTAAAATACATTTGTTTGTATGTTTCATCTATGTTCCATACATCATATTTTACATGATATTTCTTATGTTGCACTCTGTGCTGAGAAAGATCTTCTCCTATGGTAATATCTAAATATTACCCATCATTCAAATACCTACCCAAATATCCATAGATCAAGCTTTCTTTAACTTACCAAGCTGCAAAGAATGCAACCATGGTTTGATAATTTTTTGTAAAACTTGCATTTTTTCTAGATTGTATTAAAAGAATTTAGAGTATGGAGTATGTGTCTTCTAAGAGACTACAGAATCTGTGAAATATTTTTTTTTAAATATCTGAAATTATTACATTTCACAAAGCTTCTATAGCTGTGATTTGGACCTAGTGGACATTCAATTAATGCATGTCCGCTAGAGGTATGAGTGAACAAAGCATGGAGGAATAAAGGAAGAATGAAAGAATTGACTAATCAGGGAAACTTAAGCCTAGAATACCAAATTAATCTTCTTTACTGTTTCCAAATGATGTATGTAATGTTAAAGATGTGGAAAGAGTTGTACAATAGTTTGAAAGAAAATTAAAAGATAAAACATTGAGAAAATTTTCTCTATGAAAAAATTATACTGATTCTGCATTGTATTTAATTTACTTTTGATTATATTTAAATCTCTTATACATTGATGTTGAGCAGATATGAATAAAAACCTAGTAATTATTCATAAGTTTATTAGTTAATACACTGTTTATGTTTTTATAGATTACTAGTTATTTCTTGACTGAATTGAGATTTTTTGAGTTTATTCTAGATCCTACTCACTAAAAGCAAAAATAATGCTTGAAATTTAGGTGCTTACAGAAATTGAACAAGTGTGGTTCTTATCTTTACATGGAACTAACATTCTTTTTGATGTTTCTATTTTTTATTTTATACCATCAATGGTATTTTACTTTCATGTAATGCAGTTTTTATACAAGCTAGCAATATTTAGGAATTCATGGAAAGTTAAATAAAAATGAATATGACTAAGTCTCATTCTAGAAGCTAATAGGATAAATGTGAAAAATTGCTTAACGAATTATTATCTACAATTATCTGTACTATAACATACCCACTATGTACCAGGAGTACAGAGGAAAGAATCACTGTCATTGCACAGGGTTGTAAGTCAAGGAAGACTTTAGCAAGGAAATGACATTAGGCCCAACTGCTAAGGTTTGAAAAAGATTTTTTCTCTAGGCAGGGACTAAAAGAAGGGTGAGTCTGGGTAGAGGCAACAGCTTTTACAAAGTTAGGTTATAAAACTGCTTTGTGATGTTTCCAGCTTGGTAAAATATTTCATGTTCTAAATCTCAGTGTATAATAGTAGAGGGGAGTGGCAGAGTTTAGGATAGCATAAAAGGAAAAGGAAAAATACTGATGACAGTGACAGGAGACAGACAAATTCCTAGGCAGACAGGGATGGGTCCCTGGTGAAACCCAACCTTCAAGCCAATGACAGCCAGAAGCCTGAAAACCGGGCTGCTGGTTCTAGTTAGAGTCTGTGACTGGAGTGAGAACATCTATTCCTGTTTGCCACTCTTTCCAGATTGTATTTTTCTGAAAAATGCTTTTTAACTAATGAAATGCTGCCTTTTCCAAGGCTAACTGCAGCCTGTGCCTCCTCATTCCAAACATATAAAAGCCCAGGACTCAGCCACACACACAGCTACCCTCTTTGGGCCCCCTTTCACAAAAAAGAGGGCTGCCCACTTCAGGTCTCCTTTGTTGTTGAGAGCTATTCTGTCACTCAGTAAAATTCTTCCCTGCCTTGCTCACTCTCCGGTATTCACGTACCCTCATTCTTCTTGGTCATGGGACAAGAACCCAGAACCTGCTGAATGGCAGGAATGAAAAGGGGTGAAACACATTCTTAGCTGGCTTGCCAAGCTGTGGGCGGTGACATGCTCCTGTTTGCCAGACTATGGGAGTGAACAGTGGTGACCCTTCTGGGGGCCCAGACCCCAGACCTCCCTGAGCCAGAGCTGTGACATGCCCTTGTTCACTGGACTGTGAACAGTGGGAATGAGATAGAATTGTCAAACTTCTTGGGGGCTCAGAACTTGGGACTCCTCAGGAGAGAGCTATAACACCCTCTTGGGACTCCATGATGGCTGGAGTGAGTCTCTGAGTTTTTAGGCACCACTGCATTCCCCTCAGCCAGATGCCAGCACCCAAGGTGAAAGCCCGTCTTGGCATGCCTGGTCCAGATGTGGGCTAAGCCCAGAACCCAAGGTGATCACAGAATCTGGGCCAGGGAGCAACCCAGGCGCAGCCTGCTGGCCCGAGTGGGCAGAGTGAGCCGAGCAGGCATGAACAAAACTCATGCAGAAGCTTTGCTGGCCACGGAGGTTTCTGGCTTGTGATGTGGAACCAAAACTATCCTATGTCATTGACAAGCTGTGAATGCATTGTTAAGGAGTTCATAGTTTCTGGACAGGTGAACAATGTTTTAAGACATTAATTTTGTCTTTATGTATTTTTTAAATATTTTTGTTGAAAAATGAAGTCTTACTATGTTGCTTAGTCTTGTCTTGGGCTCCTGGCCTCAGGCAATCCTCCTGCCTTGGCCTCCCAAAGTGCTAACATTACAGGTGTGAGCCACTGTCCTAAGACATTAATCTTTCTATTGTGGAAATGAACTGAATGAGAGAGATCAGAGTCTAAAGTAATAAATATCTCTGCTCTACAATAGAATAATAAATAAGATCCTAATCATTCTATTTATTACTACTATTATTTTTGACATGGAGTCTCGCTCTGTTGCCCAGACTGGAATGCAGTGGCACGAGCTCAGCTCACTGCAACCTCTGCCTCCTGGGTTCAAACAATTCTGCCTCAGCCTCCCAAGTAGTTGGGATTACAGGCACACACCACCATGCCCAGCTAAGTTTTTGTATTTTTAGTAGATGCTAGTCTATTTCTTGTTTATATATCAATCACAAGTATGAATGGCATAAGCAAATGTGAAAGATACTACCTTTAGAGTGTTCTTTGGGAGCTGTGATCTGCTAATCTCACTACTGTAATATGTGGTCAAGACAATGCTGGTCTGCTGCCATATATACTTTTGGGCTTTACCAACCTTTTCTTCTCTGCCTGATAAGTCTTCAAATCAAGACTTCTCCAACTAATCACCACTATCTTCACCTTAATCTGAGTTTACTACCTCTTCCATGCCTTGCAGACTTTTGTTCTGTGTTGCCTGTTCTGTCTCTACAACCCATTGTCTAACACCATGTGCCTTTAGCAACTTTCAAAAAAAAAAAAAAAACATGCTCTTCTTCTTTGACATCTTATAATAATGGCAACTTTTTTATCTATTATATTTAAAGTTGGTTTAAGCAATAAGAATCAACTGCCTCAACTAACTTTTAATGAGCTACTTTATCTCCTCATTTTAAATTTTTTAGAGGGATGCTGAAAGGTTGATATGCCTCTATAAATTTCTAGATGTAAGGGCCAAGGTTAGAAATTTCATCTATAGAAGCTTCAACTAAGGTCTCTTGTCTGTCATTTCATGCTTTCCTTACACTTTTAGCAGCAATTGACCTTTGTTAGCATAGATTCACTTTAGCCGCTTCTAGTAAGAAGTAGTTATGAAAGTCTAACTTGAGAAACATATTCTTTTTTCCTTTACTGCCAAGAGATACTAACGGTGAAGATATGTGGGTGCATAGTTTTTAGATTTGGGGGCTTCTTAATTGATCAGATTGAATTGTCTATTTTAAAAATAATTTTGAGTGAATTCTATTTAATGATGATAATGGTGTAATATTTGTCTTTTACTCTGAAAAAATGGTCAAATTAGGAAGACATGTGAATCAAAAGGTGGAGACATGACTTCAAAATAGCAAATACCACTCACTTGTTTTCTCATGTATATCTTTGTAGTATTGCAAGACTTATCAATAAATAGTATCATAATAATAATTATTATTATTTTTGAGATGGAGTCTCACTCTATTGCCCTGGCAGGAATGCAGTGGCACAGTCTTGGCTCACTGCAACCTCTGCCTCCGGGGTTCAAGCAATTCTCCTGCCTTTGCCTCCCGAGTAGCTGGGATTACAGGTGCCTGCCACCACGCCCAGCTAATTTTTGTATTTTTAATAGAGTTGGGGTTTCACCATGTTGGCCAAGATGTTTTTATTTTTTTAAAGTTGATAGTATTCAAATAAACATTTTATAGAAAAGCATTGAAAACCCCAAAGGTATGGTATATCTATTATAATAATGTACATATTTTATTTATAAATATAGTATTTTCTCTTCTTTAAATAAAACCAAAAAGAAATTGTCCTAGAATAAAAAACAATTTATAATAGAACAGCAAATTTTTTCTCATTTTTGTTGGGGAAAAAATAAATCAAGCATTACCTATATAAAATAAACAGAAGTACTTAAAATTTGACAATTTTTTTCTATGTTTCTCAGTGATACAGTCACACCTCAAATCACACCTCATTAAATCTAAACAAATTAAGGCTGTTTATTTCTCAATGAACTAAATTGAATTAAACTGTGCCCCTGTTTTCTAAATCTACTCTAGTTTGTCCACAATATTTCAAATATTATGTTGATCAACACTAATTCTCTAAAAAGTGTCTTACTTTTAGAATTTTGCTTTTAGAATATTTTCTTACACCTACCATGTGTAAAGTATCTTGCAGGTAATAGGGTTTGGTTGCAATGTAGCTGTTTTTAGTTGTTTCTGGATGAACAAAGTGTTGTTTCTGAATAAAGTGCCTTAAAAAGAGCCTGTGTCATCAACCAGTTTCCAGTAACACAGAAAAGAATTAAACATTAATAAACATCAATATGAGATAACCTTCATTTGATAAATATAAACAAAGCATTAGAGTGATTGATTCAAGAGATGGAGACAGTTTTTTTTAACAACGTTGATCAAAACAGGTTTCATTAAGAGGAATATTCTTGGATTCTTGAAAAGCAAGAATAATTTCAGGAAGAACCGAGTGAGAAAGCATTTGATGTTTTGTAGACCATTACACAGGCAGAAAACAGAACAAGCAAAGGAAAAAAATAAAACCCTAAGGTTTGGAAAGCGGTGTGCAATGTCCTCTAATGGAAGCATTTGTTTTATTTTTGTACATGCATAATAGATATATATTAAATTATTTATTTTTCTTAAACTAAAAAGGTAATATCTGCTATACACTTTAAGGGAATATAATGTAGGTAAAGTTTTGTAATAATGTAAAGTCCTCTGGAAATTTTTTATATTCATCATGTGTAATGACATTTACTATTGGCTCTTATTTGCATATGAAAATTGATGAATAGTCAGAAAGTCTGATCAAGCATCAGTACTCTGTGAATTCACTTTGCTCTCTCCTCTATGTCCCAGTTAGAAGAGAATAGAACTTCCTATATTTTTCCTCTATGAGATATAATTGCATATTTAGTATTATTGTTAGAGTATGTTTCTTAAGGATGTCTATCAAATAGTGAGCACTCAGTAATAAATGGTAATAAGAGAACATGTAGAATTGCTAATCTAAATATATAATCTTTTATGATAATTAAATTTGAAGAGATAATTTCATTGTGCACCCTCTAACTCCTACATTATTAGGTGACTCTACAATTTAGTCAAGGTCTTTCGAGTATGGAGCACAGAACCTAAATTAGTAAATGACACTCTACAATTAAATTTAATAAAATTTTTGAAAATTTCCTATATTTCAGGCCAAGAGTTACTAAATATTTAGTGTTCTGTTACTCTATTACATGCAAAGCAATGTGAAGGCAATATCATGTTTATCTTGTTTACAATTTTCTCTCTGGCACCCAGAGAAGTCCTTGGCCATATATATATATATATATATATATATATATAATAAAATTTATTGTGGGAATTTCAATCTAATATAATAAAATATCAAGTTGAGCTTAAATTATCTGCAAGTACCATAATAAATTCAATGTTATTTGCTAATTATTTTTCACAAATACAATTGTGTTAACTAATTTGTTGTAAAAATAACAAAAATAATGTTAACCTTTCTTAAAAAGTTTGTACCAAGTGACGAAAAAATCCAGTTGAGTGTCCAAAAGAACAGTAACACAGCAGCATTACTCTTTTTAAACATATTTAGAATCCTAATAATCAGGCCTTTTCAGTAAAGGAGAAAAATTAATCATAATGAACTATTTTTTGTGATAACATACAAACTCACAGATACAAATAGAGTTCAAGATGAAATTAAGTGTCTGTTTCAAACGGTTTTAATAAAATATATGACATAAAAGTACAAATATACAGTTGCAAAACTACATGCACGGATATAAAGTATTGTGATTGATTTTAACTTGTTAAACTTTAATATATTATATTTTTGTATATTGCCTATAACAATATTAATCTTCCTATGGTTTTGTTATTCTTTTAGAATCTTAAGTAGTACAATTTGGCAAAATAATGGAAATGACTTTTGCCATATCCTCTCTCTCTTCCCAGGTGTGAAAAATGGTATGAGTTCATTTTTCCATTGTTCTTTCCTTTTATCTCAAAGTTTAAAATGCAGTGTGAATCTAAATGATTAAATCAAAAGTGTGGCTCTGCCTTAGGAGTAGACATTCTTTTATTCCTTTATTTATTTTCCTAATAAACTTGCCTTCACTTAATAAAAAAAACCACGCAAGCAAGTAGAAATAGCCTATAGTATTCTGTTCAATTGTAATAAAATAATGCAATAATATTTTCTTGTATATTAACTTTGCAGAATCTGTTGCTTCTGAGGAAATCATTGAACTGACTACCTATGTGTTATCTTTTATTGTACAAGTCAGCTTATCATTAAAGCTGCTACTGAATTCTATTGAACTTCTACATTGAAAACTGTTCTAACTGAAACTATCATGGAATGAAAAGTTGCTAGGATACCATTTTTCATTTTTAATATTTCTTGAACAGAGGCTTCATGTCTTGTGGAAGGGGAAATGCTTTTTGGAACAAACTTTAATCTGTATTAAATCTGACAATCTAATCTCTATTATTTCTGAGCTAACAGGAAAAAAATACCAATGCGTTTTTTAAAGTCGTTTCCTGGGAGTGCTGAATGAAAAAACATGTCTAATGAAACTAATAGATAAGACACTACTACAGCCAGGACTAAGTGCCTGTACATGGAGGTGCTAATGCATTCCTGCCTAAACATATGATGCATTGGAAAGTTGGCTACCTTTCACAAATGACATCTAAAGAGATGGAGCAAGGTTACACTGTTGGTCAATTGTCATAAAAAAAAGAGGTACTAGTGACTCAAATGTCTGAACATTTGAATAAAAAATTTATATTATATGTCTTGTTAAAATAAGCATCTATTAATATAATAATATTCACACAAATAACTAGTAACTATCAATGTCAATACCTTTCAATTTATAGGGTATACTCTTTTAATTAAAAATTATTAATGTATTCACAAATATTTGATTTTCTATATATGACAATTGTTTAAGATATCAGACCACAAAAAACAAGAACTGTTTTCTATTAGGGCTTACATTCTCGCCAGGGTTATTGGAGTAAAGATATGGAGAAGGGTCATTTGATTTCACTTAAAATTCAAAAATATTATCTTTTGTTTTACTTTCATAAAGGGTTATTTTTTGAGAAATTATGTGAACTGTATTCTTCCTGAATGCCTAAGGGTTTCTTTTTGTTTTTGAGACAGTGTCGTGCTCTGTCACCAGGACTGGAGTGCAGTGGCGCCATCTTAGCTCACCACAGTCTCTGCCTCCTGGGTTCAAGCAATTCTCCTTCCACGTCCCGGAAAGGGGCTCCCCCAATTTTAGGTGGTAACTGCATTTTTAAAAAATTATTATTCTAGGCCAGGCACGGTGGCTCACGCCTGTAATCCCAGCACTTTGAGAGGCCGAGGCGGGAGGATCACAAGGTCAGGAGATCAAGAACATCCTGGCTAACATGGTGAAACCCTGTCTCTACTAAAACACACACAAAAAAAATTAGCCGGGTGTGGTGGTGGGTGCTTGTATTCCCAGCTGCTAGGGAGGCTGAGGCAGGAGAATGGCATGAACCCGGGAGGTGGAGCTTGCAGTGAGCTGAGATCGCACCACTGCACTCCAGCCTGGGTGACAGAGTGAGACTCCGTCTTGGAAAAATAAAAATAAAAATAAAAAAATAATTGTTCTTATGGAGAATCTCATATTTAAGCTCCACAAACCATAGCTCTGCCCCTAGGCTCATTTAGCTTACTATGAAAAATGAACTTGATATATTGCTAGAAATATTTATACACAAATAATCAAAAGGGGGTAGAAAATGCAAAAAGCAAAGCAAAAGGAAGCAAAGCAAAACCACCTCAAATCTGCAGAGAATTCTAGAACAAGCTTTGCCACTAATGAGCTGTATGAACTTCAACAAACTAATTAATCTTTCTAGTTCTCAGTTTTCTCATTTGTAAAATTAAGATTCTGAAGTAAATATTCTCTTAGGTACCCTCTAGGTTTTAATATCTATCATTCTAAATTATATTTTTGTTTGATTGCTTTAGCATTCCATTACCACATGCACATAGAGTTGGCAACTATTAGGGCTGAGAAATTTTCTATTAAATGTAAGTTTAGCATGCACTTTAAGTTGACACATGGAATATTTACATGCCCATGCAGGTTAAAGGCATTTGTTAAAAAAAAGAAAAATATAAAATAAGATAATTTCCCCAGAAAAACTTACAAAAACAAAAGCATGCAATAAATTAGCATTCAAAATCAGAATAACAGAAATTGAGGTGGTAACTTCTGTAGTTAAATTAATATTTTTTTCTCTTCTGTTAATAGCTCTTTCTGTGTGATTTACCTGAATGATTAGATTGTCCTCATGTTTTCTAAAATCAAATCTCAAAGCTTTTTAATTCAATAATAAAAGGTTATCAGGTTAGTTTGTACCTTTTGATATGGTTTGGCTATGTCCCCACCCAAATCTCATCTTGAATTGTAGCTCCCATAATCCCCACGTGTCATGGGAGGGACAGGGTGGGTGATAATTGAGTCATGGGGTGGGTATTTTCCATGCTGTTCTCGTGATAGTAAGTCACACGAGATCTGACGGTATTATAAAGGGCAGTTTCCCTGCACACGCTCTCTTGTCTGCCATCATGTAAGACATGCCTTTGCTCCTCCTTCACCTTCCACCATGACTCTGAGCCTCCCCAGCCATGTGAAACTGTAAGTAAGTCTATTAAACCTCTTTTAAAATTACCCACTCTCAGGTATTTCTTCATAGCAATACGAAAATAGACTAATACGGCTTTATTATTTGAAATTTGGGCTAACTTTAAGTATATAGGGCCAGACATAGACAAGAAATTATCCCAAATTAATATTTGATTATTAAATTTAAAATTCTAATTGAATTATTATCTTAAAGTGAGATTATAGAGGCCATATTAGATATTATCCTTATATCTCTTGTACTACAAAAGGATATTTGTCATATTTTAAAATACTTTCATGAGATAATCCAATATCATTTAAATTAATTTTCCAATAAAATTTGTGGTTTGCTACCCAAATATGCTATCTTCCCTTTCACATTTGTGTTTTTACACATTTCACTTTTTTGGCTGAAATATAATTTTTCCTTTTACATTTGCCTAACTATTATTCATAGTTCAGCTTATGCATCACTTCTTTTTGGAAATCATTCCTAATTATCTATTCTGACTTGAAACAATATGATCAGAGCACCCTTACTCATTGTATGTATAACTCTTTATTTAAATTGTCCATTAACTAATCTGGACTTCCTACTCATGTGTAAAGTCCTTGAATACAATAGCTTACTTATCTATTTATTCTGAGTATTATAGTATGCAGCAGTAGCATTTTACTGGTAGTTGAATGCAGGAATAACTTAACAAGTAAACATTCTTAGACAAATGTTCCTCATATTTAACTTGACTACTTCTACTAGCCAAAATTTCTTTAGTGTAATATTTATAATTCGTGTTATTATTAAAAATTAAGATAATTATAAAAATGTATAAAATAGAGATGGATATAGCTGATTAAAAATAGGCACTAAAGATAGTAAAACAATTAAAGAGATTTAAAATGCAGCCAAGGATGAGGTTGCTATAAAATTTGCAGATATTTGTTATTATCAGACTGAAAATTTAATTCTAGACTTTTAAACCACAGAGGAAAACCTAGGTTAGTTATATAATCTACGATGTCCTTGGGCTAAAAACTGACCAATTACTCAGGAAGATAAAATTAATACTGTGACTCAGATTAAACTGATATATGTCTCAAGGTTTCTTATAAAAAGAAACTGTTAGTATTCAAAACCAGTTTCTAGTTTAAAGGGCCAGTTTTCTAAAAGATATGCTATAGGCCTTCAGCATCTTATGAAAGCACAATATAGAAAAAGAAATCATTTCTATTCAGTCCACAAATTCTTAACATCATTGCCGAATATAGTATCTTATATTCCTTAATAGAAAATTATCAAGACAGATAAGACATAGTTCTTGATTGTACAAGAGATATCTATGGATTTCAGAGAAATCATGTTGAATATTACTCATACATTTTGTGGTATAAAATTTTGCCTCTGGAAATGAGTAACAGGTTAGGTAAAAGCTTGATTAGTGAATAAGCAACAAGGCACAAAATCTCTATAACTGAATAATTTTATTTGTAAGAGTTTATATCTACTGTATATAATATTGAAGGCAGGTATTCCCTCTTTTTTTTTTTTTTTTTTTTTGAGATGGAGTCTTGCTCTGTCACTGAGGCTGGAGTACAGTGGTGCAATCTTGGCTTATCACAACCTCCGCCTCCCGGGTTCAAGCAATTCTCCTGCCTCAGCCTCCTGAGTAGTTGGGACTACAGGCACACGCCACCATACCCAGATTATTTTTTATATTTTTACTATAGATAGGGTTTCATCATGTTAGTCAGGATGGTCTCGATCTCCTGACCTCATGATCAGCCCACCTCGGCCTCCCAAAGTGCTGGGATTACAGGTCTAAGCCACCACGTCTGGTCAGTTATTCTTTCTTATTCTTCTTTTCTGCAACACCTGATGGGATTCCTAGCATTAAAAAATCTTCAATAAATGTTTATTTGAACAAGTACATAATGCATTGAAAAGACACCAGGGAATACCTAACTTATGAATTCAAAAGGCCACAGAAGACCAAGTATATAATGAGGGTTTTCCTAAGTTTTACAACGTATAAATCAGAGTATATAAGATTGCATTCTGTTAAAAAAGGTCTTCCTTCCTTCCTTCTTTCCTTCCTCCCCTCCTTTTTTCCTTTCCCCTCCCCTGTCCTCCCCTCTTCCCTCCTTTCCTTCCCTTTTCCCTTCTTTCCTTTCTCCTTCTTTCCTTTCCTTTTACTGTTGCTTTCCTTTTTCCTTCTTTCCTGTCCTTTTTCCTTTTCTTTCCCTCTTTTTTTCTTATTTCTCTTTTTCTGGGATTACTAATGGTGTCTATATTTCTTACAGAAACTGATAAAATGAGAGAAAATGAACAATAATTCCAAAATATTATTTGAAATTGTAAACACATATGTCTATATCTTTATCAAATCTGCCTTAGTAGTAAGAAATGTAACATTATTATGATTTTCTGTGCAGTCAATATTTATGCTGGAAGTGAAGATGGTAAAGCTATCTGCTCCAAAAACTTGTTTTATTTCCTATGCAAAATTTATTTTTAATTTAATTTAATTTTATTTATTTTATTTTATTTTATATTTTTTGAGACGGAGTCTTGCTGTCACCCAGGCTGGAGTGCAATGGTGCGATCTCGGCTCACTGCAACCTCCACCTGCCAGGTTCAAGCGATTCTCCGGCCACAGCCTCCCAAGTATTACTGGCACCCACCACCACACCCAACTAACTTTTGTATTTTTAGTAGAGACAGGGTTTCACCATGTTGGCCAGGCTTGTCTCTATCTCCTGATCTCAGGTGATCTACCCACCTTGGCCTTCCAAAGTGCTGGGATGACAGGCATGAGCCACCGTGCCCAGCCATTTTTTCTATTTTATCAATCAGATATCCATAAGTATAGAAAACTGTGTGTCAGTGTGTATATTTGTGTACGTGATTTGAGTATGTGGATACAAGCATGCATTATTGAGAGAGTTAACTTTTTACTTGCATCTCCAACTTACCTCCTTTTTGTTGTTCTCACTGTGGCATTATTTTTAAAATGTTTGATACCTTGTATTGAGTGGATATATTTAAATTTTGTTTCCTTGTGAAAACTTACAAAACTTTGAAGAGAGAATCCTTTTAAAGAAACATATTGTCTTGGTTTAGTAAGAAATGTGATTTCTTAAGTAAAAGAGACATGAAGAGGGCACACACATATGATATATTTAGAGAAATAGTGTCTGCACTAAAACAAGTACTCCTTTCAAGACAATGAAAGCTGACAGCCTAAAATTTGATTTTCTAGTCTAACGACTTATATTACATATATATACTATATTATAAATATATACAAGGATTGTATTATGCTGATTTTTTTTCAGTCTGTCTATTCATTACTCATTGTTATATATATATGGTTTTTAAAAGCCAAGGAAAAGACTGATGATAAATTTCACTCTGAATTCTCTTTCTTCATATATATATATACGCACACACATTTTTATATATTACATATATATTTAAGAAATATTACTTCAAGTGCTTCATATTGTCTTGAAAATAGTATTTCATATTTTAACATCACATTTCCCCCATGTGGTTTATGAAACCTCATTGATTCTGTTTCCCTGCCACATGAGCATTTCTGGATACAAAGCGTCAGATTTCTCCACTCCACCTTTGTTGCACCCCCTGATCTAACTGAAGCATCCCCAGATTATTTTAGTAAGTTTCTTCCAGCGTAATATATCAGACCAGAAGTGGAATCAGACTTATTTTAAGCAACGAGGATGAAGGCAATTTTGTGATACATTAGGACTGCCCAAATCTTTGCAGGGGGAGACAGTCCGTGTTTGCTTTTTGACAGAGACCATATACTGACTATGTCTCCCATAAGGTCAAGAACTCTGTGAATGTACAACAGTTTATCCTCTACCTTTCCTGAAAAGGAAAGGAGGTCTTTGAATCCTAACACTAGAATATGCTTCTTGAGAGACTCCTTTTTTTCTTTTTTTTTTTTTTTTTTTTTTTTGTCAAATATCAAGTTCATGAGAAGGAATTTTGAGGTTCATATTCTTGCTAAGATTGGCAGAACCCACAATGCATGAAAATGTCTTTATGTTTCTTCATACTTGAGAAATAGCTTGACTAGGAAGAGTTGAAAACCTTTGCCTGTCGGAAGTTTGAAGCATGCTTTCATTATTTTCTAGCATCTAGGATTGATAATCAAAAGCCTGATACCACTCTGATTCTCATTCCTTTTAGTTGACAGGAATTTCATTGCTGTTTCATTGCTGTTCATTCATGCTTGCTGTTCTCATTAGCTTAGGTTTTGTTTTCTTTGCCCTCACTATGGGAGATATTGTAATCATCTTTTTACCCATGATATACTGAAATAGGATACAAAATTTGAAACACATAAAATCCGTTTTTTTGTCACTCATTGTTTTTCTGATTGCTTTCTAGGAGAATCATTTTAGAAGCTCTGTGTTGTACTTTAGATTAATTTTCTCAAATTATTTTTTATTTTTCTTTCTGACTTTCACTTTACTTCTCTACTATAATGGCTATAAATGAGATATTAACTTTCTAATTATTGCTTTTTATCTCATCTATTTTCCCATAATTTAATATTTAGTCATTTTATTGATTTTAAAGAGATGACATCAATTGTAGATTTTTCTAAAACTTTTATTCAATACTCAATTGCAGCAAACATTTTAAATTTGAAGAGACATTTCTTACAATTTGCTTTTCTCTCTTTCTTTTGATAACTTCTTGTTTTTAAGGGTGAATATCTTATGGCATCTACTTGGAGATGCCAAATAAATTTGTGTTCTTTTTCTGTTTTAAGCTCTCTCTTGGAAGATGAATTATGTTTGGTTTTAAAGAAAATATAGTATTGGCTGGGGAGCCAAGATGGCCGAATAGGAACAGCTCTGGTCTACAGCTCCTAGCGTGAGCGACACAGAAGACGGGTGATTTCTGCATTTCCATCTGAGGTACTGGGTTCATCTCACTAGGGAGTGCCAGACAGTGGGTGCAGCGCACCGTACGTGAGCCAAAGCAGGGCAAGGCATTGCCTCAGTCAGGAAGCAAAAGGGGTGACGGATAGCACCTGGAAAATCAGGTCACTCCCACCCTAATACTGTGCTTTTCCAACGGGCTTAAAAAATGGCACACCAGGAGATTATATCCTGCACATGGCTCAGAGGGTCCTACGCCCATGGAGTCTCACTGATTGCTAGCATAGCAGTCTGAGATCAAACTGCAAGGCAGCAGCAAGGCTAGGGGAGGGGTGCCTGCCATTGCCCAAGTTTGATTAGGTAAACAAAGCAGCCGGGAAGCTCAAACTGGGTGGAGCCCACCACAGCTCAAGGAGGCCTGCCTGCCTCTGTAGGCTCCACCTCTGGGGACAGGGCACAGACAAACAAAAAGACAGCAGTAACCTCTGCAGACTTAAATGTCCCTGTCTGACAGCTTTGAAGAGAGTAGTGGTTCTCCCAGCATGCAGCTGGAGATCTGAGAATGAGCAGACTGCCTCCTCAAGTGGGTCCCTGACCCCCGAGCAGCCTAACTGGGAGGCACCCCAAGTAGGGGCAGACTGACACCTCACACGGCCGGGTACTCCTCTGAGACAAAACTTCCAGAGGAACGATCAGGCAGCAGCATTTGCGGTTCACCAAGACCTGCTGTTCTACAGCCACTGCTGCTGATACCCAGGCAAACGGTCTGGAGTGGACCTCTAGCAAACTCCAACAGACCTGCAGCTGAGAGTCCTGTCTGTTAGAAGGAAAACTAACAAACAAACAGAAAGGACATCCACACCAAAAACCCTTCTGTACATCACCATCATCAAAGACCAAAAGTAGATAAAATGACAAAGATGGGGAAAAAACAGAGCAGAAAACCTGGAAACTCTAAAAGCAGAGCACCTCTCCTCCTCCAAAGGAATGCAGCTCCTCACCAGCAACAGAACAAAGCTGGATAGAGAATGACTTTGATGAGTTGAGAGAAGAAGGCTCCAGATGATCAAACTACTCTGAGCTACAGGAGGAAATTCAAACCAATGGCAAAGCAGTTAAATACTGTGAAAAAAAATTAGACAAATGGATAACTAGAATAACCAATGCAGAGAAGTCCTTAAAGGAGCTGATGGAGCTGAAAGCCAAGGCTTGAGAACTACGTGAAGAATGCAGAAGCCTCAGGAGCCGACGCGATCAACTGGAAGAAAGGGTATCAGTGATGGAAGATGAAATGAATAAAATGAAGCAAGAAGGGAAGTTTAGAGAAAAAAGAATAAAAAGAAACGAACAAAGCCTCCAAGAAATATGGGACTATGTGAAAAGACCAAATCTACGTCTGATTGGTGTACCTGAAAGGGACGGGGAGAATGGAACCAAGTTGGAAAACACTCTGCAGGATATTATCCAGGAGACCTTCCCCAATCTAGCAAGGCAGGCCAACGTTCAGATTCAGGAAATACAGAGAATGCCACAAAGATACTCCTCGAGATGAGCAACTCCAAGACACATAATTGTCAGATTCACCAAAGTTGAAATGAAGGAAAAAATGTTAAGGGCAGCCAGAGAGAAAGGTCGGGTTACCCACAAAGGGAAGCCCATCAGACTAACAGCTGATCTCTCAGCAGAAAATCTACAAGCCAGAAGAGAGTAGGGGCCAATATTCAGCATTCTTAAAGGAAAGAATTTTCAACCCAGAATTTCATATCCAGCCAAACTAAGCCTCATAAGTGAAGGAGAAATAAAATACTTTACAGAAAAGCAAATGCTGAGAGATTTTGTCACCACCAGGCCTGCCCTACAAGAGCTCCTGAAGGAAGCATTAAACATGGAAAGGAAAAACCGGTACCAGCCACTGCAAAAACATGCCAAAATGTAAAGACCATCAAGGCTAGGAAGAAACTGCATCAACTAATGAGCAAAATAACAAGCTAACATCATAATGACAGGACCAAACTCACACATAACAATATTAACTTTAAATGTAAGTGGACTAAATGCTCCAATTAAAAGACACAGACTGGCAAATTGGATAAAGAGTCAAGACCTATCAGTGTGGTGTATTCAGGAAACCAATCTCATGTGCAGAGACACACATAGGCTCAAAATAAAGGGATGGAGGAAGATCTACCAAGCAAATGGAAAACAAAAAAAGGCAGGGGTTGCAATCCTAGTCTCTGATAAAACAGACTTTAAACCAACAAAGATCCAAAGAGACAAAGAAGGCCATTACATAATGGTAAAGGGATCAATTCAACAAGAAGAGCTAACTATCCTAAATATATATGCACCCAATACAGGAGCACCCAGATTCATAAAGCAAGTCCTTAGTGACCTACAAAGAGACTTAGACCCCCCCACACAATAATAATGGGAGACTTTAACACCCCACTGTCAACATTAGACAGATCAATGAGACAGAAAGTTAACAAGGATACCCAGGAATTGAACTCAGCTCTGCACCAAGCAGTCCTAATAGACATCTACAGAACTCTCCACCCCAAATCAACAGAATATACATTTTTTTCAGCACCACACCACATAGTTGGAAGTAAAGCACTCCTCAGCAAATGTAAAAGAAAGAACAGAAATTATAAGAAACTATCTCTCAGACCACAGTGCAATCAAACTAGAACTCAGGATTAAGAAACTCACTCAAAACCACTCAACTACATGGAAACTGAACAACCTGCTCCTGAATGACTACTGGGTACATAACAAAATGAAGGCAGAAATAAAGATGTTCTTTGAAACCTATGAGAACAAAGACACAACATACCAGAATCTCTGGGACACATTCAAAGCAGTGTGTAGAGGGAAATTTATAGCACTAAATGCCCACAAGAGAAAGCAGGAAAGATCCAAAATTGACACCCTAACATCACAATTAAAAGAACTAGAAAAGCAAGAGCAAATGCATTCAAAAGCTAGCAGAAGGCAAGAAATAACAAATCAGAGAAGAACTGAAGGAAATAGAGACACAAAAAAACCCTTCAAAAAATTAATGAATCCAGGAGCTGCTTTTTGAAAAGATCAACAAAATCAATAGACTGCTAGCAAGACTAATAAAGAAGAAAAGAGAGAAGAATCAAATAGATGCAATAAAAAATGATAAAGGGGATATCGCCACTGATCCCACAGAAATACAAACTACCATCATAGAATACTACAAACACCTCTACGCAAATAAACTAGAAAATCTAGAAGAAATGGATCACTTCCTCAACACATACACCCTCCCAAGACTAAACCAGGAAGAAGTTGACTCTCTGAATAGACCAATAACAGGCTCTGAAATTGTGGCAATAATCATTAGCTTACCAACTAAAAAGAGTCCAGGACCACATGGATTCACAGCTGAATTCTACCAGAGGTACAAGGAGGAACTGGTACCATTCCTTCTGAAACTATTCCAATCAATAGAAAAAGAGGGAATCCCCCCTAACTCATTTTATGAGGCCAGCATCATCCTGATACCAAAGCCTGGCACAGACACAACCAAAAAAGAGAATTTTAGACCAATATCTTTGATGAACATTGATGCAAAAATCCTCAATAAAATACTGGCAAACCGAATCCAGCAGCATATCAAAAAGCTTATCCACCATGATCAAGTGGGCTTCATCCCTGGGATGCAAGGCTGGTTCAATATACACAAATCAATAAATGTAATCCAGCATATAAACGGAACCAAAGACAAAAACCCCATGATTATCTCAATAGATGCAGAAAAGACCTTTGACAAAATTCAACAACCCTTCATGCTAAAAACTCTCAATAAATTAGGTATTGATGGGACATATCTCAAAATAATAAGAGCTATCTATGACAAACCCACAGCCAATATCATACTGAATGGGCAAAAATTGGAAGCATTCCGTTTGAAAACTGGCACAAGATAGATAGGGATGCCCTCTCTCACCACTCCTATTCAACATAATGTTGGAAGTTCTGGCCAGGTCAATTAGGCAGGAGAGGAAAATAAAGGGTATTCAATTAGGAAAAGAGGAAGTCAAATTGTCCCTGTTTGCAGATGACATGATTGTATATCTAGAAATCCCCACTGTCTCAGCCCAAAATCTCCTTAAGCTGATAAGCAACTTCAGCAAAGTCGCAGGATACAAAATCAATGTACAAAAATCACAAGCATTCTTATACACCAATAACAGACAAACAGAGCCAAATCATGAGGGAACTCCCATTCACAATTGCTTCAAAGAGAATAAAATACCTAGGAATCCAATTTACAAGGGATGTGAAGGACCTCTTCAAGGAGAATTACAAAACACTGCTCAATGAAATAAAAGAAAGAGGATACAAACAAATGGAAGAACATTCCATGCTCATGGGTAAGAAGAATCAATATCGTGAAAATGGCCATACTGCCCAAGGTAATTTATAGATTCAATGCCATCCCCATCAAGCTACCAGTGACTTTCTTCACAGAATTGGAAAAAACTACTTTAAAGTTCATATGGAACCAAAAAAGAGCCCGCATTGCCAAGACAATCCTAAGCCAAAAGAACAAAGCTGGAGGCATCATGCTACCTGATTTCAAACTATACTACAAGGCTACAGTAACCAAAACAGCATGGTACTGGTACCAAAACAGAGATATAGATCAGTGGAACAGAACAGAGCCCTCAGAAATAATGCCACATGTCTACAACCATCTGATCTTCAATAAACCTGACAAAAACAAGCAATGGGGAAAGGATTCCCTATTTAATAAATGGTGCTGGGAAAACTGACTAGCCATATGTAGAAAGCTGAAACTGGATCCCTTCCTCACATCTTATACAAAAATTAATTCAAGGTGGATTAAAGATTTACATGTTAGACCTAAAACCATAAAAACCCTAGAAGGAAACCTAGGCAATACCATTCAGGACATAGGCATGGGCAAGGACTTCATGTCTAAAACACCAAAAGCAATGGCAGCAAAAGCCAAAATTGACAAATGGTATCTAATTAAACTAAAGAGCTTCTGCACAGCAAAAGAAACTACCATCAGAGTGAAAAGGCAACCTACAAAATGGGAGAAAATTTTCACAACCTACTCATCTGACAAAGGGCTAATATCCAGAATCTACAATGAACTCAAACAAATTTACAAGAAAAAAACAAACAACCCCATTAAAAAATGGGCGAAGGATATGAACAGACATTTCTCAAAAGAAGACATTTATGCAGCCAAAAAACACATGAAAAAATGCTCATCATCACTGGCCATCAGAGAAATGCAAATCAAAACCACAATGAGATACCATCTCACACCAGTTAGAATGGCAATCATTAAAAAGTCAGGAAACAACAGGTGCTGGAGAGGATGTGGAGAAATAGGAACACTTTTACACTGTTGGTGGGACTGTAAACTAGTTCAACCATTGTGGAAGTCAGTGTGGCAATTCCTCAGGGATCTAGAACTAGAAATACCATTTGACCCAGCCATCCCATTACTGGGTATATACCCAAAGGATTATAAATTATGCTGCTATAAAGATACATGCACATGTATGTTTATTGTGGCACTATTCACAATAGCAAAGACTTGGAACAAACCCAAATGTTCATCAATGATAGACTGGATTAAGAAAATACGGCACATATACACCATGGAATACTATGCAGCCATAAAAAATGAAGAGTTCACGTCCTTTGTAGGGACATGGATGAAACTGGAAACCATCATTCTCAGCAAACTATCGCAAGGACAAAAAACCAAACACCACATGTTCTCACGCATAGGTGGGAACTGAACAATGAGAACACATGGACACAGGAAGGGGAACATCACACTTTGGGGACTGTTGTGGGGTCAGGGGAGGTGGGAGGGATAGCATTAGGAGATATAACTAATGCTAAATGACGAGTTAATGGGTGCAGCACACCAACATGGCACATGTATACATATGTAACAAACCTGCACATTGTGTACATGTACCCTAAAACTTAGAGTATAATAATAATAATAAAAAGAAAATATAGTATTTATGTATATCTTAACTCATAGCCTAGGAATCTTGATAGACGGTGTATAAATAATATTAAGCAATAAATACTTGGAGCTCCAAGTACACAGAAGTGATGAATAAAATGAAGATTTTAGAAAGACTTGATTAGAGATCAGCCTATAAGATAGGTAATCTTTAAATTGCAGAATACAGGGGACCTTTTTCTGACTTATTAGTTATAAACTCTATTATTCTAATGATATTACAATGGCTATTACAAAAATGACAGTCATAGTTCTAACACTGTTTTCCTCTTTTTCCCTCTCAGGAGAATTCAGGAGAAAAAGATAAACACTGGACTCCACAGGACTCTATCTATCTATCTACTTATTTACCTACATATCCATCTGTCTATATCTATGCCTATATTAAAATCTGTATCTATCCTCTAAATTTAAAATACTTTAATTAAATCATTCCATGAATTTATTCCACAGGAATCTTTAGGATTGATCTATGCTATCAATTTCACTCAGACATTGAATTTCAGAATTTTTTTAAAATTACTTTTTAAAATTGTTTTACATGTCTGTCTTTTATTTTGTATGGGTAAGTTGACAGAATAAGTCTTATTTAATAAATTAAAAATATAAAAAAATCAAAATATTATTACACTATTATTATTATTTACTTTTTTTTTGGCAACAGCATGTTATGTTAGAAAAAATATGACTATTGAGTCAAGGAATCTGAGATTAAATCCAAAGTTTTCCTTGTAAAGTGATGTGAAATAGGGAAAGTTAGTTGACTACTTTTTTCATCACTTTTTGTACAATTAAAATGACATAAACAGTATTTGTGTTATAGGGTAGTTTTGAGAATTTAATCAGTTAACAAATAAATAGTAGAATGAACAAATGACCATTTTTTTCCTCTACTGTCCTAATATCTGATCATTCTTACTTTGGAAACATATATAGACATCAGTGTTCTTGGAAAGCAAGGCTTGTATTTCACTATTGATGACAATAAGTTGAGCTACTTCTCCTTCCTCACCTTGAAAACGTAAGGCCAATAGTGTGCTTCCAACAAGAGACTTTAAATCTGGAGTGACCAAAGCAAAGAAGGAAAGAAAGATTTTGTTTTGTATTTGTTTTGCATTGTCAAAGGTTGAAGCAACATTAAGTAAGTTTGGAGGAGAATGTAACTTAGAGCTACCTAATACATCTAGAGTAGGTAGAGGCAGAGACACCAGCTGAAGCATCCAGCATCTTTCCATAGAAACATCTTTGTCCTCACCAGGCATTCACCGAGATGTAATTGTGGTCTCTGTTTAACTATCAAGCTTCTTTTGGTTTTAGCCACTTCTGACACATTTGGTCAATTTTCTAAGCTAACCATTATGTTTCCAAAAGATTCCTCTTATTTATGGATCACTTAGTTTATCCTTGTTGTACCCATATAAAAGCAATCTCTTATAGTGACATTGTCAGGAATTGCATGAATAACAACCTTCAAATATCTACTAATAATAAGAACACTGGCAAAAAAATATTAAACTCTGGAAACTAAAAATAAGGCTGGGAACAATATAGGAAGCATGTATTCAAGAAAAACAATGAAATCTAGAGAACAGTAAGGTTTAAATATGCTTATTTTTATCTCCTTCTCTGTAATGTTGTGGTTGCCACCAATCCACTACAAAATATTCCACAAAACTGAATATGAGAAAACATTTCCCAATTCATCCATGATGCCAATATTACCTTGATACCTAAACCAGACAGAGACATGATAACTCTAGACCAGTATCTCTTGTGAATATAGATGTGAAATCTTCCACAAAATACTAACAAATAAAGAAAAGCAGCAAAATATAAAAAGAGTTCTACACTGTGACTAAGTGTAATGTATTTGAAAAAGACATTGTGTATTAACATCTGAAAATTATTAATTTAATATACTCTACTAATTAATTGAAAAAAGACAAAAATCACATGCATATTTCAATAGATACAGGAAAATCCAATACCCTTTTCATGATAAAAACATTCATTGAACTAGGGGCCAGGCAAGGTGGCTCACGCCTGTAATCCTAGCACTTTGGGAGGCCGAGGCAGGTGGATCACCTGAGGTCAGGAGTTCAAGACCAGCCTGGTCAACATGGGGAAATCCCATTTCTAAAAGTGAAAACAACAAGAACAACAAATAAAACATTCATTGAACTAGGAATACAAGGGACCTTTCTCAGCCTGATAAAAACATCTATTTTTAAAAAAGGAGAAACGTATTTAATAGTGAAAGTCACTTGTATAGTGAGTGCTGGAGGGTCAAGCCATTGCCGTGGGGGAAACACACACACACACATAAAAAAGAAAAAATAATAATAAATACAAAGAAATATATTAATCTATTAAATATGTTCAACCAGATTTCAGGATACAAGTTAAATATACAAATACAAACTGTATTTCTATACACTAGCAATAAAAAATCTGAAAATGAGATGAAAAAACAATCACATTGATAATAATATCAAAAATAAATTATTTAGGAATAAATTTAGCAAAATAGGTACAAGACTAGGGACCTAACTCAACAGAATGACATCTCATATACAGGATTGGAAGATTTATTTTTTTTTATGTGGCAATACTCACAAATTGATCTGGAGATTCAATGCAATCAATATTTAAATCCCAGGTACCCTTTTGTAGAAATTGATAAACTGATCTTTTTAAAAAAAATATGGAAATACAAGGGACCCAGAATATCCAAAAATTCTTAAAATAAAAACCAAAGACAGTGTGATCACACTACATGATTTTAAAAACTACTACAAAGCTTCAGTAAACAAGAAAATGTGGGAATGGCATAAAGATATACACATAGACTAATGTAATAGAATTGAAAAATACAAAAATAAACCCTCACAGTTATGGCCAATTGATTTTTGACAAGGGTGCCAAGAATTCAATGGGAAAGAAAGGTCTTTTCAACAAAAGAAGCAAGGACAGCACGCAAAAGAATGAAGTAGAACTGCTATCTCATGACAAATACAAAATTAACTCAAAGCGCGGATCATATTTCTTAATTTAAGACCTTAAATGTTTGAAATCTAAAACTTTAAAAAGACAACACAGGCATAAATCTTCATGAACATAGATTAGAAAATAATTTTTTGGATATATCAATAAAACCACAAGCTAAATAAATAAATAAATAGAATTTCATGAAGTTAATAACTTCTGTGCTTCAAAAGGCACTATTAAGAAAATTGCAGAGCGTCAGGAGAAATAGCGAACGCATGCTGGGCTTAATACCTAGGCGATGGGTTGATAGGCACAGCAAATCACCATGGCACATGTTTACCTATGTAACAAACCTGCACATCCTACACATGTACTCCAGAACTTAAAACTAAAAAAAATTAAAATTCATAGAATGGGAGAAAATATTTACAAATCTTAGTCTGATAGAGGCCTTCTAACCAGAGTATCAAAAGGTAAAAGGAACACTTAACAATAAAAAGAAAAATAACCCCAAGACAAGAATAGGAAAATATTTCAATAGAGCTTTCTCCAAAGAAGGTATACAAAAAAGATTCTCAAAAATAATTAGAAATGAGAAACTAGGAAATGCTTATAAACCCACAATGAGATACTACTTCAAATATACTGGGATTATTTAAATAAAATCACAATTTTAAGCAAAAATGTGAAGAAACTGGTACCCTTATACATTGCTGGTGTGAACAGAAAATGGTGCAGCCACTTTGGAAAACAGTTTTGCAGTTTCTCCAAAAGTGAAACCAAGAATTAACCACAGGACTCAATAATCCCACACCTAGATATATACCAAAAACAACTGAAAACATATGTTCAAACAAAAAGGCATATATAGTAGTTTAAGTCATAACAGCCAAACTATAGAAATAAATGTCCTTCTATTGATGATGTATTAACAAATGTGGTAAAGCTTAATAATGGAATATTGTTCATCCATAAACGGAATGAAATATCGATATACACTACCTGAAATTGACTTTAAAACATTGTGCTACATGAAAGAAGCCATACACAAAAGGCCAGAAATTGTATAATTATTTTTACATGAAATATTCAGAATGAGCAAATCCACAGATAAACAGCAGATTAATTGCTGCTAAGGAAAGACTGGGTTATTAAGACTGACAATGTGTTGGGTATAGGATTTCTTTTCAGGATGACAAAAATGTTTTGGAATTTGCTAGTGGTGATGTCTGCTCATCTCAATATATTCAAACACACTGATTTCTGTACTTTAAAATTTAATTAACTTTATGATATGTGAATTATATCTGAATTGAAACCAAACTAAAAGCAGAAACAACCCCTACCATATATTTAATATATAAGATGTTGCATAGCATATAAAAATCCATAATAAATAATCACTGTTATGCTTTACCAATTTCTCCGAAAACACTTAACTGAAATAGTGCATTGTAGTAATGTCTTATTTAATTTTATATGACATAAAATATTATGAAAAAAGATAATATATAGAATTATATGCTTAAAGACTTAAGTGATAAAATAAAAATTTGTAGCATACTGAGAAAAGTGTGGTCTTAATTTGTTTAATTCCCTGGGCAGATCTTTGCTCCCTTGATGTCACAGAATTTAAATGAATATAATTTTTATATGTAACTTTATCCAGCAGAATGATCATTTTTCGATAGCTGTGAAACATTTTAAACCACGCAGTTTTAGCAACTACAGAACTCATGTGACTTTCTCATAAAATCATGTAAGTTTTTTTTTTACATAAATCAAAGGGAAAAAAGCTAGATAAGTCAAAACACATTTTGAGGTTTCATTTTTTTCAATTTTTAAAATTTTACTTTAGACTCTAGCTTCTTTTCACTTGAATGTATAATATGTTATTATATATTGAATTTTGTAAAACCTCTGCATACCACACATAGATACAAATTAATGGTGTGGCAAATAAAATGATACATTTTAGTTTCTGAACGAGTAGAAAACTAGCACAAACTGTTGGTTTCACACTTAAACCCAATCCTGCCGATTATACTGAAGAGAGAGGAATCATATATATTTGAGAGCCTAACATCATTTGTGACGTTCTGAGTGAGACAAAAATTTAGAGCACTGCCTTGAGAAAATATCTGGGAGGAAAACTTGATATGTTCTTTTTTTACTACCCCATATTGTTCCCTTAGGAAGAGTTACTGCATGTTTCCTATCCCTCAGTGATGATACATCAGTGTCAGTGCAGAACTTGCCAGAATTGGATTGTTAACATCACAATGCCATCAGAGCCCAGCTTGAATGAGGATTTTGAATAGCAGAAGCAAACAGACTTGCTGGTCATGAATATTACCTTCTCATTTAAGCTACCAGCTCTAAGGTTAAGGCATCCACAGATAAGAAAGAAAATCTTAAGAGGATTTATGTGCAAATGGAAGTAAATAGATGCAACCCCTGAGGTCTACATACTAGAGATAACGGCAAATAGGTTGAGCGAAGTCAGCTTACAGGCTTAGGGCTTCATGCCCAGCTGTAATTCCCCCAGCTACTCCTGATTGTTTTGATAAGACACAAAAACGTATCATATGCCTTAGCCCTTCATACAATTACCCAAAGTATCTGATACTGGCCACATGTGTACTCAGATAAAAGAATTATGTATTTCAGAGGCCGCAACTACCATTAACCAGCATTAGAAGAGACAGAGAAAGAAACAGAGCATTAAGAAATGGTGGGAGAGAGGAATAGAAAGAAGAGCAGGAAAGAAACAGTAGAAAAAAAAAGAGGAGAAAAAGGATGAACAACAGAAAGAGGAGAGAGAGATAAAAAAAAAAGAGCTGGGGGAAGGAGAGAGAAGGAAGATGAATCTACAATAAAGAAGAGTTAAAGAAGCAGATAGGAATTTGAAATAGGAACAGTACATAGCCTAACAGAGATAAGGGAGAATATGAAAACCACTAAGAAGAAGAAAGCAATTATAATGAATTACCAAGTAGGGATAGCAAGAATGTAAAAAACAAATTTAATTGACATTAAGATATCAATACATGAAATATATACCATGATGCACACAGATTAAGAACAATACAGAAGGCTGAATATTAAAGTTACCTCTCAGGAAAGGATAAAGACAAAAATATAAAATAAAACTTAATAATATGATAGACTAAGGAATATCAACATCTATGCAATGGAAGTCCCTGGAAGATGGAAGGAGGTAAATCAAAGGCTGAAACTTTACATTGGAAGATCAGCAATCTTAGGCCAAGGATGTTTATTGTATTTGAGTACGATACATAATGCCGAACTTCCTATGATTCAACTGATCATAAAGGAATAAGACTGATTATAAAGGAAGCACTCTGCCTCATCGGAGAACACAGCTATCTTGTGCCCCCATCAACCTGGCTTTAACTGACTGAACCTTTTATTGGCGTGTAAATCAAAGGCAGTCTTCTACAAGGGCATTGTCAGTCATCTTTCCTTCTCTCTCTCTTTCGTTTTCTCTCTCTTCCCCCATCAATCTGTGTATATTTAATTTCTTTAAATTTTACTTTGGATTGATGGTGGAGTAGACATGAATGCAAAACACAGTGCTGGGAACATGAACATTGAACAAGTATTAATTTTGCTTACCTGTGAATGTCCAAATCTGTGGATTTGCAATTAAACTCTGTTATCTGTCTAATATGTATATTCTAAATATAGGAAAGGAAGCACTTAGTCAATTTGCTGGCATATTTTAGATCTTCAAAAGAAAGTAATTTGTACTTCTCCTTACGATCCTCATAAGACAAAGTGTAAATTCAAGAACTGTTAGTCTTTATTAAATTGTTCTTTATAATATGTATATAGAACTTTACAATTTACAAAGTGATTTCATAGTCATTTTAATTATTATATTTTTGTCTACTTAAAAACCTTGAATTGGTGGCAAATCACAAAACCAAGGCTGAGTTTAAATGCTGGCCCCAAATCATGCAAATAGAAAGTGATAAATTCAAGATGCACATCGAGATCCAAATCCAGGTATAGTTCTCTCTAGTTCCTGGTTACCCCATAGCAGGGAACAGATAAATCCTGTCATAATGACTTATGGTGCCAGCGAATGTGTTGCTCTTTCTCTAAACGTTTATTGTCCTCTTCCCCACAGCTTTTTCAAGGTGGAATCAATTAGGTACAAAGACATAGATGTGCTTATTCAATAATATGAGAGAAACTACCTTAAGTTTCACTCAACCCACATTAACTATTTTTCCTTCTGGGTTGCACTACTTCGGCCTTTCCATGTTACTTCATTTTTCCATATTCAACTGTACATATCGTATGATCTTTGAGGACAGCTTGAGGTCTACTTTGAGGATGGCTTGGAGTCTACTCTTTTAGAGAACTTTAATATGTATCTCAACGGTTTAAAATTAAGACTAGTAAACACAGGAAGATGTCAAGAAATTTAAATACAAAATATGCCTCAAATAAGCCCATAATTTACTTAAAGATAATGATAATTGATGACATTGTCATAGTTTGGATGTTTGTCCCCCCAAAACTCATGTTGAAATTTGATCTCCAGTGTCAGAGGTGGGGCCTACTGGGAGATGTTTGGATCATGGGAGCGGATCCCTCATGAATGGCTTGGTGCTGTCCTCATGGTAATGAGGTCTTGTTCTATTAGTTTCCTCAAGAGCTGGTTGTTAAAAAGAGCCTGACACCTGCTCCTGTCTCTCTTGCTTCCTGTGTAACCATGTGATCTCTGAATGCATGGCCTCCCTTTGCCTTCTGTCATGAGTGGAAACTTGGAAACTTTCACTAAAGGCCTAATATTCCAGCTAGAAGAATAGTGAGCCAAGAAATTTTTCTATGTTAATTACCCAGGTTCAGGTATTCCTTTATCGCAACACAAATTTACTAAGACAGACATCAATAATATATTTTATCGTATAGTTATATTATCAATAACATGTTTCTAAAAGTAATATCAATAAAGTAAGATCTTACCTAGACCATGTCTGTGTGTTGACATTGGTGGTAAGACAGTCCATGTCTTGGTTTTGGGATTGTAACATTCAACAGTGTTCAATGTCTTTAAGCCATCTCGACCTCCAATTACAAAGAGTTTGTCATCAATAACAGCCACACCAAACTGCAACCTTCTGCCATTCATCATCCCTGCCTGGATCCACAGATTTGTTCTCAGATCATATTTCTCTATAGTTGTAGCTCCTGATAAAACATAAAATCAAAAAGTCACCAATTGCTATAAATTCAACAAACAGCCTGCCAAAGCAGGGTACAAATTAGGATGTGAAAACACTCTTGTCATATTCATTTTTTTTAAAAGAAAAAGTGGCAGAAAAACAAAAGGAGTAGTAATTCAACTACTTTATTTTCTCTTCTTGGCAGACATGAATGATCAAAATAGACACAAATATTCACCTTGTTTGAATTACATAATGGTCTCATGCTAAACTATTGATTCTATAGAAACATAGGTGAGCATGACCCAGTTCTGTCCGTGGATTTTACAACTTCCCTCTATCACCTTTGTCATTTAAAAATGTAGCATAATACCAGCTTGAAAAATATTTATGAAAGCCCTTTTAAATAATTAAGCTATGCATGTTATTTGGATAATTTCTGAAAGTTAATTCAATAAACTATTACCATGTTTTTCTTTAAATTTGTCATATGCCTTAAATAACTGAAGGTTTTAAAAGTCAATTGTAAGGTATATAAGCAAATATTTGCTATGCTTTTTAAACCAGCTTTTAAAAAATAATCTGGGGAATAGCTTAGGCCAGGCGCAATGGCTCACGCCTGTGATCCCAGCACTTTGGGAGGCTGAGACGGGTGGACCACAAGGTCAGGAGATCGAGACCATCCTGGCTAATTAACGGTGAAACCCCGTCTCTACTAAAAATACAAAAAAAAAAAAAAAAATTAGCCGGGCATGGTGGCAGGCGCCTGTAGTCCCAGCTACTCAGGAGGCTGAGGCAGGAGAATGGCATGAACCCGGGAGGCGGAGCTTGCAGTGAGCAGAGATCGCGCCACTGCACCCCAGCCTGGGTGACAGAGCGAGACTCCGTCTCAAAAAAAAAAAAAAAAAAAAAAATCTGGGGAATAGCTTAATAGAATTTTATAAAATGATCTTCTATCCTGAACAATCATGTTAGAATCTCTAAATAATATAGCTTATATTTCTTAAAAGCTTTTTACATATAAGTTTGAGAAATGCAATAACTCTGACTAATAAAATAGAAATTGAAAGAAGCAGCTAAATTACTGGTGAGATTTGTTTTAATGGGTTTAATTACCCAATTCTCATTAAAAATGCCTGTGTAGAACAAGCTCCCAAATGTTTATATGATATAATATAAGCTAACAGACACTGATCTTGATGTAGTGTTTGACTTCATGTTCAGACTCACCTTCACCAATGTTATACCTTCAATCATGAAACATTTCTACAAAGCAAATTAACATTCTTATGTACTTTCACTTAAGGACTGATGATCTATTTTACCTGTAATAAAAGTTTGCAAATCTAGGGAATATATTCCTCTGGGGACTCATTTACTCTTTAGAACCTAACTAGTAATGAACTAAATGAACATAAACACTTTCATAACAGAAGTTTTGCTAATTAAAGTAAAAACAATACAATTTATGCTCAATTTTTACTTAAAGGTAATACCAATAATTAGATATGTCAAATCTGCTTTCTGATATTGCTAAAATTATAGGTTCATTCCAATATATAACTAATTTTAAAGTATTAGGAAATTATTGTTATTGTTAGGATGAAAATAAATTGCAATGTTCACAAAAGTTATTCAATACTGTTTATTAACATGTATAATATTTTAAACAAATGTATTTATTTTATATTTTAATATATTTATTATATTGGATATTGAATGTTTTATTCATTTGACTTCAAATCAAAATTCTAAAGCAAACTACATAGTTGAATAACTTCAAAGTCATCTGGATTCTCAAAGCTTGATAACTTTTATATTATATGAATGCATAACTAAAAATTAAGAGTTATACACAGATGGCCTGGTGCGTGGCTCACGCCTGTAATCCCAGCACTTTGTGAGGCCAAGGAAGGTGAATCATCTGAGGTCAGGAGATTGAGACCAGCCTGGCCTCAAACTCTGTTGAAACCCCATCTCTACTAAAAATACAAAAAAAATAATAAAAATAAAATAGCCGGGCATGGTGGCTCATGCCTGTAGTCTCAGCTACTCAGGAGCCTAAGGCAAGAGAATCCCTTGAACCTGGGAGGCAGAGGTTGCAGTGAGCTGAGAACGTGCCACTGCACTCTGTGCCACTGCACTCCAGCCTGGGCAACAGAGTAAGACTCAGTTGCATAAAGAAAAAAAAAAAAGATTTACACAGATATCTGTCTCTTGTGACTATATTTGACCGATGATGGCAGAAGACAGTAATCTAATCCTAATTAACACAATCTCATTAGGCTCATATTTTCTGGTATGAGTGGACAAGGAAGAAAGTACTTGAACAACTGTACTTCCCACAGACTCCAAAGCCTTGCTAAAAATCTTTGCAGGGAATTTGAGGTCCAGTTACCCTCCTCAGAGGAAATAGTTAGGAATGAGTGAAATTAAGACTTCCGAGCAAGCAAAGGAGTTGCAATTCAAAAAGGAAAAGTCAGGAATTGATTTGGATTTCAAAGCCTCATTTAGATGAGCTAGATAAGTCTTAAATCTCAATACATGACAGGATTTTTAACCTTTACAGTTTTTCCTGTAACTTCAGTCTTCAAAAGTGACCTACTCACTTATCCTAGTAGCTACAGCAGAAATAGGAGCTCATTTCCATCTTCATTTTTCAAATTAGAATTTATATTAATTTACTATGGCTACTGTTAAAAATATTTCCAATTTAGTGACAAATAATACAGATTTGTTATCTTACAGTTCAGGAGGTCAGAAATCTGAAATGGTTATTTCTGCACTAAAATCAAAATGCTGCCATGGCTCTGTTCCTTTCTGGAGGCTGCAGGAGAAAATCAGTTCTCTTGCCTTTTCTATCTTCTAGAACAAGGATCCCCAACTTCCAGGACGTGGACCAGTAATGGTCCGTGGTCTGTTAGGAACCAGGACGCACAGCAGGAGGCGAGCGGCACCCTGAACTCCACCTTCTGTCAGACCAGCCGTGGCATTAGATTCTCACAGGAGCGCAAACCCTATTGTGAACTGTGCATGGGAGGGATCTAGGTTGATCATACCATATGAGAATCTAATGCCTGATAACCTGAGGTGGAACAATTTCACCCTGAAACCAACCCCTACTCTCCGACCCCTGTCCATGGAAAAATGTTCTTCCACCAAACTAGTCCCTGGTCAGCAACATTGCATTTCTCTGACATTGACCCTTGTGATTACAATGGGCTCATACCAGTTTAATCAGACATAATGTAGAATAATCTGTTTATGTTAAATTCAGCTGCTTAACAACTTTAATTCCTTCACAAGCTTTATCCCACTCTTTCTGTGTAACATAACATATTCACAGGTTCCAGGGTTTAGGATATGGACATTTTTCTGGGCGGGTTGGGGGGAGGTGCATTACTCAGCTTACCTCAGAAACCAAGGCCTATTTATACTCCAGTCTTCAATCTTGCTTAGTTATATAAAGTTAAGCAATACAAAATGAAAAAGGATATTTTATGTTTGTAGAGCTTACTCATACTAGCCAATACAATTGATTTTCTTATTCAAATGTCAGCAGGTATTGTAAACGTTTTGTCTTCTTTTTAAGAATAATAAAGTTAAGGTATGCTTTCTCTTTTTTATGAAAATTATTAATAATAATATCCTTCATGGAATTTCCTCACCAATGTACTTTATTAGCTTTCTATCTAAGCCACCTAATTCTATAATTATTATTAATTTATCAATTTGTGAGTTCTGTTGTTTTCTTTTGTTTATAAGACTGTATGTATTCCCCTGGGTATTTTCTGAGTCAGAAGAAAAGGACAAAGTCAGTCGTGAGTAATTTTAGCCTTTGTTGTCCCTTAGAGAAAAACCAATATTTATCATAATATAGATTACAAACAGAATACAAGTTAGAGTGGACTGCTGCAGTGCTATGTAATAAACTTGGAAGGGATTCAAAATGAAAGTTTACTTTAAGACATAATTATTTTAGGGTTACTCTGTTAATGAAGCCATCACTGGTATCTCAAATACCTGCAAGGTGAAGGCGAATTACTCTGTGCGTAGAATATACATTATTCGGGTGATGACTACCTAAAGCCCTCAATGGACCACAATGTAATCCATGCATGTAACAAAATTGCACATATATACCTGATACATTTATTTAAAATATAATGAAATGTGGGACTGCAGGCATGACAGAGTCCTGACCACTTTTGTTAACTGAAGTATGCCCACTCTACTGAAAAATAACAATCGCTACTTTGTTGTTGCCATTGGAAATTCTGGCTGAGTATTGCCAGGCATTTTGAATGATTAAGAGGAGGCAGAAATCTAGATTTTTAAAATGTGCAATCTCCAAACAATAAACATATATAATAATTTAAATAATGTTTAAGTACATAAAAACAAGCACATGGCCACATCTGCCATAGAGAACTATTATTAGGAGTGGTTATATCCACATTGTTTTTTCTCTTAAACTCAAGACTGCTGCCATTACAAACATGTCAAGTTTGTGTTAGCTTTAGTAGGAAATTATGTTGTCATTCTGTGAGCTTTTGTACAGTAATAATATTATTTTATAAAAGGTATACTATAATTTAATAAAATCTAAAAGAATCGTAAAGTATCTTAACCTAATGTAGTTACATAATTCAAAGGTGAATCTCATTCATCATATATAGAAAATCTGAAATAATACTAGATAGAAATTTTTCTGACTATTTGATATAAGACAACATATGATATATTTATGTCCAATTTTATAAACTTGATAATTATAGACTATATGTTAAGAGATAGGTGTGTAGCATTTGTAGTAATATCAAATTTTGATACTGAGTTATTAGAAATAATTCCTACAATGCCCATTGATTATTTTCTTTTTATTATTTTTTAATTTTACTTTAAGTTCTGGGATACACGAAAGAACATGCAGGTTTATTACATAGGTATACATGTGCCATGGTGGTTTGCTGCACTTATCAACCCGTCATCTAGGTTTTAAGCCCCACATGCATTAAGTATTTGTCCCCTTGCCCCCCTACCCCCTGACAGGCCCTGGTGTCTGATGTTCCCCTCCCTGCGTCCATGTGTTCTCATTGTTCAACTCCCACTTATGAGTGAGAACATGCAGTGTTTGATTTCCTGTTCCTGTGTTAGTTTGCTGAGAATGATGGTTTCCAGCTTCATCCATGTCCCTGCAAAGGACATAAACTCATTCTTTTTAATGGCTGCATAGTATTCCATGGTGTATATGTGCCCCATTTTCTTTATCCAGTCTATCATTGGTAAGTATTTGGGTTGGTTCTAAGTCTTTGCTATTGCAAATGGCGCTGCAATAAACATACGTATCCATGTGTCTTTACAGTGAAATGATTTATAATCCTTTGAGTATATACCCAAGAACTCCCACTATTGAGTGAGATTCTCTAAGTGTGGGGGATAAGGGAGGAGACCATCCCTCATATTGTCTTATGCCCAATTTCTGCCTCCATAGAAAAAAGAAGTAAAAACTAAAAGGCAGAAATGCAATCCACAAGCAGACAGCCTGACGCCACACCCTGGGCCTGGTAGTTAAAGATCGACCCCTGACCTAATCAGTTATGTTATCTATAGATTACAGACATTGTACAGAAAAGCACTGTGAAAATCCCTGTTCTGTTTTGTTCCGATCTAATTACCGGTGCATGCAGCCCCCAGTCCCGTACCCCCTGTTTGCTCAATCGATCACGACCCTCTCACGCGCACCCCCATAGAGTTGTGAGCCCTTAAAAAGGACAGGAATTGCTCACTCAGGGAGCTCGGCTCTTGAGACAGGAGTCTTGCCGATGCTCCCGGCTGAATAAACCGCTTCCTTCTTTAACTCAGTGTCTGAGGGGTTTTGTCTGTGGCTTGTCCTGCTACATTTCCGGGTTCCTACAATGTCCATTGATTATTTTCTATAAAAAGTATTTATAAGGCTGGTCTGAGTGCCATTGCATTTACAACTAATCGATCATAACCAATTACAGATTTCTTTGTTCATTCTCCATTCCCACTGCTTCACTCGACTAGCCTTAAACAGAAGTATTCATATAACCAAGAGAATTCATGATATATATATTATTAAGAGCTACTTGACACTTTAGGGATATTTTAATTGAAATATTATTCTTAAATAAATATTGAGTAAAGGTGTTTTGTGTAGGGAGTTTTAAATAAGATATTAATAAATAATATTTAGTGAATATTTCCTCTGCTCTAAGAGCTTTACCTACATTACTACATTTCATTTTATAAAAGCCTGATGAAATACATATTATTATTGTGTAAATTTTACATAATAAAAAACAAATTACAGAAAACTTTAATTACTTGCACAGCATCTCTCAGTTAACACCTGGTACATCCACAATATTAACCTGGCTCTAGAGCCCACTCTGAGAAACACTTCTTTTTATGACTTCATCCCAGATATAAAAAGAGTTAATTGCAATTAATACATGCAGTGGGTAGAATTTAAAAAATTTCCCTTCCTGAGATTACATGACCTATTTTCCAGAACCTGTGCATATGTTGAAATATCAGTCCATGAATGGCTACGCTATATAGCATTGTTGACTTTACAATAGGAATAATATCTCGCTGGCCTTGATGACGTGATCCCCTGAAAGTGAGAGATTTTCTTCAGGCTAGTGGTAGAAGGGGAAGGAGAGCTTTCTCCAGTTAGTGGTAGAAGGGAAAATCAGAGAGTTTGAAGCATTAGCAGGACTTGACTTACTGTTCCTGGCTTGAAGATGGGTCATATAAGAAGGAATGCAAGTGGTCTCTAGAAGCTGAGAGTGATTCTGACCTGACAACCAGCAAGAAAACAGTACCTCAGTTCTACAACCACAAGGAATACATTTTGTCAACAATCAAAATAAATTTGGAAAAGTTCCAGATAAGAATATAGCCTAGCTAACACCTTGATTTCAGCCTTGTGTGATCTTCAGCAGAGAATTCAGACATGCCACCCCAGGCTTTGAACCTACAGAACTCTGAGGTAATAGATGGCAGTTGTTTTAAGCCACTTTTTCTGTGGTAATTTGTTACAGCAGCAGTACAGTATAGTTCTTTCAAATGTGCATTTTTACAATTTATAAAGTATTGGTTTTTCAAGTTCAATAATTTAACCAGAAGATATTATATATAATACAAATACAAAACTACTTTCCTCATGACAAAACGAACAGTAGACTCCTTTCACAAAATATAAAACTGAGAAAAAATGGTCAAGATGTTATCCAAAGTGCAGTTCTAGGTCTCTCAGGAGATATTCACTTATGTAGACAAATATAATTTTTTTTGTGGGGGGGAAATAGTAATTAATGTTTGTACACTCTAGTTTGGCAATACAGACAGCAGAATTTGTTCCTACATCTATAATTCAAGCAAATAGCAACCTCACTTATCTTGCATACAACACAGAATTCAGTGATAAAAAGTTTTCTCAACTGACAAAAGAGATGTCACAAAAAAGCTCCTAAAAAGAAAATAAAGCTCTCTTATTCAACTCACCAGAGAGATCTTCACCTGTTCTCACAATGACTTATTACTGCAATTTTAATGCAATATTAATAACTGGACTTCCAAGCCATTTTACAAACTCATAAAGTAGAATGATTTAGGATAATTTAAAGCAGCAATGGGTGGCAGTGAGAAAATAACCAGGAAAAAAGAATGCATCGACTTAAATAGAACAATCACTTATGGTTATTAAACAACAGCAACAAACGATAAAATCCATATTATATAATACCTAAAGGACAACTTGGCCTAACACTTTGGTGACCTTGATGCCATCAAATCATTAGGAAAAAGTTGTTATGTTTGATGTATTGTCTTTTAAAAAGCAGGAAATAGTGAGACGCATTTTGGAATAGTTTAAAATCAAAAAATTTTTTATGATCCATAACACATAAGACTTCAAGTTTTAAAAAACATCATTATAAAGAATTACTTATTTTTTCAATGTTTTATAGTATAAGCATTTCATTGACTTTCATGTATTCATATTTCTATGAAAAATAAAGCTTTAGTATAACATTTTTATACTTATATAAAGGTATCATTGCAGGAGAAATATTTTTCCAGCACAAATAAAAGTCTTTATTTTTTAAGTAATTTGTTATATAAAAGTGGCTTTGAAGACATTTCTAAATCATTATAATAATTCCAAATGTGCCAAATAAGCAACCAAAATATTCCATATCAATCCCTGATAAAATATTAATAGAGTGATATGTAGCTATGTATAGACATATAAATTTCAGTTTACCGTTAAACTTAATGCTAGATGTTGAAGTAGATCTATAAATTTTGAAAATCCAGCATTTTGCTTGCTATTAAACTAATCTCATTGAAATGAGGAAGTACAAAAAGAAGTCTATTTCTTGGCTCATAACCAAGGAAACAAAGAATATAGAACACATTTCTATTGTATGTATTACATGTAATAGTTCACCTTAATAACTAAAATTTTTTACCTTTAAAATCTTAGAAAAAATAAAACACTTCTGGAAGTAGGTAAATCAGAAAAGCAGAATACAAGTCAATACAATATTTAAATAAAAATTAAAACCATTTAGATAGTGGAAAGAAGATAATAACCTATTTAAGGTAGCACCATTAAGAGCAAATAATCTAAAAATAAAATTAGCAAGGTCAGTACCACCTCTAGATGAAAAAAAACAAAAGCAAAAACAAAACAACACTACAATTCTGTTGAGAGATATTTGTTGAATGAATAGAAGAAAAGAAAAAAAACAAAACTACACTGATTCTGAATGATATTACTTATTTCATAATTTATTATATATCATTTAATATATTAATAATGATATTTGTGCAAGGAATTTATAAAATTATACTGGCATTTCTTTGGAAACTTAACTGTACAATACTAGGAAGTAAATTATTTAAAACCAGACAATTTCTAATAGGATGCTCAAGGGGAAAAAACCCTATCAGATATTAAAAAGTATATAACTATAGCGTTTTCTTTAAACAAAATTACTGATGAAGAATAGCTACATTAATGAATCTGAAAGAAAGCCAGAAATAACCCTAATACATATGAGTATTTTTCATGTAATAAAAGTGGTTATACACATCAATGGAAAACATCTTATTATATAAAAAACTAAGATAATTTGTTATTCTTTTGAGAAAAATAAGTAAATCTTGATTCCTGTCTTACTCCTTATACCAGAATGAATTTCAGATGAATTGATTACTCAAGCACAGTTCACATGGCCACAACTTGATAAATGTTTGCTTCTGTTCTCTGGGTCCACATATATTAACCAAGACATAGTTTAAGTTACCTTCCAGGATAATAGTCACAGTCTAATAAAACCTTAAGAGAACTACAGATCAAGATGGCTGACTAGACCCAAGTAGCATGTACCTCCTCCACAGAGACAAACCAGAGTAATAAGTACATACTCACACTGTACAGGTCATCTAGGAGAGAACACTTGGATTCATCAGAGAAGAGATGGGAAGTGCCAGAAGTAAGTAAAGATAGTGTTCCAGGCAGCTTACCCAGCTGGGAACAGACTGACAGCTGAAAACCAACTGAGACCCTGGACGTGGGGAAACAGTAAGATAGAAACCCACAGAGCTCAGAAATCAGCTTTAACAATCTGGGCCATGGGAGAAACCCTTGACCAACCACTAGGGCCTCATGTCTGATACATGGAGCTGCCTAAAGATTCTCAGAAATGTTGCTCCAGAAAGGCAACCCACACAGAAACTCAGAGGCATTTGAGCCTGGAGTAACCTCAGTGGGAAGCCATTTTGAGAGTGCAGATACTGGGGACCTATAGGAATGGCTATAGCCACTTGCAGTGATCCAAGGAAGAACAGGGGAGAATAAGCACACCCATGCAACCTCTGGTAGGGTACTTGCCACTCTGCTACAAGTTGCTGATCAGATTAAGACACAAGTGGACTATACACTCCACAGCTTCTTGTTCACACTACATGCCTTGATGGTGCTCTGACCCTGTCTAGTTCCAGGCCCAACATGTCATTTTGGGAGTTTAATACTGGGCCGAGCTTTGCCTTTGGCCTGAGTTCAGGCTGACATGAGTGCAACTGTCACCTGACCAATGACTGACAGAGAAACCATGTCATCCCATGCATATCTAGGACAATACTCACTGCTCTGCAAGGAGCTGATGTGAGATCCAGTTGTAATTGGACTGCACTCCCCATGGCTTTTTGTTCACACTGCTTGGTTGGATGGTGCCCTACCCTCTCCAGGCCCAAGATACCATTTTGAGAGTTTAATGCTGGACCAAGCCCACCCTTGGCCTGAGCTTGGGATGATATGGCAGCAGCTGCTGCCTAGCCAAGAAGGGACAGGGAAATAAGGCCATCCTAGGTATGTCTAGCACAATACCCACTGCTCTGCCGGGAGGGTACTTTTCTCCCTTCTCTGTTGCTTCTGCTCCCACTGCTACCTATTGCCTCTTACTCTTCAGGACCACCTACTAGACTGCTGTTGTTAGACTGAGACATGAGCAACCCACACTCCCCATATAGTTCACCTGAGAGGGGCCCCACTCTCTCCAATTATAATCCCACACCCGGCACCATTCTGAGTGTTTAGAGATGTTGTTTGGTGACTGGTGGCAATGGCAGGCATTTTATTCTCAAGACTAAAGAGACTGGAGAGCTTGCTCTGGAATGGGGAGAAGGACTTCCAGAGCTCCAATGAGTGGTGTGTGTGGAGAGTGCCCAGCAGCTGGCACTGGAATTAGACTCTCTCCCATTACAGGACTGGAGTGCGAGGAGTGTTGCTGAAGCTGAGGTTTCTTGCAGATGGCAAGACTGCAGCCAGGGCAGCTTTGGAAACTGAAACCTGTCTGTGTGGGTCATTGCTGGGTGCCCCAGGCTGCTCTTTTGGTCACTTGGGGGACAGTGCTCCTTAGCTCTGAAGAATAAGAAGGAGGCAGATGTCACTCTCCTGGAGATCTAAACCTTTGTGTGGATTGTCCCTAAGGGAGGATAGAGTGCAGCCACTCAAAGTCCACCATAGGTTAATGAAAATGCAAGTATAACACCAGCTGCTGAAGGCAACACCACTGAAGCCCAGGAATGGATATGGAAAGCGGGTCACCTCTTTCCCCCCACACCCCACCTCACTAAACTGCTGCAGACTCAGCAGTGGCTCTTCCCACTGAGCCCAGGAAGTGTGGGTTGAAAGAGACTGTTTCTTGGGCTTCTTTAGCAGCTCTGCCATGACTAAAGGCAAACATACCCTGAGGGAGGGTGCTTTTCTTCCTTCTCTGTTGCTTCTGTTCCCACCACTACCTACTGTCTCTTACTCTTAAGGACCACCTAGTAGACTGCAGCCTGAATTACATCACCAGACAAAATTACATTACTACAACCAACAACATCTTAGGAAGCCACTACACAAACCTTTCTGCAACTAAGGAACCCCTATAGAGGCCTGGCACTCTGAAAGCACCCAGAAATGAAGTCAATAAATGAAACATCATATACGCCACAGTCATATCCCCAAGGTAAAAAACAGAATAAAAAATCAAGAAGTCACATCCAAATGATAGCAAATTAAAAAAGAAATACGAAGTGTCAGCTCTCAGAAGAGAAACAACCAGCACAAAACCTCCAGCAATACAAAAAGCCAGTGTTTTGTCACCTCCAGAGGATTTCAGTAGCTTCCAAGCAATGGATCCTAACCAGAATGAAACGTCTGTAATGACAGATATAGAATTAAGAATATGGATAGCAAAAAAACTCAATAAGATGTGAGAGAAAGGTGAAATTCAACACAAAGAAGCTAGAAAATAATTCAAAATTTAAAAGATGACATAGTTGTATTGGAAAGAACCAAACAGATTTTCTGCAATTAAAAAGTTTACTACAAAAATTTCAAAATACAATTGGAAGCCTTAACAGCAGACTAGACCAAGCAGAAAAAAGAATTTCAGAGATCAAAGACTAATCCTTTAAATCTACCTAGTCAGACAAAAATAAAGTAAAAAGAATTTCAAAACATGACCAAATCCTTCAAGAAATATGGGATCATGTAAAACAACAAAATCTATGATATTAGCGTACCTGAGAGAGAAGAGGAAGCAAGCAACTTGGAAGACATATTTGAGGATATAACTCGGAAATATTTCCCCAATCTTCCTGAAGAGGTAGACATGTAAATGCAAGAAATCCAGAGAACTCCTGCGAGATACTAAGACTATAAGTCCCAAGGCACATAGTCATCAGACTATGCAAGGTCAATGCGAAAGAAAAAAATATTGAAGGCAACTAAGAAAAAGGGTCATATTACCTACAAAGGGAAACCTGGCGGACTAAAAACATATTTCTCAGCAGGAATCTTACAAGCTGAAAGATATTGAGGGCCCATTTTTAGCATTCTTAAAGCAAAGAAATGCTGGCCAAGAATTTCATATTCTCCCAAACAAAGCTTCATAAATAAAGGAGAGATAAAGTCTTCCCCAGTCAAGCAATCAATAAGAGAATTAATCAGCACCAGATTGGCTCTATGAGAGATGCTTAAGGGAATTCTAGACATGGAAATGAAAGGATTATACTTGCTATCACAAAAGCACACAGCCCATAGACCCTATAAAGCAACTACACAACTGAGACTACAAAGCAACTAGCTAACAACATGACAGGGATAAAATCTCAAATATCAATATCAACATTGAATATAAACAGTCTAAACACTCGATTTAAAAGACATAGAGAGGTAAATTGGATTAAAAAAACAAATAACAAGACCCATCCTTCCACTGTCTTCCAGAGACCCATCTGATGTGTAATGAGAGCCATAGGTTCAAAGTAAAGAGATAAAGAAAGATGTACCATGCAAATGGAAAAAAAAAAAAAGCAGGATCACTATTCGTTTATCAGATAAAATAGAGTTTAACAACAGAAAACAGGAAAATGAAGGGCATTAGATAATGATAAAGGGTTCAATTTAAGGAGAAGACTCAACTATTCTAAATATATATGCCCCCAACATTAAAGTACCCAGATTTATAAAACAATTAATTCTAGACCTAAGAAAAGACTTTGACAGCCACAAAGTAATAGTGGCAGACTGCAACACCTTACTGACAGCATTAGACAGATCATTGAAGCAGAAAACTAATGAAGAAATTCTGGACTTAAATTCAACACTTGAACAATTGGACTTAATAGACATTTACAGAATACTCTAGCCAACAGCCACAGAATATATATTCCTCTTGTCTTCATATGAAACATATGCTAAAATTTACCACATGCTTAGCCATAAAGCAAGTATTGATAAATTAAAAACAAATTTTAATTATATGAAGCATCTCCTTGGATCACAGTGGAATAAAAACAGACATAAACACTGGGAGAGTTCTCAAACCATACGAATACATGTATATTAAACAACTTGCCCCTGAATGACTTTTGGTTAGAAAACAAAATTAGGGTAGAAATTAATTTTTTAAAAAACAAATGAAAATAGAGACAACATTCCACAACCTCTGAGGTGTGGCAAAAGCAAGGTTAACAACAAAGTTTATAGTGCTGAACATCTACATCAAGAAGATAGAAATATCTCAAATTAGCAACCTAACCGAACATCCAAAGGAACTAGAAAAACAAGAACAAACTAAACAAAGCTAGCAGATTAAAATAAATAAAATCAGAAAACAACTAAATGAAATTGAACTGTACAAAGAATCAATGAAACTAAAAGTTGGTTAACAGAAAAAAAAGAGAGAAGATCCAATCAAACACAGTCAGAAATGACAAAGTTGACATCACAGCCAATTCCATATGAATACAAAGGCTCCTCAGAGAGTGCTATGAACACCTCTATGCACACAAACAAGAAAATCTGTAAGAAACAGATAAATTCATGGAAACACTACCTCCCAAGACTGAGCTAGGAAGAAACATTAATCCAGAACAGACTAATAAGTAATGAAACTGAATCAGCATTAAGAAACCTATCAAATAAAAAAAGCCCTATACCAGATGGATTCACAGCAGAATTCTATCAGACATACAAAGAAGAGCTTGTACCAATCTTACTGAAACAATTCCAAAAAATCAAGGAGGGGGGCCTCCTCCCTAACTCATTTTGGGAAACCCATGTTATCCTGATAGCAAAATCTGGTAAAGACACAACAGTAACAACAACGAAACTACAGGCTAATACACCTGATGAGCATAGACACAAAAATCCTCAACAAAATGCTAGCAAATCTGAATCCAGCACCAGACCCAAAAGTTAATTCATCACAATTAAGTAGCTTTTATTGCTGGGATACAAGGATAATTTAACACATGCTTATCAATAAATGTGATTCACCACATAAACAGAATTAAAACCAATAACCATATGGTCAACGTAATAGAGAAAAAAAAAAAGCATGAGATAAAATTCAACATCCCTTCCTGATAACAATCCTAAACAAACTACGCATTGAAGGAATATATCTCAAAATAATAAGAGCCATCTGAGACAAACACACAGTCAACACCATACTGAATATGCAGAAGCTTAAAGCATTCTTCCTAAAACCTGGAACAAGACAAGGATGTTCACTATAAATCCTCTATTCAACACAATACTGGAAGTCCTGGCTAGAGCAGTTAGGCAAGTTACAGAAATAAAAGACATCCAAGTAGGAAAAAAAAGTCATGTTATCTCTCTTCACTGATTATATGATTCTATGCTTAGAAAACCATAAAGATTCTATCAAAAGACTCTAGACTTATCATTTTTTATTGAGTCTATTTGATTCTTCTCTCTTTTCTTCTTTATTAGTCTTGCTAGTGGTCTATCAGTTTTGTTGATCTTTTCAAAAAACCAGCTCCTGGATTCATTGATTTTTTGAAGGGTTTGTTGTGTCTCTATCTCCTTCAGTTCTGCTCTGATCTTAGTTATTTCTTGCCTTCTGCTAGCTTTTGAATGTGTTTGCTCTTGCTTCTCTAGTTCTTTTAATTGTGATGTTAGGGTGTCAATCTTAGATCTTTCCTGCTTTCTCTTGTGGTCGTTTAGTGCTATAAATTTCCCTCTACACACTACTTTAAATGTGTCCCAGAGATTCTGGTATATTGTGTCTTTGTTCTCGTTGGTTTTAAAGAACATCTTTATTTCTGCCTTCATTTCGTTATGTACCCAGTAGTCATTCAGGAGCAGGTTGTTCAGTTTCCATGCAGTTGAGTGGTTTTGAGTGAGTTTCTTAATCCTGAGTTCTAATTTGATTGCACTGTGGTCTGAGAGACAGTTTGTTATAATTTCTGTTATTTTACTTCCTTACACCTTATACAAAAATTAATTCAAGATGGATTAAAGACTTAAATGTTAGACCTGAAACCATAAAAATCCTAGAAGAAAACCTAGGCAATACCATTCAGGACATAGGCATGGGCAAGGACTTCATGTCTAAGACACCAAAAGCAATGGCAACTAAAGCCAAAATTGACAAATGGGATCTAATTAAACTAAAGAGCTTCTGCACAGCAAAAGAAACTACCATCAGAGTGAACAGCAACCTACAGAATGGGAGAAAATTTTTGCAATCTACTCATCTGACAAAGGGCTAATATCCAGAATGTACAAAGAACGCAAACAAATTTACAAGAAAAAGACAAACAACCCCATAAAAAAGTGGGCAAAAGATATGAACAGACACTTCTCAAAAGAAGACATTTATGCAGCGAAAAGACACTTGAAAAAATGCTCATCATCACTGGCCATCAGAGAAATGCAAATCAAAACCACAATGAGATACCATCTCACACCAGTTAAAATGGCAATCATTAAAAAGTCAGGAAACAACAGGTGCTGGAGAGGATGTGGAGAAATAGGAACACTTTTACACTGTTGGTGGGACTGTAAATTAGTTCAACCATTGTGGAAGACAGTGTGGCGATTCCTCAGGGATCTAGAACTAGAAGTACCATTTGACCCAGCCATCCCATTACTGGGTATATACCCAAAGGATTATAAATCATGCTGCTATAAAGACACATGCACACGTATGTTTATTGCGGCACTATTCACAATAGCAAAGACTTGGAAACAACCCAAATGTTCATCAATGATAGACTGGATTAAGAAAATGTGGCACATATACACCATGGAATACTATGCAGCCATAAAAAATGATGAGTTCATGTCCTTTGTAGGGACATGGATGAAGCTGGAAACCATCATTCTCAGCAAACTATCGCAAGGACAAAAAAACAAACACCGCATGTTCTCACTCATAGGTGGGAATTGAACAATGAGAACACATGGACACAGGAAGGGGAACATCACACACCGGGGCCTGTTGTGGGGTGGGGGGAGAGGGTAGGGATAGCATTAGGAGATACACCTAATGTAAATAACGAGTTAATGGGTACAGCACACCAACATGACACATGTATACATATGTAACACACCTGCATGTTGTGCACATATAAAAAAATACACACATATATATACACACACATACATACACACACGCACACACACACACATATATATATATATATAAAGACCCTAGACTTGATAAACAACTGTGGCAAAATTTCAGGATGCAGAATCAATGTACAAGAATAAGTGGCATTTCTATATACAAATAATGTTCAAGGTGAGAACAGAATCAAGAATCCAATCTCATTTACAATATCCACAAAAAAATAAAATACCTGGGAATAAATCTAACCAAGGAGATGAAAGATATCTACAAGAACTACAAAGCACTGCTGAAAGAAATCATGGATGACACAAACAAATGTAAAAACATTCCATGCTCATGGATTGGAAGAATCAATATCATTAAAATGTCCATACTGCTAAAAGCAATCTACAGATTTAACTCTATTCCTATCAAATTTCCATTGTTGTTTTTCACAGACTTAGAAGAACTTTTCTAAAATTCATATGGAACCAAAAAAGAGTCCTAGAATCCAAAGAAATCCTAAGCAAAAAGAATAAAGTTGGAGGCATCACATTACCTGACTTCAAATTATACTATAAGGCTACAGTAACCAAAACAGCATGGCACTAATAAAATATAAACACACAGACAAATGGAAAAGAATGGAGACCCCTGAAATAAAACCACACATCTACAGCCAGCTGATCTTTGACAATGACAACTAAGAAAACATTAGGGAAAGAATACCCTAATCAATAAATGGTTTCGGGAACACAGGCTTACCATACGCAGAAAAATGAAACTGCACTCCTACCTCTCCACACATACAAAAATTAACTCAAGATGGACTAAAAACTTAAATGTAAGACCTCAAACCATAAAAATCATAGAACAATACCTATAAAACACTCTTCTAGACATTTGCCAATAATTGGCAAATAATGTATTACTATGTCCTGAAAAGCAAATGAAGCCAAAACAAAAATTGACTATTGAGAGGTAATTAAACTGAAGAGCTTTGGCAAAGCAAAAGAAACTATCAACAGAATAAACAGACAACCTACAAAATGGAGAAAATATTTGCAAACTATGCTTCTGACAAAAGGCTAACATCTAGAATCTTTAAGACACTTAAAAAAATCAACAAGTAAAGTTAAACAGTGGGCAAAGGACATGAACAGATACATCTCAATAGAAGACATACATGTGACCAAGAAACATAAAAATTACTCAACATCACTAATCATCAGAGAGATGCAAATCAAAATCACAATGAGATACCACCTCACACCAGTCAGAATGGCTATTATTAAAAAGTCAAAAAAGGCTGGGCGTGGTAACTCATACTGTAATCCCAGCAATTTGGGAGGCTAAGGCAGGTGGATCATGAGATCAAGAGATCAAGACCATCCTGGCTAACATGGTGAAACCCCATCTCTACTAAAAATACAAAAATTAGCTGGGCGTGGTGGGGTGCGCCTGTAGTCCCAGCTACTCGGGAGGCTGAGGCAGGAGAATTGCTTGAACCCAGGAGGCGGAGGTTGCAGTGAGCCGAGATCGCACCACTGCACTCCAGCCTGGCAACAGAGTGAGACTCTATCTCTAAAAAAATAAATAAATAAAATAAAATAAAATAACATATTGACAAGATTATGAAGAGAAGGGAATGCTTATATACCATTGGAGGGAATGCAAATAACTTTAGTCCTTACAGAAAGCAGTTATTAGATTTCTCAAAGAACTAAAAACAGAATTAGTATTTAACCAAGCAATCTCATTACTGGGTATATACCCAAAGGAAAAGAAGTCATTCTACTAAAACGACACCTGCACTCATATGTTTACTGCAGCACTATTCGCAATAGCAAAGACATGGAATCAACCCAGGTGCCGACCAATGGTTGATTGAATAAAGAAAATGTGGTACATATACACCATGGACTACTATGCAGCCATAATAAAGAATGAAATCACGTCCTTTGCAGCAACATTGATACAGCTGTAGGCCACTATCCTAAGCAAATTATCACAGAAACAGAAAACCAAATACCACATATTCTCGCTTATATGTGGGAGGTAAACACTGGGTACAAAAGGATAGAAAAATGGAAACAAGTAACACTGGGGATTCCAAAACTGGGGAGGGAGGAAAGTGGGAAAGTGTTGAAAAACTATCATCCATCAGGTACTATGTTTACTTTTTCGGCAATGGGATCATTAGAAGCCCAAACCTCAGCATCACGCAATATACCCATGCAACAAACATGCACATGTACCCATGGAATCTAAAATTTTTTTAAAAAGCCGTAAATGAACTAGAATATTAAAAAGTAGGTGATTAACTTTTACTTCTAGGTGGCCCAAGATGAAAGATTTGTGAGGGAAAGCCACAAAACCCAGAAGTTATAAAGTACATTTTAATAAATATATAACCACCAACCATCTAAATATAAAATATATCTACATCAAAAATATACAAATAGAGGAAAAAAAACTGAAAGATAAAGAAATTAACTATACCTTTTAAGAAATATGAAAAGGCTATATTTTGTTGGTAAAAAAACATATTAATCAAGAGGAAAAATGGAAACCTCAAAATAAAAAAATGCTAATTACATAAGCAGGCAATTAATGTGAATGCAATAGGTAAATATCAGAAAATTTACTTAGGCTTTCCCAATAATTAAATAATTTTATATATTTTCAGTAGATTAGAAGATATATAATTTTGATGTTCACATCTGAATCAGCTGGTTGACATTAAATCAATGCAACATTTTAGGACAGCTGTGTGTGAATGCAATTAAATATATAGTAAATTTAGAGAATGGAAAATTTTTTTTCTTTTTTTTTTTTTTTGGAGACAGTCTCCCTCTGTCACCCAGGCTGGAGTGCAGTAGCACAATCTCGGCTCACTGAAACCTCTGCCTCCCAGGCTCAAGTGATTCTTCTGCCTCAGCTTCCTGAGTAGCTGAGATTACAGGCATGTGCCACCATGCCTGGCTAATTTTTTTTTTTTTCCTTTAGTAGAGACGGGGTTTCACCATGTTGGCCAGGCTGGTCTTGAACTCCTGCCCTGAAAATGATCCACCCGCCTAGGCCTCCTAAAGTGCTGGGATTACAGGCACCGTGCCTGGCCTGGAAGTTGAATTTTTTATATGTAACTACCTATTTTAAATGTTCTACCATAAATATTTCTTAGCGCTATAATTAAAGTTGTAGTTCATTATTTTTAAAAGCAGCTTTTGTTGCTGGTAATGATGACACAACAAAGAGACTTTTAAAAAGGTAAGCCAAAACTTAAACTTATTATTTCTATCATTATTCGTTAGCTACCTTTTTATGGCAAAGAGCTCATATTTAAAACAACTTTACAACAAAATTAAAAAATTAGCCGAGAGTGGTGGCACATGCCTGCAGTCCCAGCTATTCGGGAGGCTGAGGCAGCAGAATCACTTGAACCCAGGAGGCGGAGGTTGCAGTGGGCCAAGATGGCGCCACTGCACTCCAGCCTGGGCAACAAAGCGAGACTCCATCTCAGAATAGTAAAAAAATAAATAAATAAAAATAAATATAATAAAAAAAGCTTTACAACAAATGAACACTCAAACATTATTGTGAGACTATTTTACGTTTTCATCTTAAAATGCTTACTGAACATAAACTCATGCTACTTGACATTTTCAAATAAAATATTTATTTTTATAACTAACATCATTCACCAAAAATAAGCAAGCCCTTGTTATTTATGTTATTAAAATGCCCTATGCCCCAGAAAAGGTCTTCCATATAATATGTGAATTTTTCTAGCTTTCGTTGAAAATGTAGACACTGGAATGAAAGAAAAAAATGGCAATCATGACAATTAGGTTCTAGTATTCCTGATTGTATGGCAAAAAAAGAAGTCATAAAATGTCTTTGCAGACATGTAGTAAAAGAATATGAGGTTCCAGTGATCTCCACCTAAACTATAAGCCTGTAAAAAATACATGTTTTCCTTTTTCATAAATGAGCACCCAACCTCACTAAGATACTCTAATTGAAGGCTTTCTGTGATTCATTGAGATTTACTCATTTTAAAATGCAAGATTACATTAGTGCCACATTAGGTGACTTCTATTTATCTCTAAATCTTTTACTTATTGTCTGCAAGTCTGTATCATAGAAGTAATTTAATTTTGCCCTAGGGAGACTATTTCTCTTTTCCAGAGAATAGCCACACACTGGAGAATTAAGATCAGGTATTCATGAAATATATGCTAAACACACTCAGACTTATTACCCCATGGATCTACTAAAGGAGATTTAGTGTGGAGGAAAGATATGTTTATTATCATTTGCTGTACATTCACAGGGAGATTGATCAAAAAGAATGTACTGAGTACTCAAGAATTTATAATTATGGTAGGCCTTTTATCATAGCACATGAATTTTTTATTCAGTCTGCATTCATAGTCTTCATTCCTAGAAAGACCTACAGAATGTACAACGATGAGGTTCAAAACCCTCTATTAAGAGGCAAAATATAGCTATTAGTCTGAATTTAGAAATATTTGACCCCTAAGTTTTACTCTGAACCACCCTCAGAAGAGGCCCCAGAAATATTTACAGCTGAATTAGTCACTAAGATTTGTCTCTTTCTAGTGAAGATAAGGCTGTGAAAGAAAACTTCGCTTTTCATCTGACAGCCTTATTTTATTCTTGGATTAAGAACATGGCTTCTGGGGAGCTAGAAGTCCCTTGTCCAAACACTCACAGGGGATGACATAAATAAGAATTTAACTTAACTCATAGGCATCTTTTTTTTTTTTTTTTTTTTTTTTTTGAGACGGAGTCTTGCTCCGTCACCAGGCTGGAGTGCAGTGGCACAATCTCAGCTCACTGCAACCTCTGCTTCCCAGGTTCAAGCAATTCTCCTGCCTCAGCCTCCTGAGTAGCTGGGATTACAGGTGTGTGCCACCACACCCAGCTAATTTTTCTATTTTTAGTAGAGATGGGGTTTCACCATGTTGGTCAGGCTGGTCTCCATCTCTTGACCTCGTGATCCACCCACCTCAGCCTCCCAAAGTGCTGGGATTACAGGCATGAGCCACCATGCCTGGCCAGGCATCTTTTTTAATTCTAAAGATGGATGCAAACGCAGATACCCTGTCTTAATTTAGTTCTTCCCTTGGGATGCTTGGGGAAGTATGGTTCTCCTCTACAATATCCCTTAGCAAGACAGTAAGTGGTTATTTAAGAAGAAAATTCTTTGTGTGTGAAATTGAACTGAGCTTTGGCTGACATGATTTTATTCATAGTTTTGAGTTGTTTCTATAGCTGTGTGCAAACTGATGACCTTGAACAAGTAATCTCCAGTGATATACTTCAAGCTCAAAGAAAGTGTTGAAGTGGAACCAAAGTGACTGAATGTAGTCACTGAGGCAAACATCAAGTAGGGCAGTACTCAAAGGGGCAAATATGAAAAAATAACCCTTCTTTTATTATATTGCTTTTCTTCAGAAAAAGTCATACAGTATTTTAATGTTATTTCTCCAACCTAATTGCAAATGGTCAGGTTTCTCTGACAGAGAATTGTAAGTGTATCATTTTCTTTCTCAAAGCCATAGGATGATTACTATTAATTAAATGCTGCAAAAATTATCCAGTTACAGAATTGCTGCATAAAAGGCTGTTCTTTAAAAGATCCTGATAGTGTAGCTTGTCCAGTTCAAGCCAAGAGGTAAAAATAAGGTCAAGATATCTCATTTTCCATTTTTGCCTTGCAACAATACACAGATAATAATGCAAAGAATGATAAGATGAATTCAGGATAAATGATCTGGCCAAGTCCTTTGAATACAAAGAGACAAATCAGGAGTTTAATCCTTAAAGTTATGTAATTTACTAATTTAAATTATATGAAAATTAGAGGCATGCATGAAACATTAAAAGACTGTAATACACTCTCCATAATAAAATGATTCAATAGAAAATCTCTGGGAAATTAAGCTTTTATTTTATACTTAAGAATTAAAGCTTCTCACTTGCTTATATTTTTCTTCATCACCTTCCCACCACATTCTTATTATTAGGCACACTGAGAACATTTGCTTTGAGTTCACATGAAAGATTTAGTGCTATCTGAACAGACACCTGCCTGTTAATCAAAATCAGTAACTGACCTATGGCTGTAAGTAGTCATTCAACAAGGAGGTAATGCAAAAAAAAGAAAATGTAGAAATAAAAGAGGCTTTTAATTCTCCTTCACTTGTCCACTCAGTTAATCAGTACCTGAAGGACCGATCACTGCTACTGTGGCCCTAACATGCCATCAGCATGCTTAGGATTTCCTTACCTAGGCTCTGCTTTTTGTTCACAGCTATCATGTATAAGGTGATAAACAGAGCAATGTGATAATAAAATTTTATTATTATTTTCTCTGTTTTGGCTCCAAAGATCAGTTTGAGAGTCTCAGCTTTTTAATTGGTTTACTCTTGCTTTAGAATGAAATAATCTGCTATAAATGCCTTTGTCAAAGTCAGAGGGCTCTCTGCTTGCCAGCTGTCAATCAGTATGCAGGAAAGTTCACTTGGCATTGTTTTCCCGTGTCAAGAAGAGAGCAGTCCCTCTAAGAATCTTGATTCTCCTTTAGCCAAATCAAAAGAGGGCTGCTCCTTCATGGGCTTGTATCTATTAAGTAGGATCTTGCAGGGCCCATCAGCCCCATACCCTGCCTAGATTCTAGTTCTATTTCTGTATATCAAACTGTGTAATTTTATATTGTCTCCTCAAACACAGATAGTCCTCACTTTGTTCTGATATACGTGAATTTCAGTCACTTATGGTTTAGTTAAGTAACACCAGTCCCCCATAACAGGGTTCACATATCGGTTATCATAACGTATTCACTGTGAGTAATTACATTAAGCACAAATTTTACTACTAACTCTTCAGTCCACAAGTCATTACTTAACAGATGCACATCACCGTAAATAACTCATCGTGTCAATTCTATCAAAGTCTGGAGGTGATCATTATCAAGTTCATGCACAGGTTTTTGTGTTTACTCTCTGTCTCCTAGTGATAAGCTTGCTATCATTTTACAAAAAAATAAAAAATATAATTGAAAAAGGGAATTGGCCAACAGAGGCATAAGCGTAATATAAAAAGGGAAAGTGATAATACTAGAAGTGAAATTTGAATAGCATCACAGACTTTCATACCAAGTTAGTTGAGAATTGCCTCTGGAGATTCAACCTCATCCTTTACTCCCACTACAGGGATGCCTGTTCAAGGGACATGCAGGCCGAATTTGCTCTGAATACATCAAAGAATGCTGTTAGGTAGAAAAGCAGGTAGAACAGGAGGTTGCCCGTGCTGTGACATTGCAAACTTGCACAGAAACTGCCCACTCCAGCTGCTGATAAATTAGATTTGGGTCAAACAAATGTGACGTTTGGCACTAGAAATTTCCAAGAAAAATACAGTAGAGGTTTATTTTCTTCTATAATAACAGTCCTAAAACTCTGTTTTTTTGGAAAGGGCAATAGTAAAAGTCATAAGCTCTGTGGATCACCTTGTGTGTTTCTTTCTCGCAACCACATGACCACTGTAGAGTGAAAGCAGCCACAGACAACAGGTAAACGAATAGGTGAAACCCAATGAAATTTTATGAACATTAAAATTTGAATTTTAAAAAATAAAAATTTCATTATGAATTTTTTTTCCAATCATTATAATGTACAAACTATTCTTAGTACATAAACCATACAAAACAAATGGTAGGCTAGATATGGTCATAGTTTGACAAACCCTGCTTTTAAAATATCCATAAATCATAAATTATTACGAGAAAATAAAGATTAAAAAGCTTAACAAATGTTCATTCATCATAATAATTTATTTATGTATGTCTTCTTTTTTTTTTTTCTTTTTTTGAGATAGAGTCTCACTCTGTCGCCCAGGCTGGAGTGCAGTGGCCTGATCTTGGCTCACTACAACCTCCACCTCCCAGGTTCAAGCAATTCTCATGCCTCAGCCTCCCAAGTAGCTGGGATTACAGGTGTGTGCCACCATGCCTGGCTAATTTTTGCATTTTTAGTAGAAATGGGGTTTCATCATGTTGGCCAGGCTGGTCTCGAACTTTTGACCTCAGCTGATCCACCCTCCTTGGCCTCCCAAAGTGCTGGGATTACAGGGGCGTGCCACCGCACCTGGCCTTGGTGATAATAATTTAAAGAGCTCTTCATTTTTAGAAAGAAATTAATTACATTTTCAGATAGCAACTTGTATATCCAATTTAACTTATCAAAGTGGCCTTCCGCTGTACATAAAATATCAACACTGTCCCCTCATTGTGTACTCTCCATTCCCCCGTTTTTACTTTATACTTCTGCATAAATAATCATCACATAAACTATTTTCTACTAACTTTTTTGCTTATGGCCCCATTAATAGAACTTAAGCTAAAACATGGCAGGGATTTTTATAGTTTTGTTCACTAGCACTAAAAACAGTGACTAGGCCAGGCCCAGTGGCTCATGCCTGTAATCCCAGCACTTTGAGAGGTCAAGGCAGGCAAATCACGAGGTCAGGAGTTTGAGACCAGCCTGGCCAACATGGTGAAACCCCATCTCTACCAAAAATTAAAAATATTAGCTGGGTGTAGTGGCGGGTGCTTGTAATCCCAGCTACTTGGGAGGCTGAGGCAGGAGAATCGCTTGAACCCTGGAGGCGGAGGTTGCAGTGAGCCGAGATCACCCACTGCACTCCAGCCTGGGTGACAGAGGGAGACTCCGTCTCAAAAAAAAAAAAAAAAAAAAAGAGAACGGTGACTAGAAATTAGTAGCCACTCAATGAATATTGGTAGCAGATTTAGATAATCCCAAAAGAATGAATTTATAATCTGGAAACCCAAGAAACATATAAGGAGCAGACAGTAGAAAGGATACCATTTTAATTATATTTCAAAATTAATAATTTCTAATTATTGAAACAAACATTTTTAAAAGGTCATGTTTTTGATTTGGGAGAAAATACCAGCAGCATTATCAGAAAGTGACATTGTCTATTAAATACATGAGCACCTAAACAAATAATTGTATGATACGATTATAATTAGTCAGACTTCCAAATACATGAAGTCATTACTTATTTCTACCCACGCTTCAGAGTTGGGCATTGCAATGGTCTCCAGTAGAGATTCTTGAGTCACTTAAAAGGTATAGCTCCAATTGAGACACTTACAAAAATATTACAAGTTATGTGCAACAAAAATACCTCAAATTACAACCTTATAACAATAGGCCAAGTATCTATTAAGAATAGTATAATATTTGTGAAAAAATGATGTGTATAATTGCTATAAAATATACTCAATTATATTAACCTTATAATATAGAATAATTGGTTTAATATAATTACCTGATAAAGATTAAATTGATATTGATATTAAAATTTTAATGCACATAAAATTTAGAAAACAATGGCTAATAAATATAGTGGGTTTAAGATATATATGTGCAATTCAGTTTTTCAAAAATATAACTTTATGTTTTTATAACTGAACTTATTTTGCTCACAAACTTTCTTTCAGGATAAACTGTTAAGACGTCAAAAGTTCGCTATCAAGAGCTTGCATTTTAACTGTATTTGCTCTGTGAAGACATAGAAGCCTCACCTCCGATGGATAGAGGTTTAAGTGTGAAAGAATTGCCACAAATGAATAATATATGTCATAATATTTCAAAGTAAGTCTGCATCCATCATTTATTGAATCAGCATTTGGTTAAGTTGTTAACTTACAACAACTTAACATGTAACCCTGTGCTCCTGCATCAGCATGTACCTCAAAATGTCTCAAAGAAATAGGAAATGTTATTACTCTCATTTTGCATATGATAAAAACCAACATTTAAAATACTTAATTACCCTACTAAAGTTTATAAGTGTTACGCAACTTTTTCAATTTTATTAAAATAAGTGAATATCATGCACCCAAAGGTATTTGGGGTTGTTGGTGAGGCGTTAGGCTCTAAAGTCTATATATAAGCCAAAAATAAAAAAATCATTAAAATTGTTTATTTTAAAAATTATTTACATTTCTAATAAATTCATATTAGAAATTGGACTAGATATATATACACACACATATAGCACCATCTATTAAAACATTAAATCTAGTGTGGAAATTTATATCTATTTTTAGCTCAGTGTTTTGTTTATGATACAAAACAAAATACTTTGTTTTCTTTTGTATAAGTCACTTTTATACAAAATACAAAATAAGTAATTAACTGTAGGACTCTATTCCCCACACTACATGGATACTGGGACTTTCTAAAACATTAGCATTTCCACTTCTCTTACCTCTTGCTTGCTTACTCCAGAGAAACTGAGCTTGGTATCTCTGTAATCATTGAAATTTTTTTTCTCTCTCTCTCATATGGTTGGATTCCTTGAGTAATGTGTATAGTTGATATGACTCCAGTGTAATAGAGTAAATTAAATGTTCTTATCCATTTGGGTATTTATTCATAAATTTTGCTCTCAGTATTAAGTCACCTTTTGGTGTGTATATCATTATGTGTGTGTGTATATATATATATGTGCATATATATATGTATATAATAGTCTATGAGAGTATGTTTGTATTTCTGACCACATTAAGTGCTGCATGTTCATAGAAGCATCCTTTAAAAGTCAGACATCAAGACTACTTGAGTGTGAAACAGTGCTAACATAAAATTTTTCAAAAGCTTCCACATTAAATAAAAATACATCCTCTAATTCTGGTATAGCAAAGAATGTTTCTATGTGTAAAATTTCCCAAAAGTCCAGGTTGTTACACAACATATGAAATGTTATTAGTAGAAAAGACCATAAAAAAGCAAATAGATTTATTAATAAATAGCCATAATGAAAATAACACTATGTTGCAATTCACTCAGTGACATATTGACACAGTTCCCAAAAAGTAAGACGATATTTTCTCTGATGTTTTTCATGAATATGTTTTTTACAAGGTGAATGACTTATAATATCAACATATATGTGCAGTGACCACAAAAATACTTCTACGTGACTGTTTACATCAGCTTTATTTATAATAGCTAAAAGTGAAAATATTTCAGGTTTTCATCAATAGGAGAATGGACAAACAGATTACTATTAATTAATTAAAAAGAAGATAGGGATATGCACAACATAAATGAATTCCAAAAATAATATGCTAATTGAAAAATTCTTAGATAAAAGACTACAAAATGTGTGATTTCCATTTATGTGAAGTCTACAAATAGGCAAAACTAATGTAGGTTGAAAAAATATTCAAAGGAATAGTTGTCTTTGGAGATGTGGAAGGTGAAATTGACTGGGAAGGAATATGAGTGTGCTTTCTGGGGTAGTGGCAATGCTCTATCATGTTTAGTGTTTGGGTTACATACCTATATGCATTGTGAAAACTCACTTAAAGGACCACTTAAGATTTGCACATCTCAATGAATGTAAATTTTGCCTAAAATATCTACAAAAAATTTGAAATCTAATGATAATATGTATCCAGATGTGTTTAGGATCAAGTTCATTCATGTTTTCAATTTTGAAATGCATTAAAAAATTGATGAGTGATAGAAAAATGATAGATGGATACGTATGTGATAAAGCCATGTTGCATACTAGTAACGATATCATTCAGATGAGAATATGGATGTTAACTGTATGACTGTTTCTCACTTTTTAATGTTTAAAAATTCTATAATAATATGTTGATAAAATAAACATGATTAAAAACAGCTTTTTTCTACATAATTGAATTGGTCAGGCTACTGAGAAGCCAGGGATGGGAGGATTTTAAAGCAGGGTGAGATAAGCAGGGTATAAAAGAAGAAAGACATCAAGCATAAAGCAATGTATGTGTATAAGTAGTACTGTTAGTGGAAGGGAGCTTCGGATCTGGGGTGGTGAGTGGTAAAATATGATAAAGTTTAGAAGTATACTGGCAAGAAATTTTTGATGGAAAGAAAATAGGAAAAACCTGCCAGTTAAATTAGGTGATGAAGAATAGTTTTGTCATGGGCAAAGAATATTAGTCCTTACCTGGGGAATGGGGATCTAATGAAGGTTTTTATTGTATTTTATTTATATTTATATTTTGTATTTTAATGATCATGCTAAAAGTCATGATAAATTAATTTTATAGTAGATAGAGAGCTGGGTGGATGGGACTGGAGAGAGACTGGAGATAGGGAGATCACTGTCTAACGTATTTCTGTGTTGTAAGAACAAATAAATCCATTTAAGAAGCACATGTTTTATCCCAGGACTACAGGGCTGAGGTGATAAAGTTTCAACTAAGGTAGTAGAAATGCTGATGTAAATCAGACAGCCCTTGATAACTGATGAGCTACAGAGGGCAGAGCAAATCTGATAACTGAAGTCTGAAGCCAAGTTAGATAGAAATATTGCTGATAGGGTATATCCCAGATAGTATATTAATAGTTCTCTGACAGTAGGAAACATAATGACCTTGTATTGAATTATAGAACTTTTATTTGATGTTTATACAACATATTATGGCCTAGAAATACTTACTTACAGAAAAAAAAGATTTATTTATTTTGTGTCTAAAAGTTGCTTTTGTTAAGTGAACATTATGTTAAGTGAACTAAACCAGTCACAGAAAGACAAATACAGAATGATCTCACTTTTGCATAGGAGCTAAAAAAGTCAAACTCATAGAAGCAGAGAGTAGAATGGTGGTTATTAGGAGCTGAGAATCTAGTGGTGAAGACTGGAGAAATGTTGGTCAAGGAACACAAAATTTTAGTTAGGAAAAAGGAATAAGTTAGAGATCTATTATACAATAGATCTCTATGACATGACTATAGTTAATAACAATGTATTGTCTATTTGAAAATTGGTGAGATCATGCCTGTAATCCCAGCACTTTGGGAGGCCAAGGCAGGCAGATCACTTGATGTCAGGAGTTGAAGACCAGCCTGGCCAACAGGGTAAAATTTTGTGTCCACTAAAAACACAAAAAAACCCATGGTGGTGGGCACCTGTAATCCCAGCTACTCAGGAGTCTGAGGCAGGAGAATCGCTTGAACCTGGAAGGCAGAGGTAGCAGTTAGCCAAGATCCTGCCGTTGCACTCCAGCCTAGGCAACAAGAGCAAAACTGTCTGAAAGAAAGAAAGAAAGAAAGAAAGAAAGAAAGAAAGAAAGAAAGAAAGAAAGAAAGAAAGAAATGCTGAGAGTAGATTTTAGCTGTTCTCAGCAGGGAAAAATATTTGAGGCAATTTATATGTTAATTATCTTGATTGAGCCATTCCACAATATATACATATTCAAAGTATCATGTTTTAAACCTTAAATATATAAAACCTTTATTTTTAAATTGAAAAATAAATAAAAGTTGTTTTTTTCATGTAAATAATGTGTTCTTTTAAGAGAATATATGGCTGTGAAATTTAAATTTTATAAACGAGTGTTTAGGATACTTATAGTAAGATTTTTATTTTAATAAGAATATATTAATTGAGACCTTTATAAACTTGTATTCATTTTCTGGACATCCATTTTCTAGACAAATGAATTTTGTCTAGAAAAATTTTCTGGACATTCATATGTACATTTTTGGACATTTAAAGATACTAATTTCATGGTTCTTCATGCTTATAATTAGAATAAAATTTTGAAATGTGGGCTGAATTTTAATGTAATATGTTACATTAGATTTTGAAAACATGTTATTAAAAGGTAAATCTCAATGGAAATTAATAAAACAGAGTTTGAAAATAAGGTAAAATTATAATATATTTATAATTTTGGTATATAAAATTAATTTATAAAACATGAAATGGAAATATAATAGAGCATATTTAATTTTGTCAATTATATAATTTCTTATATTTCAAATATGTTTTCTAAAATCATAAGATAAGGTTTATTTAGCTGGCCTGAGATTTTTTCCTTCACACACTGCACTTGAGAACTGATTCTAATCTTCAGTAAAATTTTAAATAAAAATAATATAATAAGAATTAATGTATGTCAAGTATTTAGCAGGCCTCTTAAAAATGTCATTCTTAGTGTCAGGGCATGGTGGCTCACGCCTGTAATCCCAGCCCTTTGGGAAGCCAAGGCGGGTGGATCATGAGGTCAGGAGATAGAGACCATCCTGGCCAACATGGTGAAACCCCGTCTCTACAGAAAATAAGAAAATTAGCTGGGTGTGGTGGTGCGTGGCTGTAATCCCAGCTACTTGGGAGGCTGAGGTAGGGGAATCTCGTGAACCCCGGGAGTCAGAGGTTTCAGTGAGCCAAGATCGTGCCACTGCACTCCAGCCTGGCGACAGAGCGAGACCCTGTCTCAAAAAAAAAAAAAAAAAAAAAGTTATTCTTAGCACATCTCATCATTAACAGGTTAAATGTGAGCAAAAGAGCAGAAGAAATAATACAAATTTTGGAATTACACACAACCCTGATTAAAACTCTACTTACTAAATGGTAGAAACTAAAAAAGTTTCTTAATCTCTTCAAATTCAAAATGAGCTTGGAAAATACTCTCAAGATAAATTTGTTGTTGGAAGTAAATAAAATTTTGTATATGGTGGTGTTTGGAAGAAGGTATTTATAATATATGTCATTGATGTGAAAATGGCAGATAGGATACAGGACTAACTTGCAGCTCCCACTTGGATGGACAGAACAGCATGAGGAGACTCACGTCATGAATTTTTGCTTGAAGAACTAATGCAGGAACATAGCAGGAAAACCAAAGGAATTCACAGACCCTTTGAAAGAAGTGGCTTGCCACAGCACACTCCATGAACAGCTAGAAAACTGTGAGTGCCCAAAATGTGAGAGGGGAAAGTCAGCCTCCAAGCACATATGCTCACCTCACTGAGGGAACCTGAAAATCCAGATCACAAAGGAAGTATTTAACCTTATCTAGAGCTGAAACAAATGTAGAGAGCCAAGTGAAATATAAAAATAGAAGAGGAAGTAGGATGAGCCCTGTAGGCACTCTCAGTACCCAGAGAAACCATTTCTAACTTTATCTCACAGGGGTTCTTGGGGAGGGCAGCCAGTGGAATTGGGAAAGGACCACAGGGAGAAGGAAACCTCCAGCTGAACTTTCTAATAATTTTGACTGAACACCAGTATTCCTGGGTACAATCCAGGGCGGAGTGCAAATGGGAAGTACAGGCCATAGGAACACAGAGGCTAAAGCAAGTGGGGAGGGGTGAGGCCTAAAAACCTTGCTTACTTTCTCAGCAGGGAGGTTTGCAGCCTGGGGCAAGATCTCAGCCCTGCTTATCAGCTGCCTGGATATAAACTCCAGGCTGATGCTGGGGCAAGGTGGGAATAAGGCTGGCCTTGCTGGCTGTGTAGGACCTGGGTGAGGCCTGTCATTGCCAGCTTTCCACCACTTCCCTGGCAACCTGTATGACGCAGCAGAAGCAGCCATATTCCCCCTGGGAAAGTAACTCCATTGGCCAGAGAACCACACCTCCATCCCCCACAGTGGCCACAGCAAGCCTTGCCCAAGGAGTCTGAGCTCAGATATGCCTAACCTTGCACCCACCAAGCCTTTCTCTACCCGCTTTGGTTGTCAAAACGAAAGACGTAATCTCTTAGGAGCTCTAAGGCCTCGCCCATTGTCTGAGAAACCCAAAGTATACTTATCCAAGAAATCTTAGGGCAAGCTTATATCAGCTGATGCTCTCTTGAAAGTGCCACCTCCTGGCTGGAGGCCAAGAAACTGCTAGCATAACCAGCATTTGAGGAAACCAGCACACTAAACACAACTACAACCAAGGACCCTCACACAATTCACTTCACTCCCCTACTACCTCCGCTGGTGTGTATGGCTGAGGGACCTGAAGACAGATCACATTACAGGATCCACAGACACTCCCCAGTACCACCCCAGAGTACAGTAGCTCTGCTGGGTGGCTAGACCCAGAAGAGCAAAAACAATCACTGCAGTCTAGCTCTCAGGAAGCTCCATCCAAAGGAGAAAGAGGAGAGCACCACATCAAGGAATCATTGTGCAGGACAAAATAATCTGAACGCAGCCCTTAAGCCCCAGATCTTTCCTCTGACATAGTCTATCCAAATAAGAAGGAACCAGAAAAACAATTTTAGTAATATGACAAAGCAAGGAGCTATAACACCATCAGAAGATCACACTAGCTCACCAACAATGGATCCAAACCAAGAAGAAATCTCTGAATTTCCAGAAAAAGAATTCAGAAGGTTGGTTATTAAGCTACTCAACAAGGCGCCAGAGAAAGGTGAAAAACAAGGTAAAAAAATTAAAGAGCTGTGAGGCAAAGCATCAGATAACCTATAAAGAAAAACCTATCAAATTAACATCAGATGTCTCAACAGAAACCCTACAAGCTAGAAACTATTGGGGTCTTATCTTTAGCCTCCTTAAACAAAACAATTATCGACCAAAAATTTTGTATCCAGTGAAACTAAGCTTCATAAATGAAGAAAAGATATAATAATATTTAGACAAAGAAATGCTGAGAGAATTTGGCACTGCCAAGCCAGCACTACAAGAACTGCTAAAAGGAGTTCTAAATCTTGAAACAAAACCTCAAAATACACCAAAATAGAACCTCCTTAAAGCATAACTTTCACCAGGCTTATAAAACAATAATACAGTGGAAAAAAAAAAAGAAGGTATTCAGGCAAAAACTAGCATGATAAAAAGAATAGTACCTCACATCTCAATATTAACATTGAATGTAAATGGCCTAAATGCCCCACATAAAAAATACGGAATGGATAATAATTCACCAACCAAGTATCTGCTATCTTCAAGAGACTCACTTAATACATAAAGACTCACATAAATTTAAGGTAAATGAGTGGAAAAAGATATTCCATGCAAATGGACACCAAAAGTGAACAGGAGTAGCTATTCTTATATCAGACAAACAGACTTTAAAGCAATGACAGTTTAAAAAGGTAAAGAGGGACATTAAATAATGATGAAAGGACTTGTCCACCAGGAAAATATCACAATCTTAAATATACATGCACTTGACACTGGAGGTCCCAAATTTATAAAACAATTACTACTAGACCTAAGAAATGATATAGATGGCAACACAATAATAGTAGGGAACTTTAATACTCCACTGACAGCACTAGACCGTCATCAAGACAGAAAGTCAACAAAGAAACAATGGACTTAAACTATACCCTGGAACAAATGGACTTAACAGATATTTAGAGAACATTCTACCCAACAGCTGCAGAATATACATTCTATTCATCAGCACATGGAACATTCTCCAAGATAGACTGTATGACAACCCACAAAACAGGTCTTATCAAATTTAAGAAAACTGAAATTATATCAAGTACTCTCTCAGACCACAGTGGAATAAAATTGGAAATCAACTCCAAAAGAAACCCTCAAAATCATGCACATAGATGGAAATTAAGTAATCTGATCCTGAATGATTGTTGGGTCAACAGTGAAGTCAAGATAGAAATTTAAAAAATTATATAAACTGAATGATAATAGTGAAACAACTTATTAAAACTTTTGGGATACAGCAAAATTAATGATAAAAGGAAAGTTCATAGTATTAAATGCCTACATCAAAAAGTCTAAAGAGCACAAACAGACAATCAAAGATTACACTTCAAGGAGCTAGAGAAACAAGAACAAATCAAACCCAAACCCAGTAGAAGAAAAAAAAATAACAAAGATCAGAGCAGAACTAAATAAAATTGAGAAAGAAAATACAATAGATAAGTAAAACAAAAAGCTGGTTCTTTGAAAAGATAAACATAACTCATAGACCATTAGTGAGATTAACCAAGAAAAGAAGAGAGAAGATCAAAATAGGCTCAATTATAAATGAAACAGGAGATATTACAACTGATAAGACAGAAATAGAAAAGATCAGACAGGACTACTATGATCACCTTTACATGCACAAGCTAGAAAAGCTAGCAGATTTGGATAAATTCCTGGAAATATACCACTGTCCTATATTAAACCAGGAAGAAATAGAAACTCTGAACAGACCAATAACAAGGAGCAAGATTGAAATGGTAATTTAAAAAAGTGTCAAGGAAACAGAAGTCCAGGACCCAGTGGATTCACAGCTGAATTATATCAGATATTCAAAGAAGAATTGGTACCAATTCTATTGAAACTATTCCAAAAGATAGGGAAGGAGAGAATCCTCTGTAAATCATTCTATGAAACTGCTATCACCCTAATACCAAAACCAGGAAAGGACATAATAAAAAAGAAAACTACAGACAAATATCCCTAATACACATATATGCAAAAATCCTCCGCAAAATACTAGCTAACTGAATCCAACACCATATCAAAAAGATAGTCCACGATGATCAAGTTGATTTCACACCAGGGATGCATGGATGGTTTCAAATATGCAAGTCAATAGATGTGCTACACAACATAAACAGAATTAAAAACAAAAATCACATCATCATCCCAAGAGATGCAGAAAAAGCATTTAACAAAATCCAACATCACTTTATGATTAAAACCCTCGGCAAAACTGGCATAGAGGGGACATACTTTAAGATAATAAAAGCCATCTATGACAGACCCACAGTCAACATTATACTGGATGAGGAAAAGTTGAAAGCATTCCCCCTGAGAAGTGGAACAAGGCAAGGATGCCCATTTTTACCACTTCGATTCAACATAATACTGGACATCCTAGCCAGAACAATCAGACAAAAGAAAGAAATAAAGGGCACCAAAATTGGTAAAAAGGAAGTCAATCTGTCGCTGTTCACTGATGATATGATTGTATACCTAGAATACTCTATAAATTCATGCAAAAAGCTCCTAGATCTGATAAAAGAATTCAGTAAAGTTTCAGGATACAAAATCAATGTACACAAATCAGTAGCACCATTATACACCAACAGTGACCAAGCTGAGAATTAAATCAAGAAATCAACTCTTTTTAAAATAGCTGCCAAAAAATAATATAATATATTCAGGAATATACCTAAGCAAGGAGGTGAAAGACTCTGCATGGAAAACTACAAAACACTGCTGAAAGAAATCATTGATGACAGAAACAAATGGAAACACATCCCATGTTCATGGATGGGTAGAATCATTGGGAAAATAATCATACTGCCAAAAGCAATCTAAAAACTCAATGCAATTCCCATCAAAATATTTTCATTCTTCATAGAACTTGAAAAAAATTCTAAACCTCACGTGGAATCAAAAAAGAGCCTGCCTAGCCAAAGCAAGACTAAACAACAACAACAACAACAACAACAAATCTAAAGGCATCACGTCACCCAACTTCAAACTGTACAATAAGACTATAGCCACCAAAACAGCATGGTACTGGTATAAAAATAGGCACACAGACAAATAGAACAGAATAGAAAACCCAGCAAGAAAGCCAAATAGTTACAGCCAACTGATCTTTGACAAAGGAAACAAAAACATAGAGTGGGGAAAGGACACCCTATTCAACAAATTTTGTTGGGATAATTGGCAAGCCACATGGCAAAAAACTGGATCCTCATCTCTCACTTTATACAAAAATCAACTCAATATGAATCAAAGACTTAAATCTAAGATGTAAAGTCACTAAAAATGTAGAAGATAGCCTCAGAAAAATTATTCTAAACATTGTCTTAGGCAGACTTTATGACCAAGAGCTCCAAAGCAAATGCAACAACAACAAAAAAGATAAATAGATAGGCCTTAATTAAACTCAATAAGTTTCTGCACACCGAAGGAAATAATCAGCAGAATAAACAGACAACCCACAGAGTGGGAGAAAATCTTCAAAAACTATGCATCTAATAAAGGACAAATGTCCAGAATCTGCAAAGAACTCAAACATATCAGCAAGAAACAATAAATAATCCCATCAAAAAGTGGGCTAAGGACATGAATGGACAATTCTCAAAAGAACATAAATAAATAGCCAACAAACATATGAAAAAATGCTCAACATCACTAATGATCAGGGAAATGCAAATCAAAACCACAGTGAATACCAGTTTACTCCTCCAAGAATGGCTATTGTCAAAAAATAAAAAAAAAAATAGATGTTGACAAGGATGTGGTGAAAAAGGGAACACTTTTACACTGCTGGTGGGAATGTAAACTAGTACGACCACTATATAAAAAACAGTATGGAGATTCCTTAAAAAATAAAACTAGATCCACCATTGTATCCAGCAATCCCAATACTGGATATCTACCTAGATGCAAAGAAGTCATTATATGAAAAAGACATTTGCACATATGTGTGTTTATAGCAACACAATTTGCAATTGCAAAAATATGGAACCAGCCCAAATGCCCATCAATCAATGAGTGGATAAAGAAATAATGGTGTATATATATACATATATACACACACACACTTGTTGTTTTCGATATATATATACACACACACACATATGTATACATATATATATACACACATACACACACACACACACACATATGCCATGGAATACTACTCAACCACAAAAAGGAACTAAATAATGGCATTTGCAGCAACCTGGATGGAGTTAAAGACCATTACTCCCAGTGAAGTAACCCAGCAATGGAAAACCTAAAATCGTATGTTCTCATTTATAAGTGTGAGCTAAGCTATGAGGACACAAAGTCATAAGAACAATACAATGGACTTTGGGGACTTGAGGGGAGGGATGAAAGGGTGGGGGTTGAGGGACAAAAGACTACACATTGGGTACGGTGTACACTGCTCAGGTGATGGGTGCACCAAAATCTCAGAAATCACCACTAAAGAACTTATCTATGTAAACCAAACAGACCTGTTTCCCACAACCTATTGAAATTAAATAAATAAGTACATAAATTGGGGGGAGAAAAAATGAAATTACAATTAGTTAAATATATATATATATGTATGTATTTATGTCATTGATGTATTATCTATTACTTAAAAATAATCAGTTACTGAGGAAAAGTATCCTAGATCCATAAAATTGTTTTCTGCTTGAAGGGTCCTATGGGAAGAGTTGTGTCGGTAACAGCAGTCTTCTAATTACATTTGGCTTTTCACATCTTCAAAATATTACAAAGGTGAATTTCATATTCACACAAAGTTTACATTGATAAATAGCATATTATACTTCAAAGTGAATTTATAATTCATAAATATATGTGAGACTTGTCCATTTTGGATATCCATTTAGATCAGTTAAATTACTTGCAATTTAAATTTAGTAGATGTTTACTGAAATTCTACAATTGATAACAAATGTTATCACAATTAATAGTAAGTGTTTCTAAAATTAGAAAGTTTCTGTTGCCAAGTTGTCTATCATTTGAAGAAGAGAATGTATAACAGGAGAACAAATGAGTATTCAGTAATTCATACTTGTAGTTTTGAATATTTGCTGATAATCCCTCAGTTCTAAGGCATGTATCAGTTCCTGTTTAGGTCCAGATTTTGAATTACACTCACTATTAGAAGTGTGGGATTTGGTCAAATTGTTAATGAATGGTCATTTACATTGTAATTAGAGATGTTCTAATTTAATACATGATATTTAAAATTTAAGGTGGGATTATTTGCATTTTAGAGATGTAGAAGTTATAACTGAAAATAGTATATTAAATTTGTGAATACTCCAAAATTAATTAACTATGAAAATGTCAATGAGTCTACCTTACAAATATCCAAAATGTTTGAAAAATTTCAGAGTGTTAATGGTTTAGTTATAGACAAAATACCTACGTTTCAAAAATTATAGGACATAAATCAAGTGACATAATCTATGGAGAAAACTGTAGAATAAGAGAGAAAAAGGATGCTTCTGACTGTTGGAGAATAGAAGACTCAGGCTGAAATGCCCTCTAATTCTAATACCAGCCCACCTGGGCAAATTACAAAAAACAATATTTGCATTGCTCGTCTTACATGAAAATAAGAGAAATTTTCAAGGGCATAGTCAAATAGCTGAAGGAACAGTGAGGTGAAACCAGAGAGAGAGCTAAAGGAATACAAAAGCCAGCATCTCTTGTGGACAGAGGTTTCCAACAATAAGATCTGGAGCATCTGCCTTGGGCCAAACACAAGGTGGGAGAACAAGGAACCAGAGATGCTGCATTAAGCCTGAATGGTTAAAGGGGGCTGACATGGCTCTAAGTTAGTGAGGCCATTGGTTCTGGGTTGAAGCAGATTCAGGCTCATTAGAGGAAGGCATCTGCAAAATGTAGGCCCCTAAGAAGTCCCTGAGAGTAAAGAAAATTAATTATGACTTTAAAATAATATTACCTGACACAGAAGGAATCAAACTTCTGTTGTCAGAAACAACAAACAACAGATTTAGAACCCAACCTTTTAGATGTTGAAATTATTAACCCCAGGATATAAAATAATATGTGTAATTGTTAAGAAATAATGGACAGAATGAAAAAAAATAAGTGAAGAACATTAAAATTCATAAATAAATATATAAATCTGAAAAAATTCAAGAAGTTTCAGAAATAGACAACCTCAAAATTACAAATACACAGGGGCTTCTTTTAAACATGATGGATTAGTTTGTATCAGACAAACTGTTCCCACATGAGTAACTATAAAGCTTCAGTTCATAGTACAAAATTTAGCTGTTTTAAGACATTAGAGACTAAAAAATACAGCTAACGCTTAAAAGCCTGAAGTCCCAGAAAGAGGGGACGTGAATGGAAATGAGCCTGACATTCTTTGCCATTTTTGCCTTTAGAAATGATTGATTCATAAGCAGCTCTAGGCTTAGAGACCTTGCAATGCATGTGGGCTGAGGCCTCTGGGCAGTCTGATGGGGCTGAAAAGACACAAATTGCAGCTCAGGGCAATCAAGGCAGTCAGGACCTTAGACTCCTGTCCCTCAGAAAAGAGAATGGCAGGGCAACACTGCTTGTCTTCTCTGGGCGTTTGCTGATTTCGAAGATGTACACAGCAAGAGGCAGAAATCCAGGCAGAAAATGGAAGCTAAGATGCTAAACTTAGCTTATAAATAGTTGTAAGGCATAGATTTATCTCAGAACTAGGCAAAGCTAGTTCTGAGTTAAAAATGAAACAGCATTCAGGGCTCACCAAGAATGAGTGGCCCTGGTATAAATATTGAAAGCCAAACAAGAGTAAGGCAGTCCTCACAAACGCGTTACTTTGTCTCAAATCATCCAATTCTTGTTTGGAAGAAGGCAATTTTCTCTTACTCTAAGTGTCTGCCTAAAATAAAGTAAATTATGTCTTACAAAACTTAATGTTATCCAGAGCATCTATGTATTTTCTTATGCAATATCCATCATTCCTTCAAACATTGCCAGGTGTGTTATGCTACCTACTAGATATTTAGAGCAGACTTCTGAATTATTAACATAATTTCATTTAAAATAAAGAAAATGACAGGATTGTACCATAGGCTGTTACTACTGACCAAACAATGCTCAAGAAACTGCAAAAAAATGCAATAATTAGAATAGAGGTATTAATATATCAGTATTCATTATTATATATGTGATTAAATACATAAAAATTAAAATACAAAAATTTCAATTTCACTACTAAGAAGGGAAATATAAATGTAATGATGAACACTTGGGGATTGACTATACGACTCTTTATATTTTGTTATGTTAAAACTTACTCATATAAAAAGGTTTTTTAAGACAAAATTTTTTTGACAAGACTGGCACTCTGTATAACTTGGTAATATTATAAATTCTTATATATTTTCGAAAAAGAAATTAGCTTATACCTCACAATGGCTTTTCTTTCCCACCCACTAATTTTTCATCTAGGTGTATATTTAAGGAAATACTCAGAGATTAGGATAAACTTTTATGTATGTGGGTGCTAATGGTGGCATTATTTATAAAAAAATTATTGAATCCCAGCAAAGTGTTTAATAATAGGGTTAAGCTCAAGTAAACTGTGACATTTCTGTGTGAATAATAATTAGTAAGCAATTTGAAATGTCTTTCAAAAATTTAATAACATAATTTCACACACACAATGTAAGTAATGACTACAAGCAACAAAAGTAACAACTTCAAGAATGTTAGTAAATCTAAATATACCTATACTTAGGTACCTAGCTATATAATGTCCGAGAGAGGAAATTGAATACAAACATAAAACATAAATAGGTATATTTGTATATAAATAATATGTATAGATATATAGTTATACTATATATATACACATACCTCTCTCTCTCTCTCTCTCTATATATATATATATATATATACACACACATATATATATAGATCTCATATTTTTTGAAGTAAACATCAAAATCACCATCCAGATTCTGTCTTTTGGGAAAGAGACTACCCCAGATGGAAGACATTTTATTGTGTTTTAAAGAAGTTTCTAAGGCTTTCCTACTTCAATAATAGTGTATTCTAAGCTTTAGTACCTTCTCCCAGGACCAATATTGTCTTTTATGAGTGCCTATATTCATCCATGTGATGACAAACATTTTGCCCTTTTATTCTCTTGATTTGCTATGTACTTATAAAATAAATCTTATTTCTTTAGGCTTCTGCATTTTCATATTTACAGGAGTTGCTCTTTTCCAAAAATAAACTATGAAAACCATGTAACAGCCATAGGATATCCTTTTGACAGACAACAAATGAGAATGTGTCATTCTCTATTGATTACATAAGTTTTTTCCCTTCAGCTACAATTTTGAAATCTCAGTTCACAGTGATTGAAATAAGTTTTTTTGGTTCTGATTTATCTTAATAACAATTTTTAAAAAGATATTGGATATTTGGTCATATTCTATTGTTGCCAATTCCAGCTTTTTAAATAAATACTTGAAATATTTTATGGTTAATTATATCATTTATTAGAAACAAACATGAAAATTACTCTTTTTGCATATTATTTTTCTTGTGTACTTATTCATGAAAATTAAGACAGACATAAGAAAATCTGAAGAGGACAAATTTTTGGAGATTTTTCCAATAACTCTAGAAACGTAAGAATAAAATCTTCAAATGCATATGTTTAGTTTTTAAACAAATGATTCATTTTCTTTTGAAGGACTAAATTAGTAAACACAATTAAACTTATAAATTATAACTTTCACCATTCTTATACTTCTTTATAATTGCCTATTTATTTATCTGGCTTCTACATGATATTCTCAACTTCTCAAAGACAGAGATTCTTTTCATAATTGAGATCCCAGCAAGAATTTCCCTTGCATTTCACATTTCTTGGCATTGAAATAGCATTCTCAATATATCCAACAAATTGTTTGGCTTGTGTTAAGTGATTCAAATCTCTTTTTTATTTTATATGAACTCTTGTACATAAGCACAAGAAATGAATAAGGAACTTAAAGATGAAGAAGAAGCAGAAAGCAGCTACAATTAAAGAGATATTTAATTTCTCCCTTAATCTTAAATTACAATAATTAAAGCTGAGTTTATGTCATTTTTTTGTAGTATCACCATTACAATATAAAAGCTGCATCACGGTATAACACAGGATGTATAGTTATATAAATCCAGAATTAAATACCTTTGTTGTTATCCATTCCTCCTACAGCATACAAAGTTCCGACTGTAGATTTTCTGGGTTTAGTTCTCGGACTCTGCATTAAAGTTCTTCTTTCTGGCAATAGATGGTATTTCATTGCTTCTAGAATCAGCTTTTGACATTCCAGATCATTCTTAAATAATGCATGATTTTCTAGGTCAGCCAGTATCTGTGAATAATACACAATAGCTGTTAATAATGTTTTCAAAGAGATGAACATTATGTCATTCCTTAAAATTGGAAGTTTAATGTCTGTGATATTATCCTTATATTGAGCAGGATGCAGGGTGTAGTAAGAATTCATTACAGTAACAAATAAAAATGTGTAAAATGAATGGCTTTCAACAGAGACAGAATGGATATTATTTTTGATTCAATATTTTTTATCATTTTACCACACAGAGTAAACAAAACACTTATAGTGATCAGCTTTTCTATTCATTTTCTTTTTATGAAAGCTGTCTGAAAATCAAGTATAGTTACTTGTGTTGGCCATAAACACGTCAGGTCAAAGACATTTAATTTATTGAAAATAGACTTCAACAAATTAAGCCATTACAAGCTTACCGTAAGAGTTCATATATTTAATTAAAAATGTTTCAAGTATAGTTTAAATCTCTTTTAAATTCAAAATAACTCAATAAAGATGACAAAAATTTCTTCATAACATCTCTTTAATTATATAAGGAATTTAAAAGTTGTGTATTAGGCAAAGTAATAGTTTCCAATAGTGAAAATTTTATACCAAAATTCAGCACCCAATAGACCAATAGAGTGAGACCACTAGTTTTAAAGTATATTGTGTCTATTTTTTGCTATAATAGGTTATTGTCTCTGCAAATTATTTTCTGTACATTTATTTGCACACATCCAAAGTATCTTTTATTTTCCTCTTTCTCTTTCGCTCTTTAGATTATTTTTCTCCTTGATTCTTTTAGTGTCTTCTTTTTTAATGGATCCTGTTTCACTTTGAGTGACAATAAAATGTGTCCCATATATTTAGAAGATAAATAAGTAGAAAATTTAGCATTTACTCACTGAACTTTTCTTGTACATTGGTAAAAAAATTGTACCACATCTGTACACAAATGTTCATTGAATGAATAAAAATGGCAGCATGTGACTAATTAAATTTAACACTATAATTATGACTTTAATTAAAATGTGTAAGCCTACCTAATATATAAAACTATAAGAGGTGCCATAAAGAGTATAGAAACACGTAAGATACACAGTATAATTTTTTTTTGAGACAGAGTCTCATTCTGTCACCCAGGCTGGAGTGCAGTGGTCTGATCTCGGCTCACTGCAACCTCTGCTTCCCAGGTTCAAGCAATTCTCCTGCCTCAGTCTCCTGAGTAGCTGGGATTACAGATGTGCACCACCATGCCCAACTTATTTTTGTATTTTTAGTAGAGACAGAGTTTCACCATGTTGGCCAGGCTAGTCTCGAACTCCTGACCTCAGGTGATCCACCCATCTCTTGTCTCCCAGATTGCTGGGATTACAGGTGTGAGCCACTGTGCCTGGCCCAGAACAGTTTTAATCTGAATAAGAAGCATAATATTAGTTACTAGATGCTTTGGAATTACATAAGTGAAGATGATTAATTACATTCTTGGCTCAGTTTCCTTTTGTTGTATACTAATACTTTAGCTGCCTTTCTACGTACTTTTATTTTTAACATTAACTTTATATGTATGTATGCATGTATGTATGTATGTATAGAAGATCTCCAATGGAACATTTTGAAAGGACTACTATTTTTAGTAAAATTTTTTGTTTTTATTCACCAAAGGGACTATTTCTAACAAGGGCCCAGTGGCGTTCATAAACTTTATAATTATGTTTCTATCTATCTACAATGACTCTTGATCATCTGCATGTCAAATATATAGTTTCTTGTATCTGAGTCTTTTCATTGCCACAGAAGGAAAATAATTAACCTCTACAGTACTAAATTTATGTATATGTAAAGCTGGCTCTCATGAATTCTCATTTTTCTTCTCTCCTTTTCACTTCTTTTGGGAAAATTTGGGATCAGTTGATCATAAAGATACTATTCTTTCATTTGGAACACATGTTAGGAATAGCTTAACTAGATAAATAGTTAAAACATTACAAATAAAAAAATAAAAATCTTTAAACTTTTCCCCTTCAATATCACATCTCATATTCAACATAGTATTGGAAGTCTTGGTCAGAACAATCAGGAAAGAGAAAGAAATAAGAGGCATCCAAACTGGTAAAGAAGAAGTCAAGTTTCTCCTGTTTACTGATTATATAGTCTTATATCTAGAAAAACCAAAAGACTCAACAAAAAAACCAGTAGGTTTGATAAATAAAGTTGCAGGACATGAAATCAATATACAAAAGTCAGCAGTGTTTCTTGTTTCTATATGCCAATAACAATCTAGTTGAGAAAAAAAATCAAGTAGTCCATTTTATTTACAGTGACTAAAAAGAAAACTAGGAATAAATGTAACTAAGGAAGTGAAATATCTCTACAGGGAAAATTACAAAACACTAATGAAAATTGAAGATAACACAAACAAATAAAAAAAATCCCATGCTCACAGATCAGAAGAATTAATATCATTAAAATGACCGCATCGCTCAAAACATTCTATAGGCTAAACACAATCTCTTTCAAATTACCAAAGTTATTTTTTCACAGAATTGGATAAACAATTATAAAATATATATAAAATATCAAACCAAAAAAGAGCCCAAATGTCAAAGCAATCCTGATCAAAAAGAACAAAACTGGAGGTATCACATTACCTGACTTAACCCAAGCAGCACGGTATTTCTCTAAAGATAGATATATAGGCCAATGGAACAGAATAGAGAGGCCAGAAATAAAGCCACATATTTACTGCTAACTGATCTTTAAGAAAGTCAACAAGAACTTACACTTGGGAAAGGACACCCTCTTCAATAAATGGTGCTGGGAAAATTGGATAGCCACATGCAGAAGAATGAAACTAGACTCCTATCTGTCACCATATACAAAAATCAACTCAAAATGAATTAAATACACAAATGTAAGTTGCAAAACTATTAATATAAAAACACTAGAAGAAAACCTAGAGAAAGTTCTCATAAAGAGTGGTCTAAGCAAAGGATTTATGACTAAGACATCAAAAGCACAGGCAACAACAATAAAAAGACAAATGGGACTATATCAAATTAAAAAGCTTCTGCACAACAAAGGAAAAAAATCAACAAAGTGAAAAGAAAATCTGCTTAATGGGAGAAATATTAGCAAATTATTTATCCAACAGAGGACAAATACACAGAATGTACAGGAAACAAAAAACAACTCAACAAGAAAAAACTAATCCCATTAAAAAGTGGGCGAAGGACATGACTAGATATTTCTCAAAAGAAAACATACAAATGGCCCAACAGGTATATGCTAAAATGCTCAACATCATTAATCATCAGAGAAATATAAATCAAAACTGTAATGAAATACTATCTTATCCCCGTCAGAATGACTATTTAAAAAGACAAAAAATAACATGATGGTGTGAATGAGGAGAAAACGGAACTTACATAGTGTTTGTCGGAAGGTAAACTAGTAAAGCCACTATGGAAAACAATGTGGAGATTTCTCAAAAAACTAAAAGTAGAATTACCATTTGATCCAGCAATTCTACTACTGGATATCTACCCAAAGGAAAAGAAATCAGTATATCAAAGGATACTTGCATTCACATGTTTATTGCAGCACTATTTATAATAGCAAAGACATGGAATCAACCTACGTGTCCATCAATGGGTTAATGAATAAAGAAAATGTGGTATATATACACAACAGAATGCTACTTGGCCATAAGAAAGAATAAAATCATGCCATTTATAGCAACATGTATGGAACTAGAGGTCATTATCTTAAGTGAAATAAGCCAGGCACTAAAAGACAAATATCACATGTTCTCACTTTTATGTGGGAGTTAAGAGAATTCATTATATGGAGGTAGAGAGTTGAAGGACAGATAACAGAGATTGTAAAGGGTGAGTGGGAGATATGGAGAACAAGGAAGCAAACTGAGTTAAAGGGTAAAACTCTCAGTAAGATAGAAGGATTAAATTCAATGTATGATAGCAGAGTAGGGTGACTATACCTAACAAAAATGTATTGTTCTCAGGTGACAGACACACCAAATACCCTGCCTTGATCACAACACACTATATGCACATAACAAAATTTCTCATGTACTTCATAAAATTGTACAAATAAGCAAAAGACAAAAAAATAGAAAAAAAATTAGAAATGTACTCCTTTTTCATGTTTCTTCTTGCAAAATTGTAACAGAATAAAAAAGTGAATCCAAAAGTTTGGAAACAGCTTAGGTTTCAGAAAAGTAGACTCATGACATAGATTCAAATATCTTTAAATTTTGGCATATGAATGCAGAGAATAATTTATATTAAAACGAGTTTCTATGCTATCCCTAGTATTTTGATGGCTCTTTTAACTAATTAGGGTGGATTAATTTTAGCTTACAAGTAACCCTATGCCTTCTTGACTTCAGTACCATGTAAAAATAATTTTAGCATAGTATTTTTACATAAATAGGACTTGGGTTTAATTTCTCATATTTTACACTTAAAAATTATATGTTAGTGGTACAGTAAGTTATAAGTAATTTTAAAAATGATTTAGGATGGCCAAAGTACAAGATTGATTAAATGAAATTTCAATAAGTGGTATCTTCTACTGAGGTTTAATCTTGTGAATTCTTGTACAGCTACAAATCAGAAAAGGCTTCCTGTGTTAGCTTAGACTTTTTTTTTATACTTTAAGTTCTAGGGTACATGTGCACAACGTGGAGGTTTGTTACATATGTACACATGTGCCATGTTGGTGTGCTGCACCCATTAACTCGTCATTTACATTTACTTGGACAACTTTAAGGCAATAGACTAATGTTATTGATTAATTAATGATAATTTGTGAATAACTTTTCAATTTCTAAGAAAATGTTACAAACAAATACATGCAAAGATAGATAAGGATTATATCAAATTTTATAAATAATGGATAATTATAAAAGAAAAAATAAATTCTATAAAAATAAAGTATTGAAAGATCATCAACTCTATGTGCCTAGGTTTATAATATTTTAAAGTAATAAATTTAAAAAAATACAATGTTCAATGCCCATAGATGTACACATAAAAATATATTAAGAATTATTTATTTCAATATATGACATGGCAAATAAAAATAAATAAGAATAAAATAAAATGAAAATAAAATGTGTCTTGTATTTAATAAAATGACCAAGGTATTCTGTATTCAAATACTATTTTCCTTTTTATGAATAAAATATTGTGTAAAATGTAACTTTGGCCTACTCCTACTCGTTTTGACAAACTAAATTATTTATAACCACTGTAACCTATTGTTGTATATTTTTAAATTATTACTTGTAACAGTTTCTTGCTTATAAACACCATAGCTTGTGTTTGCGTTTCATCTCTGACAACACTAATGACTTCATCTAAACCTCATTACCTTTAAAGGCCCTACCTCCTAATAGCATTACTGTGGGGGTTAGGCCAACCACATGTGAGTTTGGGTAGGACAGAAATATCAGCCCATAACAGATCCTACTAGGTACAATTTGATCATAATTTTATTATGAGTACTACCCAGCTTCCTATTGCCAGTTTGTTATAAAATGTTCATTTTCTGAGTAATTTGATTCAAGCAATAAGGTTTTTCTTCTGGGTTATTTATTTATTTATTTATTTTTTAAGACAACAAACATCACAGTATATAAGAACCAGAAATCTAAATCCCTTCACTTCATATGTACAAAAGAAATTTCTGTTTTCTTAGCACACATCTTGGAACTGGTACAGGACATGCTTCTTTGTTCCTATGTCAATTTATGGTGAAAACTAAAAAAAAAATAAGTATTTGATCCAGGAAATATTTCTCCCGCAGGATGAGACATCTGTGAACCCACAAAAATAGCTAGCAAGACTAGAACTTGCCCTTCAACACTTGCTTCAAGAGCCTAACCTTGCTGTGCACACTAATCCTAAGCTATTATGATATAAACTGTACATAAGCCCTACCATTTTACCACAGTGCAAAGGCTGCTTTAAAATAACCCAGGCCAAGCTCTGGAATCATAAATATCTTCTTGTGACTTTTTTCTATAGAGGATACACCAAGGCTTTGTATAGGTAGTGTTCTTTCATAGTGGAATAGGTATAATAAAGTCTGCTTGCTTATTACAAAACATATTTTGTTGTCTTATAGGAATTCAACACTGAACACATTTCACCAATAATAGTTACAAATAAATTGCAAATTCAATGGATGTACTTCTCAGAGAAGAAAATCAAATAGAATGAAAACTTACCCACTTTGTCATTCTGCTGTACATTTTAGTGTTACAAAAATATGTTTCAACTATTTATATTATGCAAAAAATTTAGCAGAAATAAAAGTTAGCTAGTTTTTGGTATTGTTTACTCTGTGAGCAATTTCAACTTAAATATGAAACCATATTATATAGTTGAAATTGCAAGTATCTATTACTTTATTTCATGTATATTGTTTCTATATACCTGACAAAATTTCAAGTACATTTTATAAACACACAAAAAATGAGATACTGTATTTCTATAACTTATACTAGCACTTGCTCTTTGGAAAATGATGATAAAATTTAATACTGACATGAATATTTCTATGAAGGTAATGAACAAAATATCTTGAAATCATGTGGAGCATCAAGGTAAAACATAATTAAGTGGAGTTACAATGGAATACTCTGTTTGTGTTTTAAATTCTCATTTCTAATATTACTGCTTCAAGATCCTATGGGCTCAGAGATGTAGATTTTTGAAAAAAAATAGATCTTAAAAAGTCAATATTTGAGGTTTGCCTTGTTAAATGTAGTAAACTATAATATAATAGTTTACTATAATACATACAGGAAAATGTCTCTTTGCAAGAAAAATAAAATCATTAATAAGTTGCTTTATAACCTAAATAGGTAACCTGGAGATAATAATATACTTCTATCATACAAGACAACAAACTAAATAACAAGTTTTTAAAATCCTGTTCTATGCTATCCAAATGAATTAAACATTTCCAGTGTTCTGGTTTATGTATATACAAATTTTTGGATAAAAGGTACAGAGCGTAAGACTTTTCCACAGGCAATATGTTCTTTCGTTAACAACTCTGTCAGCTAGGTGGTCACTTTGCAGATATGCCCTATCTCCTTATAACCTTGTCAGTTTTCTTTGTGATTAAATAATAACTAATGCGTTATAGGGTAACCCAGTAGCTTCAGAATCAAACATGACCAGGAAATATATAGGATAACCTCACACAATTTTCAGAATTTACCAATATGAAAAATCGGAATAATTTAGCCATTTATAGCTAGAACTTTTGACAATGAATTTGTTAGAGCATTCCAGCTGACAGAAATGTCATGAACTTTTAATTAGAATAAATATTTTCCCTTCAGTTACCTGTTTGAAAGCATTATTTTCTTTTCATATACTCTTCTAAAGTTCTATTGGCTTTATTAACAAGTTCATTTTGGTTAGAAAAAATATATATATGAATAAATACATTTGTTAAAATATTATTCATTGTAAATAACCATTAAATTTGTTACTATAATACACCATAATTTACTTGTTGATGGTTTCATACATTGAACCACATGATCAAAATAGTCATATGTTTAGCAACATTAAAGCATTGCTGAGTGTTTTAATCCTGTGTGCACACTCTTCAAGTTGCAGCTTTCCAAGAGTATTATATGATTTTATTTGAAATGTTTGTAATAATACATAAATTATGATGCTAAATGTATTTCAAATAATCTTCTGAAAGTATTGCTTCATAAAAATAGGATGCATCACTCAAGTATCTAGATTTTGCAGTGTTTTTGCAATCTCTCAAACAAAAAAATAGAATCAATTTTCATGTCTTTTTAAAAAATTGTCTTCTTTCTGTAAAAATTATCTAATGTGTCAAGAAAAATACCCTCTTGTCTAGAATCCTTGTCATGATTCTCTGCACTATATTGCCTGTATAGATGCTACTTGACATTGTGAATAACTTTTACAATACTATCATAAGTAAACAAAACAAGATACATGAATTTATTCTTTCTGGATGACCTACTTTTATTACAAAAATGACATACACTCTAATTTTATAGTAAAAGTCAGAAAACATTTACATTATAAAAACTTGCATTACAGACAACCTTCTAAAATATCATTTAAGAAATATAAATTATAGCAACACCCTACTATACAGTTCATGTCTAGAAATAAGAAAAGACCTACATCATAAGCTATTCCTTAAGTTAGAGTAATACTGCATTAGCAAAAAAAAAAAAAAAAACACCATAATTTAAAGGCAAGAAAATAGGAGGTGTACCAAGCACAGCAATCACATCTATACCTTTCATCTGGTCATGGAGTCCACTGCAAAATGGAAGGCAATATTGAATAAATACTTAAAGAAAAATAAGTTTAAACATATTATAGACCAAAGAAAAAGTACTAACTCTTCTAAAACTATATCCTTGGGCTATATTATGAAAACATATATAGTTATGAAAACATTGTCACATTCATGATGAAGTGAGAAAATTTCATGTACTTCATCTTATTTCATAATATCTCAAAATTTTGTTTTCCTACTGGATCTTGTGCTAAAAAATAAACTCAGAATTTGAATCTATAAAACAAAATTGATTCCTATTAGAAGTGACAGTCCTTAGAGAATAAATGACAGTTTCATATCTTGCCTTTCAAGTTTTGTGCGTGACAAAATGAAAGCCATGAATAATAAAATATTATCTCATAAGCTGCAGAAAAATTTTTATTTCAATGTCTTATAAATATATCGAATACAAATAAAATAATTTCAGGTATTTGCATTAAAGCAGTCTAAGACATTCCACAGGGAAACAATGATCATATTCAGTGCTAAATGAACCCTGAGCCTATTTAAGGTGCTGGTGAAAGGAAAGAGTTCAGTCATCACAGAACTTTCCAGGAACACAATAAGTAGTGAGCCGTGGCTAGGACTGTCAAACTGTACAAGCGAAAACAGAAAGTGCCTCATACCTAGAGAGCTTTGTTTGACCCTTCCCCACCTTTCAGACTTTATTTATGTTCAAAGACATACAGAGAGAAAAATGGACAATTATGCTGGAAACTTGGCAGTATGAGATAGTTTGTTCACCAAAGCTCGTAGCACTTCATTAGTGACTATTTGAGTAGATGTGATTGCCAACAGCCTTAGTTTCCACAAGTGGGACTAACTCTACCATTGTCAATATCAGCCTGCAGTCTGAAAGAGTATACCACCCAGGAGTAGATAGTTCCTCCTCTTACATTTAAAGTCCCTTTTAGCTTCAGTTAAAAATAATTTTGGCAAAGAATTGAATCTTGAAATTTTAAGAGACTGTAGTATTTCCCAATCCATCCTACTGACATAACTACTATTCTGGCCAAATTATTTAAGAATATTATTTATGTTTAAAAATGAAAGAAAAGTAGATACAACAGAGCATTCCTAATCATTTTCCATGGCTGTCACTTCAAAATGAAAACACAAATTAATGACATGCTAAAACTTACATCAGATACATTTGAATGATTCCTCCTCAAGCATTTGAGGAAACAAGAAAAAAATGCATATGAAATAAGTAGCAGGTTCATTAATTTTATTCTGAATACAGAAATAGTTGATTGCCTTAACATGAATAATAATTGGCTAAGCTGACAGTATAAGTACAGAAGAATAATGACATAATCAAAATAAGTAGAGCTCACAAAATTAACCCAAATGAAAGTTCTTATTAGCAACAAGTAAAATGGGTTTTGTGATGCTATAATTTTTGATTAACTTTTATTTATTTAACATGGGTTTACTGTTCCATATTTTGAAAGCTCAGAATTTCTAAAAGTAAAATAAGTTAACCTTCCACCCTGTATGAACATCGCCTTCATCCTTAATGATTTAATTGCATCCAATTTGGGCTCAGCACTTTTCATTCCTTCATTCCTTCCTTCATTCATTCATCAAATATTTAGTCAGTGCTTATTTTGTCCAAGGTGCTATAATAGGTCTCGAATAACATCATTTTCACTCACCACTAATCTATTTTACTCAAGTCCAACCTTCTCTCTGTTCCCCTAAAACACCTTAATTCTTTCATGTTTAGGCTATATTTAAGATTATACATTAGTTTGTTATTGTTTGTAAGACATCATTCAACAAATTTAGATGAGTATGCCCAAAATTCTACAGTATAACTCTTTTTAATCTATAGTCACTTTCCCCAATACCCTGAAGCACATTATTCTACATTTTATATGTTAGCTCTTCTGATCTCTTTCTTCTCATTGGAACAGATCATGCTATATTCTTAAGCCAAGCACACTCATGCTCTCTTTCTCTCTCTCTCTATCTTACCGTCCTTAATGCCTTTTTCCTCTGGGGCTTCTATTAAAATATGACCTGAATCTTCAGAGTCTAGTTGAAGGTCCTATTACTCTCATGAGGATTTACTTCATCACTCAGGTCACAGTCAACATTTAGTTTTATCAGTCATATCAGATTTTGAACAGTTACCATATATGTAGTCACTTAAAGGCTTAAAAATATGCTAAATTATAAACTTGCAGAAAATCAGAAAAAAGATCTGCTATTTATTGTTGGTACCACTAACAGAGCTATAGGCCCCATGATTTGCTCAAGAACTATTTAAGTGATTGATTATTTACTATCATTCTTGAATCTATTAATTTATTTTAAATAATTTATTCATTACCAAAGTTTGAAAATATATAATTCATAAGCAGAAATATGTTCAATATCACATCTCAAATTCAATGCATACGTTAATAATAATTATAAATGTTTATGTCTATGAGAAACCTCTTTGCTAAACAATCAACCAAATATCTATATTACTAAATGATTTATTCCAGACCCAGTTGATAGCATGTTTATTTTCAGTCACATTCGATAGCAAAAATCCATTACAGAAATAATTTGGGCTCATGGACATCACTGCAAGGTGATTTGACCCTTAACTAGGAAACATTAACCTGAATATTCCACTAACAATTCAAACTCATATATTTAAATCTGAACTTATTTTTCCCATTACTCTTCTTCCTGTAATTGACTTTGTCTTCTATTTTTATTGATGATTTAGGGTACTTAATTACCTGCACTTCACTTTTAAGCTTCAACTATTTAAGCTACTTCAAACTTTTATTTGAGAATATGATATATGAATACATATTTCCAAAATTTGTTTTCCTTCCTGAGATCCCTGGCTCATTGATAATTCCACTTAGCAAAGTTCTTTATCTCTTTGGTCAACCTCACATCCAAACAGTCACCAAATACAGTTGATTACTATAATATTGTCTATGACCCTTCCATTTCACTACTCCCAAATACTGTTGATTACTATGAAACTGTCTACGACCCTTCCATTTCACTACTTGCTTTCCATTCCAAAAGCCACTTCCCTAGTTGAAATTCTCATTAACACTTTTCCAAATTTTTGAGAAAGATCAATCACTTAAATTCTTATCTTTGATACCAGCTATCATATACAGAATTCAAACTACTCCCACAGTGTCCTAAAACATACACATTGATCATTCACTGTCCTGCTGTCTTGTTTTAATTCCATGTACTACAACTGAAAGTATTTCCTAATGTAACTTAAAGCACCTTGTTTAGGCTCATTTGTCACTGTGCCTCCAGATCAACCTTCTACATTATCAAGGCTGTTCTATACACTATCCTTCACGAGAACAATTTTCGCACTTTGTCTTTAATGTGGCTTTTTTCTTCTTTTGAACTATCTGACTGACTCCTAGTTTTACCCTGTGTTTCTAAATAGTGTTTGAAGGTTATCTTTATTTTATCTATAAACAAGTCTCCAAAGGACAAGGCCTTATCTTCTACATGTTCTGTAATTTCTTCAATTAACAATTTATAACTGTATTGTTTATACTTAGTAGTCACCAACTGAAAAACATACATATATACTACTTTTTATTTTTTATGCTTTTATAGGTAGCTGTCTCTTTTTAAAGTACTAACTGTGTTTACTTAAATTTTATGCTTGAAATTCAAAGAGTATATTTTTATAAAATTCTGTTATTTATAATTACATTTTGCAAGAAGATAATTAGAAAAGGATGTATTCAAACACATGCAGATTTATCATGAGAAACTACTGCGCTTCCTTTAGTTCTTTTACAAAATTATTTCTGACTGGGCAACACAGACTATAGGAATTTGTAGGTCATCTTTGCAAACTCACTGAGGAGCCTGATGCAGACTCAAAATCAAAAGAATGTAAGTTGCACATTCATGCTTTTTGAGGACAGTATGAGTTTTTTGAAAGAAACACTTACTTGATCTGTATCACTGGATTAATTGGAGACATTTTTGACTTTAGAGTTGCATGAAGTAATAACTTTCAACATGTTAAATATGTATTGAGCTATTAACATAGCATTTGATACATATTTTTGATGCACCAATACAATTAATCTTAGAATAAAAAATATTAATAGATATTGGTATTTCCCTTGCTCCTTCCTTTTCTGGACTCCTCTCTCTTTCTAAATATGTCTAGCATGCTCCTATGTCCCTATTCTCTATTATAGACCTTTCCTGTCCCAGACAAGCTCCCAAGTTATCATTTACCCTAAGTTTCTGGATCATCCTTTCTTGCAGAACTCATCTATCTACAACTCATGAAGACTAAGATGATCACTATCATTAAGAAAAAAATCTTGAAAACATTTACCTACTAGTAGTCAGATAGTTTTACTAATTAATAGTTTGTAGAAATAACTGCATTTCAATACTTGAAATTATTACTTGAAATTGATGAACTGTATTAGCTAAATGGGGTCTTAAATCATAACCTGGATTCAAACCATCTTGTTATGAGTAAAATGCTTGTAAAATAGAAAAATTATTGTAACATGCATCTATGCATATTATCCTGCATCTATTTTAGTTTTTTTAAATAAGAAATTGCTCTGAATTAAGAGATAAGAGTAAGCACGCACAGCCTTAGACTGACTAGCTAATGAGAAAAAGGTACTAATTTAATGGTCATCCTGAAGCATAGCTTCCTTGAGAGGGATAAATCTGCAAGGCTCCTTCACACTCCATCCAGAATAGGTAATGGCCTCACGTCTGTAAAAAGCATCTGGAACTGTAAGAAATGTTGAAAATTCTTCCCTTACTTCTCCCACATTTTATTTCAGAAATGTTAACTCGGATGGTAGGATGGTCCCAGAAATACCTTGACACAAATCTTCAGGACAGCAATTGAAGAGACAACATTCAGTTGATTAATTGGAAAAATGAATTTTCTGATTTCAATAATGATGTGGACCTAGTGTTAAACTTTGGTTTTGTTTCAGCCCTATTTCAGTTATCTTTAACTAAAACCTTTTAATTTGACTCACACTAATTAGAAGGTATCAGTCAGCATTTTGCTTCCTCATTTCACTAAGAGAAGATGGAGAAAAAATTTTCATCACTTTATATTTGCAGATTTCCAGCTTTCTTCAGATTTACTCTGATCAAAGCCCAACATACCTCTTTTGATCAACATCAGTGAAATAAGTTCCTGTGAAAACATCAAGGTAGATGCATCATGCAAGTCAATAAGGGATTAAAATAATTCTCCCAAGTAAAGAAAATTCCACTGGGCATATACTTTGTAGAGTTTCTAAAGTTTAGGTATGAAATGAGTTGTTCAAACATCTTTACTGAGAAAAAACTTCAGGAATAAATGAAAATATATTTATTAATCTTGATACCAAAGGCATTAATAGAATTTAGAATGTGTCAAACCCTATGCCAGACACTTTGGAGTGTGCAAAGATAATTTATTGGTTCCTAACTTAATTTATAATATAATTGAGCAGATGATTATCATTTTCTAGTACTTACAGTTAAGCCTCAGTATATTAGGCTGTGCTGAGAAAATTCCTGCTATATCTTCTTCTGACAACCTAGTTTTCAGTTGGTTGACTTTTTCAAAACAAGAATTGTTAAACTACTGATATGGTTTGACTGTGTCCCTACCCAAATTTCATCTTGAATTGTAGTTACCCTAATCCCCACATGTCATGGGAGGGACCCAGTGGGAAGTAATTAAATAATGGGGGCGTTCACCCTCATGCTGTTCTCCTGATAGTGAGTGAGTTCTCAAGAGATAAGATGGTTTTATAAGGGGCTTTTCCCCCTTTTGCTCAGCACTTCTCCTTCCTGCCACCATATGAAGAAGGATGTTGTTGCTTCTCCTTCCACCATGATTGTAAGTTTCCCGAGGCCTCCCCAGCCATGCTGAACTGTGAGTCGATTAAGCCTCTTTCCTTTACAAATTACTCAGTCTTGGGTATGTCTTTATTAGCAGCATGAGAATGAAGTAATACAACTACTTACACTTCTGTTCTTTACACATGGCCCTCCTGGACTTGCATATCAGTAGAAAGTCATTGCAAGCAGCTACTTTCATCAGTTTAATGTGTAGATACATACTGGAAGATAAGTGTTTAAAGTGGTATTCACCAGTGAATGTGATAATACAGTAAGTTTCTTATCAAGAGAACTTGCTGGATTCTTACCATGCCAGATACAATGTAACTCTAGAAGAGCCCCACCTTGTTTTTCCTAGATATAACTGGATAAGGTATGTTGTTTTTGTTTTGTTTCATTTTTGCATCCATATTTCATTTGTAAAATGAAGACATTACATCTTCTTCAAAGTATGTGAAAGTAAATAGAATATGGAGACTTCGCTTAGCGTAAGGCTTAATAATAATCACTCAACCAATATTACTAACCCCCGTTTCCCTTTCACTTCAATGCTGTCTTCTCATAGATTTATAAAACCTATTCCAAATTAAATAAAGGGAAATTACTTCCTATCTCAAGAAAAGATAATCCATCCTGATCCTAGAGGCAAAATTTAACTTTGGAAATGATTTTGATTTTGTAATCCATAAAGTCTTTGACTTCTAACTTGTAACGCTATTAATTTATCAGGCAGTCTTAGTCCATTGTGTTGCTAGAATTGAAAACCTGAGACTGGGAAATTATAAAGAAAAGAGGTTTATTTGGCTCATAGTTCTGCAGGCTGTACAAGAAGCATGGCACCAATATCTGCTTATGTTGAGGACTTCAGGCTGTTTCTACTCATTGAGGAAGATGAAGGGGGGCCAGTGTGTGCGGAGATCACGCAGCAAGAAACGAAGAAAGAGAGAGAGCATGGAGGTGCCAGGCTGTTTTTAGCATCCAGCTCTCCCAGGAAAGCATAGAGTGAAAACTAACTTACTACCACAAGGAGAGCACCATACTACTCATGAGGGATCCTCTACCATGACCCAAACACATCCCACATTGGTTACCATGAAGTTTGGAGAGGCCAAATATCCAAACCACAGCACAGGCACATAAGAAAGGCTAAGGACTTAAGGAGATTTATGATTTTCTTGGCAAACTGCAGTAATTAGATAAACAGAAGTTTATATAACATTATTCCTATGCATAATGTTATTAGTTTCTCTGAAATTATAAATGCTGCTTATTAATTAATGCCATTTGCATTTATGAGTTTCTGTTACTAACAATTTTGCTCCAGTTTCTAGAACACAAAATTATAATTGGTTCTTAAATAGTCTTTTGAATACATTAAAGTGATCCATTTTTACCACAAAACACTGTTATATGTGAAGGCCATAACTGCCAGAGGTATAGAATGAGAATTCCAAGAAAATTCTTAATTGTAACACCCAGTTTTTCATCTCTCAAGTACCTATTTTTGAAATGGTGCCAACTGGAAATATTGCAAATATATTTTTACAAGAAAAAAATTGTTGGCTATGAATATTTAATGAAAACACTTATTTGTACTCATAAATATATGTATAGGAATATATGTATTACATATAGGAATTACATATATGTAATATTCTATCATATATATGAAAGCATTTATAATTATAGCAGAGTGTATTAGAAAATAATATGCTAAAGTTGAAATCTATATTGAGAACTGAGGAATTGTTCATCAGTGGCACTAAGTACTAGTCAAGAACCATAAAACAGACTGTCTACTAGTTAGAGTGTAGAAAGACTTTGTGTCAGAGAGTGATGCCAGAACGGCTGCTGGACTAAGTATTTTATCACTCATACTAATTTTAGATAGATAGATAGATAGATAGATAGATAGATAGATAGATAGATAGATACATAGAGAGATAGATCTATAGATAGAGATAGAGATAGATAGAAATAGAGATACAGATAGAGATACAGAGATAGAGATATGATATGATATGGTTTGGTTGTGTCCCCACCCAAAATCTCATCTTGAATTCTAATCCCCATAATTTCCACATATCAAGGGAGAGGAAAGAGACCACGTGAAAATAATGTAATCTTGGAGGCGGTTTTTCTGCTCATGATAGTGAGTTCTCAAGAGATCTGATGATTTTATAAGGGGCTCTCCCTGCTTCACTCAGCAATTTTCCTTCCTGCCGCCTTGTAAAGAAGGTCCCTGCTTTCCCTTCCCCTTCCGCCGTGATTGTAAGTTTCCTGAGGCCTCCCCAGCCATGCCGAACTGTGAGTCAATTAAACCTCTTTCCTTTATAAATTACCCAGTCTTGGGCAGCTCTTTATAGCAGTGTGAAAACGGACTAATAATATATATATAAAATATTATATATATAGTATTATATGTTATATAATATATGTATTATATATTATATATGTTATATAATATACATGTTTTATATATATTATGTTATAACATATATAATATGCATGTTTTATATATTATATATGTTATAACATATATAATATACATGTTTTTTATATATGATCTATATAATTATTGCTATTACTTTCTGTTGGCAGAGAGTTCTTCATGGGCCTGTCATGTCTCTGCCCAGTTTGTGAGCAGAGGCATTCACTGCATTTCTTCTGGACTATCTTTTCAGGAATGTTTGAATACTATGCAACTTTGGAAGCTAGAGATAGTATCTTCTTCTGGAGCAAAGGACAGATTTGTTTATTGTTCAGTTGAAAAATAAATTTTAAAAAAATCTTCCTTCATTTCAAAGGGCAGGTATAGTCACTGCCCATTCTAAAATATTTAGGTTCTCTAAGCTCAAGTTTCCTTTTTTGTAATGCATCCTGTTACACATACAGGTGTCACTTGGTCCTCTTCATGTCACAATGTGGTAATTGGCATTTGTGGAACTGAGGAAAATGCTGATTTTCTTGCTACTACTATTGCCATGAATAACACAGTCTTTTGCTCTGATCCAGGAGTCTTCTATTTTCTGCCAGCATCCATTAAACCCTGGCAGGTTAATTGTTAGCTTGCAAGCAGGGTAAAATCGCAGATCCTTACAATTCTCAACACTACCCTCGGTCTCAGCCCTTCTCACGTGAGTGGATAACAGTATGTTCTGAATTCCAGACATTCCAAACATTTTGCTCATCTGTCTGTTAAAAACTTTTATCTGCAATCACCTTACTTTGTTATTACACTATACTGAAATCTTACATAATAAACACTTAGTGCATATTTCCCTAAACTTCTGTATTTTTTGTCCTTAATCAGTAAATTAAACTACAATGATAATTAATTAATTCCAGGAAAATGCTAGCAGGCATCAAGTTATATTTCTTCTCTTTATCAAATTTGCTACTTTCATTTCAAGATAAAATTTGGCCCATTTTATTCCTTACAATTTCATAGTAATCCTTTTTCCTCCCCAAGATCATGTCTGCTGTCTAAGGCCAGTCACTTCTCTCAGCATTTGATATAATGACCTAACTCGTCTACCGTTCCAACCTTCCTCATATAAATACAATCAGGCTGTTTCCCTGAATAATACCTTTAATGGCTCCTCCAATGAACAATAGTAAATTCCGAACCTGATAGAACACTGTATAAAACTCTCCGTTTTCTGTCTCCTAATTCTTATAGTGTATTCTTTCATTGTGCTTGCATGACTTCTATGCTGTAGATTTGCCAAACACCTTGTAATAATTTGACTATGACATGTATTTTATGCTGCACTGAATTTGCTCCCTTTACTTAAAAACCCTCCTTCCTGAGTCCCTGACAAACGTTTACTTCTCTTCCAAGACACAACATATGTCACCTCCTTTATGAAGTCTTCCCTGATGCCAGGGCATATTGACTACTCCTCCCTTTGTGCCTCCTATTATCTACCTACTTGCCTCAAATTTACCTTCAACATGTCGCACATATTTATTTCTGTCTCTGTCTCCCCCTAGTGGACATATTACTTATTATTATATGCCCCATGACTAGCAAAAGGTCTGCCACAGAGTTGACATTAATGTATGGTGATGAATAAATAATACGTTTAAAACACATTATTGATAAAATAGTCACAAGAATATGTATTTCCCTAGAATGTATCCCTATACTTGATTTAAGTTTCCTATTCATTTGTATATGCTCAGTCAGAAAGGAATATTGGGCACTTTCTATAAAAGGTGTATCATAAGTTGAATGCTTGTTCTCTGAAGTATTTCAGGGTTAAATTCAAGGTAAATCATTTAACTAACTATGCAGTAGAAAAATAGTTAATATAATTTTAATATTTGGAAAAGATTTATTGATATCCTTGGCTAGGAAAGAACATTAGAATGAAATGTATTTTTCACACGTACCCTAGAACTTAAAGTATAATATAAAAAATATATATATAATGAAATTCATTTTAGCATGAAAAATATACTCATCTAGGTAATTCCTAGTGCCACAGATATATATTTTATACAATGCTCCGAATGAATTACAAGGAAAATAAAGGAAACATGCTATGTATTCTGAATTTAAACAATAACCGGTTTTCAACTGACTACACCAGTTGTTAGATACATCAGCAGAAGCAGATGTAAATAAGGGCAGAGGCCACGCCCTAAGGTCAGTTCCGACAAGTTCGATTTAGACATCAGTGGGCACCAGCATCTACCACAGGGGACACCCAGAGACATTTCAGCCATGTCATCCAGGACCCAGAGAAGAGTATGTGGAAGAAAAACATCTCCATCCACTACTGTTAAGACATACAAGCCTCTTCCTTCAACAGACACCCTCTTGGGGAGGAGAAAGACTGGGGGTTGGGTGAGACTCCTTGAGAGAGGAGAGATAGACCTAATAAGGACTTTGAACTTCCAGTTTAATGAAAGACATAACTGTTAACCACATGGAGTTCTTTCTAATTCTTCTAAATATTATGTATAAATTGTTCTGCCATTAGTACAAATGCAAGCTTGAAAACAAGATGACATTCATTATAAAAATTAAATTACTTTTCTCCTTGTAAGAATATGAGTTAAAGTGATTAATTCTAACATCTAGAAGAGCGTAATTAGTTGTTGAAATGAACATTTATCATGTTTCTGCCCATGATTTGAGAGACATAGTCTTAAAAACATAAACATAGATACAATTTTTTTTCTGAACTATCACAATTCACTAAGAAAAAGACATGTAGCTATAAGAAAATAATGAAAATTTTTCTATTAGTGGAGATGACTATTGATAAAGATATTCAATGTACTGAAGATAGGTGATATGTGATAAACACTTTCAGCAGGAGGTCTTGCATAAACTTAAGCAATAATGATAAGTACAGGTTTGCCAAGCATGGAAAAGAGTAAGGCTATTTCAGAAAGAAAGAATACGTCCAGAGGAATGAAAGAAGGAAATCAAGTAGAATACAAAGTAATAATACTTATTCAAAATAAGACATTCTATTCTTAAAACATTTCTCTTGTTCTTTCTCTGTCTATATCTATCTTGATTCACCTATTCATATACGTGTCCATCCAAACTTCCATCTCACACATTGTTACATAAACCTAAAGGCCCTCTTACTCTTTTCCTTTTCATTCAACACATCAAGGCACTGTATAAAACTTGCAATTTTACCTTCAAAATATATCCAGAATATATTTAGACTGTAACTGTAGAACAAACTAAGATCACCACTGCCTCAACTATCGTAATACCTTCTGACTGGTGTATCTGCTCCCATTCTTCTTTTTAGGGCTGCTTGTATTTCATTTCTTCCTCCTCATCCATTTTGCACTTTTTTTTTTTTTTTTTTTTTCCTGTTCAGTACCTTTGGAGACTAAACTTTCTGGAACTACATCATTTGACTTCCTCGTTGATTTGTTTTTGGCTGGGTCTAGCTAATGGGAATTATAAGCAGAAGGTCAGGGGTTGAGAGGAGAGGGAAGAATATTTATTTCTCTACTCCCTGCAATATGTGGCTGTAGTGGTGTCTTTTCATGGGTTCGAGCTCCAGTAGGGCAGACGCTGTGACAGCTCTGGTCCTTCCCTCTAGGATATGCTAAAAAGGTTCCCGCATTTTCACCATAGTTCGAGTTCTCTGAGTCCTCAATATCCCTGTGAATGAATTATTATATCGGGTTGCAATGTGAATGAAGTATTGTATAAAAGGGATATGCTCAGTAAATCTATCTAAAAATTATTGACACTTTAGTGCCCTCAGAAATGTTTAGAAACAATACAAACAGAAACCAGTTAGATTTGCAACAATCAGAATTTTCTTAGCTAAATTTAACCAAGGAGAGGAAAAACATAAATTAGTAAATATGACCAATAAAACATTAATATGTCAGTAGAATGCGTTTTGCATAGGCAAATCTAGTGTCAACTTCAGGTAAGTTTAAGCTAAGTGATCATTATCACATTGTAAGCGTACAAAAGCAAGGACTCACCTCAGGAATAATAGAAGAAATTACAACAGAAAAACTCAATCTATCATCTGAAGGCCTAAACAACAACTATTTAGTATGATACCATCCCTGACTTATTCACCCGTTACAAATTCACTCAATTGTTAGGGATTAGAAACAATCTTATCATTAGTTTGAAGCTATTTAGTGTGTTTATATGTGTGATATAAATTTTGACTTAATGAAAGGCTCATCCACTAATAGCAGCCACAAATATTACACAAAATATATGTTAAGTGTCTATTAATCTTCAGTACTACACTAGGTACAATTGAAGATATGGAGTGGTAGAATATATACTTTCTATAGACAAGATATGAAAAATCTCAATGTTCAAAAAAGCAATTTCAGAACAAACAAGTAGAAAACCAACAAGTATGAGCATGACAAGTATTCTTGTATTAAGCATGTGTGACTGACTCAATTTCTAATGGTAAGATTCTCAGAAAAAAGAGAATGTTAGTGGCATTGTAAGATAGTTGCCTCTTTTTTAAAAAATGAGCAAATTTGTCTGCATGATCTATGAGTAATATAGCATAAAATTTTAGCATGTATTTAAAAATGAATAAATTGAAGGGAATGTTTATAGATTCATGAATCCAAAGTCTTAAATATGAGTCTGACTATAATCCTTTTAAGCTTAATAAACACGAACAAGTTATTCAGTTTCATTAGTTTTAATTCCTTTATGTATAATATAATTTTATTTTATTCCTCAAAACATTATATTAAAATGAGATCAAATATTTAAAAATATTTTGTACATGTTTAAATCATGTATCATTGTTTAAAAATATTGTTCAAAGTTTACAAATTCTATTTAAGAAAGATGAACAATAATAGATAATAAAAACAATGTGTTTTTATTTTATCAGATTTATTGAACTCATTAATTCCTAATTATAATTAGATATCTTTAGAATTACATATTTAAAAGAAACATACTAATAGAATTCTTACTAATAAAAACATATGAAGGAAATTTGGCTAAGTATAAGCTAACTAACTTTCCATGTAAAATATTCATAGGGGTGTTGTTTATAAAAATAATCAATTAATTATACCTCCTGTATGACATTGTCCATACAGTGAGTTATGATCACAATACACAGACAACAGTGAGATTCTAATCATCAGTAAAATAAAATATGTTTTTAATAGCATCTCTGAACAGTTTTAGAAATGGCCAAAGTAACGCTAACTGGTAAATATTATTTTATGTGATACTTTCTAATATTTTTAGTCTACCCTGTCAACTGATAAGTGAAATTACTTCATGAAACAATAATACAGCAAATTGCTTTTAGACCTCTAGTATCCAGATTATCTGCTGAAAAAGTCTGTTTATTTTCTTTCCTTAGCCCTTTCCTCTTTAAATTCTCCACCTTTTTGTGGCCTTTGCTTCTAAATTTGTATAGATACTTTATATGTCTATGAACATTTTGCTAGTATTTCAAATTACCTCAATATGTTTATCAGTTTTTAAAATAGCATCAGTGATTTCCTACTACACATCTATATGCAATGTTTTACAAACAAGTTCGTGATTTCATATTTATGTTTATCAGCTTTTAAAATAACATCAGTGACTTCCTACTACATATATATCCAACGTCTTATGCATATATATGCATATGTATATATATACACATGCACATATATGCAATGTTTTACAAACAAGTTTATGATTTCATATTTGGCCCACCTAACCTCTTATCCTGTCCTCAAAGACAAGAAAAATAAAAGCAAGCCTGGCACAGTGGCTCACGCCTGTAATCCCAGCACTTTGGGAGTGTTCAGGGTGGATCACCTGAGGTTGGGAGTTCGAGATCAGCCTGACCAACATGGAGAAACCCTGTCTCTACTAAAAAAAAAAAAATACAAAATACAAAATTAGCCGGGCATGGTGGCAAATGCCTGTAATCCTAGCTACTCAGGAGTCTGAGGCAGGAGAATTGCCTGAACCTGGGAGGCGGAGGTTGTGGTGAGCCAAGATCGCACCATTGCACTCCAGCCTGGGAAACAAGAGCGAAACTCCATCTCAAAATAAAATAAAATAAAATAAAAGCAAATACTTGAAGTTGATTAGCAATGAATATTATCGTTGTTTAGTTTTACAAAGTACAAAATATTTGAATTAGAATAAGGGACTCTAATCTTTTAAAACATGAGTATCACATGATAACATAATAAAGATTTTGAACAAACTTTGTTAGAGAAGCAAATTACACATAAATTATAATTAGAAGAAAAATCTTGAGGTGGATGGAGGGAATACAGTTCTCATTCATAATAAATGTATGTAATTATACTGTTTTTACACACACATACACACAGGAGAAGAGAGAGAGAGAGAGAGAGAGAGAAGCAAATATTAGAGAAAAGCCAGATCCAAGAACAAAATCTTGAACTTAGGATTCTGAGGTTCCATTTTACCAAAGGCACAGGGCAATGTGAAATGGTAAAACATCTACTTTAATTCCTACCCTTAAGGTATGTGAGAAATACTTTCGAAAGCATGTCTTAAACTTTGGTTTGTTGTCATTAAATGTTCTTTATTACCACTGGATCATCACAACTCATTAAAGTGAGTGTAAGGCAAATATAACCTTAATAGAAGGTGAAAGTTTTATACCTGTTGTTATGTACTGAATTGTGTCCCCTCAAAATTCATATGTTGAAGCGTTAACCTCAAGGTGAGTGTTTTTAGAGAAAGAGCCTTTAAGGAGACAATTAATACTAAATGAGGTAATATGGGTGAGGCCCTAATGCAATAAGACTGATGTTTATATAGGAAGAGGAAGAGAGAGATCTCTCTCTGTTTGTTTCTTCAGAGGAAAGGCCATGTGAGAACACAGTGAGAAGGAGGCTGTCTGCAAGCCAGGAAGAAAGCCCTCACCAGCGACTAAATTTGCAGGCACCTTCATCTTGGATTTTAGCTTTCAGAACTGTGACAAAATACATTTCTGATGTTTAAGCCACCCAGTCTATAAGATTTTATGTAAGCTGAAGCACACTAATACACCTGATTTACAACAATCTAAGCAAAAAGTATGTTTTTATGTTAAAATTTATCTTTTACTCTATGTGTATTGTTGGCTATTTTTGAAGATTTTTCTCCAGCTTTGCAATGTAATTACTAAAATATTTTTATTCCACTCTAGTGAAATGTCTTCAAGACCTTCTATAACATTCATGGTAATTCTCAGTACTTAGTCTTATGTAGTTGTATTGGCATTTTGTATATGTTGTAATTATTCACTTTTATTTTTGTTTTTTCTCATATATTCTAATCAGTACTCAGAGATACTGAAATGATAAGATATTTAGTAGTTGTATTTTAACTAGAGAAACTAAAATACTAGGAAATGTTCTAAACCCAAGTCTTGGTCTAGGAAGCAAATAGAATAGAAAGCTATAAATACAAAGGATGTCAAGTACAGAGAATTAAAACAAAAGAGGATCCTAGAAGAAGACTAGGCACCAGTAAAATATTAAGGTCTGAAAACATATGTCGTTTGCTTCTCATTTTTTTCTCCTAGGAGAATTTGGTGGTGAATGAATTCTGAATAGATTGTATATGAAAAAAAACATAAGAAATAAAAAATTTTGCATTTTTCATGATTGGTAAAACCTGGACTTCAGCTTGCAAAACTTCTTTTATATTTGAATTTATGATTTTTTTTGCTCTCCATGATTCTTAAGAATAAATAGTCTTAATACTGTGGAAGCACTGAATGAATGAATTCATCTGTATTTCTTTGTTTCAGTTGTCACTTTCTCAATACAAATATTCATGTTCAGTGTCTATTGGATGATGCAAAAAACAGATTCAGTTGTTCTTGCAACAGAAAATGTCTTTCCATAAGGTTCCTCTCTGGACACCTGAATTCCAACATCTTGCATTCATTTCAACTTAACTGTCAGTAATAATTCTTTCTCACTAATATTTTAATAATTTATTTAGGCTGATATTCTCTTTTCTTGAGCTATGAACCTTGCCTTGAAATTGTTTTATGTATTGTACATAATAAGCAATTAGTTAGTTATTAATAATATGTTGAAAAGCTCAAATTACATATGAAAACTGTAATAAACAACGCGATAATTTATACTTAGATTTGTCTCAAAAAACAGATTCATGAAACACTCAAGTGTCACCAAGTCAATGTTATTCTGAAAAAAAAATTCTTTTTCTGAAAGAATATCACTTTTATAGCATCTATCTCTTACTCTGGGGACTTTTATAAAAGCAAGAAGTAGGATGACCTTGTTTACTGGGTAAAAACTGGCATGGTCATAAAAAAGAGTAAAATGACTTCACTTCTATTCTTCTATGAAGAATAATAGTCTGTGCTATTAAAGCACTCATCTAAAAAATACATTAAATTAAAATATTATAAGAAAAATCATTAAATATGTATGTTATCTTCATAGGTAAACATATATGCATAAATGTATCACATTGATATATATGTACATGAATGTATACTATATATACATATAAATATACATACAAAAGAAGAATCAAAACTCTGAAACTTAAATATGCCAAAATGATGAAATTTTAAAAGCCAAATTGTAATAAGTTTCAGCATGTATTGCTGTGAATTAAGTTGTGTTTCATGTTCCCTGTTTTTTCAATATTTTATATAGCACTATATAAAAAATCAAATTCAATTTTTCAAATATAGTTACTGGTTCAAAAAAATTCCATACTCACAAGGTAAAGACTACTAATAAAGTTCAGTCATCTATTTAAAATCTAACTATACATTGATAAGCAATTGTTTTCAAAAATCCTTTACATTGCAAGATGCAGCCAGTTATTAAATGCCCAATGTGTGCCAAATATTGGAGATGAAAATCTTAAGGAACTTACAACATCTTAGGGCAAAAAGACACATACCTCTAAATGATCTAAATGAAATATTATCAATTCTAGAAAGGGTGTTAAAACAGAATGCTGTAAGAACCCTGAGGAAGAGCACCAGTAGTAGACAAGGAAGTCTTTCTTAGGAAAGTGAATCTTGAGTTTTTGTTTTATTTCGTTTTGTTTTCAGATAAAGGACCTTGCTCTGCTGTCCAGGCAGGAGTGCAGTGGTGTGATCACAGATTACTGTAACCTTGAATTCCTGGGCTCAGGCGATCCTCCTGTCTCAGCCTCCTGAGTAGCTGGGGCTACAGGCATGCATGTATATTGTTTAATATTTTTGTAGAGATGGGTACTTGCTACATTGCTCTGGCTGATCTCAAACTCCTGGCCTCAAGCAGTCCTCTTGTCTCAGCCTCTCCAAGTGCAGAGATTGCAGGCCTGAGCCACTGCACTCGGCCCTGAGTTGAGCTTTTAATGGTAAACCAGGTGTTAATTAAGTGTATGCATGTCTGAGTATGAGGGCCAGAGTATGGAAGTAGATGCAGAAAGACTTGTCATATGCTAAACTAGAATTTTCAAAAGGCTATATTGCTTTCTACAAGTAGTTTAATAACTACATTTAAAAAGGTTATAACTAAGAATAACATATATGATTCTAAGGATATGGTATGTTATTTACATGTAAATGATGTGTGCATTTCAAAGTCACTGAACATTAGGATTTAATTTGTGTTTTTAAAAAATTTACTGAAGAGGGACGGCATCGTGAAGAATGAATACAGGTGGGAAAAGATGTCACAGGAGTTTGGCAATTTACATAGAGTCCGTTGCATAAAAATGATAAGGCCTAATCTAAAGGTAATAATATCGTACCCAGAAAGTGGAGATTTAAAACATTTTAAAGGTGCACATTTTTAAAATTTCTTGGTGACACAGGGAGTAAGAAAACAATAGCTGTTGAGAAAACCTTTATTTAAAGAGGAAACACATTTCTAGGCATTGTTACTGGACATGGAATAAGGACAAAATATCATTCCACTCTCCTAAGAAATTGATCAATCAGACAAAATGGACATTTACTATTTAAACAGATCTTTATATTTCAGGCGTAATTTATTTATCTGCCCAATTTTATGTGTATTTTAACATATTCTGAGAGTAACGAACATTAGCATGAATGTATATTGCCATGAGGTGAAATCTAATGGTTAGGATAAAAATTCCATCTTTTATTTTTATAATAGATGAATAGTATAAGTGACTACTCATTGAAACAAGATTTCAGGTTTTACTGTGATTAAATATTCATCACTCCCTAAATTCTCACCTCATATTTGCCATCTCTTCTTCTTAGGCTTCTTTTGAAAAGAGTACAGCACTTATGCTGAATTGCGGCAAATTGAGAAGTTGTTTAATGGTTTGGAAAACCCGCACAGCTGAGTGAATTGAGAATAACACATTCATTATTATTTATGACTCTATTTCCAGGTCTTTTCAGGTCGGCTTATTGAATTCACTGAATATCTGGTTTTCCAGCTCAGCAAAGCCAATTTTATGATAGACAAACTCATAGAAATTAAAGAAAGCTAATTTTAATAGAAAAAGCTAAAACACCATCAATTTAGGATCATTTACTCTAAATGAAAACCCATTACTTATTAAGCTTTACCATTAAGAATCCCAAAGTTAAAACAAAAATCATCTAGAACAGTGATTCCCTAGTGTTTCTGTGGATCATCCTTTGCATTGGTCTTCAATAGATTTTACTTGGAATAAATGTTTTCCAGAAAAGCCAGGGATTCCGCGAGTTAGAGTTAAGTTCATTTTTAATTAAAATACTTGAGAGATGTTATGGAGACAATCTTCACTGTAAAATTTCAAAATGAGGATGTGGTGTAATGGGTTTATGGGTTTATAAACTATTGTTTTGACATGAAATGCCTTTGTAATGAATACCTTCAAATAATATTTGCCCAGGGACAAAGCATTGGGAAATGCTTATCTAGGGCAATTCACTGACCACATTTCAGACACAAATTCAGAGGTAATAAGAGGGCTTCGTAATTCAGAACACCACATGTTTTGTTGTTGTTTTTGTAATTTATAGTTTTAGCAGAAAAATGTGTCATTATTTTCTGAGGGAAACATTTTCTGACCTAAATTATCACATGTTTAATCATTACACATACATTTAATTTGTGTTTAATCTGTCTAAATATTGGACAATATTAACTCTAGGCTACTTCAAGTGCCAAAAGAACAGCAAGAGATAAACTGTAGAATTATTAGGTTTTGAATTTTGGGAAAACTTTACAATAGGAATGGATAGCCTCAGAAGCATTATTTTATTAAAATCCAGGTGGAAATAAAAGCAAACAATTAAAGGTGTCCTTAACAGAGTCTATCACATAGTTTTCTTATATTATAAAGTATTTTAAGTATTTTGAGAAAATAATATGTACTTTTAAATATAGATTTTCTGGTCCTAAATTCTATATATAATAATACATGACAATTTAAAAAGATTAATCAAAACATTATCTTCCAATAAACCCTCTCTTCTAATTTTACTTTTGGCTTATCATTGATGAGCTCTGCCTCACCCACAATCAGTATTTGTTTCAGTTACTGCAGCTCTTTTGTCACACCTGAGAATAAGAAAGCTATATGTAGCCATGTCCTTTAAACAACACTGGAAAAATAAACTAGTGATAGAATGTCTTTTATATAATGCTTTGTTTAAAAAACAAATTTTCAGTCAATTGACACTTGATAATTATTTTTTAAATATTCTTCAGAAAACATATTTTGCCTTATAATTTATAATTAATTTGATTACTTAAAAATGTATTTATAGGGAGGAGCCAAGATGGCCGAATAGGAACAGCTCCGGTCTACAGCTCCCAGCGTGAGCGACGCAGAAGACCGGTGATTTCTGCATTTCCATCTGAGGTACCGGGTTCATCTCACTAGGGAGTGCCAGACAGTGGGCGCAGGCCAGTGGGTGCGCGCACCGTGCGCGAGCCGAAGCAGGGCGAGGCATTGCCTCACCTGGGAAGCGCAAAGGGGCAGGGAGTTCCCTTTCCGAGTCAAAGAAAGGGGTGACGGACGCACCTGGAAAACTCGGGTCACTCCCACCCGAATATTGCGCGTTTCAGACCGGCTTAAAAAACGGCGCACCACGAGACTATATCCCACACCTGGCTCGGAGGGTCCTACGCCCTTGGAATCTCGCTGATTGCTAGCACAGCAGTCTGAGATCAAACTGCAAGGCGGCAGCGAGGCTGGGGGAGGGGCGCCCGCCATTGCCCAGGCTTGCTTAGGTAAACAAAGCAGCCAGGAAGCTCGAACTGGGTGGAGCCCACCACAGCTGGAGGAGGCCTGCCTGCCTCTGTAGGCTCCACCTCTGGGGGCAGGGCACAGACAAACAAAAAGACAGCAGTAACCTCTGCAGACTTAAATGTCCCTGTCTGACAGCTTTGAAGAGAGCAGTGGTTCTCCCAGCACGCAGCCGGAGATCTGAGAAGGGGCAGACTGCCTCCTCAAGTGGGTCCCTAACCCCTGACCCCCGAGCAGCCTAACTGGGAGGCACCCCCCAGCAGGGGCACACTGACACCTCACACTGCAGGGTATTCCAACAGACCTGCAGCTGAGGGTCCTGTCTGTTAGAAGGAAAACTAACAAACAGAAAGGACATCCACACCGAAAACCCATCTGTACATCACAATCATCAAAGACCAAAAGTAGATAAAACCACAAAGATGGGGAGAAAACAGAACAGAAAAACAGGAAACTCTAAAATGCAGAGCGCCTCTCCTCCTCCAAAGGAACGCAGTTCCTCACCAGCAATGGAACAAAGCTGGATGGAGAATGATTTTGACGAGCTGAGAGAAGAAGGCTTCAGACGATCAAATTACTCTGAGCTACGGGAGGACATTCAAACCAAAGGCAAAGAAGTTGAAAACTTTGAAAAAAATTTAGAAGAATGTATAACTAGAATAACCAATACAGAGAAGTGCTTAAAGGAGCTGATGGAGCTGAAAACCAAGGCTCGAGAACTACGTGAAGAATGCAGAAGCCTCAGGAGCCGATGTGATCAACTGGAAGAAAGGGTATCAGCAATGGAAGATGAAATGAATGAAACGAAGCGAGAAGGGAAGTCTAGAGAAAAAAGAATAAAAAGAAATGAGCAAAGCCTCCAAGAAATATGGGACTATGTGAAAAGACCAAATCTACGTCTGATTGGTGTACCTGAAAGTGATGTGGAGAATGAAACCAAGTTGGAAAACACTCTGCAGGATATTATCCAGGAGAACTTCCCCAATCTAGCAAGGCAGGCCAACGTTCAGATTCAGGAAATACAGAGAACGCCACAAAGATACTCCTCGAGAAGAGCAACTCCAAGACACATAATTGTCAGATTCACCAAAGTTGAAATGAAGGAAAAAATGTTAAGGGCAGCCAGAGAGAAAGGTCGGGTTACCCTCAAAGGGAAGCCCATCAGACTAACAGCGGATCTCTCGGCAGAAACCCTACAAGCCAGAAGAGAGTGGGGGCCAATATTCAACATTCTTAAAGAAAAGAATTTTCAACCCAGAATTTCATATCCAGCCAAACTAAGCTTCATAAGTGAAGGAGAAATAAAATACTTTACAGACAAGCAAATGCTGACCGATTTTGTCACCACCAGGCCTGCCCTAAAAGAGCTCCTGAAGGAAGCGCTAAATATGGAAAGGAACAACCGGTACCAGCCGCTGCAAAATCATGCCAAAATGTAAAGACCATCAAGACTAGGAAGAAACTGCATCAACTAACGAGCAAAATCACCAGCTAACATCATAATGACAGGATCAAATTCACACATAACAATATTAACTTTAAATGTAAACGGACTAAATTCTCCAATTAAAAGACACAGACTGGCAAGTTGGATAAAGAGTCAAGACCCATCAGTGTGCTGTATTCAGGAAACCCATCTCACGTGCAGAGACACACATAGGCTCAAAATAAAAGGATGGAGGAAGATCTACCAAGCAAATGGAAAACAAAAAAAGGCAGGGGTTGCAATCCTAGTCTCTGATAAAACAGACTTTAAACCAACAAAGATCAAAAGAGACAAAGAAGGCCATTATATAATGGTAAAGGGATCAATTCAACAAGAGGAGCTAACTATCCTAAATATTTATGCACCCAATACAGGAGCACCCAGGTTCATAAAGCAAGTCCTGAGTGACCTACAAAGAGACTTAGACTCCCACACATTAATAATGGGAGACTTTAACACCCCACTGTCAACATTAGACAGATCAACGAGACAGAAAGTCAACAAGGATACCCAGGAATTGAACTCAGCTCTGCACCAAGCGGACCTAATAGACATCTACAGAACTCTCCACCCCAAATCAACAGAATATACATTTTTTTCAGCACCACACCACACCTATTCCAAAATTGACCACATAGTTGGAAGTAAAGCTCTCCTCAGCAAATGTAAAAGAACAGAAATTATAACAAACTATCTCTCAGACCACAGTGCAATCAAACTAGAACTCAGGATTAAGAATCTCACTCAAAGCCGCTCAACTACATGGAAACTGAACAACCTGCTCCTGAATGACTGCTGGGTACATAACGAAATGAAGGCAGAAATAAAGATGTTCTTTGAAACCAATGAGAACAAAGATACAACATACCAGAATCTCTGGGATGCATTCAAAGCAGTGTGCAGAGGGAAATTTATAGCACTAAATGCCCACAAGAGAAAGCAGGAAAGATCCAAAATTGACACCCTAACATCACAATTAAAAGAACTAGAAAAGCAAGAGCAAACACATTCAAAAGCTAGCAGAAGGCAAGAAATAACTAAAATCAGAGCAGAACTGAAGGAAATAGAGACACAAAAAAACCCTTCAAAAAATCAATGAATCCAGGAGCTGGTTTTTTGAAAGGATCAACAAAATTGATAGACCGCTAGCAAGACTAATAAAGAAAAAAAGAGAGAAGAATCAAATAGACGCAATAAAAAATGATAAAGGGGATATCACCACCGATCCCACAGAAATACAAACTACCATCAGAGAATACTACAAACACCTCTACGCAAATAAACTAGAAAATCTAGAAGAAATGGATACATTCCTCGACACATACACTCTCCCAAGACTAAACCAGGAAGAAGTTGAATCTCTGAATAGACCAATAACAGGAGCTGAAATTGTGGCAATAATCAATAGTTTACCAACCAAAAAGAGTCCAGGACCAGATGGATTCACAGCCGAATTCTACCAGAGGTACAAGGAGGAACTGGTGCCATTCCTTCTGAAACTATTCCAATCAATAGAAAAAGAGGGAATCCTCCCTAACTCATTTTATGAGGCCAGCATCATTCTGATACCAAAGCCTGGCAGAGACACAACCAAAAAAGAGAATTTTAGACCAATATCCTTGATGAACATTGATGCAAAAATCCTCAATAAAATACTGGCAAACCGAATCCAGCAGCACATCAAAAAGCTTATCCACCATGATCAAGTGGGCTTCATCCCTGGGATGCAAGGCTGGTTCAACATACGCAAATCAATAAATGTAATCCAGCATATAAACAGAGCCAAAGACAAAAACCACATGATTATCTCAATAGATGCAGAAAAAGCCTTTGACAAAATTCAACAACCCTTCATGCTAAAAACTCTCAATAAATTAGGTAATGATGGGACATATTTCAAAATAATAAGAGCTATCTATGACAAACCCACAGCCAATATCATACTGAATGGGCAAAAACTGGAAGCATTCCCTTTGAAAACTGGCACAAGACAGGGATGCCCTCTCTCACCGCTCCTATTCAACATAGTGTTGGAAGTTCTGGCCAGGGCAATCAGGCAGGAGAAGGAAATAAAGGGTATTCAATTAGGAAAAGAGGAAGTCAAATTGTCCCTGTTTGCAGACGACATGATTGTTTATCTAGAAAACCCCATTGTCTCAGCCCAAAATCTCCTTAAGCTGATAAGCAACTTCAGCAAAGTCTCAGGATACAAAATCAATGTACAAAAATCACAAGCATTCTTATACACCAACAACAGACAAACAGAGAGCCAAATCATGAGTGAACTCCCATTCACAATTGCTTCAAAGAGAATAAAATACCTAGGAATCCAACTTACAAGGGATGTGAAGCACCTCTTCAAGGAGAACTACAAACCACTGCTCAAGGAAATAAAAGAGGATACAAACAAATGGAAGAACATTCCTTGCTCATGGGTAGGAAGAATCAATATCGTGAAAATGGCCATACTGCCCAAGGTAATTTACAGATTCAATGCCATCCCCATCAAGCTACCAATGACTTTCTTCACAGAATTGGAAAAAACTACTTCAAAGTTCATATGGAACCAAAAGAGAGCCCGCATCGCCAAGTCAATCCTAACCCAAAAGAACAAAGCTGGAGGCATCACACTACCTGACTTCAAACTATACTACAAGGCTACAGTAACCAAAACAGCATGGTACTGGTACCAAAACAGAAATATAGATCAATGGAACAGAACAGAGCCCTCAGAAATAACGCCGCTTACCTACAACTATCTGATCTTTGACAAACCTGAGAAAAACAAGCAATGGGGAAAGGATTCCCTATTTAATAAATGGTGCTGGCAAAACTGGCTAGCCATATGTAGAAAGCTGAAACTGGATCCCTTCCTTACACCTTATGCAAAAATCAATTCAAGATGGATTAAAGATTTAAACGTTAGACCTAAAACCATAAAAACCCTAGAAGAAAACCTAGGCATTACCATTCAGGACATAGGCGTGGGCAAGGACTTCATGTCCAAAACACCAAAAGCAATGGCAACAAAAGCCAAAATTGACAAATGGGATCTAATTAAACTAAAGAGCTTCTGCACAGCAAAAGAAACTACCATCAGAGTGAATAGGCAACCTACAACATGGGAGAAAATTTTCGCAACCTACTCATCTGACAAAGGGCTAATATCCAGAATCTACAGTGAACTCAAACAAATTTACAAGAAAAAAACAAACAACCCCATCAAAAAGTGGGCGAAGGACATGAACAGGCACTTCTCAAAAGAAGACATTTATGCAGCCAAAAAACACATGAAAAAATGCTCATCATCACTGGCCATCAGAGAAATGCAAATCAAAACCACTATGAGATATCATCTCACACCAGTTAGAATGGCAATCATTAAAAAGTCAGGAAACAACAGGTGCTGGAGAGGATGTGGAGAAATAGGAACACTTTTACACTGTTGGTGGGACTGTAGACTAGTTCAACCATTGTGGAAGTCAGTGTGGCGATTCCTCAGGGATCTAGAACTAGAAATACCATTTGACCCAGCCATCCCATTACTGGGTATATACCCAAATGACTATAAATCATGCTGCTATAAAGACACATGCACACGTATGTTTATTGCGGCATTATTCACAATAGCAAAGACTTGGAACCAACCCAAATGTCCAACAATGATAGACTGGATCAAGAAAATGTGGCACATATACACCATGGAATACTATGCAGCCATAAAAAATGATGAGTTCATATCCTTTGTAGGGACATGGATGAAATTGGAAACCATCATTCTCAGTAAACTATCGCAAGAACAAAAGACCAAACACCGCATATTCTCACTCATAGGTGGGAATTGAACAATGAGATCACATGGACACAGGAAGGGGAATATCATACTCTGGGGACTGTGGTGGGGAGGGGGGAGGGGGGAGGGATAGCATTGGGAGATATACCTAATGCTAGATGACGAGTTAGTGGGTACAGCGCACCAGCATGGCACATGTATACATATGTAACTAACCTGCACAATGTGCACATGTACCCTAAAACTTAAAGTATAATTAAAAAAAAAAAAAAAAAAAAAAAGGACACATATACATTGAAAGTGATGGAATGGAAGAGAATACTTTAAGCAAATGATAACCAAAAGAGAGCATGAGTGTCTATAAATATACCTGACAATATAGACTTTGGCTGGGCGCAGTGGCTCATGCCTGTAATGCCAGCTACTCGGGAGGCTGAGGCAGGAGAATTGCTTGAACCTGGGAGGCGGAGGTTGCAGTGAGCTGAGACTGCACCATTGCACTCCAGTCTAGGCAACAAGAGCGAAACTCTGTCTCAAAAAAAAAAAAAATTTTAAGCAGAAAACTGTAATGAGACACAAAGAGGGTCATTATATAATGATAAAGGAATCAATCCATTAAGAGAACATAACAATTGTAAATATATATGTACCCAATATCAGAACACCTATATATATATAGTAATTAACAGAACTAAAGGGAGAAACAAAGAGCAATATAGTTGTAGTGAAGGATTTCAATATCTCACTTTCAACAATGGATAGAACATCCATACCAAAAAATAAAAATAAAAAATCAATAAGGAAAGAGTGGATGTGAACAACACTGTATACCAAATAGACCTAACAGATACATATAGAATATTCTATTCAACAGTAGCAGAATACACATTCATTTCAAGTGCACATGAAATATTCTGTAGCATAAATCATATGATAGGTTACAAAACAAGTTTCAGCAAATTTGAGAAGATTGAAATCATATCAAATATCTTTTCTGACCACAATGATATAAAACTAGAAATCAATAGCATAGAAAATTGGAAAATTTACAAATATGTGGCCATTAATACATGTCTGAAAAGTCAAAGAGGAAATGAAAATAAATTTTAATTGTATTTATTTATTTATTCATTTATTATTTTAACTTTTATTTTAGGTTTAGGGGTACATGTGCAGGTTTGTTGTATAGGTAAATTGCATGTTACAGGGATGTGGGATACAAATTATTTCACTACCCAGGTAATAAACATAGTACCCAAAAAAAAAAAAAATGTATTTATTAAATCATCATTTCATTCCAAATAAAGACATATTTACTTTAGTAAAAGAGAGGGTTTGTAAGTAAATTAAAATATTTTAAATTATCACAGTAGTACCTTTATTTTCCTATAATTCATTTATAATAAAGAAAAAAGCATATGTAATATTAACAAAATAATAAATTGAACAATGAGAACACGTGGACACAGGAAGGGGAACATCACACACTGGGGCCTGTTGTGGGGTGGGGGGAGGGATAGCATTAGGAGATATACCTAATGTTAAATAACAAGTTAATGGGTGCAGCACACCAACATGAAACATGTATACATATGTAACTAACCTGCACGTTGTGCACATGTACCCTAAAACTTAAAGCATAATAAAAAACAAAAAACAAAGTAATAAGTTTTGATAATCAAATTTAAAGAATTTTGGAAAAAATATTAAATATTCTGAATGTAGTATTCTTTTTAATCTCTTTTCTTGATTTTGATTAAATACTTGACTTTGGGTAATTTAACTAAGCCCCAATTTCTTTATATGCTAAATAGATATCCAAAATACAGCAGACATATAGTGAAATATTTAGTGAAAAAATATGCAGAAAGCAGCATATTTAACTGCCAAATAAATTAAAAACATCATGTATATGGAAAATAATAAATATTGACATACACAACATATATTTAAAAGGTATAATCTGTAGTTTAAAATATAAACATGGTAACATCATTAATGGTGCAATAAATTATATTTAAAGACAATATTTGTTAGAGAAAAATGGCATGGACATATGTTTATTTAGATGATGGTGATAATGAATGTTAAGAGGCTCAGTAAACAACAATTATGTAATTATAAATTTAAATGAAACATTTATGGATTACTAAATTTTACTTAAATATTTTGGAAACAATTTTCTTCCAATTGCAATAAAATTAGGCCTTGTGGTTTAAATAATCTAACTTTCCCTTTAGTGTATAATCTGAAAAATTGAGCTGTTCAATATCTGTGTTGTTATTTATTTTGTAGGTATCATGATGATAGCTTATATTTCAACACGTGTTAAATGTTAGGACATAAATGTCAAAAGATAATTTTTTTTTTGTTTGAAAGCTTGTTCTCACACATGAATAAAATGTTGTTTTAGAGTCCGGATTTTCAAATTTGATTTTACATGTATCAGTGATTAATGAGCTTTACAATGTTACCTAAAATATAGTCTACTTTAATTCTCAGAGCCTCAATTCCTACCTGAAAAAAGTAGTATAGTACAAGTTTTGAAGATCTTTCCTGCAATCATAATCCATGAAAGTAAGGGGGGTACACAGTTCAGTATGGCATCACGTGATCATTCACTCACTTTTTAATTATGAAAAAATCAATTCTAAGCAGACCTGAATTGGCCTGATAAGGAAGCTAACGGCAGCTAGAAAATATTGGGGGTGAACTTCACTTCAAATCAACAAATATAAAAATGTTGTATAAATTATTGGTTGTAATATAAAAGAAAAAAAGGGGGAAAGTAATGTATCCATTAATAAATTCTACCTGAGGAAGTTAAGTGACAGAAGCCTAAAATAATTTTCTGATAATAGCAGATCCTTACTGTTTACAGTAACTTAAAATTTATCATATGGAAAGTAAATAAAATTTCTTCCAATTTATTCAGAGTATTAAATTAGAAATTTTGATTTATATGTAGAAAATATTAATTTAATATGTGCACTATTTTCTTAATGTTTAGAATATAAAATCACTTGAAAATCAGCAGCAACAAGATTATTTCTAAGATACTATTTCTTAATTTGAAAGACTAATCCAATGAATTTTGAATATTTATGACAACATTCTAAACAAATATTTATCACTTTTAACAATAGCAGTGTAGTTTTACTTTTTGAATATTATTAAAGTAAAAACTTTTATTTTGGATGACCTCTAGGTCTCCTCCAGTTAACTCCAATGGAAAAGTGTGTATCTGTCTAGTTCTCTGAATAGTCACTGTGGAATTGCTCTTCTCCAGGACATTTTTGTTTCAGCTTTCAGAGTGTTTAAAATAATAAACTATATTTTTCTGATACTCTTAGAAATGAAAATCTTAGTAGTAACTGTTTCAACATATGTGTGAGAAAATTTAACCTACTTGTGGTCCCATCACATGGCTCTCTTCCCTCTAAGGAATATTTTAAATTACAGAAGTTATGAACTAATTTTACACAGTTTATTTAGTTTTAAATTGTAGCATTTTCTATCATTCAAAAGTTGTGAGTAATGATTATTACAAAAAATACTACAGTGGAAGGAAACTATAGCATACAAGAGATAATTTATTTGTCGAGCAAAAAGAGTTCTGCAGGGTGTTTTGTTTATTTGCTCTCCTTTAGTAAATTGATAGGTTTTAGACATTATAAAAATGTATGCTTTTAAGATGGGGAGGTGTCTCAGTTTGTGTTGCTATCAAAGAATACCCGAGACTGTGTAATTTATAAATAAAATAGTTGTATTTCTCTCACTATTCTGCAGACTTTACAAGAGGCATGGCATGAGCATCTGCTTTAGGTAAGTCTCAAGATGCTGCTACTCGTAGTGGAAGTTTAAGGGGAGCCAGCTGGTGCAGAGATCACACAGCAAGTGAGAGAAGCTGGGAGAGGTACCAGGCTCTTTTTAACAACATCTCTCCAGAGAACTAATAGAGCAATAACTCACTCATTACCATGAGGACAGCACCCAGACATTCACGAGGGATCTACCCCATGACCCAAACACTTCCCATTAGGCCTCAAGTCCAACATTAGGTAGCAAATTTCAACATGAGTTTTTGGGGGACAAACATCCAAACCATAGCATTTCTCTTCTTGTCCATCAAATCTTGTATCTTTTCACGTATAAAATATCATCATGCCACCCCAATTCTCCCTAAAAGTTTTAAATTGTTCCAGCCTCAACTCAAAAGTCAAGTCTCATTTGAGACTCAAGGCAAGTTACAGCCATGATCCTACAAAATAAAAATATATACATATTATTTATTTCCAAGATACAATGGTTATGCAAGCATCGGGTAAACATTCCCATTCCAAAAGAGACAAATTGGCCCAAAGTAAGAGGTAACAGGCCAAATGCAAGTCCAAAATCAAGCAGGAGAGACATTAAATCTTGATACTCCAAAATCATCTCCTGTAACTCTATGTCCGGCACCTGGGGCACACTAGTGTGAGAGGTGAGAGGTGGGCTCTTATGGTCTTATGGTTTTGCTTGGTGCAGCCCATGTGGCTGCTCTCAGGGATTGAAACTGACTGCTTGCAACTCTTCCAGGCTGAGGTGCAAACTGCCAGTGTCTCTATAATTCTAGGGTCTGGAGGGCAGTGTCTCTGCTCTCACAGTTCCACAGGGAAGTGCCCTAGCAGTTATTCTTTGTGGTGGCTCTGCCTAGACTCCCAGGCTTTCTGATACATCCTCTGAAATCTAGATGGAAGCTGCCAAGCTTCCACCACTTTTCCATTGTGGGCACTTGCAGACTTAACAAGATGTGGAAGCTGCAAAGGCTTGCCACTTGTGCCCTCCGGAACAATGGCCTAAGCAGTACCCAGGGTCCTTTAAACCACAGCTGGAGCAGCCTGGATATGGGGAGCAGTACTCCGAAGTGGCACAGGGAAGTGGTGCTCTAAGCCTGTCCCCCAAAACCATTCTGTCATTCTAGGCCTCTGGGCCTGTGATGGAAGGGGCTGCCTCCAAACTTTCTGAAATTACTTTTCCCACGATCTTGACTGTTAGCACCTGGATCCCCTTTAGTCACACTAATCTCTCTAGTAAGTGATTGCTCCACAGCATCCTTGGATTCTTCTTCTGAAACTTTTTTTTCCTTCTCTACCACATGACCAGGCTCAAATTTTCCAAAATTTTATGCTCTGTTTCCCTTTTTACTATAAATTCCACCTTTACTCATTCCTTTGCTGCTGATATGCTTATAAGCTGTTAAATACAGCTATATCACTTCTTGAGCACTTTACTGCTTAGAAATTTCTTCCACAATCTACCCTAGGTCATTGATCTTAAGTTCAGCCTTCCAGAAAACCCCAGAACATGGACACAATTCGGCCAACTTTTTTTTTTTTTTTTCTGTAGTGGAACAAGGGTGACCTTTGCTCCAGTTCCCAATAAGTTCCTCATTTTCATCTGAGACTTTGTCAGTATGGCTTTTCTTGTCTATATTTCTATCAGCATATTGGTCACAATCACTTGAGCAATCTCTAAGAAGTTCCAAAAATTTCCCTCATCTTGCTTTATTTTTTAAGCCCTCCAAACTTTTCCAACCTTTGCCCATTACCCAGTGCCAAAGCTGCTTCCACATGTTCAGGAATCTTTATAGCAACACTGACTCTCCGTATCAATTTTCCACCTAAGTCTGTTTTGTGTTGCTATAAAGGAATACCTGAGGCTAGATAATTTATAATGAAAACAAGTTCATTTGTCTTATAGCTCTGAAGTCTGTACAAAAAGCATGGCACCTACACCTGCCTCTGGTGAGAGCCTCTGTCTGCTTCCACTCATGGCAGAAGGTGAAGGTAAGCCAGCATGTGCATAGATCACATGGTAAGAGAGGAAGCAAGACAGAGGGAGGATGTAAGTACATAGGAGGGACTCCAGGGATTACAGTAATTTAATAAACATGAGCAATCTGCCTGTTTTACAGCCTCCTGCCCTGTAGCTTGTTACTTTCTAAAGCTTGTATGACATAAAGTTACCTAGTTGGTTAAAACTAGTTTCTGACAGATCCCAGCAACTTATAGATGCACTGGAGTAAACTTTCCTCATTACCATGCCAAAGTCTCCACCCTGAGAGGAGTTATAGCTTCATTACCATAATACACGATCCATGTGCCAGCGTGATGACTCACTGTGTCTGTGCAACTAGGACCCCTTCTCTACATGCAATGATGCACCCTCTCCCCTCTCTATCACCCCATAAAACCCTCCCGTCACTTTCTCTTGGGGAGACACTCCTTTTGAGAATACTCCCAGTGGCCTCCTTACTTGTGCCAAGAATATATCTCCTATTGATCAAAATTTGCATTCTCATGGAGAATCATTTGTTATTTGTCAGGAGAATAAAACGGGGATTTTTTGGTAACAGTGGGAGGGGCAAGGCTCTTTTTAACAACCAGCTCTTGTGTAACTAATAGAGTGGGAACTCACTCATTACCATAGGGACAGCACCAGCCATTCATGAGGGATCCGCCCCAATGACACAAACATCTTTCATTAGGCCCCACCTCCAACACTGGGGATTAAATTTCAACATGAGGTTTGAGGGATGAATGTCCAAACTACAGTAGGAGGCATACACATCTTATTTCCTTATAAAATTATCTATGCAGTTTAACTTTGAATAGACATCAATTCTTAGGAAATTATAACTTATTTTTACTCATATAGTGTTATTGTCAAAATAATTCCCTAAAATTATAGGTCCAAATTCCTCCTTGCCGGAATGTGGACACTGAGGTCCAATGAAACTTAATATACTTTCCATGATCAAATAGTGAACTAATGTTAGTCAAAAGTAGGATCCAAATAAACAGACATATCGTCAGGTCTCCTGTCCCAGTAACATCTGCAAACACATATTTATGCCTTTAGTGGACATAAATAATTTTCCAATTATCTTTTCTAAATTCAATCCATACACTTGCACACAAAATACCACACAGTGTAACATATTCAAAAAATATTTCAACAATTCTATTCTCTCTCTCTCAAATTAGGTATTAGAGGAACTTTGATATATTTATATTTTATAAATTTATCTGAGTGACAAGATGAGATATTATATTTTGTTTAAGTTTGCCTTCCCCTTGTCCATTCAATAAGGGATTTTTAGTAAAGTCTGAATCAATATGCTCTAATAACTCTTTACAGCAGGGTTCTTAGCACCCACTGTTAGCTCCACTGCCACATACAAGTATAAAGATTTCTCTCACATTCCAGACAAATAACATATCAACAGATAGGAGAAATACCTAATGTAGATGATGGGTTGACGGGTGCAGCAAACCACCATGGCACATGTATACCTATGTAACAAACCTGCACGTTCTGCATATGCATCCCAGAACTTAAAGTATATATATTTAAAAAAGTAAATGAAGCTAAACTTGCTAAGACCAAGAATAAACTTGTATTTGTTTACTCAGTAAAAATTTGAGTATTGTCTGTGCCAGGAACTTTTGAAAAGACCTCTACATCTGTATTTCTCAAAAATATAGTTGTAAGAAGGGAAATAAACCACTAAACGAAGCAAGAATATAGTAGGTGAAAGTTCTAAGAACAGTAAACATTTAAGCTGAAACGTGATTAATAAAAAGACTTAGTCATGATGGGTGACCACCTTCTAGGCAATCTCAATTGAGGGGTGGAGTGGGGCAGTTCATCCTAACAGGTAGGAGGATGTTAGCAGTAATTGTTTAGAATTGGCAAGATATAGTACTCATACGAATAACAAAAATAATTTTAAAAAATTATCTCTAGACTATGCACCTCCCTTTAGTGTTTTCCCTCTCACAGTGTGTGCCTGCCACTACAATCCTCTCCCCCTTAAATGCCATTGCTTCTAGTCTCCAGAATCAGTTGGTACTAATGGACTATATAGTCCTCTTCCCTTATCTCTCTATACTCACTATTTTTGTGATATCATGTTATGTTATGTATTTAAATTATGTCTATATGCTATCAGTCTCCTATTTAATACCTTCTGGCCATCCTTCTACAACTCCTGAATGATGCATTCGACAATCTACTCAATATCTCCACTTAAAATATTAAAGTAGTTTAATTAATTCAGTTTTCCAAAATCTTAAAAGCACTGGAAAAGGTCTAATGATTTAAATGGCCTTTGCTTTACTGCAGATGTTTCACAATATTTCTTTTACTTACAAATTATTATACCCTATATTAATGTCATCATTTTAATATAAAATATAGATGAATAAAAAATGGAACCTCCTTTAATGTTTAATTGAGAAAAATAACTGTTCTTGCACTTTGTGTCCTCTTGGTAAATGCTATGTATAATATTCTGTAGTATGTAAAGATGCTTATAAACCAATTTAATTTGGATAACCCTGACTTCCTCAAGAAATAGAAGTTCAGTATGGCTGAAGAATACTGACAGCTGGCAGAATATGAGTTCAGAGAAGTAGCTTTGGGGTAATTGATGTAGGGCTTTGTAGGATAGGGATATTAAGATTTTATCCTAAAAGCATAAATCTTGTCAAGTAGTTAATTGGGCCCTTGAATCTGTTTTTCAGAAGAAATTTAGGACTACGGGTAAATTTTTTTGTAATTTGTTTCTACATAGCATTTAAAAGTATAAAATTAAATGATATTTTCTCCACCAAAAATATAGTGTCCTGGGGCACTGTAACATCAGAGAGTAGAACAAATTAGCAATGACAGTTGAGCAAGAGTGACCAAATCAACTGTGTCAAATACAATTGAGATTGGGGGAAAATTTACACCATTGAGGCATTTGGTGATTTTCATTAGGGCAAATGATTGATTGAAGTGGGTTGAAGAGAGAATGATGGTTATGTAAAAGTACATTTAATAATTATAAAAAATAACTACATATTATGTTGGAAAGGCAAAAGAGAGCTGGAATAGTTAGTGAAAATGAATATGACTAGTTTTGTGTGTTTGAAACAACAGAACTTTGTAAATTGATTGGAATTTTCCAAAATTGACTAAAAATTGATAAAATTGATAATGTAAGAAGTGCTCATTGCAGTAGAGGAACCCCTTTGGCAAGAAAGATGGGATGCAAAATAGATCCAGTGGAATCAACCCTTGATTCAAGCAGAAACACTTAATATATTGTAACGAAAATAAAGACTTTCAGATTATGTTCCAAATTCTTCTCTATTTTTTGCTATACCAAAGAGAGTAACATGTGTATGTATGAGGAGTTTGTGCATGTGAATGTCCTTGCATATCTTTTATTATATTAATACCTCTGCTGACTTAAAGCTTGCTAATAAAACACTTTGTCTTTTCTTAAATTTTGTAACTTGAACAGTGAATGTCACAGGCGGGCTAAATGATCATGAATGTAAGTATCATTTAGCATAAATTTATTGATCTTAGAAGCATTATTTATTGTCTATGTATTTCTGTTTTAAAGGCATTGTTTTTAAGATTTCTTTTGGAGAAAAGTAATACTATTCCTTTTTTTTCTTACTCCTGCAATCTAGCTTTGTAGAGAAGACTATCTCAATAATGATGGCCTGGTATAATCATTAACTAATCAGACAGCCAGCAAATCAAAGGGGGAAAAATATATTGAAAAAGTAACAATGACTGTTAATGGATTGTGTTAGTGGGCTTGATTAATTATTTTGGCCTTACTCATTTGTAAGAAAATAAGAGTTTTAATTTTTTCTTTGTAAAGATAACATACAGAATACATTTAACAGTGAGGATTTTTGCAGCTAGCCTTGGAGACACTTACCAAGGAGTAGTTTGGGGATGTAAAATCAAACAAAATATATAAATTTCTTGAGTGTAATCTGCTCTGTATATTTTACACTATGGTTTCAAAATTTATATTGATTTACTCTTTGTAACTGTTTTTATAAATCAGAATTTTAGTTGTAGCTATAATTTTTATCATCATGAAGAGTCCGTATGTCACTGGTATCTGATCAATAGCCACTTTTCCAATGAAAAAGGTTGGAGACCTCACCCTTCCTTCTTGTATTGCTATTACTACTACAAGTAATCTTTTGGAATAATTTATTCAGCTTTACACAGAAAGACTTAATTCATGTAAAATAGAGGCAGCATCTGTCTTCTAAAGTTAAATACTTGAATGTCCTTGTTATTTTATTGTGCTTGTTATTAGATTAAACCATATTCCTCTAAATCTAGGCAATATTCTATTATTTCATTGCAAGCTTTTTTCTTCTACCTTTTGCTACAGAAAATAAATGTGCATGCACATAAACCCTCACAAACACACATACCTTGCTATATATTTCCCTTAAGAATCAGTAGGTTTGATTGTTAGAAGTTTGAAAAATGTTTCCTTTTGTCTTAAAAGAGATAAAAAATACCGGCCTGGAGCAGTGGCTCATGCCTGTAATCCGAGCACTTCGGGAGGCCGAGGCGGGTGGATCACCTGAGATCAGGAGTTCAAGACTAGCCTGACCAACGTGGCAAAACCCCATCTCTATTAAAAATACAAAATTAGCCACGCGTGGTGGCGCATGCATGTAATCCCAGCTACTCAAGAGGCTGAGGCAGGAGAATCGCTTGAACCTGCAAGGCAGTGGTTGCAGTGAACCAAGACTGTGCCACTGCACTCCAGCCTGGGCAACAAGAGCATAACTCTGTCTAAAAAAAAAAAAGATATAAACACTACCAATTCTGAGCTAGGAAGCAAAGTTTATCTCTATATCTCCAACCTTCTAAATAATCTCTGACCATAAAACTGAATTCCCCTGAGCACCTTTTGACTTGATAATATGTAGAATTATAGTCTCTTGATTTTTAAACAACATACTTTTACATTTAAAGCCATTCATTAGAAAATAATATAGCAAAAATCTGATACTTATGGGTATTTTTAAAATTCATATATAGTAAATATTTAAGTACATACTACAAAGAAATATCTTATGAATTCAATTAAAATCAGTGGAAATAATTGTTATAAATTGTTAAAACATGTTATTTATTTTATAGCAACATGGTACTTTGTTGAATCCCAGAAAGAAAAATAGCAGAATAATGAGTAAATCAAATCAGGTATCCTCTAAGTAAACTATATATATATATATATTTTTTCAGTCATTCTCTAAAAGGACAGAAATTTCTATATGTTTTCTAATACTGCTGAAATTGTGAAGCCTCAGGCTATTCAGGAAAAATATGAAAACTATTTCAAAAAATTCCATTCATAACTTATTTTTTTAAATAGTGTAATTCATTCTTGGATTATAACTCAGTTATCTATCACTATCATTTTCCCTTTTTCTCTGGTTCTGTCTGTAGCAAAGTAAAATAACTGAATTTATTTCTGGATTAGTTATTATATTTCAATAGAGGACAGAGAGCAACAGTGTTGCTTCTGAGTCTTTTTCATACCTTGTCTTCCTTTCCTGCGCTCCTTTTGTCTACACTGTTCTAATCTGAAATCCATATCCTCTGTTATATTTTCTACACCAAATTACCATAACTTAATGTGCTAATTTATAATTAATAAAGAATATCCGATTTTCTCTGTGTACTTAAGAAATAACAAAGCCCAGATATACATAATGGGCCTACTAATAAAACACATGGGAGGGCAGAAATGATAGGACTGAAATATGTCCAAGTCAAGTTGGTCAGTTGCCTCATGAACACAAGAGGCTATTAAAGCTAAATTAATTTTTGGCACTAATCGTTCTTTTAACATGTTCTGTTTGTTGATGAAGTCTCTTTCATTGTTTTTATTTTTACTCTTTATTCTAGAAATGTGTTCATGCATTTACTAAATACAATCATAGCTACTCCTTGCTATAAAAGTACTTACAGATTATATGGTTTAACACTATCCTGGAAACATCTGTTTTTTTTTATTTATATATTTTTGCTTTAAATATCTTTTAAAATCTTCTTTAATTGTTATACTCTTGTCTTGGTCAGTGTTTTGTTATGTTTTGGTGAGGAATTTTGTAAGCAGCCCACATTGAGTCTTTCAAATATTGTTCTCTCACTCACCTGAAATTGGCCATTTACATCTGCAGGAATTACCTTACAAACAAACACAAAAATTTATCAAGTCTCCTTCAAAAATTAGACCAAGTACTGTTCCTTTTGAAAATCATCTCTTACCTCACTGAGAAAATATAGACTCTTGCCTCCTTTAAATATTGCTAGTATTTTAAAATATAATATTGTTTTCCTATATATTAAATAAGCAATATATAATTATATGTTACACTATATGTAATATTACGTGTGTGTATATAAACACATATAAATACGTACATGTATGTGTACACATATATGTGTGTGTGCATATATATATATATAGAGAGAGAGAGAGTGAGAGAGAAAGAGAAAGATTGAATACCCAAAGGAATATAAATCATGCTGCTATAAAGACACATGCACACATATGTTTATTGTGGCACTAGTCACAATAGCAAAGACTTGGAACCAACCCAGATGTCCAACAATGATAGACTGGATTAAGAAAATATGGTACATATACACCATGGAATACTATGTAGCCATAAAAAATGATGAGTTCATGTGCTTTGTAGGGACATGGATCAAACTGGAAACCATCATTCTCAGCAAACTATCACAAGGATAAAAAATCAAACACCGCATGTTCTCATTCATAGGTGGGAATTGAACAATGAGAACACTTGGACACAGGAAGGTGAACATCACATACCAGGGCCTGTCGTAGGAGATACGAGTTGATGGGTGCAGCACGCCAACATGGCACATGTATACATATGTAACAAACCTGCACGTTGTGCACATGTACCCTAGAATTTAAAGTATAATAAAAAATATATATATATAAAAGAAATTATGTGATTACTTCAGTAGTATATAATACTTTGATTCATGGTACTTTTAACATTTCCACTCTCATTTATGCTATAATATTGCTGTGACATATTCTCAAAATAACTTCCCCTACCACTACAACTCTTTTCTATTTTTTTCCTATTTTTCTCTCATTCATCTAATATATTGTGTTTGAAATTCCACATATTCTATCTTCTCTTGGTAGCAACACACACAAACATCTCATGTGCATGTGTAAATACTCACAACATATGCACACAAATCACTTAAAGATTATAAGCGACCTATATATTAATCATTCAAAAAAAAGCATGGACAAACCTTACGTTAACGAATCCAAGAGCAGCAAAAAATGTTTCCTGACCATTTTAATAGCTTTTCATAAGGACCCAAAGGTGTTTAGCAGCTTTGAAAGTCCATGTGCAAGTCTGTAAAATCCTTTATTCAATTAAACTTTTTTTTCATTCTGGTTTGACATTGAGGCAAATATGAAACCAACCCTAAATAAAAAATTGTAATCTTTTCCCCTTAGTGATAGAAGATCCACATTTCTGTCAGATCCAATTGGAGTAAAATCTGGTCTTTAAAACTAAAGAGGATGGCAATCACGCTGATTCTCAAAGTACTCATTTGTCAAATGGGAATAACAGTATCAACTACATGGGGATTTTGTAGAAATTAAATGAGATAAAATCATTTGGTAGCTAAAGAAATAAATGAATGTCTTTAAGTTCCTATCAAACTGCTGTTCTTCCATCTTCAGTGTCTTTAAAAGAACCTTCAAAATTGATTAATTAAGGATATTTTATGATCTTCCAGGTTAGAGAGCAAACAGGGAAATGGCACTCATATTGTAGAAATATCTCTGTGTATATTCATATCTGGCCAACCTATGTTTGCAGGAAAACCTGATTTTCCACTAGCTCTATGAACTTTGAAAATCACTTAACCTCTTTGAGCCTAATATTCCTCTGTGTAACAGATTTAATAATCTTTACTTTGCATCTGTTTTTTAATATTAGAAATATATGTAATATGCTTATAATGACACATAATTCATTAACATTAGTTATAGAAGTGATAGCCCTTCTTTTATATGAAGACATTTTATAAACAGAAAATATTTCCATTCATTCCTCCTGCACATCTGTTGTGAAAGTACATATAAAGTTATAATGTGTGATAGCCCCAGTTTGAAGGATGAGGAATGGAGAATAGACATATGCTACATTTATGTCTATCGCACACTGTTTAAAATTTTGTTAATAGTGACATCAAAAGAATATTTTATATCTTAATTTTAATAAATATTATTCCCTAAGCAAGATAAAGCACCTGAACCAATAAGAAATAAAATTCCACATATAATGTGTAGCCTTAGGAACAAAAAAGCCAACAGGACATCTCTGATCTGACGTAACCATTTAATGACATGCACAGGTGGCAGCATCTCCCTATATCTGATGACAGAAGAGTTGGAAACGAGGGCATAAAAGAATGACATATCCTGAGAAGAGGAATCTGGTCACATTCTTGACCTACTCTAATATGTGTCCTACTATTTCTGATTTTGTGCACAACATAATTCCAAACTCCCCACATTTCAACCAACAGTAGAAATGGGTAGAGAGTAATGACTGTGCCAGAGTCAAAGGTACCCACTGTCACAGCATCTGTCATTAACTGATAACTATCATTGGCTTTCTGGCTAATAGTGATCATTGGCTATTTCTTCCCCAAAAGATTACCCTCCCAGACTCTAATAGATACTACCTGGCATTAGAACCCAAGCTGGGAGATTTGCAAAAATTCAGTACTTAGCAGCAAAATTTCTTTGTCTAGGTATGTAAATGCATGTTTCCTCTTCTTTGTAAGAGCCTGTTGTTATGATATGCTCACATAATTTGAGTTCCATAAATTATTTTGCTGTTTTTTTCTCCTGTACTAATCTCAGCAGCCAAAGGATATATAATTATCACTTATTTATAAAGCTTCTCTTTTTTTCAATTACAGTAATGTGTTTCTAACTTTCCATTCTTAATATATGACCATAAATCCCACTTCTATACTTACTGTTAATACTTCATACTTGCCTACTGTTCTTCTACTAAATGTCCTAATTCTCTGTTTTATATTTTTAGTAACATATGGATTAGTAAAAATGTTGATTGTGATTTGGATTCAAATGAGGAATCTGGTGAATGAGATAAGCCTCCCATTTCCCTCACACAAATTATATATACAAACAAGTTTACCCATCAACTTAGAAGTTAGGGTCACCTTCAAGCTTATTTTTGGATAACTTTACCAGCCAGAAACCCTGAATTAACAATGCTGTACATAGAGAATTTTGTAGCAAATTAGTTTAAAGATACAAGACTCAGAATCAGAGAGAACTAGCCACTCTTCTTCTAAGTTGAGTGAACTTCATGTTCTTATTAATTTTTCTGTACCCTACTTAACTCATCAATAAAGTTAAGTTGGCTCACTTGGTGTCTAGAGGCTTCTTAACTCCAATTATTACATATTCCATAATTCTAATTGTTAACTACTGTTAAATCATAACTCTCTACTATTTGGGTATGTTTTATTCCTCTGCAGAGGTTGAAATACCATGCACTGAAGCTTTGAAAAATCACACAACATATGCATTTACATCAATGGATGATCACATTATTGCATCTTATATCAAATAATTGATAGGAGACACTGTATTATGATTAGGCTTTTTACATATATATTATCTAATGGATCTTCACAAAACTTCTGTATGGCAGTATGATCACATTTTATAGATAAAGAGATTGAATATCAGAGAAATTAAGTGATATTATCATAATCATACAAGTGGCCATGAGTCAATAAGCGGCAGAGATACGATTTAGATCCACGATCCATCATCATACATCATTTTCCACCATCAAATTTAACTTAAAAATAGTATTTGATAAAAGCATTTAAAAATGTGAATACATAATTAAAAATGTGTTTTGATGTTTACTTTTAATATAGGGCTTTTCAGTACATTGAATCTATTTAAACAGCATCACACGTCATTACCTGTGGTGGAAGCAGTGGCAGTCTTATAAAGGCAAGAAGCATGCTCAGGTCATTGCATCTACTCTGCATGTCATACTTGACCCACATCATCAATGCATGGAAGATGGTTTCTTCATCAGGAACATTGACATCATCACTGGCCAGTAGTTTATGGAGCTCCTCAGCTGGAAGGAGTAAAAACTCTTGATTTCTGATAACTTCCATTATGTTTTCCTGCAGGGAGAAAATATCTTGGCATAAATTCTGTTTCACTTTTATTTAGCTAGTAAAGCATTTCAGAAAGAAGAAAAGTAGTCAATATCCTTTGTTCTTATTATAACATAATCCTTGAGACTCAATCCTTCAGAAACTAGAGGCTGTAAAGATGAAAGCATTGTAATTGTAATTGAAGTGTAAATGTATCCCAGACAGCACAGATCGTGTGATAAGTGGAGGATTATAATGCTGAGCTTTGTTATGCAGGCAGAATGTACTAAGTGATTAAATGTTCAAGTTTCAAGTGTACTGCAATATAAGATTTGGTGAATAGGAAAAAATAACATTTCACATTTTTAAAAGCTTGACTATATGTGTAGACATATATATGAGAATCAGAAAATGGCACTAAAATTGCATAGATAAAAGTAGCACTATAAGATGCACCATTGTTTATTCAAAAGAGAAAGAATAGGACAGATAGGCCACTGAAGTCACAAAATCCAGCAAGTTCCATCCTGCTATTATCTCTTATCCCTCCCTCCTTTCATGACAATTTCTTTGGCTTAATTCCCGTTTATTTTCTTATTACCATTTATTTTCTTCCTGATTGCTCCCATAACCTCCTAATTACACTGCCTAACTCTATTCTTAGCTTCTCAGTTTCATCCTCTATCATGATGACAGAATAATATTTCCAAACCATAAATGTGCTCATGGTTTTATTCTGAAGTTTTTGTTTTGTTTTGTTTTATTATTTCTCCTTATATTTTGGTTCAAATTTCTTGTTTAAGCAAGCTGGTGTTCATAATCTGACCTTTTCCTGTTCTTTGTTTTTCAACTTGCCATCTTGTTTGACATTTCCTCCCTTACTTACTCCATTACTTAAAATGACTTTTATCAACTTTGCTTTTCTAAATTTCTGTCACATTTCAAGATTCAATTCAAGACTTACCTATTATATATGGCTCCTCAAGTTTCTACTGAGTCTCATTTGACCTGGTCACACCTTCACTGTCCCCTTGCGGTGTGTAGTGGGTGTATCCCTGCCACAGCAGATACCACACTGCAGCCTAATCTTTGGTAAACTTAGAAATCTTTTCACAAATTTTAAGCTGTAAGACCCTGATTTATATAACCTTGTATATCTAGATCCTGGCACAAAGCCTGGAAAACAGCAGAGGAGCAGTACATATTTGCTGAATACATGAATTGATAATCTCTGCAGAGAAAAACAAAATTGTAGAAACAGCACAGGATAGTACAGTGTTTTAACAACATATTTTAAAAACTACTTGTCAAAAACTTTCTTACATTTTAAGCTAAAAGGCTTCTGTGGACGATACATGTTTAGAGAAGACAGAGATTCTGCTGTTTGACCTTCTCTGCTCCACCTCTCCCCATGTCTCCTGGGACAGCTCCAAGACATAGCAAAGGCTTCTCAGGTTCTAGTTTTAAAGCCACAGTGGTGGTAGCAATAGCCACAGTACACATATTTTAGTATAAAAACTGCAGTAGAGTGACACTAAGACTCTTCCAAAGAAGCACTGTGACCGTGCTAAACAGAGTAGAGGATTCAGCAAGTGACCATTAATCTGTATGTTAGAGCAGTTTCAAATTTATTTTTTGAGGAGAAACCTGGTCTGTGTTACAGTATGTCCTTGGAACTGAAGTAACTTCAGCTTTCACAAAAGGGCACTAACTTACTTTCTTTCAGGGCATCTGTCATACATTTACATTAATTGTATAATAATAATACAATTTGTAAATAATGTCTTTATTTATACTGATTGGCTTCCCAGAATAACTGAAAGTAGTTATTTTGGTTCCAGGAAATTGTTTTGTTCCTTGTGTTTCCTTTGGGCACCATGTAAATTATAGATGCCCATAACTGTTCAGGTAATTAACAAATTAAGTGTTCTGAGATGTTTTGCCATCAGATTTTTCAAAAAAAAAAAAAAAAAAACTACGTGAAGCTAAAGATGTTCTGAGGAATCTTTGAAAGATTTGTCCACCTGTTTTTCCAGTTACTAAAAAATCTATGCCTCCATTAAACCACACACAGAACTCTATAGCTAGGTCATCAAAATATAGTGAGGGATGTCATAAAAAACAGCTCTATGAAACTCCTAGTGGTGTCTGTCATAAAGATACTGTTCAAGGCATATTTCATTATATTTTATAGTGTCCTCTTTATGATGACCCTTGGGAGAAGTTTCTTTCAGGTTTTAGTAGCAAGAATAATTGCACTTCTCCTGAATAAATTGGTTTGCTTTTATCATGGATGTTGTAAATTATGAATTTGATCAGATTTCTCTTTTTTATTTGGCCTCCAGAAAACTTAGAGTCAAAATGAAATCTATCTGGTAGGAAGGCTATAGACTTTTATAGTTTGATTTCTTTTTCAGACAGCTCTGATAATAGTTTTGTTTAATACCACTACAGCACTTTTTCTTTTCTTTTTATCTCTGCATCTAACTTAAATAATATTCCAATAATTTTGTACTTTTATAAGTTACACTAAATCTTTTGGTAACCAGCGGCGTTGTTTGTACAAACTGCTATAAGGAAATGGGACCTCAGGAGCTGGTATCAGATCTTTCACACTTACCTACGTATTATTACATAGGTGTTATTTTTTTTTTTTTTTTTGCCTTTACACTTCATTGAATTTCTCAAGTTCTCCTTGCTGTTTTATTTTTCCATCAAGCCTCATTTTAATGATACTTTGTTTATGGTACCTACAATGTAGGTTCTGGAAATTAGTTGTTTTAACATCATTATGTGTTATTGCTAAAAGAGAAAATATCAATTCCCATTGAGTTTCTTACATTGCTTGCATATGTTAGCAAACTCCTTATTGTCTATGAAGATCATATAACAAGAGGCCTGTTTGCCTTTTGTACAATCTCTTTCTTAGGTTTATTCAATCATCCATTCAGCATAGGTTTATCGAAACCCTGATATATGGCCCTGATAATCATCGTGAGGACAAAATAGATTTGAATAAAAAAGCTCGCCATATGGGAGACACGTAGAAAAAGTGCAATTATCTGGAAAATGATAGTAATCAACTCTGTAGAATCCAGCTTTTCAAGTGGACCTAAAATATTAGAAAGGAGTTTAAACCAGAAAATGGGAAATGGAGACATATAGTATTCTGGCCAGTGAAAACCATATAAAGACATAATCAGGGAGTATAGTATGTGAAGCCATAGTTGTCAATTTGATTGACAACAAGCACAGAAAATTTGTGGGAAATAACATTGAAAGGGAAGTTTAGGTGAGATAACAATGGAGTAGAGGTAGTCTAAAACTTTGATGGTCTTATATGTATGATATTATCATTTGAATATATTGAATCTCATGAACACACACATACATACACACATTTTCTACATATGGGTTAAAAATGCTTATTATAAAGAAAGATTTTGGCAACAAATGTATGTTGCCATTTCATAAGACAGGATAGCTACAAAAATAAAGACTACTATTTACTATGACTACTTCATAATATTTTAAAATAATTTTTCTAGCTAAAAAAATGTAGTTTTGTTTTATCCTGAATAGACAGAAGTTTTGCACCAGATTTTTTTTGTTTGTTTAATTATTTCCTGGACTTAATGTGAACATATTTTCTAATATTCATTTCTTCTGTGCATTAATTAAATTATGGTCTTCCCACATTAATTATTGTTAATAATATATATATAAAACTCTTTTGAAATTTTATTAGAAATATAAATTTTTATATGAAAATTAGCTGAAACCTAATGGTAATATTGTATCAAACAATATAAGTAAATCCCTTCAACTATCATCTCTTTGTTATTAAGTTTAAAATACGGATATTAACCCATAGCAATATATTTTATTATTGTTTAAGTAACTTTAATTTTGTTTACTTCATGAGCAGCTAATATCAAACCAACACATTATGTACTATATGGTTAACTCAAGAAATCTCTCTCTCATGGAAGTCTACTGAGTTAAGACTTATGTCTTACCATCTTATACTCTGTGACCATTAGTCAATTACAGTAAACTCCTAGTCACGGTTCTAAGCATTATAGTAGGAAGATAAATCCTTTGTCAGACCACTACATAATCTCTGGCTAGATTTCAATGCACCAGAGGATATAGAATTTATTTAATTATCCATCTAAACAGTTATTGGTTAGAAAGATGAGTTCTTAGGAGGCTCATAATGCCAAGTACCTGAAAAAAAATGGGGATCCTGGAATTTGGCTACATCCTCTGGTTGAGGTTGATTAGGTAAGTATGAAAAATATAATCTTTGGGTCTAATGTTTTGGGTCTAAGATTTTAAAATTTCTAATTCCTTAAGCGTCCTTTGCAAGCAAAGTTTTGAGAGTTTCATGATATATGCATGGTTCTACTATTTTAAGGATTGAGATAGAAAAATTAATCTTTTGACTTCTGAGACAATGTTTTTCCTGTTATGTTATGTACTAGATTGAAATGAAATTTTCAGTCTTCTATTTCATCGGATATAAAGGTACAATGTAGGCCACAGTGGCTGTTTCCCCAGAGGGCACAGGTAAACCTTGACCACTGCTTTGGTGTTCTCTATTGAGCAGCTTTTTCATTTTTTACAACAGGGCCAGGCTGATAATTTTCAAATCTTTAAGATCTGCTTCCCTTTTGATTTTAAATTCTGTCTTTGATTCATTTCCATTTTCTTGAAATTTACTATGAGCAGTTGACGAAAGCAACGTGGCTTCTTCGTTACTTGGCTTAGAGATTTCTTTTGCCAAGTGTTTTGCCACTCACAAGTTCTTCTTTCCACAAAACGCTGGGATGCAAACACAATTCAGCTAAGTTCTTTGCCACTTTATAACAAGGGTCACTTTTCCTTCAATTACCAAAAACCTATTCCTCATTTCAATCTGAGACCTCATCAGGATGGCCTTTACTGTCATAGTTCTAGCAACATTCTGATCACAATGACTTAGGTAATCTGAGACTTTCTCTGCTGCTCTCTTCTGAAGTCTCACATAAATTGCCCTTTACAGTTTGTTCAAGGCAATATCAGTTTATTCTAGTATGCATTTCAAAATTCCTCCAGCCATTATTCATTATGTAGTTCCAAAGCCTCTTCCACATTTTTTGGGATTTGTTATAGTAACTCCCTATCCCTCGGTATCAATTTCTGTCTTACTTATTTTCTGAGCTGCTATAAAACCATCTTAGACTGGATAATTTATAAACTACAGAAAATTATTGCTCACAGTTCTAGAGACTGGAAAGTCCAACATCAAGGCACCAGCAGATTTGTTGTTTGGCGAGGGCTCCTTCCTTACAGACAGCATTTTCTTGCTGTATTCTCATATGGCTGAAGGAGCAAACAAGCTTCTTCTGGCCTCTTACAAGGCACTAATCCCATTTATCAAGGCAGAGCCCTTATGACCCAAATACCTCACAATGTCCTCCAGCTTTTAATATAACCACAGTGGGGATTAGGTTTTAACATATGGAATTTGGGGGGACACAAATCATAGCAGCATCTCTTCCAAATACTATATTTAATATTAACCCAAGAATATGACCTTAGGTGGAAATAGGGTCATTGCAGATATAGTTAAGTTAAGAAAAAGTCATACTGGATTGGGGTGGACCATAATCTAATGACTGTGTTCTTTCTAAGAGAAATTTTGAGATACACAGATACACCGTGAATAGAACTCAGTGTGAAGAAATGAGAGACACAAAGGGAAGTAGGCTATCTGAGATAGAGGCAGAGATTATGTGTAGTTATGCTACCACAAACTGAGGAATAACAAGGATTGTCAGTAACAGAAGCTGGAAGAAGCAAGAAAGGATTCTTCCCTAGACACTTTAGGAAAAAACATGACCCTGTGGATAATATGACTTTGAATTTCCGGTCATTAGAACTGCAAAAAAGTAAATGTAATGTCTTTTAAGCCACCCATTTTGTGGAACTTTGTACAGCAGATCTAGGAAACTAACACACATCATTGGAGAGATCTATAAAAATTATAATTTTAAAAAAACTTACTTTAAAAATCTCAAATAAACTTAAGAAAGCATCACAACTATTTCCCATCTTTAAAATAAGAATTTCTAAGTTATTTATTTTATAGAGTAATTCCCTTAAGAAATACTAGCTTTCCCATGTCCCTTATGGAGGATAGCAAATATCAAGAGTTATAAATAAAATCCAGGTGAGCACCTTAAGAGTAAGGCTGCATATATGTTGCATAGGTCATATATATATATATATATATATATATATATATATAAAATTTTCTATTGCTTTTTAGAATTTAAACTTTCTAAAAATGCAGAGTTGAGAAAGACATCTCCCTTCAAGTATCAAGAGTTTTTAGTAATAATTACCTTAATGGTGTTGCACTGACATATTGCTGTCAAGATTCTAACTTTTTCAGGGTTTAAAACGAATTTCACTGGGCTTTTGATTATTTGCCTTGCCTGAATTTTTAATCCCTTTGTCAAAGTTGCTGACTGAACTGTTGAACACTACCTTAGAATTTCAAAGGGAATGGAAGCTCATTATGAGATTGTCACAACTTGTTATTTTACTGGGGAGAATGCTGAAGCTAAGAGGAGCTCACATATAGTCATACTCATGGTCAAGATAAGGCTAGGATTAGAAACTCAGCTTTTTGTCCTTAAGCCTATGACACGTTCCATTACACAACCTGGCCTATCTATTATTTGATTAATTTTTTTCTGGTTCTCCTCACCCATCTATTTTGAGCTTAATGTCTTACTTTGACCTATGTAACATATATGCACCCTTACTCTTAAGGTGCTCACCTGGATTTTATTTACAACTCTTAATATTTCTGGGTCGCACAACATGGCATGGTGATTATGGGTGATTTAATTTGGAGAGCTGGACAGGATTTAGATGTCAACTCTGCTACTTACTATCTGTGGAACATTAAGGAGCTGGGTTTCTTGTATGTAAATGAGGATGAAAATAGCATCCATGATAATGCATTCTTATCAGAATTAGGTATGAAGACTAAATTAAATTTACTATCCTTAGAGGAGTGCCTGTCTCATAGAAAGGAACACATAAGTGTTAGCCATTACTATTCTGCATCTGACCCTACCCTTCCCTTCAGCCTCCTCTTGCTGGCTCTAGAGGCTACATTAACATTACTTTATTTTCCCTATTTTTCTGATTATTCAGTCATTCAAGCAATAATGTTTTATGGGATTCTTTCTCTATGCCTAGTATATGCTTAATACTGGGAATATATAAATTAAAAAAAAGAAAGGCTCTGGCCTTAAGAATTTTACTCTCTAGTGAGGGGGACAGTTTAGTATTATAAAATAATTACATTCATTTTATCATAAGAAGAAAAATTTAGTGATTTGAAGAGGGTGACAATGGAAGTGAAATAAAAGAGACCAGACTACATTTTTGTCCTTTCTGCAATAACAATTTCCAAAAAAAGAAAATGTTTGTAATAGATCATGGATTCAGAAAGCACTAAGAAAATATTGGTGTCATCTGGTCCAATTCTCATTATCTAGACAGAATATCAAATAGGAATTACCATTATCTAACATATTCTTAAATTGGAAACATTCTTTGAAATCACTTCATTTAATTTACATTCCAAACACTTTTACTGTGCACTGATTACCCGGTAATTATTTTCAGTGATGGGAAACCCATGACCCTGTGAGGAAGCCCCTATCACTGCTGAATAGCTCTATTAGAAAATTGTCCTATTTTTGAAGCAACATCTGCCTTCTTGTAATTTTCTTTCATCCAAGGGCAAATCAATTACTATTCTGTTTGTCACCTTTGTAAATCCTTGCATATTAATATTTTTCTTCCACACACACACACACACACACACACACACACATATATGTATCTTCTTGTAAAGGCTAAGAACTACCATTCTTTAATCTGTATAAAAGGTCCTAATTTTCAAAAGCAGGAAAGGATGCTAGAACTAAAGATATAGTTCTAGTTGAAACTATATATGTCTCTGAATATACCTGCATTTTTCTTATTGCTTTAGAAATGATAAAACAGCAATCAGCAGATATTTTTTGACTCTATATTGCTTCTTTGCATACATTTTAATCTTATGTATACAAACATATACTTGTTTAATTAATATTATTCAAATTATACAACGAAGAAAAGTATTCAAAGAGCTGTTAATGTGTACAGGTTTAACGGTGTTTTCCTGTTTTCTCTATATTTTGTTATCAGCTCTTAGGAAATAAACATGGAATATAATTTCTTTAAGCATTCAAATTCTATGTCAGTTCCTTCCTTAATAATGGCAATATGCAGAAAAGTTACTAAATGCCATACATGTTTTGTTATCATACGCATAAACCCTCTGCCGAGTTTTCCTTACCTAGAGCAAAATTACCTAGATACAACTCTGCCGGACTGAAGTGAATGGCTGCCAGTTTTCTTTATTAATTCTATAGCACCCACTAAGTGGTAGCTCCCTAATTCATAGTAACTATATTTTTACAAAATATGAGAGTATTAATTTTTTAAAAAAGAAGAATTTTATAATTATCTCAAAACTGTTTCTAGTATCAGAAATAATTTCTGGTGACCATCTTTCAAGATCATCACACAGGAGAAAATAAAATTTTGTTATTTTAAGTCCCTTAAATATATGTGATTCTATGACTGGAAGTGGTCTCAGACAAAATGCTGTTGAATAGATAAGAGGAGTTAGAAATTATAGTGGAAATAGCATTGACTTTTTAATAAAAAAGGAATGATATTCTAATTCTGATCCTTTCTAGTCATGATTTCCCAGGGAAATGCATTTAATAATTCTAAGACATCATCTCCTCACCTTGAATATAGATTTTATAACCACATTGAGTTAATAAACATTTTGCTGGTTTGTTTCGAATATCAATTGATATTAGAAAAAATAATATTTAAACTTTGGAATGTTATGCAAAACATTTGCAATTATTTTGGGAAGATTCTTTAACTCTTGTAATCATTTGGTCTGCTTCTCATACTGGACATATATTGCTCAAAAGTTTAATATGTGATACCTATTGTCTACTAATGTAGGAGAAAGGAGCCTATAGAAATAATTTATAAATTTTATTTTTTTAAAAAAATACTCCAGTCAGCTAAACAATACTACTTCTATTTTTTTGATTTAACAAAACTAACAAATTTCTCAAATATGTTAATTACTTTGCAAAGTTTAAACATGCATGTATAAATTATTAGAGTAGTAGTATTTATTTTTATAATTAGTAATATTAGGTACATTAACTTCCTGGTAGAGCCTAAACTTATCTCTTCTGCCTCCTTGATAAATTGCTGAACATCGGTATTTGCCAATATTCTTTAGGTGTCTAGCAGTCATTGAGAACGGTGTGAGCTAGAAAGTTTAGGAGAAAAGATAAATCTCTGTACAATCTTTATAAAAGCCATATGTTTTTAACAGCTTAGAAGAAAATAGTATCATTGAAAATTAAATCATGAGACAATAACACACCTATGTGTTGAGGTCTGTTTCTTTTCATTGCAGTAAACTGTCCAGGGCACCTGATCATATAATTTTTCTGAAATGATTTCCAGTGCTTGATGAAAGAATAAAAATAATGCTCCTCTACAATCTTACTAGAAAAAGAAAGTTGTAATGAAAGATAGCCTCTCTGCTTTTCCTGCTCTAGGACATCTTTCAGAAAAGTGGCTGGAAGAATCTACTTTGATCTGTAAGAAGGTATGTATATTGTGTCAGGTGGTGCTCATTCTGTACTTACAGAAAATTGAAAAAAAGTTTATACCCTAACTTCTCAGAAAAAAAAACAACAATTTTCCAGGAACTAAAGAATTTTATTGTCAACCTAAGATTTATTTAGTCTTTTGTCCTTATGCTTATAAGCATAAATGATACTTCGGGAAAGCCTGTTATATGCATAATCAGAAATAGCTAGACAGTTGGGATAAAAAGTATGTGTAGAAAGAAAGAAGTCAGTACAGAAGTTACTTACATAAGCACATTGACTATTTTGTAGTAAAAGACAACATTAGCATTATTCAATGAGGAATACATTACAATTTTGCAATTTAAGGTCTAAATGGTCTCCACAGAAGCATGTAAAATTTTAATTATGATTTTGCATTCATTTATTGCTTAATAAAGGATTTAGATTATTTCCCTTCTGGGCTGAATAATTTACTAGTTGCTTACAACCAACATTTAAAAATCACAAGACTATATATTCTTATATTAACCTATTTTTGAAGCTTTTCTGAACAGTAGAAATAATTATAATAATTGTCAAAGAAATTCAGGAGGAAATGAAAAGCAAACGATAAAAATTAACACCAACAAAACCCTAAAACGGAAACTAATGAAATAATATACTCTATAAAAAAATTGGAATAAGGTGATTATTCTCTTGGTAGCTACATAAATTTTTAAGAAATATTTCTTGAGTTTGTCAAATAATAATTTAGTACCTGCCATTAATGTATCTCTTAGCAAACAAAAGAACCACTAGCTACATTACAACATATATTGTTATGTATGATGCACTAAATATGAAAGTTGGTACAAAACATAAATGCGTGGAGCATTAATATATTTTGTACCTAAGATGCAGGAAAAATAAACAAGGACTGAAGTTCATACCTCACATTTTCATCCTGGATGGTCTCAATTCTGGAAATGGCTATTTATTATTTCTTCAAGCATTATAAATGAACAATTATTTACTTATGTATTTATAGGTATTGGTTGTGCGTGAAAGAGCACCCTTTTTTGGGAAAACACAGTGTTGGAGCATAGTGACCAACAGACAAAGGCCACCCAATGGCCATCTTACACATCACGCTCCAAAAGACACATTGGATGTTTGCTAATAAAAATCAACTGGAAAATGGATTTCACTGGGCAACTCCCCCAGCCTCACTTGGGGGTTAGGAAATCTCCCAACCGTTTTCCTGATGGCAACTGTGGTATATGAGATAGAGACCTGAAGGGGTGCCTTTCTGTTTTTTATAAAGAACATTTATTTAGATTTTTTTGAAGTCATTGTGTTACTTTTATTCTATGTTCTCTTATGGCCACCAGACCAACTTCTATTCACATTGCCTTGAGGTCTGTACAAGAGAGGTCATCTTTAGCCATGATGGAGTTGTCTAGGATTGTATCATTGGCCAGCGTAATCCTGCTTGTGCAAATCTGAAAGATGTGCTTCTTAGTCTTTCCATCAGGTAGGGGGAAATCAAATTTCTAGTCAATACGATCTGGTCTAATAAGTGCTAGCTCCAAAATTTCTATTTGTCTTGTGGCCGTAACTTTTACATCTCCCCTTGAACCAAATCCATTCAATTGGTTCAACAGTTCCAACATTATTGGCTGAATTTATCTCTCACCACCAAAATTTGAGTCATATCTTTTTTTCCTAATGCCATCAATTTCATCTATAAACACAATGGAAGGTGCATATTTTCAGCAACTTGAAACAATTCCCATATGAAATTGGGCCCATCACCTCAGTAATTCTAAAAAAGTTCAAAGCCAATCAATCTCAACAAAGTGGCTGAGGTTTGGTTTGCAACTAATTTGGTCGACAAGGTTTTAGCTGTGTCAGGTGGACCATAGAGAATGATCTCCTTAGAGGACTTGATATTCATATTTTCATAACATTCAGGATGTGTGAGAGGAAGCTCCACAAATTCCTTAATTTCCGGGATTTGGTTGGCCAATCCTCCAAATTGGCATAGGTCTCCTTGGGGACCTTTTCCACCTTCTTCACCCTAACTAGCACCTCTATCATGGCATGCACCTTGCGGTTGAGCAGAACCAAGCAGCTTGGTTCCCGCAGATCCTTGTCTACAAATGACAGAATGCTGATGTAGTGTTCTGAGCTCACAAATGTAGACACGGTGGTATGATTGTCATCAGTGATCTCTTCCAAGGTTCCTACTGATGTCAGAGTCTCCTTCAGATCACCCACTTCGGATCTTGCTTTCTTCTTCTTGCTTTTCTTCTAATGGTTTCATTTGTTCCTTATATCTAATGAATTCTTCCTCCATGAGAAGGTAGTCTTTAATTCTAACTTCAATAATTTTAACAGGCACTGAATGTGAGGTGTTACCAGTTGCAGTTTGCTGGCAGCATCTGGTCCCTTTGTTTTCTTATTTTTCCCCACTCTAGTTGGTACAAGAGATTCACACTTCTTTTCTTGTTTGTGTTAGGATTCTTGCCTCCTCCAGTATCATGACCACCACTCTGACTTTGACCCATCTTGCCTTGGCCACTCAAGCTGCCACTGTCATGGTGTGTCTCTCACAGAAGCCCATCCCATTGGCACATTTAACAGAGCCATTAAATAACTCTGGTATTTTTCTGATTTTGTAATATAAACAGGTTGATTTGTATATTAGTTTCCTATTGCTGCTGTAACAAATCACCATAAATTGTGTGGCTTTAAAAAATACCTATTGATTATACTGCAGTTCTGGAGGTCAGAAGTGCAGGCAGAGTGTGGCTCAGGTAGTTTTCTGCTTCAGGTTTCACCGAGTGAAAATCAAGATGCTGGCAAGGTTCCTTAATTTTTGGAATATTTGGGAATAATCTGTTTCTTTTGTTTTTCTTTTTTTTTTTTTTCTTCAAGGTCTTGCTTTGTCACCCAAGTTGAAGTTTGCAGTGGTGTCGTCTCGGCTCACTGCAGCTACCATCTCCCAGGTTCAAGTGATTCTCTTGACCCAGCCTCCATAGTAGCTGAGACTACATGTGTGCACCACCATGCCTGGCTAATTATTGTATTTTTTAGTAGAGACAGGGTTTTGCCAGGTTAATCAGGCTGCTCTTGTGACCTCAGGTGATCCGCTCACCTCTGCCTCCCAAAGTGCTGGGATTACAGGCATGAGCCACCGTGCCCAGCCAGGAAAAATCTGTTTTCAAGCTCATTCACATTGTTGGTAGAATTTGCTTCTATGTGATTATAGTACTGAGGTCCCCTTTTTCTTGGTGGCCGTTGCCTGGAGGTCACTCAGCTTTTAGATACTTCCCACATTGGTTGGTTTGCCCCACTTTCTCCATCTTTACACACAGCAATGGCAGGTTGAATCCTTCTCATGCTTGGAATCTCTCTTGCAGCCCCTTCAGCCTCTTCTCTCCTTTCTTATTCTCCCATATCTCTGATTGGCACTTCTGGCTTCCTCTTCTGCTTTTGCAGACTCATGCCGCTACACTTGACTAATCCTGGATATTCACTGTATCTTAACGTTGGTTAATTAGTCATTCTAATTTCATCTGCAAAGTACCTACACAGTAATAGCTAGATAAGTATTTGAATAATCAGGACACCTTGGCAGACGGGAGAATCTTTAGAATTTTTCATACCACAGTGTGCCCGCTTTTCAAATTTATCAATTTTTCATGCTTGTTATTAAAAAAAATAGTGCATGAAGCTGATGGATAACCCTCAGTCATTCAATAAAATGTTTTAGTCATTCAATACAAATGTATCTTATATGCTAAGTACTCTACTACAGAACATAAATACAAAGATGAAAAAGGGATGGCTTTATCATCAAAGTATTAAATTTTTTTTTTTTTTTTTTTTTTTTTTTTTTTGAGACAGAGTTTCACTCTGTTGCCCAGGCTGGAGTGCAGTGGTGCAATCTCGGCTCACTGCAGCCTCTGCTTCCTGGGTTCAAGCAATTCTCCTGCCTCAGCCTCCTGAGTAGTTGGGACTACAGGCGCACACCACCACTTCACCTGGCTAATTTTTGTATTTTTTAATAGAAACGGGGTTTCACCATATTGGCCAGGCTGGTCTCGACTCCTGACCTCGTGATCCGCCCGCCTCAGCCTCCCAATGTGCTGGGATTACAGGTGTGAGCCACTGCGCCCAGCCTGTTTAAATACTTTTTAAGGCTTTTTATAAATTGAAGATATGGAGAAGACAAACTTTGTCATTTGATCAATAGAATAGTATTGATAATATTAGTGGTATTATCTAGTCAACTGAACCCCTTGAAAGGATACCTGATAATTTATTTAAAAATCAAACAATAAGACATTATTTAAGAAACATTATTTACATAAAACTTTTGATTTTCAGGGTAATCTTTGTCCTTCTCTTTAGTAAGTGCCTCTGACTCCCTGGCCAAACTTAATCTCTGAGTCAAATTAGAAGTCTGACAAAAGAGGCTCTAAAAAAGCTGTGGAAGCAGTTACCTGGCTATTACTCATGGTCCCCTGGCAATGTGTCTTAAAATTTTTGGACACCCCAAGCACTGAATTGGATTAAATGATGCTTTCAGTTAGCTCTAGGCCAGTCCTTGACATGAACGGACATTCTACAATGCAACAACTAATTGAGACTTGTGACTTTATTGAAAAACTATATAGAACACTTAGAGATTGATCTTTCCAGTAGCCCAAAGATATCCTTGAAACGTAGTTATATTTGCCTTCACAATAAATGAGAAAATATTGTTAAACCTAGCAAGGGACATTGGTTCCTTGCTGGGTGTGTCACTAAATGCCCCTTTCCTCCAGAGTGCGTTGACTACCTAAAGAGGAGGGGAAAGGCAGGCTGTCAGAGGACATGAACACCTGATACCCTCACCATCCTCAGTTGATGACTATTTGAGTCCCAACAAATTTGACCCACCCATGGTAAGTCTACTGCTGCCACTGAATAACATGTCTTGTAGTGGATATAGAAGCCCTGCAAGTCACCCTGTTGTCCTTTGGGTCCACAAAGAAAGTATGAGAATAGCAGATGATGAGATCATTAACCAGATTTAGATTTATTGATTTATCTGTACCATTCCCTGTGGTTACTGAGTCCAGTTAAACCTCAGGAACTCAGGTCAATAGAACTTCAACATAACCCAAGTTTCAACTGACAAATTCCTCACCATGGAAAAAGTAGTCATGGTCAAATCAGCAAAGATTGACCAGTAGAAAGTGCAGCATAAAAGTGATCATTGGGTGCCCTCTCCTGATAAGCCTAGGCAAGGGTCTTCCCTCAGAGATCTCAGAGTGTGGTTAATAATATCTCCAAGGAGGAGATTAATGTGCTCTCCACCAAATAATTCCTGCCTAGATGGCCCCCTAGGGTCTGCTCCAGGATAGCCTCTGTTACTGACACAAATGCTATTCCTTCCTGCCCTCCCAGTAAGCCTAAGGATGAATTGCAGAGCCCTGCAAACTTTTACATGGACCTCAGGACTGGGTTTTAAAACCAAGACAAGGAGTTTGCCTGAGTTCCTGTGCACCCCAGAGGAGATCAGAGGTCTTATGCCAAGATCAGAGTTTAATGGAGAGGTGGAAAGAAGTGCACTTCTTGGTCCTTTTGGCTGTGTGGTGCACAGGTGACAATGATACTTGCAACACTTGGCACTAGGATGCAGGGAAACAAATAATACTCTTTGCTTTTGGATCTGAGGTCACCACCAATGAGTCCCTTGTCAGGGGCTCACTATTGAATATGTTATGGCCCCACTATTGAATATGTTATTACTATATATGCATTGTTTATATGTACTTCTGCTCATCTTTACCCCCAAGCCCCAAAAGGACTTGCTGACATTAGGGATATCTTAGCGGGGAATGTGGAAAACTGTGAACCTATCCAACTAATAATACCTAGTGTCATTGCCTCTCTAAAACAATATCAGTGGTCTGACGAATTAAAAAATAAAAAACTATCCTTGAGACAATTTTTTCTATTCAATGCCACATGTAGCTTGTGCACAAGGATTCAATGCCACATGTGGCTTGTGCACGAGGCCTGGAGACTCACCATTGATTATAAGTGGTCCAATGCTGTATTCAGTCTTTGGTGCTAGAGACATCTGACATGTCTGTCATAAGGATTATTACTCAAGCTAAAGGAATTTGGTCAGCTGCAATTGATATCACAAATGCAATAAAAATTACACTTTTTTTTTTTTGTGATTCCTCTACAAAGGGTGTCTAGAGTTAGCCAGAAGAAAGAAACACAAGCCAAACTCAGGAAGGTTGTAAGGAGGAAGAATATATCCCCTCAGGCATGGAGCAACCCTCAGGTGATAATCCCAGGAATGAGAAGAGCCTCATAGTTGCCCAAGGCTTTGGTATAAGACTATTGATTGGACAAATGCTTTCTTCTCAATGTTCATTATCATAAAATTATCAGGGAAGCGCAAAAACAGGTTGTTTTAATATACAAAGATGACAGTAGACTTTCACAGAGCTCTTTCACTTTCTCAGAGCTGTTGTTCTTTTACATAATACAGTCTACAAAACCTTGATTGCCCTGACACTCTACAAAACATCACAGGCATCCAGTCTATTGATAATGTCACCATGGTAATTGGATTCACTCAGTAGAAGCTAGCAATTATTCTACGTAACCTAGTTATACACATGTATGCCAGAAGTTGAGAGATGAATTTTATGATTTTCAAGGATCTTCTGCATCTGTATACTTTTCATTGATCATCTAGTCTGGAGCATAGCAGTAGAGATCCTCTAGGTAAACAGCAATGTCCAACCAGAAAAAAATGAGGCACAAAATTTATTGGATATCTTTGAATTTTGAAAGCAACTAGAAATGTGATTCAACTCGATTTGTTGCATGGCTCTTCAGACTATCCATTTCTAATGGGGTGAGGGCAAGCAAATCCAGGTGGTTGTGCAAGCTTCCCTGAAGTGTGCACAATATGATGTGCAAATCAGTTCGTTCTGGAAGTATACATGGGGGTAAGAATGTTGGGAAAAGAAACAAGCTACTCTCATTGATAAAATCCTGGTTCACTCATCTAAAATTGTGTGGCAAGGTCATCCTCTGCATAAGAAGTACATGCCTATTCTTCACCTCAATCTTACAGTCTTAAGTAGGGCCCCTTACAACAAATTTGTGAAAAAAGAGAGAACTCAGTCCTAGGTGAGAAGCACATTAGCACGATATATTGATGCTAGTCATAACAGTTATACAAGGAAATCCATCTTGTAGGCAAAGCTGTGAACAACACACTTGGATGCCTACTCTGAAGAAAAAGTGAGACGGCCTTAGTTAGGAATATACACGGCTTTCTAGGCACTGGCAAATAGCTTTGCTAGCTGTTGAGATGCCGGAAAGGAACAATAGAGAAAGATCAGTGGGAAGGAGGTCTGGGATAACCAAATGACAGTACTGGAGTGATCACAAAGAATCTTTCTTGAGTGCTTAGCAGACAGTATCCATTAGAGAAGAGGCTCTCCACAATCTGGTAGACAGAATAATTTGTACTATGAACAACAGCTATTTTCACTCTTTAGCCATTTCAAAGTTGCTACAATAGGCCCACAAGCAGAGGACCATGACAGCAAAATAGAAGTTATGAATGGACTTAAAAATACGAGCTTTCCCTCACAAAGGCTGAACTTACTATAACATTGTTAATTCTTAATATGGCACACCTCTTTAGGAGAGATAAGCCAGCTGTTGGAAGTAAACTACATAGGTCTCCTTCAACCTTGGAGTGGGGCAGACATTTATATTTTCTGGAATAGATGAATACTCTGGATATGGGTTTGCCTCTATGCCCTTCAATAACATCGAATTGCCTATAAAATTTCTGATTCATTGGTATCATATACTTAAAAATATTCCTTGGAAAAATGAACCTATTTTATGACAAATACAGTACAACAATGGGTTCATGAACGTAATATTCATTGGTCTCACCATATACCTCATGAAACTTCACGTTAAATACCAGCTTTGAACATAGCTCAATGCATGCTGCAGCATGGTTCTCCAAGATACAGCATATGAATTGAACCAACAGCTGACATTTGGTTATATATCCCCAGTTATTAGAATTTATGGGTAAGGGAAACAAAATGTGGATTTAGGATTAGCCTTTTTCACCATTGTTCCCAGTAATCCACTTACAAATATGTGCTTTGTTTACCCACACCTTTAGGATTTGTTGAGCAAGAGATGCCAGGTTTTAGTGGAAAGGGCACTTTTGCCGGTAGACACAGTAAAAGTTTTACTGCACTAGGATCCAGAATATAAACCAGCCAAACAGAGTTGGCTAACATAATTTGGAAGAGACAGACATCATGGACAGAGGGAAACACTTTGATCTTTGAGAAAAAGAAGACAAGATTATTTGGCAGATAATTCCTTTCCTTTTATCCCATTGATTGACAGCTCTACATCACAGTAGTTCCACATGGCCTGTTTAGAAGGCATCTGTCCTTATTAAACTACCAGCTCCATTTTCTTGTTAATTTGTGAACAGCTGAGAGATACATCACCTTGCATTTGGTTTCCCTACTTCCTGTCCTCCTTTCCTGTTCCCCCTCAAATTTGTAGTCCTGAGACTGCATATCCCAAAAAAACCTTGGTCCATTAGCTTTGTCTTTGGTTCTGTTCTAGGGAAAACACACATCTTTCCTTTTGTGAAAGAATCAATTATTTATCTAATTATTACCATAAACAGAAACAAGAAACTCACGTCATATTTACATTTGTAAGACACTGTACATGCAAATAGATAGAATAGAATGAAAACAACATTTACAGAGCACTGGTTAAATGCAAAGACTTATTTGGTTACTTTATATTATTTTGGTTAACATATTTTAATTCTTAATTGCGAAAACGAAAAAAAATGAAAAAGAACCCACATCACAAGAAAATGTCCTACCATTATCAAGAATATAAATGTAACTAATATTTATTTTACTGTGCAGGCACTTTAACCTAAGTCACCTTTACACTTAACTTTGTTTGTTGGGATAGTACTAAGGACTAGAGTAGGTAAATTAATTTCCAAGAATGAGTTGAGGGATAAATTAAATGTAACAATGAAGGAAGAGTTGCAGACAATTTGAAAGAAGTGTCTATGATATGCTTGGGTGACAATGATGACTCTGGTCAGGGATAGACAGATGACATATTTTTGGCAAAAGAAAACAAAAAATACAGCAGAATGGGTTTAGGGACAAGAGTATTTTCAGTCAAGTGATGTGTTTACAATCTTATTGTAACATTTTGAAGGGTAAATAGTGATCAAGTTTTTGAATGTTGACCTAAATTTTGAAACAAATTTGCAATGTGGTTGCAAAATAAATTGATGATATCTGTTGCAGTAATGGAAAAGTTTAGGAGATAGTTAACATATTGTGGAGCACAACGAGTTTTTCATTTTCTTTCTTTTTCTTTTTTTCTTTTTTTTTTTTTCTGAGACGGAGTCTCGCTCTTGTTGCCCAGGCTGGAGTGCAATGGCGCCATCTCGGCTCAGCGCAACCTCTGCCTCACGGGTTCAAGCGATTCTCCTGCCTCAGCCTTCCGAGCAGCTGGGGTTACAAGCATGTACCACCTTGCTCGGCTAATTTTTTTGTATTTTTAGTAGAGACAGGGTTTCTCCATCTTGGTCAGGCTGGTCTTGAACTCCCAACCTCAGGTGATCTGCCCCCATCAGCCTCCCAGAGTGCTGGGATTACAGGCGTGAGCCACCACGCCCAGCCCACAATGAGTTTTTTTATAAGACTTGTTGCTTTTGAAATGATAAGGCACAATATATTGGAAATATTTGACAGGAAGCCAGAAATGTAAGTTCCTGAAAGGTATTGAACAGATATGATCTGGAGATTTTTTAACTGATGAAGTTTTAAATTTCTTTCATGTTTGTCCAACATGGGCTGGTCTTAGAACAGGAAGAAAAGGAGATTCTCATGAGGTAGAGAAGGCAACGACAGGAACATTTTAAGGAGAGGTTAATTAACAAAATATAGAAAGCTCATGGACAATGAGAACTGAGAAAAAGGACATCGATTTATCATGGTATACTTGAAGAATATTTTCAGTCAAGTGATGTGTATTGTAACATTTTAAAGGGTAAATAGTGAAGAATTAAATTTTGGAGAACTACAGTACTGAAAGAGAGAATTCTGGATTAAGAAAATGTGGTACATATACACCATGGAATACCATGCAACCATAAAAAATGATGAGTTCATGTCCTTTGTAGGGACATGGATGAAGCTGGAAACCATCATTCTCAGCAAACTATCGCAAGGACAAAAACCAAACACCACATGTTCTCACTCATAGGTGGGAATTAAACAATGAGAACACATGGACAGAGGAAGGGGAACATCACATATCGGGGCCTGTTGTAGGGTTGGGGGAGGGGGGAGGGATAGCATTAGGAGATACACCTAATGTTAAATGATGAGTTAATGGGTGCAGCACACCAACATAGCACATGTGTACATATGCAACTAACCTGCATGTTGTGCACATGTACCCTAAATCTTAAAGTATAATAAAAAATAAAGACAGAATTCAATACCATAGCTTTTCCATTATATATATAATGAAAAAGTATGTATGATTGCTTGTTAAACATTTCCAATATAGTGTGCCTTATCATTTTAAAAGCAACAAGTCTTATTAAAGGATCTATTATGGAAGATCTATTCAAATAGATGGATTCTCAATGGACTCCTTGTGGCTAACTGAGGTGAGTTGAAGCAGAAGCAAGCAGCCACGTCTGGGTGAGGGATTGGTCATGTACTCTAAGTTCTCAGAAAGATGTGGTAAAAGTATCACAGGACCTCTCTTTCTGCAATGAAGCCAAACCATTTCCTACTGCTGGTGCCAAGATAAACTGCAGCCAGAACCCACCACACCCCCACTTGCCTTTTGAAAGAAATAGCTCACAGAGATTTCTGGTTCGAGGCTTGGAAACCAACCAATTCCAGCTCATTTAAACAAACCCACCAGAGCGCATCTGCCCCAGCCAATCAGAACTCAGCTGTGGTGGCCAGTCAGCACTTAGCAAGTTTGCATTATTCAATTGCATAAACAAGCCTGATTGAAATCTGAGTGAGAACTTTTGCTATAAAACCCAAACCCTATCTTCGTTCTCTAGAAAGCACTTTCTTTTATACCAGAGGGGCTGTGTCTCATTTGCAAACTGCTCACTGGAATAACATCTCTTTTTTGCAGATTCATTTGCAGAAAACCCTTGTTCACATTCTTTTTTTTTTTTTTTTTTTAGATGGAGTCTCGCTCTGTCGCCAGGCTGGAGTGCAGTAGTGGAATCTCGGCTCACTGCAACCTCTGCCTCCTGGGTTCAAGCGATTCTCCTGCCTCAGCCTCCCGAGTAGCTGGGATTACAGGTGCGTGCCACCACGCCCAGCTAATTTTTGTATTTTTAGTAGAGACGGGGTTTCACCATGTTGGCCAGGATGGTCTCGATCTCTTGACCTCGTGATCCACTTGCCTCGGCCTCCCCAAGTGCTGGGATTACAGGCGTGAGCCACCGCGCCAGGCCCTCACATTCTTGATATTTTTTTTTTTTATGTTCATGGAAGAAATGTTTACTATATGCCCTATGTATTTAAAGAGACCCACTTGAACCTATATATTATTATATTAATATGCAGACCAGAGAGATTTTCATTTTTTAATTTGAACACTAAAATGATCTTAAAGAAGATTCATGAAAATAATTTAATATTTATCATTTAATAATAGAAAAATGCATTAAGTTTGGAAGTTTAAACTTTGCTGAAGTCAAGAAATATGAAAGTAGAATTCCTGACAATATTACCTTGTTTAAATTTTATGAGTCTCAACCAGGGTATTATTTGGTACAGCTGAAGTTATCATTATAAAGATTCTCACCTTGAGAATAATAGAATATGAATATAAAAAACTATATGTATTTCAGTGAGATTTCTATGGTGCAAATCCCTCCTCAATATCCTTATAAATCTGCAACATTCTCATTTCTCCTGTCAAAGCAAGCTTTCTACCAACTGAAAGAGCTGAAGTTGACTAGTAATACAGTCTTTACACTAAATTGAAATTATTCTTTATGCGTCTTATTCCCATTAGCCCTGGTACTACATAAAGATACAACTTTACACAATTATTAGTAACTCATTTTTTATACATGCTATTCTCACAATTGCTCTTAAAAGTCAAAATCTATGTGGCCATTCATGATTGCCACTTGTGAAAACTCAAACACAGACAATTTAAGTAAATAATCCAACTTTACACAGTGTATGAATGAGAAGGACTTCAAAGCCAGACAGTCTGGCTCCAGAATTTACGCTTAATCATTAAGTTATGTTGTCTTTCAGTACGGCTTAAATAAAAAGCTGCTGAACTATACTGAGTTTTTAAATCACTGCTCATAATATGATTCCTTTAACTGTCTTGGAATCTTCATTACCAATGATTTGTAGTTAATCTGTTATCTCTGTTGACTCCCATAACTGCATTTTCTACAATAATAATATGTCTTAATAAAATAACTAGAGAATGGAAAATCTGCAAAACTAACTATATCATGGCTACCCTGAAAGAGAAAATTAAGAGACCATTGAAAACTGCTTTTGTTACAACCTTTCTGTTTTCTGTAAATTCAATTTGCTTCCTACGTCCAAACCACAAAGAACATAGAAGTGATTATCTGGGTTGGTTCAATTCCAGGGTTAGGATAGATTATGTTTGTCGTAAATCTTCAAGCAATGGTTTCGCCTAGTCCAACAGAATGTAATGGAATCTGCATGTTGGTTTTTAAAATGTGGTGTGAAGACCACTTGCTTATATGTAGTAACGATGCTGATAATATAGAAGTGCTCTTTGAATTTTATAAAGTTAAAATCATACCTTTAATTTTGAACTAATTTTTAAAAATTGTATGTCAATAAGAGCACCATGCACTGAACTTGGGGTGTTCTTTCTTCTGTTTACAGTCTAAATTGACCAAATGCTGGCATTAGTTACATATCCCTTATAATTACTAATATTGAAAAGTAATATGACAATTGCCCCTTTTCATGAATTAAATAAATTATTGATCAACTCCATGATAGAAATTGATATTAAATTCTAGATATTAAAAAGTAAGACCAAATTCAATTGATCTAGCCTATTGAGAAAGCCTTGAATTCCCGCCAACTGCACAAGATTTGATATGGTTGCAACAATAATAACTTGTGATTTCATGCTTTAAGTTTTTAACCTATTAAATATATTATTTAATTCTAATAATTCAGTGAACAATAATATCATTATTTCCTTTTTTAGATGAGGACAGTGAGGTACAATAAGGTTTGCTGCCTTGAATAGCTTTTCTAAGTGGGCATATTAAAATTCAGGGAATCTACAAAAGTTTATGCTCAGGATCACACGACACACTCTCCTTGTCTAAAATAATCACGATAAATGGCTTGGAATAGAGCTCTGGATGAAATAAGTCAAAGTTTTGAAAATGTACACATGAGAGATTCTTTGTAAATTATCACAGCAACCCAGGAGATCATTTAACATGATGACCATGCTAATCAATTGATGTCCCCAAATTAACCCAGTGTTTCGAAATCTCTCAAGGAAATAAAGTAACAGTAAAGAATGTTGATTAGCTAAGTGGCTTCACATTGGGAATTTTTAGTAGGTAAATACACTATACACTTTATTTCCTTCTCAATACCGCATGAGAACTATTCACTTATTAAGTAATTACTGGGGTTCCAGAAGATTCACCTAATAAGTATTGGATAAGACTGGACATTTTAATTACAGAAGTGAAGCTATTTCTGTGACTCAGGTTTCCTGGGGGAATTTTTATTACCTAAAACTCATCAGAAAAATAATGGTCTTTGTCTTTGATTTTATTCAGTGGGCAAGGAAAGGCGTAGGTTCACAGGGACAGTTATAAGAAGAATCTCTGTGTGTTTTTTTTTTTTTTTTGCACCCTTCAAGACCCACTTGATTAAGGTATCGGCTGTATTTGCAAACCGGGAAAACAGAGCTAGAACATACAAATTAATATTAAAATTGTTATTCTTTAGTGTTGATATATTGAGTGTTTTCTTTAATTCTGCTTGTTCGGTTTGAATTTTCTAAATTTTATGGAATACTTATTAATTATGAGAGAAAATACAATCTTAGAATTACATTTTTATTGTTCTCATTTTATCTTGAATAACAATTTCTTTTAAATATGGTTTCTTTAAAGCTTCATTCTTTCAGGCCTAGAATAGCATGCTAACAAAAGAGACAAAAATTTATATTCTGACTTTTCTACATGATCCTTTCTTCACTTATAATAAAAATTCATTTGACTGAATTTATTACACATACTTTTGACATCTTGCTCCATCTTATCAAATCTACTGAAGACAGTATAACTCTCACTGGAATAGAAAAAATATAGTTTCAATTTTAGGTTACATTAGCAAGCTTTCTCAGTTTTTAGGACTATTACTAAATTACCATATTTTGAAATCATCTATGCTATTTTACAAAGAAAATGAGTTTTCACTTTTCTGATTAAAATACTTATTTTCACATTAATAATATTGTCTATGATTTTCAAACTTTCCTTTAAATCTTAGAAGTATAAAATACTTTTGCAATCTGTGTCACTTATTTCTTAACAAAGTTTTCCTTAATCCCTACTTCACTTAAAAACAGTGAAGCAGTTAATAGGTTGGTAACATAGGTTCATTGGTGGCTTATGTTTATGAGCAAAGCTCTAAAACACAATTTTAATTTTTAAAAACTATTTGACCTTTAGGTGTATTAAATAAATATATCAACATTTTAGATGAACCATGGGTATAAAAGCAAAAAGTGTGAATGTTAGATTGACAACTCAAATACCACAACCAACACTGACATTGACACTGCAAGTGTTTCCAAAATGGCAAATATCTATTGTAATATTCCGAAGTAGAATCTTTCCTTTATTTACATGATAGTTGTGTGCTTAGAGAAATTCTTAAAAATTTTAAGAATTTATATATTACTTATATATTAACAATTGTTAATAACATTTGTGTTTATATGTAAATTTAGATTATGAATAGCTGTTTTACTTATATAAATACTTCGCTAGATATTGAAAGTCATGGGTAGAGATAGACAAGGTAGCAAGAAAGTTAACTGCAATATGGGTAATACGAACTCTATTCTGTGGGAAAAATTGGAGAGGATAGGAAAAGGGGATAATTAGAAACATGCTGATTGAACATAATAGAGCATTGTTAAAGAGGGTTTTGGTGGACTTGTAAGGCATTGGATCTTGATATCACAGAGAATGGGAAACCAATTCACAGAATTCTCAGATTTTTAAATAGGACAATGATTAAGTTTATATAAAAAGACTATTAGCAGGATGCAGGATAGGTTAAAATGGAGCAACATAGATTAGAGGACATTTTAAAGACATTTCAAAATAAGATTTTTCATACATGGAAATTACTTGGATGGTGGGAGTGAAGAAAAGGGAGAATCTATTTCAGCCACCAATTTATTAGCATAAGTTACCATGTAGATAGTGAAGCCAGTATAGGAAATTTCAGGAGGTGGGATGAATGTGTTGGACAAGATAATTACTTTAATTAGAATATACTAAATATCAGTAGTTGTCATATACAGAGATTGAGATAGAGGAATGAGCTCTGGAACTCAGGACTGAGATTGTAGCTTGTGGTGTAGCTTGTAAATAATTGTTGAAGCCATGGGCTATGGGTATACCAGCAGAGTATAGATTTGTAAGAGAAGAGACGCCAGAACCATGGGGGTTGGTGTGGAATGGGTGAGTGACAGGGATAGAGAGAGAGTAGCCGAGGAAAAACAGAAATAATTTCAAAGGGCCAAGAAGATGGGAAGATGCAGATTAAAGTGTAAGTTTCACTTACTAGAGTAATTTATGTTTGAATACAATAAAGAAACGGTGTGAGAGAAGATTTGACAAAAAAAGTTCCTGAAATAGTTATTCTTTCTATATCTCAAATTAACATTTAAATAGTAAATTCTATAAACCCAGAAGGATAACATTTATATAGTTTATTTACTGCCTAAATCTAGTATGAAAAAATTTGAAGAGAAAACGTAAAAACCACTTTCACTAAAATATAAAAGATTCATTTATAGACAAATAAAAGGAAATATATATTTCATTTATGAATTATTGCATATGTTTTCAAATGTTATACCTTGTACAATTATTGACCAAAAATAATGCCTATGAATTTCCATAGCTTATGTAGACATCAATTTCCAAAGTCACAGAGAACACTGGTTTATATTATTTTTGTCTCCTTTGATAAATAAAGGCTGAGCAGAATAATAAATTCCTTTTTTATCAATATTTCCTTGGACTTCATCCAGTAATGTAGAGTTTATTATAGTATATGGTTCAACATTTTGCAGTGTTAAAAGAGTATTTTTCCTTTCTTAGGCTATATTATTTTCCATATATATTTTAAATATTCTATAATACTAATTTACTAGGTATAATAAAATTACTAATTTAATATTACTTATATAATTAAAGGCAAATTTAGTTCCTAAATATGGCTTCATCTAAATTAAAACAACTTCTGATTATTTACCTCATATATTTAGTATACATGTATATAGTATTTATGTAAAATAAATATATATATATCCTATTATATAATAGAATTCTATGTGAAAAGGAGAACAAATAAGTGGATGTTCAAGACAGAAAGAGAGAGAGAGAAAGTGGAGTATATTTGTAAGTTGGATGCTTACTTGTCATATTTTAGCCCAGAGGAAATCTTAACTGCCTCTACTTTATGGCAAAGCTTGCACAGAATAAGCACACTTATAGATGCAGAGAGGATGTATGCCAAATGGATCTACATTCATATAAATAATGTTTCTAGACTGAAGAAATAACCCAAGTGTAAAATATTTTACATTATACTATTCCAAAGAATTTTTTGAATCACAAAAGAGGCTAAAACTGCAAATATTTGAAGTAAAGAAAAGAAAGCCCATTAAATCTAAATTAAATCATTATTGAGCAATCCAAAGCAAAACATTCAGATTTTTACTGTTTTTCTTTTGGGGATAATTTTTTTAAAAAAATCAAAAGTCCAGATATTTTCTCATTACCTTCCAAATACTTTTTCAATAATTTAACACATAATAATAATTTAGATCAATAAAATTCTCCTATTCATTCCATGCATGAGTTTTGGGGTCTTAAAACTAATTTTTGGAAAAGACCCTATAATTTAAGATATGGCTGTGTGAAGATAATACACAAAACTGTATACTCTGAATTTATTAAAGATAAATAGAAAAGCTAGTAAAAGCAACTTACTATACCCCAAAATTATCACTAATATGTCATTATAAATTTTTTACTGTTTTTGCTTGTTTTGTTTTGTTTCATTTTATTTTTCCCCAGGCCTCTGTGAGGCATTCAGTCATCTGTGGAGTCCTCCTTAAGTTCCTCTCACAGCGTCAAGGATCCTTTCCTTTGTTGTTTCTAAAAGGTTTGGCAAATCTCACTGTCTAAAATGTTTTTCAGTAGAAAAAATAATTGTCATATTCCACTTTGCTACCATCATCTATAAAATGAAGCATGTGTGACTAGTTCTTAAAGTATATTTACTGGACTTCCCTGGCCTCCAAAATTTAGTAGACTGCTTCACGAATTCCTTATGTTTGCACACCACTTGGCAAATGGTCAGTGCACCACAAATAATTATACTAAGTTAAAAATACATTCAAAGATCCATGACATCATTATATAAAAATGAAATATAATATTCAAAATGTATTAAATAATTAATTTATATCAGTCAAAAGTGTTATGTTATTGAAGTCATTACAAATCTAGACACCACTCTGTGTAGAATGGTTTGCCTCTAGGTTAAGGCCCATGTCAATCATACTAGTCATTTCTTGTCTAATTTTGCGTGATGTATTAGTAAATCAGAGTTTACCTTACATGTTATTAGGAAAGGCAACAAGGGTTCTCAATTGTTTGTTTATTCATACCACGGCCATCAAAATTATTTATTAAGCTGTGGATATAAATATTAAACAAAGCAGACAAGCTCAGATAATGTTCTAGACTTCCTATCAAACATAGACTGAGAAATTATGGGAAAATTTCTCATTAAGGACCATTATAAATGCTTTATCAGACAAAAAATTCATATAAAACACTCAAATACTGGAAAACCAAATATTTTCACTGGATAGACGTGATAAAGCCCAATTTCATTAAAAAGATAAAATCATGACACTCATACAAATATAAGATAGACATAAGTAAAATGGTTCATTTAACTAATTAAGGAGGGAACTGATAAGATGTTATAATTAGTTCAAAGGAGAAGCCAGAGGACACATATATAAGCAATTAGGAAATAAGCAATGAATTTGTTAGCATATGAAAAAGTGACTTCTGAATGAAACTTTACTACCATTGTACAACATTTATTTACACCTCTATAGGCAAGAATAATCTGCAGTACTATCAGCAATGCAATTACTTTGAGAGTAAAATAATTCAAAGACCAGTATAGAATCAGACAACCCAGAAGGTGCACTAGATAACTGCTAGCATTCCCTAGAATTGTTAGTAATCAGTCTGTCTTTCTCTCTCTCTCTCTTCTGTCTCCCTCTTTCTCTTTAATTCTTATTTTTTCATTTTCCATTCCAAAATTATTCACAATTTTTACAATAGCTAACAATGAATTGATTCCTAATACATTTTTCTTTTAAACTGTACTATTTGAATATAATTTTTAGTATGTCTAGTTAAACAGTAATTTCTGCATGTTGGGAGAAAATCAATTGTTGAAAAAGCACCAAACTCACTTTTTTTAAATCAAAGAGTGATATTTTCGGAATTCTGGTATCAAAAATTTTGACCCTCTGGCTCTGAAGTGGTTAGTTTACATTCTTCCAGATACGAAATATATTGCTGAGTAGCTCCATTTAAGCAAGCTATTAGGGGTTATGTTAATGGATTCTCTTTACAAATATTCAGTACTTACATGAGTAGGCTCAAATCTTCTTGGCTGCAGCTAGGTATAGGAATATCATCAAGAAAAAAAAAAAGCCCAAAGCACTAATAGTAACTCAAACAATGCTAAGAAAATCAGTTCTACCATTTCCTAGTCCTGAATCTTCTGTGCACTAAGGACTCATTTATGTTGTGTATTACCACATCAACTGTGGAAATACCTGGTTTGTGGTATGAAGCATATAGTTGAGCCACTAAATGAAATATATTATATTTCATTGATTTGAAACCCAGTTTTTTTCTATTGTAATCTCTTTCTTGGTCAATTCTACAAAATCTCCCAAATTTACTTGTGACATTCCTTCAAGGTAGATTAGGCTAGACAACAACCAATCTTCATTCCTAATTACTGCCCACATTATGTAAAACAACTAATTTAAATAACACAAAGAGTGGTCCCTAAAACTGGGGCAATCTGAAGTATAAGTGGAAATGTAAACCAGATCTCTGTTCTATTTGATTGAACTTCACCAACTAATTTTAGAAAATAATTAGAATGAAGAGTCTCAACTTGTTAAGATAAAGATGTGAAATTGCTCAGTGGAAATGGAACCTCAGAACAATGAGGGGAGAAAGCCTTAAAACTGGTGATCATCCATACATATAATATGGGGTCTTCTCTCCTTAGCTGTGGTCTTTACTCAAAGCTTCTGTTTGCCATGTCAATAGAGTGGAAAAAGTTGATAATTTCTTCCTGTTTCACCCAAGCTCTGCTTGAAATCCACTGACATAATGTAGTCCATTTCTACTAATAAACCGAGTACATTTATCCCTTCTGATATAATGGACTTCTGATCAATAATCTCAGAAAAAAAGAGTAACACTAATTGCTAGTAGTATCAGAAAAAAATTGTATTGTATGTGATGGCTTTCTCTCTTTGCAATACTCCTTGCAATGACAAACTCAATAGCAATTATTCAATCATAATTTTCGTAACTTCTTTCAACAATGTATCAGGAAGCAATCATTTTACAGCACTGAATTCTACTTTTTCAGTTTCTTTTTAAATTTTTTTTATTAAAAGATTCCTGACTGATTTCCCCACATTATTTCCATGCCAGTCATCTCCAGGTGCAACTATATTGGGAGGTAGCAGGTGGCTGAGTTTGTAAGAACACAGCTGTTGTAGTGTTTCCCAGCTCCATTAGGCCAAGTCACCGCCAGACTCTGCCTCTTATCTCAACTCTGCTGGGATTTTCTGTCGTCTAGCCTTTTCTTTTTTTAGCTATAATCCACTGCCACAGTCCCTTGGCTGGTTCCTGAAGAGGCCCCATGCTGCTTGGGTCCTGCTGGGAGACTACCTGCTTGCCGTCTGTGATCTCCCTTCAGTGGTCACCCCAGGACAGCAGCTCTCTCCTTGTGGGGACAAGGTCAGGTGCTGGTTGTGGGCAGCATTGTGAGCAACATGTGCTCCCAGTGTGGGGTCTCCTTTTGACCTCAAATGATATTTTTGTCATCAACAAGCAAGGCTTCTGACATCACCATCTAGTCCCTCATGGGGATAATGCACTCCACAAACTGGAGTTCCAGGTGCTTCCCCACCCAGCTGTGCCTTTCTCCCTCACAGTGCTCATACTTTATCAGAGGTCTCATACAGATTAAGACCTTTTTGTTTTTCATGTCATCAACTCACTCCCCCTATGCTCCCCCTTCAAATTGGACTCCAAGTCACTTTACCCACCAGGGCTTAGGGCAAGGAAGCCACAGCACTTCTCCAGCAAGCCCAAGTTTGGCTTCCCAGGAGGCAGGGAGCTATATCCAAAGCCCCTTGGAGACCACCTTCCAAGCTTGCCAGCATCTCCCAGATCACTAGCACCTGCACTACCATGGCCACTGCTCCTTGCTCAGCAGGGGAGGGGCACGGGGCAGGGTCTCTTCCTCATACGCAGGCACTTAGGGACCTCTGGGTCTGGCGGTGCACACGATGGGGAGACAATTGAAAGATGCTGCCTGAACCTGCTGCTTCCTTCAGTTTTGTTGTTTCAGTGACGTAAACAGAGCTATGTATCATTTTGTACTAGAAATGATTACTTTTCATATATTTTGATTCCCAGGGAAAAGGTGCAAAAGTTCATATGTGCAAAACTTTAACAGACAACACATTTGACACTAGGAGGGAATGGATTGCTTGTTCAATGAAATTGAATTACAAAACTGCAATATTGTAGTTACTATTTACACTACTCTTTTTACATGTAAATCAATGTGCAAGTGGCTACACATACAAATTCACTTATTCCAGAGTGTAATGGTTAATACTGAGTGTCAACTTGATTAGATTGAAGGATGCAAAGTATTTTTCCTGGGTGCGTCTGTGAGGGTGCTGCCAAAGGAGATTAACATTTGAGTCAGTGGACTGGGAAAGGCAGACCCACCCTCAATCTGGGTGGGCACAATCTAATCAACCTTCAGTACAGCTAGAATATAAAGTAGGCAGAAGAACGTGGAAAGACTAGACTAGTTTAGTCTTCTGGCCTACATTCTTTCCCCAATGCTGGATGCTTCCTACCCTCGAACATGGGACTCCAACTTCTTCAGCTTTGGGACTCGGACTGGCTCTCTGCTCCTCAGCTTGCAGACCGCCTATTGTGGGACCTCACCTTGTGATCCTGTGAGTCAACACTGCTTAATAAACTCCCCTTTATATATACATCTATCCTATTAGTTCTGTCCCTCTAGAGAACCTTGACTGAGACGCAGAGCACACATCTTCACATTATACATTCTACTGGAGTTTTATTCAACAATAAAATTTCTGAATTATGGTATATAACTTAATAATCATTATTATTATCATATGTTTAGTGATTTCCATGGATCCATTTGTCTCCATGGAATAGACACGCAAAAACTGTTCTCATTTTCTGTTTCCTCAGTGGCTTTCTCTTGATACACAAGGAATAATCCAGGGGATTTTCTGCTAAGGCAACAAAATACAACAAGCTTAGAGAAAATAACTTGACAGCAGAATCTGCAGCATTTAAAAGCCAGGTGATCATTATTTATTAATTTTAGCTAAGCACTAAAAATGTTATTTTGCCAGATAATGAAACATGATATCTGTAGTTATCAAACAGAATCAATTCAGCCAATCTGCACTGTATTCATGTGCTTTAGCTTATTATTTTGTTTACTGTACAGCACTGTAACTCATTCAGAATTGTCATATATAAACAATATATATATATGTATACATGAAAACAATCTACAATCCTTTCCTAGAATTTAGGTAAGCATGGGTCAATCATTTAGGATAGGAATTCTTAATCTAAAATCTATCAAGCTGGCAGCAAAATAGATAAAAGATGTAAACAAATGTTCTACATTAAAATTAGGTGTAAATGGTACTAACCTTAAGAGAAAGCCTCATTAATACAAGAGAAATACACATGTAAACAACACTAACATATCACTTTTTGGCCCTCAGAATGTCATCAATCCAAACATTTTTCAAAATCTCTCAAGAAGCAGGCACTTATGGTACTGCTCATTGGAATGCAAAAATGGTATAACACTGCTCAATGAAATAAAAGAGGATACAAACAAATGGAAGAACATTCCATGCTCATGGGTAGGAAGAATCAATATCGTGAAAATGGCCATACTGCCCAAAGTAATTTATAGATTCAATGCCATCCCCATCGAGCTACCAATGACTTTCTTCACAGAATTGGAAAAAACTACTTTCAAGTTCATATGGAAGTGAAAAAGAGCCCGCATTGCCAAGACAATCCTAAGCCAAAAGAACAAAGCTGGAGGCATCAGGCTACCTGACTTCAAACTATACTACAAGGCTACAGTAACCAAAACAGCATAGTACTGGTACCAAAACAGAGATATAGACCAATGGAACAGAACAGAGCTCTCAGAAATAATGCCGCATATCTACAACTATCTGATCTTTGACAAACCTGACAAAAACAGGAAATGGGGAAACGATTCCCTATTTAACAAATGGCGCTGGGAAAACCGGCTAGCCATATGCAGAAAGCTGAAACTGGATCCCTTCCTTACACCTTATACAAAAATTAATTCAAGATGGATTAAAGACTTAAATGTTAGATCTGAAACCATAAAAACCCTAGAAAAAAACCTAGGCAATACCATTCAGGACATAGGCATGGGCAAGGACTTCATGTCCAAAACACCAAAAGCAATGGCAACACAAGCCAAAATTGACAAATGGGATCTAATTAAACTAAAGAGCTTCTGCACAGAAAAAGAAACTACCATCAGAGTGAACAGGCAACCTACAAAATGGGAGAAAATTTTTGTAATCTTCTCATCTGACAAAGGGCTAATATGCAGAATCTACAATGAACTCAGACAAATTTACAAGAAAAAAACAAACAACTGCATCAAAAAGTGGGTGAAGGATATGAACAGACACTTCTCAAAAGAAGACATTTATGCAGCCAACAGACACATGAAAAAATGCTCATCATCACTGGCCATCAGAGAAATGCAAATCAAAACCACAATGAGATACCATCTCACACCAGTTAGAATGGCAATCATTAAAAAGTCAGGAAACAACAGGTGCTAGAGAGGGTGTGGAGAAATAGGAACACTTTTACACTGTTGGTGGGACTGTAAACTAGTTCAACCATGTGGTAGTCAGTGTGGCGATTCCTCAGGAATCTAGAACTAGAAATACCAATTGACCCAGCCATCCCATTACTGGGTATATACCCAAAGGATTACAAATCATGCTGCTATAAAGACACACGCACACGTATGTTTATTGCGGCACTATTCACAATAGCAAAGACTTGGAACCAATCCAAATTCCAACAATGATAGACTGGATCAAGAAAATGTGGCACATATACACCATGGAATACTATGCAGCCATAAAAAATGATGAGTTCATGTCCTTTGTAGGGACATGGATGAAGCTGGAAGCCATCGTTCTCAGCAAACTATCGCAAGGACCAAAAATGAAACACCACATGTTCTCACTCATAGGTGGGAATTGAACAATGAGAACACATGGACAGAGGAAGGGGAACATCACATACCGGGGCCTGTTGTGGAGTGGGGGGAAGATATATGTAATGTTAAATGATGAGTTAGTCGGTGCAGCACACCAACATGGCACATGTATACGTATGTAACAAACCTGCACATTGTGCACATGTACCCTAAAACTTAAAGTATAATAAAAATAATAAAGTGAAAAAAAACACATAGTAAATGGCTATATTTATGACAGAATGATGCAAAACATATATAAATATAACTGGTAAATTTCTATATTGATAACAGAATATTAAAAAACAAAGAATCTTATCAGAATATTGGTATTTTTTTAGAAGCCATATACACAATATAGTGCAAGCAAAAAGAAAAATGTGCAGAAGAGTGTGTAGGCTATTTTTGAGTAAAGTATAAGAAAAAATATGAAATAGAAACATGGATGTATACATATATGTGTGTATGCAGGTATATGTGTATTGTTTGCACATGTGTACGTGTAAGTGTATTTTATGTATCAATATATATGTATGCATATATACACAGATTTGTGGGGAGACCTTGAAGAAAAAATAAAGTAATAAAAAGAGTAAGCTGTAGCAAGTCGAAATTTTTATGAGAAGTAGAGTTATCTGAATATTCTTCTATGCCATTTTCACAATTAAATAATTTAAATACTTACATTTTAAGTAAATAAAATGAAATGCTTAAAACCGAAAGGGATTCCTAAAAACTGAAACTAAAGTCAATTCTCAAAATTATATATGAAGTGATAGGAGAGAATTTTTTAAAATGTACAAAAGTAAGAAACTCCATGTTACATTCATAATGATTGTAAATGTCTACTTTTTAAACTGCCTATAAAAGTGGCCTAGAATTAAGAAAACCCCCATCCCAATGAGCACATTAAGTAATCAGATCTTGGCTTCTAAATACCATTACTCATTAACAGGAACAAGAAACCCTTGGAGGAATGGTTCATTTCGTTTCTGTGGCAAGGAAATTCCATAGTATTTTGTTGTGCCAGCAAACAAGGAAGTTCTCAAAAATTACAACTCACACACAAACACATGAGCATATACACACATGCAAATGTACACAGACATTTATAAACAAACATAAACCACTTTGATAATAATTAAATGCATTCTTCCATATATAGGTCTTTGCAAGGTTTTCTTTGGTTTGGTTTTTGAATTTTGGTATCGCATAACATTCCACATATCTTTTGAAGTCAGTAAATTCTCAATTAAATTCATGGTGATAACCACAAAACACTGTATTTTCATTCACATGTGAAGCTTGCTGATAGCTTTGTCTTTTCAGTTATTCACTATACTAAGATTGTTGAAAGGTACTTTACTGTCTACATATCTGTATTCATACATGTACTCCACAGCACTGATTCCTAAAATTGATATTGATATGTTGTAAGGCACCCCACACTTGCTATTTTGATCATCAAGGCCAAATAACTTGCAGAATTTACATTCTCAATAATAAGTGTGGTATTTCACTTTACCTTATATTTATTTATTTATTTTTGATAACCTAATAGGACAAAAGCAGAATTTCTTTGTGGTTTCATGATTGTTTATCTGAAATAAATTTTGTTCATATGAAGTTAAGTACTGCTAAAATAATTAAACTTTAATAGTTTTGTAAATTTTATTTATTTTAAAATATAATTAAATTTTAGTACTATAGCTTCTTTAGTTTTTATGTATTGCCATATTTTAATTAGTTGATTTATCTTTAAAAATGATTTGTAAAACATTACAGTGATCTTTTTTTATTAAATACTACATATTTTCTCCCAAAATAGTACTCATATTTCATTTAATATAGCATAAACTTTATATGCACTGTTTATTTTTTACCTGGACAACATCATCTATTGCAATGAAATTGAATTTTGCACATATAAAATAAACAAAGCAAATGCTTTTTTTTTTTCTTTACCTCCCTTGCCAGCACTTCCTAACGGGATATCTTACACACTTAGTTAAGGGCAGCTAACTGCAGATGTCTTCAATAACTGGACATGTTTCTTCAAACCACAAACCTAATATAATTAGGGTCTTCCTTAACAAGACAATATAATAAAAGGTCAGGTTGAACTTAGTTTCCAATTTTCAACTGTTGCTTTTCACTCTTGTAAAATTTTTCAAATCCTTGTTCTTCCTAAAAGCCATTTTGTGAGATTACCACAATGGCCTACAACAATTATTCCAGTTTTTAGTGTGTCCTTTCTCTAGTCAATTAATTACATTCTCCTCTCCATGATCTTTGTAAAACACAGGTTGTGTAATTCTCAACTAAAGCTTCTTTACACTTCATCACCTCCCAATTTTCTAGATTTTTATCCTTACACAACCTGTGATTAAACATACCAAACTCTTCATAATTCTGACCAATATTTTGTATCCCTGTGAAATTTTAGAAAGTGATTTTGTGTCCTGGTTGTATGTATCTGAAAGATGAACTTTGAAGAACTGGTCTACCTTGTCTAACGCCATAATGGTCTAATTCGGCATTTTGCCTGAGGAGCAGCAACAATCTTGAGAGTTGGCTATTCTACTCTTTAATATTATACTTAATAAAAAGAAACATAGAAACAGTATTCTCTCTTCTATACTGAGAAGAACATTCTTTCAAAGCATCTGTGTTTCCCATGCAATATTCATTTCCTCCATTTATTTATAGAAATCTGTGCTTGTTATTAAGGCTTACTTTTATTATGATTATCATTATTTTGAATACAGAGATTTGTATCTGGGACTGATATGTATTAGGACAGACATAAATTTTTCTTTACTGGATCCTTTTTTTAGCTGACATGGTTTGAATTCTGTCCATAGAATTTAAACTGGATGCTTAGATATTGCTGATGTATGTTTCTTTTTGTTCAGCTCAGAAATGGTTGAGTGGAAAAGATTAATGAAACAGGTGGTAGAAAAATGTACTTTGGGTACATTAATGACACCAATTTTCTCTCCAAGTAAATGGAGTCCCTGATGCAACTAGCATGGCCAGCCTTGTCCAGAGGTCTAATAGGAAGTTAAGGATAGGGTTCTGAGATTTCAGCCTTGCCCCATTACTGGACAAGCAGGTCACAACAGCCTGAAGCAATCCTCAGATCCCACCTACCAAAACAAGCTACTCAGATATTTGGCTTTCTGTTCTATACTTGGCCCTGTCTCATATTTAGGTTTAGGTTATAATTTCTGGCAAAAAGTAAAAAATAAAAATAAAAAAGGTCACATATATTTATTTCAGTTCTGACTATTCCATTATTCTAATTAGGCTGATGGAGAATAAATGGAATATACTCATTTATTTTATGGCCCAGCTGTGTCCTTTCATGTCTCCACATTAGAAGCCACTTCTTCACATAACTCACTTGCTTGCTTGTATCATGATGTAAATTAAAGAACATATATGTAAAATTATTACTTGTCTTTTTCATTTGGCCTAACTTTATTAGATTAGGCAGCTGTTTTTTCTTTGGAAATCAATTTACAATATTGTATTATTATAATTCTCTGACTCAAATATAGATAAAATTTGCTTTGTTTTTGGTTCTTTCTATTCATTTGAAAGAGTTTTTTTTTAAGAGTTCTGGAAACAGCTTACCACCTTTCCCAGAATGCCAATTCACTAAAATATATGTGAGATTGTCAGTTTCCAAATTTTGGAAAACAGTATTTGATTACTATAATCTTATAGCATCATTTTAAAAGAAAAGTCGGGAAGAAAATAAATGTTAAAAGATTGAAGCATTAATCCATTTGTGTTTCACAGTGCTATTTTAAGAAATATTTAGGCAGTACCCAATAAAATGGCATAATAAAATGATATTCTGAAATTAAATGCGACCATGAAGAATTTGGCAAAGTTACTTAACACGTATCAGAAAAGGGGACAAAAATAATGTAAAATATATACTTGGATTGAATTAATTAAGAAAACTATATTGAGGGGCAATATAACAATGTATAAATGGGCTTTTTTGATATTTATGTTTGTTTTTCACATGTCCTTAGAAAGTGTTGGACTTTATATAAATTTATGGCACCCTGGAAATCTTTATGCAGATATACCTTTTCATACTTAAAATGCCACAGAACAGAAAAGTAAAAATCAGTGAAAAATGCTCTCGTTCAAAGAAGTTTTCCATTCACAATTGCTCTTAAGAAAAATAAGGTCAGCAAAAATACGTGTTTACATATTATCTCAGACAAAAAACACCTCTAAACATTAATTCTCCTCTGTATGCACTCAGAAAGTAAAGATTGCACATGAAATAAACAGGGATATTAAATAAAAAATACATAAGCAGTCATAAATGTTAACTTCTATCCTGTTTTAACATATCCATAAGGTCTGTTTCTGCATAACAATTAACCAACTTATGTTGTTTTAGCACCAACTTGGCAGATAAAATGAAGAGCCTCTGTATGTTAAAATGTAAATGTTGTTAATGACCAAATAACAAGGGACAACTATTTTTTCCAGAATAAAATTTGACCAGTAGAGAGTTAAACAGAGTTGCAATTACAATAGCATTTTCTTTAGAATAAACTAAAAACCTATTTGGCAAAAAGAAACGTTAAGGTTACACAGCAGGTCAAGTCACTCCTGTTGTCTGCAACATCATTTATAATGAATGTCTCTTGTAGAAAATCTATTAATGCAGGCATAATCCCTGTCCTCCATTGTGAGTGCCATAATGGGATTCTACCCAGCTGATCTCAGTCTTGCACAGCAGTGGTTCAGGTGTTTCAAATAAGCATTTGCTATATAAATGTTGTCATATATGGAAGGAGAGTTGCTTAGTCTAATTAATCCAGACTTATAATTATTTCTGAAGTGATTTATAGTGCTCCAGATCCATGCAATCAATCTTTCTTTACAACTCTGTCCTCCCTATTTAATAAAACGTGGCCATACCAACGCATTGTGAAGACAAACCTTCAAATCCTAACCCTCTTCCTGTTTCCACCTATTCTATATATTGTGGGGAAGTTTATTCCTCTGTTTCCCTTTTACATGCCCTCACCCCAATAATCATTCATTTGTTTATTCAATCAAAACAATATTTTTTCAAATTTTAGTTGAGGCAGATCAATAGCCTCTAGCTTTTAAAAAATTAGTGTCTAATGAGAATTCGGAATAAATAATATACAAAAGATGTAGTCAGTTCCGCATAGATATAAGAACAAGGTTATACAAAAGCATAGTAATAATAAGCTTTCTGGGAGGCTAAGGGATAAGGGAGTACTTAGGGAGTTATAGATTTTTGTTGAATGATTGATTTTTTTTTTTTTTTTTTAAAGAGAGATGGTCTCACTCTGTCACCCAGGCTGGAGTGCAGTGGTGCAATCATACCTCACTGTAGCCTTGAACTACTGGGCTCAAGGCATTCTCTTGCCTCAGAATCTTGAGTAGCTGGGACTAAACGTGCACACGACAGTGCCTGGCTAAGTTTTAAAATTTATTTGCCTTCCTTTTTTTTTAATATAAAGAATATCTCACCTTGTTACCCAGGCTGGTCTCTAACTCCTGGTCTCAAGGGATTCTCCTGCCTTGGCCTGCCAATGTGCTCGGATTACTTGTGTGAACCGTCACACTGGCCTAGGAAGTTATATTTCAGAGTTGAAAATTAAAATTTTAAGGGTACAGAGGAGGAAAAGTTAAGGCATATTTGGTAGAAGAGAGAATAACGTGTAAGGACACAAAGTGGTGAAGTATGAAATGGTGGAGAACAGTAAACATCTGGTATAGTAAAATAGCAGGTATTAACAGGGAAATGTGATCACATAACTGGAAAAGTAGGTGCGAGTTTATAAAAAGACTGTTTGCTAATAGCTTATACTTATTATGTTTGATAGGAACTGCTTAAGATGTTAAGTTGGAAATAGATTTAATTAGATTTGGATTTAAGGAAAGTAACCTCCTAATTTAAGAAAAGTAAATAATAAAATGTTATTTCATTTTCATTGGAAAATGTATGATTTAATTCGGCTCCTGTGTAGCTCAATAACAAGCAAAATTAAAAAATATATTTATAGGGATACAGATATATTTGGTAAATATATTACAAAGAACAAATTTACAGAAAACACAAAACTCTCACTATTCTCAAAGGAGAGTTTCACCATTGAAAGAGAAGCAGAGAGGATTTCAAGGCATGCAGACGTAGAACTGTAGTTAAAAAGGCCTATTCCTTAAGTTGGGTAGTACTTTCATAGAAAGTTACTAGAGTTTTATTCCTTATCACATTAATATATACTCTCAATTTCAAATATTATATAAAATATTCAAAAGTGAATAAATAATACATAAAGATGAAATATTTGAAAGCATTGCAAATGAATTTCAATATTACATAATGAATTATTTAAAGAATTAGGTGGGAGGAGACAGAAGATGGAAGCAAATGCAACCCTCTCTGTTCTTCCATCCTCCTTACCCTCCCCAGAATGAGACACTTAACAAAGAGGTGAACTCCAGATAAAATGGGAAGAAGGTTCATCAAATGGTAAAACAGAAAGAATAGTAGTAAAGACTGTCCCCAAATTCAAGGTCAGGGGAACCCTCAAATAGATATAGTTCATTAACGTTAAATACTGATGAAAATTGGAACAGAAAAACAAAATTAAATATTTAAACCATGGAGTCACTGGCCCACTTTGCCAGAAGTAATTTTGTAGCTTGGTGGAGGGTGACTCTATGCTGCAATGGGGATTCAAGTATGTCTCCGTTGGAGTTGCTCAGAGGTGGTAATCTGTTTTGGAGGGCAGGTGCTAAAGTTCTTGTCTTCTTGAAATTGCAGGGAAAGCACAGAATACTAAAGAGTGTCTATTACAGCTCAACCAAAAAATTACATTCTTAAGATGCTTTTATTTATACTTATTATTTTTAAAGAGCCATCTTGAATTAAAATGATTATTATTACTACTATGTTATCTTTGAGGTGATTTTAGTAGGTGCTTCTGGGAAGGAAGACACATTTATAAGAATAAAATAGTTGAGGAAAAATTACAATATAAGGAGGAGAGTTAGTGAGAGACAATATAGTACTGATGAATATGGCAGTCCATCTAGAGCAGCTGCTGCGATGATGCCAGCTGCAGTGGAGGAGGTGCAGCCAGGGCTACATTTGCCATGGAAGAGGCAGAAGCCCTGCTGCCTTCTGAGTTGGCAGGGCAGGAGTTTGCACTTCCCAGGCGCAGCTGCAGCTGCCCAAGCTGCAGCTGTGGGCCCAGGTATCTGTGCACTCTTGGGGGCCTGGGAAGCCCCACCCTGCCACCACAGGCTTGAAAGTGCCTGCTCCTGCTGCCTGGCCTCTTCCTACTCCCGGCACCTGCTCTGATCTTGGAACACAGTTGAGGCTAAGCCCGAGGGCTGTTGCAATTCAGCCACATATGCACATGCCTGCAGCAGTGCTGACATGCCAACTCCCTGCTGCCTCGACCCCCTCTGGACCTTGGGCACCGATAAGCATGGGAAGGAGGCCAAGGGGGGAGCTTGGTGCTGGCTTGCAGGTGCTCCTCAGCACAAACAGCCTGGGCACCATTGATGACAGCAGAAAGCAGACAGGCTTTTGTGTGGAAAGGGGTAGGTACCTGGTGAAATCCCACCTTCAAGCCAGGGATGCACTGAAGCCTGAGGGCTGTGCTGATGGAACAGAATGGAAACTTACTGTGATTTTCCGGGCCTGCCCATGGCTGTCCATGAAGCAATCAGCATTTACTTCTTCCCCTCTGAAGCCCATAAAAACCCCCAGACTCAGCCAGACTCGAGAGTCATTTGGATGACCAGCTGCAGAAAGGAGCTACTCACTCCAGGGTCTCACCCCTTCTGAGAGCTGAACACTCATTGGGACACCCTAGCTGCAGAGTGGAGCTACCCACGGCAAGTCTCTTCTGAGCTGTTCTATCACTTAATAAAACTCCTGTTTGTCTTGCTGACCCTCCACTGATCCACATACCTCCTTCTTCCTGGGCACGGGACAAGAACTCAGGACCCACCAAATGGTGGGGCTGAAAGCTGTAACACAAACAGAGCTGAAACACACCCCTTGCTCATCATGTTGTGTCCAACAAGAAGGGGAGAAGAGCAGTGGCCCTTTAGGGAGCCCAGACCTAAGAGCTCCCTGAGCCAGGGCTGTGACACCCTCTTTGGGGCTCTGTGATTCCTGGCATCTCCTAGCTTCCAGATACCACAGTGTTCCCCAGTGCCAGCTGTGGAAGCTGTTTGTGGGACGCCAGGTCCAGCAACAGCCTTGCAGGGAGCTGGCACCTGTGACGGCAACTAGAGCTGCCCACCCTGCTGCAGTCAGCATGTCTGGCTGTGCACAGTGGCCAGATCCCATGCTACCTCACTCACACACTCCTTGCCACTCTGCTTTCCCTTGGCAGGCATGGGATTCAGGCTGGTAGTGCAAGCTGGGGACAGCCTGCCAGGCTGAGTGGGCCCAGCGGGTTCAATCAAAACTCAGGCAAAGGCACCACCGGACACAGAGGTTTCCAGCTGGTGAAGCAACATCCCAAGTATCCCGTAACAGTATTATGGTTAAAACTTCAGATTTTTTGTCTAGTTTTCATAATTTGAATTCTAGCTCCAACACTCATTGAGCACAGTTCGGTGAGCTAATGACCTTGTCTGTGCTTCAAAATTTTAGCTGTAAAGATGCTACTTACAGCACTATTGGGATGAAAACAGTTAATATAATATATGTAAAACACTTAGAACATAGTCCGGCATATAATAATCCATTACTGTAATTATTAATACTTTAGTGCAATCATGAAGAAATTGTAATTCTTTGCTTTTTCTTGCTCCTCTTTGTATTGTTAAGAAATATTATGCAGCTCTTATAAATAAGACACATATATGACAGTATCACTAATATCACATGTGAACATTGACACTTACTGTTGAAGGATTATTTAATTTACTGGAAGAATATGACTTTGTATGATTCACCATATCTATCTGAAATTATATATTAATTTGCAGAAGACTGATAGTTGTAAATGATTTTTGCCCTCTGAAAAAAATAAACTCTAACATTTAAAGTTTTATTGCCTTATATGACATTAACTGGTTTTGTCTTTACAAGTTTATTTCAACATTACTTTTTGTAGTGATTTTAGTCTCCTTAAACTTATATTACCATCATGTTGTTACTCTCATTCATGAGATAAATATGAGATAAATTATTTAGCTTGTATACTGTGTGAGTTATGGTTTTTACTTTGCAATAGAGTCATGTTTTAACTTCTTGAAAATGTATACCTAGTTGTTAATAAGTTCACCAGCTACATTTTCACCTCATATAGCAGCATATCAACAATAATCAAATACAATACATATGCATTCACTAATTAATGTTGGACCTCCTTTCAAGTCAGTCTATATAGCAAGTTCATTCTCTTTTAACCTTGCACAATATTCTATAAGTTGTAAATATTATCCCAATAAACGTTTCTAGTTTTTTATTATTAAAGTAACTTTAATCATCACAGCTGTTCGGTTTGATTTAGGGGAGATGCTCTCAAACATCCTGCAACATGTGTTTTCGTGATGTGGATTGATCTGCAGAGTCGAAGGGTGGCATATTGCCCACACCTAATCAGTCAGAAGTGCAACTGATGGGAAATTCAAGGATTATTATATAGCTCAAGTTATTTAAAAAGCATATATTAAATGCCATGACTTTTAAAAAAATAAACATTATGGGAAGACTAATTGCAAGTATGCTAATAGTTCAAGTTAGAATAAAATAATTACATCAATATACCAACAAAGCACCTGAGTATCTATAAAATAAGAACCTCGATTTCCTCATAAAACATCTCATGTCCATAGATCAGTAAACTTAACATTTTTAAGATAGTAATACTCTCTGAATTATCTGTAGACTAAATGTAATGCCTATCAAAATCCTAGCTGGCTATTTTCAGAAATTGGCAAGATAATACCAATTTCATATGAAAATATAGGGAACCAAAAATAGTCAAAATATTGGAATAAGAATGCCAAGAATTCAGGCCGGGCGCGGTGGCTCAAGCCTGTAATCCCAGCACTTTGGGAGGCTGAGGCGGGTGGATCACGAGGCCAGGAGATGGAGACCATCCTGGCAAACATGTTGAAATCCCGTCTCTACTAAAAATACAAAAAATTAGCTGGGTATGGTGGCGGGTTCCTGTAGTCCCAGCTACTTGGGAGGCTGAGGCAGGAGAATGGCGTGAACCTGGGAGGCAGAGCTTGCAGTGAGCTAAGATCACGCCACTGCACTCCAGCCTGGGTGACAGAGTGAGACTCCATCTCAAAAAAAAAAAAAAAAAAAAAAGCAGAGAATTCACACTTCCCAATTTCAAAATTTTCACCAATTTGATTTACAGTAAAACAAGAGAACGCGGTACTGGCATAAAGACACACATAGTAATCAATGAAAAAGAATTGAGAGTCCAGAAATAAAATCTCATATTTATAGTCAATTGATCTTGGTGAAAATTCCATGGAGAAAAATGTTATTTTCAACATGTGCTGTTACACACGCAAAATGTATACATGTGTACACATGATACACACATGCAAAATAATAAAGTTACACCTTTACTTCACACCATATAAAAATTGACTCAAAATGAATCAAAGAGCTAAATATAAGAGCCAAAGTCACAAAAGACAACATATGTGGGAATCTTTGTGACCTTGGATTGGTTAAACGTTCCTTAACTGTAACACCAAAAGCACAAGCAATAAAAGAAAAATGGATAAATCTGACAACATTGAAATTTAAAACTTTGTCCTCATTGAGAAAACACTTTCTCATCAGGAAAGTGAGAAGCGACCCACAAAATCTAAGAAAAGGTTTGCAAATCATATAGTTGATACGAGATTTATATCTAGAATATTTAAATAACTTTTACAACTAAGTAATTTTTCAAAACTCAATTAAAAATGGTCAAGAGTTCTAAGCAACATTTCTCCAAAGAGGATATACGAATGTCCAATAAATTCACAAAAATTTGCTCAGTTTCATTAGACATAGGAAAATCACAAACAAAAACCACGAAATACTATTTTACACACACTAGGATGGCTATAATCAATAAAAAACAACAAAAATTATTGGCAAGTATGTAGTTCTTCATATACTGTTGAATGGATTATGAAATGTACAGCTAGGTTGGAAAACAGTCTAGTAGTTTCTCAGAATGTTAAACATGGAGTTATTGTATAACCATATCACTCCCAGGCACATACACCCCCAAATGAAAATATTATGTTCACACAATAACTTGTATATGAATGTTCATAGCAGTCAAGCTATCCTCACAGGATTAACAAGAATGCTGGACAGAAATATAATTAAGCATTAATTAGGCTACAGTTTGGGCCATGTCCTTGTGGTTTCATAGAAAGTCACATAGCACTACATACTAACCATTGGCACCCCCATTGTTCCTATAGATAGAATTTCAGACATTAGAATCATTAGGCTTTTGTTTAAGAATTGCTTAAGATGTTTTTCAGAACCTGAATTCCAGTGGAACAGCTGATGCCAACCTGTTTGAAGACTCTCATAGAGGAAAATCATCAGCTACAGAATAGTTTCTTCATCTCCTTGTTCCATAACTTCACCTTGCAGTTTCCCACCAATTGACAATCTCCACACTTTAGCCCACTCAAAAACTTAAACATCCAATTCCCTAACTTTTCAGGGAGACAGATTTGAGGTTTCCTCATATCTTCTCATGTCAGCCGTATGAATAAACCTCTTTGTCTGCTGCAACCAGGTATCTCAGCATATTAACTTGCCATGGGCATTGGGCTACAAACCTATTAAAATTACAGCAGCATTATTCATAAGGGGCCCAAAGTGTAAACAACTCAAATGTCCATCAACCGATGAATGGATAAATAAAATGAGGCCTATCTATACAATGCTATAGTATTTCACAATACAAATAAATAAATTACTGATACATGGTAAAACATAAATGAGTCTTGAGTATATTATGCTAAGGGAAATAAATCAAATCTCACAAAACCACATATTGTATGATTCCACTTTTATTAAATGCCCATCAATTGAATATCTATATAGATGAAGGTAGATTATTCCTAGCCTAAGGAGGTAAATGGAGAGCGAATAGGTAGAGGTATCTTGGCAAGGTGATTGAAATGTTCTACAAGTGATAGTGGTGATAGTTGCACAACTCTGAAAATACTAAAAGGCATTAAATTGTATAATTTTAATTGGTGAATTGTATGGTATATAAGTCATATCTCCATGATGTATTATAAAAGATACAAATCTGAAAGTAGAAAAATATTCATTCTTCACCAATTATTGATCACCTCTTATGCTCAAATAATGTTTTGTGGGGACATAACAGTTTTATTACTTAATGACAAGATGGCACTTATCAACATTATCCAGACATGCATTTGCATTTTATAAAATTTAAGATTTAACAAGATATTTGTAGAATCATAAGGCTGCAAAGAACCACAAAAGACCATTTTGGCGATCTTAAACAAACTTCATTGCTTCATAGTTAATGATAAACACATCAGGTGAGCTACTCAAAGACACCCAGTTGTATTAAACATTGTTAAAAAGTCAAGCCTTCTGGTTTTCAAGAATTGAAATTATTCTGTGTTTTATCTCATTTTATATTCAAAGTAGGTATTGAAATCTCAAATGCCTTCAGTAATTGGGAAGATAATAAAAAAATTTAAATAATCGAGGTAAAAATAAGACTGTTGGCCTACAGTAAAACAGAAGAGTAAAAACATATTCAGGGTAAAATTAACACACAAATTAAAAGGGGTAGCCTAGACTTTTGGCCTGTGGTTTAAAGAAGGACTTAATAAGTTATCTAGTTTAGTCTATGTGTACCTAGTTGGAATTACTTGGATTACTTATGCCAAGATTTTGAATATGTTTTTCCTTTAATTTTGGTGGTGCTGTATCATCTCATATATTGTTTTAAAATTGAACTTCAATGAATGTCATAAATTCTAGTATTTTATTAATTAAATTTTAGATCAATATTTAATGCTAAGAATATATTATGCTAGTTGTAAAATAATTTCATTATTAGTCATATTTTTGGGTTAAAACAGCAATGGCCACAAAACTATTTGCACGGGATTATGGGCTTTTCAAAATAAAATTCTGATATACATTACATTGCCTTTTCTAAATAAAACAATGGCAACTCTTAATTACCATATATACTCAGGATTTTGTTCTTTGATCAATAAATAAATATATTTTAATAATGTTGTCTGATATTGAAGGCTACTATTGAATGAAGAATTGATGGTTGGCTGGTGTTATCCTGCTCGCTCCAGCTGATTTGGGAAGTTGGTAAATTTTTCAGCTGTTAAGATATCAGAAAAATTATTTATTTTAGGTTGGAAATAGTAGCATCACTGATTCACATCTCTTTTGCCTAGGTTTCCAAAGATGCACTTTGAGAAATTTATAGATCCTGTTGTTTAGCTTATGTTTATTAGCAAGTTTTATATGAAATAAATCACTCATATTTCTGCCTTCATGAGATAAATTAAGGTAATAATCCTCAGAGCATTTTATGATGTAAAAAATGTGAAAGAAAAAGAAAGTGTATCCATTTACTATGATGGATTTCAAGTGAGTTCATCAAGCTATTTTTTATTCTAAATGTTCTAGTAAAATAATATTCTGTGCAAAGTGATGTTTCAGTCTATTGACAACTAAACCATTACAAAGTACCAAAAGCTTTTCAAATGCACACCACATCATTGGTCACTTAAAAACCAAGCTTTAGAGTACTTGAGAATAGTTGAGATTTTCAAGTTTTCAATATTTTATGACATACTCTCTGATAGTCTTGCTGAATAATTAAGAAAATACAATTTGTGAATCTCCTTCCAAAGAATACAAAACTATATCAATGCATCCTCAAATGATATTTTCCTGCACATACAACAAAGCAAACTTAACTAATAAAGGCAATATGCCATTGTTGTTTATATATTATTTACGCTTTTTCTAGTTCTGTATCAAATTTATAAAAGCATAAAATGTGAAAGTTAGTAGGATAATGATCACACAAGTGTATAATACATGATCTGTGGAAAGTGTGGATTTTTAAAACAATTCAAACTAAGGCCATTATAGAATTCATTCCTTAAAACTACAGCCTTTTTCTGATTTATATATTCAGTTAATGCTGATACAGGTGTCTATTCATGTATGTAAATTTATGCATATATGCGTTAATCAGTGACTACATATAAAAAGCCCTAATTTTAACTCCATCAATTTTCTTCTAGCTCAACTGCAATATATAATATTTACTTGTAAAAGTACCTTTTACATTTCATGGTATGTACTATTACCACCTTAATTTGTTACTATCATATATTCTTACCCATATATCAGACATCAAATTAGAAACACTACTTTATAAAATGATAATTCACTTACTCTCTTTTCAAATATAACTGCAGAGAAACTAATTTCCATCCATATATGTATTTGGAAACCTCTTCATGTAATTTTAATTTTAGATTCAACTAATGTGAAAATTGTCTTTAAGAAATGGTTACTATAATATAATATCTAGCCTGAATATTTACTCAGTGTTAAATAAATCTACTAAGATTTACTATTGGTGAAATAGTTCATTTTGCTGAAAAGTGTTTGCTCTTCATTATCTTTAAGAAATCACCTATTTTGCTAATTGTAAATCACACAATTTTAATTGAGCTGAAGTTTCCCTATCATCACATTGCCCAAATTAACTTTGTCTTGCATAAAACATGACTGCTTATTGGAAATAAGCTCCCAACCTAAAGTATATTGGTCTGGCTTTGAATCCCATTCTTTAAAGTTTTGTCCTTTTCTACTTACTATTATCTAGCAATTTTCTATTATGATGTGTTATTTTATATAATCTTCAATCATAGGAAAATATAACACATTTGGCTTAGTATTATTTCTTCCTTTAGTATGTGACCTCTTTGTTGGCTCACTAGGTTTTATATTTGTTCCTCAATAGTATGGTGATACTTCAATGAAATGAAAACTTAACTAAGGATACCATTTATTTGAAATAAACAAAAATATTGAACACAGACACTGAGTAGAAAATAAATCCATTGACACTTATTTTAACTTAAAAACAGGATCAGAAATTAGATGGGAAATTATGTTACCTGTTAAAAAGTTTTGAAATAAATAGAAAAAGTTAATGAATTTTAATCATCACAGATGCATCTTGTTATGCATTTATTTCTTATTAAATTTTCTAATGAGGAGGTACAATAATAAAATTAGGTACAAAAATATTTTAAATTATTGTAGGATGCAGAGAAAATATTTTACTACAAATTACTTATATTCATATTTAAGATTATGATATCTAATTATATATTTCAAATTATTAATATGTGAAAGTACTTATTCATCTATTCTTTCTTTCAGATATCATTATTGTGTGCCTAAAATGAGACAGGTGCTATACTAAGCATTAAGAATATGGCTGTGAACTGGATAGCTGCGTGTTGCCTTATACAGTCTAGCTCTATGCATAACTGATTTTTACCTGATCAGAAAATATAAATATTTTACAACATTGGTTCATGATAGGCAAATTCTTATAATAAAGGGGGATTTTTGTATGTATAAAAACGATTTTTTTCTCATTAAAAAAAGCAAATTATTGATTTTATTTGTGGAAGACTGTGCTTTATAAGTTGAAACGACCCTGGAAGACCCTGACATTTCTTCCTTCTGACATATCATAAGAAGTCCTTTTAGAATCACTCTAATAATGTAAGAATGTTTCTTATCCAGAAGGGAATATTACATCTTAAAGGATTGAAATCATTAAATATTTAGGCACTACTTATAAGTTTAAATGTGTGTTTACAGGATATTTTAAAATGTTTAGTATTCCTTCTTGAAACTTTGTTAGTTATATTGTTGCCACAGCATCAGCTTGAGACCTATGACAGCTCTTAAAAAATTTAACCTACTGTACCTAAGATATTTTTAATAGATTGTGCTTGTGTGTGTGTGTTGCAGCTTTATATAGCTATGTGTTATATCTTAATGTTTTAGAAATCGAAGCTCAGTAGAACAAATAGAATAAAACAAAAATATGCAAATAAGGACACTAATTTTACCAATGACTCCAATCTGTAACACGAGTACACACTGCCTGTAAAGAATAGTGAACAAGTTCTAGGGATCTAATTTACATAATGGGTAGCAATTGATGTGTTAATTAATTTGATTTTGATAACCATAAAAAAAAAGTTTTCCATCTAATTCAGGGACAAAGAATGTTAAGAAATACAAAAACAAAAACAGAGGAAGAAGAGAAATTTCCTTTGTACCCAGCCTGCCACATTTTTACTTAGTCCTTTTGAACATTAAACATCACTAGTCATTGTCCCTTAAACGCTCGTTATACTCACCCTGACCTTTTCATTTCATATATATTTACAAAGACATGCTGAAAGTCAAATTTTGGTAATTTTCAACTCATCAATTATATATAACTTGTTACTAAGACCACGAAGGCATTTGAGACACTGAAAAGGAGTAACACAAAATGATAAATAAAAGAAAAAAGATAACATTAAAAATCATTTAGTACTAATGTATCATGTAATAGTCTTGAGAAAAATGTAAGTGAAGTAAACTTTATTTGTATGACTTATAAAACAAGAACATTTAAAGTTATACTCCAAATATTCTTCTAAGGCAAACTCTAATTTATGGTTTATTAGCAGGGTTATTGGTTAAGATTAAAAGCATGTAGCTAGCTAGAAACCATGAAACATGTCAGTTATTTTAAAACCATGATCACAAACCACATTGATATAGTTTGTTCTTTCTATCAGGTATTTTTTCCAGTGGCTCTAAAGGACAAGTGAAGGATGTATAGCATATTTTTACTACTACCAGATTCTGAAAGGGCAGCTACTCTTACACTGACTCTGGAAGGCTTTATGCTGCAGGTATGAGTCTTCCACCCTTCAAAGCTACTTATGAACAAGGCAGCCTTTAATTAGTCTTAGTGCCACTGTCTCTGCCTCCAGCCTAAACCTAATGAAATCTTCTAAGTCATACTGGTAGCACCAGACAGAAAACAGAGAAGAGGGAAAAAAAATACTTGAGAAAAAAAATCACAAAGTTCTTTGGTCTTATTTCTCTTTCAGGTTCATAACATCCATTTGTCTGAAGTAATTCATATTTTGTGTCTTGGTATCAGGAACTCGACTTAATATTATGGGCAATATGTAATCATGGTATATTCATTAGCATATTGAATAGGGCATGAAATCTGTAGTGAGATAGTACTGGGTTTATTATCCCATTCTAGCATGTCTATCTATTGATCCTGAGTAAATTATTTAACAATCCTGAATCACAGTTTTATTGTTTTTAAAATGGATGTAACACTTGCCTTGTAGGGATTTTGAAAGGAGTAAATTTAATGTATTTAACACCTAGAATTATAGTGGCAATAGGACAATATTTTAAACTTTACGTATGCGATCACCAGCATCATTGGTGGTAAGGCTCGCCATCAGTAAAGCTGCTGCTTATGTGCCAAGCACGATGGCAGAAGGTAGCGTTACCTCACTCTCTTTTTTCTTTTTCAGTCTCCTAATATGTGGATGTGAGTATATATCACATCTTATATTACATCTTATAATTTTTCTTTGTAAGATTTACCTATATGTATACACAGACATATACATACATACATATATAGGCATATGTAATTGTCATTTATAATGATAATTTATCATTATAAACAAATTATGTGAGTGGGTGTATATGCCTCTAGGGTATACTAATCTCTATTCTTAGTTTCTCTTCTTGCCTTCCTTTTATGTCAGTCTGATAACTCATCTTAAAATTAAACCTTTGTCCTTACTTGTTCAAAATGTTCAATGGCATATTATTATATTCCAGATAAATCCCCAATTTTTACAAAGTCTCCATAACCCTACACAATTGGTTCTGCCTAGGTCTTCAGCCTCATAAACTACCTCTCTTCTTGTCCCTCTCCACCATCCCATCTACCTTGAATTTCATTAAACAGAACGATTGCCTTCCCACTTCAGATCATTGGCAATCCATTTTCTTCTGTTAGGAACATTCTTTAACCAAATCTACACCTGACTAATTCTACCTCATTTTTTACAATTCATATAAACATCATTTATTTAAAGAGTCTTTTTCTGATTTATGGGAGGGTTCCCATTGCGTCTCATAATTTTTCTTTGTAAAATTTACCGTGTGTGTGTGCATGTGTATATATATATATATACATATTATCATTATAAAGTATCATTATCATTATAAAGTATTATAAAGTATACACATACACATATATAGGCATAAATAGTTATACTTTATAATGATAATTTGTTTTCATTCAATATATTAACCTTGACTCTAAGGGCAACATCATTTCTATTTTGTTCACCATTGCATTTCCTGTGCCACCTACTGGTGAACTTGGTACATAGTTCACCTACTGGTGAACTTGGTACATAGTTCACCTACTGGTGAACTTGGTACATAGTTCACCTACTGGTGAACTTGGTACATAGTTCACCTACTGGTGAACTTGGTACATAGTTCACCTACTGGTGAACTTGGTACATAGTTCACCTACTGGTGAACTTGGTACATAGCAGTCAATAGTCACTATACCTTCATTTATTCATTCAGTAATTAATCGTATATATGGAGATTTATCTAGGCACTTATGTTACAAAAGTTTTTTTATGTTATCAAGAAGCTACTATATTAATTGAGCAGATAGACAACAAAAACAACAATAACAAAAACCAATATATATTATAAAGCCAGGAACTAAACAAGGACTCTAAAAAATAAAAAAGAGTGTAAGGGAATAGAGAATTTTGAAGGTACTGGCACATCATATGGAGTTTTCAGAGAATGGGTCTCTGTAGAAGTAACATTTGACAAAGATCTGAATGAGGTAGAGAAGAAACAGATATAAATATTTGGCAGAAGAGTATTTCCATCAGAGGGAAGAAAGAACAGGCACAAGACTCCACAAGTGAAGTTATGCTTAGTGTTGTCAAAAAACAGTAAGAAGGTCAGTGTGGCTAGAACTGTATGAACAGGGAAAATAATAGCAGAAAATGTGATTAAAAAATGTCAAAGGCACACACTTGTAGTCTTGTTGAATGAGTAAATTAAAGAAAGTTCTGCAAAAGTACCCAAGGGAAACAGGGAATTGATGAATGTATTACAAGATACTAGACACTTTGATGGAACAAAAAAATTCAATGGAGAATGCTTCTTCTCTTGTCATAAAGAAATCCGCAATATATTTGTAAAGACTAGTCACAAAGAAATAAAAATAATTAATTGTATAAGAAAGTTTCTGATATCACACAGTCCTAAAGAAAGGAATACTAAGATTTCATTTGTGAGAGCTAATACCATGAGAAGTTTAAAGATATTTCTTGGGCATGAATGAACTTGAACTAGAAACAGGGAGAGATTATTCAGAATTTGATAATGGATTCCAACAAGAGAAATGTCTGAGTTAAGTAAGAGTGAAGGAACCATACAACACATATTTAGCAGGAATGAGAGCAATTGCATCTAACATTGAGGAAAAATGCCTGGGTAGCAGCTTAGAGGCTAGGTGTGGAGGACTATGTCTATCAGAATATGGAGGCCCAGTGTGATGGCTCATGCCTGTAATCCCAGCACTTTGGGAGGCCAAGGCGGGTGGATGACCTAAGGTCAGGAGTTTGAGATCAGTCTGACCAACAAGGTGAAACCCCGTCTCTACTAAAAATACAAAAATTAGCCAGGTGTGGTGACAGGTGCCTGTAGTCCCAGTTACTTGGGAGGCTGGGACAGGAGAATTGCCCGAACCTGGGAGGCGGAGGTTGCAGTGAGTGGAGATTACGCCTCTGCACTCCAGCCTAGGCGACAGACAGAACGAGACTCCATCTCAAAAAAAAAAAAAAAAAAAAAAATTGAAGATTGAACATGCTATGATGCTATGTTGAAGCATATTTTGAATTTTTTTTAATTAAGAAAATAAAACACTCAATGTTCTAAGTTTAAAAGATATGAATAGAGAATTGAAGGCTTAAACAGCCATTGAAAAAACTATGAAGGTCAGGGAAGTTTCTACTGAAGATTTCAACCTTCATTTCAACAAGAATTTTCTCAAAAGCACTCTGCAAAGACACTGCATTCCTCAAGGACGTCCAGAGGCCTCCCAACAATGGTGTCAGCCTGCAACAGTGGGGTAAATAGCTTTGATCACTCGCTTGTAAGTTATTTTACTTTTCCATTTACCTACATATCTTCCTGCAACTGCCCGTGGAGAATAATGGCTGCTGCTTCTCTTCCAGCTTTCATATCTTACATGAATGCCTCTTATTGGCAAGATCTAACCAAAAACCATCTAGAGAAAGGATTGCTGGATAAAAATGTTCCACGTGTGTCCTCCAAAAGGCAGAGCTGACTTTGGAGGGAAGTAGCAATGATGACCAGTGGGAATTGACAACTCAGCAGGGAAGGAAAGATCTGGAGATGGAAGTCGACTCTGGACTTTCTGTCCATCTTTACCCAAAGCAGATCAATTCTAAAACTATACTTTGATATAATATTTAATTTGAACAGAGAATTGCATTAGTAAAATAAATTTAAAAACAGAATGAGAAACACTTAAAGACCACTGCTTTAAACACAAGTCCATTCTATTAAATATATGACAGCTATTGTCATGCCTTAATTTTATTCTGGCATAGGCAGCCATTTTTTCAACTTTTCTTCATATTACCTAATCACATAAAATTTACTATTCTTGTTATTCTAATCTGTTTCCGTTTGCCACTCTCTACTGCTTTTAAAATGTTATATCCAGAATTAAGCACAAATTTCATAATATAATCTAAGAGAGTACAATGAGACTATTTCCTTCAGTGCTGCTATTTTGGTGCTATCTCTATATTCATGCAGACACAGTTTACATTAATGTTTCAGAATTAATTTTACACTTCTACCTGATACTGAGCTTGCAATCAAAATTCTCTAGTATTTTGCATGATTCATTGCCAAGCTGAGTCACCTTCCCAAAAGATTTTGGAATTATTTGCACAAATTCAGTAGCTGAAGCCAAATACATAAGTGAAATTTCCAAAGGAAAGATGACAAATAATAAAGAAGAGAAATATAGGTAGCAAATTAAGGTCTGGGTAGACCAGACCTTTGGTCTTTGAAGATCAAGTTTACATCTAAAGAGTTTGGGCAAGAAATTTAAAAATTTTGAAAGTGTTACTTATGTATTAAGCAATCAGACAAATAATTACAGTCAGGAGAGAAGTTAATTCTATCCCACGTGTAGTAGAAAAAATGGAATGATTTGCTGTTAAAGCAGTTAAGGAGAAAAAAAAACCACACACAATATGTTTGCTTTCAAAGCACAGATTGGGTAGATTAGATGAGAACATATGCCTGATTGGACAAGGATCAGAGGCAAATATGTGATGAGAAATCACATTATGAGATGCAAAACACTCATTTTAAACTGCTGGAACTGAAGGGACAATATACATCTGGGAAGACAACTGGTCAGTAATTTTTCTCTAAAATAGTTACCATAAACATCTATAGAATACCAGAGCGTCACATTTTCAAAATAATTTGAAATCATTTAAATTTGAGCAGATATTATATACCACAGTCTAAGAAATAAATTAATATAGAGTCATTCAGAATGTTGAGTACCTTAGAAATCTTCTATGTTTCTGTTTTAAATATATTTTCCTATGAAGCATACCTTTTAAAGTCTCTGAAGAAAAAAATTTGTTACTATTGTGTGATAAATTGCAGAACAGTCCAAGCAGCTGCAAGGAAAATATTTTCATTATTAAATTAATAATTTGCAACTAGACCAGAAGGGACCATTATCCCTCTGGATATGGAGGCATATTTTTCTTTGGCTTAGTTAACAGGAGCTCCTAAAGTTAATGAAATGTGCCTAATTAAATGGTGGCAGTTGGACTTTGATATTTTGGTTGATGAATTATTTGTTTACTTTGATTTGCTATGGTTCACATAATTTCAAAGGTAGCATCGTGTCTGTCATGGAAAATTTCTAAAGAAGGATTTGCCAATAGAATTACAAATCGCATATCTTCTTCCTTTTATTTTTATATTTTCATTTAATTTAGTAATCTGCTTAAAGGATTAAAAAGGAAAAAGAAAATAATTTTGAAACTCTGTTTCAAAATGGCAATCAGAATACTTTTAAGTGGTTGAGTCATTAGCAATTAGAAAAAGTGTTCAATTTGAAATAAATAGCAACCATAAAGCTTAACAATATTTATCTCATTTTAATTCTTTCTTTGAGTTGGAGACAAAAATTTCCATAAGACTTCATTAGTTGTTTCAATAATAACAATGAAGACATTAATAATATGAATAATAATATCACAGTAAAAATGGGTAGCATTGATATAGGGCCTCTATGCCAGGCACTCACGCTATTGAATGCTTTTAGAATGATTATTTCTAGGATAGGTAATATGATGGGTATGAGACTTGTAACTGGTTATTCTATCCTAGAATGGAATTAATATTTTTAAGATCCCATGCTATAAAGTACACAAATTTAAACTGTACAATTGAAATGGCTTTTAGATTCTCTACAAAGCTGTTAAATATACACACTCATATATATACATATACATATACATATACATACACACACACACTCACACACATACAGGGAATAAAAGGGAAAAATATAAAATAGGCTTCAATTTTTTCCATAAAATCATACTAGCATAGCCACACGAAGTACAATATGCTGTGATGGAGAGGTTTAAAAAATGCAGAAAAATGTATAAAAGGACAGCTGTGGAAGTGAATGTACAAAGGTAGATATGCCTGGGGCAATTTTGAAAATCAGTTTAAATAACTTTATTAATATCTATCCATATGTATATCTGTATTGCCTGTTAAGTGTGCATAAAGCCATAGTGAAGCTTCCTGAATGCAACACGTGGAGGTTCCTGGAGGGTTATGTGCCCAGGGAGGGCCTGGAGCCTATGAGCCCCTCTCCTCATACCTCGCCCTACACATCTCTTCATCTGTATCCTTTGCAATATCTTTTATGATAAACCAATAAATGTAAAATAAAATAAAAAATAAATCCACAAAAGAACAATAAATCCAGTATAGAATGTGTTTTTTAAAATTAGAAAATACATTATGGTACACCATAGTTCATAACAAAAAAATGTGCCAAGCATAGAACACTCATTTTAAACTTAAAAAACTTGCTAATGCCATGACAGTAATTATTTTTACCTCTGATAACACAGAGTGTGCCTCCATTATTAAAACATTAAGTTTCCTTACCATTGTGTAGCTGTGGGCCACCTTCATTAATTCAATGCATCCTTGAGCATCTGCGAAGGCTCGAATTCCTAAACAGTTAGATGGATGCAAAAGCTTCATGAGGAAGTGGCAGCACACTTCCACCACCTGTGGAAGCTGAAGAAGGCACGCTGCAGCAAGAAGGTTCTCAATGGTGTCCTCTTTTAATTCCAAGCAGCCTAAACATAAGCAAAGATAATTATGAAACTCTTTTAAAAACATGAAATAATATGTATCATAACACTACACAAAACATTAGGCCAATCTGCTAGAACAGATCTAAACTGAGATTGGTAATCAAGATAAATATAACTCGGTAAAGGTCACCAATTGTTTTAAGAATTTTGCATTTCGTATTTCATGTAATATTCAAAATCACTCAGTAGATACAAATGCAGTTTCAATCAACATATCTGTATACACGTCAGCAGAAATGATAGTTCTTCCTTTGATTGTGAAATAAGGAAAATAGAAAAATAAGGTTCAGAATATATGCCTACAAACTTAGGAGAGCAGAGATTCTCTAAGTATCTGACAAGGTATATATGTGTATATGAATATAAAATATCTATTTGTGAATATTTAACATATGTATATACATTTATAAATGCATATGTTACAGGTTGGTAGTATTGTACTTAACCCACTGTACTTATGTTTAAAATTGTCTATAATTTTGGTTTTTAGTTTTTTCTTTGTTTTTGTTTCCCTGTTTGGTCATTTTATCTTAAAGGCAAAAAAAAAAAAAAAGGCTCTTTAGTGCTTTACTGTTTCCTCTGTTTTTCTAATATCCAGAATAATTTTTTTAAAGGGATGTGTTTGTCAAATGTTTATAGAACTTATCTTTGAAGTTTTATGCACTTAACTATCTGGAGTTACATTTTAATTAGTAATTCAATGAGTTAGATGATTTTATTATCATTTAGATTTACTATCTGTACCTAAGTGAGTTTTACAAGTTGTATAACTTGTATAATTGTACAATTGTATATACAATTGTATATAATTGTATAACAATGAACCTAAACTATACCCTAAAACAAATGGATTTAACAAATATTTACAGAACATTCTGCCCCTAAACTGCAGAATATATGTTCTTTTCATCAGCACAGGGAACATTCTCCAAGACAGACCAGGAACGAGTCTCAACCAATTTAAGAAAATCAAAACTGTATCAAGTATCCTCTCAGACCACAGTGGAATAAAACTCAAAATTAATTCCAAAAGGAAACCTCAAAACTATACAAATGCATGGAAGTTAATACTCTGCTCTTGAATGATCTTAGGGTCAACAATGAAATCAAGGTGGAAATTAAAAATTCTTTGATCTGAATGATGATAGTGACACAACTTATCAAAACCTGTGGTATACAGCAAAAGTGATGCTAAGAGGAAAGTTTATAGCAATAAATGCCTATATCAAAAAGTCTGAAAGAGCACAAATAGAGAATCTAGGGTCACACCTCAAGGAACTAGAGAAACAAGAACACACCAATCCAAAACCCAACAGAAGAAAATAAATAACAAAGATCAGAGCAGAACCAAATAAAATTAAAACAAATAAACAAAAGCAATCCAAAAGATAAATGAACCAAAAAGCTGGTTCTTTGAAAAGATAAACAAAATTGTTAGATCATTAGTGAGCTTAACCAAAAAAGAAGAGAGAAGATCCAAATAAACTCAATTAGAAATGAAATGGGAGACATTACAACTGATACTACAGAAACACAAAGGATCATTCAAGGCTGCTATGAACACCTTATGTGCACAAACTAGAAAATCTAGAGATGATGAATAAATCCCTGGAAATATACAATCCCCCTAGATTAAATCAGAAAGAAATAAAAACTCTGAACAATCAAGTACTTAGATTGAAACAGTAATTTAAAAAACTCCCCCAAAATCCCAGGACCAGAGGGAGTCAAAGCTCAATTCTACCAGACATTCAAAGGAGAGTTGGTGCCAATCTTACTGAAACTATTCTAAAAGGAAAATCTTAAGAATTTTAAACCTGAGAAAATAATATCCTATTTTATTCATTTTTCTGAATCTTCTAAATTTGACTAAAGCTTGAATTGTTTCATTTATATTTTCATTTATATATATATATATATTTTGCCTGAGTAAAGCATACATTGCAGCTTTTAATAATCAATGGCAGCCTTTAGTGCCTACATATAAGGAATGTCTTAGTTTATTGGTGAACTTGGAAGGCAGGTTGCACTAAATTTGAAATTTGAATATAAGACTTTAGGAAAAATGTAATTTTATCTAACTCTAATTATGCTGTTATTTAATTGAAATTTAAAAGTATATTATTGCCAGTTTGTGTATATTTTTTAACTTTGTGATGTTACTACCATTTTCTCTTAGATTTCTCCTTTTCATCATGAATAGTTTTATGACATAATAAAAAGTTATCTGCTTTCAAAACTTTTGGACAGAATATTTATTAAGAAAGTCCTTTATGCATAACAACTATTTTTTCCATATCAAATTTTGTTTTCTGAAATTTTTTAAACCTATAATAATTTGCAAAACCCACCCATATACCCTTCATCTGGCTTCACCCAGTGTTAACATTTTGCTATATGTATGTGTATGTGTGTATTTATGTTGTAGCTGCAAGATTACTTGAGAGCTACTTTCAGCCATCACATGTCACGCCTAAATGCTTCAGCATCTATCAGCTAAGAACAAAGGTATTCTCCAACGGAGTGGCAATATAATTATCATATATGAAATTTATATATTTGCTATGACATACACTTGCCCAAATGTTCAAATAGTTTGCTGTGTAGCTTGCTTTGATTTTTTAATTCAAGAGCTCATCAAGGATTATATGTTACATTTACTTGTGGTGTTCCTTTAGATTCCGTTTATCTAGAACTGTTCCCCTGCCATTTTTTCATCTATAAATTGATGTTGGTGAAGAATCCATACTAGTTGTTTTGCAGAATTCCTCCTTTTGGACTTATATTATTTCCCCTTTATTAGATTATGGTGAAGTTTTTTTCTTTTTTCTTTTTTGCAAGGACACCATATAGGTGATCTTGTACCCTGCTCCATCATGATCAAGAGGCTCATGATGTCAGTGTGTCCCATTTTTGGTGGCTTTGAGTGTCATACAATGTTTTAGGCAGTATCTGACAGATTTCTTCATTTAATTTTTTTTATAATTAAAGAAGAATTTGTTGGATGATAGATGCCTTTTTTTTCAAATATGACAACATGGTTAAGAGTATTATATTTTATTTATGACTTTCACTGAAAGCAAGACAGTAAAGAAATCTAAAGCATGCCTCCAAGCATAAAAGTGAGTTGATGAAGGAAAAAGAAGAGCAGATACACTGCAGAAAACAGGTTGGAAAATACAGTGATTAGAGTAATATGAAAATATGTTTATTATATATTAAAATATAGATTTGAATGATTTTAAGACTGATTACATGAGTACTATTGATATATATTTTAAGGTTTGTGAAATACCACAGCAAGCATGAGCAAAAAGTATTCTATAGGTTACAGAAACCTATATTTGTATATCAATTTTTGTTTCTTTTTGAAATGTGTACCTGCTGTTATAAAAATAAAGTTAAAATAGAGAAAATAATACGAACACATTAAAATCTGTTATTAATTTTAAACTGATTATAACACTTTTTTATTCATATATACCCTTCAACATATTGTTTTGACTTAAAACTTCAGAGGAATTTTACCTAAATTGTTCAGTAAAGTTGTCAAGAAGACGGTTGCATGCTTCTTAGCATAGATCTTGAGAGAAAATCAGATGGAAGACCTACATGCTGATGGCATGGTTTCTATTGACTTCATTTTACTGTGATTTTAGAATATTGGGAAGGTGACTTCCTGTAATCTAATTAACTATTTCTCTCAATATAATTTATGCAGAAAAGAATGAAAACAGCAGACCTGAACTACTACCATCCTCTGAAAGGCCTGCTTTCAAGGTTTGTTCCAGCTGGTATTTGAGAACTTAGATTTCAAGAGGATTCTCATCATTAACTGATAAAATTGACTCACTGTGCTTAAACTGTACAAACAATGTGGTATATGAGCAACACCTTTTTTCCCTTCTGGGAGTCTGAAATTTTGTTCTGTGTTAGATGGAGGCCTATGCGATCAACATCTAATAAAACTCCAGGCACTGAATCTCTAGTGAGCTTCCTTGGTTGGCATTTCACACACTTTGTCACAACTTATTGAAGGTAAAATTAAGTATCTTCAGTGGGACTCCACTGGAAGGGAACCCTTGGAAGTCTGTACCTGGTTTCATTTGGCCTTTGCCCCATGGGTAGTTTACCTTTTCTGATTGTGTTATGTATTATTTTGCCGTAACAATTCATAGCCATTTGTAAAACTACATGCTGAGTCTTGTGAAGTATCCCAGTTCATCACTGAACGGGGTGTTAGTCTTGGGTATCACCCAACATAGCATTCTAATCAGAAGTCCTGAGATGGTAGGGGAATGTAGAGACATGCTGTGCTCAGAAGCTCAAAGATCAATATTGCTAAGATTTCATTTCACACCAAATTAATCTATAGATGTACTACAATAACATTTAGAATCCCAGTAGACTTTCTGTGAAAATTGCAAAACTGATTATAAAATTCATATGGAAATACAACGGACCTACAATAATCCAAACAATTTTGAAAAATAACAAAGTGAGAATAAGAGCACTACCTGATTTTAAGACTGATTACAAAGTTTATGCAAAGGCACAAAAGTAAGTCATTTGAGAAAAGATTGTCTTTGAATGAGTCAGATATGTGTACAAAAACTTGTATTTGATGTATACCCCAAATGATATACAAAATTTACTCAAAATGGATCATGAATCTAAATTCAAACATTAAACTATAAAACTTTTTTTTTTTTTGAGATGGAGTCTCACTCTGTCGCCCAGGCTGGAGTGCAGTGGCGCCATCTCGGATCACTGCAACCTCCACCTCCCGGGTTCAAGTGATTCTCCTGCCTCAGCCTCCCAGGTAGCTGGGATTACAGGCACCTGCCACCATGCCCAGCTAACTTTTTGTATGTTTAGAACAGACGGGGTTTCACCGTGTTGGCCAGGCTGGTCTCAAACTCCTGACCTGTCTCGGCCTCCCAAAGTGCTGGGATTACATGCGTGAGCCACCACACCCGGCAGCTATAAAACTTCTATAAACAAACTTTGTTAATTAAAAATTTATTTGATAAAATATCAAAAACATAATTTCTCGTAGAACAAATTGAGAAACTAGACTTCATATAATTCCCTGCAAGATTGAGCTAAGATCATGCCACTGCACTCCAGCCTGAGTGACAGAATGAGACCCTGCCTCTAGTTAAAAGAAAGAAAAAAAAAAGCCACTGTAAGTTATATTATTAAAGGAATAAAAAAGATGAACCATAAACCAGGAAAAAAGTTTGCAAATCATATCTGATAAAATATTATATACGGAATATATAAAGAATTTTCAAACTAAATTTTTAAAAAACTGGGCAAATGATTTATACAGACATCCCACAAAAGAAAATATATGAACAAAAAATGCTCAATATTATCAGTGCTTCAGAAAATGCACATTACAAACACAATGACATGCCACAACACCTCTATTAGAACTGCCTGTGGAAATGTGAAATGGTACAACTACTTTAGAAAACAATTCTGCAGTTTTATCTCTCCTATGATTCAGCCATTCTGCTCCTAGATGTTTGCTCAAGAGTAAAGGAAGAATATGCGGATACAAAATCTGTACATGAACGTTTGCAGAAAATTTATTTTGCAATGGCCAAGAACTGGAAAGAACTAAAATGTTACATGACAGGTACATAAATAAACAAAATTAGAGTATGCTTATTCAATGGAATACTTCATAATAATAAAAATAAAATAATTATTGATTATGAAATACCATGGTTACTTATGTTGAGTGCAAGATAATTAGGCTGAGTGAAAGAAACCAGACAGAAAATAAACGCAGACTCTATGATTAACTTCAAAATTCTTGAAAATCCCAAAAAATCTGGTATGTAAGGAGTCAGATCACTGATGCTTATGTACTAGGTGGGGATAAGGAAGAACAACAAGATAGATTGCAAAAGGACATGAGAAAACATTTGACAATTATAGATATATTCATTACTTTGTGGTGAGTATATACATAAGCCAAAATTATCAAATTATACACTTTGTATATGTGCAGTTTATTATATCTTGATTATTCATCAATAAAGCTTTAAAAAATACTCAACTGTATTTTCAAAATACATTTAATAAATGATTTGAGTTGACAAGTAGATAGAAACATTTTCTGAGTGCTTAAATGCAAAGAAAAATCAAACAAATATATGATATTATAATTTACATTGAGGATTGTGATTTTTTTTCTTCTTTGTTCTCCTTTGTTTTCTTTTTGAGACAAGGTCTTATTCTGTCATCCGGGCTGAAGGGCAGTGGCATGATCCTAGCTCACTGCATGCTTGAACTCCTGGGCTCAAGTTATCCTCTTGCCTCAGCCTCCCACGTAGGTGAGATTACAGGGATGCACCACTAGGTTCAGCTATTTATTTTTATTTTTGTAGCAATTAGGTGTTGCTATGTTGTCCAGGCTAGTCTGGAACTCCTGGCCCCAAGCCATCCTCTTGCTCTGGCCTCCCAAATTGTTGTGATTTACAGGCATGAGCTACCATGCCTGGCCAATAATTTTTCTGAATGTTTGCAATATATAAAACATGATTACAGTCATGACAAGTCACATATGCTATTATTAGGTTGGTACAAAAGTAATTGTGGGTTTTGTCATTACTTTCAACGGGAAAATTGCAATTACTTTTGTACCAAACTATCATATGAAAAACATATTTTTAATATCTTAAAAACTTGAGCCTGCCATACAAAATTGTGTGTGTGTGTGTGATCTTCCTACTCCGTCACTGTGGCTAATTCTTGTGTGTTTCCATCACCCCTTGTGAACATTCTGAACCCTGTTGATATCTCTATTATACTCTCTTCCTTTAAGCTCTTTCAGTGTTTCATTTGTTTTCTGCTGGGACTCTGACTGATAAAGTGAATATTGGATGTGGACAGTGAGGAATAAAATCCCAGAGGATTCCACATAGTTTGGCTTGGGTGTTCAGGCAAATGGTGTATAATTGACCATTTATATTGGAAAAGTATATTACTATATTTCTTTATATGTGTGTGTATTTTTACTTCCCAGATCAACACTTGAAAAAAGATTCAGAGGCAGTATGTCAATGTAATAACTTACAGGGTTTTTACAACATTTTCTTGAAACATATTTATTCAGTCTAAATTCAAACCCTTGATAATAATACACTTCATAATAATTTAGACAGATTTTTTTTCAGATCATCTCTCAATTATTTCCCCAAAAAAGAAAAAAAAAGAATTTTCACAAGATATATGTAGAATAATATTTTTATTTATTGCTAGCTTTGGAGGTTAAGTATTATAACCATTGTTTTTTTCAAAGAGTTTTAATATTTTATTTTCTAAAACTTGGACTATATCCAATGAAATAATCCATTTGTTAAAGCCAGAAGGCACAAATGGAATATTAGCCAGTGTCAAGCTTCAATGCACACAAATTAAGCTACCTCATGCATGCTGTATTTCTTTACATCTATAACCTAGCCATTGCTCGGCCAGACCTAGATGTAAAAAGGCAAAAAGCAGCCAAGTATTTGACTTAAAAGTTAACTTTTGAAAAAGCATGAAAACTGCTAATGGAAAGAAAAGTAATTCTACATTTTCATTCACAGTTGATTTCAAGGCATAACGTTCTCAAATAAGCTTACTAAAAGGGAAAACCTGCATGTTTTTAGTTAGATGCCGTAGAAAACTGGCTTAAAAATACACGATAGCCATATTAAACTTGATATACGTAAGAAGTCAATGTTTCTAACAGAAGACAACTTTTAGAGATTGTTTTCCAAAAAAAAAAATGAAATGTTTATAATCTCTCTTAGCAAGTCCAGAGGAACTTTGTCTCCAGAGTTAATTAATGAGACGGTCAACACATCATAAGGAAACAGGCATCTCAAGTGACTTCCTCAATTTCTCTCACAGTTGCCATAGTTTCAGGTTTCAGATTCAGACAGGAAAGCATGTAGCAGAAGAGGAACTATTTCTTTATGTATATATCTCTTACATCAGTGAAGAAACTTTTACCAAAGAATCCCCAGAAATTTTTCTCCATGCTGCCTTGGCAAAAATTGTGTCACATAATCATGCCCAACTCAATCATTATGAAAGGGGTGAAATACAAATAATTGGTTTTGATCCTATAAACTGCTTATAAAATTGGAGTCATCCTCCTCTGATTCAACTAGGGGCTAAACGGGGAATACTTTTAAAATAGGGTTCCAATAACGTGTGCTACATTTATCTACAATCACATCTTAAGTAAATGCTAAAGGCCACTAAATCTTCCAAATATGTATGAGTAGACTTAAACTCTGTTTTTCTATAAGATATTTGAATTTATACTGCATTGACATAAAAATATGTAAAATAGAATGGGAAGGAAAAAGTGAAGTTTATAGAAGAATATGTATCAATGTGGTTCTACTTCTTATTAGACACATCGTCCCCTATTAACAAATGCACAGAGTATCCATATTTCATCTACAAAGTCTGTTATATTGAAAATGTGTATTTCCAAAGGTATTGTTTTAGGAATGTGCATTCTACCAGAAAAGTGCAAAAACTGCCTATAAAATTCACAAAGTAAATCGAATTTTATCTATCATCATTCTGTTAAATTGAAGAAGAAACAATATCAATGTCACTCTAGAAATTCAAACCTCAAAAGTGACATTTTTAGTAACTCATAGGTATTTTAAAAATATAGTTTTATATGAAAATACTTCTAGATTTACAGAAAATTGCAAAGCTAGTACAGCGATTTTCCATATGACATATAACTGTTTCCCCCATTATTAACATCTTACATTCGTATGATATATGCTATATTAATGAACAAATATTGTTACATTATTATTAACTAAAATGTGTACTTCCTTTACATTCCTTAGATTTTTTTTTTCTTTTCTTACCTAATGTCCTTTTTCTGTTCCAGGATCCCATTCAGAATAGTACATCTCATTTACTCATTCTGTCTCTTTAGGCAACTCCAGGCTGCGGAAGTTTTCAGACTTTCCTTTTTTTAATGACTTTGACAGTTTTGAGGAGTACTAATTTAATATTTCATAAAATGTTCTTTGATTGATATTTTGCTGATTATTAGACTGGGGTTATGAATGAAGTTTCTGTCTCATCACATGCTATTTAAGAAACATTATCAACATGACTTATCACTGGTGATAGTCATCTTGATCACGTGCGGAGGTAGTGTATGTCAGGTTTCTCCACTGTAATGTTATTCTTTAGTACCTTTACATACTGTACTCTCTGGAAGAAAGTCCCTATGCACAGCCTACACTTACGGAGGGGGGAGTTGTACTCTATCTTCATGACGGTGGAATAACTGGCATAAATACTTTTGAATTCTTCTATGTGGGAAATTTGTCTATTCTCCATCATTTATTGGTGTATTCAATTATTTATATCAGTCATTTCACAGGATTTTTTGAATAAATGTTTCAAAAAAGGAAGGAGAGTTAAAGGGATTTTAGTTTAGGCAATTTACACATATTTTTAACAGTTAATGAAATTTAAATTTTACTGCAATTTAGAATTTTGCTGTCAAAATTATTCCTTATTGCCAATTTGTACCACTTTATTGGCACTCTGGCCTCCTCTCTCTCTTGTCAGAGAGAAAATCCTAGTTGTCTTCTAAAAATTACAGCAAACTGATTTTAGAAAACAGAATACAAATTCTACCCATGAAATTCTATAATCCTAGAGCTAATTAATCTGTAAACCATGTCATACATGCCTTCCAGCCACAAGAAAGACATGGTTATGTTTTTTCAGTACTAATTACATCTCAGAGTTCAAGAGAAACTGTTAGAAAAGTCAGAAAAGGCTATGCAAAGAGCAGTTCAAAAGTAGCTGCGACAATACAAGTCATTATTCGTTCTATTTCTGTCCACCTTATACCTATAAAAGTCCACTGCATGATAGGTAAGAATTAAACATGCCAGTAGCTCAAATTTACTTAAATTGCTTTAAAGCTACTCTAATTACATATCTATCATTTGAAGAGAACAAGGTATTGTTTTCAGAGTAAAAGCGACATTCCCTTGACTCACATCGATGCACAGGTGTTAAGCTCCCTCAACTTTAACAATAGAGAACATGTCTTATCTTCAAATTTATTATAGTTTATGACTCTGTCCCTAATCAACTCCATAGATTTTTTCCACTGTCACTAATTTCCATGGAGTTTAACCTAAAATAGCATGTCATGCAACACTCGAGGGAATTTTGATTGTAAGAACAGTGAAAAAAAATGATTAACTCATGGTCGTAGAAGTTATTTAAATCTTTACTTAAGTAACATAATTTGTCTATCTAAGCACCAGACTTATCACAGATATGTTCTTTTGGTCATTATTTTAATTTAGGATACCTTTATGTAGAACATATACTCTTGAATTCGGCAGAGATAATTCAATTCCCTTTAAAATAATTGTACCTTGAACCCAGTTGAGTTTGATTTTCAGATTTAAATATTCTGTTGCTTAATGCATGAAATTATTCGAGACTTGTGCTCCTGGACAAAATAATTTGAACTTGAATCAGCCCACAGAAGCAAGAGATCTATAATTCGTTGTTATATCCACTTTTGGCTAAATACTGAAGATGTCTAAAGCAGCTTGTATAATGTTATATGTATATTTAAAATATTTTGAATACTCAAATGAAATATTTGTCTCAGATTTTAATATAACAACACCCGTGTTTATGGTGAGGAAAATGTTTGCCTTTAGTTTATAATATAACTGATTATGCTTACCTCTTTGTCTTGTTGACTGAGAAGAAAAACTAATTGGTATGTCATTTCTATGAATACAAACAGAGTTTTAAGACATTACTTATTGTGAAAATTACACCATAATTGTTTTGATTTGAATTTGAATGCCTTTCCAAGTGTTTTTTATTTGACTTACAAAGCCTTATACACCATGGATATTTAGAAATAAAACTAAGATAAAAGCCATAACTTGGCTTATGTAAGTGGCTTATTTTTTTTCTTCCTTTATATTCTACATCATCAGGAAACTAGAAGGGAGATAGAAAGGGGTAAGTATAAAAGAAGGCAACTTCTACTGGCCAGATTTTCACAAGTTAGTAGGAACATGTTTCTGTAGAACCAGGTTGTACTGAAGTTATCTGCAGAGCTCTTCCGTCTTGAGATGCTTAAATATTTTATTCAGTGACTTTGGTGGATTTGATGTGGAAAGAAAAAAGTTGGCAGTTTTAATAGTTTATCTCACATTCTGCCCAGATTGGGAGTTCTACCATCCTACCCTCTGTGAGGCCACCATACCCACTTCCTCTTTATTCTTGAGGTTCTGTGTTGACAAAGATTTTGTATTTTTGTTTAACAGGTAATTTTTTATGATGCTCTATCTTGGTTTCCAAAATATGCTTCATATGTTACCTCCTTACCTTGCTGCTACCATTATGGGTCATTTTTAAAGATCACCACTTTTATTTTCTGACTGCGAACATTCATGCCTTTCTTGAAATCTTCACATCTCATAATCCATATTTAAAATCAATATTTCTTAGCCCCAGTGAACTGTAAGTGCAATAGTTACAGAGTGCTGCCGAGGGAGCATACAGATACAGAATTTCTGATAAGTATGCAATTCTTTCTGAAAACACTATCCGAGCACATTGAGTTATGTCATAGATTATGTGACTGTTATTTCCCCTCTTGGATAGTGCACTTTGAAGCCGTCTTAAGATGTGGAAAACTTAAGTTAAATAAATGTAAGCAAGGGGGTTTGATTACAAGGTTCTAAATATGTTTTGTTTAACTGAATCTGGCAAATAAAATAGTAATTTGTAAAAATGATTCAAAAATGTCCTATTACATCGTTTTTGAATTAGTCAAATTTGTCAGTTAATCAAAAATGCTCATTAATCAGAAAGCAGAGTGCATAGCCCAGGAAAACACATGAAAATAATCAATGGCATATGTTTCCAAGTAGTATTTACATTTTTCAGGCATGGATCTATCAGGAATAAACTTATATTTTAGACAAATGAAAAATAGTTTTTACATTTTTTCTTGTAAGACTGAATCCCATTACCAGTCTTTAGAATTTCTTTATTAACTTTTATTCTGCATTATCCTCTCCTCTCACCACACCTAAACATTTCTTTAGAGAAGAAAATATGGGGTAGGACAGGTTCATCAGACTCATGTAAGTGCCATTTGGCTAGGACATTTTCTCTGGTTGAGTATTGTGACAGGAGTGAAATAATAGCCATAATATGCAGAGACGAAAACTCAAGTTCACAATCCAAAGGAATCAGTGATCAAGGTATTCCTTCAGAACATCTTCAGCATGCAGTTCACTTCCAGCTAAAATGTGTTTTCCTGGTTGGATTGCACTTAGCATCCTTCAACTGAGGGAGACAAAGTGTTTAAAATTAAAGTGCTTCGTGTTCCCATTATAAGTGTCCTTTCCCAAGCATAATGGGAAAGTGGACTCTTCATTAAAAATGGCTAAGTGGTAATTTACAGAAGTCTTAATAAGGGTGAAATGACAGGGTTGTTTTGCTTGTTTTTATTTGCTTGTTTTCCCCCCATACTATCAGCAAATCATATCATCTCTACCAAATTTTAAATGGAAGATATTAACAAATAGTCAAAACTGAAGTAAAATAATGTTTTCAAAGATGGGTATTATTTAAAAACATTTAGGAAATTGGTGCTTTAGTTGATTCACTTGTAAGATAAAGTTGAATACTGTGAGGCATAGCTAAGATTTGCATGGAAAGTTCTTGAAAATGTTAATAATTGAATGTTGTAATATTTTTATGATTATTCTTCAGATTAATATAATAAAATAAAATTAGACTTGAAATTATGAAATTATGAATGCGCAAGTCTGAGGATAACATTTTAAATAGTGCTAAGAAGCATCAATGACAATTCTCCATTTGGGTATCATTTATATAACTTCCTCAGGCTACTCATGATTTGATGTACAACAATATTAATTGTAAGAAAAAAATATATGATGCCAGTTGTTACTACGTCAATGGAAGGTCATGCTTTTCACTCAATGTGACAATGACATAAATAATTATGAGCAGCGCTGCCTCTCATATTAAGCAGACAGAATGTTGAATAACTCTAGATCTAGTAGAAAAGATGTCAAAATGTCCATGGAAAAATTAGGCCATGATTTTACATCTTATAATAATTTTGTTGACATGTAGGCTAAGATGCCATTTCTGTATCTGACAATATGATATTGACTACCTACCTATCTCAGAATGTTGCTGTAAGGACCAATTAAGATAAAATATGATAAAATCATGAATATAATATACAATAAAAATCCATCTCAAATACACAAGGTAGCAAAATTATAAGCTAGTTGTTTAAAAAATGCACCATTATACATGTATACCAAATCATACATCTGAATTAAAAAACATATAATGCTGAAACATATAATAAATTGGACTCGAAATTAATAAATGATTGATAAGCAAAGTGAATATCCTCTCCCAGTTCTCAGATGTTATTTTTATTCTTATGAAGGATTGTGAAAAAGATTTGAAAAAACCTATAAAATCACACATTATGAATAATCATCATAATTGAGTGTTTGCTGCATGCTAAACTTTATGCTAAACTAGCTTAATTTTATAAGTTTGCTCCTTAAAATAACCCTCTCACTTAAAGACTATTATTTTCCCTTTTTACATTTAAGGAATCTTAAGACTTCATAAAGTTAAGTAATTTGACCAAGATCCATAACTGTAAAATGGAGAAGCCCAAGAGATATTTCAAGTACTTAATGAGAAGCAAGAAATAGGTGCATGCCAATTAGAATAAATATCCAAGGATCAGAATGAACACTGGGCTGCCCACATCACACTGAGTGGTAGTTGCGTATCAATTCAAGTGAAGGCCAAAATAAGTCCTGGATATCTAGTGTTAAGTTCTACACACTACACTTACAAATACAAAGGAATAAAGTGTATAAGTATTTTGAAAGTACAGGTGGAAAAAGCCTAAGAAAATATAGTGAACCTTATGATTAAAGTAGGAAAATACATAGCAGGTACCCTGAACACTTGGAAAAATGGTGATTGAATTCAATTCAATGATTCAATTCTTAGCTTCTCACAAAGTAAAGGAAAATGAAAACAATTATAAGACTGAGAGCAACAATAAAATAAAATCCAAACAGATTGTTTAAGGAAGTAAAGTTGATTATGGGACCCAAGAGATTTTTCTTACTTCAAAACCCAGAAAATAACTGTGACTTACACTGTGGTAGATACATAACCCTTACTCCTAAATATTAAAAGTCACCTAGCTATTTCTTTTGCAGTCTCTCTATTAAGCCCCATGGCACAAAGCCAAAACACTGTTCAATAACAACAACAAAAAGCTGCATAACAGTCACAAAATTGAAATAGTTTTTATTGTCTATTTTGGCACAATACTTTTCCCAAATTAGTTTCATACGATAGTACTAAATGTTTTACACACACACACACACACACACACACACACATTTTAAACATATATATGCACAAATGAAACAAGGTTTCTTGCTAAAATGATGGAAAGGTCAGGATTTGATGGTGATATAAAAATTATATTATTGATTTCATTTTTATTACTTTTATTTTGTTACTGAATATACAGGTTGTTTAAACACCCTCTGAAAAGTGCTTAAATCAACACTTTTAAATAATGGGCAATAATAATATATAAAACCAGTCTTTGAAGGCTCAGTTTCTTAAATCGAGAATAGAATTTTCCATCTAGTAAAAGCCTTAAGTTTAAAACTAATAATGTACTAACGTGCTTGCATAATTCATGCCAGTTGAATTAAACCAGTAATAAAAATGAAACAATAATTTACTTCTAATTACAATAAAAATTCTGAAGGGAGTTTAAATGGTAAACTCCAGGCTAATATACACTTTTTAATATTAAAGCAGGACATTAAACATCTCAGCCCCTATGTGTGTATATTTATTTCATTCAAATGTTTGGCAGTAAGCAGAAGCTATCTTAACATTTCTTAGCAGGTACAAAGACTTTAATTAACTTCAGTGGCACACAACCTTTTTCTACAAGGAAGTTAACACTTCAATATGATTAAAGGTCTGCCATTTGGCAGTTTAATTTCCTAACCCTCTTCTTAATATCACTACTAGATTGACAGCTTCCTTTATTTAAACCTTGTCCTTATCAGTTCTCTACAGGACCTGACACTTTGTTAGTAACTCTGCAATTCCATCTCCCATATTTGTTAGAACTCTATTTTCTTACACATCAATGAACACAGTATATTTTCAAGTATGTCAGGATAGCAGAGACTATGTAAGAGATAAACTAGGAGGAAATTTCTATCAGTCTAAGAGCAACTTTAAAATATAATGAACCTCAGTGCATCCTTTCCATATATTATAGTTTTTCTTTTCCTTTCAAAATGTGAGCATCCATTTTTGGCTGGGATTGAAATCCTAATGTGTGTGCAAGTGGATTCAAAATCAATATTTGCTGTTATCAAAAATTGTTTTGCTTCATTCTTAAATGAGAAAATACTAGCATATATATATATTTATATATATTTGATATATTTATATATATTTGATATATTTTTTATATATATCTGATATATATTTTTATATATTTCTGATATATATTTATATATATTTGATATATATTTATATATGATACATATTTTTATATATTTGATATATATTTATATATATTTGATATATATATTTATATATTTATTTGATATATATTTATATATTTGATATATATATTTATATATATTTGATATATATATTTGATATATATATTTGATATATATATTTGATATATATATTTGATATATATTTATATATATTTATATATATTTGATATATATTTATATATTTATTTGATATATATTTATATATATATTTGATATATATAAAACAAAAAATGTTTAAACCAAAATAAGATAACAAAAAGTTGTATTTAGTGCTAAATTTGAAGACCCTTAAAGGTAAGGAACATGTATAATTCAGCATATTGTTTTTCAGACCCCATCATAAGGCATAGTACATAGTAGACATACATATAGTAAAACTTGAGAGTTGCTCAATGCATTCACAGGACAAAGACCATTAGGCATTAATATGCTTAAATTGTGAGGCACCATTGACACCTAAAGGGAACCAGCATTAGATGGGGAGAAACTATGACCCAAACCTGCACTGAACCACTATATAGCAATATGATAGTCAGTTTAAGCTACTCAAACTATTTTGAGAGCAAGACAGCGATGAGTCACTTCAAGGAACTCCTATCATAACTGATACCCTATAAAAGTACACAAATCTGGTAAAGACAATACCAGTCAATTTAAGTTCTGATGTTCCTATTCCAGTAACAGAGTCAACAGCTTACTATTGATCATTTCAAGGTTACTTTTACCTCATTGATTGGGCAGCATTAAGAAATTTAGAGGCTTTGAATATGTATCTGTGTCCTCATATTAATTTAAAACAGACCAACACATTTGTGATCTATCTCAAGAAGATTTTACAAATGCTTATTTGAAATATGAAATATGTAATTTTCAAAAAATATTTTGGTGTTTCTGCTTTGCACATGCTTAGCATAGAAAACGTTCGTCTGTAAAATGTATAATGTTCAGGATGGAATATCTGAAGTTCCAGACATTGCTACTTCTCTAGGTGATTTGAACATAGAGTGATAAGATATTGTATGACCTAATTATCTTTTCATCTCTGACCTCATGCTTCTGAGGATGACTCATACAATAACTCCTGAATAACTTTAACTTCACCCTACTAAATCAAAGGCTTATTGAAGATTAAATGATAATATCTCAGTTTTCATTTCTATTCAACCTAATAGAAAAATGGAATTACAGAACAGGAGCTGCATTAGGTACAGGAAAATGCTCACAAAGCTGTTTTTAAGTTAATTTGACACATCTAAACTGAGAATGCCAACAAGTGGATAGTGATACATAGATTTTACTACTTTTAAAAACAAAAGTAAAGAGCTTTTGCATTATGCACTGCTCCATATAATCCTGTGCGTTGCCAAATTTGTTTAAAGGTTTATGACATTTTAATCTGTATTCTATCAGTTTTTTATACATATGGTTCCTGACTTATCAGGGTTTGACTTTCAATTTTGGTCATTATGATGGCATGAAAGTGATATGCATTCACTATATTTCTTGATTTACAAAGAGGATAGCACATCCAGATAAATCCATTGTAAGCTAAGGAGCATCGATATACATAGTTTACATTGTGTCTTTTTCTAATACACACTGTGACCCTCTTCATGCCATAAGTGCTCAAATATTGTTAGCAGAATTATGATTTGATTTTGAAAAACTGATATACAATTTTATAAGTACTGATATACAATCTGAATTCCAACTAAGTATTTTATTTACAACTTAATATACCAATTATAAAACAGCACTACTTTGTAACACACACTGTTGCTAAAATGGGCCTTTGCTCTTTACAAATGGCTAAGATCACAAGCAGATTTTCTAGTAGAAAACGGTGAAGAAAACACAATTGAAAGTCTTAAAAGAAAAAAAAATTGAAATTGCTTATACTGCTAATTAAGAATTTAGAAAAATGAGATGAACTTCATATTAAGTTATAATTATTTCTCTAACACCAGTGTAAATTTTCTTTCCATTTCTGTGCTGTTACAATGTGGGAAAAACTGACCTTATGTTGTCATTTATTTTAAGTAAAGAAACTAACTTCATACCTTAAAAGTAGTCATCATTTTTTCACAACCTCATCATTATCCTAATTAGTTGCAGGAATTATTATTTTTTTAAATTCTTTTGTCACAAAGACCTTACTGGGTTTTTACTCTGTTGTACATATTGCTAAGTATTAACCTTTTCATATTTTTTTCTTTTAAGAAACTTCTTTTGAACTGTTATCATCATTGCTGTCTCTTAATGATACCAAGGCCATTCTTACCAGTTACCAAATAATAATAATAATAATAATGTAAGTCCACATGTTTGCTTTAGTTCTTACTGAATTTCTCTGAAAAACTTGATCTCATTGCTTCTCATCTAATTTTTTGGACTACAGGTAACAAATGTTGGATGAGTTCAATGGGGAGAGTGTTTCCCATATCTTAATATGTACAATTTTTTACTATATAAAATTCTATAAAAGTTATTTTTTCAATCAAAGATCATAAACTATAATCATTGAGGCTTATCTCAAACATTCATTCTAAGCCTGCTTTATCCATGTACTTTGTCCTTAATTTCTAACTTAATAAGATAAATTACCTACATCTGGTTCCTTCAGATCTTACACATTTTTCAGAGTTCATAAAATGTTATATGTTTAAATCATTTGAAAGCACTCTGACCTATCTCTATTAAACACATTGCTTCTACAGCTAATAATTAACTATCAATCATTGACATAGTTGATCCTCCTTAGTTTCACCAAAGCCTCTCAAACCTTAAAATTAAAAAAAAATACATATTCTCAAATGGCTGGACTTTTACACCTATTGCCACTCATTCTTTTTTTTTCCTGTTTTCTGGAATATATTTATTTTTAGCTTTCTTTAAAGAAAAGTCTTAGATATCTGTTAGCTGGTGAGTTAGGTAGATAGTGCAGTTACCTCCTATGCTTCCCTTTCTGTAAAACTGATAACTTGTTCTTTTCTATTTTTATAATTTATTACATTGTATATGACAAAAAGCAAGATACTTGCCTTATGCCATGCTTGCAATTTTTCCAATAATACCTGATAAATATTTTCCTCATCTAACACATTTCTGTAAACTCACAACTAAAAATTTAAGGTATTGGAGCACAGGCCAAAGTGGCAGTGGCAGCTGAGAGGCATTTTTGTATCCTGTCCGCCCTCTACAAGCAGAGCCAAATCTGGGTCATTATTTCAGCAGGGAGCTTTGAAACACCTTCCAACTTTGTACAGCAGGATGCTGAGTATCTTTTGACCTAGTTTTGCACATAGGAAATGCAAGACTGCCAGATCATGGAGCCTGGAAGTGTTAGGTTGTTAGATCTATGTCTTTTAGTTGCTGGAAGGATTCCTAAAATGTTAGCTTCATGATTCTTCCGTTTCCAGGAAACAATAATGTAATTATGCTGGCTACCTCTTGGCTCAGAGGTAAATATTCCTCCGTATGACTGTTTCAGGTTGTATGCAAATTGAAATTGACCAAGATGGTCTTAAAATTTGCCTCAGTTTCCCTAAACTTTGGATAGAATTCTTCCTGACTCTATGCTGACCCCTCTTTTTTCAGACTACTCATTAAAAAAAAAAAAACATGGAATTGTAATTTTTTCTCTAATCCTTTGAGATGTTAAGTCTTTTTAAAAACCTCTTGCTAGTTTGCTAGTTTTACAACCCGTAACTTTTTTTTTTTCCCAAAGGCCTGAACATTGTATCTTTGAAATGTAAACATCAAGGGAAATAGCTCCCCTATGCCCCAGTTTCTGGAGGAGAGTAGAAGACTAACTTGGGTGAACAAATTGCTTCAAGTTGTAAAACTATCCTCTCGCAAAGATGAGAAAGTTTACTTTTTCTTTAGTAAAACCAATTAACAAACACAGATGGGCCTGTGCTCTCCCTCTGACCTTGGCACTTAAAAATTCTCCCTTCCTTCGTTTCAGTAAACTTCAGACTGAGTTTGGGTCTCTCTCCTAATACAATATCCTTGAATAAAGTCTTCTTTACCTGTATAATTTTGTCTAGAACGATTTTCTCTTTATCAAAATATTACTTTAAAACTATTAAGACCAAAAAATGTCTAAGTATTTTCCTCACATTGCTGCTTTGAGATTAAGCAGTCAGAGCATGTGTACTTTTTTTTTTTTTTTCAGGAAGCTTTTTTTACTGAGTGTTATCTTAGTGTTAGCAAATCCTTCTCCAATATAAGTGAAATCCTAAAAGAGGACAGAGTCCTCCTAGTTCCCAGGTGTTTGGACTCCAGTGGCTGATCTTCACAATGTCACCTCTTGTTTTTCTGTTAGCAGAAATGCTGTAAAAATAAAACTCCTTAAACTACGTTCCTGCTGCTTTGATAACTAGGCCAGAACCTGCCTTTCTTCGTCTCACACCAGTATGAAGAAATTAGGTAAAATGAACCACATTCCATTTATAAGAAATAATACATAAAACAAACCGTCAATATATACTGTCTGCCTTGGTTTCTTTCACAAGATTTTATGTCCTCCTCTTCTTGCTAAATGTAAATAGTTATTAAAAAGTGTAAACCCTGATAATGCTCTGTGTGTTGTATGCCTTCTAACTCTCTTAACATTTGGCATTATATCATATTTATGTCCTCATCTACATCTTCTGTTCATTTGGTCTGTGAGCTTCATGAGGGCAATACACAGATTCATTAGTTTATTCTCTACAAATACAATTAATACTTGTATACTGAGTAACATTCAACAAATGTTTGCTACAATGGCAAAATTATTTGAATGCACTAATAACACGATACAAAGATTAATAGAAAATGTCAACATAGTAGATCAGAAAAAAAACTTCAAAAATGTCATTTGCACAACTCTAAGTACCTTTATTGTCCATTTCAAATGATTTGTCAAGTCCGCATTAACTATTCTGTGAAAATTTTTACGTTAAAGTAACACATTCCAGGGAAAAAGTTATTTGAACCCATCATTTCCAAAAGAAAAGACAATTAGAATCTCTTTTCTTTCCTAAGCAAACATGGACATAAACAAATTATTATTCAATAATTTGTATCCACCCTGTTTCTCTCCCAGGTTCTACTATTTACTTATTTATTTAAGCCAGTTTAAATCATTTGTGGAAGAACGAAATGTATATGTATACATATAGACATTTGTAATTTCATTGACAATAAAAAGTCTGATTTTTGATCTACTAGTTTTCAACTGAAAAGATACAGAATACAGAATTTTTTTAAAAAAAGCTTTAAATCCTATACTTAAAGGAAATGAGCTAAAATTTATAAGACATCAGAATGATGTTATAATTATTTTGCCATACCTGTATATGCAAATTGGACAAGGTCCCAGAGAGCATTGGGGTCTATGCCTTCCATTTTGATCTCCTCTTGCTTGGCTTCACAAACATCACTTGTAAACATGGCCGCAAAATAGTCGGAGACTGAACTCAGAACAAGCCTGAAAGAGTCACAGGTTCTAATTTAGGTCGTGAATGTAAGGCAGAAAATCACTGTGTCAACCAGAATGCAACACAGAGCACAAAATCAATCTATTGATCAATCAATTAATGCATTTTATTTATTGCCTCATGAGTTGTACTTTACAAAACTGATTCAAAAACTCTTCCCCTAACTTTTCGTAATAGAGCATTCTCATACATTTTCTTCTATCACTTGAACGATATTTTGTCTTTCACATTTACGGCTTCAGGCCTCTTAAATAATATATTATGGCTTTCTTTATGTAATGACCCACCTTTCACCATGCTAACTTTCCCCACTGAACTATCGTGAATTTGAACGCATAACGTATATTGATCTGTTGGTGAGATTTCTATTATGTTTTGTTTATTTGCCTGTTCTTGTGCCAATAAAATAGTATTTTTAAAATAGAAATATGTCTTTATAACCAATAAGGCAAATCCCTTTCTTTAATATTTTAAATTTAACTATTAGTAACATTTTATTCTTTCATAAGTAGAGTTTTAGGCTTTCAAGTCTTAAGTAACTTTTTAAGTTTTAAAAATAATTCCTAAAGCATTTTGATTTAAAAATGCATTAATTTTTTATTTTATTTGGGGAGATTTGACATAATTTTCATATAAATTCATTCCATCTAAAAGTATAAAATATCTATCCCTATATTCAGGATACTTTGTTTCCTTTTCAATTTTAAAGTTTTCCTGAAAATTGCTATATAGATTCTTGGTTGATTCTTATATTGTTACAATTTTGTTGGCTTTGTGTATACTATCTACTTTTTATTCTATTTTTGTTGGTTTGTTTTTCTGTTAGAATTTATTAATTGAGAAATTCATAGATTCATCCTTTATCTGGTACATCTGGTGAATTATGTTTGCTAGTTCTTTTGATTCTGCTATTTCTTTTTACATTTAGGTAGATGACTACATCATCTGCAAGTTATATTCTTTTGACTTATTCCTGTTCATTCTGTATAACTCCTCTTCTTTCTCTTTCCTTACAGCTGTGCTAAACAGTTCCTCTGTCACAGAGGCATTTTGTGTTTTTTTCTATATTAAGAGGAATGCATCTAAAGTTTCTCCCTTCAGTATGATGCCTGCTGAATATACTTGGAATATAAGCTTTACTAAGTCAGATAAACCTCTTTAATTTCTAATTTTGCAAACAACTTTTATAATATTTGTGTATTAAAATTTATAATGTTGTTAATGATATTTTAGAATAAAAAATTATGATATTTTCAAGTATAATTATGAGATGAATAAATCTCTAATTTTATTTTCTTGTATTTTCCTGATCTGATTTTTAATCAAGGCTATAGTAGCCTCATAATATGAGCTGGGAGCTACAACTCTTTAATTTTGTGTAACAACTTTTAGAATAAAGCAATTACTTTTTTCTTTAAGATCTTTCAGAAATTATGTGAAAAACCATTTACATTTGGCTATTTTGAAGAAGACTTTCCTAATATCATTTCCATTATTTACTAAGTCACAAGGCTTATTCAAGTTATTTCTTCATATATTCACTTTTGCATCTTAAATTTTCCAAAGTTTTTTTCACTTTACTTAAAGCCTAACACTTATTTATTTGTTTATAATTTCGACTTTTTATTAGAGACAGTATCTCATTCTGTTGTCTAGGATGTTGTGCAGTGGCATGATCATAGCACATTGCAGCCTTGAACCCCAGGGCTCAAAGTGATCTGCTTGCCTCAGCCTCCTGTGTAGCTGGGACAACATGCACAAGCCACCTCACCCAGCATGGGTCCTAAAATGTCTAATTTACGTTTTTCACAAAATTACATTTGGGTTTAATTGTACCAATATATATTTGTTTTTAATTTACGCTATTTGTTCTTTGGATTAATCTTTGTACAGTAATTATTTCATATCATTCATTATATTGACTACATGTTTTTCACATGTGTGTATGCACACATATGTGTGTTTAAAGTGGTTGCTCTACGGCAGCAACCAGAATTTTGTTTTCCATAAAGAGCCAAATAGTAAATATTTTACATGTTGAAAATTCTGCACATAGTCTTTGTTGCATATTCTCCTTAAAAACAAACTCAATCAATTGAAAATTCTAAAATGAATTTTAGCTTATGGTCTACACAAAAACAAGCTGCACAGCAGATTTGGCCCCTGCACGGATATTTGCTAAATTTGTCTAGAGATCACATTAACCAATAACACTCTACCTTCGAGGATATTGTAAGAAATTTGCAACATAAAACACCCCTTCTGCTCAGTCAAAAATCTAAAAGAAGAACATAAAATATATTTAAATTTACTGCCTTTTTCACAATTTTTGATGCTCTCCATTCATTTTTGAAGTCGGCTTTAAGCTGGTATCAATATTGGAAGAAATATCTTTAGTTATTTCTTGTACTGTAAGTCTGATGGCAAAAAATAAAAAAAATACACTGCTTTCACTTATCTGAAGACTTATTTAGTTGCATGTCTAGTATCTTTTAAAAGTTATTTACACATGACATAGAATTCTAGGGTGTTTTTTTTTTTTTAACTTGAAATATACAATTTCATTATCAATTAGGCACCACTGTTGGAATTTTTTTGTTTGTCAGTTTGTTTCAAAAATAGGCTCTTGCTTTGTCACCCAGGCTGGAGTCCAATGCCACAATCATAGCTCACTGGCACCTCAAACTCCTGGGCCCAAGCAATTCTTCTGCCTCCACCTCTCAAGCAGCTAGGACCACAAGTATATGCTACCATGCCTAGCTAGTTTTTGAATTTTTTGTAGAAAGCATCTTGCTATATTGCCCAGGCTAGTCTGGAGCTCCTGGCCTTGAGTAATCCTCCTGCCTTAGCCTACAAAAGTATTGGGGTTATGGGCATGAGACACTGCACCCAGACCACCTTGTTTGTTATAGAAAGCTAGCTTTCATTCTTACAATTGTTTTTCTGATGTAATATGTCCTTTATTTTTGTTTTTAACTTTTTTCTCTTGATCTTAGGGTTTTAGTTATTTAGCTGTAAGTGGGACTTAATATTTACTCAGCATATGTTTTTCTGAGCTTCCTGGAGCAGTGCATGGATCTTTTTAAATCAAATTTTGAAAATTATCTGCAAACAATTACTCATATTTTCACCAAATTAACTCTCTGATACATTCTAGGACTCAAATTGCATATATGGTTCAACAACTGAGAATGCTACATAGACTGTTCAATCTTAATTCATTTTACACTCAATTTTTGTTTTCCTCTCTGCTTTACTTTAGGTAATTTCTAATCACTTGAATTTTCTCAAATGTCTTTATATTCCCGATTGCTTTATTCATTGTTATCTATCTTCTCCTATAAATATTTTGAATTATTTATGATAGTTACTTTTCTCCCTTTTCTAATACTTTAAACAACCGGGTCATCCCTTGGTCAATTTCCATTGACTGATTTTTGTTTGAACCATCAATAACATTCTCCTGCATTTTCCATCTACAGTAAAATTTGATTACATAACAGATACTATACTTCTCCAACAACAAAAAAAAATACAGGCTAAGAAGGGAGCTGGCCTTTAGTTCTTAGGCATTGTTATTTGTTCTCTGTTTTGTTTTGGTTTGGTTGTTATTGGTATATTTATAGCTTTTTGATGGCTTTAAAAATAAAATACAATTATTTGGTTTATCTGATGGAAAATGGAATTACAAATACAAGCATGCCTTATTTTATTGCATTTCACTTTACTGTGCTTTGCAGATACTGCAGTTTTTTAAAAATAATTGAAGGCTTATAGCAACTCATTATCTAGCAATTCCATCAGAACCATTTTTCCAACAGCATGGGCTCACTTCATGTATCTCGGTCACATTTTGGTAATTCTGGCAATATTTCAAATATTTTATTGTTATTATGTCTGTTACAGTAATTTGTGAGCAGTGATCTTTGGTGTTACAATTGTTCTTGTTTGGCGGTGTCATAAACTATACCTATATTAGACAATAAACTCAGTAAGTATAGTTCTGACTGCTTCACTAACTGGCCACCCCCTCATTTCTCCCCTTCTCCATGGGTCTCCCTATTCCCTGAGACACAATTTTAAAACTAGGCCTACTAATAACCCTGCAATGCCCTCTAAGTGTCCAAATGAATGGAAGTGTTGCATGTCTCTCACTTTAAATCAAAAGCTAGAAATGATTAAGTTTAGTGAGGGAGACATGTAGAAAGTGGAATGAGAACAAAAGCTAGGCCTCTTTTGCCAAACGCTTAGGCAAGTTGTGAATGCAAAGGAAAAATTCTTGAAGTAAATGAAAAGTGCTACCCTAGTGAACACTCAAATAATAAGAAAGCACAACAGACTTATTTCTGAAATGGAGAAAGTGAGTGGTCTGGGCAGAAGGTGAAACCTGCCACAACATTTCCTTGAGCCAAAGCCTAATCCAGAGCAAGGCCCTAACTCTCTTCAATTTCATGAAGGCTGAGAGAGGTGATGAAACTGCAGAAGAAAAGTGCAAAGTTGGCAGAAGTTAGTTTATGAAGTTTAAGAAAGAAGTCTTCTCCATAACATAAAAGTGCAAAGTGAAGCAGCAAGTGGGTTGGTGCAAAAGTTATTATGGTTTTTGCCATTACTTTTAATGTCAAAAACATCAATTAATTTTGTCCCAACCTAACAGAAGCTGCAGCTTCTATGATCATTGATGAAAGTGGCTACACTAAACAATAAATTTTCAATGTTGACCATATATATAAAGAAGATGTCATCTAGGATTTTCATAGTTAGAGAGAAGTCAATGACTGGCTTCTAAGCTTCAAAGGACAGGCTAACTCTCTTTTTAGGGACTAATGCACCAGTGAGTTTAAATTGAAGCCAATTCTCATTACCATTCTGAAAATCCTAGGGCTCTTAAGAATTACACTAATTCTACTCAGCCAGTGCTTTAGAAATGGAACAATAAAGCCTGGATGACAGCACATCGTTTGCAGAATGGCTTACTGAGTATTTTATGTCCACAGTTGAGACTTACTACTCATTGACAATGTTCCTGGTTGCTCAAGAGCTCTGATAGAGATGTACAAGGAGATTAATGTTGTCTTTAGGCCTGCTAACACATCCATTGTACAGCTCATTAAGAAATAATTTTGACTTTCAAGTCATATTATTTTTAAAAAGTATATTTCATTTCTTTTCTTTTTTCCTTTTTATTTGTACAGATTTTTGCATACATGTGCAATTTTTTTACATGTATAGATTGTGTAATTGTCAATACAGGGTTTTTAGGGTATCCATCATCTAAATAATGTACATTGTACCCATTAATCATTTTTTCACCTTCCTTCTCCTTCCCACCTCCTCACTCTTCTGGATCTCCGTTATCTATCATTCAACTCTCTATGTCCATGTAATCACAGTTTTTAGCAACTACTTATGAGTGAAGACATATGACATTTGTCTTTCTGTGCCTCGCTTGTTTCACTTAAGAAAATGACCTCTAAGTCCATCCATGTGACCATGAATGACATGATTTCATTTTTTTAATGGCTGAATAGTATTCCATGTGTATCTATATCATATTTTATTTATCCACTCATCAATTGATGAACAATTAGGTTGATTCCATATATTTGATATTGTGAATAGTGGTGCTATAAATATACAAGCACAGGTTTTTTGATATATTGATTTTGTTTCCTTTGGATAGACACTCAGTAGCTGGATTGCTGGACTGAATGGTGGTTTTATTTTTAGTTCTTTGAAAAATAAGTCTCCAGATGCTGTAAATAGTGATTCCTTTGAGGCATCTGGCAAAGTAAATTTAAAACTTTCTGGAAAATTTCACTCTCCTACATACCATTAAGTACATTCGTAAGTCATGGGAGGAAGTAAAAATAACAACTAGTTTGGAAAAAGAGAAGATTCCAACCCTCATATATGACTTTGAAGGGTTTAAGACATCAGTGGAGGAAGTAACCTTACTAGAAGTAACCTCTAACCAAAGAACTAGAATTAGAAGTGGAGTCTGAAGATGTAACTGAATTGCCGCAATGTCATGATCAAATTTGAATGGATGAAGAGTTGCTTCTAATAGATGAGCAAAGAAAATGATTCTTGAGATGGTGTCTACTCCTGGTGAAAATTCTGTGAAGATCACTGAAATGACAAGAAAGGATTTAGAATATTACACAAACTGGCAGGGCGTTGTGGCTCACGCCTGTAATCTAAACTTTTTGGGAGGTGGCTGGTAGATCACTTGAGGCCAGGAGTTCAAGATCAGCCTGGCCAAGATGGCAAAACCCGGTCTCTACTAAAAATACAAAAATTAGATGGGCGTGGTGGCGCGTGCCTGTAATCCCAGCTACTCAGGTGGCTGAGGCATGAGAATTGCTTGAACCCGGGAAGCGGAGATTGCAGTGAGCCAAGATTGCACCACTGTGCCCCAGCCTGCAGCCACAAAGCAAGATGCTGAATCAAAAAGAAAAAAAAAAAAAGAAATAAAAAAGAATATTACACAAACTTAATTGACAGAGCAGCAGTAGGGTTGAAGAGAAAATTGATTCCAATTTTGAAAGAAGTTATACCGTGGGTAGAATGCTATCAAACAGCATCCCATGCTATATGTATATAAAAAATTGTGAAAGGAGAATCAATTGTTGCAACGTATTTCACTATCATCCTATTTTAAGAATTGCCACAGATACGCCAGCCTTCTGCAACCACCACCCTGATCAATCAGAAGCCATCAACAGCGAGTTAAGACCCATCAGTAGCAAAAAGATTAACACTCCCAGAAGGCTCAGATGATTGTTAGCATTTTTTAGCAATAAAGCATTTTTTAAATAACTATGTACACATACATACATGATGATGTAGTGCTACTGCACACTTATTAGACCTATGGTATCATGTAAATAGAACTGATATATTTGCTAAGAAACAAATATAAACAAATATATAAAAAATATACATATATAATATATATTTTGGTGACTTGCTTAATTGCGATATTCACTTCATTATGGTAGTCTAGAATCCAACCTGCAATATCTTCAGGGTGTGCCTGTACAGAAAGGGAGAAGACTTAAAAAAAATCAAACCTATGAAATTGAAGGTATTATGGGTTGAAATTAAAAAAAAAGAAATTGAAGGTATTAATATAAATTATTTGTTTTAAACATAAAATATATGAATTCTTATTTGTGTTTGTGCATATGTATGTATGTGTGCATGTCTGTCAAAGACTCCTTAGAAAAAGGACAGACTGCAGAATGGAGCAGGGTAAGCATAAAATCAGCCTGGAATACCTTTTGTTGCAGAGAGTAAAGAAATGCTCATCATTTTTTATGGCTGCGTAGTATTCCATGGTGTATATGCACCACATTTTCTTAATCGAGTCTATCATTGTTGGACATTTGGAACCTGCACGTTTTGCACATGTACCCTAAAACTTAAAGTATAATAATAAAAAAAAGAAGTGCTCAAAACAATTCAGGATATGTCAAAAGAATTATAGTGATGCTTACATCTACGAGCAAAACAACAGTAAAATTTGAATGCACGTTTTTCCTAAGAATACTATAAGAGAAAAGAAAGGAAGTTAGATCAATACAGGAAATTATTATCTAAAACTTTTTAGGAGATTTTTTTCATTTATTTATTTTGAAGTTTTATCTGCTATATATTTTATCTTACATATAAGATAAGTGGAAGGACATGGTATAATTTAACTTAAACACAAAATACATTCTTTTAACTGGAAAACATAACTATGTAATTCATGCATTTAAGAAATGCCTTATAAGATTCATGGTTTTAAATATTTTATTAATATTAATGCTGAGGATGGTAACATGTTAGACATATTTAAAGTTCTCACTTTCCTATGCATTTATTTTGGGCAGTTAGTAACTAAAATATCAACTCTATAATCTCAGAATTTGACAAAATGATTAATATACAGTTATCCTTAAATATTTATTACATACCAATTAGATAAATTAGTGTCAGATGGGGAGTTTTATCAAAAGCATTAATTAAAACATTGTATGATACAAACAAACTATAATAAACTAGAGGATAAATATATTTCCTATTCATAAAAAATATATCAACATGAAGTTAACCAGCTTAATCTTACGCATAAAACGTATATAGTTGCAGCAAGGCCACATCTCCATAGAGCAAAATATTGTGTAACCTATATTATTCAATTTTAAATAATTACATAATATCTTCTCTGTCAACTATAACATACTAAATACTGCTAACTCAGTAAAAAAAAAACTGCAGAAAAGTTTATACTGCATTTAGATTTGGTGACATAAGATATGGATTAAATTTTAGAAGAGAGATTTAATGCATAACAGACATTAATATTTTTATATGCACATATTTAGTTCTATTAATGCTAGAGAAGCAGGAGTAAAACATGCACAAAGAAGTATATGCATGCAACCACACTAGAAAATCTCTTATTGAGGTCACTACAAATTTAATTCCTTCAAATCTATTAAACTTCATAAGTTCCACTTCAATTTATTATGGTGTTTGATATTGTTAACCTCCCATTCCTTTTTTAAATCTATTTTTTAGCGAAAGCTGTGCAGACTTCTTATCCCAGCTTACCTCTGATTCATTGACTTTTCTTCCTGGGTCTAGTCTTTAACCCTCTCACTGCCGTAGGTTTTGTTCAGGCCTCTACATTTTGCCTTGATGCTCACTGTTTCAGAATCACTCTTGAGCACTGCCTTAATTATTATTTTTACGGTGGTTTTAAACATAACCCTGTATCTCAAATGCCTGTAGAACTGCTCATCACATATCCCAGGAGCATTTCATTGTAACTAAATTAAACTCAAAGCTTTCCCACTGATATTTTCTTTCATTTATACTTCTTTGTTTCTAATTGGTGCACTTCCAGAGTCGAATTTATGAACTTCCAGAGTCAAAATTATGAAAGTATCACTGTGTTTCTTTCTACTTTGTTTCCTATATCAAATATGATGTAAAATCCATCTTTCTCTTTGAATGTGTTCTTGCCTTCTTTATGAGGCCTGCCCATGTCCCAGGGGCAGTGATGTTAGTACCTAAAGCACCCAGATGCTCCTTTTTTCAGGAACTGGACTTGGCCTAACAGGAGCTCCTTATTCCGTGGAAGTCTATGTGTTCCTGCTTCTCACACTTTATCCTTCAACTGCCACCACCTCTCCTGACTCTCAACCTGTGGGTGGATCTTAAAGCACTGACTAAGAATCAGGATAAATCCTTGCTTCGGGGTGTGACTCATTCTGCAGGAAGTCATATGCAGAGCTTCCGGAGAGATAAAGAGGAAGCAAGTCTTCATCCTTGATTTGTTCCTTCCTCTGCCCTATCCTGCTTCTGTTTCTTCTGAGGTCAGCCTTTAAATCCATCATGAAAACCTGAATTCCAGGCTCAGGCTTTCATATGAGGGAATCTGGCTTATGACATCATCCTTCAAAATACTGCTCAGTTCATCCTTTAATCCATCATTTCATGCCTGGATTAACCAAAACAGCTTCTCAGATCATTAGTTTCTGCTGTGCCTGTCCTTTATACATTTTCTAAAACCATACCATATTTCAAAACTACCTTTCTAAATTATGATAGTCAGTCTATTGTGGTTGTTAAAGTCATTATTTCATTACCCAGATTGCCTGGGTTTGAGTTCTAATGTCACCAATTATTGAGTGAATAACTTGGGTACATTTTAAATTTTTTCCATGCCTCCATTTTCTATATGATAGAGAAAAGTGAGAAATTAAGAATTTTCTGTTTCTTAAAGACAAAATGATTTGTAAATGCAAACTACTTTAAACAAGGCCTGGAACATAATCAACGCAGTGAGTGTTAACTATCATCATCATCATCATCATCATCATCATTATCATTGACTCAGTTGTTATTCCTCTCCTCAAGAACCTACATTAGCTTCTAATTAAACATACTGTTTCAAGTAAAAAACTTATCTACTGGCTCCTGAGGTCTATCATAATCATCTTTGTCCTATTTTTATGGTTTAATTTCCCAGTTATTTCCAATATAAACTCTATTTTCACCAACTCATTATCCTTGTAATTTTTGCAAACAGAAATTCCTTAGTTCTCTATTTTTTCCATAGTAGTATCTCTACTTAAAATAGTATGCCATGTCTTTTCCACTAGGCTTACCTCACACTCAATTTCTCTGAAAAACTTTCATAATACTCTATCATATACTACTCATTTCCTTATTTGACTATGTCTTGACTTGGAATTAGAACCATATATTCTACCTTGCAGTTATTTGCAACTATAATAATTTCCTTAATTATCTTATGGTTTATCTTTAATTCCTCAAGTATATTGAAAACTCTACAAGGAAGAACATTATGTTTTATAATCATTATGCATCATCAACAGGGCATAGGCCAATGCTAGAGTATGTTTGATAATTGTTTGTTTTAATTAGTGCAAAGAAAGATGCTTCATGGACTGCTGACAATCTACTATAGACATAAGAAAAACATTAAAATGATATCCAAGTGATCAAGAAAACAAAAGTTTTTCAGTTTTACTAATTATTTTTTTCTGAAGTTGCTACAGAGATATTTTAAACTATCAAACTGAGTGAGAGATTTAGGTGGATGGATGATTTAGTAAAATGAAAGAAATGTTATTCCTCTACTATTAAAGATAATCTATGTAAATAAATTTTCCATCAACATGGAGAAGCAGTACTATCTGCCTACTCCTGGGTATTAATATATGTTGTTTAGGTAAGTAATTTCTTTTTAATGTATTTAATGTGGTTTAAGTGCTAATAAATGCATCATTTCAATTGTCACTTTAGCCTCAACTCTCTACATACTAGTGCACTATAAAGAACATTAAAACAATAAATACTTTCTTGAAATAACTAAACTTATTGTCAAATATGTACAAACAGTGAAAACAGAATATAACACATTTTTAAATGCCAAGTGTTTTAGTCTGTAGAATAGGATACTTTTCTATCTATCAAATATCATCATTTTATTCTTCATTTAAGTTTTCATTTGATCATGAACATATTGCATGCTTGCTGTAAAAATTTAAATAATACATCTGTTGATACATTTCAGAAAAAAGTTAGCCACCCCTTCTTTCCTCCTTATGAGCTAGGGCTTATTCCTCACAGGAATAAGATTTGTTAAGTTTTTGGCGTATATCCTTCGACACTGTTTCGATGAACATAAAATGATAAATAACATTATTTCCAACTCAAGACTAAGTATATTAGTTACATAAGATTTCCCCATTTATGTCTGCAAAATGCTCTTACTCTTAATAATGGCTAAAGGGGAAGAAAAATTTCACAAGCTCAATCATATTTCATTTCATATCTGTACATTGTATCAGACAAGGCCATAAACACCTCCTAATTTTCTTACAATTGAAAATTCAAATATCCAATTTTAATATTGATGTGTCAACCTAATTTTCCTCATCTGAATCTCAGATTAAAGGTAGCCCACCTATAAAAAATTTTTGATGTTTGAAATTCAAGGATTTACATTCAAATATTTTGGTTTATTTGTTGCTGATCAATTATCTTGGGCTATTTGTGAGAAAGTGATATTCATCTTAGGATTTCCTTCAAGGCCTAAAGCACAAATGAGTTCAGAATTTTGATTATTTTTCATGCAAAATATATTAATGGGTTATTTGAAATATTATTAGCCTTTCAGACCTTACCTACTTAAAAATATGCCTAACAGTAAACAAAACTATCTACATAAACATGGCCTTTCATAAAACAATTGATAATTGTGACCAGTATCAAGTTAAAAACATACACAATATAACCAGCACATAAATAAATGATTTTATGTAGAGTCCTTCAATGAGGGCAATATGTTAACTAAAAACAAAATTTATTTGACAGTGTGGAATGATGATATAATTAATATGAATTAAACATATATAATTATGAATGAATACTGAGCAAGTGCTAATAATGTTAGCTAGCAATGCTTTTACTGAAAGAGCTATAAATCTTCATAAAAATTATTTTTATATTATTCGATATTATTATAATAGCCCCACAATTTTTAGTGGTAATGATTCCAACACCACATACATTTTGCTTAAAGACAATATTTAGTTGTACTAACCAAAATATACTAAAAGTATTAAAATGTATTAGTTTATTACTAATGATTATTCATTTTAAGTCAAGAGCTAGTTTTGCGTTAATTACAACTGTTTCATCTTGCAAAAGTATCAGTAAAGTAGTATCAAATACCTGCAATGATTCACAACAATGCTTGTTCAAGTGTCACACAATATTTATTTGTATTTATTAATATTTGTTTAACTTAAAGTCCTAAGATGTACATTACTTGTAAAATAATTAGTACTAAAGTTTTAAACTATAGTGTTAAAAAATTAATTGGGAGGTCATTAGGCTGAGACATCTCCAGGTTTTTGCCAAGCAAAAACCAACTCAGAGTAATTTAACCAATCAGAAACCACCAACCAACCTCTAAATAGACTCTTGCCCCGCTTTAACCAATCAAATATTTTCTTTGTCTTGTTTCCACAAGCGTCTTATGAAAACGTTCCCCTGGTCTTCTTTAGGTGGGTCTCTGAACAGCCTGTGGTCTCGTGCTACCCGATCATGAGTTGCTGTTTGCTCAAATAAACTCTTTAAAATAGTAATGTACCTAAGTTTATCACTTAACAGTGTAAAGAAAATATAAAACTTTATTTGAATTGAGTTAGCCATAATGATTTTTAAAAACTAATTTTTCGTATCCTACTTAAGAAACACATCAATGATTGATAATAATGTATTTAGTTTAATATATTCTAAATATATTAAATATGTATATGTTCAGAATAGTACATATAAAAGTAATACATTGCTCAGATGTTTTAGAACAATATAAACCAAGAAGAATTTTAATTTCTCATCCAATAGGAATATTGTAAACAATTTGCATGAATAATTTAGAAAATAACTAATATATATAAAGAGTAATAAAGAAAATAATGTAGAATATTACGAATATAGAATAATTGCTCAACAGATTGGTTAAAAATGTTTCAAATGAAAAAGAAAATGTTGAATTAAGATGAATAAAAGACTACAAGATTGAAGAAATTATAGGAAACACCCATCTTTTTAAAAAATTAATGAGCATTTGATGTGTTAATATATTTTTGAGTTGGTTGACACCTCCTGTCTTCTTAAAAATACATACAATATTATTTAATTTATAAGTTAAATGAAGTCAATTTAATTACACTCTCAAGAATAGCTCTTACGCTGAAGAATATAATTGAATTATTAACTAGATGCTATTTAGATGCTAGCTCAGGATAATTTGTGGTTTTGCCACACATATTATGACATTGAGTAATTCTCTCAATAATAATGACTGTGAATTCTCTTGCAAATGGTAACTCAATTTCGTAGTTATATTTGAAAAATAAAATCAATAATATAAAAATGCTTTCAATAGTTAGCTGACAGATTGAACTCTAAGTCACCTGCAGTAGTTATGCAATGTCAAATGTCCTTCCCCATGTATTCCAAGACACTGACTTAAATTCAACGTCCATATTGTAATATTTCTATCATGGTAGAAATACAGCCATGTTTTTCGGGAATCATTTTAATGAATAAAACTATTAGCTTTAAAATGCATTATGGCTTTAAAAATATCAGTATGACACAATTTTAAATAAATATAAAAATGTCAATATGAAATACCTTAATTTATTAGTTGATATAAATATATAGCCAAGATAACCTTTCTTTAGTTTCTGATGGAATAGCATATTTCATTTCAGATTTTAGGCACAATTCCCGAATTAGCGTGCCTAAAATCAGTATGACTGTGAATCCCACAGTCCCAGATAATGGAATTTTTCCTCCATAGCTATCAACCCTAGTTACAAGTAGTTTTATTTTTGAACACTTTATAATTGTTTTGTTTTTCAAAAAATTATTACCTAAAGTAGCATTTCAACTTTTCCACAAAAGAAAAATAAGAAATAAAAACAAGTATAAACAAAACAAACAACAACAACAACAAAAAACTCTTAAAAAAATGTGAATCCTTATTTCTGTAGTCATATAATATTCTGCAATCTGCATGCCAGTCTGGCACTTTTAAACATGTGAATGCATGTTTCCAGTAGAGGCAGACTACTGTACCTATGTGCAGGTATCTTTCGGTTCCCAACAATCAGGATAACGTCACAAAGTTGCTGCTGCTTCAAATAACTTTCCATCTTTCTGAAGGTTTGCTCAGCATGATGAACAGCTTGATAGAATTCTTCAGAGCTACTGGAGTCCAAATCACTTTGAGGTGTCATTGAATGGCCGGTTGATGACAGCCTATAAACCACACACACACACACACACACAAAATAATAAAGGGATTTATAAAGAGCCAATTATCTAGAATAACATACAGGTATTTATCATTTTCTTAAGAAAACTAATATATCTGTGTTTATTTTTATATTTTAATACAAGTTCAATAAATAAATGTCGAATAATCTATTGTGGGATAAGTGATTTGCTCTAGGGAATAATAAATAAATGGAAAAGTTCTTTTTTTCTTGTTTAAAAAAGGTTTAAAAATATGTTGTCTGTATTGATTAGGACATTAAGTTAGTAAACCTGAAATATCACAGAAATAGTAAATTATTTACATGCCTATTCTAAAATTAATTAGCAATGAAATGTTAATTTCATTCATTTGATATTGAGGAAGATAGCGTAATTATACTATTCTAAATAGAATTCTTGAGATGTCATAGTAAATGTTGCCTTGCAGAAATAGGTGATTTTTATTATGAAAAAAATATGAAACCTGGTTTTCAAGTAATACTGACAATTAAATTTGTAAGTAAATTATTGACTTTCATGTTCTGCACCCCACTATTAAACAAAAAAATAGAATATTAACTCAGTACTTATAATAGCTTTAATCATTAATAGATATTTTAATAAATTTTATGATTTTGAAAAGTCCATGATACTTAAGTTTTGTTACTTCATGTATTAATAGTATAGACTGTTTAAAAAAAATAACTTTAATAAGTGCTATACTCCATCATAGAGAAGACTGTTAATATTCAAGTTACATGATAGACACATGATAAAGCCCAGCAGACCCAATCAAGTGTCCTGATGACAATTGCTTAAATAACCTAAAATTAAATATTAATTAGATTCATAAAGTTAAGACTAAAATTGCTTACTTCATGATAAATATCTTAGAAAGTAACATGGAGAATTCTGGTTCCAATTGCAAAGTAGTAATTTGCAGCTGACTAAATCCCTCTCCACGAAAACCACAAAAAAGTTACATACAATATCAAAATAATTATTTGCATTCAATAGGCTCTACTGAGGCAATCAGGACTTAGAAAGCTAAGATCCTGAAATACAGATAAATTAATTAGAGTCATCTCAAAATTATTCACTGCGTATTCTTTCCCTCTCAAGGTATTTACTAGTTATTAACAACATAGAGTGAGAGTCCAAGGAGCTCAACATAATATGGCAGCTAAGCAGATCTTCTGAGGATAATACGAAGACTGAAACCTAGAGTTGTATCAGTGAAAATCTCTGATTTCATTAAGCTGAACTTTTAATTGAAGTACCAGCAAACAATATAGTTTATATTTAGGAAAAGACATTCTTATTTGGACTCTGTGATTTCTTATACACAATGCCTGGCATTAAAGGAAAAAAATAGTAGGTTTGTAAAGAAACTGGACACAATGAGAAAAACAGACAACAGAAACAGTCTCCCAGGTGCTACAGATATGTTCAAATATATGGATCACAATTATTACTTAATAGATATAAAAATAACTTTCATTGGTCTTTTAATATAGATAATAAGCTGGATAATTTCAAGTCATATGAAAAAAATCACATGGAAACAAATAAGGCAATACAATAATTTAAGATTTTGATGTGCAAAATTAGTCGATAAAAGGCAAACAAATGACGGTATGAAAAATAAATTAATAGAAAATACTCAAACTAAGTTACTGAGATAAAAACATAGAAAACAAAAAATGGTAAAATTATAATATTCATGTAATTACTATATTCTGTAATCTTAAAAGTAGAGGGGAGAAATGATGGGACAAAAGCCATCTGAGGAAATAATGGCCAAGAATTTTCAAAAATTTGTTAGATACTTCAGGAAAGAGATTCCAGTGAAATTGGACTTTAACACATTTTAATCGTATAGAAACACCTAATACACTGATTCGGAAAACATTATATTTTATTGAACCTCTTCCTCTTGAGATGCAGAACCGCAGTTATGCAAAATAAAAAATTCGGAGAGCCTTACCAGTAAAGTGTAAACAACAACAAAAAACATTATTTTTGAATAAGAAAATACGTAATTGATATTATTTCCAGAAGATGTGTTTGTGCACATAGAAAATCCGAAAAAATTGACAGAGAAGCTTACCAAATTCTATATCCACTGATATTACCTGTGTTCTCTGTTATCTGCAATATATATATTTATCTACACAATATGTTATCTTCATCTGACTTTTCAAGTTCTCCTTTAAATATTTGAAATTAATACAAATTTTGCTGTACCATATGTTTGCCTTTCACAAGTTTGCAAATTACAACCCCAGAATATGGCCACTTCTCAGCATGTATTTTAAGAATTCGGGCTCAAGCACATATAGCAAGAACAGCAGAATTCTTCCACCTGTTAACGCATTGAATAGAAAAGTCACAATATGCATTGCAGGGTGCATTTTAAGATTTAGAATGAACATACTATTGACTCTCAGGTAGAAAGGATAATTAAGTCAGGATTTGTAGGCTGCCAAATGGACCAAAACTGCTCCAAAAGGAAACCCTGATGCTTCTTCTGGTTGGGTACTCAGACTGCATGATTAGGTTTTAAAATTCAAGATATGAGAAACACCTCTAAAGAATGGCTACAGATTAATTTAAATAGGGTTTGGGATAAAAGCTCTACATACGTCCTTATATTAATTAACCACAGGTTAAATGAAATATTCTGGTCAGAATTTTTTTTTTTTTTTTTTTTTTTTGAGACAAAGTCTCACTCTGTCACCCAGCCTGGGGTGCAGTGGCACGATCTTGGCTCACTGCAACCTCTGCCTCCCGGGTTCAAGTGATTCTCCTGCCTCAGCCTCCTGAGTAGCTGGGATTACAGGCATGCACCACCATGCCCGGCTCATTTTTGTATTTTTAGTGGAGACGGGGTTTCACCATGTTTGTCAGGCTGGTCTCAAACTCCCGACCTCAGGTGATCTGCCCGCCTTGGCCCCCCAAAGTGCTGGGATTACAGGCATGAGCCACTGTGCCTGGCCTGGGCAGAAATTTTTAATACCTGATAAAGATTTCATAATCTAGGAAAAGTTAAGATAATTATTTAATTTACTTTGTCTTTAGTTGTTGTCCAAGTTGTGGTGGGTGTGTTATTAAAGAAAAGAGTGAGATAAGTAGAATAGAAAGAAATAGAAAAGAAAGAAATAGAGCTTGGTGAGACCCTGGTTTGTGGGGCGGGGGGGTCATAGTATTTGAAAAGAGTTATTCAAAGTCAAAAAGTTAACTACTGTCAAGATAGTACCTTCTTTTATCTAATCTAGTTAAAATAATCAATCTCAAATATAATACAGACTTGGACTTTTTCTGACAAATTTGAAAACAATTTGAAAGAATGGGATTTAAAAAAAAAGAAAATTAGATAAGAGGCTCAAAAAATAAATAAATAAGTTCCAGTTCTCTCCTAGATTTTTTTCCTAAAAGTTCTTAGGCATTAAGTTTCTTCATATTATATCTGAGAACACATTACTTCTCTTCAAGGTCATTAATCTTTCAGATAAATGGTTATGTTTGTTTCACTTGATTTTCTCTCACACATTTCCTCACATATCATTTCATGATCTAAGACTTTAGTAGGAATCTTTCTCCTCAACCTTTTACTTAATATAGAATTTTAATGTGAATTTTCACAACAGAACACTTATAATTTTTAAGATAATATTTATTATTTAACCTTCTTCCTATCACATATCCAACCTACTAATTTAAAAAGGAGACTTTAACATTTTAGTAAATTTACATTATGTATTTATCATGTTTTCTATAGGTATTAAGTAAAAACCAGGCATTGGATTACTTCATTGTTTTGTCCAATTTCGTACATCATTTGAAAAAAACTTTACAGTTTCTTTCCAACCGAAGAGTCCCTTATACAATGATCTGAAACTCTTAACATTTGTCTTTATTTTGGCCCAACAATACAAAGCTTGAAGTTACAAGAAATGCAATTTTAAAAGTACAATATGACTTTTTATCAGATTTAAAGATATGTTTAAGTCTTCTCCAACCTAACATATATAAAAATAAAATGAATAAAATTGTTTTGATCTCTTGAACTCCTCAAACCATAGCTATACTATTCTATTTCCTTTCATACCCACGTCTTGAAAGAATTGCCTTCACGTCTTAACTTCAGTTCCTGACCCTCCAAATACTCCTTAATCTATTGCAATTTGACTTCCATAACTACCCATCTAACGGAACTACTCTTGACAAGGACATTAGTGTCTTTCTTGTGGCTATCTTGAGCATTTAATTTCCTATCATTGACTGCTGAGAACTGACCAACATGCTTTACTGTTCTCGTGCTAAACAGTTCAGGACTCAATATTCTTTACTCTCTCTGTACCAAATGATTCTGAGGTGAAACCTGTTTCCCTATTTCTTTGTTAAACAACATCGGAATCCGACAAATAAGTTAGTTACTTCCTCAAGGAAATATTTACTTCTGTAAGAATAGATTGTTAACTAATAAGAACAAATGTAAAACAAATAATTACTCATGTGTTTTTACTTTATGACCTACCTACTGAGTGCAAATCTAAAAGTGTTTTTATCTCTTCCCATTGCCAACCAGTTCCTCAGTCTTCAATGGCTTCTTGGTGGCAAATCCATATCACACAATATAAGTGCCTGTATGATCTGATGCTTTCTACAATTTGTATGATCCTTCAAACCAAGCTCTAGTTTCAGCTACACCAAATAATTCCAGTTTCTGCAATACGTCACACCGCTTTCTTCTATCGCATTCCACACACATATTTTTCTGTACCTGGAACCTGCACAACACACTGATATTCCCATGGCTGACTACTCCTTCAGAATTCAGTTTAAATATCGCTACCTTCAGAAAGTCTTATTTTTTTCAGCGAATTGTTTTTTATTTTTACTTTAAAAAATAGATTCAGGGGATATATGTGCATTTGTTACATGAGTATATTGTGTGGTGCTGAGGGGAAAGCCTTATTTCAATCCTTACTGCTTGTGGAGTGGGGTTACCCTAACATGTAGTAAATATGGTTTAAATACTTCTCTGCCATGTCAAACATTTTAGGAGTTCAACAACTATTTGTTGAATAAATGCATAAATACATTCTATGACAAGATGGTTTGGTCAGATACTAATTTTAGTTTGTTATGTGTTTTTGTTTACTTTTGGTTTTAGTTTCCATCGACCACACAAATGTGTTGCTCAGAATAGCTACCACTAAATAAACAAACAATAGAATTTATATCCCAAAACCTAACAGAATGCCTGGCACACAGATTTAGTAAATGTTTGTGGCATAAATTGTAATTTTTGAACATCAAATAGTTTCCAGAGCTCATGAGAAACAAACAAACAAAACATAAAATAACTGCTGTAACCAGAATACATACTTTCTTATATTTCTCTGGCAGTACAATTGTGTACATTATGACAATACTAAAGATTACACTAAATATAGTAAATAAAATACATTTAAAACCATTTAAATAAATAAGATATATTAATTGCAAACAAAAATTTCTGGATGACTAGATTCAAAATTTTTTCTTAATGTGAGTCACTAAGAGAGTAACGAAAATGGCAAAATAAATTTGAAAGCAGTTTTTTTTTCTAAGTGATAAGAGTTAGCTTTTGTTTTGAGAAAAATATTTTAAAGAACATTTTGTAATATCAGATAAAGAAATCACTCTTACATACATAGTTCTTAGACAAAGACCTGAATGTAGTAAAAGATGACTTTATTTAAGGGAAAAAGATTTAACTATTTCTTTGAGCCCAGCAAACTTAGTGTGTATTTCAGGCAATGTATATGTCTTTAGATTATATTTGCATTAGAGATATACGTATTTTAATTTTTAAAAAATATTTTTGAGTAGTGGGAAATTGAGAATTTGTTATTTTCTACCTTTTAAAAAATGTTCACATATTTTATATCAGGCACACATTATTTTAAACAACATAAAGTCATTTTTACAAAAAAATTCAAAGTTCAAAAAGTGACCAGAATAAAAAAAAAGCATCTAAAGAAATGCTAACAAGAATTCTTCAAACCAAAAGAATGCAAACGTGACTGTGATTCTGAAACTGTAATTATGATAGATAAACCACATATATCTTTAAAATAAAGAGACTAAAAGAGGATACTATTAAATAATAACTAATTTTTTCAGAAATAGGCAATATAAATATGTGAATAGTGACATAAAAAGTTTTAAATGTTGGGAGAGAATAAAGCGTACGGTGTTTTTGCTTGTTTCTTTACTTTGCAATGAAAGTTAAGTTGTTATCAGTTTAAAATAACTTGTTATTATAAGGTGTATTTTGTAACCCTTATGGTAACTAAAAAGCAAAAACCTATTATAGATACATTAAAAATAAAAAGTGGCTCACGCCTGTAATCCTAGCACTTTGGGAGGCCAAGGCGGGCGGATTACCTGAGCTCAGGAGTTTGAGACCAGCCTGGGCAACACGGTGAAACCCTGTCTCTGCTAAAAATACTAAAAAATTAGCCAGGCGTGGTGGTATGCATCTGTAGTCCCAGCTAATTGGGAGACTGAGACAGGAGAATTGCTTGAACCCGAAAGGTGGAGGGTGCAGTGAGCCAAGATTGCACAACTCCACTCCAGCCTGGGCGACAGAGCAAGACTCCAGCTCCAAATAATAATAATAATAACAACAACAACAACAACAATAATAATAATAAATAAAATAAAAAGCAATAAATCAAAACATGTTACTAAAGAAAAATCACTTAACCTCAAAGGAAGACTGAAAGAGAGAACGAAAGTAAGAAAGAATCTACCAAACAACCAGAAAACAATAAGCAAAATGGCAGTAGTAAATTCTTCCCTGTCAATAATTACCTTCATGAAAATAAATTAAATTATTCAATTAAAAGACATGGATTAGCTGAATGGATACACTTATGCAACTAGAAACCAAAAAAGAACACTACCGACTATAATAGTTATATCAGATAAAATAGACTTTAAGACAAAAAGGAAGAACATACAAAGAGGGTCATTATATGATGATAAAGGGGTCAATTCAGCAAGATTAAATAAAAGTTTTCATACTGGAAATCCTAGCCAGAGCATTAGGCAAGAGAAGAAAGGATATTCAAACTGAAAAGGGAAAAATTAAATTGTCCCTGTTTGCAGATGATATGATTTTATATATAGGAAACCTTAAAGAGTCCACCTAAAATCTGTTAGAAATAATAAATAAATTCAGTAAAGTTTCAAGATATAAAATCAAAATGTAAAAATCAGTAGTATTCTTCTACCTCAACAGCAAACTATCTGAAAAAGAAATCAATAAAGCAATCCCATTTATATCTATTTTAAAGACCCTAAATATAAAGATAGTACAGAGGGTGCAAGATTTCTACAATGAAAACTACAAAATACTGATGAAAGCAATTGAAGAGGATATTAATAAATGAAAAGTTATCCTATGTTCATTGGTTGGAATAATAATTTTTTAAAATGCTCATACCACCTACAGTGATCTGCAGATTCATAGAATCACTATCAAAATACTAATGACATTTTTCAAATAAATGGTAAAAGCAATCTTGAAATTTGTATGAAATTTATATGGAAAAGATCCAAAATATCTAAAGCCATTTTGAGTAAAAAAATAAACTAGCTGGAGGCATTACACTACCTGACTTTAAAATATACTGTGCTCGGTGTGGTGGTTCCCACCTGTAGTCCTACCACTTTGGGAGGTCAAAGCAGGAAGATTTCTTGAAGCCAGGAGTTTGAGACCATCCTGGCAACAATGTGAGACCCCATCTTTACAAAAAAAAAAAAAAAAAAAAAAAGAAGAAGAAGAAGAGAAAAAAAAAAGCTGTGTGTGATGGTAAACTCCTGGAATCCTAGCTACTCAGGAGGCTATGACAGGAGGGTCGCTTGAGCCCAGGAGTTAAGAGTCAGCAATGACCTGTACTCACATCACTGCACTCTAGCCTTGGTGACACGGCAAGCCCCTATTTCAAAAATAAATAAATAAAAAGAGTATACTACAACGCAATATTAACCAAAACAGCATGGTACAGGCATAAAAATAGATACATAGACCAATGGAACAGACTAGAGAACCAATAAATAAATCTATGCATTTACGGCTGATTTTTGACAAAGGCACAAAGATCCCACAATAAATGATGCTTGGAAAACTGGATATTCACATGCAGAAGAGTGAAACAACATCCCTATCTCTCACTACTTAAAGTCAACTAAAAATAGATTAGAGTCTTAAATGTAAGACCTGAAACTATAAAATTACTAGAGGTAAACATAGGGAAAATGGTTCATGACATTTGTCTGGGCAAGGACTTTTTTGGATGAGATCTCAAAAGCACAGACAACATATGTACAAATAGACAAGCGGGAATGGTATAGGAGTTAAAAATAAATTATTTAGGCAGATAGTGAGGGTACGGATGTCCTTGGTAAGGTTTCTCTTTTAATAAAAAGCAGCCCCCAAATCATTTCTTTTCTGAAAAAAAGCAGCCTTTAAAATCGAGCTGCAGACATAGATAAGCAAACTGGAATCTTGCACAGGTGAATGCTGGCAATCGTGACAATAGGAAAAGACTACCTAGAGGCCAGGCATGTTCAACATGGCAGCTCCATCTTCCATTTTCATTGCCAACCACGTGTACAGTAAGGAGCAGACAACATGATGCCTGCCAGATAGAAAAACTGTTTGCATAACAAAAGATTAGGGTGGGGAAGCCAGCTTCTTTGAGCTAGGTAAATGTCACACCTGGTCCAACCAATCTTTGGGCTCTATGTAAATCAGATACTGCCTCCTCTAGCTAGTCTATAAAACCCGTGCCTTTCACCAGGGGACTGGAAGACCCACTTGGGCACTCCTCTATCTCTTCAGGAGAGAGAGTTATTCTCTTTTCTCTTTGTTTTGCCTATTAAACCTCCACTCTTAACTTCACTCCATGTGTGTCTATTTCTTGATTTCCTCGGCATGAGGCAAGGGACCTCGAGTATTACCCCAAACAATGCCACTTCAGGTTTATATCAACCTAAAATCTTCTGTGCAGGCTGGGCCTGGTGGCTCACACCTGTAATCCCAGCACTTTGGGAGGCCAAGGTGGGCGGATCGCATGAGGTCAGGAGTTCAAGACCAGCCTGGCCAACATGAAGAAACCTGGTCTCTACTAAAAAAATAGAAAAATTAGCCAGGCATGGTGGCGGGCGCCTGTAATACCAGCTACTCAGGAGGCTGAAGCAGGGAGGATCGCTTAAACCTGGGAGGCAGAGTTTGCAGTGAGCCGAGATTGCACCACTGCACTACAGACTGGATGACAGAGCGAGACTCTGTCTCAAAACAAACAAACAAGCAAACAACAACAACAAAAAACCTCTGTGTGAAAAAAGATCAAAAAGTGAAGAGACAGCTTACCGTGTGGGAGAAAATATTTGCAAACTATGCATCTGACAAGGGGATAACATTCAGAATATATAAGAAACTCAAACAAGTCAATAGTAGAAAACAAAGAAAAAACCAATCTGAGTTTAAAATAGGCAAAAGAACTTAATACACATTTCTCAATAGAAGACATACAAATGGCCAATAGATATATGAAGAAAAATGAAAAATGCTCAACTTCATTAATCATCAGATAAATGCAAATCAAAATCATAATAAAATATCACCTTATAACTGTTAGAATGGTTGTTATCAAAAAGAAAAAATATACATAAAAAATACTGGTGAGAATATGGAGAAAGGGAAACTCATATTATGTTGGTGGGAATGTAAATTAGTACAGCCATTATAGACCAGTATGGAGACTCTTAAGAAAAAACAGACTACCATATGATCCAGCAATTCCACTACAGGGTATATGCCCAAAGGAAATGAGATGAATATGTTGAAAATATATCTGCAACCCCATTTTATTACAGCACTATTAACAATAGACAAAATTGCTAATCAGCCTAAGTGTTCATCAAAGGCTAAACGGATAAAAAAAAATGTGATCCATATATATATATATATAAAATATATATATATCTTACGTGTGTGTATAGATATATACATACATAGTATTCCACTGTGTGTGCGTATGTATATAAGTATATATATGTAAGTTATATATATATGTAAACATATATATATTATTTAAAGTAATATCCTCCAGGATCACTCATGTTGCAAATGACAGAATTTCATTCTTTTTTATTGATGAATAGTATTCCATTGTGTGGAATACTATTCATATCCTCCAGGATATTACTTTAAGTAAAATAAACCAAGTACTGAAGGACCAATATTACTATGTTCTCAATCATGTGTAGAATCTAAAGAAGTTGATGTCATGTAAGTAAAGAGTAGAATAGTGGTTACCAGAGGCTTAGGAGACTGTGGGGAGAGAAGAATGGGAAGAGATTGATCAATTGATACAAAGTTAAAGTCAGGAGGAATAAGTTCTGTTGTTTCGTTGCACAGTAGGTTGACTATAGTTAATAGTAATTTATTACATATTTCAAAATAGTAAGAAGAGAGGGTTTTGAATGTTCTCATCACAAAGAAATGACAAGTGTTTGAAGTGATGGATATGTTAATTGTCCTTATTTTATCATTGCATGTTGTATACATATATGGAAATATCACACTGTACTCCAGAAATATGTATAATTATTATGTATCAATTAAAAACAAAAACTTCAAACATCAAGTGAATCTAACTCTATAGTTGATATTAAACCATTCTTATTTCAACATATAATTATCATAAATTTAGAAAACTATGCGAATTATTTTCTGCTACTTGTTTTATTCTTATGGAGTGTTGCCAAAAAATGTTCTATTATGAAAATAAGATACGCTGACGTTTGGTAAGAAATTTTGAATGTTATCCAAATATGTATATTCAGAAAAAGATTTTTCCTACCAAAGTTTTGCTTACATAATTCTATACTCTTAGAGATGAGTTAGTGTTGAGGGGACAGGAAATCAAAGGAAAAGAAATTGAAGTGATGTCAAGATACTTGATGTGTTTAAGAACCTAAACTTCTGACATACTTACTATTTGTAAATATTAATATTCAAAATTGATGAGATTCCAACTTAATGATTATTGTAATAGTGATATTTTCATAATAGACAAGAAGTCTTTGTATTAGATATCCAACAGTAAATAATATTTTATGATAAATTAACTGTACTTTTTTAAGATCATGAATAACAAGATAAAATATATGTTTATACATATATAGCTGTACACCAAACTATTTGTAATTATCATAAAAATTTACTATATATCATCTAAAATACCATTTCCTTTAAAATACCTTAATGTTTGCCAGAAATGAAACACATTTGCTCTACTCAAGTTCACCATTCGCAATGTGTCTCTGACTACACTAAAAATACTAATTAAACCGATGGTATTATTTCTGTTTTTCAAATAAACCAGAATAGAGTGAAAAGGTAGTTACTTTCTTTTTAAAACAGAAACTCTGAGCTATGAGTATTGCTTTATAAATTCTCTAATACAATAATGAAAGAAAACTATTTTCTTGCAGCAATTACTTTGGAGAGAGAAACTCATAGAACCTCAAAATGGATACTGAAAATTACAAATGAGCTTAATGTCCGTTATTTATATTTTCAGCTATTCAATAAAAATCAGCTTTTTTTCTGCCTTCCTGGTGAAGTATCACAAAATAAAAACATTTAAATAACTTTAATCTAGGTCAAAGGAAAGAAAAAAGGAAGTGAAAAGGAAGGGAGGGTAGAGTAAAGGGAATGAGGGAAGGAGGGACAGTGGAAGTGAAGAAGGTTGGAAGGAAGGGAAGAAGGACTACTAAAGAACTCTTTTCCATTGTTTTACCTAATGATAACAACTGTCGTGATTTCTTACACTAAAGATTTGTTTTGGCTCTCTTTGAAATTTATATGAATAACTCTTAGAGTAAAATACACAGATAAAAATAGAAACATATAAATATCTATAATAATATGGGCAATATACACATAGATATTTATACATATATAGGTATCCTTAGTACAAAAGTTTCAGAATAATGGAACTAAAATAACAGTTACTATGAAAAGATACATTAAATGTAGAATAAACTGCTACTTACAAACAAGTGCAAAGACTGTGTTTTATTTCAATTTTCTTTTTTTTTTAATTTATCTTTTATTTTAGGTTCAGTGGTACATGTTCAGGCTTGTTATAGAGGCGAACTTGTGACTCGAGGGTTTTGTGTACAGGTTATTTTGTCACCCAGGTACAAGAATAATACTAAATAGCTTTTTTTTGTGGGGGGGGGAACCTCTCCTTCCTCCCATCCTACACCCTCAAGTTGGCCCCAGTGTCTGTTGTTCTGTTTCTGTCCATGTGCTCGCATTACTTAGCTGCTACTTATAAGTGAGAATGTATGGTGGTGTTTGGTTTTCTCCTCCTGCATTAGTTTGCTAAGAATAATGGCCTACAGTTCCTTCCATGTTCCTGCAAGGACATGACCTCATTCTTTTTTATGGTTGCATAGTATTAAATGGTGTATATGTACCACATTGTCTTTATCCAGCCTATGGTTGTTAGGCATTTAGGTTGATTCCATGTCTTTGCTATTGTGAATAGTGCTGCAATAAACATATGCATACATGTGTCTTTATGGTAGAATAATTCATATTCCTTTGGGTATATACTCAGTAGTGGAATTGCTGGGTTGAATGTTAGTTCAGTTTTTAGTTGAGGAATCTCACCACATTGTCTTCCGCAACAGATGAAGTAATTTACACTCTCCACCAGTAGAGTATAAGCATTCCCTTTCCTCTGCAACCTTGCTAGCATGTGTTATTTTTTGACTTTTTAATAATAGCCATTCTGACTGGTGTGAGATAATATCTAATTGTGATTTTGATTAGTATTTCTCTAATGATTAGTGATATTGAACATTTTTTCATAAGTATATTGGCTGTAAGTATGTCTTCCTTTGAAAAGTGTCTTCATGTCTTTGCCCACTTTTTAATGGTGTTGTTTGATTTTTGTGTGTGTGTTTATGTTCCTTATAGATTGTGGATATTAGAGCTTTTGTCCTTTTGTCAGAGGTATAATTTGCAAATATTTTCTCCAATTCTGTAGGTTGTCTGTTTGTTCTGTTGATAGTTTCTTTTGCTGTGCAGAGGCTGTTTAATTAGATCTCATTTGTCAATTTTTGCTTTTCCTGAATTTGCTTTTAGCATTTTAACGATGAAATCTTTGAGAGTTTCTATGTTCAAAATAGTATTTTCTAGGTTATCTTCCAGGATTTTTACAGTTTTATGCTTTACATTTAAGTCTATAATCTGTCTTGAAATGATTTTTGTATATAGTGTAAGGAAGGGGTCCAGTGTCACTTTTCTGCATGTAGCTATCTAGTTATTCCAGCACCGTTTATTGAATAGGAAATCCTTTCCCCATTGCTTGTTTTTGTCACCTTTGTCAAAAATCATGGTTGTAGGTATGTGGCTTTATTTCATGGCTCTATTCTGTTCCATTGGTCTATGTGTCTCTTTTTGTACTAGTATCATGTTGTTTTGCTTATTGTAGCATTGTAGTATGGTTTGAAGTCAGGCAGTGTGACTCCTCTAGATTTGTTCTTTTTGCTTAGAATAGTTTTGAGTATTCAGGCTCCTTGGTTCCATATGAATTTGAGAATTAGTTTTTTAGTTCTGTGAAGAATATCATTGGTAGTTTGATGGGAATAGCATTGAATCTATAAATTGCTTTGGGCAGTATGGCCTTTTTAATAATACTGATTCTTCCTATCCAAGGATATGAAATATTCTTCCATTTGTTTATGTAATTTATGATTACTTTGAGGAGTGTTTTGTAATTCTCATTGTAGAGATCCTTCACTACCCTGGTTAGCTGTATTTCTAGGTATTTTATTTTTTATTTTTGGCAACTGTGAATGAGATTGCCTTCCTGATTTGACTCTTGGCATGGGTGTTGTTAGTGTATAGGAATGCTACTGATTTTTGTATATTGATTTTGTATTCTGAAGCTTTGCTGAAGTTGCTTAAAAGCTCAAGGAACTTTGAGGCAGAGACTATGGGGTTTTCTAGATATAGAATCATGTAACTTGCAAACAGGGATAGTTTGATTTCCTCTCTTCCTATTTGGATGCCTTTTATTTCTTTCTCTAAGTCTAGAGACTTGATCAGCAGAAACCCTACAAGTCAGAGGAGATTTGAGGCCTATATTCAACATTCTTAAAGAAAATAAATTCCAACCAATAATTTCATATCTGGCCAAACTAAGCTTCATAAGCAAAGGATAAATAAGATTCTTTATAGACAAGCAAATGCTGAAGGAATTTGTTATCAACAGAACTGCCTTATAAGAGCTCCTGAAAGCAGCACTAAATATGGAAAGACCATTACCAGCCACTATGAAACACACTTAAGTACACAGACAGTGACCTTATAAAGCAACTACACAGGCAAGTCTGCATAATTACCAGCTAACAACACAATGCCTGGATAAAATCCACACATATCAATACTACCCCTGAATGTAAATGGGATAAATGTTCCAATTAAAAGGCAGAGTGGCAAGCTGGATATAAAAGCAAGAGCCAGGGGTATGGTGTCTTGAAGAGACCCATCTCATCTGCAATGGCATGCATAATCTCAAAATAAAGGGATGAAGAAAAATCTACCAAGCAAATGGAAAACAGAAAAAAGCAGGAGCTGTAATCCTAATTTCAAGCACAAAAGACTTTAAACCAACAAAGATCAAACAAGGCAAAGAAGGGCATTACATAATGGTAAAGAGTTCAGTTGAACAAGAAGACCTAACTATCCTAATTCTATATGCACCCAACACAGGTACACTGATTCATAAAACAAGTTATTAGAGTCTTAGATTCACACATAGTAATGATGGGAGACTTCAACACCCCGCTGACAGTATTAGACAGATTACTGAGGCAGAAGATGAACAAAGAGATTCAGGACCTGAACTCAACACTTGACCAAATGGACCTAATAAACATCTCCAGAACTCTCCACTCAAGAGATGACAGAATATATACTTTTTGTTGCCACACGGTACATGCTCTAAAGTCAACCATGCAATTGGACATAAAACAACCCTGAACAAACTCAAAAAAACTGAAATCATACCAACCACACTCTTGGACCACGGAGCATCAAAATAGAAATGAAGGTCAAGAAAATTGCTCAAAACCATACAATTACATGGGTATTAAACAACGTGCTTCTGAAAAATTCTTGAGTAAATTAGGAAATTAAAACAGAAATGAAGAAGTTATTTGAAAGTAATGAGAACAAAGGTACAACATACTAGAATCTCTGGGACACAGCTAAGGCATTAAGAGGAAAATTTATAGCACTAAACACCCATATATAAAAGTTAGAAAGGTCTCAAATTAACAACCTAACATCACAACGAGGAGAACTAGAAAAACAAGAGCGAACCAACCCAAAGGCTAGCAGAAAACAAGAAACAACCCAAATCAGAGCTGAACTGAAGAATATAGAGACACACAAAAAAAGCATACAAAAGAACAGATCTAGGAGTTGGTTCTTTGAAAACAACAACAATGACAACAACAACAACAACAAAAAACAGGATAGGCTGCTAGCTAGACTAATAAAGAAGAAAAGAGAGAAGATCCAAATAAACACAATCAGAAATGACACAAGAGACATTACCACTGACCCCAAGAAACACAAATAACCATTAGAGACTGCTATGAACATCTCTGTGCCCACAAACTAGAAAAGGTAGAAAAAATGGATAAATCCCTGGACATATACATTGAATGAATCCCTGAACAGACCAATAATGAGCTCTGAAATGGAATCAGTAATAAATAGCCTATCAACCAAAAAAAAAGCCTGGGACCAGATGGATTCACAGTCAAATTCTACCAGAAGTGCAAAGAGGAGCATTCCTACTGAAGCTATTCCAAAAAATTGAGGCGGAGAGACTTCTCCTCAACTCATTCTATGAAGCCACTCAAGTGAGAGCCAGAGATAAACATGATAGGAGAATTTATTAATATAAAGCATAAGGGCATTTTATATATGAATTATTTTAAATTATTTTACCCACTTCTGCACAAAATGTACTTTCCATTTTGTTAATATTAAAGCTATAGTTCTTGAAGTGTTGTCCCTGAACATCAACATCACCTGTGAACTTGCTAGGGATGCAAAGTACTAGGCACCACCTCAGACCTAATGAATCAAGCCCTCTGGGAGGTTCTGTTGGATGCTCAAGTTTGAGAATCACTGACACAGAATATTAGTATATGTCCTGGCCAGAAACTTTGAAATCTACTGAAACACTTCATTTTATGAAATTATTTTAAATTTATGTTATTTTATAATTGAAATATTTGTGTCATTTTTTTCTAATAATCCATTTAGTTAAATTTGCCACAAATGTATTGAGTGCCTACTCTCAGGGCTGATATTCTAGGACTGAAAGACCTAAAGATAAACATATTACAATCTCTTTTGAACAACTCAGAGCAACTAGTTGTTTGGGGAGGACTAATAATGACCAAAAGAACTAACTGATAAGTGCTGACATAATATAATTTGGGCTCTGAATTAAGAAAGGAAGCTGAACCACCTGAATTTGTATATAGATTGTATAAATAGAAGGAAGGCTGTGTGGAGAAATATGTGCCTTAGCTAGACTTAGAACATAAGCGGATGGTTGATGTTACTACAATCTACTTTGTAGATGAGGAGACCAAAACACAGAAGGCCAAAAAATTCATATGAGACCATAAAACTAGAAAATAATTAGTCTGGAATTCAAGTCAATACTTCTGGATACTGACTGATTCTTTAGCTTTCCTTATTTTACTTCATTATTCCAAAAGGTAAAGAAACCAGCTAAAGAAACATGATTAGTGAAAGCCTGAACCAAGAACTACATTCAGACTCCCTCATTCTTATACTAAAGCTCTTCCTTTGATCCAATATGTCATTGCAAGACAACTCACAAAATAAGATATAAAATGAATTACTTAAATAAATTAGCGAAGAAAGGCATATAGTCAATATGAGATAATGTTTTTCTTTTTTTGCTCTTTGTATATAAATATGCTGCAGAGGGAAAAAAACACATGTACCTTTCTTACAGTGTCAGTAACTCAGCTGAAATTTTAAAATCATATTGATTAGTAAATCATCCCAGATAAAAATTAAACTGCCATAAGCAGGCCTAATCATTTTTAGTGTCAACTAACACTATTTATTTGCCTATGTATACATATATAATTTTTCAATCTTATATTGAATGAATGTCATGTTGGACCCCTATTGACTTCAATAGGAATAACACTACGTTCTAGAGGCTGAAGAAGAGATCAAGAACCAATGAATGAGATATAGGGTTTATCAAGGGGAACTTACAAACAAGGATGGTCCAGTGTCTGGGAGAACCATAGCAGAACCACCACGCTTGTAAACAGCATGCAGTTTATATAGCAATTTCACTTAGCAATCTTCACCTAATAACCTCCACCTGGCAATCTTCATTTAACTCCAAATGAAGGAGCTTCATCCCCTGTACAGCCTGCATTCCATGGGATTGGATGGGGTTCCTCATAGATAAGGAATCAATCTCCAGGCTGGTCACTCCTGGATTCTTTAGTTCAGGACTCTAAACACACTTTTGAACAACGAAGAATGAAAAAGAGGTCGGTGTATTATTTTTCCCATTCCCTTAATCATATGAAACTTTCCCTTCATATATTCCTCCAAGAGCTAGTCTGTCCAACACAGTCTCTCCATGTTGCCATGCTGACTGTGAATTCCAGGTATATTATTTCTTCCCCTTCTCCCTTCAGGCCTAGAGGTAGTAATGGACTCCATTTTTCTCATCTGGATGCCTTATTATTTAATTTGTTCCCCAAATACTGCAATATCTAGGTAAAAAATTTCTTCATTAATTATGTTCATTGGAAACAACCATGATGAATTTCCTCAATGTAAATACATTTTCCAATTTGAGTGTTTGGTACTAGGGATGACCCCAAGATACTGGCATCAGAATGGGAATTTGAAAGCCTAACATGTTTGAGAAATATAGAGATCACATTTATTCAAAATATCCAGAGTAGAGACATGGAATATAGAGCTGATAAAAGACAAAGATTTGGGTCATTAACTAGATGTTAAAAAAATGCTTTAGCAACAATGGAAGTTATAAAGAGTGTAGATTGGGCTTGAGAATGTACAAAGGACTAATGATAAGCTTAGGGCCTATGACTCCAAACTCAAGGCACAGATAAAGAACTGGGAAGCTTTTATGACCTAAAATATCTTTTATCTCTAGTAGCATCAGGACAAGCATATGGAAGAATCAGGCCCCAAATCTAACAGTGATATACAACGTAATGCCTGTTTACTACACAAGATCATAAAATTATGCTATTAATGAGGCCTGGTTGGGTAGGAGTGTAGCTCTGAGACTTGGAGACAATTAGAGGGCATGAACAAAGCCAAGAAACTTGAACTCTTTCCTTCAGCCTTCTTTGATTGCAGAAGCATCACTTCCTCCAATGAGGAAACCTGCCTACTCTTGAAGCTAATCTCTTCAAAACCCTCACCAGGATTTTACCAGGAGCAGATACTTTGCAATATGATGCCTATTTTTCCTTAGGACCTGTCCTCCTATGCTTCATTCTCTATAGGCTTACTCCTTCTATTTATGCCCAAAGGGAAAATCACAAGTTCTGCACTTACAAGATATATCACACATCAAATAAATTACAGTATTGTACTAATGTATATGGAAAAGTACATTGGGAGTACCTATAGGAAAAGATTCAAAGGGTATCAGATTAAGGTTGAACTGGGTGAAATGAATTGGTATGGTTCTACTTACCAAGAATTCAGAGGAGTGGATCTAAATCTTGTAGGGGTTAACGTAAGCCTCTATTACAGATTCTAGAACTCCTATTAATGCTAATATTTCCCAGGAATACTGTAGAGGAAATTTTTTTTTTAAAAATACTAATATATATGGCAATTATGCAGTGAATCTAACAAGGCCAAACCATTATGACATTTTAAGACATTCACTGACAAGAAAACCTATAGTGAACTTTTAAAGCTCTCTGCTAAGCAAACTATAGACTCTGATGACACTAGTGAATTGAGCTCTTTGGTATCTATATCAACAATGTACCAAAGACAGTGTGGACACGAGTGTCACTATAGGTCCCTGCCAGTAGCCCAGTTAAGCCAGTCGCCTTTTAAGGATAAAGAAAGTTTTATTGAAATATAGCCGCATTCATTTGATTATGCATTATTTATTTTTGGTTTCTTTTCACAACAACAAAGTCAAGTAATTATGACAGAGACCATATACCCCACGCTACCAAGGCCTACACTATTATTTACTATCTGGTATTTTACCCAGAAAAAGTTTGGTGGTTCCTGTTATGATTCCAAGGGTAGAGTGTTGATTTACGTGTGTATATACAACTCTAGAGGTAAAAAAATTGATCGTGAGGTATGAATGTATGAAGGTATCATGTATGAAACAGCTGAACAGTCCACTGAGTTATTACTTGGTCTATTTAATTAGAAAATGTATAGATCTTTTGTATAGAAATCTGCATTGAGTCATCATGTATTATTATGCTCTCTCTCCAAGTTATTTTATTTAAATTAGTTCAGAAATTCAGAAGCTTCACTGATTATAAGGCTGGATTCTTTAAGAAAGAATGCTGTAAAATTGCTGCAAATCTATAATGGAAATATTTATCCATGCTTTTCACAAGCATTAGATATTGGAAAATGAAAAATACCAAAAGCATTCCAGGAGTTATTAAATGTGATCCCTGAATTGAAGTAAGTACCTCACAATCCTAAAATGCCAAAATATCCAGCAGCAGAGACTAAACCTTTGAAAGCCAGGTAATAAATTGTATATTTGCTCACATCCATACCCTGGTGTGTTCCACCAGATGAATAGGCTAAACCTAGTTATTTCCTCAGTCTCAGAATACATAGTTGGAAAAGATATATCAGAAACTGTCACAATTCTCATATTGAGGTCTCGACCCACACAGAGTCAGGTGTATTAAGAAAGAATGTGTCAATTGAACTGTCACCAGGCACCTAACACAGTGCTACACAAAAAGCTATACTGCATTCATAAGGAATTTTCAGATATCAGCATCACATTCAAAACTTGAAATAGGCCAGACGTGGTAGCTCACGCCTGTAATCCCAGCACTTTGGGAGGTCAATGCGGGAGGATCATGAGGTCAGGAGACTGAGACCATCCTGGCCAACATGGTAAAACCCCGTCTCTACTAAAAATACAAAAATTAGCTGCGCGTGGTAGCATGTCCCTATAATCCCAGCTACTCAGGAGGCTGAGGCAGGAGAATCGCTTGAACCAGGTTGTCAGAGGTTGCAGTGAGCCAAGATCGCACCACTGCACTTCAGCATGGTGACACAGCGAGACTCCGTTTAAAAAAAATAAAATAAAATAATTTTAAAAAGCCTTGAAATATTAAAGAGTAGAGATTCCATTATATTACAAATTAATTTATTTGGAAGATAAAAATGCCAGATGGATTTCAGACAATAACTAGATTATCACTAATATAATCAGGCAATGAGGATAATTGAAGCTGATACTCCAGATGTGATATTTTTACATCAGAAAATCCACATATCCCTTGAAACTTAGTATGAAGCTGTCAACTTCCCATAACACTTTGTAAAAAAAAGCAACATTATTAGGGGAATCTAAACTTGTTTATGTTCTGCTAAAGGGGAGAAAAGCTTCACTTCAATGTTTTGCTACAGAAGAATCACAACTCTCCTTTTCCATATATTTAGGAAGAACTTTAATTACCTTGATAATGCATATACCAACACACTTTTCCATATGTGATTATTAAATGTAGAGGGCAAAAAACAGCAAGTATGCTAGATGTCTTCATTGTCAGAGGGTAGGAGATAAATCTTACAAACTTTAAGTGGCCTATGACATTGGTGAAAGTAAGTATACAAATTTGACTGTGTTAAGAAATTGCCTTTATGAAAAGTTCTTATTTTATTCATTAAATTTTTTTTTTTTTTTGGCTGGCACAGTGACTCACGCCTGTAATCCCAGCACTTTGGAAGGCAAAGGTAGGTGGATCACCTGAGGTCAGGAGTTCGAGACCAACCTGGTCAACATGGTGAAACACTGTCTCTACTAAAAGTACAAAAATTAGCTGGATGTGGTGGCGCATGTCTGTAGTCCCAGCTACTCTGGAGACTGAGGCATGAGAATCACTTGAAACTGGTAGACAGAGGTTGCAGTGAGCCAATATCACGCCACTGCACTCCAGCCTGGGCTACAGAGTGAGACTCTGTCTCAAAAATAAATGAATAAATAATAAAATTAATTCTTATTTTATTCAAATTTTATTTTTTATTTTTTCTTTTTAATTAGTTAATATTTTGGTAAGAATATTCAAGGTGAAATATGTCTTTCATCAAATTGTTGAATGCACAATGCAGTATTTGGTAACTATAGGCACGACGTTGCACAGCAGATGTCTACAAGATGTTCATCTTGCATAACTAAATACTTATGTCCATTAAACAGCTACTCCCCATTTTCTCTCCCTTCTAGCCACGGGAAACCACCGCTTTACTCTGTTTCTATGAGTTTTACTGCTATAAATTCCACTTATAAGTAAAATTATGTAGTACTTGTCCATCTGTGATTGGCTTATTTCACTTAACATAATGTCTTCCAGATTCATCTATGTTGTTGTATATGCCAGGATTTCCTTTTCTTAGCTGACTAAATAATATTATATATTATATATAATATTACTTATATATATAATATAAACACATTGATATTACATAAACATATGTATTAATAAACATTTATATTATATGAATATAAATATATAAATGTATAATATAATATACAATATGTATTTTATATCTCACATATTCTTTATTATATATATATCTCACATATTCATTACTTATTATTCTGTCAATAGATATTTAGGTGTTTCCATATCTTGACTACTGAAAATAATAGTGCAATAAACATAGGAGTGCACATGTCTCTTCGAGATCCTGATTTCAATTCTTTTGGATATATACACAGAAGTGGGATCACTGAATTACATGATAGTTCTACTTTAATGTTGTGAAGAACTGCAATACTGTTTTCTATGGTGATTGCACAATTTTACACTAAGAAAAAGGCACAAGTTTTGATAGGTCCTTTACTGAAGACATTGCGTGTAAAATGTAAGTGTTCTCCATCCACCAATTTACCAATAAGCTCACTGGTCTACCACTTTTGCCTCAGTTCCAAAGCAAGAGAAGCCTCTGCTTTAGGTCTGAGATTTTGGACATGGTGTTCTGCAACTTTGGCATTAGGAGGCAGAAGATCAAATAGTAGTAGAAATATTAATGACTGATAGGAATGATCTATTGATTCTCTAGCTAGCCCACTTGGAGAATTAGAGCTCACACAATGGGAGCTCCCATTGTGTGGGAGCACAATTATACTTTAACTTCCAATAAACATTGTCTGAGAGTCATCTCCTAAGAGAGAATGGGGACTAGGAATCAACTGTGACCCCATTAACTGACTATGGCTCACATAATCTTAGAATATGTACATCTGCATTCCATCATTACACACAAATTGTATATCTGAGAAAGGGTGAACAGGTCTAGAAGTAAATCACATGGAAATGTAACTCAGTCCCCTTGGTACTTATTTCTCCTGTTTCATCACTTCTACCTCAATCAATAACTAGGACCTTAATTAGTTTGCTATTAATAGTAATGGATGACTACAGACTTATCGACTTTAAACAACTAATTTCTGTAGGCCAGTAGTTCAGAAATCGGTTCTCTGATGGCTTGGGTTGTCTGGTCATAGTCTCAGAAGGCTGCAATAAGGTTGTTGGCCAGACTACATTCTAGTCTGAAGGCTCAACTGCAAAAGAATATGCACCCAAGCTCACCCATTTTGTTGGAAAAGTCATTTTTTTGTGTCTCTAGAGCTGAGGACTCTGGCTTCTTAGTGGCTTTAATCTGGGGGATGCTTTGACTTCCCACATGACATCTCCAGGTCTTGGATGACACTCTCACCCACACTTCTAGAGGTCCTAGAGGTCACTGACACTTCTTTTCAACATAGGCTTCCTGAACATGGCTGTTTTCTCCATCAAGTAAGCACAGAGGATCTCTAGAGTGAGTCTAATAACAGGATATATTATCTACATGTATTATGTAATGCAACATATGTATTATGTAGCATATGTATATGTATTATGTATTATGTACATGTATTATATAATGTAACATAATCACAGGATTGTCACTGTAACATCTTTGTCATGTTATATGGGTTAGAATCATGTCTCAGGTCCTGCCCATACTTAAGCAGAGGGCTTAAATGAGAGCATGATTACCAGCAGGCAAAGATCATCTGTGGTCACCTAAGTCTATGTCTTCATGAGAAGATCCCAATGACTTGTTGAAAGGTAAAATCATAGATCTGCTTTATGCATGGGCCTGGCATCAGCATTCCCTCTCATTATTATGATAATACATACATTTTTTGCTTAAAATTATAAAAACTTTGAGCTTGAAAGGTTTGACAGACCTAATTTCAAGTATAAACTTTCCCTTCTGCATTTTGGGCTCCCCAAGCCACTGAATCAATAGGTAAGTAAGAGATTGGGATGATTAATCCCAATAACTAAGGAAAAATCAGGTTGTTTGTAAGACGTAGCTAAAGAAGATTCTGTCTGGAAACCAGGAGACTGACTGGGATGGCACCTAGCAATCCTATATCCAGTAATGAAGACCAGTGTGGAACTGTGGTAGAACTTTCAGAAACAAAGACTTGGCTCAACCTAGCAGGGAAGCATCTCTGACAAAATATGGCATTGTCAGAGGACAAGATGTATATGGAATGGATGGTTGTCTAAAAAGGCTAGCATTATTAACCCAGGTCACTGACCAGACATGAAATTTACCTTCTTTCACTTTCCTTTTATGGATACTAATATAGTCGGGATGTTTGTCACCTCCAAATCTCATATTAAACTTTGATCCCTTATGTTGGAGGTGGGGTTGGTGAGAGGTATTTGGGTCATGGGGACACATTCCTCATGAACGGCTTGCTGCCATCATAATAATAATGTGTGAGTTCTGGGTCTGTTAGTTCCCATGAGATCTGATTGTTTAAAAGATGCTGGCACCTCTTTCTCTGTCTCCTGCTTCCTCTGTTGCCATGTGACAGGTTGGTTCCACTTGTCTTCCACCAAGACATGAAATTATAAAAAGGGAAAAACATTCATGAGGCAAATTGTAACAAAATAAAGAGATGATGGAACCACTAATATTAGACACAAAGAACTTATGGTAAGAACCATTAATAAAGACAAAAACGAATAGCTCATGTTTTTCAAAGAGTCTGTCAGGAAGAAATTGTGAAAATGAAAGTAGCTAAAATGTTTTTAAATTCATAACCTCCAAATAGCTAGAAGTATGAAAACATTAAGAAAAATCCACAAAGTTTCTTCCCAAAACTAATAAAACAAGAAAAAAAGTGTATATACATTAGTTATATAATACCGTAAGCCTGATTTACTAAATATATAGAGAACTATTGCATATCAAAGTTTGATTGATCTTTTCACACGTATTTGGAATATTAATACAAACTACCTTACATTACATAACAAATAAGTGACATGAAATACATTCTCTGACCACAATGCAAAATCACTGGAAATTAAGACTATATAGCTAACATATTTGTCTAATAAGAAGTTCTAAAAATATAATTTAAATAATTACTGAACCTAGAAGTCACAGATGACAACAAAGTTTACAAATAACAGCATTACATTTTAAGTGACTGTAAAATACAGCTACAATGTTACATTAAATAAAGTGTGCAGACTTATATATGTTTATTTAAAAAAGAAAAGTAAATATTAACAAATTTTAAGTTCTAAAATCAAATAAAAAGAATGAGGATAATAAGATAAAATAAAATAGAAAAAAGCAAAGATAAAATATAACTTACAGAAACAAAAAAACACAAAAAATAAATGCCAGAATATTAATAAGATCAATGATGACAGGAAAGTAATTGGCAAAATATAGAAAATATGGATAAGATAGAAATAGAAGATATTAGAGACAAAAAGTAAAGAAATGGTATATGTATTTAATGATTTGTTGTGTAAATAATTATAAGTAGTATTTAATTATTTGTTGTTTAGTAATTTATTTTAGAGATATTGTTATGGGAATCAGATAAATTTCAATGTTTGCTGAAATGGCAAATTTTCTAAGAAAATATAAAACAGGAAATACTCAGGAAATAGAAATAAGCTAAGAATAATTAAAAATAAAAATGTTGTCAAATATTTACCTTATAAAAATAACAATTCAAAATTATTTGACTTATGAATTCTGCAAACATTTAAAAACCATAGAGGTCATATGTTATATGAATTATCCTCATTAAAGAAAAAAAATGGAAGTATTTCCACCTCATTATGAGCCTAGTACAATTCAATTTCAACAACAAAAGACAAAATGAGAGAAGTAAAGTATAAGCTAAATCGCACATATAAAATGGATTATATAACTTGTACTTAAAAAGAATACATTATTCCAAGTATGATTTATTTCAGGTTTGCAAGAACATTTAAACATTGGGATATCTATCTATGATCTATGTGTTTATCTATCTATCTATCTATCTATCTATCTATCTATCTATCTATCTACCTATCATCTTTCTACTGAAACATTGGGATATCTATCTATGATCTATGTATGTATGTATGTATGTATGTATGTATGTATCTATCTATCTATCTATCTATCTATCATCTTTCTACTATCTTCCTATCTATCTTAAATAGATCATATTAGTGTATTTTAATATCCATATAATAAAACTATCTCAGTAGACCATGAAATCAAAAATTATTTGATAAAAATGTAGTGCTCATTAAATTTACTTGACTAACATTTTCCATCAGAAACTAGAGAAAGCATTTATCCAATTAAGGCTTAACATCTAATTTACAGCTAAAGTTAGCAACAAAGGACTGGAAAACCTTATAAGAGCTGACATTCTACTGAGACCAGAAAGACCATATCTTACAAGATCTAGAAAATAAAGTAAGAGCTAATCTACATCCACCTTAACAGAGCCTATAATCAATCTTCAATGATATTAAAGCAGGCTATTAGTAAAATAACTGGTTCTGCTTGATAGAACAAAATTCAGCACTCTTTATAAGATATCAACATACTCCTTATGCATTACTCCCTCTGTACTCCTTAATACATAAAATCAATGTTTATAATGCAGTTAAAATTACCATACATGCAAAGAAGAAGAAAATATAACAATATTTTTAAGTATAGAAAAAGATTCCAAAATGGCCTGCATGTTTGAACAGCAGACAAGGTCTTTAAAGAATTATTAATGTGTTCAATAATTTAGAGATAATTAGAATCTTAATGTATGAATAGATTAGGAAAATAAAATCGATTGGATTGGTTGGAGTTGGCAGAAGTAAGGGCCAGGAAAAAATAGGAAGGGAGAAAAAAAAATTTTTTAAATGAACGGAGCCTCAAAAGCATATTGGAAAATATCAAGTGATCTACAGTTTTGTCATTGTAGTCCCAGGAGGCAAGGTGAGAGGGAAGGGGACAAAGAAAATATTTAAATAAACAATAATAATAAAAGTTCCAAAATTTAATTTATACTTTAATCTAAAAATCCAAAAATCTCAGTGAACCCCAATCAGGATATATACAACATAAACCTCAATTAGGCACATCATGTCAATGACAAAAGCATAAGTTGTTCAAGAAGCGATCTTAACATGACTTGCTTTCCATTAAAATAACTCGAGTCACTACTTGATGTCATAAACTTCAAATATGCTAACGTGCTAAGTATAAAAAGCAAAACTATTAACAAGTAGACGAAAAATCAGTGGGAGAATGGGCATACATTTACATGATCTGGTTGAAATACATTCTTAAGCAAGTTACAAATTCCAGATGTCCAAAAGGAAAAATAACAATGTAAGTATTTTCATTATTTTTATTAGGGAAAATAAGATACACACATTTAAATACTATCTACATACTTGGAGAATATATTGAGCTTGTAGATATGCAAAGAAATAATACCTAGATTTTACAAAGCACTTTTAAAAATTAACAATTAAAAGACTAACAGAAAAGTGAACAAAATATATTTTTATTCAATTCCAAAGAGTAAAAAGGAAAACAAATATGTGAAAATATGTTCAAACTGAAATAACAATTATGAGCATACAAACTACAAATAAATATTTTCTCCATAATATTGCACATATTTTAAAGATTGATAAATCATATTCAAGCTTTTCCTTGAAACATGATGAAAACTTTGATGAATAAGGGAATTAATTAAACTTCAAGGGAAAATGTAAAAGAGTCAGAGAAAAGTGGATACTTTTTTCACATAAGAAGAAGCAATCAGATGCCTGATTCCTATAGAGATGTGTGGAGTTTAGAGGAGAAAAATATTTTCAATGACATGTTAAATACATTCAATTGATATTTTAAGCTGAATCAAATGAGGTGTGCATCATGGAATATTTGTAAGAGATCAAACCAGAGAGAGAGAATCCATGTGCAAAATGCCATATTCACTGCCTCCCTTTAGAGATTCTTGTTATGCTTGAAAGCAACAAAGCATATAAAAGAAATAAAGTGAGTTTAATTGTGTATAGCTTCATTCTCCAAATGCATTTATCATTGAAACAATATTTAATTTTTATTATATTTGTTTATTTTTCAGGGAAGAGGGTGGCACAAAGGATAACCCCTATTAATATTTCATGAAATTTTGTACTACATAACACATGGAAAAGAGCTGTTTTAAGCATTTAACCATTAACAAGTAAATGAATGAGATAATTAGGAGTAAGGAATTAAGTAGATGAGATTGTAGACAGGGCGATATATTACGAGACTATTGCAGTAAACAAAGGAAGAGATGATGAAGAACTGGATCCCATCAAATTTAATATACGGACACTGTTAAGAGAATGGACAAGAAGAGATATAACAAGGATAAAAATCTACAAAATCTGAAGGTCAATGTATATTTGTATGAACTCATCTTTAGTTGTTAAATCATACACAATACCTCTTAGACATGGTTACTAGTTTATTCATACTGGTTATGACTTTTATCTGAGGCCTACCTTTAAGGCCAACTAATGGCTGATAGGTGGTATGTATGAGAAGTTTTTAACTGATACTCTAAACAGAAATTTATTATCTAATTATTGGTGAATAAAAATGGAAGGTCAGTCCTGAAAGGTTGGATATAGAGCCAAAGTTGAGGATGGGGAAGCTACCAACTACTGTGTTACATTAGAAATTTAGAAAAAAGTAGGACCTCAAATAAATAAAGACCCCCATGACACATGACAACAAGAAAGAGGAACATAAAAACATTTCACTAATAATCTAGTTGATAACCCATGAAATGCTAAGCATCCAAGATTATGTTGCTTTTAGCTATGTCCTGACCCTTTCTTTGGTCATGGAAACTGTCTTAGGAGGTTATAGCTTGATTCTATAGCAATTGCAATCTAATTGGAAGATACCACAATTACTAGTTTTATCCTGCCATCCCCCTTGACTAGTCCATGTTTCCTTTTTTTGTATTATAGTCTTTGTTGATTATTATGATTATAAATGTAATATTATCAGTATATTCCTGCATCACATTTAAATATGTACAAAGACTTTACATGACATATTTTAAAGTTGTCTGATAATTCTTAAAGGCAAACCATTTCTGCATTAAAAATACTTTTTTAAAATGTTGTGATTGTTTTTACATTTTTATAACACCCAAATAACTTTATTATATAAAATTGAATGTCATTCTGGGGTTAAATAAATCAAAATTACTGTACTAATTAAAATACTACTAGCTGAAAACCATGAAATTTGAACTATTCCTTTGAAAATTATATTTATAACTATAACTGTTATTAATATATTTTAATATTTTATAGAAAACTATATATTTATGTTCATATCTATTACCTATCTACAAATATTACAAGTAATTTTAATTAAGAAAGTAAAGCCAGTTAATGCAATGTCATAATTATAACCTAAGTCCTAGTTTTGTGGGATTTTATGTTTTTAGAATACAGGTTTTTGTATTGCAAAATGACAACACACACAAAAATAAAATAGTAAAGATTACTTATAAAACAAGTATATACATATACACTCATAAATATCTCAATTTAAATTATGTGGTTACCAAAGAGAGAAAATAAACATTTATATCTAAAATGAATAACTAAAATGAATTAGTAAATTCAGAAGACTAAATTTTAAAAAAAACTTCCATGAGCAATAGTAAAAAAATGCAAATATTTATCTTACCAAATTAAATTGATTAAGATTAATATATCCCTGCTGTGCAAAATAGTCTAGGAAAACAATTCATTTTCTATCAAGCTTGTCCAACCTGCAGCCTGCAAGCCATATGCAGCCCAAGATAGCTTAGAACGTGGCCCAACACAAATTCACGCAAACTTTCTTAAAACATTATGAGATTTGTTTTTTGCAATTTTTTTTTAGCTCATCAGCTATAATTAGTGTTTTGTGTATTTTATGAGCGGCTCAACACAATTATTCTTCTTCCAATGTGGCCCAGGGTAGCCAAAAGATTAGACATCCTTATTTTAGATATATGTTAATGTATCTAGTATTAATCATATGTACAAGATAAACACTGCATGTTTTAATAATTAGAAACAAATGTATTGCTTATTTCACTTTGATTAAAATATCTTATATTTTAAATGAAATAAATGCCCAAGTATAGCAGGGAAAATTATCAAAACAAGAATAAATACATCGTTTTATTTGTACCAAAATATACTCTCAAGCTGTTCCCATTAAATCAATAAAGTATTGTCATATATTAGTAAAAATAAGAAAAATCACTGTTGTAAGAACTCTTATCATGAGATCTACTCTCTTTAGCAAATTCTGAAGTGCTCCTTATTGTATTAACTATCGGACTATGTTGTACTGCAGATCTCTAGACCATTTTCATCTTGCATTCCTAAAACTTTACTTCTATTTAGCAACGATACTCCATTTTTCTTCTTTCCCTCAGCCACTGGCAACCACCATTTCATTCTTTGCTATTATGAGTTTGACTATTTTAGATTAATCATATAAATGATTTTATGTAGTATTTGTCCCTCTTTGTCTTGCTTATTTCACTTAGAATAATGTCCTGCAGGTTCATCTGTATTGTTGCAAATTACAAGAATTTCCCTCTTTATTTTTAAGGCTGAATAATATTCTGTTGCATGCATATACAACATTTTCTTTATCTATTTGCTTATAGATGGACATTTGGGTTAATCTCTTAGCTTGGCTATTGTGAATAATGCTGTAAGAAACATGGCAATGCATATGCCCTTTTAAGATTGTGGCTTCAGTTCTTTTAGATATACCCAGAAGCGGGATTGCTGAATTATATGGTAGTTTTATTTTTAACTTTTTGTAAAACATTCTTAGTCTTTTCCATAGTACATCAACCGTATTACATTCCCACCAAGAGTGTACAAGTGTTTCTATTTCTCCACATTGTCACTAGCACTTATCTTTTCATTTTATAATAGTGTTACTAACAAGTGGAAGTAATATTTCATTGTGGTTTTGTTTTGCATTTCCTTCATGATTAGTGATGTTGGGCACCATTCTATATATCTGTTGGGCATTTATATGTCTTATATGGAGAAAAAGCAATTCAAATCTATCACCCATTTGTAATCAGCTTATTCATTGATTCTTTGCTATTTAATTGTAAAAGTTTCATATTTATTTTGAATGATACTGCTTATTAGATAAATGGTTTATGGCCATCCTCTTGCAATCTGTAGTTTATCTATTCCCTCTGCTGATTGTTTTCTCTGCTCTACAGAAGATTTTTAGTTTTACATAATTTCATTTGTTTATTTTTGATTTTGTTGCTTGTTGTTGTGGGGTCATATTCATGATATCATTACAAAGACCAATGTCAATAAGATTTTCCTGTATGTTTTTCTTATAAAACCTGCAGATTCAGGTTTTACATTTAAGTCTAATAATTTTTGAGATGATTTTTATGTTTAGTTGTACACAAAGATAAAGGTTTAGCTTCATTCTTTTTCATGTGAATATCGAGTTTTTCAAACGTTTGTTGCAGATACTACCTTTTCCCCATTGTGTATTCTTGGTACCCTTGTCAAAGGGGAGTTAACTATAAATCATGGAATTATTTCTAGGATATTTATTCTGTTTTTTGCCAGTACCATGCTGCTTTGATTACTATAGCTTTGTAGCATATTTTGAAGTCAGATAGTGTGATCCCCCCCGTTGTGTTTCTTTTTCCTCAAGATTGCTTTGTCTATTTGGGGTATTTTGTGTTTCCATATTTATTTAGAATTTCTTTTCCTATGTATGTAAAAAATGCCATTGAGATTTTGTTGGGTATACCATTGAATCTATGGATTGTTTTTAGTAGCATAGACATTTTAACAATATTAATTATCCTAATTCATGAAAATGGGATAAAGATATCTTTCCATTTATTTGTGTCCTAAATTTTTCATTAATGTTTTGTAGTTTTTATTGTAAAACTCTACAAATCTTAATTGTATTTTTTTGTACAATTCTTAAGTGTATTTTTAAGTGTGTTATTCCTTTTGATGATATTATAAATGGGATTATTTTCTGGATTTCTTTTTGGGTAGAACTTGGAGTGGCAACCTCATCTTATTCCTTAGTTAAGAGGAAAAGCTTGCAGTTTGTCACTGTTTAGTTTGATGTTGGCTGTGGACTTGTGACATACAGTCTTAATTATGTTGGATATATCCTTCATATGCCTCATTTGTTGGGTTGATTTCTTTTTGAAATGCTTTTACTGTGTCAGTTGAGGTGATCATATGAATTTTATCATTCATTCTATTAATGTGGTGTACCATTGAACAATTATTCTATTCCTGGGATAAACCCCACTTGATCAAGGTGAATGATCCTTTTATTTTGTTATTGAATTTGGTTTGCTAGTAATTAGTTGAGGATTTTTGTATCTTTATTTGGGGATATTGGTCTGTAATTTTTCTTTCTTGTATTGTCTTTGCCTGGCTTTGACTTTAGATTTTGCTTTATTCAGTACATTCAAAAGTATTCCCCCTCAAGTTTTTTTTTTTTTTCAAAGAGTTTGAGAAGGATTTGTATTAGTTATTTGTTAAAAGTTTGGTAGACTCCACCAGTGAAGCCATTTGTCCTGGGGCTTTCATTGTTAAGTGGCTTTTGTTCATCAGGTATTTTATAAGATGCCCCTTACTGGAAATTGGTTGAATGTTTCTCTCATGGACATGTCGGGGTTATTACCAGTTTTAGGGAGAAAGATCCTGAAGGCAAAGTCACATGGCAAAGGTACATGCTGACAGCACTAGATTACTATTGACATCAGCCTGGATCACCTGGCTGAGGTTGTATTTTTCACGTTTATTCACTGTAAAGTTTCTTTTTATTCCTCCTTGATAAATTAGTTTTAATTTTGGTTTGCAACTGTGCTTATTTTCATAAGCCCAGGTAGATACCTGATCATTTTCCCATACACATATACAATGATCATATTCATATACACAGAGTATTTCTCTCCTCTGACTGGAGAAAGGGAAAGTGTGGCAAGACTACAAGCTTTATTATTCCTTTAGCTTAACTGTTATCTGTAGGTGGATCTCTTCATCATTATTCAGCATTGACGGATAGAACAATATTTTCTGTCATTGATGGGTGAAAAAGGAGCTATTCTATTTATACGCTTGTTAGCACTTTTTGAGTAGCCCAAACAAAACACTCTACTATAAAATCCATTTTAGGAGGATATAGAAGCTTCACAGCTCTTCACTCAATAATTAGTTTAATAAAACCAAACATTATTTTTAAAAATGGAAAAGATCATAAAGACTTTTGAATAGCTGGACTTCTAGTTAATCAACAAGTTGTCTTAGATTATAATTATTATTTAAATGATGCAACTTCACAATTCATCCTTTAAGTAAATCCCCTTTAGAAAGTCTTTAGTTTTTTGAAAATGTGTCTCACTTTTCAAAAATCTTTATTACATCACACCTTTTTAATTCCCTCAAGAAATGCTATTCTTTTAGCTCTTTGAACTCCATTTACCAATATCTAACCAGGGCTGTTTTTCTAGGCTCTTTACTCTTCTTTTTAAACATTAACAAGTTTTAATTTTCCCATTAAAAATCATATATATATATACACACATATATATTTGCTGAATATATATATATATATTTGCTGAATATATATATATATTTGCTGAATATATATATATATATATATATATATATGCTGGTTAAAGTCAATAGGAAAGATATAGATTTGAATCTGAAGGTAGCACAGAAAACAAGGTAATCATCCACTTTAGAATACAGGTAGCTTTTTCCTCCTCTTGATTATGTGAGATAAATCATGTTAGGAACATGATGAAGACAAACAAACAAAAAACAATAACAAACTTAAAACCCCCCAAAATATATTATTTCTCTCTTAGTACTTTAGTGGAAGAAACAAATATTCCTTTCTTTTCTTCCCCAAAACAGTAAAAAGCGGAGAGAGAATATATTTGACTCATAACTGAAAATAAGGGTATCAATACTGATAAGATACATCAAGAGACTTGAGCTTGCTGAATTGCGAAGGAAGTTTTGTGAGTGAAGTTTAATGGGCCAAGGAAAACGAGAGGGACTTCAGGAAAAATAAATTTCTTAAAAGGACAGAAAGTCCTTGAGAAGTGGTTGTGAGTAAAAGGGAGAGAAGGAAGAAAGGAGACAGCACTCACCTTGGGCACTGGTTTTCAGCCCATTGAACTTCCATGGGTTGACAACCTGAGACTTTGTCAGTGAGATCCATACTCTTATAAAGTTGTAAGTTTAAGAAAAAAGACTAATGATCATAGGATTATCAAACCTACTCACCCAACATATATGGCTTAGTTTCACTACTACAGACCTTGACAATAATTAATTTAATCTCTTTTCAAGATCATATGTGCATATTTAGATCAGTGCTCAGGAAAATAATAGAGGTGGGAAAGAAAATAATCCTTTTCCCCAATAGCAGGCAATGAGGGCTTGTCTATGTTGAGCTATGGGACTGAGAGAGTATCTACTTGAAGATACAAATGAAAACATAGAGATTAAGCGAAAGCCACTGTCTCCAGAAAAGAATTACAAATGTTAAAGGGTTAAGAGATAAGGGACCATTATATGCATTAAGAAAGTTCCTTGAATCTTATGAATGTGGTCAGGATTAGAGTTCCCTGATTAATTCCAAAGCCAACATATGACATTCTTCATGTTTGGTTAATTAGACAAACTTTTGTAAAGTACTTACATTTTTCAGGTAGCTAGACTAAATAACAAGTATATCAAGACCAACCGATGTGTTCCATGTCTCAACACCCCCATTTAAGCCAAAACAGTGTGACATTAATATTATTCCAGATGAAGTTATGCTTTATTCACTCAATACAAAACATCATATCCTTTCTATGAATCACAAATTAGTTCATTCAATTATTATTCAGTGAAATTATATTAAAATGTCTTATAGTTACAGCAGGACATACATTTACAGAGCTTATAGTTCAATGAAGGCAAACAGGCACTAAAGTAATAAAAAAAAGTGTGTTGTATTTAGGGGGAATGTGGGCTAAGGAATAAAATAAAGGGAGAAGGGGGCCATAGGAAACATTTGAGAAGATGAATGTCACAATTTTAGCATCAAGTATTTTGCTAAAAAATGTTCCCTCAATGACTAAATGTATTTGTCTTGGAAAAAATGAGGTTGTCTTTCATCTTGGCCATCAGAATATTGCCCAAGTACTTTTTGATTCCATGATATTTTCTCTGAGTACTACTCATAAAATAAACAAGTATTTTTAATGTATATAAAGAATTCACTGGGTCCGTTAATATGGGGTTAACCTTTCTACAATATTTTCTGTGCATTTATCTTATTTGAAAGATTATAAGGACCAAAGTGGAAATTTGTTTTCATGGGTAAAGATTAATTGGAAGTACATGATAGAAAATTACTTTAGCAGCTATTCCTAAAGCAGCTTTAATTTTATGGCTATACTAAATTTCATTTTCAGTTATTTAATAAGCTTATGTATTCCTTTAAGCATTATGTATAATCATCTTTAAGATGTTCATTTTTATTATACTTTAAATACAATTTTTACCTTAACAAATAATAATTTATTCGTGCAGTCATAATTCTCAAGTTTAAATATTAAATCAAATGAAATCAATTACTTCTATGTGTAATAACATTTTAAATGGCTCCCATCACTTTGTTTTGTGAATCATCAGGACATACTGGTCTCCACTGAATTTTTTATGTTGAAGTCCTGTATAAAAGTAAAAATAAATAGGCTAGGTGTAGTGGCTCACGCCTGTAACCCCAGCACTTTGGGAGGCCGAGGCAGGCAGATCACCTGAGGTTGGGGGTTCCAGACCAGCCTGGCCAATATGGTGAAACCCCATCTCTACTTAAAATACAAAGATTAGCCGGGTGTAGTGGTGCGCACCTATAATACCAGCTACTCAGGAAGCTGAGGCGGGAGAATCACTTGAACCGGGGAGGCAGAGGTTACAGTGAGCCGAGATTGTGCCCCTGCACTCCAGCCTGGGCAAGAGAGGGAGACCCTGTCTAAAACAACAACAACAAAAAAGAGATAAATATGGACATTTTCTAATTTCAAATCTATTTCTAATTGAGCAATGTCAAGGTATCTATACAACTAATCTGCCAATAGATATTATTATTCCATTTATTCCATTAAAATTCAGATAAACACAATAATAGTTCCCTTAATAACATGAAATTTGGAAGACAGCTTTGACGTAACATAATTTATACCAGAATTAAGTGAGATAAATACACATTTGGAAACCCATATGTTCTTTAAATCTGTAAATACGATAACTAGAGTTTCGTAATAGATGCCTATAGGCAGCCTACTGGAAATGCCAAAGGAGAGTTCCCTATGCCTTGGGGATTCAGGATAATCTTCAAAAAAATTATGAGCCTTGAATTAAGGCTCAAAAGATATGCAAGTATGTGTGATAGAAGGGACAGTACAATGGGATATTTCAGGTTGAGGAATGACCATAAGCAGGGACAGAGAAACAGTAATACAATAAATTTTGAGGAAGGACCTGCAATTAATTTGACATGGAAAACAGTGTAGCAAGTGATAAGTTCTGCAAAATAAGCAGAATCATGAAGTCTTTCTTTGCTTCCCTAGTTATCCTGTGGGTGAACTGGAGCCATTCAAAGATTTAATGCTCTTTCAAACTTCATTTTAAAATTACGCGAAATATCTCTGAATTCAGTGACCGTGAGTAGAATCTGAATCCTGGATCTATCATACTTTTTGCTACACTGCAGCTCATCTAGCCCATAAGCCATAGGTATAACACAGGAGGAGAAAATAGAGTATAAAATTGTGTTCTTGCTTTTGATATATTTTGTACCAAATTTTGAGTCTTGGATTTTACAATTTTTGCAATCACATCTTGCTATTCCATTTTAATGGTTCTACATTGTATTCTCAATATATTGGCATGAATGGCACATATTTTATTTTACTTACTTGTTTTAGATTTCAAGTATTAAATTTTTTTACATTAATGAACATTTGCCATTTGATAGAAAAAAATATTATGTCACAGCACTGAGTGACTGTTCTCAAGATGAATTTCAAAAGTACATTTTGCCATTGGTAATTTTTCCTGTCAATTTAGCAAAGAGAAAATGTCTGTCAGTTTTATTGTTTATTTTCTTTTTTAAGTTCTGAGGTACATGTGCAGGATGTACAGGTTTGTTACATAGGTAAATGTATGCCATGGTAGTTTACTGAACCTATCAACCCATCACCTAAATATTAAGCCCAGTATGTGTTAGCTATTTTACCTGATGCTCTGCCTCCCTGCACCCCGCCCTCAACAGGCCCCAGTGTGTGTTGTTCCCCTCTCTGTGTCCACATGTTCTCATTGTTCAGCTAGCAATTATAAGTAAAAACATCTGATGTTTGGCTTTCTATTCCTGTGTTAGTTTGCTGAAGATAATGGCTTCCAGCTCCATCCATGTCCCTGCAAAGGACATGATCTCATTCTATTTTATGGCTGCATAGTATTCCATGCATATGGTGTATATGTGCCATATTTTCTTTATCCAGTCTATCATTGATGGCCATTTGGGTTGATTTCATGTCTTTGCTATTGCGAATAGTGTTTCAGTGAACACACATGCATGAATTTTTATAGTATAATTATTTATATTCCTTTGGATATATACCCAGTAATGGGATAGCTGGGTCAAATGGTATTTCTGCTTCTAAATTTTTGAGTAATTGACACAATGACTTCCACAATGGTTGAACTAATTTATATTCCCACCAACAGTGTAAAAGTGTTATTTCTCCACAACCTCACCAACATCTATTGTTTCTTGACTTTTTAATAATCGCCATCCTGACTGTCATGAGATGGTATCTCATTGTGGTTTTGATTTGCCCTTCTCTAATGATCAGTGATGCTGAGCTTTTTTCATATGTTTGTTGGCCGTATAAGAAACTATCATCAGAGTGAACAGACAACCTACAGAGTGCGAGAAAAATTTTGTAATCTATACATCTGACAAAAGTTTAATATCCAGAATCTACAAGGAACTTAAGCAAATTTACAAGAGAAAAACAACCCCATTAAAAAGGGGGCAAAAGACACGAACAGACACTTTTCAAAAGAAGACATTTATGTCTGTCAGTTTCAAATTGATCACGGTGGGAGTGAGCTACATAAGAATGGCAAAATAGATAGTTCCATTCTGTTTTGTTATGTGATTTTAGAAAACTATGATAGAACTACAAATAATAATAATAAGGAACAATATTAAGGAAAATTATCATAAGTAGGTATATATTATATATATAATGTAATAATTATGCCACATTTCAGTGTGTGTAAACTTATCTAATTCAAACATCTGAATAAGCTTAAAGTCACTTTTTCTATATCATCAATAAATACCTTAAGTATTCTACTGTCAGATACCAATTAAAGCCCCTTTCTACTGATAAAATTAACTAGAAAGAAACTGTACCGTGTCCTATTGATCCTACAGAAGGATCTTAGAATCTGTGGCAGATGATTTGGTGGAAAACAATTAAGAACAGGCAAGCTCATATGCAAAATACAATTAGAAAAAAAGTTAAATAATTTAACATTTAAAAATGTATAATAGTCTATATCACATGTCTTAGAAATATTTTATATATTTCTTAATTTACATTAATATGTAGGTTGATGAAGAGTAATAAACTATAATAATTTAATAATTAAACTATTTTATTGCTTTGTGTAAACTCAAGATGCATGTGTCTAAATTAAACCAATGTATCCTTTGTGTTTTAGGAGATTCTGACTTCACAGATGGTGTATTGTACAGAAGTAGAAAAACAGAAAGTGCTACATAAAAGGGTAAATATGTTTAAATATGTTTACATTTAATCTGTGTTCAATTTATTTAATCTGAAATGCACCTGCTTGTCACAAAAGACCTGTAATTATAGCATATAATGTTTAAACGATATTCTCTGAAACATAATAAAATAGTTTACATTTGTACTCAGATGTTGATGTTTGTAATGTTACCAATTTTAACATAGTTTATTAATAAGAAGCTCATAGCATCACACAATAACTTTCATCACCTCATTTCCTATTATTTGAAGCAAAATAAAAAAATCTTAACAAAATTAATTAATAATGTTAAATTATTTCCTTGAAAGGTATGCTAGAAGAATAATAGCTTTCAGGCTCAAGATCTAGAACTCTAAGTAAAAATTAATTGCAAAGAATATATGTTTTCTTAATTAGAAAACTATAAATAATCATACGATGTTTTTAAGTTACTCTTGCATATGTACAAATTATTTTTCATTTTGTTTTTATATCAAAATACATTAGTATTATATTTGATTATAGTTAATAAAAGTTGATAACATTATTGATGATAGCCATAAGAGCTATGGTGCTATTGTTGGTGTTCAGAGAAAACAACCGGATTGAAATTATGAATCCACTGTTTTGTCATCTTTCACAGGTTTCAAGGGAAATGCTGTTAGAAAGTTAATCTCAAAACAATATGAGAACTTATCAACAAACCGTGATAATACAAATCAGAAATGGAAAAAGTTTATTTGGAATGTGTCGTATTACAATAAATCAAATGTGTATTTTTATTTGAAAAATATTTACTTTTAAGACTCACAACAAAATTCTAGAATTTAGACATTTTGTAAGTTTCTTCCAATAATTTTATTCTGCTCAAAATACAATTTCCCAGCAATTGCTCATACACACAAATACATATACATCTATATAGGTATATATTGATACACATTATTATGTGCCACTGCACTCCATCCTGGGCAACACAGCAACATTTCATCTCAAAAAAAAAAACCACAAGTAAACATATTAAAGTGAAATTCAAACTTTGAGTTCCTGGCATACATAGGATAAATATCTAGGTAAAAGCAGTGTAGCCTAGAATAGATAATACTGAGACTTGAAGAGTTAGATATACTTTTAAATAATTTAAAGGGAAATGCTAAAAATAGTCATGGGAAATAGGATCTGTCTTTACCTGTAAGGTATCTATTTAAGCTTTGTTGGTGAACCATTATATAGAAAATAATTTCAACTTTCCTAGTACTGTATTACTTTACAAATTAAATTAAAAAAAATCATAAACCATAATTATTCACTAAAACACAGAACAAGAAAACAAATACAAACACAGAGGTCTCTGTACGCACATGTTTCTCTCAAGGAGTGAATATTTTCTCAGTGAGAGTAATTTTACAGGCTAAGACATATTTTTTGCACTGCCTGAGTCCTATAGATAATTTATAGATAACTAATCTGGTGTTGATCAAAAGCAGCCCCAAAAAAGCCACATTAGCTTACATATAAGATTATAAAGTTTATAATTCTATATTGAAAATTAATGTAGTATGGCATGAATAGATATTGATCTATTTTGATGATTGGCTCTTACTATTCGGGTTTCTGGAGTATCACAGTATACACTTTTTACAAGATTTCTAGCTGCAAATTTTTCAATTTCTAAATCTTTTAGAGCATTATTTTCTACAGGACCTATGAGATAGTTTATTTGTATTTTCATTTTCTTGTAAGAAAAATCAGGTTGTCATAATAGTATTTATAGGTTTCTTTTGGAATGTTTACATTATAACTAATTATTGTTATTCTTCTCTGATCCATAGAGAATACAACTTAGGAAAAACTTCAAGTTGTTTCACTGATTGAGAACATGCACTTGTGCCTCATAGCTTGATTTCATGCATGCCTTGGGCCATATCTTTTCAGGTCATATAAGTTTTTGTCATTCTATGAACATATAAGTGTGTATGTATCTATTTACTATGTCTGGTAGTATGCGCCCCCATATGTGGTACACTCATGTGCGTCATTGGCTATGCACCCATATATGCAAGTTTTTAACCATTTGATATATACATAAAAAAGCTGTTAGGACAGTAATATTGGTCATTTATCTTAGTATCTCTCCTATATTTCCTATAGTTTTCCCATCCATAATAGTGTGGTTTTCATTTACAACCCACAATTATTCTCCTCACATCTTTTTCCTCTTTTCTCTCACTCAAATGCTGAAAACAATTGATCATTTATATTTTTGTAGAGACTTGAAGACAAAACTCTATTAATTATTTGAATTGCACTGAATATATATGCCAAAACAAAGATAGCAATTTAATTATTCACCAGTATGAATCTGCCATTTTGATGTGATCAAATTAATTAATTTTCATTGATTTAGAAAGTTGTACACTCGTAATAGAAAGCAACCTCAAAAATGGATCAATATTATTATAATTCTTGTCACAATACAATGCACTTCTCTTTCCTTCTGGATTTTATATTTGTCATTAAATTTGTCATTAATGTTCAAGCTTATATGATGCTTCAATAAAAGTAAAGATGAGATTATAACATTCACTACTTTTTAAACATTTACAATCATTGGGGGATTTTGAAAAACCTTATGTATTTATACCATAAGCATGTGAATTATTAGGTAGTGAAAATAAAAATAGTAAAAAATTTATGTAAGTCAGAACTCCTTCTATTAATAAGTCTTATGGAAACATAAGACAAACCAAGGACAACAGTGTCATAGTGCTTTGAACGAAGACTACACACTGCAATGAAATCATAGGGGTGAAATTTAACTCAATTCAGACTCTGGGCATGAGGGCAGCTGATGTCATTCAAAGCTTCTTGGAGGACAGTATTCATGAACTGTGTTTTAAGAAAACACTAGGTGTTGCATAGGTAAAGGGCAGGGAAGACAGGTTTCTCAACAAGAAGAGCATGTTTAAAGGCTTATAAGCTGTACAAAATATGTGGGAAACCCAATTTATTTCCCTATGACTTTAAAAAGTGGGTTTTATGGCAGAAACTCAGGAGATGGACCCTGAACACTAAAATAAGGACTTATATTCTACTACCTTCCAGCGATGTGACTATAGGCTTCTTTGTTATTGGGTAGCGAAAGTTGGAAAAGAAGTATGGACGTTGAAATATTGGCTGTGTTACTTAAAGGATATGTAAATGTGGTCAAGACAACCTGTCTCCATGTGAGCTTCAATTTTTTCATCTGCAATGTGGAACTAATATGTATATTTCATTGCTATTCATTAATCCATTCATTTGTCAAATACATGTTAAATGCTACTATGTGTCTAGATTTATTGCCAGTTTGGAACCATAGTAATAAACAAAAGACAAATTCCTATTACCATGTAACATATTTTTGGGTTCAAAAAAAGGTCAGAAAAAAAACCCAAGTTGTGAATAATGCTAATCAATAGGAAAAAATCTGGATAAAAGAGAGAAGACACCATTGTATAATAAAGTCACATTTTAAGAGTAACCAAAGGAAAGGAGTAAGGAGGAAATATGTATATCTATGGATAGTGCATTGTAAGAAGGAGAAAAAAAAAAAGCAAGGCATGAGAATTCCTGGTGGTTTCAAAACAAGCAAGCAAGTGTAGCTAGAGTGGAAGAACAAAAGAGAGTGCAATAGAAGATAAAGTCAAGAAAACGGCAGGGAACTTTTTTCTGTAATGTCTTGTAGGCCTAGGGAAGAATTTGAGATTTTATTCCATGTAAGATGGAAAGCTATTAACAGATTGTTTTAGAAGTATCACTAGTGTTATGTATGGAATAGATTGCTTAGACAAAGGTGGAATGAAGAAGATCAATCAAAAGCCTGTTGTAAAAGACCACTGTAAGTAATGATGGTGATTTGAAATCAGAGAAAGTAAAGGATTTAAAAGTTTGCTTTGGGGCATTTTCCAAAGGTACTGCTGAGAGAGTGTGGTTGTTCTAAATATAGAATATGACTGAAAGAGAGGAAAAGACAAACTCAAAATTATTCAAAGGTTTTTGAATTTAGCAACTTGTAAATCTTGTGAGGCCTCCCCAGCCACATGGGGGTATAGTAAATATGATACACAGAGATGGAGAAAAAAATAGGAGAAGTAGATATATAAACAAGAGTTCAGGCTGGGTGTGGTGGCTCACGCCTGTAATCCCAGCACTTGGGAGGCCAACGTGGTTGGATCACCTGAGGTCAGGAGTTTGAGACCAGCCTGGCCAATATGGTGAAACCCCATCTCTACTAAAAATATAAAAAATTAGCTGGGCGTGGTGGTGGGTGCTTGTAATCCCAGCTACTAGGGAGGCTTAGGCAGGAGAATTGCTGGAACCCAGGAGGCAGAGGTTGCACTGAGCCAAGATTGCACCATTGCACTCCAGCCTGGGCAACAAAAGCGAAACTCCGTCTCAAAAATAATAATAATAATAAAATAAAATAAAATAAAGAGTTCAGTATCAGTAGACACCCAAATGGAGATGTCAGGCTATTGGATAAACATTCTTGAGTTCTGGGGCAAGTTAAGATGTTGAGTAATAAATTCAATTTTCATAATTGTTATTGACCGTATTTAAGCTATCAGTTTTAATTGTCATTGGGTCAGATCACCCAATGACTACCTGTACCAAAAGTAAAATGTCCAAGAACAAAGTCCAGAGAAAATTTGGCAAATGAAGCTAAGAAGACTTTGCCAGTGAGAAATGAGGGAAACCAAGAGATATTGTTGTCTCAAATGCCAAGTAAAGAAAATGTGAAGAGATAAACTACATTAAATGCTTTGGAAGTATCCATTAATTCAAGGAAAGAAGCATGACCATGAAACCTGTCAACACAGATATTATAAATTATACAAAATAAAATATGATTAATATAGAAAGCTTAGTATTTTAATACAATATACCTGGACCAGATAGTAACTCATTTTGAGTAGTTATTTATGCCCTTTTCTTCCTTATTGACATTTTGTTTGCCATAGATAATAAATTTTATGCTCTTCCATTTTGAAGGGCATTTCTTTTGGCAAAGAAGAAAGAATAAATGGAAATTAGAAGTTTGATTTTCTCTATCAGCCGTCAACCTTGGCTATTTGTTTCAAGTGATAGAGTTATCCCTATCTTGATAGTATTGCTCTGAAAGTCACTGTACTGAAATTAGTTTTACAGATGCAGACACCCATTTGAGAGAAAACACCAGGTAGGTGATGTTGCTACAATATTTCTGGTTAGGAAAATAGAGTTCTTAGAAAAGTCAGGCTTAGGAATCAGCTTTTCCTCTTCAAATATTTGTTACTCTATTCAGGCAATTTTGAATTAAATTTGGGGGTTCCGTATTTGTCCATTTTCAGGCCATTGATAAAGACATACCTAAGACTGAGCAATTTACCAAAGAAAGATGTTTAATGGACTTAAACATTAAACACGTGGCTGGGAGGCTTCACAATCATGGTGGAAGGCAAGGAGGAGCCAGTCATGTCTTACATGGATGGCAGCAGGCAAAGAGAGAGAGCTTAATAATAAGCAGGGGAACTCCTCTTTATAAAACCATCAGATCTCATGAGACCTATTCACTATCACGAGAACAGCATGAGAAAGACCCACCCCCATGATTCCATTATCTCCCATCGAGTCCCTCCCACAACATGTGGAAATTAAAGATGAGATTTGGGTGGGGACACAGCCAAATCATATCAGGTCTCTCATTAAATTGTCTCACAGCATTCTTCAACTTTCTGAAAACAAAAGTTTGCTGTCTGTCTTCCTTCCTTTCAGTTTATATTTTTATTTTTATTGCTTCAAGTTCATATTCCCTTCACTGTTTTCACCCTTTAATGTCTACCTTGCAGGCTGGAAACTAGAAATTGTATTTACCTATATTTTTCACTTTTAATTTTATTAAGATATTCATAGATTTTTACTTAATTTTATTGACACAAATTTAACTTATTTGTTCCCAAGGTAGCTTTTGTCTGAGGAAACTTCTCCTTCCTATGAACTCCAGGAATGCCATTTAAGGGGGCTTGTTTGGCAGTCTTTGAAGAGGGAGAGGGGGACTTGAAGATGCTATTTGAATGGTAGTACCTATTATTAAACTTGTGATTAGATTATACTAGAAACTCATAGAGCTTTAAAAATCAAACTCTAAGGCCAGGCACTGTGGCTCACACCTGTAATCCCAGCACTTTGGGAGGCCGAGGCGGGTGGATCACGAGGTCAGGAGATTGAGACCATCCTGGCTAACATGGTGAAACCCCGTCTCTACTAAAAATACAAAAAAATTAGCCAGGCATGGTGGTGAGCGTCTGTAGTCCTGGGAGGCTGAGGCAGGAGAATGGCATGAACCTGGGAGGCAGAGCTTGCAGTGAGGCAAGATCTCGCCCCTCCACTCCAGCCTGGTTGACAGAGCAAGATTCTGTATCAAAATAATAATAATAATAATAATAATAATAATAATAATAAATAAATATCAAACTCTATAATATACTTTTAATATTTTGAACCTAAGCCTATTTATCACTTGTCTTTTAATTTTTCAGTTGAGGTAGTATTTTCATATAAGTTCTTGTATTTACACAATAGTTTATCTTCCATGAAGAATTCTAGATACTGAAACAAAACATTTAAAAATATCGGGGAATGATGGCCAAGTACATCAAATTCTGGCACTCTATTAATTTAGAAGGAAATGAATAGAAACTCACACGATAAAGAAGAAATATAAACAAGCAAAGAATCACAAAAGTAAAGGACACTTCAAAGTACAACACTGAAAGCAATTCTATACATTAAAAAAATACTTTCAAAAACACTTCCAATAAAAAAGAGAAAACAAAGGGAATGCAGAGAACCCGTCAGCAAATACCAATGGTAATGATATATTACATGGCTACTCTACTTGACTGCAGAGGAGTTTTTCCATATCTCTTTTAAACTAGCTCAGACAATACCCAAAGCTTCCATCTCTCACCACAGGTTTCTTTCCTTGTTGCTAACTTGGAGAAAGGGCAAGGTGATAGCGTAACAGTAGGTTGTTTCTAGCTTAATTGCATCAGGGTAGAAAATACCTCATGAAGTTGAAGCATTGTTCTTTGTATTTTAATAGACTGCAACTGTTTCTTGATTTTTAATACTTAATTTTTTTTTCTGAGTTGGTGAACAAAATGAATTATGTTTCCTTAGAATTGCTTAATAAAAATTCAGTGTCATATTTGCATTTTAAATACTATAAAATATTTGAGAGCTGTTCAAAAACAAATTTCTAGGATGTATTATTTTAGCTCTAGTGGAGTAGAAGCTTGTTATCTCACAGATGCCTCTGATACAGTTTGAGCTATATTAAAAAACAAATTCCATGCCCACAAACTATGAGCTTTTACATGTAGTAAAATCAAATTTTATAAAGCAGTTTCTCACTACTTGTTATAGACTCAAAGCAGTGATTTCTGATTATTTTATTATACCTTAATGTTTATAACTGCAAAAATATACAAACAATTCTCTGTAGAACTGGTTGTATTTACTTGGTGGCTAATAAAAGCGTTGCTGGAAAACAAATTTGAGGACAGAGAAAATATATTCAATTTTATGTGGTTTCTAAGGGCATAAACTCCACAAAATTGAATACTAACAAGAAATATTAATATACAATAAAAATAATAAAATCTATGCTTCTCAGGTAGTTATGTGGAGTAACAAATTGAATGAGAAAAAGAATTGATTTTTCTTCCTGAAGAACAAAGACAAGAAAAATGAGCTGAAATGAATTTGTTATTTTTAGTGCTTATATTAATTTTCTGTTTAAATAATAGGAAAGAAGCATTTCACAGTAAGAAAAGCAAACAATGATCTCTGCAGGGAAAAAAGAGAGTAAACACTGAAGCTAAAATGAATGTACAACTTTGTCAAAAATCAATACATTTATGTGGCTATACAATTCACTGTTGTTTGTTTAAAGAATGTCAGAATACTTTTGGTGCAGTCCATAATAAGTATTCCAATAGCATTTATCAGATGATAAAAAGTAGAGGGGAAAGAATATAGAAATGACAGTTAAGAAAATCATCACTGAGTCTGTCAAATTGAAGCTATTGAAAATGATAAGAAAGTGCAAAATAAAGTCTGTGTGTTTTTCATACTTTTCATATTATCATCCATGCATGTATAATGAAAATCTCCAAGATTCAAAATGTTATTCCAATTGCTGTAGGATCTTTATGTAATATCAATGTACTTAAAGAATTGCACTTATAATAATGTAGTATATGAATGATGAGATAATGTTAGTGGCTTATAAATTTTGAGTGAGCTTCTAGGGATGAAACATAGTAGACTTAAACAGATAGACACATGCTTTTGTGGGAAAAACATTCTAGAAAATGTTATGTTAGCTCACTTTTCCCCTTTAGTTGGAGTAGGTATCTAGAAGTATGTATTGCTGTTGCACACTATGTTAATTTTAAAACAACACATATAATACATAACATATGGTTTACCAAAAATTAATCAAAACAAAACATTAAGCAAACATGCATAAATTATTAAAAATGTAGGAAGTTAAAGTGATTTACACTAATGAAAAGTGATTTACAAACATGATCAGAATTCATATTGAACTGAAAGTAGATTATGTACAAACACACACATACACACATATGGTCATGTGCCACTTAATGATGGGGATATGTTCAAAGAAACATGTTTTTAGGCAATTTCATCCACTTGTGAACATCATAGAGTGGACTTACGCAAACCTATTGTGTATAGCCTACTGCACACCTAGACATATGATATAACCTACTCCTCCTAGGGTACAAACCTGTACAGTATGTTACTATACTGAATACTGTGGGCAATTTTAATATAAAGGTAAGTATTTGTGTATCTAAACATAAAAATAGTAAACATATGTATTATAGTCTTATGTGACCACCATCACCTATGAGGTCTGTCATTGACCAAAACATTGTTATGCAGCACGTAACTGTGCATGCACATAAAAATAGCCCATGATTTAAGATGGTTTGAGTTAAAATTTTTCAATTTTTTGACAGTGCAAAAGTAATGCATATTTAGCATAAACCATACTTTGAATATACATGACTCTTCTGTTTTTCATTTTTATTATAGTATTCAATAAATTACATGAGATGTTGAGTATTTTATTATAAAATAGGCTTTATGCTGGATGATTTTGCCCAACTGTAGGGTGATGTAATTGTTCTGAGCACCTTTAAGGTAGGCTAGCCTAAGCTGTGAGGTTTGATAGGTTAGGTGTATTAAATGAATTTTCAACTTACGATATTTCAAATTTATGATGGGTTTACTGGACATAATCCCATTATATGTCAAGGCATATCTGTACAAACTGTATACATGTGATAGGGTTGAAATATAATATTACCATAACATAACTGAATATATTTTTATTCCTTCAAGAATATTTTCTTGTGTGCATTGCATCATTTCACTGTGACTACATTTCTATGGGGTAGACCCTTAAGTTTTAAATTATTTTATTTAAAGATCAAGAAAAATAATAGATAGAAAGATTGAAGGTTTTATAGCACATTTTAATGAAAATATCAATTTCAGAATTCAAACACATTTGTAAATAAAGCATTCATCTCTATACGAGAAAGAACACCCTCAAAAACATAGGCCAGTACTAATCAATCTTGTCCTCAAAAAGTGTTTTATGCTTAAGCCGAGCAGAATCTCCAATAGTTCTCCAATTTAACCTAACTGATGTTTGTAGCAGCCACTGACACACACCAGCTGCAGTGAGGGCTGTGTGCTCCAGAGCTGGCCTGGGCCAGGAACAAGCAGGAGCCCTGCCCCCTACTGAGTTAAAAGGGTGGGAATCCCACACTCCCAGGGACATCTGCAGCAGCCCAGCCCAGACTCTGGACCAGGACGAGGGAATCCATGCACTCTTGGGGGCCCAGGAAGACCCCCTGTCCCTGTAGGCTCGTAAGTGCCTGCTCTAGCTCCCTGGCCTCTTCCTGCTCCTGGTGCCAACTATGATTTTGGAGCAAAGTTGTGGCTAAGCCTGGGTGCTGTCACAACCCTGCCAGGTGTGCCTGTGCTTGGGGCAGTGCTGGCATGCCAGCTTCCTTCTGTTTCAGCCCCCTCTGAATTTTGGGCACCGATGAGGATCAAAGGGAGGCTGAGAGTGGCTCAGCACAGGCCTGCAGGTGCCCCTCAGCACAAACAGCTTGGGCACCATGGATGACCTATTGATGGAAGCAGAAGGCAGACAGCCTCCTTCCTGGACAGAAAGGGGCGGGTCCCAGGTGAAGCTCACCTTCAAGCCAGGGGGCCAGATTTTTAGTTCTGGGTAGAGTCTGGGGCCTGGAGTGAGAAATTATGGTGCTTTTTCCAGGCCCACCCATGGCCACCCATGGACAAATCAGCATCTACTTCCTCCTTTCTGAGCCCATAAAAACCCCAGACTCAGCTGGACTCACACAGACCTGGGGGCCACCTGCCTGTGGAAAGATGCTACCCACTGTGGGTCTCCTCTCCACTAAGAGCTGAACACTTATAGGGACAACCTGCCTGCAGAAAGGAGCTACTCATTTTCATTCTCCTGAGAACTGTTCTGCCGCTCAATGAAGCTCTTCTCCGCTTTGCTCACCCTCCAGTTTTCTGCGTTCCTCATTCCTCCTGGACATAGGACAAGAACTCAGGACCGGCCAAATGGCAACACTGAAAGAGCTGTTACACAAACAGATCTGAAACACACCTCCTACTTGCCATGTTGCCAGTGATGAGGAGAAAAGAGCTGATGCCCTTTGGGAAGCCCAAATATAGGGGCTCCCTGAGCCAGGGTTGTGACACCCTCTTTGGGGTTCTATGGTCCATGGTGTCTCCCAACTTCTGGAAGCCATTGCATTCTCCTCATCCAGACACAATTGCCCACATCGGAAGCTGCATACAATACATCTGGTCCAGCTGCAACCTCAAAAAGAGCCAACACTTGTGCTGGTACCTGGAGCTGCCCACTCCGCTGCAGCAACTAGTGTGCCTGGCTGTGATCAGTGGCCGGACCCAACACTCACTCACCCACACACCCCTCACTGCTCCACACCTGGATTGCCCTTGGCAGGTGTGGGATCTGTGCTGGAAGCAAGAGCTGAGTGCAGCCTGCTAGGCAGAGTAGGCAGAATGAGCCCAGCGGGTATGAGCAATAGTCAGGCAGAAGGTGCATACACATACAAATGTGCATAAGCTCACTACTATCACGACAAAATCCTAATGTTAAAAAGCAAAGAAAGCAGAAGTCAAGCTACATAAATAAAAAGAAAACAATAACACAAAAAAATTATGTAGAGCTTAAGTGAAATATTGTGGCTAAACCTTGGAGTTCTTGCTGGATAGGGCAAGAGATAATTCCAAAAATTTAAGGGTGAGAGCACTATAAAACAAGTCTTACCCAATACTATTAACTTTGTATTTAAATAAGAGTGTAATTTTAAAGGTTAAAGAAACATGAAAATAAGTGCTAATCTCCATTTAAAGTTCTTAATAACAATTTAATTGAATTCTGTTAATTTTCTCCTCCAAGATTAAATAGAACTAGCGCAAAAAAAAAGTTGAAAATTTATCTTTAAATCTATGAAAATGCTGTTAGATAGAATAAGATATTGAAATCTATGAGTGAATAACTTACGGGAAGCTAAATAACAACAAATCCTAATATAGCATTTACCACATGCTCAGCATGATTTTGCATATGTTAATACAATCATTACTCACAAGTACCCTATAATATTGATTTTATTACTATCCTAAAGTTATAAATTAGAAAGTTGATAAATGGAAGATAAAATAAATTGTCCAATGTCATAAAAGTATAAAGTGGCAAAGCTGAGACTTGAACTCAAATAGTGGGGTTATGTCTGGTCTCTGAATCTCCATACCACCCTTGCCCTTAGAGTTAATTCAGCAGCTGTTCTAGCAGTACACACCAAAAGTAATAAGGACCTCATCTAAACAGATGGACAGCTGAAATCTATGAAGATTAGTACCTGATTTAGAGACTGATGCAGAGAGACACGTTTCTAGTGATTTTGAAGTTTAGGGCCTAGGTGACTTGTTGGATGACTGTGCTGTTCAGTGAGACTGAAAGCAAAGCTCAAAGAAACAGATTGGAAAAATACACTTAGTGCAGTTGTTAAAACGTGGAGTTAAAGGCACATGTGATTAATCCAAAGAGATGTTTCCAAAAGGCAAATAAAGGGTTTAAAGATTTACAGAGAGGTCTAGATTTTTCCTTAAAGTAGATAATTGGGGCTCAATAGTATACAGTTAGAAGTTGAATCAATGGTTAGAACAAAGTTACTTCTCAAGTGAGAAAAATATAGGAAATGTAAAGTATAGGAAAACATATAGGAAATGAAATGTTATTGAAGCCAAAAGGACAGGAGGAAACAGAAGAGATTAATGTCACTGAAGCAACTTAATGAGATCATTTCAAAAATAATGGAGATATCTGCTAATCAAGTGCTATAGTAAGTCCATGTAACATTTCAAATTAAATACTCACTGTATTTTTTATGTTGTTGATCATTTAATGTCAATTATTTCAACAGAATATCCTGACTTGACGTCAGAGTCCAAGAAATGATGATACTTGAGTGTAGATCATTCTTTCAAGGCTCTTAAACCGTAAATTGCCTTGAGGGCTAAGCAGAGAGAAGCATCTAATTCAGGAAAGGTTGTCTCTGTGTTATGAGGCAGCGGAAGTGTTTGCAAGTCCAAAGAAGAGAACAAATGGAAACGTAATATGTTGAAAAGTCTAAAGGAAAACTCGGGTGAGGCTGGGGAGATGGACTAATAGGAAGAAAAAGATACTGAATGCGGGAGGAAGAAGAATCACAGAACTGAGTAAGCTATAAGAAGTTAATGAAGGTCCACTCACAAGGAAGTAAGAGGAAGTTGAGTACTTTTTCACCAGCTAGCTTCACTTATCTCAGTGAAGAGGCAGGTACTATTATTTGCTGATAGTGAGGGGCTAGTGGGAGGGCAGAGGCTTTGGTCAAAGAACAATAGTACCATTTAACACTTATTACATACTCCATGCCAGACGATACACTAAATTCTTTGCATATATTATCACTTTAATCTTCACGACCATTTTAAATAGTTGCTATTACTACCTCTATTTTACAAATGATGAAATTGAGCAAAAGAAAGGTAAATAATTTGCCCAAAGTTACACAGTTTATAAATGATAGTGGTGTGAATTTGACTTCATGCCTTTATCCATATATTATACTGTCTCTTGAATACTAAAAATCTTTAACGATTTAAATGGTGTTATGTTCTGAATATGTCCCAAAATTAATGCGTTGGGAACTTTATCTCAAATGCGACAGTGTTAAGATATGTATATGGCTTTTGGGAGTGTTTAGGTCATGAAGGCTCCATCCTCATGAATAATTAATCCTTTCATAAAAAGGACTTTCAGGAGTGAATTCACTCTCTTCTGCTATTCTGCCTTTTGAAAATAGAGTTTGTTCCTTTTTGCCCTTCTGCCTTCTGTCACGTGAGGAAGCAGCAAAAAGACCCTCACCTAATGCCATATGCCATCACCTTGATCTTGGACTTCACAGCCTTCATAAATGTGAGAAATAAGTTTCTGTTCTTTATAAATTACTCAGTTTCAGGTTTTCTGTTATAGCAGCACAAAATGGACTAGGATAAACGGACAAAAAGATCTGTTTAAGGAAAACCAAAGTTATATTCTAACAGCATCGATACATAAACTGAGGTTGGAAACACTTATAGTGGCATCAATATGCAAATATGGCATAATATTTTCCAGAATGGTTCACTAGCAGAGTGAACCATGCTCAAAGAATAACCTATATATATATAGCTAATTCTTATATATAAACATGTATGTATATTTTGCTCTTCTTCTGCCACTTCATATATTTTACATTATTTCTTCATGCCTTACAGAATCACACTTCATTAAAAAGTCTCTTGTCATCCCCTTTTCTCTGCCTTCATGTTAAGAGTTAAGCATTTTCCTCAGTATGCTACATCATAGATATAGATCTACCGGCATACTTAGCTGTGCTCTTATCATTGGCCAATTGGGCTGTCTTCCTCTGTATCATGAGACTACCTGGAGAGCAGAAGCTGTACCTTTTATCTATGATTCCCAGGGCACAGATAACCCAGGTACCTAAAGGCAGTCATCACAAGTCAGCTGAATGCATTAAGTGGAATTTCCTTTTTACATATACTGAAGTGACAATACTGGTATATCAATAGAATATTGGCTAAAATATTTTGTCTTCATATTGTGAGACATATATGTATATGCATACATATACACACATATATATTCATTTTTGTATGTATTTTCTATTTTTTACTTTATATATACATACTTTATTTTTAGAGCACTGCATGCAATACAAAGCTGAGTAGAAGGTACAAGTTTTTCCACATATCCCCTGCTTCTGTGTATGTATAGCCTCCCCTATTATCAACATCCCCCACCAGAGTGATACATTCACTATAATTGGTGAAACTATGTTGATACCTTATTATTACCTAAAGTCCATAGTTTACATTTGGACTCACTCTCAGTGTTGTCCATTCTGTGGGTTTGAACAAATGTATAATGACATGTATCCACCATTATGATATTATACAGAGTAGTTCCACTGCCCTAAAAATCTTCTGCCCTCCTCCTATTCAATCCTGCCTCCCCCATCTTCTGAAACTTTTTAGTGTTTCCATAGTTTTGCCTTTTCCAGAATGTCATACGGTTGTATGTATGATTTTCAGATTGACCTTTTCCACTCAGTAATATGCATTAAAGTGTCTTGCATTGCTTTTCATGGCTTGACAGGCCACTTCTTTATAACACTGAATAATATCCTATTGGCTGGATATATCAATGTTTATTAATCCATTTACATACTGAAGGGCATTTTCATAGCTTCCAGGTTTTGGTAATTATTCATAAAGTTGCTATAAACATACCTATGCTGGTTTTTGTGTAGTCATAAATTTTCAGCTTCTTTGAGTAAATACCAGAAAGCATGATTGCTGAATCTCATGGTAAATGTATATCTAGTTTTGTAAGCATCTGCCAAACTGTCTCCCAAAGTAGCTGTGCTATTTTGTATTCCCATCAGCAATGAATGAGAATTCTTCTTCTTCCACGTCCTTGCCAGCATTAGAGTTCTGGATTTGGGGCATCCTAATAGGTGCCTCAAGTGAAGCCCCAAAGACTCTTCACATCAAGTGAAGCACCTTTTCATTTGGTTGGTTTTCATCTGTATATCTTTTTTGGTGAGGTATTTTTTAAGGTCTTTGGCCCATTTTTAAGAAATCGGTTTTTGTTTTGTTTTGTTTTATATTGTTGAGCTTTAAGGGCTCTTTGTATATTTTAAAAACTGTCCTTTATCGAATATGTCTTTGGCAAGTAGTTTATCCCAGTCTGTGGCTTGTCTTTTCATTCCCTTCTCTGTTGCAGAGCAGAAACTTTATTTTAATGAAGTCTCATTTATCAATTTTTTCAGAGATCATTCCTTTGGTGTTACAGATGCAGACATTGCCAAACCCAAAGTCACTTCGATTTTCTCCTTTTTTCTTCTAGGAGATTTCAAGTTTTGCCTTTTACAAGTAGACCTGTGATTCATTATCTATCAATTTTGGGGGAGGGTATAAGGTTTGTTTATATACTTTTCTTTAGATGCGGCTATCCAGTTGTTCTAGCACTGTTTGTTGAAAACACTTTTTCCCTCTTTGCTCTTTTTTCAAAGGTAAGTTGATTACGTGTGTGTGTGTGTGTGTGTGTGTGTGTGTGTGTGTATGTGTTTGGTTGTAGGATCTCTATTCTATTCCACTGACCTAGTTCCTATATGTTTTCTTTTTGTCACAACTGTGACTAGTGATACTCACCTATTTTGGGGAATGGAGTGAGAAAAAATATTATATACAAAACACATCAAAATATTCTGTGGCATGGTCTTCATTGTACTCTAAATATTATGTAAGAAATGAAAAAATTATATATACTTAATACAATATGGTGATCAAACAGGAATATTATGAAAAAATATAAAGAATGATAAAATGATGAATTATTTTTAGATTTGTTTTTAAATTACTATTTACATGATTTTATAGGTATAATCCAACTACACAATACAAACAAATATCCTTGATTTCTTATGTATGCAAATCAGTGGGCTACACGGTGAGGTTGGATGAATTTAGCAAAACATAGAACTAGCTATTTTACATGCTACCATCTGAAAAGGAAATATGTCAAGTTATTCTCCAAGCATAAGTTGAAGCCTAAGCCTTTTTTTATGCCTTAATCTCATGCCTTCTTTGATGCATAGTTTATAAGGCAAGCAATCTGGCAAACTTTAACTGTATTAAGAGTTTTCAAGAAAGATAAAATTTACACTGAGTAAAACTATACATTGCAAAGCCCAGAACTATATCATGAGTTATTTAGGTTGAAGTTTCGATCATGTCTTCCATATGCATAACACATGCATATCCTCTTAAAGCGTTCCTCTGGTTAAAGAATGTTCTTCCATGTTTTTCAGTCACACAGACCTTTATTCACTATACCTAGAGTGCTGGAAAATGAATATACCTTTCTTTATGCTTTTCTGAGGTAAAACAGATAACATTATCACCAGGTTTTCATTTAGAAAATATTCAAACATATCAGCTCTATCAAATCTATCAAAAAGTTATAAAAATACTATCCTCATGTACCGATCACTATATTATCAAATTTTTGTTGCATATGTTTTATTGCTCCATACCTCTCTCTACGTGTGTGTACCTGAGTGTCCTCTTCCCTACTCAAATATTTGTTATTTTCTGAAACACTTGGTAGTGTGCTGACACCATCATAACACTTCACCTAAAAATATTTTGGTATCAGTTCCTTAAGAACAAAGACATTCTGTAATGTATTATCAATACTATTTTCACCACCAATAAAATTAATAATAATTCCATAACATCATTTAAGTTCATACTCACATTTTTCTAACTGCCACAAAATATTTTATTATGTTGTTATTTTTTAATCTAGGAACCAGCAAGTTCACAAAGTGTCGATTTTTTGTTGTATCTGTTTGGACGCCTTTAAAAGCCTGAAGCCTCATTTACATCCTTCAAACTTTCCTTTCTTGTTTTGTCCCTGGTTGACTTTGCTGAATCAATCATGACAGTGCTTCATAGAAAATCTCACAATATGGCTTTGTTTGACTGCTTTCTCATGGTTGTTTTCTAGCTTTCTAGCTTGTTTGTGCATCCTTTATATTGCCAGTAAATGGTTCTTCAGATTTAAAAACTTAACATTTTTGGCAACTCTGGGATAACTTGCCTCAAACAAGTGTCATAACATGTTGGGTTGTCCCCTCTTTGTTATAGTAAGTTTAGTAACTTACTAAAGGGGTGATTACCATATGACTCCATTAGAAACGTATATAGTTTTTCCTTAGTAATTAGCCTCCTCAAGCATTTTCTCTTGATGTCTGTCAAAAATGTTTATCATGAGTTTAATTAGTGGCAAAAAAATGTATTAGGGTGTTTTAAAGATTGTTGATATGTTTTACGAGATCAGAGGAGATCGGGCACATTCAGGATGGTATGGCGTAGACGATTGTTGATATGTTTTAAATACATTTTCTCAAAACCTTGAACCAAACAAAATAGCTTATTTAGTATATGGAAAATATTTCTCACTTAACTGAATTAGCAAATGACCCAGCTAAATTAAATTGAACTTTAATTTTTAAAGTTTTGACAATTTCTTAATTCAAAGAAACCTAGTAGTTTATATTTTCATGATAACCATAACACTTCTGAATTGTAAGACCTAGATAGAAAGATAGAGAGTGAGAAAGGGGGAAGAGAGAGAGATTGAGGAAAAAAACTCAGGGGACTTGCCATGAGTGGTTTTCACCAGGATAAAATCGAGTGCCGTTATTTTTTTCTTACAGAAGTCCCCCTTCCTCTGCTTTGCTTTGCTTTCTAGAAGATTCTCCTCAACGTAAGTTTTTTCTAGAATTGTCTTTTTAGTTAGTATTCAGGAGGTTATTCCCCCAATGCCCCATTGCAAGATTCTGGTTAGGGGTGAGGAGAAAAGATTTCTCTCTCTCTCTCTCTCTCTCTCTCTCTCTCTCTCACTCTGGCTCTGTCTCTTTTACTTTCTTTATTTCTCTTTCAATTTAGGAGGGAACAATTATGAACAGAAGTTGGAGAGAAGAACTCGCACAGCACAAATGCATTGTTATACAGATCAAATTTAGGAAGGGGTACTCAAGAAAGTTGAGGAGCTGCAATTTGATTCCCTTAAAGATAGTACAACATTTTTAGTACCAGAAGAGTCTTCCTGTGCCTCTAAGGATATGCAGACACCAGTGTGAAAAATTCTAGTCTGAAGGACAATCCCAGGAATAATAATAGCTAACCCTTTATAAGCTCCTAATATGTGCCAGACACTTTAGATATTTTTTATAAGCCTCACAATAGTCTCATGAAGGAGATACTATATTTCCAATGCATAAGTTTAGGTTTACATTCACATGAATTTTATGTGATCCTACAGAAATATAACCAGGTCAGAGGACTCCAAACCCTTCATTATCTCCACTATTTGAAGCTGCCACTCATTTAAATTATAGTTAAGGTCTTTGGACTAATTTTCCTAAATTTGGTCCAGAATTGTATACAGTGGTAAATAAATGTTTTCAATGTATGTTTTAAATATAATCTACAAGTATAATGTGCTGAAGAGGATCAAGGTGTCTACTTAACCAAAACATAGACTGCAATTCTCAGTGGTGATCTCATTTAGTTGACTTTGAGGTGGAATTATTTTATGCATCAATATAGATTCTCTGATATTTTACTTATTTATTATCTTAAAAAATTCTGGCATTTGTCATGTAATGGGAGTTAGTCTTGTTTTGTTTTTTATGCACTTTTCCTAGTGTACAGAACATCTAGACAAGAACATGCATGAAATATCTAACTTGTAGGCTCTAGGGTAATTGATTATGTTTTTGAGAAAGTTGTTTCCCCCAAAGTATTTGTATTAAACTCCTATACATGTATAAGCTAAGAAAAAGTAAACTAGGAGATGCTATCTGAATTCAGAACATAGTCACAATTTGTAAATATGTGGCTTTCACAAACTATTTTTACTATATATATTATATATAGTATACATATGATATACATGTATTAAAATATGCATGTTTTAAAAATATGTACCGTCATATATATTTTTATACTTGTTCAATTTTAAAAGCAATTCTGAGTGAATAAATTGCCCTACATATGTAAACCACCTCTGATCATCTTTATGCCTACCATTGACTGCTCAGTTGTTAAAATAACAGAGACAAAACATTCTCAGTGGAAGCGCTAGAGCTAATAAAGCAGCAATCCCCAAAGCATTGACTCAGGTGAAACATTTTGAAGGTTCAGGAAAGGCAGCAAAAGCCTTGTCTCCTCACATTGACCTTCCATTTGTGGTAATCCAATATGCCCTGCTCACTGCAGGGACATCCTGAAGTTAAAGGCAAAGAGGATATCCCTCTGGCTGCTCCATTTTTTAGTGTGTTAAAAGAGCTTCTTTGTCTAACCATAACAAGATCAGCAATAAATAAATAATCTAGGTAAATGGACATTTGATAGCACCAAAGAGGGCTCCACACAGAAATTTAAAACAATCACAAATCACTATTGCTTCATCATGTTATAAAAGGTATATTTATAACTGAATTTTTTTAAAAAGGCCCTGGATGATATAAAATTAATACTACTGTACCCATTGTTTTTAGACATTATTAGTTCAACTCTAAAAACAGTACTACATATAGTTAACTTAGAAAAGATAACACAATTTTTAGCAATTTAGTTTTAAGAACTCAGAAATACAGTGTGATTTTACAAGGTTCTAATTTGTATTTATACATTTATTTATGTATTACATAAGAAATAACACTGGATTGAGTGTAATGTATTTGGATTCTTATCCTAAAGCTGTCACTAGTTTACTCTGCTACTGAATAAATTACTTAACCCATTTGGGTCCGTTCCCTCATGAGTAAAAATAAGACAACATATATTTATAAGGCTACTAATAAAGGCCCAGAGTTTTGCAATGGCTAGAAATTCAAAGGTGATTGAGAAAGAGTTGCTGTCAATTTAAGAACTTAGGGTGTGTGTGTGTGTGTGTGTGTGTGTGTGTAAGAAGGAGAGAGAGAGAGACAGAGAGAGATAATGCAAATGATAAAGAGGCAGAATCTGAACTGTATGTTAAAGGATACAATCTAGTGAAAAGGGAAAACAAAGTATATATTAAAAAAAGACAAATAGAGGACTAAAAGTTGTTAGAAAATTATGCAGTTGGGCTACTTTTCTATGTTTTATCAATGTTATAAAATGTGTATATTCCTTCAATTTTATGCTGAAAAGTGTTCTAAATAAAAATAGTTATTGACTTTATGCCCTGAATTGTGAGCTTCAGGTGCATCACAATGGGAAACAACAAATTTTGAGTTTAGACTGTAGTAAAGATATATTCTTAAATACAAAAACAATTATGAAATACTAAATGGAGAATGAGAACAGAATGATTTAGGATTTTTAAAAATATTAAAATAAAACTATTACTGTATTTGTGGCTGTTTTTAAAAGTATAACATTTTAAAAGTAGATAAATAGAATTAATTCTCCTTTACAAACATTATATTCTTGAGCACTGATCTGGAAAAAGATAGACAAAGTAAGAAGCCACGGAGATATAATGACCACTTTGGTGCCAATAAAATGTATCACTAAAGAGAACCATAGGAGCGTAAATCCCTTTAGAGCCAGTTAAAAGTGAATGTTGTTTTTTTCCCTTCATCCATGAGTCCCAACACAGCCTACCTTTCTTCCAGGTAGAACTATGCAGTCACAAAACCAAGGCAAGATATGAATACAAATATAAGTTCTATATTGTGGTAGTGTGATATGATTGCATTTCATACAGCAAAGGGGGAGAAAACTATAACAAAAGTTGACATTGCTTTTCTACCATGACAATTACCACCCTCTCAAATGTCCTTTAATGTCACCTAACAGAGGGCATTTTTGAAGCGCAAAATGTAAGTTTTTTTTTTTATGAACTGAACAAAAACGCTGTTGTTTGTCAGCTTGGAGCATAACCTCTTTATGCAGCTTGCATCCTGTGAGTGAGAAACAAATGTTTATTGTTTTAAGCCTCTGAGATTTGGGGATTTATTAAGTAGCTTTATCACTGAACAAGCTGACTATAGATAACCTGAAATATTTAGAATTGGTTCTGGAGCCACTCCACGCACAGTGAATTTTTAGAGGCTGGAGTTACTGTGGCCATGTTACACAGTGGCAAAGGATTTGGTTAACCTATTGTCTGAGAAAATTTGAGAGGCCAAACATATTTAATGAATTTATACCCATGATTGAAGAAATTCCTAAAAGAAAGTTACTTGAAGTAGTTGTGTTTTATTAATTCCATTGCAGAAAGTAGTACAAGGTGTAGGTAAGGTCAGAAAAATAAATTGCTCTTTGAAGAAGTGAAAGGGGTAGGAAATAATCCAGAAAGTCCTGGATTTGGAGAAATAAGAAATAAAACCATTGCCCTTCTCTACAAGTAAAGGATAAAATTCAGATATGCTTTGAGATGTAATACCTTTGTTAAGAATTATAATTTGATTAATATGGCCCCAGCAAATACTTTTACTTGGACAAAATCACTCAATAAATGGAGATTACTTTGCGGCCCATGGAAAGCCAAAAATATGAAAGCACTTATAATTCAGTATATATATAGAGAGAGGTATGTCTTGAAGTTAATTGTTGGTGGGATTATGAGCACATAGAACTGTTTGGATTGAATTTTTAAAAATCTCATGTTGTTGTTTATGTTTTTATAGTGGTAGCCTGGATTAAAAGAGACCCACGGCAATTCAAAATGTGACACATTTTTCAGGCAAAAAGCAGTCTAGGAATTCTGCCTGGTCATAAGGAATGAATATTTCCCAATACTATCATTAAAGGTGGCCAACAAGGATAATGGAAATGCAATGTTGTCTCAGAGAAATCAAGAGATATGAATGAGGGAACAATTTTTCAGGGAGCATTAATGGGTATAATCAAGGAATATTCATAGGCCGGGCATGGTAGTTCATGCCTGTAATCCCAGCAGTTTGAGAGGCCGAAGCAGGTGAATTGCTTGAGCCCAGGAGATTGAGACCAACCTGCGCAATGTGGCGAAACCTCATCTTTACAGAAAATACAAAAATTAGCCAAGCTTGGTGGCACATACCTGTAGGCTCAACTACTTACAAGATTGAGGTGGGAGGATTGCTTGAACCTGCGAAGTAGTGGCTGCAGTGAGCTGTGATTGCGCCACTGCACTGCACTCCAGCTTGGATGACAGAGTGAGAACTTGTTAAAAAAAAAAAAATCACTATTCCTGATTAGGGACCATTTGCATTATCAGAACAAAAGCAAGGATTGCTATATAATGACTGTTTATTGCAATTATTTTCACTTTTTGTCACCATTCTGAGTGTGTGTATGTGTGTTTGTGGTTGGGGGACTGATAACGCACATCCAAAACAAAGTGGAGACTATCGTGAGATCTTGAACTTGCGGCCTGTGATAGGTTTGGATAAGAATGTTAGGGTGTTTTCACTGGAAATGGCTGAATATATGGGCAGAAGAAAGAAATTTGAACAGTGACTTTCTATGGCATTGAAAAGGCTGGTCACTGTAGAATATAGTATTGCTAAGCAAACGTTGATTCTCCACTTTACACTCCAACTTGATGAAGGTGAAGCCTGATATTTGAAATTTCAGATGTTAGCTTCAGCCAGAAGAGAGTGGGGGCCAATATTCAACATTCTTAAAGAAAAGAATTTTCAACCCAGAATTTCATATCCAGCCAAACTAAGCTTCATAAGTGAAGGAGAAATAAAATCCTTTACAGACAAGCAAATGCTGAGAGATTTTGTCACCACCAGGCCTGCCCTAAAAGAGCTCCTGAAGGAAGCACTAAACATGGAAAGGAACAACTGGTACCAGCCACTGCAAAAACATGCCAAATTGTAAAGACCATCGATGCTAGGAAGAAATGGCATCAACTAACCAGCAAAATAACCAGCTAACATCATAATGACAGGATCATATTCACACATAACAATATTAACCTTAAATGTAAATGGGCTAAATGCTCCAATTAAAAGACACAGACTGGCAAATTGGATAGTCAAGACCCATCAGTGTGCTGTATTAATGAGACCCATCTCATGTGCAGAGACACACATAGACTCAAAATAAAAGGATGGAGGAAGATCCACCAAGCAAATGGAAAACAAAAAAAGGCAGGGGTTGCAATCCTAGTCTCTGATAAAACAGACTTTAAACTAACGAAGATCAAAAGAGAAGGCCATTACATAATGGTAAAGGGATCAATTCAACAAGAAGAGCTAACTATCCTAAATATATATGCACCCAATACAGGATCATACAGATTCATAAAGCAAGTCCTTAGAGAGCTATGAAGAGACTTAGACTCCCACACAATAATAATGGGAGACTTTAACACCCCACTGTCAACATTAGACAGATCCACGAGACAGAATGTTAACAAGGATATCCAGGAATTGAACTCAGGTCTGCACCAAGTGGACCTAATAGACATCTACAGAACTCTCCACCCCAGATCAACAGAATACACATTCTTCTCAGCACACATCACACTTATTCCAAAATTGACCACACAGTTGGAAGGAAAGCACTCCTCAGCAAATGTAAAAGAACAGAAATTATAACAAACTGTCTCTCAGACCACAGTGCAATCAAACTAGAACTCAGGATTAAGAAACTCACTCAAAACCACTCAACTACATGGAAACTGAAAAACCTGCTCCTGAATGACTACGAGGTACGTAACAAAATGAAGGCAGAAATAAAGATGTTCTTTGAAACCAATGAGAACAAAGACACAACATACCAGAACCTCTGGGACACATATAAAGCAGCATGTAGAGGGAAATTTATAGCACTAAATGCCCACAAGAGAAAGCAGGAAAGATCTAAAATTGACACCCTAACATCACAATTAAAAGAACTAGAGAAGCAAGAGCAAACACATTCAAAAGCTAGCAGAAGGCAAGAAGTAACCAAGATCAGAGCAGAACTGAAGGAGACAGAGTTACAAAACACCCTTCAAAAAATCAATGAATCCAGGAGCTGGTTTTTTGAAAAGTTCAACAAAATTGATAGACTGCTAGCAAGACTAATAAAGAAGAAAAGAGAGAAGAATCAAATAGACGCAATAAAAAATGATAAAGGGGATATCACCACCAATCCCACAGAAATAGAAACTACCATCAGAGAATACTATAAACACTTCTATGCAAATAAACTAGAAAATCTAGAAGAAAGGGATAAATTCCTGGACACATACACCCTCCCAAGACTAAACCAGGAAGAAGTTGAATCCCTGAATAGACCAATAACAGGCTCTGAAATTGAGGCAATAATTAATAGCCTGCCAACCAAAAAAAGTCCAGATGTTAGCTTTATCCAATAAATTGCACTGGCCAATGGAATGAAGGCAGAAATGGGAGTGCTGCAATTCTATGCAGAAGCTTTAAGAAGCATCGCAAGGATCATTCAGCTTTCCTATGCTCCTATACACACCACCTTGCAAACATCACATCTCACATTGGAGGTGTTCTTTCAGCTTGTAACACAGAATCTGAAGATACATGGGGATGACCTGATCCTAACCCTCAACCTGCAGAACTACTTCAAGAGGTCCCTAAGTCTCTGGATGAGAAAAAAAATAATGTTTATAAATGTAACTGAGATGCAGAGGTTAACAGTTACTCAAAATTTGCATTAAATGTTAACTCATACTATGAAGTAAAATGATCTAGAGAAAAATATTTTTTCTTCCCTTAGGCATTGTCTAAAATATTGTTAAAGACAAAATGGGATCTAAAATTGTGGTTCCCAAATACCAGCCAAAGACAGGTTATAGTTCCTCGTGCTATTTATAAATCTGTGTTGAGGTAACAGGATCCTGAGCAGGATGGGGGTAAGCTACTTTCAGTGGCCATAAACCTAATTATTGCTTTTTGACAGAGAAACAGGCACAAAGGCTATTTGATTGGAAGCTGTATTTCCTCCAGTTGTTCTAGAGTGATAGTATGCTAACTGCAGGAAAGTTATTAAGCAAGGAAATGCAAAATATAAAACAAATTAATAATATGGTTGTTCTGACTCCATCTAGAATGGGTTAACAAAATGTAAACCTGACAATAGCAGGGAAAAGAGCAAGTGAACTATTATGAGTCAAAGTACCTAGAGTTTCCAGGGAAAGAAAGATGTGTAGAGAAGAAAGAATATGATATTTAGGATGAGAAAGCCCTGGGGGTGAATCCTGATTATGTCACTTAGGTGTTACAAAGGCACGGGCAAGTCAATAATTTACCTTTGTGCACTTCAGTGACCAGTCTGTAAATTATGGATACTTAATGGATATCTTAAAGGTTTATTGTAAACATTTAAAAATGTATCATCTGTGTAGTGCTAAGGATAGAATCTAGCACACTTAATAGATGCTATGACTATGGAGTGGTGAAGTGGAGCAAGGACGTAAAAAAACTTGATGGGAGATACTAGTAATTGTTGTGACAATGTGCAAAACACAAAATCCCCGAAGTGCAAAAGCTTGGATAGGAGAAGTGTTCTTCCTTCAGTATAAAGAAGAGAAAATCTGAAGCCAATGTGCTTAAATATCAGCCCTTAGATTTTGACAATATTCTATTAGATCTTATTTCAGGATAAAACTTGACAGAAAACAATGACAGAGCAAATTGAAGAAATGAGTATAGTGGATCCCAATATCATAAAAAAGAAACAAGTATAATACCATAAAATGTCTGTATGTTTCTCTGTCAAACAAGCTATATAAAAGTTCCCTGTAAAATATTAGTACCTCATTCTTACTTACTACGTTAGTTAAAAATGAATCCTATACCTCCACAACCATTAAATGATTAAATGCTCTTTATTTTTTAAATGTATAGTTTTGAAAAATTCTTCAGAAAATTAAAATAATTTTGAAATAATCCCTAAGTATTATTTTATGCATTTAGAAACACATCAAATGTATGCATGCTAAAGTTATTTATCTATGTTGATCTGAATTCCACGCAAAATCATGACCAAAATAAATCACTTTTCAAATGTCATAATTGAAATTTTAGATCTTTTTAAGGTAACTATGTGGTTGGTGCAAACATAATTGCAGTTTTGCCATTTTTTATGGTCATTAAATATCATTATTACTTTTCAATTTACTTAAAAGTCAATTGCAGCTCTTAGTTTTTGATCACAGATATTTTGAATTCAATGGGATTGCTTTTTGACTATTAGCATTTATTAATCTGAGTCTGTAAATACAATTTTTCAAGCTGATATTTATTTAAATGTGCACTTCACTATATCTTAATTATCTTTTTCCCCCTGAAATAAAAATTTCTTCTGAATGGTTTATTTCCAATTTTGGTAAACCTTGAATACTTTCATTTTATCGACCTATGTTGAAAGAAAAGGTATTATCTGCTTTACCTAAGTAATGAGGGAAAAGTCTCATTTTTAATTACTAAGCCTAGTAGTAGGGACTGCTGTTAGGCTTCTAATAATTTTTTGTTTTGTTTTGTTTTGTTTTGTTTCGTTTTGTTTTGTTTTGAGACAGAGTCTCGCTCTGTCGCCCAGGCTGGAGTGCAGTGGAGCGCTCTCGGCTCACTGTAAGCTCCGCCTCCCGGGTTCATGCCATTCTCCTGCCTCAGCCTCTCGAGTAGCTGGGCCTACAGGTGCCCACCACCACGCCTGGCTAATTTGTTTTTTTATTTTTATTTTTTGTATTTTTAGTAGAGATGGGGTTTCACTGTGTTAGCCAGGATGGTCTCAATCTCCTACCTCGTGATCCACCCGCCTTGGCCTCCCAAAGTGCTGGGATTACAGGTGTGAGTCACTGCAACTGGCTTTTTTTTTTTTTTTTTTTTGAGACAGAGTCTTGCTCTGTTGTTCAGGCTGGCATGCAGTGGCACCATCTTGACTCACTGCAGCCTCCACCTCCCGGGTTCAAGCTATTCTCATGTCTCAGCCTCTAGAGCAGCTGGAATTACAGGCACGCACCACCACAGCCGGCTAATTTTTTTATTTGTAGTAGAAACGGGGTTTTACCATGTTGGCCAGGCTGGTCTGGAACTCCTGACCTCAGGTGATCTTCCTGCCCCCACCTCTGGGATTACAGGCGTTAGCCACTGCACCTGGCCTCTAATAAATTATTGATCGATGAAAATCCAATCCTTAAGCCCTAATACGGACTAAATATAAAATCATCAGGCACATTCTCTACTCAGAAACATCCCATGACATTCCTGGGAATCACAGCACTTCCCTAAATAGAGTCAAAAAATAACACTGCTTTAGTTGTTTAAGTTCTAAGAATCACCTCAAGTGCAGCACTGAAATGCAGCCAAGTTTTCAAAAACTTTCCGGAACTTATGTACCATGAATTCATTAATAACTCAACATTTTACTGTTGTCTATTAATCTACATTTATTCTAAATGAGTTATTATTGCTATCTCATTGAACTTCCCCAAATGCTTTACAACAAAATTATTCACACAACTGACGAATTTTGACTGTAGAAAGTACTCTACTATTGAATGTGATTTGAAAAATAAAAACACAGCAATTCTCTTCTCTATTCCAAACTAGATTCTTTAGGTCAGAGGAGTGAGAAAAAAATGAAGGATATGAACCTGGGATCTCCATCTGTCTGCTGAGCATGTTGCTATTCATTGACCAATGGGACTCAGCAGTTAGTGCCCATATGGGTTTGCCTTAAGTTTGTGGAACAGTTGTCATGGCAACTGCATTTATATGAATCACTGGCTGTATCAGATCAGAAGCAGGACTGAGAAAAAAGTTCTCTTGTCAGAAACAGAAAACACAGAAAAATATAATTCTGAAATCTTTTTTATCAGAAAAAAATGATATGCAGTGTATCTATGTGTTTGTGTAGAGGGGAAGAGGTGCATGTGTATTTTGAGGAAGAGGGAAAGTCGCAATCATTTAGGAAATTATACACCATCGTTCTTTTCTCCAGACATACATATATCTAGATTTCTTAAATAGCTATGTAAAGTTTAGAATGAGATTAATATATTTTATATCTTAATTGACTTATTGAAATTAAATCAGATTATCAGGTTAGTCAATAGTTACATCTCTAATGTTTCTATGTGTATTTGAAAATAAATGTTACAATAGGGTCATGGAATTAAAATGAAAAGAGTGTCCTTCACAAAATCCATTGTACAATTTAAATAAAGTGTTTTTTGTAGTTACAAATATTAATATTTGTGGTACTTATAGAATAATTAAGCACACTTCTTGGCATCATAACTAAATAAAATAACATTATTAAATGTTATTATATTAATAACCCTTGAAGGAGGATCATTATTGGTAACTTTTGAGTTAAGAGTACTTTGTTTATCCCATGTTTATTGCAGCATTATTCACAAGAGCCAACATTTGGAAGCAATCTAAGTGTCTATCAACAGACAAATTGTGGTACACATACACAGTGGAGTACTATTCAGCCATAAAAAATGAGATCTTGTCATTTACAACAACATGGATGGAACTGGAGATCATGATATTAAGTGAAATAAGACAGGCACAGAAAAAAAAACTTCATATGTTCTCAATTGTTTGTGGGAGCTAAAAGTAAAAACAATTGAAAACATGAGGATAGAGAGTAGAACGATGGTTTCCAGAGCCTGGGAAGGGTAGTGAGGGATTGGGAGGGAAGTAGGGATGGTTAATGGGTACAAAAAATAAATAGAAAAAACATGAATAAGATCTAGTATTTGACAGTGAAACAAAGTAAATAAGATAATTTTTTTAAAAGAGTACTTTGTTTACCAATGGATCTTTTTATGAAAGTTTGGAAAGACATGGATAAAACAACCATGTCCCTCTAAAACAGATGAAAGATTTAGAAAATTAGGGAAAGGAGACTGAGGTAGTTTTGGTAATCTAGCAGCAGGAGCACATGCGCCTGAGTTTACTGATGGAAGGGCAAAAGCTTTTATGTTAACTTTTCATTTTGAGAGAATCAAATGAGAGTATGAGGCCTCTATCAAGCCTGATACAAAATTAAACCAGGAATAATGCTAACAAAATGGATATGTCTAGTATTTTAATTAACAATAATTCTCATCTATAGATGTAGAAATTTAAAAAAGTGTCAAAAAGCACAACTGGTGAAGGATTTAATTTTACAATATCATTGCTTTAGCAATTATGTAATACATAATTATTTAATAATGTTTACTTTATAAATGCTTCAATGATGAATATCAACACACTGAATAATTTCAGTGATTACACAGAATCTTACATTTGAGGAAATAATAATCATACTTCTAAAGTAGTTACAGTGACCATTCATTTTGTTTTTATACTTTTATTTTACTTGAGAATAAATGACACACTGAATTGACTGTCAATAATGACACACACCAGTTGTATCTAGGTGGATATAGGGATTTTTAGAAACATTGCTGCTAGGGTTACTAGTTTTATTTATTATTATGTATTATTTATTATTCCCTCCCACTTTTTAAAGTTTTATTATAAACAAACACAACATATGTGCAAAAGAAGACATATAATGTATATGTAAATATAAGAAATTCATGTTCATATATGAAGAAAATCAGTATATTTCAGAACTTTTAAATTACTTTTTGTAGTTTATTCCAATTAAATCCCCATTTTGTCCCAAATATAATAACTATCCTGATTAGTTTTGTAACAATTAGTTTTGCAACAATTAGTTTTGCAATCAATCAATGCTTTCCTTTATAGTTTTAGTACACATACGTATGTGTGTATGGGTGTATATATGAAATGTTTTATTCAGTTTTGCTTATTGTAACACAAACAGTATCATATAATACGTATTTACCTTCAACTTGCTTTTTTACTCAATGTGATTTTTGAGTTTAATGAATGTTGATGTATGTGTAGCAGTAGATTGTTCATTTTCAATGAAGTAGGATATTCCCTTATTTAAATTTCCTTGTTTAAATTTGTGTTCATTTCTCTCATTAGACTTTGAAACTTTTATTCATCCCACTTTTCTTGTTTCCTTTTACGTTTTTCTCTCTAGCCCACCTTGGGTTTGATTTTAATGCCATAGTCTTTTTTTTTTTCTGTCTCAGTTTTTAAAGCTAAGCATTCAATTTCTGTTCTTTAGTGTTACCCCAAAATTAATGTTTGTAATTATGTTAACAAATTATAAAGTTAATCGAGATAATAATCCATTTCCCAGACCAGAGAAGAACCTTAGAATTGTCTCATTCTAGTCACTCTCTCCTGGTTTATATTCTAGTCTGGTTTACAATCTGAGTATAACCTTAGGGTATTTTCACTACATATTAATCACCGTTGATTGTTGTAATGCCAATTTTACTTAGTAAGATATTTTTCACATTTTTTGCTCATAAATACATTTTTCATCTCAGGATTTCTTTTTAGGAATATTTTCCTTCATGCATTCTTGATAAAGTTTTGGTGGTGACAGTTTGTTTTAAAGTCCCTCAGCTTTTATCTGAAAATGGCTTTATTTATTAACTTTTTGAAATGTAATGACACTGGAGAGGCTGCTAGGTTTTTAGTTTTCATTCTATAAGCACGTTGAACATATAATTTCAGTATCTCTTGGCTTTTGCTGTTGCAGTTGAGAACTCAATATCAGTATTGCAATTCTGGCCTGAACATTTGGTTGAATCAGGGTCTTCTTTCTGTCTTTGATATTCTGTTATATACCCGGCTTTATTTCAATATGACTTTCTTTTCACTTATTTTATTTGTAATTTGTTGTCTAAAATATAAGAATGTATATCTTTATTTCTAAATAACTTTTACCTTGGTATCTTTCTGTCTCTTCTTTAGTTTCTTTTTTTCTTGTAATTCAATTATATATGTTAGAACTTAACCCTCCATTCTCAGTTGCTTAACTTTAGTTTGTTTTAAATATCTTCTTCATTCTTCTGTTGTGTTCCATGAAATAGATTCATAACTATTTCCAGTTCAGAAGTTTTTTCATCAGTCCTAAAATACACACATTAATTGGGCTTTCTAACTTCAATTATTTTCTTCACTTCTTAAAGTTATATGTTGAGGGTTTTTTTTTTGCCAATATGTGTAGTATTTTTGACATACTCATATTTCTTCATTATATGTATAATTCCCTTTTACCACTTTAGACTTTTTTATATACATTTTATATATTTGGTATGATAATTCCAATGACTGTCATCTGTGAGTACAATTTTTCTGTACTTTCATTCCACTAACAAAGCTCTCATTTTCTACTGCTTTGTAATTACACTTACCTTTTCCCTGCAGGACTACTTCCCTGCAATCTCTCACCTTTGACAAACACTAACTTGTTTTCCATCTTCACGTTTAAGCCATTTCAAGAATGCTATGTATAAATTTAATATACAGTAAAGTGACCTTTGAGATTTTATAGTTTTCACTCAGCATTATGCCCTTCAGATCCATCCAAATTGTTGCATCTGTCAATAGTTTGTTCCTTTTTACTGCTGAGCATTATTCTGTGGTAGCAATGTACTATGGCTTTTTAATACCTGTTGAAGGGTATCTGGACTCTTCCATGTTTGGCCTATTACAAATAATGCTGTTATGAACAATGGTGCACAGGTTTTTATGTAGACATGAGTATTCAGTTTTCACTGATAAATGTCCCGGAGGGCAATTGCTGGGTCATATGCTAAGAGTATATTTACTAATTTTTTAAGAAACTGCCAAATTATTTTCCAGAGTGGTTGTGCTATTTTACATGTTCAACAACAATGTAAAAGAGATTTGTTTTTTTCACATCTTTGCCAGCATTTGGGATTGTCATTAATTTTTTTTTTTTTTTTTTTTTTTTTTTTTTTTTTTTGAGATAGAGTCTCATTCTTGTCGCTCAGGGTGGAGTGTGCAATGATGCGATCTCAGCTCACTGCAACCTCTGCCTCCCGGGTACAAGTGAGTCTCCTGCCTCAGCCTCTAGAGTAGCTGGGATTACAGGCGCCCACCACCACGCCTGGCTAATTTTTGCATTTTTAGTAGAGACAGGGTTTCACCACGTTGGCCAGGCTGGTCTCAAACTCCTGACCTCAGGTGAGCCACCCGCCTTGGCCTCCCATAGTGCTGGGATTACAGGCGTGAGCCACTGCGCCCGGCCCTAAAGTTGGTTGTTCTAATACACGTATCTTCATATCCAATTATGGTCTGAATTTCTATTTCCCTAATGACTACTATTGTGGAAGCTCTTTTCATGTAATTTTTGGCCATTTTTATATCTTTTCATGTTAACTGTGTTAACTCTTATTCCATATATCCTTTGCATATTTTTTTTTTTTTTGTAATGGACAGGGTGTTACTCTATTGCCCAAGCTGGAGTACAGTTGCAGTGGAGCAATAATAGCTCACTGTAAACTTGAATTCCTAGGCTTGAAGAGATCCTCCAACCTCAGCTCCCCAAGCATCTGGGACTACAGGTGCACACCAGCATGGCCAGCTAATTTTTTGTTTGTTTGTTTGTTTGCTTTTGGTAGAGACAGGGTTACACTATGTTGCCCAGACTGGTCTCAAACTCCTGGCCTTAAGCAATCCTCCTGCCATGGCCTCTCAAAGTGCTGGGATTACAGGAATGAGTCACCAGACCTGGCCTCTTTTATCATTTTCTAATTTGACTTTTTGTTTATGATTGAGTTTTGAGTGTCCTTTCATTAATGTGGTATAAATAATTTTTTGGCCAATATATGATTGGCAAAGATTTTCTCCAAAATTAACTCATTATTGCTCATCTTTTTAACAATCTTTTTCAAAAGGCAAAAGATTTTAATTGCCATTTTATTTAGTTTTTTTTTTCTCTGATTTTTATTTCTCTGTTTTGTTAATACTGCCTGCCTTTGGATTCCTTGAACTTTTTTTTTTTTTTTTTTTTTTTTTTGAGACAGAGTTTTGCTTTGTCACCCAGGCTAGAGAATAGTGGTGCCATCTCTGCTCACTGCAACCTCTGCCTCCTGGACTCAAGAGATTCTCAAGCCTCAGCCTCCTGAGTAGCTGGAACTATAGGTATGTACCATCATGCCTAGCTAATTTTTAAAATGTTTAGTACAGATGGGTTTTCACCATATGGGCCAGGCTGGTCTCGAAATTCTGACCTCAAGTGATCTGTGTGCCTGGGCCTCCCAAACTGCTTGGATTATCTGAACTTTAAAAAAATATATATTTTTTTATTTATCTTCAGGGTTTTCCAGTGTAAATCTTTCTGTAACTCTCTTTTAGTGTTTGCTCTGTTTCACTATATAACTTAAAATCTCCTTATGCCAACATTTCACCAGTTGTAATGAAATGTCAAAATCATACCTCCCTTATGTCTTTTTACCCTCCTTCATTTATCTACATGCATTGGTAACCACAGTAGATGAAGTTATACTTTTTAGCTTAACCATCAAACATATTTAAGGAAACTCAAGGGTCAATGGAATTTTTTTACTTACTGATGGTTTTACTTTCTCTCCTGTCTTTCTTCCTAATATTTTAAGATTTCTCCTTCTAGATGAGAATAATAAACACTGGGGATGCCAAAAGGGAGAAAGGAGAGAGGGAGTGGGGCAAGGGTTGAAAACTACCTATCGGGCACTATGTTCACTACTTGCGTGTCAGGATCATTAGAAGCACAAACCTCAGCATCATGCAGTATACACATGTAATAAACCTGCACATGTACCTGTGAATCCAATATTTTAAAAAATTCTTCTTATTCCATATAGAATTCGGGGATCACAGTTCTTTCTTTAGGCACTTGAAAACTATTGTGCTGCTTCCTTCTGACTTCCATGATTTCTGATGGGAAATCACTATCATCCGAATTGTTTTTCCCCTATAGCTAATACTTTGTTCCTCTCTGGTTGCTTTCACAAATTTTCTATTTGTCTTTAGTAAGTTTCATTATAACGTGCCACAATTTGGATTTTGGGGGGTTATTTTGTTTTAGATTCACTCATCTTGAATTTGTGGGTATAATTTTGGTATTTGTGATCTTTGTTTTGTTTGCCAAATTTGGGGGAATTTTCAGTCATTATTTGTTGGAAAACTTTTTAAGTCTTACCCCTATTTTCACCAATTTATGGAACCCCAAAGGCACAAATATTTGATATTTCATTGTATCCTACATGTCCCTGAGGCCATGTTCAGTTTTGTTTTCCAGTCTATTTTCTCTCTGTTTTACAGATTGGGTAACTTCTACTGATTTATTTTCATGTTCAGAAATTCTTCATTTGACATCTCCACTTTGTTAATGAGTCAGTCAATTGAATTTTACTTTAGATATTACATTTTTAATTGTATATTGCATAATTTCTCTTTGGTTCTTCATTGTCTCTTCTATACCTTTGCTCATTTTTTAAAAAATTTTTTATTTGTAGTAGACATGTTTATCGTGCTCCTTGGAATATTTTTATAATAACTGTTTTAGAATTTAAGATAACTCTAACACCTGTGTCACCTCAGAACTGTCTATGATGACTATCTTTCTTCATTCTGTTGGAGATCTTCCTGATTATCAGTATAATGAGTGACTGTCAGTTGCAACCCAGGTGTTATAAATTTTCTATTACAATAGTATGGATTTAATTTAAATCTATGCTTTAGCATAAGACATTGCTTTTTGGGTGAAGGTGGCACCAACTTTTTATTTCCAGATTGGGCTTTTCCCAATTCTCCAGTCAGCCTCCATGGACAAGATAAGGAATAGGAAGGAAAGAGACTCTTTGTTACTGTTGGGTAGGAGTAAAGTGGGAGTTCAGGATCCCTATTTTTGTTTCTACTAGGTCTATACTACTGTGCCTGGAAGGGGTAGGGTAAGGTATAACTGCTTCCCATCTGGTATCCACTGACACAGTGGAGGAGTGGTCTTATCACACAGAATGGTGGTGAAAATCCTGACTTTCCACTAGTGCCACTTTGACACTACCCCAGTGGAGTGGGGTAGAAATGCCTTGTCACTCCTTGGTGGGCCTAGAAATTCAGGTTTCCCACATGGTCTCCACTGATTGATGGGGAGTGGGAGGGCTTGGCCAGGGACCTTGTTATTGCCACACTGGGATAGAATACCATGCTTGCTACTTTGGCCTTCTCTGACAACACCACTGTTGGATGGATGTCTTGGCTCCATTTGCTGGCAGGAGGGGAAGTAAGAGTGGGCTGCAGGTTTTTTGTTGTTTGCTTGCTTATTTGTTTGTTTGTTTTCTGTTGTGTTTGGTTAAAGTAGATTGTTTATCATCTAAAAGTTTTCTGTCTTGTTAGACTTTCTCATTTCTAGTCTTGGTCTAGAAAAAGCAGGCTTATCCTAGGGCTTCTTTTTTCCCCCCTTCTTGTTGGCATTTCTATGTTAGTGACTTCTTCATAATGTAGTTTGGGATATATAAGGAAAAAAATGAAACCAACAGAAAGTACCACCGTGTCATTGCTCGGGACTCTCAACTTGGAATTGCAATCTGCCTTCCTAAATACCCTAACCAATCTGCCTTCATTTCTTTACATATCTGTGTGTCTGTGTGTCTGTGTGTGCATGCTTGTGTGGGTGTGTGTGTGTATTTTTAACTGAGGCTTTAGTAATAATTAACTTTAATAATAGGTAGGAGTATGTGTATATTCTTTGAAGCCTGGCTACGTTTTGAAAACACAGTCATATCACATTTTTAGTCAACAATGTACCACATATACATGGTGAGCTCATAAGATTATAATGGAGCTGAAAAACTGCTATCACCTGGTGACACTGAAGCCACACAAAAGTAATTGCACAATGTATTACCTACATGTTTTTGGTGATGCTGGTATAAACAAACATACTGCACCGCCAGCTCTATAAAAAATACAATTCATACAATTATCAAGTACAATACGTAATACTTGATAATTATAATCAATGACTATGTCACTATTTGATGTATTTACAATATTATAATTTTTATTATTTTTTGAGCACGTACTCCTATGTTTATTTAAAAATAAGTTAACTGTAAAACAGCCTCAGGCAGGTCCTTTAGGAGGTATTCCAGAAGAAGGCATTGCTATCCTAGGAGATGACAGCTCCATGCTTGTCATTGCCCCTGAAGACTCTCCAGTGAGACAAGATATGGAGATACGGAGGTGGAAGACAGTGATATTGATGATCTTGCCCTTGTGTATATATATGAGACTGAGTCTCACTCTGTTGCCCAGGCTGGAGTGCAGTGGCATAATCCCAGCTCACTGCAACCTCCGCCTCCCAGATTCAAGCAGTTCTCCTGTATCAGCCTACTGAGTAGCTGGGATTATAGGCGTGAGCCACCACGCCCAAGTAATTTTGTATATTTAGTGGAGACTGAGTTTCACCATGTTAGCCAGGCTGATCTCAAACTCCCGACCTCTGGTGATCCACCTGCTTGGCTTCCCAAAATGCTGGGATTACAGACATGAGCCACTGCACCCAGCCATGCGTCTTATATTTTAACAAACAAGTTTAAATACTAAAAAAAAAAAATGAAAAAAGTTATATAATAAGAAGAAATATAGTTTTGTACAGCTGAACAATGTGTATTTTAAGCTCAGTGTTATTACTAAGGAGTCAAAATGTTAAAAGGTTATAAGTTAAGAAAGTTACAGAAAGTTAAGATCAATTTATTATTGAAGAAAGAAAAATAAATAAATTTAGTGTTGCCAAAACATACAGCATTCATACAGTCTATGGTAGTGTACAGTAATGTTCTTGGCCTTCACATTCGCTCACTACTTGCTCATTGACTCATCCAGAGCAACTTTCAGTTGTGGAAGCTCCATTCATGGTAAATGCTCTATACAGGTATACCATTTTTTATCTTTTATATCATTTTTACTGTACCTTTTCTATGCTTAGATACACAAATAACATTGTGTTACAACTGCCTACAATATTCTGTAAAGTAACTAGCTATACAGGTTTGTGGCCTAGAAGCAACAGACTATACCATGTAGCCTACATGTGTAGGAGGCTGTACCATCTCAGTTTATATAATTATACTCTCTGATGTTGCACAAGGGCAACATTGCCCAAAGATGCATTTCTCAGAATCTATGCCCATTGTTAAACAGCACATGACTGTACTTCAAGAATCTGGCCATTGTCAGCAACTCCACCACTTCTACTCTGACTCATCATCTCTCAATTACACTTCTGCAATTGTTCCCTACTGGTGTCTTCACTGCAATTCTTACTCATGCTCACAACATTTTTGTTCCATAGCAGTAGAAATCCTATAAAAAGTAAATTCCCGTTGTCCTATTTTCAACACTTTTCAATGGTTTCCCATGGTACTTAGAATAACATCATAATTTGTTATTATGATCCATAGAGCCCTATGTTACCTAGCTTCCTTCTTTTCTTATCTCTTCTCTTACTACTTCTCACAGCCCAGTTCATACTGGCCTTTTGGAGTCTGTTTGTATTTTTAGAACTCTGCATTTGCTCCCATGTACATGCACTTCACTTGCTCTTCACTCTCTTAAATATTACTTTCTCAGTAATTGACACTGCATATCGCCATCTTGAATTTACATCTCTGCTCAAATGAAATCTCACAGATAGGTTTCTTATCAGCCAGTCTGTCTAGAATAGTACTATTTAGCCATTTCTTATCACCGTACATTGTTTATTTTGTAATAGAAACAACAGAATAGCATTCACTCAATAAATACTATTTGTATTTAATTATTTAAATTAAATAAACAAGTTTACATGAAAAAATACATATAACATTTTAATGTTTTTTTTGTATCAGTTTATGGAAAATTTCTTTTAAAATACCCTATACCAAGATACATGCCTTGGTGTGAGATATATTATTTTGATGAAGAGCATCCACATTCTCCAATGTATAAACAAATGACCTTTGGATTAGAAAAACTGTATCCATTTCTATACATTAATTTAAATGAAATTGTTGGTATTATTTTGACTTACTACAAATTCTCACTTAGTACTTTAATTTGTAATTGCATTTTAGGATTAAAGTAAGACTAGACAATTTACCTTTATTATTAAGAAGAAATGTTCCTGCATCCTTGGCACTCCAGACAACACAGCTGATCTGTCAGTTTTTCAATACTCAGCATACCAGGAGTTATAGAACTGAACTGGACTCCTGGGCTCTGTTTCCAGTATTGACTATGACTCACAGAATAACCTTGGGAAAGTCATTTAACCTTCTATGACCAAGTTATCTTGTCATGAAAAGGAAACAGCAACACCTAACTCTCACGGTTGCTATGTATAATATTCATATAGGAAGTCATTTTGAAGATCTTTATATACACATAGTACTAATTGCTATTTGAACTGTTACCCCAAAGTCAAGATACAACTCAAGGAATGTCACCTTGACTTATACATCCATCACCTGAAAAGTTACATGGTTTTTCTAAGAAAAAAATAGATTACTTTCTAAAATCCTTAAGTCAAGCATATTACAATCAGCAACAAAACAATCTATGATTAATCCAATACATTAAGCACAAATACACCCTTTTTTGCTTTTATCTTGATTTTTAAGTCTTTACTTTTTGCTGTACAATTTCTCAATTGCAAGCATACTCATCATTTAGCAAACAGATTCTACAGGTATTTTTTTAGTTTATCCTAAAAACAAACCACTCTTCTTTTATTTCCACATTTATGGAAAAAATACCATCTGTCAGAAAGAGTGCTAGAAGTAGAAGCCACATAGATGAGTGTGTCATTCTATGAAACAAAAAAGTGGGGAAAAGAACTAATAAATACATATTATAATTTTGATATTATTTATTTAAAAAACACACAACACACACACACACAAGGAATCCTCTTTGGACTTCTAAAGATGACTGGTAGTAGTATATGTACAAGTATCTGAAAGCTTGCTGGCTTTATTCTTATAAACATATATGGAGTTTTAAAGAAATATTTTTTTCCTGAGTAACTAAAGGACATTCCTGTAACACTTGTCTCTTTACTTAGTAAAAGCAAGTGTTTCACATTAATTCTTTGAAGTATAGGGATGCTGCCCCACCTCCACTCTTTCATAAGATTAAGAGTATCTGCATATTTCCCAGATTAACAGAGCACCTTCCTCTATCTGTTTTGTCAAAGCTTTTAATCACATTTAAACCCTATGCCTGAAAATTGCCTCATCCTGGTAAAGGTTTCCTTTGTAATCAAGTTTTCAACTGATTTCATTAAACAACTATATTCTAGTTAAGTTGTTTTTTGTAATTTATTTATCTACTCTCTTTCTCTAAAATGCGAAGTGGACATCATGTTGAATCTCCTTTGGGTACCAGGTCAAATTGGCTATGGAAAATTTTAAATTGGCCAAGAAGCCAGTGGAATAGACCATTGTAGGCAGAGGATACAACCAGTGAAAAGACAGGCAAAGGACCAGTAACATTTCCTATGTTACTGGTCCCCAGTAACATATGCCCCAGTAACTGGGGCATAAGTGTGAGAAAAAAAAATGTCATGAAGAGGAAGATGGGAAATATAGTCAGGAGGACTGCAGTGGCCAACTTTGGGATGGCATAAATTACTGCTTTTAATCCTCATACTTCCTCTGGAAGGTAAGGATAATTCCTCCAACTTTACAAGTGAAGAACATGTCACTCAGAAGATCAATCAAAGGCTAAAATCCCACAGGTGCAGAGTGAGATTCTAGACTTGGACCCAGGTTCATCTCACTTCATGGTCTATTGTTTTTGTTTGTTTGTTTTGTTTCATTTTGTTTTGTTTTTGAGACAGAATCTCGCTCTGTTGCCCAGGCTGGAGTGCAATGGCACAATTTCTGCTCATTGCAACCTGCGCCTCCCAGGCTCAAGCGATTCGCGTGCTTCAGTTTCCCTAGTAGCTGGGATTACAGGAGTGCACCACCATACCTGGCTAATTTTAACTTTTTTGTTGTTGTTGTTTTGTTCTGTTTTTTAATAGAGACGGGGTTTCACCATGTTGGCCAGGCTGGTCTCAAACTCCTGGCCTCAAGTGATCCGCCTGCCTCGGCCTTCCAAAGTGCTGGAATTAAAGGCCCTTACACCTGGCCTCTAGCTTATGTGTTTATACCTTACCCCACCAAGTACCGAAGCTGCAATCAGGACCCTCTTCCTCTCTCCAAAGCATTAAGGAAATTGTTTTGCTCGAGATTATTGGTATTTGATCCTCCTTTCACAGTAACAAACATAGGTTACATGGACTGCTTTTAATAAACTTATTCTGCAAATACTTATCTTGTACTAGAAGTGTTGAATAGTGTGCTCAATACAATGCTTATCCTTGTATTGAGATAATACAACCAAACCAACCAAACCTTGCAACCAAACCCAACAGTGAACACAATAGCATTAATGTGGACTGACCACTGCAGAATACAGGTACAGGCTTAGGGTCTAAAATGTGTGCCTACATTGAATCTTTTCATAAAAACACAGTATTGTAGATATGAAACATAAGAAAACTTATAAAACTTGGTTTGACCAGCTTGATTTAAAAAAAAAAAATCACAAGCTTTTGGTTAACTGGAAAAAAAAAAAAAACCCACAAAGACAAAAACAAAAACAGAGACTGTATTCCAGTAGAGAAATGAGTGTTTTGTTCACAGATATTCTATTACTTCTGAATTAGTGCAAAATGGAAATATGTTTGTTTGTGTGTGTGTGTGTGTGTGTGTATAAATATAAATATATAACTGTATAGGTGGAAAGTTTGTCCCATATAGTAGACAACTTTAGTGGCCATCTTCTTTAGAGACACATTACTTACCCCACTAACTGTTTCTCAATAATAATGTAGACAACCCATTCCTTGAGAATAAAACACTGATTTCATTGAAAAGATAAAATCTTCTAACCTTTCTAAGCCAGTATTTTCATTGTCACATTTTAGTGATTTCAGTTTAGCAAAATTTCTGAGCACGGTGCTTTAAACTCGCAGCTAAATACACAAATTGAATTTTTTTTAAAAAAACACAATTACATTCTTAACTTCAAAATGTAACTTTCCTCCTTCCTTGCGTGTTTGCAATTATATCTTATTTCTTGTTCTCTACCTGCTTCTAAACTTTTAAGCAGAAGCATGTCAGTGTTAAAAGGTAGCATGAAGAAACACTACATATAAAGGGGGAAGTGCAGTCTTGGTGCTTTTAGGTGCTCAGTTTTAAAATCTTGGATATGACATTTAGTATCTCTGAGCCTGAGTCCCTTAGAACAAGACAGAACTATTTAAATAAGTCATTGATGAGATATTTTTTCAAAGCCTAAGATATGTTTTCATTACTTTTTCTGTGCGTAAGCGGGTGGGACTTTAGCTCTTAATCACTAGCATAGGTCACTCCAAAATTTGACATGCTCTCTGAAGGAAAATCTTAAAAAATGATATTATTGCACAAGTTACATTTTTAGCAACTTATCTCAAATATACTTTCCCTAGATTTTCAAAAAGTCTGATAGTCCTGACAAGAAATAGGAACTTTGAAAATCCTGAACATGGTTCTGTGTGATTTTCCATCTGTCAAAAATGTTGATGCTGCTTAGAATATACAACTACCCAAATTCTCTGTAATTCAGAACACAATTTAGGATTCATATTAAATTTTGTGATGGTCTCTACACTTATCTTTAACTATATTTGAATGATGAGAACAGATTGGTTTGGTTCATATTCTTTGGTAAGCAAGGACATCATTCAATATCTGTAGGTAGATACAACATCAACTTGTCTGGCAAGGCAGCCAGTTAGAAAGATTTTGAAACCTGTTGACCAGCAGTCTCCAAAATTTTTGACAACAGGGACCAATTTCGTGGAAGGCAATTTTTCCACAGATGGCAGGCTAGGGTAGAGAAGGGGGGGCGGTTTCATCAGGCACTGATTTCTCATAAGGAGCATGAAAGATCCCTCACATGCGCAGTTCACAATAGGGTTCCCCCTTCTGTGAGAATCTAATGCAGCCTCTGATCTGACAGGAGGAAGAGTTCAGGCAGTGATGGCAGTGATGCCAGTGATGGAGAGCAGTTGTAAATACAGATGAAGCTTTACTTACTAGCCCACTACTCACCTCTTGCTGTGTGGCCTGGCTCCTAACAGACCATGGACCAGTACTGGTCTGTGGGCTGGGGGTTGGGGACCCCCGCTATAAACAATACTTTGAAAGGGGCAGAAAGTAGGCAAAATGAAGCCAGGTATAATATTAGGCTCGAAAAATCATTTTATCTACTTTTGTTTTGCTTGGAGTTAGTCTACATCATTGCTATAAGTATACTTTCTCTTGAACAGAAATTCATTTGTGATAGCTTAGCCATGTTTCATTGAATGCAATATCTTTAGTACTAATAATAAATATTTAAATAGCAATTTATAGTTTAGAAAATACTTTTTTAACTATTTGATTTTACTTTTCCTATAACTTTTTTTCCTGGAAGAGACTATTAAAACTCATTTGATAGATATGAAAAATTGAAGCCAAGAAAGTTCCGATAAGTAAACATCATAGAGCTAAGTGAAAAAAACAATTCTTTTATGTAAACCAAACCTAATTCTTTTATTTCATCTTGAAGTTGAAGAAAAAATAATTAATTAGTTCCTGATCAAACTATATTTGTCCTTTTAAAATTTTACTACCCACATTTTAAAATACTTAAGTAACACTTCATGAGATTTCAGAGTTCTTCTCACACGTACTACCTGACCTCGATCTGAATTACGAAGAAAAAACATCAGCATGCTTCTAAATCAGCCCACAAAGGGACTGCAGCTATTTCACCTGTGTTCCCATCATCTGGTGAAGGGTATAATTATTATCACCATAAACAAGCATTTATAATTTATTACATACTAATATAGGCTATGTCCTATAAACTTATAATAGTTTATTTACAGATTTTATAATTTATGATGCATTTTAATATACAGTACATTATCCTATTTTAACTCCATAATAAACTTAGAAGGAAAAAGAAAGGGCATTTTGGTGGCTATTTTTTAATATGAGGAAAATGAGGCCAAGATAAACAATGTGGTGTTTCGAGAACATCATGTTAGAAATTCAAACTTAGTATTTTTCAAACTTGTTCTGGCTTACCACAAAACAAAACAAAACAAAACAAAACAAAACAAAAGATTTACTTTTACTCTTCTGACAGAAAATTAATATTGCCAGCAATCTAGATTATTCCCAGATACATCTAAAACTGCAAAATACTAAACTAAGAGAAAAAAATGAAAAATGAATCAGACTAATAGATAATTTATATAGAAAGAACAAAAAATTAATAATGTAAAATACAGAATTAAAAGAATCAATTTACTGCCTTAACTTTTTTACTGTAAAAATATTGCTACCTTTCATTGATTATTTAAATTGAGCAGATGAGACTATAAAAAACAAACAGCCTCTAATTTTATAATATTCATATTAGTAATTTAATTCACTCAAAGTTTAACATTTATTTCTGATACTTTATATGTCATCAAAAGGAAACCTTTTGATCAAAACTGGCTTGTGTTACATAAAATAGTTACATATTTCTGATGCCTTCTTCCTTCTTAAGAAATCTACCCATAAAATTCTTCTTCAGAAGAAGCTTCTACCTTTGTATTAAACATTTATCTAGAAAGTTAAAGTTTTATAAGGTTTAAGATTATAAAATATTAAAATTAAGTTTGAATTTCTGATATGTTCAGTTAAAAAAAAAAGGGAGCTGAGGTTTTCCTTTTTAAAAAACCCTTACTCATTTCTTCATAAAGAGTATGAGAACTGAAATACATTGCACTTCAGAAATTCCCCTCAGGACAAGAGTGGATGACTGATTTCCCTTTTATGTGTCATAATTTGTATTCATTCTAAAAATCAGATAAAATAAATATTAATCTGGCCATTTTCTACACAGATTTTGATTACAATTTTTTTATATCTGAGTTTAATTATGGTGATGCAAACTTCTGCTTCTGCATTCAAAAAATATTTTAATCATGATCAAAATATAAGTGTTAACCTGGTAATTGTTACCTATCATAACAAAAATATAACATGTTTTTATGAGAGCAATTTTGCAATATTATTTGTCATGTAATTGTTAACACTTGAGTGACACTTTACCATTTTGTAAGTGTTTTTATATGCATTAACTAATTTTGTGGTGATAATTATGATCCCTAGGAAATTAAATTGAATCTCATATTTGTCATAGCTAATTGGAGCAGATAAGTACCTCTTTCTCTAACTTCATACTTAGAATTTTAAAAAGAAATTAGCATTACTGACTAGAAGGAGGTCATTTGGGCTTTAATGCCAGGTTTGGTTGGAATATAAAATGTGCCCCTGGGAAAGATATTGGAAATGTCTAAATCACAGATTTCTACAAAAATAGATGTGTGGGGTGCAAAGTTAGATTACTCTACAAAATATTCATTAAGAAATGTTTTCACACAAAATTTGGAGGACTTGTAAATTTTTCTTAATATTGTATAATGTTGAGATTTTATGAAATTTTATTTAATCGTAATTAGTAATATCATGTGTTTCCAATAACAAAAACCTCACAGGATGACCATTTGATCACAATTCTTTTTCTGTGTATACTTTGCACATGAAAATGAATGGCAGATGGCTACATCTATTATTGATAATTGCCTTCAGCTTTTCAGGTTTTACTTGCAATGACAGAAAATCTTAGTGTTATTCTAGAGTTCTTTCTGCATAGTGTTCATATACATTAATGTTTACTTTGGAAAAAACAATGCAGCACATAATTGATATTCACCATAAAGAAGTGCGTGGATATTTCCTATTAAAAGACAAGCACTTTATCCAGACCATTTATGAATCAAATTTAATTCAATAGAAGGAAGAAATGTCCAACACTGATATTGTCTAAAGGAGGTAGTGAGTTACACATGAATTGAAATGTTCAAACGTAAGTTTATGGGGCACATGATAAAGCAGCTGCAGGAAAATTACTAAGACTAGATGTGTGGATGACTCAATTATATTGTGGGTCATTCCAACCTGTGATTTATGATGCTATGGGTTCTTACTGACATTATGGATTGTTTACCAATTTGTTCTGCTAAATTTTCAGAGATTGATGGTAGACTGCTAAGGAAATACTTGATATCTACATTTGTTTTGTTGTGGACTACAAGAAAACAATGCTAAACTAAGAATTGAAAGTAAAGATTTTTTTCCTATCTTTGGTTTTATAGAAAGCTTTTTTTCATTTGTCAAACTCTATAAAATACCTTTTATAAAGTATTTCTTATTCTTAAGTACGAGAAATATTTTAGTATTTCAGAAACCTAGATTTCCTAATATTTATCTTAGATCTTTACTTTCTTAGCTGTGCAATAGACCTTTGAAGTTCAATCCAGTTCCAATCAGAATCCAAACTTCTGGTAAGCAGCACAAATTCTGATGCACAGAAACTGTTTGTTAATCAGAACTGGAATTCAAAATTAATGAAGCCACAATGGTAATATGAGAGTTAGGTCTCCTGTCGGTGTAGTATATTTATTACTCTTTTAAGGAACAAATCATCCTACTAACCATGAAACATCACGATAAAACAATTACTTTGGCCCTATGTAAACTGATGAGAAAGAAAAAAATATATTTAAGTTATTTCGATCATTTCTCAAGTATTTGTGACAAGTGTTTGGAACAAGTATATACCAAAGAAAGAGACATCTGTTTTGATAATAACTGAACTACAAGAAAATAAAAAAAAAACCTTATATATTTTATCTTCCAAATTTAGAAATCACTATCAAAATGAGGCCTTCTTAATTCTGAAGACATTACTTAAAATTTGATTTTAATAAAATGCCATATTTTAATATTAGTTAATTTTAAGTATATTTTGAATAGCTAATTTTATGTGCCCATATTTATTGATAAACTATTAAAATAAATTTTTAAAAATAAACTTTTTATTTCCCCTTAAAAGAGAAAACAAATCTAACTCAGATTTTTTTGTTCCCTCTAAAACAGGCTCTCCTTCTCTCTCTCTCACATGCACACACATAGGCCTTAAGTTAATTTCAACATAATTAGGGGTAGGAAACACACCAACAAGTGCAAAGGACTGTTCTTGAATACGGAGAATATAAGAAGATAAATTACACATTTTGAATATTATCTTCTAAATAATTTATTATTTTATTCCTTACATTTGTATCTATGATAAATCTATTGTGATATTCACAATTTCCATGATATGGACTCATGAAAAAATTCTTGAGTGGGAAAAAACAGATAAGTACACAATTGCCAGACATCCAAACAAGGCAGAAAGTAATTGCTGCAATAAATCTACCAGACAAAAATTTTTGTATGCAGAGAAATAGACTGAAAACTTAGATTGAAGGAAAAATGAAAAAGCTATGTGTAAATGGTGAAATTTAAGTGTAGTCTTAAAAGAAACATACAGAATTTCAAAAAATAAGATATAGGATCAAGAAAACACAAAATATAGTAGATTTTATGAATAGAACATATAGAACGAATTCTTTAACAGCAAGACTTTTCCAGAAAATATAACACTTAGTTTTGAGAGAGTCTTAAATGGCAAATGAGTAATATAAGATGTGAAAGATAAGTTAGGGCCAGATCTAGAGAGCATAATATGTGGTATTAAGGAACTTACTCTTAGAAATATAGGCAATGCGAGAGACGGACAGCTCTGTGAGGAAGTGAAAATAATATATGTGATTTAGAAACAACTCAAGAGACTTCTTGTCAATAAAATATTTTAGCAGAAAAAGAGTTTGTTAAAGACAGAGAAATAAGGAAATTAATTATAATATTCTTATGGAAGTCTATTTAAAACAATTGATCAAAGAAGAATTTTTAAAAAAAACAGTGGTAAGACATTTCTGTGATAAAAGGAATTAATCATGAATTCAGTATGAGGGTAAAAGAAGGAGACTCAATAAATTATCTTCCAAGGTTTTGTACCAAATATGTTTTTAGACTGTGTATTGGCTACTTGATTTCTATTGTTGTAAACCTCTACATAAAATTGCTGAATAAAATGACCAGACTAATTGCCTACACTTGTTTATGCTTTCCTTCCAAGCTAGTTTTGGCGGGCACAAGAAAGTCATACTATATTACAATTTCCCCCAAGTACCAACCCCAACCTGCCTACTCCTTCTTACTGTCCAATAGGGAATGCGTCTACCTACTTTCTTGCTGCTACCATAGTCACAAAGGCATAAAGTCTCAGTTCTTCTGTCTGCTTCCTGATCCTGAATGTGACAGGTTTTGTGTGGCCTTTGATGGCATTTTGTTCCTCTCATTTCTGGGAGAAATGTGAGTATTAAAAACATTCTTTTAATGGCATTAGCTCCTCTGTCACTTTGCTCAGTTACATTTATAAATCAAGAAAAAGCCAGGGAAGAAACTTCCTTGACATTTACTACACATTACACACTGTGCTAGTCACATAGATTGTCTCATTTTCATTTAGTGATAATGTTAAGAGACAGTAATAATATAGGTATTATTATCTAAATTTTGTGTAGGAAAAATTATAAGAAATATCTATCTTGGGAAACTTTAAATAATACAAATCGAATTTTTACAGATTAAATAAAGCCATCTCTGCTTTGGACTTGAATGTGATACAAGTGTCCAGTATACACTATTATGTTTCTAGAGGTTTGTTACGTCTGTGAGATTCATCCTCTGCATGTAGCAGTGGTTTTTATTGCATTATAGTAGCCCAATGGATACATATATGTAACATTGATTTTATCCATTCTATTGTTAATGGATATTTGTTTCCAGTTTATCACAAATAATATTGTCATGAACATTCTTTTTTATGTGTTTGGGTTCACAAGTACTAGTGACCAACTCCCAAGTGACATAAATATGTAACCTTTCAGACAGAGAGTTTAAAATAGCTATTTTGATAAAGCCAAACAAAATTCAAGATAACCCAGAGAAGGAATTCAGAATCCTCTCAGATAAATTTAAAAAGTGACTGCAATATTAAAAAAAAATCAAACAGAAATTCTGGAGCTGAAAAATTCAAATGAAAAACTGAAGAATGCATCAGAGTCTCTTAACAGTAAAATTGATCAAGCATAAGAGAGAATTAGTGAGCTTGGAGACAAGTTATTTGAATATACACAGTCAGAGGAGACAAAAGAAAAAAATAATGAAAAAAGGAAACATATGTGAAAGAACTAGAAAACAACCTCAAAAGGGTAAATCTAAGTTATTGGCCTTAGAGAGGAGATAGAGACATAAATTGGGGTTAAAAAGTTTATTCAAAGAGGTAATAACAGAAATCTTTCCAAACCTTTAGAAAGATACCAATATTAAACAACAAGAAAGTTACAGGACATCAAACAGACTTAACCCAAAGAAATTATCTCAAGACATTTATTAACCACACTCCCAAAGGTCAAGGATAAAGAAAGGGTCATAAAATCAGCAAAAGGGAAGAAACATAAAAAGGAGCTGCAATACATCTGGCAGCTGACTTATCAGTGAGAACCTCACAGTCCAGAAGAGGCCAATATGTCAAATGACACATATTTGATGTGCTGAAGGAAAAAACATTTTATCCTAAAAAAGTATATAATTTCCTTCAAACATTAAGAAAAAATAAGGACTTTTCCAGACAAATAAAAGCTGCGGGATTTCAACACCAGACCTGTCCTACAAGAAATGCTAAAAGGAGTTCTTCAATTTGAAAAAAAGGATGTTAACAAGCAATAAGAAATCCTCAGAAGATACAAAAGTCAATGGTAACAGTAAATACACAAATACAAAATATTGTAACACTAAGATTGTGTTGTGTTAACTAGTAATATCTCGAGTAGAAAGAGTAAAAGACAAACCTATAAAATAATGACTACAACAGCTTTTTAAGACATAGGTAGAATAATAAGACATAAATGGAAACAACAAAATTTAAAAAGTGGCGAGTATGTAGTGAAAGCGTAGAGTTTTTAACAGTTTTCTCTTTGTTAATTGGTTTGTTTTCGCAATGAGAGTTGTCATCAGTTTAAAATGGAGTATAATATTTTGTTTGCAAGTCACATTGTAACCTCAAATAAAAAATAAGTTACCACATGTGCACAAAAAAATAAAAAGCAAGAAGTTAAATCATACTACCAGATAAAAATCACTTTCAGAAAAAGGAAGACAGAAAGAAAGGGGGAAAAAGACCACAAAACAACCAGAAAACAAATAACAAAACAAACTAGCACTAGTAAGTCCTTACTTATCAATAATAACATTAAATATAAATGGACTGAACTCCAATCAAAAGACATGCTGTGGCTAAATGGATAAAAAACAGACAATCAAACATACAAAACTAGAACCAACAATCTGCTGCCTACAATAAATACACTTCACCTATAAAGACACATGCAGACTGAAAATAAAGCAATGGAAAAAAGATATCCCATGGAAATGGAAACCAAAAAAGGACCAGGAGTAGATATACTTCTGTCAAGTAAAATATAAGACAAAAGTGATACAAGGAGACAAAGAAGTTCATTATAAATGATGACGGGTTCAATTCAGGAAGAGGAGATAACAATTGTAAACATATATGCACTGAATACTGGGACACCCAGATAAATAAACAAATATTATTAGAGCTAAAGAAAGAGACAGACCCCAATATAATAATAGCTGGTGACTTCAACATCCCACTTTCAGCATTGGAAAGACCATCCAGAAAGAAAATCAACAAAGAAACATCAAACTTAATCTGCATTATAGACCAAATGGAGCTAATGTATTTCATTCAATGGCTGCAGAATACATATTCTTTTCCTTAGCACATGAATCATTATCAAAGATAGACCATATGACTGGCCACAGAACAAATCTTAAAACATTTAAAAATTGAAACTCTATCAGCTATCTTCTCTGATCTCGACAGAATAAAATAAGAAATAAGTAACAAGAGGTACTTTGGAAACTACAAACACATGGAAATTAAACAATATGCTCCTGAATGACCAATGGGTTAATGAGGAAATTAAGAGAGAAATTTTTTAAATTTCATGAAACAAATGAAAATGGAAACACAACATACAAAAAACTATGAAATATAACAAAGCCAGTCCTAAGAGGAAATTTTATTTTAATAAACAACTGCATTTAAAAGGAAAAAAATGAAACAACTTATCGGTTCATTTTAAAGAACTAGAAAATGAGGAGCAAACCAAACCCAAAATTAGTAGAGGAAAATAAATAATATCAGCACAGAAATAAATGAAATTGTAACAAAAATATCAAAAAATTGAAAAGTTCGTTGTGTGAAAAGACAAACTAAATCAACAAACCTTTAGCCATGTAAGAAAGACTCAAATAAATAAAATTAGAGATAAAAAAGAAAACATTACAACTGATACTGCAGAAAGCAAATGATCATTAGAGACTGCTGAGAGCAACTATATGCCAATAACTTTGAAAACATAGAAGTAATGAATAAATTTCTAGACCCATACAACTTACCAAGATTGAACCATGAAGGAATCCAAAACCTCAACAGACCATTAACAAGTAATGAGATTGGGGCTATAATAAAATGTTTCCCAGCAAATAAAAGCTTAGAACCTTATAGCTTCACTGCTGATTTCTACAAAACCTTTAAATAGTTAATATTAATTCTACTCATATAATTCCAAAAACTGTAAGGAGGGAATACTTCCAAACTCATTCTGAGGCCAGTATGCCCTGATACCATAAACAGACAAAGACACATCAAAAAAAAAAAAAAAAAAGAAAAGAAAAGAAAAGAAAAACAAAGAAAAGGCCAATATCTCTGATGAATATTGATGCAAAAATCCTCAATAAATTATGAGCAAACCAAATATGATAACACATTAAAATGATAATTCACTATGACCAAGTAATATTTATCCCAACATGTACAAATCAATCAATCATATCAACAGAATAAAGGACAAAAATCATATCATAATTTCAATTGATGCTGACAATGCATTTGATAAAATTCACATCCCTTCATGAAAAAAAAACACTTAAAAATCAGATTATAGAAAGAATATGCCTCAACACAGAGCCATATATGACAGCCCCACAGCTAGTATCATACTGAATACAGAAAAGCTGAAAGTCTTTCCTGTAAGAGCTGGAACAAGACAACAATGCCAACTTTCACCACTGTTATTCAACATGGTATTAGAAGTGTTCTCTAGAGCAATCAGACAATAAAGAATATGCAAATTAGAAAGGAAGAAGTCAAATTATCCTTGTTTGCAGATAATATGATTTTATATTTGTAAAAACCTAAAGCTTCCACCAAAAAAAAGCTATTATAATTGATAAATTCAGTAAAGTTATAGGATACAAAATTAGCATACAAAAATCACTAGCATTTATGTATGCCAAGAGTGAACAATCTGAAAAAGAAATAAAAATAGTAATCCCACACATAGTAGCCACAAATAAAATACTTATGAATAAACTTAACCAAAGAAGTGGAAGATCTCTATAAAGTATAGACCAGACTATTGATTAAAGAAATTGAGGATGTCCAATATGGAAAAATATTGCATGTCCATGGATTGGAAGAATAATATTTTTAAAATGTACTACACAAGCAATCTTTAGATTCAACATGATTCCTATAAAATACCAATGATATTCACAGAAACAGAAAAAATAATCCTAAAATTTTTATGGAACCATAAAATAGCCAGAATAGCTAAAGTCATCCTAGGCAAAAAGAACAAAACTGGAGGAATCACATTACCTGATTTCAAATTATACTACAGAGCTATAGTAACCAAAACAATATAGTACTGTCATAAAAACAGACACATAGACCAATGAGACAGAATAGAGAACCCAGAAACAAATCCATATGTCTACAGTGTACTCATTATTATCAAAGGTGCCGATAATATACAATGGGGAGAAGACAGTCTTTTCAATAAATGGTGATGGGAAAACTGGATATTCATGTGCAGAATAATAAAGCTAGACTCCTATCTCTCACCATATATTAAAATAAAATGAAAATGGATTAAATACTAAAACCTCAAGCCATGAAACTACTACAAGAAAACATTCGGGGAAATCTCCAGGACATTGGAATGGACAAATATTTCTTTTTTTTTTTTTTCCTGAGATGGAATCTCACTCTGTCAGCCAGGCTGGAGTGCAGTGGCACAAACTTGGCTTACTGCAACCTCTTCCTACTGGGTTCAAATGATTGCCCTGGCTCAGACTCCCAAGTATCTAGGATTACAGCATGCATCACTATGCCAAGCTAATTGTTTTTGGTTTTTTCAAATTTTTAGTAGAGATGGGTTTTGATCATGTTGGCCAGGCTGGTCTCAAACTCCTGACCTCAAGTGATCCACCTGCCTTGGCCTCCCAAACTGCTGAGATTATGAGCGTGAGCCACCACGCCTGGCTGGGCAAATATTTCATGAGTAATACCTCATAAGCACAGGAAATCAAAGCAAAAATGGAGAAATGGGATCATATTGAGTTAAAATGTTTTTGCACAGCAAAGGAAACAATCTACAAAATTAAGAGACAAACCACAGAATGGGAGAAAATATTTGCAAATTATCCATATTAGTCCATTCTCTCATTGCTATAAATAACTACCTAAGACTGAGTAACCTGTAAAGAACAGAAGTTTAATTGACTCACAGTTCCACAGGCTATACAGGAGGCATGGCTGAGGAGGCCTCAGGAAACTTAAAATCATGGCAGAAGGCAAAGAGGAAGTAGGCAAGTCTTACATGGAGGACTTGAGACTTAAAAGGAGGAAGAGAGAGCAGCAGGAGGTGCTGCACACTTTGAAACAACTAGATCTCATGAGAACTCACTATCATGGGAACAGCAAGGGAGAAATCCACCCCCATAAGCCAATCACATCCCACTAGGCCCCTCCTCCAATATTGGGAATTATAATTTGGCATGAGATCTGGGCAGGGACACAAATCCAAACCATATCACTCTCCATGAGATAAAGGATTAACAAGACAGAGAATACATAAGGAACTCGGAAAAATCCAATAATCTGATCAAATATGGGCAAAAGATCTGAATAGACATTTTACAGAAGAAGATATACAAATGGAAACAGGTGTATGAAAAGGTGCTTAACATCATTGATCATAAGAGATCATAAGAGAAATAATGAGACATCATCTCTACCCAGTTAAAATGGCTTTTATCCAAAATACAGGTAATAACAAATGCTGGTGAGAATGTGTAGAAAGAGGAACCATTGTACACTGTTGTTGGGAATGTAAATTAGTACAACCACTATGGAGAACAGTATGCAGGTTCTGCAAAAACCTAAAAGTAGAACTAGAATATGATCTAGCAATCCCACTGCCAGATATGTACCAAAAAGGAAGAAAATCAATATTTTAAATACACACCTGCCCTCCCATGTTTATTGCTGCACTATTTACAATAGCCAAAATTTGGAAGCAAAACCTATTTGTTAACAGACAAATAGACAAAAAAAATGTGGTATATATAGGCCAGGTACATGGCTCATGCCTGTAATCCAAGCACTTTGGGAGGCTGAGGCGGGTGGATCCCTTGAGGTTAGGAGTTCGAGACCAGCCTGGCCAACATGGTGAAACCCCCGTCTTGACCACAGATACAAAAAATTAGCTGGCCATGGTGGTACGTGCCTGTAATCCCAGCTACTTGGGAGGCTGAGGCAAGAGAATCACTTGAACCTGGGAGGCAGAGGTTGCAGTGAGCCGAGATGGCACCATTGCACTCCAACCTGGGCAACAAGAGTGAAACTTCGTCTCAAAAGAAAAAAAAATGTGGTATATATAAACAATAGAGTACTCTTCAGCTATAAAAAAAGAACAAGATCCTGTCATTTGTTACAACATGGATGGAACTGAGGGACACTATGTTAACAGAAATATGCCAGGCACACAAAGACTAAGTTCAGATGTTCTCACTCATTTGTGGGAGCTAAAATTAAAACAATTGATCTCAGGGAGATAGAGAATAGAATGCCGGTACCACAGGCTGGGAAGGGTCACTGGGGGAGGGAGAAGTGAGGATGGTTATCTCCATCCCCACCTCTACGGTATATTCTCCTCATTTAATGTTTTAATCAAATTTTCTGTTAGTAATCATCACAGTTTACAGTGTAGAATTCTTGCACATCTTTTGTTAGATTGATTATCATTTAATCTACTGGAATTTGTCTTAGAATGTAGCTACACAGGACTCACAATTAAAAGCCTTGGGTTTTGTCCTTACTCCCCTCTCCTTGGCAGTCCTGAATTCCATTTTTTTTTCTGACTAGTAACATGAGGTTTCTAAAATTTTCTTTTATTTTGGGTTTAAGTGGCTTTTTACTACTTTATTGGAGTCACTTCCAATACATAAACAGTATATTAATCAGCAGTTCCCTTAAGTTAGTAAGTGTGGGCAGCATATTATGCTCACTCTCTGTATTTCCCTTTATCCAAGGACTTGGATCCTCAAGCTGTGCCTGAGTTAGTAACCTTAAGTCAGATTTTCTCTTCACACTGAGGCTGCCACAATCCAATTTGTAGCTTTTTCCTTAGAGTCCATTCCCCACCCCGTGAATTGGCAAAGGACTTGAGAGTAAAAATTAGCAGCAAATATGAAGGCTTATCTCAATTCCCTTCTCTCCACTCCAGGTTCTTGCATTTTCAAATTCCTTGCTATCAAGGTTTCTCTTTTTTTGTGTGTTTATTTATTTTTGGCTTATCTTTTTTACCTTTTATATTTAGTTGACACATAATCATTGTACATATTTATCGGCTAGAGAGTGATGTTTTGATACACGTATACAACATGTAATGATCAAATCAGGGTAATCAGCATGTATATCAACTCAAACATTTTTCACTTCTTCGTGTTATGAACATTCAAGATCTTCTCTTCTAGGCTTTTGACAATGTACGATAAAGTAAAGTTAGCCATATTCACCCTGCAGTGCTGAAGAACACCAGAATTCATTCCTCCTGTCTAGTTGTAATTTTGTATTCCTTAACCAGCCTCTCCCCATCTTCCTGTCTCCGTTACCTTTCCCATCTGCTAGGTATCTGATTCCAGCTACTACAATACAATGGGAAGCACACTTGTATTTTTTGAAACATAACAAATTTGAATGGCAGCAGAAAATTCATATAGAATTACCTATCTTGAGCTCACGAGAAATTTTGAGATAAATATGAACAATTTATATTTGAGATATATTTATCTGTATTTACCAGTATCTGTATTTACATCTAAACTATTGGATAATTTAGATGTAAAAGTGAAATGATGATTCTCTAAGTATATTTGAATTGCATGCAACCTATTAAGTAAATTATTTATGGTGCATAAATATTTGAGCTAGAAATACAGATAAAACTTCTCAACACAAGGTACACAACTTATTTTCTGCCATTCTATTTAAATAAAACTTCAAATGTTCACATATAATTCATGCAATGTAACATGTATACCTATATAACAAACCTGCACATTCTGCACCTGTACCCCAGAGCTTAAAGTGTAATAAAAATATTAGTGCACAATAAAAAGTGGATACCCAGTAAGTTGTGTAAAAATTAATAAATTGATAAGTGAGTAAATATCGTACCTGTCCATGCCTATATAATCAGACTTTTATCTGCTTAGTTATCATTCTTGCTTCTTAATGTATTAAACTTGTCTCTGTGGACAAGCGTACCATTTTTATCAGTTTCAATAATTTCATTCCAATTCATGTTCGTTTAACAAAATTATATTTTAGTTATATGAACATAGTTAACATTTGTTAGAAAGGAGAAAAAGTGAAAAATTAAATGTATTTGCCTTTTCAGTTAATTTTTTTCATGTTCAGAGTTATGTGAAACTTTCCCCGATTTTTTGTTTACCTTAATTAAGAATTTTATTTTCTCATCTAAAGTTCCTTTTTCACTTAACCTTTCCCATTCACATCATAGTTGCCTCCATGAAATACCTAGGATGGTTAAATTTGGCCACAGATTCTGACTTTTCATAATTGCAATTCAGATTCCCCTGAACAGAACCCAGCTTTAATTCCACAGTGGTTCCAAACCTTTTACTTAAAACTCTAAGTATCCAGATCCAGCTCTGATTACTTCTCTAAGTAGACTATGCTAGGTGAGATGCATAAGGCCCTTAAGAGATACAAGTGTTTTCCATATTCCAAAACTGTCTTTTTTTCTAAGAGTGATTTTATTTCAGGGAGCCACTCCACAGACTGCATGAATAACAAGTGCATAATTTTTACATTCATGAAGTATAAATCTTATGTTCTTTATAAAAACTGCAATTACAGCTTTTACAGATTTTAACATTTAGTAAACCTTCGTTGGCACCATCACATGGCTTCTGACTTGATCACTAGAACTGTGTATAGTAGTGTTTACATTGTTAATTTCACTCATACTCTAATATGCCATGTTATTTTGTTATTTAAAATTATAATCTAACAAACATG